>NW_026623067.1:73570943-74810943 GCF_023065955.2 Ursus arctos
TGTCTGAAAACTATGATTCATTCTCAGCTTTGTTTTTCATGGAACTAGAAAAACTTTAGGGTCATTTTGAATGCGGAATATCATTCTATTTCCATAACTATAGGCTCCTTGTCATACTAGATGGATTTCTGCAAGTAACTAAAAACAAATCTTTCTCTTTAGAATTTCCATTCAATATTATTTGCATTAGACCTTTTATGGACTTTGACAATTTAATTGTATGTCTTGTATTTGCATCTTTTTTTGTTTCTCCTGGATTTTATTTTCCACACACCAGTCTCCACTGTTACTAACAGGATAATGTCAAAACTCCTTGGCCGTGCTTTCAAGAACCTATTTTCTTCTATCTCCAGCCTCATCTGAAACTCCACCCTTCAGTCCCCAAAATTTCTTTCCCAAATATGATAATCTATTTATAGTTTCCCACAAGAAATAAATTCCTTATCTGCATTTGTTGTAACCATGATCACCTCTTCCATCCCCTTGTTCCTCAATCTTTAAGTTGTTAGATATCACCTTCTCTTAGATGCTTCCCATGATTCCCCTACACCTAAGCCTCATATTGTATTAAGCATCCCTTCTAGTTTAACAACTTTTAAAGTTTTATAGTTGGATGTTTATTGTCTGTGTCCCCTAATTAGGCTTGAAGTTCCTTGAAGGAAGGAAAAAATATATTGTTCACTTTGTATTCTTGGCACTAGCATAGTATCTAGTACAAAGTTGAAGCTTAATAAGCAATGGTAAAATGAAGGATGCATTAGTTAATTAAATAAGCTACGCAGAACAGAAAGTAAACTTTCTGTATTTTAGAAAGTAATACCCGTTATACATTAAATTCCAATTTTATTTCAGCATTTCTAGGTCTTAAGTCTGCATCCGTGTAATTCTAAGACAGGAATGGTTTGGAATTTTAATTTTTTCACAAATATTTATCATGATCATGGTTACATAGTCTCTTAAAAAGTATGGTAAATATTTTAAAGTGTTAGATGAGTACTAATATCAGAATCGTTTATTTTAAATATTCTAGTTAAAAAAATTTTAAAGCATCAAGTTGATGCTTGAGGATTCTTACATATTCCTTGCCTTTATGAAAGAACTATACATTTGGTCTTTAAGCTTTAGAAGTTTTTAATTAAATTATTTTAGCAGGGATATTCTGAAATGTGTGTGTATACATACACACACGCATACACACGGAGAGGAGAGAGAAGAGATGAGACTTTGTGTATATGAACAGATAGAAAGGGGGAAAAAAGAGATGGATTGACAAAACTATGAAGGTGTTTTTATTTCCCAGTGAATTAAAAGAGTTTGCAACACCGGCAATGTAACAGTCTTAAGGAAACCCATCCGTGGCTTTCTGATGGAAAATAATAGACAGGATTTACTTCCATATGGGAAAGTGAGAGATAGCTATCTTGATCTCTCCATTTCATATAGGCTTTCTAATTCTATATTGCTATTGAGAAGTTTTAAGATACCATTTCCACAACTTGAAAGAATTCTGAGACTGAATACCCTTACTTTTCCTTTCCTCCCCCATTGTATTGCAAGCAACTGAACTTTAAGTTTAGAGAGTTTTTTCCATTTAGGGAAACTAATGAGGATGCAGAGCCACGAGGATCTCAGGTGTGTGTGTGTGTGTGTGTGTGTGTGTGTGTGTGTGTGAGAATATACACACACATATGAATATATATATACATACACACACACACAAACATGGATATCTATCTCCTTATATCTATATCTTAATTATACTTAGGTTATAGTAATATTATAAATTCAAGAAAATGTGTACTTATCTATAAAAATATGTAATGCTAATAACTGAATTAATTGTATATGAGAATGGTCATTTGACTTGAAGATATAGGTAGCACTAGGATTTCTTGTAGCTACTGACTGTTTATTTAATGCTGTAGGTGTTAATATTGCTTTGATGAAATTGCTGAATACCACTGATGTCCACCTGAATGATATTTCTAAGCACTTAATGTTGCTGTTACATTATTTCAAAGAGTTCTTTGGTATCTTCCTGGAAAATACCTTTTGGCCACTATGTAATCCTTCTTCAGCTTTAATAACCTTGTCTTTTCTGTCATGACATATCATGGTACTTGTTCTACATCAGGCACTTTTTGTACAAGTATATACTAAATGTTACAGGTTCAATTTTCTTCTTGTAGTCAATAACATGCATTGCTGCTTCAATCAAAAATAACCTCAGTTATTACATTAAACATAAGTGGCTTATTTAATAGATTATACATCTTCTAGGACCATCTCTTTTTCTACCTTGTATATGTACAGTTATAACACCTGAGAAACACTAAAAGAGCAGAGGAGGAGGAAAAAAAATGGTGGAGGAGTAAGGGACCCCCTTTTCAGCTGGTCCCCTGAGTCGATCTGGATATCTACCAGACCATCCTGAAAACCCACGGAATCAGCCTGAGATGCAGGAAGATACATCTGGATCTCTACAAATGAACATCTCCAGCACTGAATATTGAGGTACGAAGCAGGGAGCCATGAATCCGTGCACAGATATCAGAAGATAAATGGAAGAGGGAGAGAGCCGCCGCGCTGGGCGCTGGGAAGCAGTAGCCACTTGCACTGGGGAGCAGGCCGGACCCAAGGACCCGCACCTGTGAGAAAGCAGACTGAGACTGTGAGCCTGGGAACATGAGTGCGACCAAACTGAAAATCCGAGCTGCGGAGCATGCACTCAAACTAGACTAAAACCGAGAGCTCGGGAGCACGCGTGCGACCAGACTGACAACCGGAGCTCCGGAGCGCTCACTGGAACCGGACTAATACTGGGAGCTCGGGAGCGCATGACTGAAAACCAGCACTCCAGAGCGGGCGCGAACCACACTGAAACAGAGAGCTTGGGAGCCCGCGGGAACCGGGGGTGGCTGGCGGTGTTAGAAGCACAAAGGACAGAAATGTGCGGGCCCTGGTAGCGAGGGCTGGGAGAGCGGCTGTGGGGCGCACAACCCGGGACACTGCGGGGTTTTTAGCAGCACGGACAGAAACAGAGTTAAAGTGGCCAAGAGAGCTCAGTGGAGAGCAGACTGTGATCTCTCTGTTCTGAGACAGGCTAGGATTCAGCCACTGCTGCTCTGACTCTCAAAAGAGTCACAGAAAACCTCCAGGGAAAGCCATCAGAGAACAAAAGCCCAGAAATACCAGCACACATTGGGCCCATCCCCACCCCCCCTCACAGGGGGGGCGACTCTACCCAAACAGGGTTGCCTGAGTATCAGTGTGGCAGGCACCTCCCCCAGAAGGCAGGCTGAAAAATCAAGAAGCCCACATCCCTAAGGTCCCTATAAAATAAGTGCACACTGCCTGGGTCCTGGTCAATAATTTGGGCTCTGGGCATCCCCGCAACCTCTCCTCATCAGAATGATGAGGAGGAGAAATCCCCCCCAGCAAAGAAAAGATAATGAGTCTGTAGCCTCTGCCACAGAACTGATGGATACGGATATAACCAAATTGTCAGAAGTGGAGTTCAGAATAACAATGGTCAAGATGATGTGTAGGCTTGAAAAAAATATTAATGAAAATATTAATGAGAATATAGAATCTCTAAACGCGAAAATGAGAGCAAATCTGACAGAAATTAAAAATGCTATGAATCAAATGCAGTCAAAACTAGATGCTCTGATGGCCAGGGTAAATGAGGCAGAAGAACAAATTAGCGAATTGGAGGATGGGATGGTAGAAGAGAGAGTTAAAACAGAAACCTGCCTCAAAACACTCCAATCTCAAGAATGTAGATTATGGGAGACTACTGACTCAATGAAACATTCCAATGTCAGAATCATCGGCATCCCTGAGGGGGTAGAGAAAGAGAGAGTTCTAGAAGAGATATTTGAACAAATTGTAGCTGAAAACTTCCTTAATCTGACAAAGGAACAAGCATTCATGTCCAAGAGGCAGAGAGGACCCCTCCCAAGGTTGACCACAGCAAACCTAACCACATCACATAATAGTGCAATTCACAAATATTAGATCCAAGGATACAGTATTGAAAGTGGCCGGGGCAAAAAAATTTCTCACATACAGAGAAAAAAATTTCAGAATAACATCAGACCTGTCTACAGAGACATGGCAGGCTAGGAAGGGGTGGCAGCAGATTTTCAAAGCTCTATCCCAGAAGAACATGCAGCCAAGGATCCTTTAACCAGCAAGGCTGTCATTCAGAATTGATGGAGAGATAAGGACCTTCCAGGATTGGCAGAAACTGACTGAATTCGTAACCACAAAACCAGCCCTACAGGAGATATTAAGGGGGTTCTATAAAAGTAAAAAGGCTCCAAGAGTGATACAGAACAGAAGTTTGCAATCTATAGAAACAAAGACTTCACCAGCAACATGACATCATTAAAATCATATCTCTCAATAATCACTCTCAATGTGAATGGCCTAAATGCTCCCATAAAATGCCACAGGGTGGCAGATTGGATAAAAGACATGACCCATCCATATGCTGTCTACAAGAGACTCATCTTGAACCTAAAGACACATCCAGACTGAAAGTGAAGGGAAGGAAAACCATTTTTCATGCCAATGGACCTCAACAGAAACTTGGGGTAGCAATTCTCATATCAGACAGATTAGATTTTAAACTAAAGACTGTAGTTAGACAAGGGACACTATATTATTCTTAAGGAATGTATCCAACAAGTGGATATGACAATTATAAATATCTATGCCCCCAACAGGGGAGTAGCTAGATACACAAGCCAACTCTTAACCAGAATAAAAAGACATATAGATAATAATACATTATTAATAGGGGACCTCAACACTCCACTCTCAGCAATAGACAGATCACCTAAGCAGAAAATCAACAAAGAAACAAGATCTTTGAATAATATACTAGACCAGATGGACCTCATAGATATATACAGAACACTACACCCCAGAACAACAGAATACTCATTCTTTTCTAATGCACATGGAACTTTCTCCAAAATAGAGCATATACTGGGTCACAAAACAGGTCTCAACTGATACCAAAAGACTGAGATTATTCTCTGCACATTCTCAGACCACAATGCTTTGAAATTGGAACTCAATCACAAGGAAAATTTTGGAAGAAACTCAAGCACTTGGAAACTAAGAACCATCCTGCTCAAGAATGATTGGTTAACCAGGAAATTAAAAATCAATCTAAACAATTTATGGAGACCAATGAGAATGAAAACACAATGGTCCAAATACTATGGGACACTGCAAAGGTGGGCCCAAGGGGAAAATACATAGCCATCCAAGCCTCACTCAAAAGAATAGAAAAATCTAAAATCAGTGTTTATATTCTCACCTCAAGAAGCGGGAGCTGGAACAGAACAGGCCTAACCCACACACAAGAAAGCAGTTGATCAAGGTTAGAGTAGAGATCAATGAATTAGAAACCAGGAGCACAGTAGAGCATATCAACAGAACTAGAAGCTGGTTCTTTGAAAGAATAAATAAGATCAATAAGCCACTGGTCAGACTTATTCAAAAGAATAGAGAAAGGACCCAAATTAATAAAATTATGAATGAAAGGGGAGAGGTCACAACCAACTCCAATGAAATAGGATGGATCAATAGAAACTTTTATCCACAGCTTTATGCCAATAAATTAAACAACCCAGAAGAAATGGATGCCTTCCTGGAAACCTATAAACTACGAAGACTGAAACAGGAAAAAATTGATTATTTAAACAGACCAATTAATTATGAAGAGATTGAAGCAGTGATCAAAAACCTCCCCAAAAACAAGAGTCTAGGGCCCGATGGATTCCCTGGGGAATTCTACCAAACAATCAAAGAAGAAATAATACCTATTCTCCTGAAGCTGTTTCAAAAAATAGAAACAGAAAGAAAACTACCAAACTCATTCTAGGAGGCCAGTATTACCTTGATCCTCAAACCAGGCAAAGACCCCATCAAAAAGGAGAATTACAGACTGATATCCCTGATGAATATAAATGCCAAAATTCTCAACAAGATCCTAGCTAATAGCATACAGCAGTACATTAAAAAGATTATCTCGAGCGTCTGGGTGGCACAGCGGTTAAGCGTCTGCCTTCGGCTCATTGCGTGATCCCGGCATTATGGGATCGAGCCCCACATCAGGCTCCTCCGCTACGAGCCTGCTTCTTCCTCTCCCACTCCTCCTGCTTGTGTTCCCTCTCTCGCTTGCTCTATCTCTGTCGAATAAATAAATAAAATCTTTAAAAAAAAAAAAAAGGATTATCCATCATGACCAAGTGGGAGTCATCCCTGGGATGCAAGGGTAGTTCAACATTCACAAATCGATCAGTGTGATAGATCATATCAACAAGAAAAGAGTCAAGAACCATATGATCCTCTCAATTGATGCACAAAAAGCATTTGACAAATTACAGCATCCTTTCCTGATTAAAACCCTTCAGAGTGTAGGGATAGAGGGTACATTCCTCAATCTCATAAAAACCATCTATGAAAAGCCTACATCAAATATCATTCTCAATGGGGAAAAGCCAGAATCCTTTCTCTTAAGATCAGGAACACGACAAGGATGCCCACTCTCACCATTATTATTCAACATAGTACTAGAAGTCTTTGCAACAGCAATCAGACAACTAAAAGGGATAAAAGGTATTCAAATCAGAAAAGAAGAAGTCAAAATGTCTCTCTTCGCAGATGACATGATACTCTATATGGAAAACGCAAAGACTCCACCCCTAAACTACTAGAAGTTATAGACAATTCAGTAATGTGGCAGGATACAAAATCAATGCTCAGAAATCAGTTGCATTTCTATACACAAACAATGAGACTGAAGAAAGAGAAATTAGGGAATCCATTCCATTTACAAATAGCACCAAAAATCATACGTTATCTTGGAATTAACTTAACCAGAGATGTAAAGGATCTATATTCTAGAAACTACAAATCACTCTTGAAAGACATTGAAGAAGACACAAAAAGATTGAAAAAATATTCCATGTTCATGGATAGGAAGAATAAACATATTTAAACATATTTAAAATGTCTATGCTACCCAGAGCAATCTACACTTTCAATGCCATCTCCATCAAAATACCAATGACATTTTTCAAAGAACTGGAACAAACAGCCCTTAAATTTGTTTAGAACCAGAAAAGGCCCCAAATCACCAAGGAATTGTTGAAAAGGAAAAACAAAGCTGGGGATATCACATTGCTGGATTTCAAGCTATACTACAAAGCTGTGATCACAAAGACAGCATGGTACTGGCACAAAAACAGACACATAGACCAATGGGACAGATTAGAGAACCCAGAAATGGACCCTCGGCTCTTTGAGCAACTAATCTTTGATAAAGCAGGAAAAAACATCCAGTGGAAAAAAGACAATGTCTTCAATAAATGGTGCTGGGAAAATTGGACAGCTATATGCAAAAGAATGAAACCTGACCACTCTCTCACAGCATACACAATGATAAACTCTAAATGGATGAAAGACCACGATGTGAGACAGGAATCCATCAAAATCCTAGAGGAGAACATAGGTTGTAACCTCTTTGACATCGGCCACAGCAACTTTTTTCATGACACATCTCCAAAGGCAAGAGAAACAAAAGAAAAAATGAACTTGTGGGACTTCATCAAGGTAAAAAGCTTCTGCACAGCCAAGGAAACAGTCAAAAAAACTAAGTGGAGGCCCATGGAATGGGAGAAGATATTTGCAAATGACACTACAGATAAAAGACTGGTATCCAAGATCTACAAAGAACTTCTCAAACTCAATACATGTGAAATAATCAAATCAAAAAATGGGCAGAAGATACAAACAGACATTGTTTCCAATGAAGACATACAAATGGCTGAGACATGATAAAATGCTCAAAATCATTAGCCATCAGGGAAATTCAAATCAAAGCCACATTGAGATACCACCTTACGCCACTTAGAATGGCAAAAATGGGCAAGGCAGGAAACAACAAATGTTAGAGAGGATGTGGAGAAAGGGGATCCCTCTTATATTGTTGGTGGGAATGCAAGTTGGTACAGCCACTTTGGAAAACAGTGTGGAGGTCCCTGAAAAAGTTAAAAATTGAACTACCCTATGATCCAGCAATTGTACTACTGGGTATTTACCCCAAAGATACAGACATAGTGAAGAGAAGGGCCGTATGCACCCTAATGTTCATAGCAGTGTTGTCCACATTAGCCAACATTTAGACAACACATTAGTATGGAAATAGAGGACTTGAAAAATATTATAAATCAACTAGACTTAGCGGATATATATAGTAGAAACATATAGAACACCCCAAGTAACAAGAGTGGAATAACATCATTTTTGAGTACAATGGAACACTCTTTAGGAATGAAAATGTGTTAGACAAAAAAAAAAAAAAAAAAAAAGTCAAATTTAAAAAGAATAAACTCATATGGAGTATTTTCTTCCACAACAATGGAATGAGCTACAGTCAAAAAGAAGAAAGAGCTCAAGTCAATAATCTGACATTAACAATAAATATACATTGAGGAATTAGAAAACTAAATCCAAAACTAGCAGAAAGAAGAAAATAATAGACTAAAGATAAATAAATTAGGGTATATAAAAACAATTCAATAAAACCAAAAGATGTTCCTTTGAAAAGATTTTTAAGTAAATAAACTTTTATCTAGTTTGAGAAGATAAAAAGAGAAGATGAAAATAAAGTCAGAAGTCAAAGTGAGGGCATTACTACCAACTTTACGAAACAAAAAGGTTTGTAAGGGACTATTATAACGAATTGTATGCCAACAAATTAGATAATCAAGATGAAATAAATGAGTTCCAGAAACACACAAGTTACCTAAACTGATTCAAGAAAAAATAGAAAATCTAAACAGACCCATAAAAAGAGATTTTTATCAGTACTCAAAAAACCTCCCAAGAAAGAGAAGTCCATGACCAGATGACTTCACTGGTACATTCTACGAAACATTTAAAGAATTAATGTCAAGCCTTCTCAAACTCTTCCAAACAATATAAGAAGAGAGAACACTTCTTAACTTGTTCTATGAGGCCCACATTACCTTCATACCAAAGCCAAATAAAAATATCACACAAAAATAAATTCACTAAATCTTATTAATATGAATGTAAAAAATTCTCCACAAAACACACCAAATCCAAAAGCATATTAAAAGAATTACACATCATGACCAAATGAAATTATCCAAGGAATGGAATGGTACTTCAACATTCAAAAATCTATCAATATAATACACTACCTTAACAGAATGAGGGAACAAATCATGATTACACATGACGCAGAAAAGCCATGTGACAAAATCCAACACAGTTTTGTGATTAAAAGAAGAGGCTAGGAATTGAAGGGGATTTTCTTCATAGGATAAAGGGCATCTATAAAAAAAACCCAGGTAACAGTATACTCAGTGGTGAAAAAGTGAAATCATTCTAAGAGGATCAGGAGCAAGAAAGGATGCGTGTTTTCAGCACTGCTATTAAATATTTTACTGGAAGTTCCAGCTAGGACAATTAGGATAAATAAATAAAAGGTATCCAAATTGCAAAGGAAATAGTAAATCAATCTCCATTAACAGATAAGAAGATTGTACATATAGGAAAAAACAAGACAAAGAATCCACAAGAAAGCTACTAAATAAATGAATTTATCAAAGTTACAGATTACAAGATTAACATAAACAAATCAGTTGCAATCAGTAACAACAATCCTGAAAGACAATTAAGAAAACAATCTTTTTTATAATAACATATAAAAGATTAAAATAACTAGAAGTAAATTTCACCAAAGAGGTGAAAGTCCCATATACTGAAAACTATAAAACATTAGCGAAAAAAATTAAAGAAGACCTAAATAAATGGAAAGACATCTAACATTCAGGAATCCTAATATAGTACTGTTAAGAAGTTGATACTATTCAAAGCAATCTACAGATTCAACACAACTCCTATCAAAATTCCAGTAGTCCTTTCTGCAGAAATAGAAAATCTGACCCTCAAATTCATGTAAAGTTTCAAAGTGCCCTGAATAGCCAAAACATTCTTGAAAAAGAACAAAGTTGGAGGATTCACTCTTCTTAATTTCAAAACTTACTACAAAGGTACAGCAATCAAAGCATCATGGTACTTGTCATAAGAGGACAGGTATACAGAAATAGGAAGAGAAGTTTGAGTTCATAAATAAACCCATGTATCTATGGCCAATTGATTTTCAGCAAAGATACCAAGTCCATTCAATAAAGAAACAATAGTGTCTTTAACAAATGGTGCTAAAATATCTGGATAGCTGGATTTTAATATGCAAAAAAAACATAACTGGACTCTAACTTCAGAGCACATACAAAAATTAACCCAATATGGGCAAATGGCCTAACATAAGGGCTAAAACTATAAAACTCTTAGAAAAAAATCATATGAGCAAATCTTTATGATCTTTGAGTTGGCAACAGATTCTTAGATAGGACACCAAAAACAAACAAGAAATAGAAAAACTAAGCTCCACCCAAATTAAAAACTGTTCATCAAAAAACATGAGGCAAATGAAAAAGCAACATACGGAATGAGATAAAACATTCAAAATTTGTATATTTAATAAGGGTTAATGTCCAAAATATATTTTAAAACTTCCTACAACTCAATAACAAGAAAATAACTCAATTTAAAAAGTGGGCAAAAGACTTTCATAGATATTTCTTCAAAAATATTCACACAAGTGGACAATTATCACATGAAGAGATGCTTGACATCACTAGTCATTAGGGAAATGTTAAAACCACAATGAGATACCATTTCATACCTATAAGAATGCTTATAATTTCTTTTAAAAAATAAAAAATAGGGGTGGCCTGGGTGGCTCAGTTGGTCTGGGCTCAGGTCTTAATCTCATGGTCATGAGTTCAAGCCTGACACTGGGCTCTGCACTGGGTGTGGAGCCTACTTAAAAAATAATAATAATAAAATAAAAATAAATAAAAAATAAATGTTGGTGGAGATAGCAGAAATTGGAATCCTTGTACATTGCTGGTAGGGATGTAAAACGGTGAAGCCACTGTGCAAAAGAGTTTAACAGTTCTTCAAAAAGTTAAACAGAATTATCATATGATTCAGCATCTCCACTCTTAGGTATGTACCCCAAAGAATTGAAAACAGGGACTCAAACAAGATATTTCTACACTTATGTTCATTACAGATTACTTACTATAGCCTATAAGTGGGAAACAAAAGTATTCATCAAAAGACAATGGATAAATAAAATGTCATATATACATAAAATAGAATGTTATTAAGCCATGGAAAGGAATGACATTTTTATACATGCTGCAACATCCATGAACCTTAAAAACTTTATAATGAGTGAAATAAGCCAGACACGAAAGGACAAAAATAGTATGATTCCACTTACATGAAATATCTAGAACAGGCTAATTGATAAATAGAGGAAGTAGATTTGAAGTTACTAGAGACTAGGGGAAGAGGGAAATGAAGAATTATTGCTTAATGGGCAGAATTTTTGTTTAGGGTGATAAAAGTTTAAAAATACATAGTGGTGATGGTTGCATAACATTATGCATGTAATTAATGCCCCTGGTTTTACACTTAAAATGGTTAAAAAGAAAATTTCATAGTATATACATACACACACCCCACAATAAAAATATTTAAAGTAATTTTGCACACAATCTTCCTTGTGTATCTATGAAATCATTTTTAATGGATAGAGAAGAATCTTCAGGAGAGTGGGCACTAGGAATTGCACTGTCAAGTGGATTTTAATTTTCTCTTTATAATTTTGAACTTATTTTTACAAAGAAAATGGTATATTTATATCTTCAAAACATAATCTTTTTTTTTTTTAAGATTTTATTTATTTATTTGACAGAGATAGAGACAGCCAGCGAGAGAGGGAACACAAGCAGGGGGAGTGGGAGAGGAAGAAGCAGGCTCATAGCGCAGGAGCCTGATGTGGGGCTCGATCCCATAACACCGGGATCACGCCCTGAGCCGAAGGCAGGCGCTTAACTGCTGTGCCACCCAGGCGCCCCTAAAACATAATCTTTAAAACAAAGTTGTATATTGGATAATTCTGTGAACCACAATATAGGTCATTTTTTATTCTTTTTTTTTTTTTTAAGATTTTTTATTTATTTATGTGACAGAGAGACAGCCAGCGAGAGAGGGAACACAGCAGGGGGAGTGAGAGAGGAAGAAGCAGGCTCCCAGCGGAGGAGCCCGATGTGGGACTCGATCCCCGAACGCTGGGATCACACCCTCAGTGGAAGGCAGACGCTTTAACGACTGCGCTACCCAGGCGCCCCGGTCATTTATTATTCTTATACTGTGAATTTAATGATAAAAAAAGATGGAATTAAAAACAAAGTTTCTACAAAAGTATATTTTCTGCTTTTATTATACTTTTATATATATATTGATAGATGGTCTTTATTACTTTATTCAGTGTTTACTGAGCATCTACTGAATGCCAAATTCAGTGCTGGCAATTTTCACATCTGGTACCTCATTAAGAAATAAGTATGAGATATACATTGAGAATCTGATTTTTTACAAAATATTACTTGACTTTTCCATTCAGTCCCCAATATTGGCTATATTTTCATTTTGACTCTGGGTTTCTATGAAGGTAGACAGGTTCAAACGCTGCCACATAGACTCATGTATTAGAACTAAGTCATTTGGTCAAAACCATTTGCTGTGAGTTTTAGATAAATCTGATATTTTCAAAATTTGTTCAAAATGACAGAAGAAATTGAGATATACTGATTTGTATTAATTTGTAATGTTCTCTGTGAAACTTAAGGCACACTGTTCAGGAGGTAATAAATGTCCCCCTTGAAATAGGTCTTGTATGTTCTCAAAAGGTACAGAAAGATTAAATTAGTCACCATCAATACTTGCACATACAGAATAGAGGCCGGAACAAATGATTCCTAGATTAGTTTTCCACTCACATAACAAGATGTATCATTAGAGTCCGGAACTCTTTTAAAAATAGAGTTTAAAGATTTTATTTATTTGCGAGAGAGAGAGAGAGAGCGCGAGAGAGAGCGCGAGCGAGAGCGCACACGTGCATACGCACATGCACAAGCAGGGGGAGGGGCAGAGGGGGAGGGACAAGCAGGCTCCCTGCTGAGCACAGGCCTGGCACAGTGCTAGATCCCAGGACCCTGAGGTTATGCTCAGACCCAAAGGCAGACACTCAACTGACTGAACCACCCAGGCGCCCATTAAAAACAGAGTTTCGAAAGAATTTAAGAGAATATAGATTCACCTTCTTTCTTATGCACGAGGAAGCACAGATGCTGAGAGGGCAGGCTCAGATTCGAGCAGCTGCCTCCTGAAGGCAGACTGAGGACACTAAGGGTGACTGTAGGAACCATGCTGATTTACCACCCTTCACTTATTTGTATTACATCCCTGTGAACATGTTCTTCAGAAATTAAGAAAGACACAGCAAAGCTAAATGGGGTAGGAGTACCATAAGAAATCTACGATTATTTTTTTTATAGAACCAAAGTTTTATGTATAATCTCTTCTGAGACACAGAACACACGTTCAAAGAACCATTAATATTTTTAACCATTTAGAACATTTTTCCAGGGGTGCCTGGGTGGCGCAGTCATTAAGCGTCTGCCTTCGTCTCAGGGCGTGATCCCTGCATGATGGGATCGAGCCCCACATCAGGCTCTTCCGCTGTGAGCCTGCTTCTTCCTCTCCCACTCCCCCTGCTTGTGTTCCCTCTCTCGCTGTCTCTCTGTCAAATAAATAAATAAAATCTTAAAAAAAAAAAAAAAAGAACATTTTTCCATATCGTGCTTTGTTACTTCTAACAAAGATCATGTGTGCATCATGTGTCTCCTCTATTTTCTGTGGGCAACTCAGTTCCTGGATTTAGGTTACTCTGGTCTTCCTTATTATTAGGGACAGAATTAAGTTGAGTGTTGCAAAGAAAAAAAAGACTAACCAGGGTTTGGTATGAGTAATTTTAAGTCAAATAATGCTAAGTTATTTCTTTAGCTGTTATTCTAATAGTTACATGAAAGATGGGGAACTAGGTCTCGACACATTGTTCTGACTTCACAGTATCACGCAGCGTGGATCTAGGGGATGGTTTTAAAGTGATGTATCTCCTTCTGACAGCTAAATGCCAAGGCTGTGGTTTTGAAAATATAAAACCATTTTTTTTTTCTTTATCCCCTTCCCCGCTATTTTATCTTCTGCTTCTCCTGCCCAATTTACAAGATTCTAGGCTTCGAAGACCCAGTGCAAAAAAAAAAAAAAAAAAAAGGGGGGCCTCAACGAGCACTGATTTTCATTGTTCATATTTCATAAGGCAAAAATTAGCTGGCACAGTTGTGTAGTGAATATAGCAAGAGGTGAATAAACAAATATAATCTGATTTTTTTAAATTTGCGTGACCATCTCTAAGACGTTTTTGCATGGAATTTTCTTTCAAGGTGGAGGCTAAAAGCACCAACTGAGGAGAGAAGATTTTCAGTGTCAGTGAAGTTAAAACATGTCAGCAGCAGTTCCTTCTGCGAATATTGTCTCACATGAAAGAAAGGATGGATTGAATTCATATCTGAAACAAGACAAGATTTTCCATCTGACCTCATTATGTGTTTCTCTGGAGTGCATCCCTGGGTTTCTGCCGGAACTGCAATGTGTTGTGTGGAAACCAAATATAAAATAGCTCAGTACTGCCGTAACAGACGTATCTTAATAAGATGGGGTATTTATTGTTCTGCCACAGTCATCTCTTAACTCGAAAAGTCATAATGATGTGCCGGATCCCTTTGTTAAAGCAATCCCCTTAAGTGAAGGCATGTACTAATGAAAGGGCTTATGCCGCACGGCTGGAAGCAAAGATGAAGCAGCATTACTGTAGATCACAGAGATTTATATTGAGAATTTTTTATGGAAAGATTTTTAGAAACTCGACCGTTGTATCCTCATAAATAATTAAACATACAAATTATCACTGTTACAATACAGCCAGTTTTCTTTTCTATGAGCATTGCTAATCGATTCAAGAATATATTGCTTTAAAGGGATTTATAGCATTTTTCATTGCTCCTGATCATACTAGAAAATTATTCAGAGATCAGAAATAATAGAAAACTTTCCCCTAGATTAACCTTGTGCTCCACAGAGAGAAATTTCCTATATGGTACCATATCATAAGAAAGCCATCTTGTTTTTTTCTGTTTTATTTGTGCAAAGGCTTCTTTGAATATATGTGCATATGTGTTTGCATTTTTCATACTAGTGGATGAAGAAACATGTCCTTGTTTATGTTAATACTGTGTGTATATGTACATTATGGTTTTGTTTTTCAAAATATAATCAATGAAGGAAAAATATTATGACTTCCAAATCTATTACTATTAAAATGTTTCCACACCCTCTTACCTATCCCATAAGTTAATTATCAGTATTACTTAAAAGTTAATCAGTGACAGTGAACTAATGAAAAGAGGTCATTACATACATTTCTCTGCATATAGATGAAGATTTAAATATAAAGTCCATATAGTGAGATGTACTATTTTGGTGAAATTCATATCAATCTCTATCTATTTATACTTAATAATTTGACAGTTTAATTTTTAGTTGCCATGGCAACTCATTATTACATCAAAGTCCCAAATTGTATAATTTATAAAACAGTAAATACCAAACTATACAACCTAATAAATAGGTTAATTTGGACAAGTTTTGAGGACTTGATGGAATTATTTGGTCAATATATTCAGTACAGACTATAAAAATTTCTGGCACATAATGAAACCTTCAAAGTACTACCTGAGGAAAATTCATCTTTTAGAAACGAAAGCTTTGTGATGTGTGACATGTTTACTTCATGTGGAAATAACTAGTTTATTAAGAAATGGACATTTCTGAAATGTGCATTGCATCCCAGACTTTCTGCTTAATGCCAGGAATGCAGAGATTACGGTTCCTCATGTCACCAGTCAAATACCTAGTGTGGAGCCTTTGTGAGAAACTAAATTAAAAATTTACATATGCAATAGCCCATCTCCAGGGAGTGGTGCCTGATCCCCCTACCCTTGAGACACAGAGACTGGTTTCCAAATAATAAGAGAAAAAAATAGTAATTTTGCGGTGGAGAAACCTGACAAACATGACCTTAACCAAGGAATGAAAGCTAACATTGTCAGGATGTCCCACAGATATCATTTCTCTCTGACACGTGGTTAAGAAGGGATCTTCACCCTTCAGGTATTCATCCAAAAAATTCTAACCCCAGACTAGTCTGAGAAAAACACTGGATAAACCTAGATCGGGTGACAGCTTTGCAAGATACCCAGCCAGTATATCTTTAGACTGTCAAGGTCACGACAAACAAGAAAAGCCTGAGATGCTTCCACAGACCAGAGGAAGCTGGGGAGCCATGAAACTAAATGCAATGTGGTTCTCTGGATTGGATCTCGAACAGAAAAAGAACATTCAGAAAGACTGGTAAACGCGAATAAAGTCTAGCAATCAGTTAAAAAATAAAATAATTTACATATAGCTTTAAAGTCTAACAAAGTGCTCTATTTTATTAGACAAGAAGAACTGGGGTTTCATCAATGACAAATCAATTATAAACTGTTTAGTGGGTCAAGAATGAGGGCAACTCAGCATTCCATGTAGCCAGGCTAAGAACAGTGGCAGAGATTATAACATGTGAATACGTAATAAAAGATGTTAAAGCGTCATCGGCCAGTGGTTTGCAAACTATTTTCTGCAGGACACTAGATACTTCTGAGAGGGTAGGGCAGATCAGTGAGAAGGCATGGCATTAGCCACAGCCCCATCTCCAATTCAACTACACTAATGTGAAGTCACATAATATTTATCCCTGGTTTAGAACATAACAGAAGAAAATCAGTATGTGAATCAGAAATCCAGGCAAGTGTTTATTCAACTGTAATAGGTACATGAATCATAGGGCATCTTATTAAAGGTAGACTCCAATTCAATAGATCTGGGATGGGGCCCAGGATTCAGCATTTCTAACAAGCAATACACATCCCAGGCAACAGAATACTGCTTGTCAGAGAATAACACCTTAAGTGGGAGGGATCTAAGATCGATTTTTTCAATTGTTTTCTTACCCATAAATTTCACAGAGGAGAGTTTGCTATTACTTTTTAATGAGTTTTGTGAACTTGACTAAAATACAACAATCCTTCATAGTTAGCTAGCTTCGGGTTGGATAAATTCGGAAAGTTGAGTTTTCTGAGCTGTGGTCCTGTTCGTTCCTGATGTCTCAGTACCCCTAACCTCACTCTTATTTATTGTAACAACTCCCAGACCCTTGACCTCATCCAGCCAACTTCCCTAGACCATCCATCTCATTTCTCATCCATCTCATTTATAACCAGTCATTTTAACAATTAATTGGACCCAACTGAGACCTTCTCATGCCAATTACATTTTATATATCCCATTCCAAACCCAGTCTCGGGCAATATGAACTATCAATTACATTTTTATTAAAAAAAGAAAAAAAGTGAATATTTGGGATTTTTACAAACTCATGCTTTTATATTTAATGTGGGCATTGGCCTCACATTTAAAAACGCTGACTTCATGTTGACGCATTACATTCTCCATAAGGTTGTTCCAAGCTTTCTGCACTTTCAAAGGCCAAATTTTATTTCAAAACATTTAACACTCGATCTTATTTTCTGCCGCTCAAGACTGATATTCCTAAGGTCCATTTTCCCCTCAATCCAGATACTCCCTCAAACTACTGAACAATACATTTCCTTCAGAACTATACAGACATCCAATCACTTTTGAGTATCACTATCTGTCCTTGACTGAAACTGTTCTCCACAAGGTCACCAACCACCATGTGCCAATTCCAGTGACATTCTCTCTGCTCAATTCAGCAACGACACCATGGGAAAGAGGCTTTTAGGAATACTTGCGGGTTTCTTCAACTTCAGATTGCTTTATGAGAACCCAGGTCTAGTTGCTTTTTCCCCACTTTTACTGTAAAAGAAAGTAACGATTTTGACCTCTAAAATCCAATTACCTGGTTTTGACTCTTTAACATTTTCTGGCTTTATGATTTTGAGCAGATTGCCTCACTTTATGTGCCTTAATGTTTTTATCTATAAAATCATGATAATATTGCCTTCTAGTTCACATGGTTGCCTTATGGATTAAATAAGTAAATATACATAAAACGGCTAGAATTATGTCTGACAGTAAATGCTAGATAAATGTCAATTAGTCCTATTATCTATCTGCGGCCATTCTTTTGGAGAGTTTATCCACCCTCATTTCATCAACCATCTCCATATAGCCATCTCACCTCTATGTGTATTTCTAACTCAGTTTCTCAGTATCACCACTAGTGACATGTGAAGCTGGACAATTCTTTATTGTGGGGAGCTGTCCTGCACATCGCAGCATGGTTACCAATATCGCCAGCTTTTACCCACTAGAAGTCAGTACCAACCCTGATTTTAACACAAAAAAAATTGTCTCCAGACATTGCTGAATATCCTCTGGGGGTCAAAATCACCCCCAGGTGAGAACTACTGTTACACTCCCTTTCTGTCTAAGGATACCTTTCTATGGATGTCTCTTTGTTGCCTCAACATATATCCAAAGGTGAATTTACCATGTTCTTTCTAGACAAGTTTTGCACATTGTCTTACTTAACTTTCTAAGTAACTAAGATAGAAAATATATAAACATATTTACTTTTCTCTCTCTTGCTTTCTACAGTTAATCTAGTAAATTCTGTTAAATACTCAATCCCAGTATTTTTTACCATTTAACTCTGTGTAATCCCACTCACACCTACCAGAACTGATTCGTCATTCTTTCAGCAGAGTTATGCCAACACCCACCCAGTGGTAGATGTACTCTAGTGACAACAAGACAAAGATCCAATCGTGGACCTTATGTTCTTGTGGAGGAAATAGGTAATGAACAAGTAAACAGATAAATGGTATGCTTGTGAGCAGTGAAACATGCTGTAAGGCAAATAAAGAAGGGCAAGGGGATCGAAGATGAACGAAAGATGGTGTTTTCATGACGGTATTAGTAAGGGTATCTTGGAAAGGTGGCATCATAGCTCCTCCTGTGAAGAGCCTAATAATGCAAAAATTTGGGGATGGCAGCCACAGAAATAAAAGACTTGGGGTGGCAACGAACTTGGCATTTATGAGAAAGAGCAGCAAGTTCAGGGTGTTGGTAATTATTCAGTGTGTGGGGTGTTTGAACAGGTTAGATTTAAAAAGAAAGGCAGGAACCAGATTCTAAAATAAATACACCAGCAAAACTTCCTACATGTCGAAAAAAATGCAAAGAGGATGAGAGGAATCTAAGCTGACGAAATTTTACTAAGTCATTTGATTTCTCTAATTTTCATATTTTTAACTATTTTGAGTTTTTAGCTGACTGTAAAACTTAATTATGCATTGTGTTGGGGATTGTGTATAACATGTGAATATATTTAACCAAATATATGCATGTGTTTTATAAAAATTCTCCATTTTAGAAGTTATACTCAACTTCTAGTTTAGAAGAAAGCCAACATTCATGTGAAGTTCATCAAATTTAGACAATTCTGTAAATAAGTATACATGCTAAGATATTTCAAAAGCATTTAAAAGGCATAATATTTTCATATAATTATGAGAGCATTAAAATTTTCCATGAAAAACATGTGAGTTTTAGTCTAATACTATTAAAATAAGCTCTAAAAATTTAAACTATGAGACCAGAGAAATGATTTCCACATAGCAATTACACATGGCACTGATGTTCTGTAAGTCTTTAACATGTAAAATACCTAAGATTAGCACAGTCCAAAAAATTAGCTCTGAATGCTAACAGTGCCTGAAACAGCAGCTAAAATTAAGGGCGTGGCAATGTTTTGCCTTCAAAACTTGTTTTGCGCCCCTTCCAACTCTCCTAGTCCCTGCTTTCAGAGTTTATTACCTACACCATTAAATACAATTAAGTTCATTAATTAAACACAATTAGAAAACCTGCCTGGGAAAAATTCTGTCAAATCTTTTTGTTTGTCTTTGTTCTACAGCTATTGTTTTGTTACCTTTGCTTTTTAGACTTGAGACATAATCGAAGAGTTGCGTGCGTTCAATTTCTACAGACAGAGGGTGAGTTAAGGACAGAGAGGCAGACCTAATTTAGAAATCTCCTCCTTTCGTATACTTAAGTTAAATCCTTAACTCAATTCTAACATCGAGTTTTTTATTTACAGATGCCCTCATTAGCCGTCTCGCCGTGGAGACGGATGCCTTCTTTGCTTCTATTAGTCCCCACCAGATTAAATGACTTGCATCAAGGCACTATTACACCTCGGCTGGAGCTGGTGCTGTGCCGCAGAACAACAGTGTAGGGAGTGAATGGTTATCAAGAGAAAGTTTACTTTCAGTGTTAAGAATTAATTTAGCTGAATTGGTGCAGTGAAAGTGGTAAACACAATCCCCTCACTGTTGTTTGTCAGGGTGTGTTATATCACCCTGGATTGCTTTGTCAATAATCTGCCTGGCCTGCAAGCTAAAAATCTAAGATTGCTCGGATGACTGACAGGCTGGAGATAGCTGATAATTCGAAGGAATTGGAGGTGTAAAATCTTCAAGGACCATGTCTACAGTATAAATGCCAGGGTATCTCCACATCACTCTGTACTTACAAAGGCAACAGCATTGTTAATGGCAGCCTGTCTGTCCATCAAGTTTGCTACCGGCGGATTTATCCCTTTTTCACTCCTTATCTTTCTTTGCCGTGTTTATTTCGAAACCAGCTGCAGAATAAATTGCCTCTTGTCTTCACCTCCTACACTGAGTACAATGATATGTTCTGTAAAGCTTAAAATCATGGTGTTTTTCAAGCACTCCTTTTTCAGAACACTGACTTCTAATTTTGTTTGTTTATGAATATGTATTTTTTTTTCCTCCTATGGAGGTTTTTAGTAGAGCACTAAAAATGACTCTTATTTACTTGGGTGAGTGCTCAGGCTCCAGATAAAGGTGTGTGTATGTTATCTCGTGGAGAAGAAATAAATAGAATTAAGATAACCATTCTGCTATTGTCTTGAATAATTCATTAGAGCCATTCTGTTTTCATCAAATCATTAAAATTAGTAAACAGCCTAATAATTTGGAAATATAAATATATACAAATAGAGATTTGTATATGAATAGAAATATATTTCTAATATACAGTTTTCACAACTTAATGAAGTGTAAAGTATCCATCCTTTATGCACATCTACCCATTTGCACTTTTCTAACTTATGACCGAGAGGAGAAAAATAGGATTGAATGTAGTCGGGCAGATTTAAAGATCAACATTAGAATTTATATAAAATACCCAACTTCTAGTTTCACCCAAACCCTTCTGTTCTGCTGGAAGGAGTGAATGAGCCAAGCACTTTGGACATTTTTGATGAAGCTTACTAATGATGATGACGCATGTACTTTATGAACAACTCCTCTCCCAAAGAAACACCAAAAAGGACATGTAAAAGCACCTGAGTGATCAATCATAAAAGCCAAAATATGTACACAAAATATATGCACAAAATATGTATGGTGCGTGTATACAACTTTTTAATATAGATACAATAAAAACCACGTAAGTGTTGATTAACACTAGAATGGATAGACCGGGATATACGCTTGTTAATCCAATGAAATACTATATGGCAACAAAAGTCAGGAAACTGCAGCCATGCGTAACACATAGCCAAATCTCACAAGAAATGCTGAGCCAAAGAAACCAGATGTACACTCCGTGAGTCTGTTCACCCAAAGTGCAAACCTCGTCATAACTAATGAGCTAGAAGGGACCCCTGGGACATGGGTTAGGCATGAGGCAAACCCAGGAATTCTGGTAATATCCTGTTTCTTTATATGGATGCTGGTTACATGTTGGGTTTGCTTATTTGTTGGGTTAAAATTCATCAAGATGTACCCTTACTATTTGTGAACTTTTCCATATATATATTACTAGTTCAGAAAGTTTAACATCTAAAAAATGTCCCTATTTTTAGACAGTGTTTGCAACTACATACTAAATTATAATTATCAGGCAGCTCCCATATTGTCTCTTAACAGTGTTTCTTGGTTATTTGTGGAGGGAGATACAAGTAAGAAAAAAGGGAAAGCAGACTTTAGATAAAGGTAGTCATTTGTGAAAGGTATACATGTTCCAAATTGGTGTGAGTAACAAAGAGTTCTCTATTAAGCCACTGACATTTAGCCACCCACACCCATTTACCTACACACACACACACACACACACACACACACACACACACACTCATCTGTGTATATTTAAGTGAATACTGTGGCCTCCTAAATTGGTAAGCAATGAAGATAACATTTATCAGTCATTATTTTACAACATGAAAAACTCCTGAATTTTCTAATTACTTCATAGACAATAGGCAGTCATTTTATTTGGGGTGGATATTATATGCAGTATCAGAAATAGCATTCATTCATTATTCATTCACTCCCAATATCTTTTTGAGAAAGAATACGCTAGGGCCAAGAATATGAAAGACGCAGACTCCTTGTCTTTTCATGGAACACAA
This sequence comes from Ursus arctos, assembly GCF_023065955.2. Lineage (NCBI taxonomy): Eukaryota > Metazoa > Chordata > Mammalia > Carnivora > Ursidae > Ursus > Ursus arctos. Next base: position 73,593,565 of record NW_026623067.1, read on the forward strand.
TGACTGTTTTTCTTTTTTTAAATAAACCTGTCAGCTATACCTATCAGTATTTTAAATACTATTCCAGCATGTTCCATTGATTGACTGAATATGACCAATAGTTTATTATTAAAGTATGATCCATAAAATGTACATTAGGTAGCTCAGGCCACTCTAACAAAATTCCATAACTAGATGGTTTAAACAATAGTCATTTACTGGATACTTCTAGAGGGGGGGGAAGGCCAAGATAAAGGTGCTTGCTGATTTGGTTTTTGGTGATGGCCCTGTTCCTGGTTTGAAGATGAACAAATTCTCATTGCATCCTCACACTGCTGAGAGATATCTAATTGGTCTTTTCTTCCAACAGCACTAATCCCACCATGAGGACCCCCCCCCCATGACCTCAACTAAATCCAATTACTCCAAAGGCCTCTCCTTGAAATACTAACACATTGGGGTTGGGGGGGGGGAGGTAAAAACATTCAGTCCATAACAAGAAGCAATTATTTGGTGATGACATATTTTAAAAGAACTGTCTTTCCCTGTGTGAGGCTCCTGCCTTTATGTCACTGCCCTCCCCCCTTCCTTGCCTTTCCATCTTCAACAATGACATTAAAAAAATAGTAAAGAATACTTTTGTTAATTTTAATTCATTTTATACCTGTGACAGTAATTAAGCAGGCAAATTCATTACTATCATTACCACTAGACTTTTCTCATTACCCTTGCTTTGATATAAAGTAAATGAACAATTAGAACAGAAATCTATTATCAAAATTGTCTTGTAAGTAAAAAATGATTTTATTCTTCAGAAAGATGTCATCTCAAATTATCAGACTAACTGGAAGATGAAGTTTCTGGACTCTAAAATTTGCTTTGATTTTTAGCTAATATCTTGTTATAAAAAACAAGGTATCATTATGACTCTTATTTTCAAAGTGTTAGTAACTATTTGTAACATAAAAATGTTTTAGGAATATTTACTCTTTATATTTCATCTTGAGCAAACTTCTTTTTCTGGTAGAGCTCTATTTATAAGAACACTAAGTTAGATTCATCTGTGACTCATTTCAGTAGTGTTAACAATTCCACCTCACCAGCCAGAATCACTTAATATACTTAATGTCTTAAATAATGTTCGACTGTATCTCATCAATGCCAAACTAAAACACAAAAGTCAGAATGCTTGATTTACACAGCTTTAAACATCCACATGTTGGAAGATGAAAATTATAATGTGCATCTAAATATCTGTTGCAGTATAATCAGAGAAGATCTGAAGCCAAGCCTTTAAATCACAATTTTTTTTTTTATCTGAATTGTTTCCGAATTCATGCTATAGCATGCCTGTTTACTGACGGAACACTGAAGACAGTGATTTTTTTTTTTTCTCCCTTGGGATTTGAGCAAGTTGTAGACTATCTTTGGAAGGTGCCATCACCATGAATATGACAAAAATAATTTCAAAGCAGTGGCTCAGGAACACTCAACCAGTTGGATGTAAGTGGAATTGTAAAAAAATCCAAATTGTTGTCTCCAGTATTCCTATGAATGCTAGCAGGTAATAATGGCTGGTAAGACTTAATTAAGGATATGGAAGAGCATTCGAGGTGAAAGAACACAATATACGTATATAAGGAGATGACAGATGTGTCCAAAGAACTCTGATTAGACCAACTGGACATATAAATAGAGCTAATTTAAGAGAATTAAAAAAAAAAGGATAAGTTGAGGAAAGATATAGTTTCAGAATACATTTGGCCAGAGAGAAACTATTGAAAATACCTCAGTATAAATGTGACCTAAAAAAATGGTATTTTCAGGTGTTCATCTAAAGACATTCAACAAAGGGAATGAACTATCAAGGGAAGACATGAACAGAAAGAAGACTTTTAAGCAGCTCTTGCTATACCTCAGACTAAAAGTGACCTACAAGGGCCTGAGCAATGTCCATGTTAGGTGAATAAAAAACCAGAGAAAATTTAGGACCAGTTGATTGAATTTAAGACTAAAGCTATGTTGACTTGTATGTGTCAAGAATAATTTTTTAAGGAGTATTTATTTTAAGAACTAGGCAAAGTAATATGTACCATTGTGGATACCACATAAAATATTTGAGAAATATTGAACTTTTTTACTTCCATGATGTAGGAAATGTGCCACCATACTACCTTTATGGTTTATGATTCATAAAATATTTTAACCATATATAATTACTTCATAATAATATTATAAATAAAGCCCCACTTGAATAGACTCTATGATGACTACCAATAAATCAATATAGTCAAATCTGCCCTGAAACAAATCACATTGTAGTGATCTTGAGTAAGCATGCCTTTTTAGGCAGTATTTCTTCATCTATAATATGGTGACAATAATGGTATTTACCTCTACGGTTTAATCAGTTATTACTCAGCAGCTTTGAGAATCATCTGGCATTTTTAGCATGATACTTGCAAATCTGCTTTGCCAGATCACTTTTATACTTTAAAGCAGTTAATAATTTTGTCATATTGGGGCGCCTGGGTGGCACAGCGGTTAAGCGTCTGCCTTTGGCTCAGGGCGTGATCCCGGCGTTCTGGGATCAAGCCCCACATCAGGCTCTTCTGCTATGAGCCTGCTTCTTCCTCTCCCACTCCCCCTGCTTGTGCTCCCTCTCTCGCTGGCTGTCTCTATCTCTGTTGAATAAATAAATAAAATCTTTAAAAAAATAATAATTTTGTCATTTTTTTTTTTACTACAAAACATGGGCCATCAATCTTTCCAACTTCCAATAACAGTTTACCCACTGAGTTTTCAATCTCCAATAACAATGTTCTTGTTCTTTTGCAGCCTTTACTCTACCTCATTCCAAAGCAGATGTTATAGGACAGGTTTTTGTAAGGGCCCACCCATTTCCTCAAAACTTGAAGCAAACAGAGTTTACTGTTTTTCACAATTCCTAGATTAAATCTCGCTGATAGTGCTTGTGCTTATTCATGACACCGCTTTCAGATGGTGAGTTGGATCGGAACTGGACTCAGCCAGGGCTCCTGGGCTTTATTCTCCTTGAGGGTCTTTCTTCTTTAAGGCAATTAGACCAGGCTTCTTCATTTTGTGTCAATACCAGCAGTCTAAGAGGGCAAGCGCCAATGTCCAAATGCTTTTCAAGTCTGTATTTCTATCCCCTGTGCTAATGTCATACTGTTCAAGTAAGTCACACTACCAAGCTAGAGTCAATATTGGAAGGGACTACAAAAGAGAATGCTATGTTTCACTGGGGCCATTACTGTATCAAAATATCACAATATCACAATCCACAAAAGTGTGGATTAAATGAAATAATGCATAAAAAGGTATTAGCATATGCCTAATAACTAATAGGTATTAAATAAATGTTACCTACCATAAAAACTTAGTAACAGTTTCCATGATTATGTATTTTTTTCTACTGTCAATCTCACCAAGGAGCTATTTTACTTACTCTTTATGAACTTGTTTTAACAGTGTTCCTGTGGATTGCCTCTGTTCTTAAGCCAAAACCCATCTTGACTCAAGACTTGGTACTTGGATGCAGCTTCTAAAGTAATTCCAGTTTTGAAATGTATCAATAAAAAATTAGATATTTTACTGAGGATTCCTTAGGGCAATAGACAAGAATATTTACGCTATACACTACCTCAAAGAAACTTAATTAAATTTCCCTTAGAATTTCCTATTCTCCCCCAAATTCTTCCGTGTTATCATCTGCTTTATCTCTTCTCTAATAAGCCTCCAAATCCCTTCCCTTTGCCTAAACAGTTCAGCTCCCATCCTTACCAATTATCCATTACTCAGGTAGACAAAAGTCAGATTGGTAACCTTAATTAAAATCATATCTTTCTCTTTTCCAGTATGCCTCCAGTCACATCTCTCTAACCTTTCAAGGAGAATAGGAGCAAATCTCAGAGTTTCAAGTCAAATATTATTTAAAATAAAGAAAAACAATTTAAACAAAAAATATTAAGAATTAGACTAACACAATGCATGGCTGGTGCTAACGATACAGAGACAAACAAGACAGTTCCACCGAAATTATTAGTTTTCATGTCTGATTTTCCAGCTGACCATAAACAAAACACTAAGATAAATGAACCAACACTTACACGTTCAAAGTGCTTCAGGAGCACAGAGTAGGAAGGAAGCATCTGGAAATGTCAGCAACATGAGTTCTTACTCCAAATAGATCCAGCATCATCGTGTTGATAGTGTCATACACAGTGCTTTTTTGAAACTCTCTACTTATTACGAGTGTTTTCTTCTGTGCTTCTCTTTTTCACTATCTGAACTTGAACTAATTGCCCCTGTTGTATACTAACTGTAGACCTTCCTTTGATCCCTGACACAGAATCAAGCTCACAGTTTCCACGTTCGCACATGCTATTCCCCTTTCCTTCAAATACACCATTTATCCTGACAGTAAGTCAACTTACCTGGGGAAGTGTTCCTTGTGGAACTGTACTTTGTCTTTCAGATTATCTGAAAGATGAAATTTTAAGTTCTCCTTTGATACTAAACATAGGTCCTTTCCTTCTATGAAAAAGCTTAGAACGGACCTTTTTATTTCAGGTGGAAAACACATCAGGGTGATGACAGTAAGCAGCATTTAAGTTTATATACAGAAAATGCTTTGAAAACACCTATCTTTTTATATCAAGTCTGATATAAAGGATAATATTGCTCAAGAAATGTTACAAAAATGGCCTCTATGCGCTTCTAAGTGAGAAAGACATTGGCTGTTGGAATAAATCCTCAGTCGATCATATGCTTGCTTTATTTTTTTTCTTTTTAAGGAAAAATAAAAGAACAGAGTTGAGAAACTCTACCAGCTAAGCAAGGTTGTCTTGGTTTTTGGTTTTGGATGGGTTGTTTGTTTTGTTTTGTTTTTTAAAACACTATGACTTCTAGACAAAGTAATCACCGTCAGTTTCAGGAAAGAGATTTTTGTAAGATACAGCTAATGGGGTTCCAGATATTAGGTGGATTTAAAGTGACACAAAAAGCTATTAACAAAACTGTTCTTTGTTGAAGACATTCAATAACTAGATTGTCTATAAAAAGATTATCTTGTGAGATAAACCTCACATTTGGACTATGATAAAATAGCATGGTGATAAACTAGAGAGGCAAGAGTGTGAACAAATTGATACGGAAGGTCAAAATAGTATGTTCCTCTATATTCATAACTTTGCATTTCTGTGTGCTTTCTATGTTACTTAAAATCACTCAACTTATTTGTATACTGATTCTCATTAAGGCATTTACTTCAGACTTTACAGGACTTTAGATTATTTACTTATAACCTGAAAGCAATTCTTCCCTCCTCCCTCAGTTTCTCATTAAAAGTTAAATGACATATATTTCTCATCATATGTTGTGAAGTTGGAGAGCTTGACGCATTTTTTCACATATATTAACTGCAATTTCATATAAGAAAAGAGTCAGCAATCAATAAAGGGGAAACATGGATAAATAGTCTAATTTCTATGAAAATTTTAATATGAAGTTAAGGGATTGATCCATTACCTGTCAGAAATGGTTGTAACTTTACATCATACACAAAAATAAACTAAAAGCGGATTAAAGATTTGAACATAAGACCTGAAACCATACAACGCCTAAAAGCAAACATAGGTGGTAAGCTCCTTGACGCTGGTCTTGGTGATGATTTTTTTGGACTTGACACCGAAAGCAAAGATAGTAAGAGCAAAAATTAAAAAGGGGGACTTCCTCAAACTCAAAAGCTTCTTCTGCACAGTAAAGGAAACCATCAAAAAAATGAAAAACCTATCAAATGGGAGAAAATACTTACAAATTCTATATCTCATAAGGGGTTAATACCCAGAATATATGAAAGCACTCCTACGACTCAACAGCAAAAACCAATAACCTGATTAAAAGATGAGCAGATGATCTGAATAGACACTTTTTCAAAGAAGACACACAGATGGCCAACAGGTACATGAAAAGGTGCTCAGCATCACAAATCATCAAGAAACGCCAATCAAACGCACTAGGTATCACCTTACACTTGTTAGAAGTGCTACTGTCAAAAAGGTAAGAAAAACAGGTATTAGAGAGGATGTGGACAAAAGGAAACACTTGGAGTATTGATGTGAACCTGGTACAGCCACTGTGGAAACCAGTACAAAGTATCCTCAAAAAATTAAAAATGGAATTACTATATAATCCAGCAGTTTCACTTTTGAGTATTTATCCAAAGAGAATGAAAAGATAAGTCAAAAAGATATATGCACCCCCAGGCTCACTGCAGCATTATTTACAATAGCCAAGACATGTAAACAACCTAAGCGTCCAATAATAGATGGGTGGGGAAAAAAGGTGGCACATACACGTGTGTGCATGTGTGCACACACACGCACCTAGGAATGTTCAGCCATTAAAAAGCAAGGCAATTGTGCCATCTGTGGCACCATGGATAGACCTTGAGGGCACTATGCTAGGTGAAATGTCAGAAAGAGAAAAACAAAACTATTATTTCACTTACATGTGGAATCTGAAGAACAATAACAACAACAACAACTTACAGATGCGAAGAACAGTTCAGTGGCTACCAGGGCAGGTGATGGTCGGGGTGGGGGGTGGTGGAGGATGGGCAAAATGGACGAAGCTGTTCAATAGGTACAAACTTCAGGTTATAATATAAGTTCTAGGGAAATAATGTGCAGCATGGTAACTCCAGTTAGTAATCTATTATATATTTTAAAGTTGCTAAGAGAGATCTTATAAGTACTCTTCACATGAAAAAATTCCAGCTGTATGGTAATGGATATTCATTAGATTTATTGTGGTGATCCTTTTGTAATATGTACATGTACCCATCACTATGTTGTACACCTGAAACTAATTTACGTCAATTACACATCAACTGAGAAAAAAAAAAACTGAAGAACTCGGTTAAAAGATGTATACTACTAGATGTAAAGACTATTTATGAGACTACAGTATTACAAACAATGAGGTATAGATGTGCAATAGGCACAGACAGCAGTGCAGGAGGACTAAGTGTCTAGACTGAGATCCACATGTATATAATCATTGAAGTCAAAGCAAAATTACTACTGCCATGAAACAGACTGCAAGATAAATGATGCTTAATCAAAATTTCCATTTAGGAAAAAAAGAAGTACATGTTAAACTCTACCTCGCGCAATATACAACATTCAAGTCAGATGGATCACAGATTTAAACGTGAAAGGTCCAAAAATAAAACTTCTTAAAGGTAACAGGCAAAAATATCTTCATGACCTTGGAGGAGGCAGAGATTTTTCTTAAATAGGACCCTTAACCATGAAAAGCACTAACCCAAAAAGAGAAGCTTAGTAAGCTGAACTGCATTAAAATTCAGAGGTCATTTTCATTATACAAACAAAGCAGCAAATGCAAATACCAGGTATAGAGTGGAGAAAATTTTCTGCACTACGTAAACACGAGCTAGGACTAGACAGATAATGATAAACATAAACACAAGACTTGAAAAATCCTTCACAAGAGAGGAGATTCAAGTTGCCAGGATGCATATAAAAAGGTGACCAACTAAATTAGTTCTCCAAGAAGTGCAAATTAATACCTGTGACCTACCTCTATACACCCGTGAGAATGGCTAAAAGGACTTGGCAATACCAAGAATGGAGAGCAAGTGGAATGCTCATAAAATGCTGGTAGAAGTGTAAATTGGCACAAACACTTTCAGAAAACTTAACAGTACCCACTAAAATCATTACCTGTGATACATTATTTTTTTAAATGTTAATATATGAAGCATATCAAAGTTTCAGAAAACAATACCATTAAATCAATGTAAACATTTTTAGGATGTTGGTAAGTTTTTAGAATTTAGTGAATGTCACAAATTTCAAAAATGTTAAAAAAGAGAGGAAAATATAACCATTAAAAATAACCTACTAGTATCTATTAACATCTTTAAATATTTCCTTCCAAGATTTTTTTTTCTAATTGGAGAAATATTCCATTGGAGTGCTTACTTTAGAAATTATGATCATGCAGCAACTTTACACGTAGTGATGTATTTGGCTTTCATCATGTCTATACTTTCTAAGAGTATTTTATGTGATTATTATTTTGGATATTTATAAAACTTACCCATATCAAACTGTGAATAAAAAATACAAGTGGAATTACAATATAGAGTATAAACATTTTAAAGCTATGCTTTACGTTTTACAAAATTATACTTCATTAAGTTTACACCAATTTTTACGCCACTCAGCAATGCATGACAGCATGTTCTCAGCACTCTGACCATAAAAAACACCCAACTGCTAGCTATATATTTTTATTTACGTTATTTTTTTCTTAGAAATGAGACTCTGTTTTTGTGACCCTTTATCACTGACTTTTATCTTTTGAGAATGATCAATGTTCAATTTACTCACTGGTGGTAACTATTGTTATGTAAATGATTGGTGGGCGCCCTTTATAAATATGGGTATTCATCTTTCCTGTGATATTTCATTTAGGCTTTATTTCTCAATTTGTGGTTCTTTTTACATTTTTTAAATGTAACGGAGTTGTAGTGGCTTATTACTGTCTCACCTTAGTTAGGCTGGAAATGTTTTCTTAAAATTCCCTGTCCTGTATGGCTCTAGATTCATACTGGCTACAAAAGAAATTTGTTTGAATTTGGAAGGGTGAAGTGAAGCAGTGGCCACATTTAAAAAAAAAAAATCCTCCCAAGATTAGTGTAGAATACCATGCCTTATGGCATGTCACACTCACCGATCTGAGGTCTCACTTTGGTGACGCGGGAACCTCCTTCCTGCTTCTTACATCCCTGGGCCAGGTGAGGTTGCAGGTCTGTGGTAAAGGGCAGCAGCTGCTCCCACATGGTTCCCCTGCGCTATTTGGAGACAAAGAGACAATGATGTTGGCTCCAGTGCACCTGCTGCTGGTCTGACATACCTAACGGCTAATAGCAAATGACTTCACTTTCAGTATCAGATGCAGACGCAGTAGCATCACAAGGATGCCTCTTCCAATTTCCACAATTGCGTAATTTCTAGTTCTTATATGAGACCCCTTACTCTGTATCACTAATGTTGTTTTGCTTAATAAAACCCTGACTAATAATTTCTAGGTATGTGCCGTCCAAAAGAGTAGCTACTAGCCACATGCGGCTATTGAGCAACCTGAAATACGGTTAGTTAAAATCAAGATGTTCGGTATCTGTAAAATACACACAACATTTCAAAGGTAGTAGGAAAAAAATTAGGAGAATATCTTAGTAATAATTTTTATATTGACTACATGTTGCAATTATAATATTTTAGATACACTGATTTAAATAAAATGAATTATTAAAATTAATTTTGCTTTTTCAAATTGCATTTTTAAAGTGGCTACTAAATATTTTAACAGTCTAGAAGTAGCTTGCATTTGTGCTTTTCATTCTATTTCCGAGGAGCAGAACCTTAGGAGTAAGTTTTCAGAATTGACTCTAAGATATCTGGAATTGGCCTCATAGCTGGTAAGACTAAATGGTTTCTATTTTTATTGGTGAAGGGAATACACATAGTTCAAGGAAAACATTGGTAAATTAGACGTTTAATGATCACCTGTAAACATCTGCAGCAAAGTATGTACAGAAGGCAAAGCTTTGGGAAACCAAGTTGTTAATGATATAGAACATTATAGTGAAACCAAGGAATATGCTTTATTGAGATGGGTGGTTTCTTCTAAGTGCACTGATGAATTTAGGGAAAGAAATGGTAATGCACGGCTTGAAATTATCAGCCCAAGATCTGGGTAAAGGACCAGAAGTTTCCATGGCTGCCCCCAAAGAAACAGTACCCTCCAAGGTGACAGAGCCAAAGTTTCTACAAACCAAACCAAAGGCTATTTCTGAAGATGGTTGAATTACAACGGAAGTTAAATGACCACAAGTATGGGTTCTGTAATATTAAAGTTAGAGCAGTTACTGGGAAAGAGTAAAACTCTGAAAATGGAATTTGGACATTGAATTACTTCAATGAAACTGGAGATAGTAAGCTCCTAAATTCTGCTGAGCCTCATTGGCCACTAGGAGAAAATTTTCCTCCCCTAATGTTAGTCCCTCCTTGGATGAAGAATCTTACAAAGATCTGGATTGAATGTATTAATTTAGGTAGTTGGGAGTGACTAGAGAAATTTGATTTATTGACTGAAACCTCGGACCGAATGTGTCCTGTACTAAAAGGACTTGAAATACCAGGATATCTTTGATACAACATAAGGGAAGATAGAGGGATATCGGAATGCTACATTAGGAACACCTCATCACCAGTCACCCTCACACATCACGGTATGTCCACCACGGAGGGTTCGGGAAACACTCTTTCACCAACATGATGAGAAAAGCATTGTGAGCGGGGTGGGGGAGGAGCGTCCGCACGCTGAAGAGCTCAGTACTGGTTACGCACTATAAACCTGGACTTACAGTAGGAACTGCTGTCATCAAAGCGAGCCCCCCAAATACAATGGAGAGGATTAGATTGTAGAAGTCAGGGGTGAAGGGCAGTATTTAGTCACCAAAGACAAGACGAGTAGAGGCACCATAATAAGAAGCAAAGCCACGGTATCATCAGAGAAGACTTTTGGTGTTGTCTAGTTGATCACGGCATCGCTAAAACTAAAATAGACTGGCAGCTTACTAAAATCTTTCTTCTTTCCTCTAGAAGGAAAATCTCTTGTTTTGGTGAAAGGAAATTTAACTTGAATCACAACATGAGCAAGTCATAACCCCTTTACCCATTCCAAAATGTTTTACTTCATAGACCCAAAGCCCCTTGAATAAAGGAAGCCAAGTATTCTTGAGGAAGACATTATTGCAGCCAAATTTTTATACTTTAAATTTCTCCTTCTAGCTTTCCCCAAAGTATCTGAAGCCATTTACCAGCATGGGTGTGCATTAGAATAAAGGAAATAAGAAGACTTTTCAGGGGTTACTGGACACTGAGTCTGATTTGACACTAATTCCTAGGAACTCAAGATGTTTAAGTCTACCTCGTAGGAGACCCAGCAGCTCTCCAATCCAACTTTGGCTATTACCTCACTTCCAGAATGCACAACTGCAGTAAAGATACTCACCAAATGACAGATTCCCCACATAAGTTCCCAGACTGGTGGAGATAGTGTTATTATAATTTATAGGCTAAGAGAAAGGCACTCGAATTTTTCTACCTACCGAAAAAGGAAACCAAAAGTAATAGTACTTTTCTGGAAGGATTCGAAGTCAGTGCCATCACCAAGGAATTGCAGGCGCAAGGATGGTGATTTTTACCATATATGCTATATAACTCACCTATTTGGATATAAAAGAGAATGCATGTAAAATGGTGTTTAGGGAATTGTGGTGGATTATTGTAAACTTAATTGGATGTTGACTCCAATTACAGCTGCTATTCAAGCATGATTTCATTGCTGGAGCAAATCAACATATTTTCTGACAGCTGGTATGCATGTATTGGTTAGTGAATGCTTTTTTTATCTATACCTTCTAGTAAAGACTATCAGAAGTAGTTTGCTATCAGTTGGTAGGACCATCAATACACACTCTTTTTACCTGAGGGCTAGATCATCTTTTTAGCTTGCTCTCATAGTCTAGCCTGCAAGGACCTTAATTGTTTTCCCAATCCACAGGACACAACCTACGTGCACTGCTCTACATGACATCGTGCTGACTGCACCTGGTGAGACGGAGGTGCGACTTGGTAAGACACGTGCATAACAGAGGGTCTGAAATAAATCCAATATTTCGTGCTACAGAATTCCAGAGCCTCAGGGCCTTGGTGATTTCCTGACATCATCCTTCCGGAGTGAAGAGCAGGTACTGTATCTGTCACCTCCATTAACAAAGACGCATATTACCTAGTGAGCCTTTTTGAATTTTTAAGGAAATATATACTTCATTTGGGGTAGTAATTCTGCTCCTCTTTCAAGTAATCTGAAAGGCTACCAGTTTTGTGTTGGCCCAACACAAGAGAAGGCTCTGCTATAGTTCCAGACTACTGTGTAAGCTACTCTATTTCTTGGGCTCGATGCCCTAGAGATCAAATGGTATTTGAAATATCTGTGGCAGGTAGGGGAGTTGTAAGGAGTCTTTAGTGGGCCTGGGTAGATAAACAACAGTATAGACTTTTAGGTTTTTGGAGCAACGTTATGCCATCCTTTGCAAAGCCTGTTCATTTTTTGAGCACCAGGTTTGTCTTGAGACTGGTTCATAGCAGAAACACAGTGTACTGCCATTGCTAATCCCAAGTCACCGACTGCTTTGTGCTTCACAGATAACAGCTAGACATTATGAGTCAGATACTGGTCTAATGTATCTTTCCGAACTCCAGGAGATATACATCAAGTTCTCTAAGTGGATCAATTAAAGCTCCCTTTCGTACATTTTAAGTAAAAGAAAATTGCCCTGTAGAAAGGAGTAGGAGAATGAACATGTGTATAGAGAGGAGTAAGGAAGAAATAGGTAGAAATAAAAATACCCATAGCTTTCTAAACAATCCTCTTCTGATATTCCCCTCCCCAACCATGTTATAGCCTCAATTTGGATGACTAAGAGGTACCCAGTAAATGTTAATTAAGATCCTTCTTCAGGAACTAAGGACTTATTTCCTATATTCTGGGACTATAGCCAGCTCACAGCCCTCTTTATCACCCTTCTTTATGAATTGCCCTCATCTGAAGAGAGGCGCCTTGTCCAAGCTCATGCCCCCTATCCAGGGCAGCCTACATCCACTAACAGGTAAATGTAGGACTATCAATGTCTGGACTTGTCCCAACTCTGAACAATTCTGAAGGCCTCTCTCACATTCAGAATTCCACCATGTGTTTGGTTACAACTCAACTTCGCCTTCTGTCCAGTTCTTTTTCCTTCTTTCCCCTATAGAGGCTGATCCTGAGAATATTCACTAACTCATTTCCTCTCTATCAATCTGCATTTTCCCACAGACACTGATTTTTTAAGAATCGGTATCAGGAAGGTTTCAATGGAGCAGATGACAAGATGGGATTTTGGATTAAAAACCACTGATGATAGGTAGAGCACAGGTAGCAGGGTCATTGTTTTAATTTTCTCCAGGGAAGAGTATGGACAGCATACCAATAGAGATGATTGCACTAGTGGGTATAATAGATCAAGTATTTCAGAAATACGGCAGAAATGGTAAATAAAAGGCAAATGGATTGATTTGCTTATCTGGGGGCAATTGATGTTCATGGAAAAAGTGTAATATTAAAATGTATCAATTGTTGATTTAAGACTAACTCTGAAAGTAGGGGACCCTTTTGGTAGCATGTGAAGAGATTCATGTCCTACAGCTACAGGGCAGAAAAAGCTAGTGGGTTGGCCCAGGGCATAGTGATACGAATAGACTTCTGGAGAAAGTTCTCAAGCCAGATAGGGCTGCTATGCCAAAGACAATGCCCTGAGTGGGACCCTGAGGTATTAGAGGAAGACATCTAGATGGGCAGAATGTCAAGTCTTAACTCCCCAGACTTCTGAGAAGTGAAGTGAATCCCACTACTCTCGTTTAAGGCTCTTCGTTCCCTTAGAGACTATTCTCAGCAAAGCAGCATGTGCCCTGCTCGGGATCTACCCCAACACATCCATTCCTGGCCATGAAGCGAATAACTATATTAACTCGCTACATATCCCAGGCGAGGGATGTGCTGAGACTGATAAAGAAGGAAAGGAACTATAGCCTGAATAAACTGCAGAATCTAGCCCATGTATACTAACCCTACTCGAGAGGCTGCATCGAGAACTAGATCCTGAGGGGGCTGGATGAAAGGAGGGTTTACTGAAATGGGTATGCTCTTCCAGAATAAAGATTTACTATCTTCTTAAGGACCCCAAAATGTGGGTGAATAAACACATAGCTAGCTAGCCGCCAAAAGCTGGATAAGGTAATGGCCCACACAACGTGAAGTAGAAATGCCAGAAGGAATTACAATGAAAGACTGTTCGAGAGGAGAATAAAGGCTCAGGGAAGTTGTAGAACTCATTTTGACCACCTTAATGGCATGAGTTAGCATTACCCCACCACATTCTGGAATCTAGAGATGGTTGACATATATCGTCTTTATATCTGAGAGAAAATTCGGATGAAAAGAGCTGAATTTTGACATCCTATGATTAGTGAGTCTTTCCTCACTCTCCCAGTGCTTGAAGTAGGAATTAGTAATAACGTATAAGAAAATCTAGTATCTGCTTACTTGACCTACGTTATTCTCCCCTAGGCCTCTCATTCGACGTTTTCTTTTTGGAAACTCATGTATTTGTGACTACCATTCCTAGTTTTCAGTATTGTTAAAATTTGTAATCTCTTTTCTGTGTAATTTCTTTCCTGAGTATGTAACTAAATTTCATTTACCTTAATCTGGAATATAAGTAATTTTTTTTTCAGGTCATTAGTTTCTCCCATACTCAATGATAGATAAAAAATAACCTGATTATTTTCAGTCAATTAATTTTTTCCCCAGAGGTTTACCATTACATATCTACAATTTTTTGAAAAACGCATTTTAAACTGCAAAATAGAGGAAGCGATATATTTCTATGTTTACATGTTAACGTTTTCTCAAGAGCAAAGTTCATGTTCAAAACTGATGCTCCCATTAATCTTTGAATAACAGGCATTTGCATTTTGAGGCATTTAAGCTTCCTGAAATCCCTTTTTCTATTTCCTTAGTATACATTTACATAGAGCTATATAGGTGACATCTTAAATTATAATTTGCATTTCTTATGGATAAAACAAATGACTAGTTTGACGAAAGCTTTGAATCAATTATATTTTGTTTTTCAAAATAACAATGAGTTTTATTGTATCTTTCCTGAACTTCAAAATAATATATTATATTTTAAATATATTAAAATTAAAAAAGCCAAATCTACACAGAAATTATTTATCAATTATCTATTTAATTATCAATTAACTATTGACCCTTTATGTCTATGTTGTTCTGATTTGATTCACAATTTTCTAAAAATTACAGCATACTCTACATGTTCTTCTCATATGGTGATAGGAAGTTCTCTACATTAAAAAGAATTACATTAGTTTAATGCCTGAAAAATCTTAATCCAATACACAAATTCTGTAATAATGAGTAGACTTAAAACCATTATTTTTCAGCTCATGCCATGAGAAATTTAATCTAGCCATTGTTGCTGCCATCTGCTGACACTTTGGTCCTTCTCTCCATCACTTAACATATTGTAACACAGCTCACTGCGTTTTTCTATATTCCAACTTTAGCCATCACCCTAAAAGCTTTCAATGTGAACAACACATTTAAAATAATAATTTTTCATTTCCTTGGCTTTCTCCATTCTGATGACATCATTCCCACTCTCTCATCTAAAAACTCTTGTGATCAAACCCTGATTTGGTCATCAAATCAAGTGAATTAATCTCCAACAACATACTCTTATTTCAGGTCACTTATTTCAGTCTTCCCTATTAGTTGTTCTTTGACCTCATTGGAAGCTTGAGTGCAAGGACTTCTCAACTTTATTCCTGTTCATAAATACCAGTTTTTATTTTAAGTGTATCGCAAGCTTCAGGATCTAAGTCAACTTTTAAAATTAATATCCTAAATTCTTTTGCTTATATGCTTATATCATACCTGCTTGCAGGAATCCCAATCCAGAAATAACTCAAACTACTTCCTGTACCTCTAATTTGAAGAACGTAGCTTAGTGGGAATACTGCTACTACCACCATTAATTCAATCCCCAAATCTTATAGTCCCTTCAACACTGAGTTTCCTTTGTCAGAGAGTAAAACCTCGGATACCTTGTCCACTTTCCTTCTCAGTGAACCTACTTCAGAAGAATTTCAAAATATATATATATATGTCTATTCTTTAAAGCCTTTGCCATAAATCTTCCAAGAAAAAAAAATTTTTTTTACCACATACGTATAATAAATTAAATAAATAAATAAATAAATAAATAAATAAATAACCACATACCTTAATTCAACTCTGGATCTCAAAGCCTAACCACTCTCTGCAATTTGACTTCCTCTGATATTTATATCACCAAGTTATTCCTCTAATATTGTTATTTCTCCATATTAAATGTCTATCAGTGTTTTTGTAAACCATGGGAACACTTACTGACTTCTGACAGGATATATGACATGAGGAGTTCTGCTGACCCGATTCCCAGTAAGACTGAGAAAAAAAAACCTTAAAAAACACACTCATGCAAAGCCTCTTAAAAAGGTCCTAAAGGTAAAGAGCAAATGGAGACACATCTATTAAAAAGAAGAAAAAAAAAAAAACTATGAAAATTCAGTAAAAAAAGGTCAGAGCTGATATTTGAAACGACTGTTGCAGGCCAGAACACATATTTTCTCTCCCTAGTGCCCATCTGGAGGACTTTCTTCCCGGGTGGAGCAAGACAACAATACTTCTCATCCTGTCCCCAGCTACTTGTTGTTGAGGCTAAGTCCTGGGGTGAGTGCGTCATGATGTGGGGACCCCTTCCTACCTGCCCCCCATCATGAAGGAGGTCCTGTCCGGGTGTGGTGAACTAAGAATACTAAGACCCTAATTACTCTCCCTCCTGCTCAGAACGTGGTGCTTCCACTCTAGGAGAGGCAGGCCAAGAAGACAACAGACTGCTTCCCAATCCCCTCAATCACGTGCTTAGCTCCTAGAGCTAGAAGTCATTCAGAGAAAACCTTGCCATTGTCTCCCCCACCCCTAGCTCTAGAACCTGAACTCAGAGATTTTGCCTAGGGGAGAGGCAGGCCATAAGACAATTATATCCTTAAACTCGTTCCCAAAGGAGCTAACTTTATTTGCAACAAAGTATGGAGAACGTTTAACCTATAGTTGCTTTAAAAAGCATTGGAGGTTGAGGTGAAAGACAATTTGGAGGAGATTACAGATCCAATGAAAATATACCGTATGTGACATACACAGATTCTAGGCTGGCTGATTTGCAGGAGACAGCCCAGGACATAAGACAACTGGGAAAAGCCCTCCTGGGGCCAGAACAAATATGAAACGGTAATTTCAGAAATTATTCCCTCAAAGGAACCACAATTTGATTAAATTAATTTGTATAGGAATTTATGTCTCACGGTGATGTTGAAAACAACTAACCAATCAGTGGGAGAACAGTGGAGTTCAACAGATGGGTGCAATCAGAGAAAGCACAGTAGAGAGTCCTACAGGTGCCACTGCCATCCCAGGGTGACTGTGGGCATACCGAAGCTCTGCCTCTCTGAGCAGCAACATCAGAGACTTAACAGTTAAGAAAGTGTGGGGACAGACTTGACTAAAATAATATAGCCAGTCATTAACCACACTTGGCAAAAAACAGTAACAAACCCTGGAGCAGGAGAACTAGTATCCAGAGTCACTACAATATAGTATCCAAAATGTCCAGTTTTCAAGAAAAAAATAAGAAACCTTAAAGTATTACTCATCCACTGGGAAGGAAGAAAAAAAAAAAAAAAAGACAACAGAAACTGCCTGAGAGAGTGAACAGATGTCAGATTTAGTACTGAAAGATTTCAAAGTAGACATTACAAGTGTTTATAAACTAAAGGAAAGCATAATTACAGAAGTGAAGAAAGATATAATGACAATGCCATATCAAATAGAGAACATCAACTAGGAGACATGTTTTAAAAAAGCAAATGGAAATTCTGGAGCTGAAAAGTACAGTAACTGAAATTAAAAAAAAATCACTAGGGGGCCTTATCAGTAAATTTGAACTAGCAGAATAAAAAATTTAAAAACTTGAGGATGGTTAAAGAGTATGCAAACCAAAGAACAAAAAGAAAAAGAAAGAAAAATGAACAGAGCCACAGAGAACCATGGGACATCATTAAGCACACAAACAATTCACCTTTGAACAATGGGGGAGTCAGGAGCGCCTGTCCCCTGCGCGGTCAAAACCTGCATGTAACTTTTGATTCCCCCGGAAACTTAACTACTAATAGCCTACTGTTGACTAGAAGCCTTACGAATATAAACAATTAACACACAATTAACACTTAATACATGTTATATGTATTAAATACTGTATTTTTCTAATAAAATAAGCTAAAGAAAATATTTAAAAATCATAAGAGAAAATACATTTACAGTACTGTATCTATTGAAAAAAATTTGCATGTAAGTGAACCTATGCAGTTCCAATTCATGTTGCTCAAAGGTCAACTGTACAATGTAATAGGAATACCAGGAGGAAAGGAGACAGAGAAGAAAAATAAATATTAAAAAATAATTAGTGAAGCTTCCCAAGTCTATTGAAAAATAATAACCTACATACACAACAGGAAGGTCAGTGAATTGTGTCAGAAAGATACAAAGAGACCCACAACAGATCATAGTCATATTAAAAATACTGAAAGTCAAAGATGAGGAGAATATTTTTTCAGGCAGCAAGAGAAGAATGACCTTCATTTCAGAAGGATCCCAGTAAAATTAACCGTTGACTTCTTGGCAGGAATAAATGAGGCCAGAAGGCACTGGAATGACATATCTCATGTTCAAAGAAAAAAACTGTCAATCAAGAATCCTATATTTTGCAAAGCTATCTCTCAAAAATTAAGGGAAAATAAAAACCTTCCAGATAAACATAAAGAAGAGAATTTGTTGCTAACAGATCTGCCTTACAAGAAATACTTAAGAAAGTCCCTTAGACTGAAAGCAAGTGTACACTCAATATTAATTCAAGTCCACAGGGCGGGGGGGCGGGGAGAGCACTGGTAAAAGTAATTATAGAAAGAAAATAAATATATATAAAAAATATTTTTATCATTTACTCCCATAATGGATTTAAAAAGCAATGGTATAAAATAATACACACATAATATAATATTGGGCCTATAGTATATAGAAATGTAGGTATAGTACATTTGTCAACAACAGCACAAACAAGGTGGGAGGAAACAAAGCTGTAATGGGCTTAGGAAATGACTACAGACAATAAAATAAACAACAATGTGTTGTTGGGTTTATAACATTAATAGATGTAATATATATAATAATAATAACATATAAAGGGGAAAGAAAGGAATAGAGAGCTTTATAGGAGTAATGTTTCTGTATCACTAGAATCAAGCATGTATAAATCCGAAACTGATCCTGTTAAGTTAAAAAAATACACTGAAGAACCATTAAGAAAATTAAAATGTCTCGTTAGAAAATATCCACTTAATCCAAAAGAAAGCAGCAGAAAAAGAATAGAGGGACAACAACAAGACATGAGACATAGAAAATAAAGAGTAAACTCACATAATCCCAACTGTATCAATAACATCAAACGTCAATGTATTAAACAATGCAATCAAAAAGGCAGATATTTCTGAAATCTGGATTTTATTTTTTATTTTTAAGATTGTATTTATTTATTTGACAGAGAGACAGCGAGAGATGGAACACAAGCAGGGGGAGTGGGAGAGGAAGAAGCAGGCTCCTAGCGGAGGAGCCTGATGTGGGGCTCGATCCCAGAACACCAGGATCACGCCCTGAGCTGAAGGCAGATGCTTAACGACTCAGCCACCCAGCTTCCCCAGAAATCTAGATTTTTAAAGCTGGTTTAAAAACAGTCTGAACACAAATATTTCAGATTATAAGAACAAATAAAAAGTAAAAAGATGGAAAAAATATTATGCAAATAACAACCACTTAAAAATGGGTAAAATGTGGGAATTTTCTGCTATGTGTATTTTACCACCAAAAAAATATATTAGCAAGCTAAATCCAGCATCATAAAGAAAGAATTATATACCATGACCAACTGGCATTTAGTTCAGGAATGGAAGCTTGGTCCAATATCTGAAAATTAATTAATGCAATATATCATAGCAACAAAATTTTTAAAAATCACATGATCATTTCAAAAGGCCAACAAGAAGCATTTGACAAAATCAAACACCCTTTCATGAGGTAAAAAAGCACTCAAGAAACTAAGGGCATCTATAAACAATAACAACAAACAAATAAACAAAATAACACAGCTACCATCTTATTGAATGATGAAAGATTGGTTGTTTTTCCCCTAAGATCAGGAACAAAACAAGAATCTCCATTTCTCACTTATATCCGAATTTTTGTACTGAAGTTTTATCCAGACTACTTAGAAAAGGAATAAAAGTTGCCCAAATTGGATAGGAAGTATAACCCTATTTACAAGTGACATGATCTCATATACAGAAAATCCAAAAAAAACTTCTAAAAACTATTAGAATTAATCAATGAACTCAGAAAGATTTCAAGATAATCAATACGTAAAACTCAATTGTATTCTATGCACTTATAATGATCAATCTAAAAAGGAAAGTTAGAAAACCAGTCTCTTCACAATAAGATCAAAAAGAATAAGATACTCGAGGATAAATTTAATAAAAAGAGCCAAAATTTAGACTCTCAAAATAATAAAACACTGTCATATACAATTTTTTACAACTTAAATATATTTTTAAAAATATTCTATTTCTGAGTCGGAAGACTTATTATTAAAGTGCTAAAACTCCCCCAAACTGATCTACGTATTCTATACAATTCAAATCAGAATCTCAGCCAACTTCTTTGTAGAAATCAACAATTTTTTTTTCAAAATCCATATGAAATTCCAAGGACCCAGAATAGCCAAAGCAATTCTGAAAAAGAAAGTTGAAGGACCCTGACTTTCTGATTTCAAAACTTCTATAAAGCAGTGGTTATCAAGACTGGGGTACTGGGAGAGGAAGAGACCTATAGATCCATGGAATAAAACTGAGAGCATAGAAATAAATCCATGTATCCATGGTCAATTGATTTTTGAAAGAGGTGCCAAAACCAGTGACTGTGGAAAGAAAAACCTTTTCCTTTAATGGTCCTGTGACACGTGAGTAGCCAGAAACAAAAGAATGAAGAAAGACCCCTTTCTTATACCACAGACAAAAATTAATTCAAAATGGATCAAATAACTAAATGTAAAAGCTAACACTGTAAGACTCTTAAAAGAAAACATAGAGCTAAGTCTTCATGACCTGGGATTTTGCAAAGGATTCTTAAATATGACACCAAAATCATGAGCAACTAAAGAAAAAAAAAAGATAAATTGTACTTTTCAAAATTAAAAACTTTTGTGCTTCAAAGGACACCAACAAAAAAGTGAAAAAGACAACCAATGGAATGAGAGAAAATATTTGCCAATTATATATCTGAAAAAGGGACTAGTACCTATAATATATGAAGAATTCTCACAATTCAATGTCAAAGAAAAATAACTCCATTAAAAGTTGGCAAAGGATCTGAATAGTCATTTCTCTGAAGAAAATAGACAAGTGCCTAATAAGCACACAAAAGATACTCAACATCATTAACTCTCAGTAAATGCAAACCAAAATCACAATGCAATACAACTTTATACCCACCATCATGGCTATAATAAAAAAAACAATAAGAAGTATTAGTGACAATATAGAAAAAATTTAACTCTCATAGGCTTTTGGTGGGAAGATGAAATAGTACAGATGCTTTGGGAAACAGTCTGGCAGCTCCTCAAATGATTAAACGAAGAGTTATGATCCTCTACCCCTAGGTATGTAAACAAAAAAATAAAAACATACATCCAGAAAAGATTTTTTTATGAATGCTTAAAATAGCATTATTCATAATAGCTAAAAAGTGGAAGCAAATCAATGAAACAACCCAAATATCCACCAACACACTAATGGATAATGAAGGTGGTATATACATACAATGGAATATTATTCTGCTACAAATAGGAATGAAGTACTGGTACATGTTACAGCTTGTACGGACCTTGAAAGCATTATGCTAAATAAAAGACATCAGGCATGAAAGTCCATATATTACATGATTTCATTCACGAATCTCTGGCATAGGAACATCTGTAAGTAAAGAAGGTAGATTAGAGGTTGCTTAGGGCCTTTTGGCTTTCCTTTTTTCTTTTCTCTTTTCTTTTCTTTTCTTTTTTTTAACAAGGGAGCTCTTCCTCTTTGTTCCATGAATGTACCAATGTCATGTTGAGCTGAAGAAAGAAAATTGAGATTGTTGTTGAAGGCCAATCCTGCCTGCACAGGCATTTGCCATGGGGTCTGCCTTGTCACCGAAGCATAGCAGGGCTGTCCCCTCTTCCTTCTGGACTATGGCAGTTTATGAACAGAACAAATTTCCTAGTTCAGGAGCCAGACACATTCTAGGTGGATCTTAACGAAGATCCCAACACCCTGGCCTTGCCCTTAGACTCCTTTTCCTCCTCCAGGGCTCTACCCAGAACTCAGGTCTCTGTTCCAGCTACTTGTGTGTCTGCTGGGGCATAAAAGGGTGAAGCACAGGGAATGATAACTAAAGGGCATGAGGTTTTAATTTGGAGGTGATTAAAATGTTCCAAAATTTTCTGTGATGATGGCTGCACTCATCTCTGTATATACTAAAAAACATTGTTGTAGTTACTTAAATGGGTCAATTGTATGGTATGTGCAATGTATCGCAAAAGACTGTTTAAAACAACAATTATTCTCTTTCAAAATTTGGTCAGGAAACATGATGGACAATTAGTCTTTGCTCTACGTGGTGTAAGTCGGGGTCACTAATGCCACAATCTTCATTTAATAGCTCAACAAGAAAAAAAAAAGCCAAGATGGCTTCACTAACATGTGGTGCCTCCATTATCTGGAGGCTAATCAAATCTCCCTCTCTCTCTCCCCCCCTCCGCCCCCGTGCAAGCCTGAGCATCTGTATATGGATGCTTGATCTCAGGAAGGTAAAAGTAGAAGCTACAGGTCTCTTAAGTCTAATAGTAGAAGTTTGAAAACGTCTCTTCCGTCACACTCCAATGGTCAATCCAAGACACAAATCCAACTCAGATTCAAGGTGAAAGGACCTAAATTATGTGTCTTCATGAAAGTCAGGAGAGATGGGAACTGTTGGTGGGCTTATTTGGCAAAGGTTTAACCCAGTATCCCAGCTTTAAAAACTCATCAACCAACAAGGAATAACACAAACAAAACTTCTAGAACCTGTTACCTTTCCTACGTTTCCTGTCGTCTTCTTTCTCTTTATAGCCAAACTTTTGGAAAAATTTTTATTCTCTCTCCCCATTTCCTCACCTACCACCCATCCATTAATCCACCCTAAAAGGATATACCAGGTATAATAGTCATCGAATATTAAGCTCATCTGTTTCGATTCACCTTTTAAATAATTTTATTGCAGTTTCTCATTCTCTGGCTCAGTTATGAAGCATATACACCTAAGTGAGAAGAGGATTGATTTTAGAACTTTAACAAAACACTAAGTGTGAAAGCCATCTTTATGGAATAAGGAAAACTGTCAAATTTGCATTATTACAGTCAAAGCCTAGAGGACCCCATTCATAAAGTTTACCTGTAGGTAGAGAAGAGGAAATAACAATTATAAAAACTAATTGTAACATTTATTTCAAGCACTTCGCAGATACTGATTTAATTCTTTTACCATTACTATCAGGTAGACAGTTTTATAATTTTCCATATTTTATCTATTCAGGAAACTCAATGAAGTTGAGTTAAGTGTCTCAAACACACCCATAACTTTATATCCCTAGCTAACCTTGTAGTTACTCTATTATCTGTCTCCTATCTACAAGGTAAAAACTCTCTTAAGACAGGAACTTGTATACTTAGTACTGGGTACTCAGTAACTACTTGTTGATAAAATAAATGAGTAAATAAATTAATTTTGGTGACTTTTGGTGCTTTTCCCATCTTTTTAAATTTGTTTTTACAAAATCAAGATTACGAACCATACACATTTCAATAGACTGCTCTTCACCACCCGAGAAATGCTCTTTATTGTCATTATTCTTCAACGGGCTGACTTTTTAATGACTGGATATTCTTCAGCATGAGTAAACCATTTTTACTATCCAATTCCTAATTGTTGGTCATTTGAACTAATTCTAATTTGGTACTATTATAAATTATAATATAATATTCTCAATTAGAATTTATTTTAGCTGTAATTTTTAAGATAATTTTCTAAAAATTAATAGTATCAGTATTTTTTTAAACTGCGTGCATATTGACAAAGAATCACCTAGATACTTTCTACCAAGACTAGTGAATATCTCCTTCATTTTGTTTTTGGCAACATTGATAATAGAAGTTGTAAATAAATTGTAAATTCACTATTTTCAAGAAGAATTTCCTTATTTTGTTTTCGTATTTTTTCTTTTCTTTTTTTTTTTTAAGATTTATTTGAGAGAGAGAGAGAGCACGCAAGTGGTGGTGGGAGGGACAACGAGAGAGAATCTTCAAGACTCCCCACTTAGGGCAGAGCCCAATGCTGGGCTCAATCCCATGACCCAGGAGATCATGACCTGAACTGAAACCAAGAGTCAGTTGCTTAACCATCCAGGTGCGCCATGTTCTCATATTTTCAAAAACTATTATTTTAAAGGCACAACATAGATGAAGAACTTTCGCAGATAGAGTTGTTCTTGGAACTACTCTTCATTTCGGATTTCACACCTGCTAACTGCCCAAGAGTTTCCATCCCTAGATACAAGGTAGCCTTCTTAAATCTTGCAAAGTAATTCAGTTCATCACTATTGTGGGAAAGAAACTTTAACTATCAACCTGGGTAGGTGGTTTGGTGAGAAATTGGAGAGATGATGTAATCCACAGGAAATATTCTACGCCCACCCCTCCTCTGTCCAGGATTTGTTACTGAGTTTTTTCTTCTACTTGCACGAACTTCAATTCCCTAGCAAGAGACCTTCACCTTTCTTTCAGACCTTGACTGAAGCTGCCATCTCCTGCCAATATTCCCACATGGATCTTTACCTATCATCTTCATTTCCTGAAAGCCCATCCCTCACTTTGTTGTCCTGTAAAATTAAGTCATCTAATAATCACCAGGCATCTTATCTATTCACACTAACCACCAGCATTTCCTCCATGGCTAGCTCCTGTAACAGACACCTCCACACCTACTTATCTTCCATGTTTCCGGTTCCCCTTAAGCACTGTGCTGGAACTTCACCCTATTTCCCACTGTCTTTTCCTAATCACTCGAAGAATCCCTAGACCCACTATTCGCTCAGCTCTCCTGTGTCATGATGAAACTACTCACAATAGTTAACAGAGTTCTTGGTCACATTAAGAGAAGGGAGTTCAGATGCAGTGTATCTAGAAACTCTTAGGGAAAAGAAAAGAGAATATTATCCTCTGCCTGGGCTGGGCACATCTGACAGATATTCAAGGCAGGTCCAAGTGTGGGGTGCTGTTATTTTATATTAGACAATACCTAATATATTTGCACTATTCATGTAGCATAGAAGGATACAATATCACAGTTTTCCGTATATAATGAGACTGATTTTTTTAATGGGCTTTAAAAAGACATAATAGCTGTACATGAATTGTAACATAGAATTTCCTTTCAGTAAAGATTTTCAGATACGTGGATGCTTTTAAATGAGATAAGGTTATTATTCAAATATATGCAACTAGACCTTCAAGAAAAAAAAAAAAGATGGCAAACTGCTCAATATCTGAGATACTTGAGGAGCAGTAAGAGTTAGAGCCAGAAAGCTGGCCTGAGTGATCTTGGGGTCTTTTTGAATAGAATTCTGTATTTAGAATTCTGTTGTCTGTGTTTACTTTCTTGACAGACCCAGGGAACCTGGCAAGCCTATTGTAATTAGAAATTACAATTTAGAGCTGGAGCAAAATGGAATGGTTAAATGCAGACACACCTAGGCAGCAGGCAGCCCTTCTGGCAGTCTGCTCTATTGTGTTGTTCTTCATGATTTCTAATCCAATTGCATATTTAAGAAACTTAAACATTTTTAAAACCAAAAGAACTCAAGAGAGAAATGTTTTTCTTTTATAGGGCCTCGGTATCTCCAAAAGAAAAGCAAAACCCTCCTGCCAAAGGAAAATGTTTTTGTCGTATTTTAGATTTATCGTTACACATGGGTGGGAGGATGGAAGAAACCCAACATGGTTCTTGCTGTCATATTTCCTTTTTTATACCTTTGTTTTAAATGCTGTCATTGAGTTCAGGGGCCAGGAGAGGGAGACGTTAATATGGAGATCATAGCATGGATCTTTCTGAGAGGTTTCTTTTGTTCTTGGTTCAGTTTCCACCAGATTAGACTGGGAATATTGAGGAGGCCACAGGACTGAAGGTTGTAAAAGTCAAGAATCTTTGTTTTCAGCGATAATCTTATAACAAATGGGAGCCAGGTGTGCAATATTTGAGTTGGCTGCCTTTCAGGGTTTTTATTTATTTTTCTTTAGGTATGCAACAACTAGGCAGGCTAAAATGAAAATGCAATTTCGTAATGCCTATTTTGGGTGGTGTTTAAAATTATTGAGTAATTACAACAGATTATAAGGAAAATATGAATAAAAACACAAGCCCTTGGGATAATGCATAAACTTTGGAATCCTCCCAAATATAATAAGCCTTTCATCCTCAACTGTTCAGATCACATGAGGCCACCCATCTGGCTTAAACTCCTTCAGACGTACACTGTTATAGGTCACTGACAGTATTCATGGATTATGGAGTCAAAGAGGTGGAAGAGACCTAGAAAGGATCTAATGAATCTCTTCTTTTGACTACTCAAAGTCTGGCCCAGCTCAGTGGTAAACCTGAAATTAGTAATTAGTTCTTCCACTTTTAAGCTTCGTTTGCACTTTCTTCCTTCTAAAACTTTTGCTCTCATTTCATAATACAATGCTTGGTAAGTTATGGGAAAAATAGTTTTTAAATGAGTACAGTTGAATCCATACATACATCAACTCCAAACACTCTGTATTTCTCAAAAGATCACAACCTGTAGAGGACGTCTCTGCCAGTCATCTATTTCCCCATCTTTTGATTTCTGCAGCCTGATTTCCCTTAAATAAAATTCCCACCCATGGGAATTGGGCCAACTACATTCACAATTCTACTGGAGTCAGATCGGTCCAATGAGAATGTCATATCACCTGGCCCACCATGATTATTAGGTCATGCCACTGGTCCCTGAAACAAATCAGTCTGAGTCAACTGTAGGACTTTTACAAATACACCCTTCATACAGGTACTCCCTAGTTGCTGTGGTTATTAGCATGCCCGAGTAGAGATGTGTTGTTGCTGGAAAGCATCATATGAGTAAAAGGGAAAGCATCTGAAAATGTAAGATAATCCAGGAAAAATAAAGATCATAAAAGTACATAGAAATGGGTAGGATAAGTGCCCTCTGGTTCAGAGGTGCTAAATTATATGAGTTCAAAAAAGTATTAGTGTTGTGTACACTCTACTTCATTACACATTTTTCTGAACTCTTGTAGTAATCAAATTCTGTATTCCTTACATATTAGACTGACACCCCAAAACCATCATTTTTCAAAAATTAGGTAGCAAATAAAACTACCGTGTGTTTGTGTTGATTTTCACTTTTTTCTTTTATCCCCATGGAATTCTTAAATATTACCTTATTTTAAAGGAGTTACTCTGAACAGAAGTTATTCTAAGACACCACAAAAGGGGGTATTTGAAAGCTAGAATAATTGCATGAGAAAAGGAAATAATGTGTGGATATTTTTCACATTCCAACCCTGTATTATACTTAGAGATGATAACTATGAGTAGGAATCCAATAGGAAGTTAATCCTGTCTTATTACAAATGTGTGTATTCATTGGTACATAAAGCATTCCTATATTTATGGAGAAAAATAACGTTGAACTGTATATAAAATAGTCAGACATAGTCAAGTACATTTTTTTTGTCCTCTTCTTTTTAGCAAATATCCTTTCTTTATATGCTTGAACTGTGTTCCTTTTTTGTTTTCCTGTTATTGGCACAGTATGGACTAAGACCATAAAGGAGATAATTTAAGGGCAACTTCATACCTGAAAAGTTGAAATCATTGGTTTCCCCTTACAGAAGACTCCCTGGGGAACATAATACAGGGAATCATGGGCAATTTACAACTAGTTGTGATATGTATCTCTCTGATATAAAAAAAAAAAAAATCAATGGTTTCCCCCCTTTAAAAAAAAAGAAAAAAGGCCTTCCTGGGGACCAAAGAGTAGAAGGTCAAAACAGCTTCCAAGTTTGCATGCCTGTTTGTTAAAAATAGCAACCAGTGCTTCAAGTAATGACACTTTGGTCTCTGGGCTAGAGAACGTAGCCCTGCATGCTCTGCCACCTCTACCACCGTGCTAGGATTACATAGAGGTTCTTACCTGGATGAGAAATGAAGGATTTTCAAGATGAAATATGCCTCATTCACCTGCTACTCTCTTACCTGAACTATGTGCCTGATGACCCTCCACTCCCTAACCCAACCTTACTTTAGAAAGAGAAAATCTTTGTCACATTTGTACACAACCATGAGTTTGTTTTCTTCCTAAGCCATTTCCTTGTACCCAAAATTTAGGAAACATAGCATAAGAATGCATCAGTGACCTATAAAATATGCTGGGTCAAACAGCTTAACTTGGTGCCAAAATCTGGTTAAGATATTTGTAAACATCTCAGAAGGTGCTGATACGTTTGTGTGTGTGTGTGTGTGTGTATGCATGTGTGTTTAGAGGAACACATATCAACATGTTAAATCAAAACGCATTTTAGTCTTAGAATGGGCTTTTCAAAAGTATTTTGTTAACCCCTTAAGCATAATTCTGGACAACCTGAATCACTTCAATGACAATATTGGGACATTTAAAACAAGCTAGAGTATGAGACTTACTGTCAAAATATATCACTTCCTTGTTAGAAATCAAAATCCTATGTATTCTTTAAATTCTTTCCGCTGAATAAAGCTATATGGGTTTCACTGGAAAACCACATGTTCAGTCTCCACAATATTTACAATCTTATTTGATAAATGTGACAGAAATGTGTGGTGGTAGGATGTGTGTGTGTGTGTGTGTGTGTGTGTGTATCCTGTCTTATTGTTAACCTCAGATTTCCAAGTTGCATGAAATTTCAAATACTGAGAAATGGGAGAGAAGAAAGAAAATTTAATATTCTTGTGAGAATATTGCATGAAATTTAATGCAATATTTGCTAACGTTGACTAGGATCCTAAACAACTTTCATTTGACAAACTGTGGCTTCCAGTTTTCAATGACTGAATAAAATTTTTCATGTATGATGAATATTGTACTGGTCTATTTTTTTTTTTTTAAGATTTTATTTATTTATTCGACAGAGACAGAGACAGCCAGCGAGAGAGGGAACACAAGCAGGGGGAGTGGGAGAGGAAGAAGCAGGCTCATAGCAGAGGAGCCTGATGTGGGGCTCGATCCCGTAACACCGGGATCACGCCCTGAGCCGAAGGCAGACGCTTAACCGCTGTGCCACCCAGGCGCCCCTGTACTGGTCTATTTAGTTGTTGCATCAAAAGCCAACATTACACTATTATGAGGAGATCTAAATGGTATGGGAAATCTGATATAGAGGAACTATTTTACTGAAATACACTATAAAATCTTTAAACTCTAAGAATATGAAACAATTTTTCTATTATTATTTGTAGCCATAAGGTAAAAATTAATCAAGTATTCCAGCATCATAAATATTTAATTTTTCTATTATAGTTTTATCAAAATTACCTTTAAGAGTTGATTTTATCCAATGGTGTCCAGAGCTTTGGGAGGAAGAGAGGATTGACTAGGCGAAGCACAGATTTTCCTTTAATTTTTTTACAATGATGAAAATAGTATATAGGACAACATGAAGGTAGATACAGGACACCAACCATTTGCTAAAACCTCTAAGACTTTACCAAAAGAGACCCTTACTGTATACAAATAAAAAAGGTAATATTGGGGAGATTAAAGGGCTCCAGGATGAAATGCAGACTGCGATAAAAGAATCTAACTATATTATAAATTTATGAAATAACCTCACTGAAGACGGTGTTGCCCCATCTGCTGACCAAAGTAACTTTAGAAAAGAAGGAAGACTGTAAAACTAAAGGCAAAAGGAAATATTCTGGAAGCCCCGTATTCTAGTTGATTGTTTTCCATGGGGGTAGGAGTTAATAATTCTAATGCTGTAAGAAATGTATCCTGGAATTAAACAATAACTGGATGCCAGAGTGTAGGAGCCAGTTCCTTAATGTTGGAGTAGATTACAGATAAGCAATGGGATGAGGCTAGAATCCATGTGGTAATGCATTAAAGTTATATATATTTGTTGTGTCTATATATATATAGAGAGAGAGAGAGTTGTGTTTATTTATCAGTATATACTCATCAAAATGCTGATTTTCCTAAATATATATATACAAATAATACAAAATATTAAACGACACATGTAAGTGGTTATAAATGTATAAGGTACACATGTATAAAAGATACGTTTCCTTGCTCTATTATTGGATTATAACCCAAGGAATAAAATAATTATCCATAATAATATAATTATTTAATAAGTGAATGAGAATAGATAAATCCCCCATGCAGAAGACAGTCTCTTCAATAAATGGTGCTGGGAAAATTGGACAGCTACATGCAAAAGAATGAAACTTGACCACTCTCTCACACCATACACAAAGATAAACTCCAAATGGATGAAAGACCTCGATGTGAGACAGGAATCCATCAAAATCCTAGAGGAGAACATAGGCAGCAACCTCTATGACATCGGCCAAAGCAACTTTTTCATGACACATCTCCAAAGGCAAAAGAAACAAAAGATAAAATGAACTTGTGGGGTTTCATCAAGATAAAAAGCTTCTGCACAGCCAAGGAAACAGTCAAAACAGCTAAGAGGCAGCCCACGGAATGGGAGAATATATCTGCAAATGATGCTACAGATAAAAGACTGGTATCCAAGATCTACAAAGAACTTCTCAAACTCAATACGTGAGAAACAAATAAATCATAAAATGGGCAGATGATATGAATAGACACTTTTCCAATGAAGACATACAAATGGCTAACAGACACATGAAAAAATGTTAAAAATCATTAGCCATCAGGGAAATTCAAATCAAAACCACACTGAGATACCACCTTACGCCAGTTAGAATGGCAAAAATAGACAAGGTAAGAAACAACAATTGCTGGAGAGGATGTGGAGAAAGGGGATCCCTCCTACACTGTTGGTGGGAATGCAAGTTGGTACAGCCACTCTGGAAAAGTGTGGAGGTCCCTCAAAAAGTTAAAAATTGAGCTACCCTATGATCCAGCCATTGCACTACTGGGTGTTTACCCCAAAGGTACAGATGTAGTGAAGAGAAGGGCCATATGCACCCCAGTGTTCATAGCAGCAATGTCCACAATAGCTAAATCATGGAAGGAACAAAGATGCCCTTCAACAGATGACTGGATTGAGAAGATGTGGTCCATATATACAATGGAATATTACTCAGCTATCAGAAAGAACGAGTTCTCAACATTTGCTGCAACACGGACAGCACTGGAGGAGATAATGCTAAGTGAAATAAGTCAAGCAGAGAAAGACAATTATCATATGATTTCTCTCATTTATGGAACATTAGAACTAGGATGATTGGTAGGGGAAGAAAGGGATAAAGAAAGGGGTGGTAATTAGAAGGGGGAATGAAGCATGAGAGACTATGTACTATGAGAAACAGGCTGAGGGCTTTCGAGGGGAGAGGGGTGGAGGAATGGGGTGGACTGGCGATGGGTGGTGAGGAGGGCACGTGTAGCATGGTGCACTGGGTGTTATACGCAACTGATGAATCATCGAACTTTACATCAGAAACCAGGGATGTACTGTATGGTGACTAACATAATATAATAAAAGAACATTAAAAAAACTGTAATAAAAAAAATTCCAAATAATTTATATACTCTGTTCAAGGAAGTAGACCATAACTCCCTATTATTCAAGTGTGGGCTGCAGACAATGACTTCTTTCCTGGGAGTAGGGTATGGAAAGTGGAATAGGGGCGCCTGGGTGACACAGCGGTTAAGCATCTGCCTTCGGCTCAGGGTGTGATCCCGGTGTTATGGGATCGAGCCCCACATCAGGCTCCTCCGCTGGAGCCTGCTTCTTCCTCTCCCACTCCCCCTGCTTGTGTTCCCTCTCTTGGTGGCTGTCTCTATCTCTGTCGAATAAATAAATAAAATCTTAAAAAAAAAAAGTGGAATAAAGAATAACTTTACAGTTGAGAAACCTAACAAACCTTACCTCAGTCAGGTAGGTGATTGAGGTTAAAATCAATGGTGATAAATCATGTTGATGACTTGTACCTTTGATATGACGTGATGTGATGAGAAAGGCATTTTACTTCTGTGATATGTTTCCCAAAATCATAAATGTAATCATGATTTTTAAAAAATCTAACAAATCCCAATTGAGAATCATTCTGCAAAATATTTACTGGTGCTCCTCAAAAGGGTCAAAATCAATAAAAGCAAGAAAGTTGGACAATTATCTTAACACAGAGCCTTAAAGACACGATAACTAAGTGGAATATGGTATCTTGGAAAAGATCCTGAAACAAAGGACTTAGGTAAAAAAGGAAATCTGAATATAGACCTTAATTAAAAATAATGAATATCAATATTGGTTCAATAATTGTGAAAATTG
This sequence comes from Ursus arctos, assembly GCF_023065955.2. Classification (NCBI taxonomy): domain Eukaryota; kingdom Metazoa; phylum Chordata; class Mammalia; order Carnivora; family Ursidae; genus Ursus; species Ursus arctos. The sequence continues at coordinate 73,626,129 of NW_026623067.1, forward strand.
TACCATGGTGTTATAAAACTTTAATAATAGGGGAAATGGATGTAGGTATAGGGAAATTCCCACTATCTTCATGACTTTCCTGCTTATCAAACACCAATCTAAAATTTAAAAGTCATTTAAGAATTGACTTGAGTTTAACTTGGAAAGAATGATAAACTCTTCACATCTTTGAAGGCTTTCTATCCACACCTCAAGTGAAATTACTTTTACTCTCAACCTTCTTTAGTATAAAGAGAACCTTCAGTAATGAGGTGCTTGCCTTGCTCACTCCCACCTCTATTAATTGCCCAGGTCATTCTTACCTCGGACGACCTCCTCCTTCCTCTTTGACTACTTAACTCTCGTTGAAAGCACACTTTAAACCATACTTTTAGGAGACATTCCATATTCTTTTGGCATTTTTTTTACTCAAGAATACTTGCAGGATTTTAGTCTTTATCCCCAAATTTAGCATGGAAATATTTAAGGTCTTAGATTGCTTATTATGTTTTTGTGCATGTTAAGTGTCAGCTCTCCAAAATATGAACATGAATTGTGCTGTTTATTTCTTCTGTATTCTCCTTACCAAGTAAATCAAGCTATTTTTTTTGCTAAATAGATATTTTATTGATTTTATAATGTGAATTGGCAAATATATGATATCAGAAAGTGAATATATTTTCCACTGTTATTTTACTTGAAGATGAAGATGGATTTTGGATATTTTAAAATTAGAATATGGAAGCAGAAAATAAGTACATGAAAATTGAAAATAAGACTGAGAAATATAAAAGGAAATACTTAGTTAGAGCAGGACTAAGAAGGCCAAAGGGGAGATCATGCCAATTTCAAGGAAGAATTAATCATGTAATTGGTTCTTTTATGAAAGAGTAACAATGATAATTACAAACAAGAAGAAACAGGATGTATTTTTACCTATTTATATTTTTAATAAATATGTGTGTTTTCCATTTATTTTAATAGAGATTTCACATATAGTGAAGGGTTAAGTTCTTTAGACAAGAACTTGGTTCTTTTCCTACATTGCCTTATACTTACTGAGCAAGAAATATCTTAGAGAATTTTTAAAAGAACCAGACTTGAATCATGTGGCAAGAGAACACATTGTTCCCAGTATCTGTTCTGGTAAGTGAAAAGCTGGGCACATGGATACTCAGATTGCATTTCTAAGTGCTCACAAGATCTTGGTGTGGCCTTGTGATTACATTCTGGCCTGTGATATATAAGTACAAGATTTTCTGGCAGTTTCCAAGAATCTTCCTCAAAGGATAGCTGACACATTCTCTTTGTTACCTTTTGTTATTCTTTCTGATTTTTAATTACTCAAATATTGCCTGAGGGACTTTACCCCCATCAGGAATCACATAAAATTGATTTTTTAGTTTTGCCAAGAGTCCAAATTGCCAGCTGCTATTTCAGATCTTCAAATGAGAGATAAATTAATTTTGATCAAAATTGGAGAGTTTGAGAGAAAACAAATACCAACTGAAGAATTTATTTAAAATTCAATCCGTCAAAAAAATACTCCCTCCAAAGTAGCAATCCTTTACCTTTAGGAATTCTAAGTTGCACTGAAAAACTTGAAAAATATTGAAAATAATGTGAGAATCTGGCTGTGGAAATAGTACACAAACTGATAGAAGTAGAGCAGCAATTAAGTATTTCCTTAAAAAAAATCTATTATTAAATTGAATCCACAATAGACACATGGTTTAAAGGACTCAACTGCTATCTGGTAGTCCATTAACACCTAGAACTAAATAAGATACATTTTAGAAAGGAAGGGGGGAATAAAATGTTTTAAGTATCTTTCTCCAGTTTTACAACTCAAATATTATCTGTACCCCCCCCCCCCCAAAATCACACTCAATGTCTTGGGAAGTTAAAGGGTTTTTTTTGTTTTTTTTTTTTTTCAATCAAGCAGTTTGTAAATAGTAGAGTTTGGGTTTGTACATGGGTCTGTTTCTGGGAGTTCTTACAACATTTTAGCTTTCCTTTTTTTTAAGATTTTATTTATTTGAAAGAGTGAGCAAGAGAGAGCATGCACGAGCTTGGGCAGAGGGAGAGAGAGAAGGAGGCCCCCCGCCAAGCAGGGAGCCTGATATTGCCGGGCTGGATCCCAGGACCCTGGGAATCATGACCTGAGCCTAAGGCAGACGCTTAACCGACTGAGCCAAACAGACACCACTGTTAGCTTATATCTAATGAAGGAAGAGTGAAGGAATTTTGTTATCTTTGTTGGTGCTTTTTTTAATTGTTTGAACAGGCATATACCTGGAGGAAAGTTTCCTTTAGGGAAGAAAACAAGGAAAAATTTAAAGTTGTTTGTATTCAGTGGATAAATCAAATTATGGGAAAGTTCAGGCCACTTATTCTGAAAAGGCAGATTGCTTCCTTCTTATTTTTATGCTAATTGCATAATACTCACTGGCATGTGCAAATAATGGTATTTTCCTCCTATTCATATTCAGCAACTCAGTTATTCTCAATCTGAGTCTCTATGGTAATATATTAGATTTCTTTTTATTATTTAAACAGGAATCTGAAGAAAGTTGTTCAATCAGATTATGAATATCTAGACACTAGGTCCCTCCAGTTTGAAAAGGAAAGGAACGCAAGATCTTGATTTAGTTCAATCTGTAGTTCTTTCTTTTGTGAAGATTCTTGAACTAAGTGCTTGAATAAATTTAGTTATATGTGTTTCATAGATACCAAGAACATCAAACTTTCAGAAGTTACTTTACTTCTTGGCAAATCGTTATTTCTTTAAAGTATTTCAAATACCCAATAAAAGAAGCTCCTTCTCCATTAGTACACTCCCAGCCAACAACATTTGGAAAGATAAAGTGAAATGAAACAGAAACACATGGATTCTATTGCTTTAAAAATAACATGAATTTAAAAAATTATTGGGAAAGTGTCTAGCAAAATGGGTTGTTCTAAAACCAAAACACTTAAAAAATGGATTAATAAATTTCAGAAACTCTAACAAGGAAAAAACAAACTGCTTTTCAGTTGAAGCCAAAAAAAGGTAATTTTAATTTGGTTTTATGTCAGAATTCTCTGTTTTGATTCGGGTAACAATATTTCATGTAAATTAATAATGTCACATATAAGTAATTGTCCTATTTTATACAGACAGAAAGAACCAATAAATGTGTCCCCTTGACCTGTCCTATAAGATGATCTGACTCTCGTCATCCTCCCTCTTGCAGTGGCACAAAAGAAGGGAGCAAAATCTAACTGGATCACTCAGCTTAACCCGTGGTCTCAGCTATTTCAAGGCTGTGATTGTGTGAGTGTCCTGTACAGTACCTAGCACTTAGGAGGCACCTAACTGACAGCTGTTAAATAAACAAATTAACTGAGACCACCAAGAGTTTTAAATATGGAATTTTAAAAAGATAAAGCAATTGAATCCCAGTGAAATTAAATGATTTGCCTCTAAGATTATGTGAAACCAGAATGTGAACTTATTTGATTCCCTACTCCCATCTATATGGATCTCAATATCTAAAGAAAGCCTTTTCAGAACTATAAATTTAAATCCATGTGATAGCTAAATAGTATTAATAAGAACTGAAGAATATGGGAGTATAAAAGTTAAAGGGTAGAATACAAAAATGCCTTAGTCCCTATTCATTCTTTGAACATGAAAATGTGAAAGAGTAGAAAAATGGAGCGGGTAGGATGGAGGAAGTTAGGTAAGAAAAAGTTCAAATACTGAGAATTCCAAGGAAGCCACACTATCATTCATTACATGAGTCATCTCAGTTGTTTTCAAAACATCACTAGAATTTACTAAACATAGATTTGCCTTTGGGTTTCATTATACTTTCAAACCACATCATTTCACCCTTGATTTTTATTTTGGACAATCTCACATAGCAAAGCAAACTCAAAAATTTCAGGTATACTTGAGATTTTATCTATGCCTCAATTTTTTCTCATATGAATATCTTTAAAACAGAAGATTTCCAATTGGAAATTAAATCTTCTTTAAATTGCAATGTAAGTAAAGTGCCATATATTCTTTGGTTAACAAATTAATAGAATATTAGGAATATCAAATTTGTTTAAAACTACTCAAATTTTGATTCCATTATAATTTAAACACAATAATATAGTAAATCTAAATGTCATATTTTTTAAGGTACAAAGATTTATTTCTTATATTGGGGGACTTTCACCATTTCATCCTGCTGAAATCTATCCAAGGAAATGGACAAGGTAGCATGACTTGTCTATTTACTGACTTAGGAAATTCTGATAATATTAAATACAATTATCTACAAATTATTAAAATCGATGAATAACTTTACATATGGATAACTGTATTTCCAACTTATCTTTGATTTTTTTTCTTCATTAGGGCACCCAGGAAAGTGACTCGGGCAATAGTGGAGTTCACACTTTGATTTGTACTGAAGAGAATAAAACTTATAGAGGTTAATTTCATCAAGGTTCACAAAACTAGTAGTTTCACAGAGCTAGTTAGGAGCCAAACCGGGATTTGCCTGATGCCAGACTGCAGGTTAACATGAAGGAAAGATTTGGAATTTGCAACCAATGGAAAAAAAAAATATGTATAAGACTGTGATGTTGACATTTGCAATCAAATAGCAATGGTACGTATGTCTGTTAGACAATTATGGGCAGTTGAGATCTCTGAGATAAAATATACAATTCCCCATGTGAGAGGTGTTCGAAATTTCTAGTCCTATATACCTTCCTAGACATCTTTCAGCTCTCTGCGGACTACTTAATCTCCTTTCCCACCACCCAGATAAAGCGATATACTCTCTCCAGTGAACTCCCAGGACATTCTTTTCACAATTATAAAATTACACTTACCAACAACACATTGTGTTGTTATTATCTAATTGTATAAATTTCTTTCTTGTTAATAAAAATTCATTTCTGGAAGGAAAGGCATTGGGATTTATTCATATTTATATTCCTAACTTTTGGTGCAGTACTTACTATATTATAAAAGTTTAACGAAGGAAATGGAGTTTGAGTGCATAAATTAGTATCAGAATTCTAGGAAGATTAAATATCAAAAAGTTTTAAGAGTATAAATAAAATGCGATATCTGCAACAGTAAGCTACGGGAGCCACATCATAAGGTATAGCAGCAAAGCAAGAGTAAGGAAAAAATCAGGATGAGTAAGCAAGATTGAAACCTGTGAGTAGACCAGTGATGTCACTGAAATCACAACAATGATGAGGAATTAGACAACTTAAATCAGAACCAACCAAACTAGGCAAAGGGTCAAGGCCCAAAACCAGTGACCCAAGTGATAAAATCCTTAGGTACAGCCCATGTTACAAAGCAGACATCACTGTCAAAGCAGAATCAAGCAAAATGAAGATAGAAATTATCACCTCCAAAAAACAAGACTACCCTCATGGACCTTAAATTTTAAGTAATATAATGTATTTGGAAAAGGCCACTCTTCATGAATGCATCTTCAGTACACCATTACAGCCAGTCCTACCACCTGAGAGCTTGAGATTGGTGAGAGTAGGCAGGAAGAAAAGAGTTCAAATGCTTTCCAATGCTTTTTTAATATTTCAGAACTACCTATTCCTTTGAGATTCTGATTTTTTAAAATACTATTACATGCACAGAAACATACAATTTTACATTCACAGTTCAGGGGCAATGGATTTTCTCAAGACTTCCAGGTACTTCTGTGACTGTAGATAGAACACTTGGAAAGAAACTGTATGAGAGCTAAATTTAAATTATGGAATTATTCCATACTCTGTCTAGAATATGGAATTAGGTAATTGCCACCACAGGTAAGTCAAGTGACTAACTGGTAACTCTTAAAATTTTTGCTTGTTTGTTCTTCATTGGCTTGATTTCCCAGTGGTGTCCTTTAAATTGCTGAACTTACTTGTATGTACACAAGTACAGAGCTGTTACTAATTTTTTTTATCTGAAATTAAATAATCTATAGTATGCCCATAATTTAAGAAAAAAAATAGTATCTCATGTATTTTAAAGTCCTCACACATGTACCTTATTTAAAATTGTTAAAATTTTTTAAAAATAAAATGTCATTAAATTTGTACTTGCTTTAGGGGGCGTCTGGGTGGCTCAGTCAGTTGAGGTTTGACTCTTAGTTTCAGCTCAGGTCATGATCTCATGGCTGTAGGATCAAGCAACACAATGCGTTCCACACTTAATGGGGAGTCTGCTTGAAATAGTCTCTTCCTCTGCCCCTCCCCCCCCAAACAAATAAATCGATCTTTAAAAACATTTCCACTTGCTTTAAGTATAAAGTAACTTTTTCATTAATGGATTTTTTTTTAACTGAGTGTTAGCAAGCATACAAAGATGATTTAACCGTATTTAAAAAAATAAAATCCATCAAAAACCCTAAGGATTCAATGCAATCCCCATCAATATACCAAAGGCATTCTGTATATAAATAAAGGAACAGCCCTAAAATTTGTGTGGAACTACAAAATACCTGGAATAATCAAAGCAATTGGGGGGGGGGGGACAAAGCTGGAAGTATCATGCTTCTGGATTTCAAACTATACTACAAAGCCATAGTAATAAAAATAGTATTGTATTGGCACAAAAACAGATGCATGGACCAATGGAATAGGAGAGAGAGCCCAATATTAAACCCTAGCATATATGGTCAACTAATATTCAGCAAGGGATCCAAGAATACCCAATGGGGAAAGGATGGTCTCTCCAACAAAAGGTGCTGAGACAACTGAAGAAACATATACAGAACAATGAAAATGGACCTCTATCTCACACCACTCAAAAAAACTGACACAAAAAATATCAAAGCCCTAAGTATAAGACCTGATACCATAGACCTCCTAGAAGAAAATGTAGGGAAGAAGCTCATCAATATTTGTCCTATCATTAAGTTTTTGGACATAATGCCAAAAGTGCCAACAACAAAAGAAAAAAAATAAAACTTCATCAAACTCAAAAGCTTCTACACAGCAAAATGAACCATTAAGGAAATGAAAAGACAACATAAATAGTGGGAGAAAATTTTTGCAAATCATAAGGTGTTAATATCTAAAATGTATAGAATTCACTCAACTCCATAACAAAAATAATCTGATTAAGAAATGGGAAGAACTAAATAGACATTTCTCCAAAGAGGATATCAAAATGGCTGACACATGAAAAGATGTTCAACATCATTAACTGTTAGGGAAATACAAATCAAAACCACAAGGAGGTATTCCCTGATACCTGCTGGAATCGCCATCACAAGAAGACAAGAACAACAGTACTGATGAGGATGTGATGAAAAGAGGACCCTTATATATCACTGGTAGGAATGTAAATTGGTCCCACAACTATGGAAAACAATATGGAGGTCCCTTAAAAAATTAAAAATTGACCCACCATATGATCTAGCAATTTCACTTCTGGGTAAATACCCAAAGGAAATGAAGACAGGATTTTGATGAGGTATATGCAATCCCATGTTTATCACAGCTGAGATATGGAAATGACTCAAGTGTCCATCAATTAATAGAGTGGATTAAAAATGCGGTACATATGTATAATAGAATATTTTTTATCCATAGGAAAGGAAGATATCTTCCCATTTGTGACAGCATGGATGGACCTTGAGCACATTATGCTGAATGAGATAAGTCAGATACAGAAAGAAAAAGTACAATATCACTTATATAAAGAATCTAAAAAAGTTCAACTTGTAAAAAAAAAAAAAAGTAAAACAGTGGTATTTAGGGGATGGAGGGTGGGGATAAGGGTGATGGTGTTTATATCAAACTAAAAAGCATATACATAGCAAAAGAAGCCATTGACAAAAGGGAAGCTACTGAATGGGAGGAGGTGTTCTTAAATGATATATTTAATAAGGAGTTGATATCTGAAACACATAAAGAACTTACACAACTCAATATGAAGCAAAAAAAAAAAAAAAAAAAAAACAGAAAACAAAAAAAACAAAAATGGGAAGAAGACCTGAATATTTTCCAAAAAAAAAGCAGAAATGGACAAAAGACACAGGCAAAGATGTTTAACATCACTCATTATCATGAAAATACAAATCAAAACCACAGTGAGATATCACCTTACACCTGTCAGAATAGTTAGAATCAAAAGAAAATAACAAGTTTTAACAAGGATATGGAGAAAAAGGAACACTTGCACACTGTTAGAATGTAAATTGGTGCAGCCACTGTGAGAAACAGTATTGTTTCTTCAAAAAATTAAAAAAAAATTATATGATCCAGTAATTTTACTGAATATTGACCCAAAGAAAATGAAAACATAATTCAAAAAGATTATGCACCCTATGTTTATTGCAGCATTATTTTACAACAGCCAAAATACCTAAATTTCCATTGATAGACAAATGGATAAACAATATGTGGTATATGTACAAGGGAATATTACTCAGGCATTAAAAAGAATGAGATCATGCCATTGTGACAACATGGACAGACCTAGAAGTTATTATGCTAAGTAAGCCAGAGAAAGGTAAATACCATACGATTTCAGTTATACATGGAATTTAAAAACATAATGAACTAACCAACAAAACAAACAAAAAGTAGAAATGGTCATAAACACAGAGATCTGATGGCTGCCAGAGGTGAAGGGGTGGAGAGATGGGCAAAATGGGTGAAAGGGAATGGGAGTTACAGGCTTGTACTTACAGAATGAGTAAATCAGGGCAATTAAGAACACAGCATAAGGAGTATGGTCAATAGTATTGTAATAGCATTTGTATGATAATAGCATTTGTAGGATGGTAGCTACACTTGTGGTGAGCCTATGCTCATCATGTATAGACTTGTTGAATCACTACATTATACACCTGAAACTAATATAACACTGTGTGTTAATTATACCTCATTAAAAAAAAAAAGTGATGGTGTTTAAGGGTATAAACTTGTTTTGAGTAAATAAGCCAGTAGAGCTTTAGTGCACAATATAATGAATATAGACAATAATAGTGTAGTATAATTATGTGATAAATATGATTGTTGATATAGCAGTATTTTAATATATAAATACATCAAAGTAATACACTGTACACTTTAAACTGGCATGATGTTACACATCAAATATGTATGCATGGTAACAAGTGGTAATAAGACTTATTGTGAAAATCATTTTGTAATGTATTAAAATATTGAATCACTATGATATACATCTGAAATTAACAGGATATTTTATGTCAATAATACTTTAATAAAAAAATTTAAAAAATAAAATCCATACATCACTAAGACAACTTGGAGCATAATTTTTCTTTTGATGATATAGAAGTCACTGAATCACGTAGAAAATAATTTTATAAACATACTGGTTTTATTATATAGAAATTACTTATTATATGGTCTGTGTCTCTATACTGCCAGTTTCTGGAAAGTAGGTTCTATGTGTCATTAATTATTTTATTACAAGAATTAGCACATTACCCATGGATCTCAATGCATGTTCCATTTACAGAAATGTAGGGTGGCTGGAATAGTGTGTGAAAGAGGTGATGCTACAGTGAGGGTGGGGTGAGAGTTGTGTCTAAAATGCGTTCATTAGCATTATAAATGCCTTGAGGGGTGCATTGGAGTTTTATTCTGGAGGCAAAGGGAAACTGTAGGAAGTTGTTTCAGTAGATGTGGAAAAAAAAAAAAAGTTTGCATTTTAGAAAGACAATCCTAATTTGATTGAAGATGGAAACCAGAGAAAAGAATAGAAAACAAGAGGCCTGACAGGAGGCAGTTAAAACTCATTAGGAGAATCTAGATGAAAGCTAAATAGTCTAGATGAAGAACATCTGCACCAAAGCAGTGCCCCTGCCCCTCCCCCCCAAGAGTAATAAAAAATAGTTTCCAGGAAAAAAAAATACACATATTGTGATTATTTGGAGCTTAACTTACAAATTCAAAAGTCATTCAGTATTAAGAAATGTATTAATACAATTAATTATAGTAGCACATAAAGCACTTGTTACCTGTGCTCAGAACACATACTTCTCCCCCATACATTTTGAAGGCTTTCTCCACCCCAGGCCATTTTGGCGTTCATTTATATGTCATCTATGCAAGAGGTCTTAATGGACCACCCTTTTTAAAGAGGTATTTAGTACCTTTCTAGAACCCCTTATTCTGTTTATTTTTCTACCTAACAGTAACTGCTACCTTATCCGTCTTCTTTACTGAAATGCTAGATGTGTGGAGCAGGGACTTTGACTATTTTAACCATTACTATATGCCCAGGATTTAGAACAAATTTGAGAGTAAGTGCTCAAAAACTAGTTATGAGTTACTGATAAGATGACCTTCATATATATATAAAAATACATCTGGTATAATTTCAAGATTTTGAAAGTAAAAATTAATATTTTCTTTGTACACCATCATCGCAAATGTCAACATCACCCTTAATGAGAAAGCACTGGGAGTATTCCTTTTAAAATTAAAAACATGAACATAACAATATTCTTTACTCCACTCCCATTTTTCATTTTTTTGGAACAAGTAACCAGTATAACTAGATAAAAAAAATATAAGCATTGAAAATGGTGATTTATCTGGAGAATCCAAGAATGAAGGTAAAAAATTATTAGAACTAATGAGAAAACTAAGATTTCTGTACATAACATAGAAATAAATATCTCTATGGCGTTTGAATAAGAAAGGTTTTCTTGGAAAAGACAAAAATGGTAGAGTGATAATTGATAAAAAGACTACAATGAAATGAAAACATTTTAATAAAAGGGACAATGAAGTTAAAAACCAGCTACAAACTAGCAAAAGATATTTGCAATGGAAAAATTTGACAATGGATTGGCACCTAGATTTTAAAAAGAATTCCTATGAATTGGTAAGAAACATTCCAAATACCGAGCAGAAAAATGTATGAAGGTTTGGAATAAAAAATGGAAAATGATAATATAAAGAGAGCCTGATTTTAATTCATATGCAATTTAAAATTATAAGAATTCAAAACAAAATATTTCTCATCCATCAAATTTATCAAATCAAAAGACTTACTATAACAAGTATGAATGAGGATATAAATAAAGAGATAGGTTCATATCCTACTGGCAGAAATGTAAGTAAGTACAACCACTTAGGAGGAATATATTTACGTCCTACAATATGCCAAGTCTGAACCCAATTATGTACTCTAAATTAATTCTTGTATATTAGAAAACGTAATAGAATTATCATTACAGTATTTTTAATAAAGAGTTATGAACATGTAAGCCTGAAATAAGATACTAGGTCTAAAACAGTATGCAAAATCTATCCAACATTTATTTCCTTTTCAAAATTTTACTTATTTATCTGAGCGAGTAAGCAAGAGAGAGAGAGACCACAAGTGGGGGGAGGAGGGACAGAGAGAGGAAGAAGCAGACTCCCCACTGAGCAGGGAACCAGATATGGGGCTCCATCCCAGGACCCCAGGATCATAACCTGAGCCGAATTCAGACACTTAACCAACTGAGCCACCCAGCTGCCACTAAAAATCCATCTAATATTTAAATTAGAGATAATAACTTTATTATCTAAATGGTCTCAACATATAAAAATATATTAAAAAAACTGTGCAGTTCCTTCTAGAAGTTAGCATTTGTCTTACAAGCAAAAAAGTTACCACAAAATATTAATCTAGACATCAGTTTCACCTGCAATTATAATGTAAAATACCCAAATACTTGAAATTATATATAAAAGGAGAGATGCCACTTGGCTAATCTCTTTAATTCCAAGAATGCAAGGATCTTACTGCATTAAAAACATATATTATGCATGAGGAAAAAATGGCAGAGTAGAACCCTTAGCTCCCCCCATTCCAAATTTACAATGAGGTATTTACAAGTTATCATTCACAACCAAGTAAATAAACCAGAGAGTGATCCAAAGATATGCAGAGCAAACTGCACAACTATGTGTTAAGAAGAGGCCACATTATAGAGGTTAGGAAGGGCAGAAACAGTGCTCCAGAGCTACCACAGGAGGGAGGAAATTGCAGGCATGAAGAGGTGGAAGCACCAGGGAACCCACAGGAGGAAAATGAAGCCCTGTACATTTGGCCTTGAAAGCCAGAGGGGCTCAATTCCCTGAGCTTGTATAACCAATGGGACTTGGAACCTGGAGCTTGAAAAGTTAGCTGATTCAGCACTGGACCAGCAGGGAAGGTGAGTGATAGGTGGGTTCCCATCCATAAAGAGACAACAGTCCTCAGAAAGGCAAGAAAGAAACAACAGTTTGCTCAACACCTGGGGCAAAGGGAGGGAGACCTGCTTCAAGGATTTCAGAGCTGTTGGGTGACTTCTCCAGATATGAAGGAGCTGGAAGGCACTATTTTCCTTCCCGCTCCCCCAGCATAAACACAGGGCTACCTGCAGGAGGCTACACTGTACAGGCACTTGCTACCTAACCTCCTTGCAGTGCAGCCTGCCCATCAGTTCTCCTGAGGACTTGCCTGCTCCAAGCTTGCTGGACTCTGCCTGGGGCTCAGCTCGTTTTGCTAACAACAGCGTATACATTCCACACAGCCACCAAACCTGTGCACTGTGCCCTTAGCAGCCACCACACTTCAGGGGATTCAGAACTGGCCTGGGACTAGCTGTTTATCACAAATTTTGCTATCATGGCTGCTCCACTTCCAGCCCTCTGGCAGTTACACCCCTTCACAGTCAGCCTGCCTGGATCTCACTATCACCACAGAAAGCTAGCATAGCCCCAACAGGCAAGTAGGTGCAGACCTCTGGACTGAAAGGAGAAGTTACTCGGACACAACAGCAGGATACCAGCAACACACATAGGAGATTCCCCTGAAGTGACAGATTCTGGTGAACAGGGGACACTACGTTGCAGGGCACTATGGCACCTCTTCTTCATAAAAGCCACTACTTTTAAGAGCAGAAGACACAGCTGACTTTTGAAACACACAGAAACAGACACAGAGAGGTATACAAAATGAGAAGACAGAGAAATATGTCCCAAATGAAAGAACAGGACGTAATCATTTAGCAGGAGATCTAAGTGAAATAGAATTAAGTAACATGACTGATAAAGAATTTAATCTCATGATCATAAAGATATTCACTGGACTTCAGAAAAGTGTGGAGGACATCAGTGAGACCCTTGACAAAGAGATAAAAGAAAATAACATATCAGAGATGAATAACTCAATAAAAGAAATGAAAAATATAATAGATGGAATAAATGGGAGGCTACAGATATTACAGTAACTTATCAATGACCTGGAAGATGGAGTCATGGAAAGCAGTGAAGCTGGACAGCTTAGAAACAAATACTGCATAATGAGAATACACTTAGAGAACTCAATAACATCACCAATCATAATATTCATATTATATGGGTCCCAGAAGGAGAGGAGAGAGAAAGGGGTACAGAGAGTGTATGTGAAGAAATAATAGCTGGTAAAGGAAACAGAGATCCAGATGCAGGAGGTAAAGAGATCCCCCAACAAATTCAACCCAAAGAGGTCTACATCAAGACACATAGAAATTAAAATGACAAAATTAGGGATAAAGAAAGAATTTTAAAAGGTTCCAAGAGAGAAGAAGAATGTTACAAACAAAGGAAACCACATAAGGCTCTCAGCTGATTTTTCAGCAGAAACTTTCAGGACAGAAGGCACTGGCATGATACATTCAAAGTGCTGAAAAGGAAAAATCTGCAGTCAAGAATACTGTACCCAGCAAGGCTATTAATCAGAATAGAAAGAGAGACAAAGAATTTCCCAAAGAAAAATTAAAAGAATTCATGCCCATTAAACCACCCCTACAGAAAATGTTAAGGGAGACTCTGAGTGAAAAACCATAAGTAAGAGTAAGAAAAAGTAGGAAGCACAAAAGCAAAATAATTAAAAAAAAATTTTTAAAACATAAAAAGTATATCTGTAAAAATCAGCCAAGAGAAGCACAAAATAGAAGGATATAAAATAGACCAAATATCTGAAACATGGAGGGGAGAGGAGTCAAGAATCAGTTCAAAATTAAGTGACCATTAGCTTAATGTAGACTGCTATCGTGAAAGATGTTATATATAAACCAAATGGTAACCACAAATCAAAAAACAGCAATACATATTCAAGAAAAAAAGAGTAAAGAATCCAAGCATATCACTAAAGAAAACCAACAAACTATAAAAGCCAGAAAGAAAAGGGATTGCAGAAAAACTACAAATACAACCACAAAACAAGTAACAAAATGGTAATAAATACCTATTTATCAATAACTACTTTGAATGTAAATGGACTCAATGCTCCAATCAAAAGACAAAGGGTGACAGAATGGATTAAAAACAATCAAACCCATCTGGTATGCTGCCTACAAGAGACTCATTTCAGACCTGAAGACACCTGCAGATTAAAAGTGAGGGGATGAAGAAACATTTATCCTGCAAATGGATATCAAGGCCAGAGTAGCAATAATTATATTGGACAAAAGAAACTTTAAAACAAAGTCTGTAAAAAAAGACAAAGAAGGACACTATAAGATAATAAAGGGGACAATCCAACAAGAGGATATAATAATTGTAAATGTTAATGCATCCAACATGGGAGCACCCATGCAAAAAAATAGACATAAGGATAAAAAGAACAGAACAGAAAACCCAGAATTAAGCCCATAGTTACATGGTCAATTAATCGTCATCAAAGCAGGAAAGAATATCCAATGAGAAAAAGGTAATCTCTTCAACAATGGTGTTGGGAAGACTGGACAGCAATATGCAGAAGAATGAAACTGTACCAATTTCTTTCACCATACACAAAAATAGACTCAAAATGGATTAAGGATCTAAATGTGAGACCTGAAGCCATACAATTCTAGATGACAGCACAGGCAGTAATGTCTCTGACATTGGCCATAGCAACATTTTACTAGATAGGTCTCCCTAGGTGAGGGGAAAAAAAAAAAAAAGCAAAAATAAACTATTGACGTTTTATCGATATAATAAAGTCTCTGCACTGCAAAGGAAACAATCAAAACTAAAATCTATAGAATGGGAGAAAATATTTGCAAATGATCTGATAAAGGGTTAGCATCCAAAATATATAAAGAAATTATGAAACTCAACACCCAAAAAACAAATAATCCAATTTAAAAATGGGCAAAAGATGTGAACAGTTATTTCTCCAGAGAAGACATCCACATGGCCAACAGACACTCGAAACAACATCACTCATCTTCGGGGAAATGCAAATCAAAACTAGATATCACTTTACACCTGTCAGAATGGCTAACATTAAAAACCTAAGGAACAAGTGTTGGCGAGGATGTTGAGAAAAAGGAACCCTCTTACACTGTTTGTGGGAATGCAAACTGGTGCAGCCATTGTGGAATAAAGGATAGAGATTCCCCCAAAAAATTAAACATAAAATTACCGTATGACCCAATAATTTCATTATTGGGTATTTACTCAAAGAGTGCAAAAACACTATTTCAAAAAGATACATGCATCCCTATGTTTATTATGGCATTATTTACAACAGCCAAATTATGGAAGCAGCCCAAATGTCCACTGATAGATGAATGGATAAAGAAAGAGTGGTGTGTGTGTGTGTGTGCGCGCACGCACATGTGTGTATAAAAATTCCATATGATTTCACTAATATGTGGAATTTAAGAAATAAAACAAATGAGCAAAGAGAAAAAAGTGAGTGAGAGAGAAAGAGAGAGAGAAGGCAGAAGACAGAGTCCAAACTATAGAGAACAAACTGATGGCTAACAGGGGGAAGGTGGGTGGGTGGGGAGAATGAGTGAAAAAGGTGATGGGATTAAGGACTGCAGTTGTGTGATGAGCACAGGGTGATGTTTGGAATCGATGAATCACTATAATGTACACCTAAAACTAATCTAACAATGTATTTTAACTATAATAGGTGTTAAAGTGTAATAAACATAAATTGCTGTAACTTATTGCACTTATGGACTAAGACCTATGAAATAACAGTAAATAAAACCATGGAAATCCCTGCAATGAACTTCTTCTGGCAATGTGTAAATAACTGGAACTAAATTCACCCTGGTGTCGTAAACAACCATAAAATTGGGAGTATAATACATGAGGCAACTGTTTTCAGACATTGGGCAACAGGCAGTGCATACTGAAATTCCTGAGAATAGACATATTCAGGAGGACAAGCCCCATGATTATTCTGGATCTCTACAGGAAGCTGGAGATCAAGCAGAGATCACTGCTACTGGCTGCTTATGCTACAGGGCAAACACAGATAATAAAATTCAAGTAGTACTGAAAAACACTAGAGTTCCAACCCTAGCTAGAAAGGAGAAACCATCTGAGTCTCAAGAAAGGTCCTATATTAGGAATCAAGTCCACACCTATAGTAATATTTACACTAGACTGGCCCTAACAAAGCTAAAATCCAAGCCTCAACAAAATCATTAAGGGAGACATAATTTGGAAATAGAATTCCACCAAAAGAGAGGAGCTTGGAAAAATACTGGGTTTTCTATAGATGCACTCCCACTTGGACCTCTGTCAACAAGAAACAAACAACACTAAAACAATCATCCAGAGGAATTATCCAATATATAATCCAAAAAGCTTAATACACAATCAAAATTTGTCACACAATAGAATTTAACCTGTAGTTAAAAAAAAAAATTTAACTGACCCTATGATATTTCAGATACTGGATTTCATAGAGAGAGAGAGAGAGACAGACAGACAGACATTGAGAGACTGAAAGAAAAATGTGGTATTAATGACTGGACAGAAAATCTCAGGTGAAAAATTAAAACTATAAACAAACTGGAGGGGCACCCGGGTGGTTGGATGGTTAAGCAACTGCCTTTGGCTTGGGTAATGATCCCAGGGTCCTGGGATTGAGCGCCACATCTGGCTCCCTGCTTTGTGGGGAGTCTGCTTCTCTCTCTCTCCCTCTGCTGTTCCCCCTGCTTGTGCTCCCTTGCTCATGCTCTCTCTCTCAACTAAATAAGATCCCTAAAAAAAATTTTTAAAAATTGGATCAGAAATTCTAGAATTAAAAAGTATAACTGAAGTGGAAGAAAAGTACTTGATTTTCTTGACAGCAGAGTCAAAATCACACACACACACACACACACACACACAGGAGGGGGTCAGTCAACTCAAAGGAGATCCATATAATTATGCAATTTTAATTAAAGAGGATTTTATACCATATTTTAATATATATTAAGATTGGTTCCCTCTCATAACTTAGTTTTAGTATATGATATTCTTGCAGATTTTTCATGTGAATTTCAATATATTAACTCCCCAAAAAGGTTGATATCTATATTAAGATTTGATTAGAATTATTTATACCCCAAATAGTAGCACAATGTTATATGTCAATTATAATAGGAAAAAGACTATAGGTGAAATTAATAGTATATGCATTAATAGATTTTCTAAAATGTCTGTTTGGAGCAGCATTTCCTGAATTCTTGCATGCTTGAAAATGTTTTTCTATAGCATTGATAATTAAAGAGCAGCTTGAATGGATATAAAATCCTTAGGTCATATTCCCCTTGAATTTCTGTCCTTACCACTGTCCTCTCTTTCTCCTTCCTCATTGCTTCTTTATCCTTGACCTGATTGGTATATCACTTTTCTATGTTGTAGAATGATGCCAGTTTAATTCTATGGTCCTTATAAATTATTTGTTTTTGTCTGATGAGCCCAAGAACTTTCTTTTATTTTTAGATTTACTAATATATATCCCAGAGTTAACGTAGTTGACAAATATGTGTCACTTTTCTCAATCATATGTGTGCTTTTTCAGTATGTGAAGTCAGATCTTTGATTTTTTGAAAGTTCTCTTTGATTATAAAGGTTACCCGAGTGTGTGATACTAGATGGGACAAAAAAAGTTCCTGGCTAAAAATTCTAAAGAAAAATCTGGAGAATATGTCCACAGGGGGCTTTGGAAAGCCCTGAAGTACTCTTCAGGATCTGGAAGGTTGCACTTATGTGCATACACAAGAAAGACCTAATGGGACCCCAATAACTCCATGACTGACTTTGCGTCCCTACACGGGGCAAAAGTAAAAGCTCGACAGACTTCTAAGCTGCCTGAGCAGGAAGGCATGCCTGAACAAAAACACAGACCCCTTAGACAAGGTAGATGATTCACCCTTGCAAGCCATTAAAAGGAATGTGTCAACAATCATTGGATGACCATTATGTTAACCTAGAATAATAAAAATGCATTGAGAAGGTAGAAATCTAGTTTCAGAAATGGCACATTATCTAAAACATTTAAATATAAATATATGACTCCTGCCAATGAACTGGAAAGTATAGACTGTACAAAAATTTAATGGTCAACAAAAACTGTCCTGAAGCTGGTTTCTCAACTTACATTCCAGATGTTGGACTTACTAGACAGAGACTTTCAATCAGCTCTTATAAATACTGCTAAACTAAGGAAAGCAATGTGCATAGAATAGGAAAAACTATAAAACAGTGCCTCAGCAAATAGTGTATATCATTAAGAAGATAGAAATTATTGAAAATGCACCAAAACCTTTAGAGTTCAAAAGAATTGAAATTAAAAATTCACTAGAAGGGCTCAATAGCATTCCGAGGCTGGAGGAATCAACAATCTGTTAACATGAATAAAAGTTATTGAAGATTGAGGTTATCCAGTCTGAAACACAGAAAAAAATAAAAGAATGCAAAAGGAGCATTGGCTCAGACACCTGTGGGACTCCACATAACACACCAACATTCACATAATGGAAGTCTCAGGAGAAAGAGAAAAAGACAGAAATGAGGTTTGTGGAAATGGCCCAGAACCCCCCAAATTTCATTAAAAATATTAGTTTATATGTCAAAGCATTTCAATAAATTCCAGGTAGAATAAACTCAAAGATATCCAATAGATTCACCTCGCCTTCCAAAAAAATCTGTGGGCCCAAAATTAAAACTCGTGGCGTAAACATTTAATATTTTTACATCTGTCAAAAATCATTTTGGCTAGATATGAAACAATTTGATCCTAACATGGCATGTGGTCTAGCTATGTCGCATTAAGAAAAAAAACAAAAACAAAAACAAAAACCCCACCTTATTTATTGGAATTTTAAAACAAGAAAATTTTCCCTTTCTTGCTCACCCCACCATTGTGCATACATCATTTTTGAAGCAGATGAACGATACAGTATGGATGCTGCTTGGTAGTGCTGGACAGAAATGAAAACCAGTTTTGTCTGGCAGAGTACCATTTAGGTACCCGGGTCATGTTTGATGCTGTGTGCCCACCAGGCAACTCTTTCACTGGGGAAGGCATTTCAAACACTTCCACCACTGGTTCTTACTTGACTGGATCTTCGCACCAATTGTACCAAGTACGCTCATCAATTTATCCCCAGTAACCTTAGCGTCAAGAAGCAGAAGCAATTAACTCTCATGCCATGAATCTTCCCTTGACAGCATTTAGCAGACCCAGGAGAACGGATGCCTATGTGTAGCACCCTGCAGGACAAAGATAAAGCTGAAGAGAACCCCTTGGATGCCTGGTGTAATTGTGAAGACAGTATCAGTCAATGTTCTTGTTGGATCAAATGAAGCATCCTTGAATATCCCAAGCTGGGAAAGTATTTAGTGAATAACCCTTTTACATATATTTCTCTCTTTGTGCAAAAAAAATGGTGAATTTTGACTCATTTGCATTACTCACAGTGTATACCTTTTATTAATGATAAAAAATATTCATATTAACAAATCGAATGCGGTTCAGGGATGAATAAATTAAAAAGTTGATTTTTCTTTACTACCCTCTTCCCCCATGTTATCCTCTTGAGATAAGCAATATTCATTGAAAAGAACTGAGCCCCTCACTGACTGAATCAATTTCTTCAATTTCCATTTTTAATTTTAATTCTATTTATTACTTTTCCCTTACTGAACATTTCTCCACATTGAAACTCGTTAGCTGGGGCGCCTGGGTGGCACAGCAGTTAAGCGCCTGCCTTCGGCTCAGGGCGTGATTCCGGTGTTGTGGAATCGAGCCCCACATCAGGCTCCTCCGCTATGAGCCTGCTTCTTCCTCTCCCACTCCCCCTGCTTGTGTTCCTTCTCTCGCTGGCTGTCTCTATCTCTGTCGAATAAATAAATAAAATCTTAAAAAAAAAAAAAAAGATTTGAAACTCGTTAGCTGGAATTCTGTTCACAAGTGATTGTGTAAACTAAAATATATTCTCAGCTCAACATGTTATCACTAAGTGAATTCTACTTACATCACTTGAAACATTTTAAAACCCGATTTTTAATAACTTTAATATCTGGACATTTCTATGCTGAGGAATCTTCACTTTTTCTAACACTTTGGTAATTCTTTGTCAGCATTACCATATATAGACAAAAATTTCTTAATAATATCCATTTTGATTAAGTTTTCAAAACCGTTTCCACATGCTTTTGTCAAGTATTTATTGGCAATAAGTATCTTTAACCTAAAGCAAACATAGTTGAAAATTAAATAAGTATAGGTCAAACTGTATCTTAGCAAACAAATTATCTAAACCCCGGGGGGGAAAAATGGTAAAAATTCTGACATTTTATTTGGGGCTAGTTTTACCAAATTCTTGATTGATACATTTGCATTCTGGTATTTTCAATTTAAAATCTCAATTGAAACCATATGCTTTTGGACCTTCGAAATAAAATGTCCTTTCAAAACTCCTTTTGTTTAATTCTCTGTCTTCAAACTGATGTTATAAAAGTAACTTCAGTCAAGGGAAGTGATTTGCAATGGCTGTTTAATTAAGTTTCTTTAATTAAGAAACCAAGTTTTCTAACTTCTCATGCCACATGCTAAAACAATGCCTCCGAATCATATCATCTTTGAATATCAACAATTTCTATTTTCAGTTCAAAAATCCAGTATTTTTAGTAAATGAGCCCTTTAAAAATATCTCCTTGGGCTTCGAACTATACCAACCTGATAACGCTACTACTGTCAGAGCAGACATGATGATGAAAAAGAAAAAAAAAAAAAGCTTATATCATTTCCAAACAGCTTTCAAATTGTAAAATTTGTAAAACTGTATAAAATTATATATCATACTATATATGCACATGTGTAAAGAAATGTATACACACACAATGAGCTTTAATAAATGTATGTGTTATATTGGGAAATCAATATGATGAATTGATTGTATCAATTTAAACTGGTAAATATACTACCTTATCTACCTATTTGTTGTTCTAAAGGTCACACAAATTCAAACTATATGCTTAGTGGACTTGGTGCCTAAGGGCTGCAATTAACGGCTCACACAGTCTTTGTATCTACATTATTTGTTCAAACCCAGTTGAGGATTCTGCGGCTTGGATCATCACTGATTTTGAAAGTTATTCCATGTTCTATTACAAATCATAAGTTTGGTACCTTCTATTTTCAACTATACTTGCACAAGGATAGCGCACGATTTTATCCCTAATTACCTTCATCTGGTGTCGTGTATCTCATACAAATAGCTAAACAAAAGATAAAAGTAATCAATAAACCTACAGTAATAAAAGTTTTCAATATCTTCCTTTAAAAAAAAAAATTCTTCCACAGAAGACTGTAGGTAAACTTCTCCCATTCCTACACTGGAGATAGGGAGGCGAGAACGGAAGAGGAGAAGGGTTACCTGTTAGTTTTTTCAAAGAGGGAGGGACTATTTTCACGAGAGGTTCTTTTGGACACTAAGCACATGGAAAGATAACACAGTAAGAGTTCACAAACGTGGCTGAGTTGAGGAGAGAACAATTCTCCATACTCTGGAATAGATCGTAGCTGTTTAAACTTGGGAAACAAACAAACAAAAAAAACAATGCTAAATTATAAATAGTATTGTTTTTCCTTTCACATGAAGAAAATGACTTTCACGTGGAAGGGAGAGCAGGACATTCCTACAAAGTCAGACACTGGCAGTGCGGAGCTAACATATACATTGAACAGATACCAGGTGCCCGCAAGGTTCTCATTTTAGGGTAAGAGAGCCAACTGAGCAAAGATATCATGAGTGCATACAAATTTAGAGGTATTTCCAACAGGAAGATTCAGCAAGTGCCTATTTTGTTTTTGCTTTATAACCAAATCTTACAAAGCCAGCTATGGAAAAAAAGCACCACTTATCAAATCAACTTTATGAAAAAAACATACATACATACATTAAAACTTACATAAGTTTGACAACACTTGAACTAACACTCAAGGATATAAGCTCAGCGTTTCTAATGATAACAGCAAGAACGAGGCCCTCGTGCTGTGTCTGTCATTGTGAACAAGGAAGAAGCTATTTTTTTCTCATTTTAATTTGCCGGTCTGCATGCTAAACTTGTTTTATGTTTGTAAATTAGATCCAATCTAAACGTATATGTGAGATTGGAATTTGGCAGCCCTCACACTTCTGTGGATTTTATACATATGAGGTTTGCGATGTACAATATAAACTTGTTGCTTAAACTTCCTTATTTTTTTTTTTTTATTAACTTCCTCTTTGCATACTGGTGGGAAAAATTAGCCTGGTAGGTGTTTGAACAGCTTGAGATCAGTTGACCTGGGGACGATTTTTCTAGGAGTTAAGTACTCGGCCAGAGTTGAAACACTCAAGCAGTTTGATAGCTGACATCCTCTTTAGCCTTCAGTGTTTAATCCCACATTTTTAAAGCTAGTAACCTAACGGAGATTTTTAAGGGTCTACATTATTTCTCACATACAAAGATTTTTCTAAATGGAACTTTAATTTACACTGGCCTTTCCACTCACCAACAGTGTAGGGATCTGTAAACCACCATTAAAAAGCAATACAATAACTTTACAGTGCTAGTCAAAGTCTTAATTACCTAAATTTTAAGTACAGAGTGTTAACTTCTGCTTCAAGAGTAGTAACTTTAAGGAAAAAAAGTGTACTAAGTGCAAATTATAAGGCTTAAGGTTTTTTTTTTTTTTTTTAATATAAGGATTCAAGCTATCATCTTTCCCTCACAGAGTGGAACTGTCATAAATGAAAATACGTGTCTTTTTTTTCTATTTAGAGTCATCTTTTTAAAGTAGAGATGATGAACGAAGTGTGTAAAGGGATAAACATATATTTAAAGTGTAATGGGGTACAAAACCCACTGTAAAGTAAGTAACGCAATGCCACAGAAACGTAGAAAACATTCTTCAACACATTGAGAAAGTTCTTTTCAAAGCCTGGCGCATTAGGTTGGAACAAGAAGTTTCCAGATATATAGCCACATTTGCATGAAAATAAATATTTTACATTCCTGTGATGGCTTGGTACCTCCTTTAGAAGGGACGGTAGCACTGGCTCTGAGAGAAACAGGAAAAAAAAAAAAATGACCTGAATTATGTCAAGTCGACCAGCCTGGAGAACAGAGAGCAGGTCTTTACTGAGGAGATACCCAGTTAATGTGTTTTCATTAGACAGCTGATGATCCAGGGACCCCCGGGGGATATGGGAGCAAATTCACTGGAGCAGCTGGTAGAAGTCAGATCTTTGCCAACCCCGTCCACTCTTCCTATACGTGTTCGTTGCTGAAATCGTGGCACCTCTCGATCGAGGCTGGGCGCTCACAGAGTCCTACGGGCCAGAGTGGCTCTATTGCTCTTGTAAGCTACAAAAATCTTTCCCCCTTGTGCGGCTTTTCTACTGGTCCTGTAACTCTTTTGGGAATGTTTATTACCCGTTAATCAGGATTAGAGTACTAAAGAGGATGAGCCCATAGTTATTTTGGTGAAGTCTCCTGGACTCACACTACGGTGCAAGCGCCCGTTTTCTCGAGGATTTTTGCTTCCCAGGGGGGTCGGCGCATGAGCTTGAACAGGGTCGGCACACTTTTTCTGTGACGGACAAGGAAGTAAATATTTTAGGCGTCTTGGGCCATACGGTCTCCGTCACAGCTACTCCACTCTCCCATTGTGGTGTGAAAGCAGCCCTAGACGATACAGAAACAAATGAGAGTGTCTATGTTCCAATAAAACCGTAACTATAGACACTGAAATTTGAATTGTATATAATTTTTACATTTCACAAAATATTCTTGTTTTTCTTCAGCCACTTAAAAAGATAAAAATGATTCTTAGCTCGTGGGCTGTACAAAAACAGGTGGCAGGCTGGATTTGGCCCATCCGTGAGGAGAACACAATAGTGTACAGAGAAGAAAAGTAAGAAAAATATTTCTTAACACGAGCTTCTGCTTTTTATTAGGTATTTAGTTCTGTTTGGATTTGTTTTGCTAATTGACTCTTAAAATGTGTTATAATCCAAGTCTATAGTTTAGTCCAAGAGCGTCCCAATTGATCGGAGTATCAAGCTGCAATTTAAAGATGTGAAACTCACATGTAAGACTCAAATTTTAAGTCCTAGGCTAACCCATTTTACTAAACGGTTGTCACCGCAGTGTTTATATATTTGACATAGCATAAAATACTTTTCACGTCCTTTGTTTTAATAGGAAATGAAAATACTCACTAAGATTGCCCTGAATTAGAAGAAATCTTGATCCTTAGCCACCAATGAGATAGTGTAATTTTACAGGGTTGAATATTTCCTTACCTGGCCAGTGGTCTCACTGGTTAAGATTTTCCATTGAGCTTCTACACTATCTTTCACATCAAAGATGGCTACTCTACACTTACCTTTTATACTCTTCTTTCCTAACTCAGCTTCCTGAGACCTCATTAAGTATAGAAATTACAGCCCTTGCTGGAAACAAAGGAAGGAGATGGTGTCAAGACAAGGAAGCCGGGAAGCTGCTTCTGTGTATATAATGTTTGTTGAATAAATCAACTGTAAGTTGTCAGGAACTGTGTTCTTGCTCTGAGTGTTTCTAGTAATAGAACCATTTCCAGCTACCCTCATTTAGAGAGAGAACAAAATAAAGAGGGGGGAGAGAGAGATCGAATAATGTGCAGAGTCATCAGTTTGTTTGTTTGTTTGTTTTTTGATGTTTTTAACTTCACTTGCCAACTAAAAACAAGGTGCGCCACTACCTGTCCAGGCTTAGACAGTCATACGCTACCTCTCCGGGCCCCTGCTTCTCAGTTCTCAGCATATGTTATACACCCAAGGATTGTTCTTAAATGAACGAACTGTAATTTCAGATTCACTTTTGCTGTAATAACTGTCTGTGATTTTGTGCTTGGACCCTACTTCTCTGGGGATTTCCCTCTTCTCCAGAAATGTCACTCTGGTTACCCTTTGTGTCCTCATCAAAACTCTGTCATTTGAGCACTGAGTGCAGTATCTGTGATATAGAAAGGGCTGTGTAATTATTATCTCCAAACTCTGCTTATCTGTCTAGCCATTCTGTTAAATGCATGTGAAGTAAGTCATTTAAGCGGATACTGGTTTAATGCATACTTTTATCAGATATATACTACAAAGAGGGACCGATCTGTGCATGTCAATTCCAACAACAAAGATAATGGAAATGATTTTAAGATGACTAAGTTTTTTAAAACCCATCAGATCCTGTAATTTAGTAAGTTACCTACAGCCTCTCTCTATATATATATATATATAAACTGCATTTATAAATCATTAATATCCATTTTATATAATGATTGGAGTACACTTTAAAACCTAATATCTTTTTTAGAAAAAAGATTTTATTTATTTGTCAGAGAGAGAGAGAGAGACAGAGCACGCATAAAAGCAGGGGGAGGTGCAGGCAGAAGGAGAAGCAGGCTCCCCACAAAGCAAGGAGCCTGACGTGGGACTTGATTCCAGGACCCTGGGATCATGACCTGAGTCTGAGGCAGATGCTTAACCGACTGAGCCACCCAGCCAACCCTAAAAACCTGATATCTTCTTGAATACACAGTGCTCACAACTTTATAACGCTTATGTTATGCAGAAAGGAAACCAACTCATAGATGTATTAAGCCATTTCCCTAAGATCACAAAGTTAGTTAGTGGTGATGCCAATAGTAATATAGGCAGTCTGATTCCAGGATTATCATCCTAAACCAGCACAAGTCCCCTATGGAAGGATTGCTTTAACTTCTATAATGTTAAAATCAATACAAATTACAACTAGAATTTCATGTAAAATGCCTATATAATAAAGACAAAACCAAAACCTTTTTGGTTTTCTCCTGAATTTCTTCATTGAGCACAGAATATGAGAATATTATGAAATAATACAAGCATAAAGTGTTTGTCAAGTACTTACTATGATGCAAGTTGGTCCGGACACATTACTGAACAAAATAGACAAGGATCCCTGTTATTGAGGAGTTTATAGTCTAATGGGTAATTGCAGATTTTTTTTTTAATTATCTTCCCTAGGTCAGACAACTTAAGAATTTATAGTAAACATAACACACACACACACACACACACACAATAAATAAAAAAAATAAACATAACACAAATATAAGTGTCATCATTTTACTAAAATATTTCGACATCCAAATTTTAAGGCAAATGAGACTGTATCCCTGTTCTAATCGCCATCAAAGTACCATCTAGTGCTGCTTTCCTTGCTCATTTTTTTCTTAAATGATAGCTGCTAACCATTACACTTTACCGTCAGCTAAGGTCATCTTTAGCAACTGCCTGTCCAACCAGAGCCAGTGTTCTTACCAAGGCCATTTGGCTTAGCTTTCCCTGAAAGAAGTAAAGCCTATCCCTGGGAAATTAGACTGAAAATAATTATTTCCTTTGCTAGCCCTTCTTGGAAGTTCTAAGGTTAATAGTCATTTCATTCCTACAATTACTTTACTTATTCCATCACTTTCAAATTTCTCTTTACTTACACTCTGATACTTTTCAAGATTTTTTAAACTAAAAAATATTTATAATAGAGCAAACTTAACGTTTAAAGGAGTTGTTTTAAGATATGGAAAATGAAAAAAAATATGGAACACATATTCTTTTAGAATAACTCGTATAATCCTTAACTGTTTATGAAATAGAAGATTATCAATGTGAAAAGCCCACAAGTTTGAATTTCAAGAAAAATTTTATGACGATCTACACACAAAAAGAAACAAGTCAATATTAAGACACTGTAAGTCTAATTTAGAATATTTTAACTTTTTGTATGACTTACAATTTGAGATACGGGGGCTAATATGCCAGAGGAGTATGTTACATGCAGAGAAGCACTGGCTTTGAAATCCAACGGACCAGCTTTGAATTTTGACTCTGCAACCCTCCAACAGGGAGGTCTGGCTTCTGAGGTGTAGTTTCATTAAAGAGAAGAGGGATAATGGTACCCATGTAAATAAAGCACTTGACGTGTAGAAAGTATTTACTCTGTGGTAGATAGTATAATTATTAATCAGAAGAGTGCTGGATTTAAGAAAGATAAAAATCCTAGGAAGACACAGAAACGCTCATCCAAGAACGTACGTTTTACGTGGTTAAGGCATCTGATGGAGAGAGACAAATGGAGATAACAGGTGGATTGAAACTATGGCCGGAGCTCTGAATATATGTCAAGAAGGGCATCATAACAGTCTTGTAAAAACCAACTTCCGGTCAAGTACTGTTAGGAACCTTCACATATGTTCTTGCAGGTATTCCTCCAGATGAAACCGAGTCACGTAGCTAGTGAGTGAAAAGTACCAGAGAAGACGAGGTGAAAAGCCCCTGTGCCTTCTCATGCGACTCGATGTGCAGCTGTTAACACAGAACGAGAGGAAGTGCGCTGCAGAATAGTTAATGGGGGGCAAAAAGTTTTATTTTGGAGAAAAGCAATTAGTTATTACAGTACGGTTTTAACTGCTCAAGAAAAATGTTTATTTTCAACTTTAGGTTTCTAACGGGAAGAGGCTGGTCTAATACACAACTATCTTGAATGGACCTTGTCTTTCATCTAAGGTGAGAATACATGCAGAACAGGATTTCCTTGCAGCCCTCTTCTATGTATTTTTTTTTCATAACAAGGCCTGTGCATTAAAAAAAAGGACATTAAAATGCATTCCTTGAAAAAGCAAGTTTTAATGGATTCTGTATGGAAAGCCTCCCATCAGAGCACTGTTTATATTAATACACAGCCTCTACCTTTTGAAATTATCTGATACCTACCATGTGTTTATCATTTATAATATCTTAAGGTTGGTTTTCCATTTTAAGCATTAGGGTTTTTTTGGAATTATGGAGAATGGAAAACAAAATTGCATTAAGAAAAAAATTCCACTTTTAGTATGTAGAATTATCTCCTTATAACTTATATTAGAATTTTAAGAGTTAACTTAGTTTGTCATCAATACATTCCACTTCCTAAGCATTAGGAAAACTGGCAAAGCATTGTCCGATTTTGTTTGTGCAGATACATTTAATTTTCTTAAACTTGGGCATTTGGAAATGATGACAAAATTGTACTTTTGGGTGTACACTTTTTTCTTGGATGAATTTGAATAGAGGCTGTATGCAAATATTTTTATTTTCTTTTGCCATACATGATTTATACGGTTTTTACAATACCGAAATCTTGTAATTCATCTTTTGTTTCTCAAAATGTATACTCGATTCAAACCAGAGTATCGCTTTCAAAAACGAATACCAGCTTTAATATAGTTCCAAATTTATGTTTTTGGGGGGTGTTTAAAAGCCATATTTCATGTCTTTATAACACATACAACAACTGATTTTTTTATTTTGTTACAT
Source organism: Ursus arctos (assembly GCF_023065955.2). Lineage (NCBI taxonomy): Eukaryota > Metazoa > Chordata > Mammalia > Carnivora > Ursidae > Ursus > Ursus arctos. The sequence continues at coordinate 73,654,757 of NW_026623067.1, forward strand.
TAACTACCCATTTGTTCTGGGTTCAAGGAGGAACCGTAAAGGAAGGGCTTGTTTCTGTGACAGTTTGTGGAAGGAAAAAAGTAAGATTTTACATGTGCGCCCTCTTTCCATCAAGAAACAGAACTTGAGAACTGTTGTAGGTAATTTCACAATTCTTTATGGAGCGAGACCATCAGGAATATATAACTGCTTAGCGTATACCTGTACGTAGACTATAGAGAGACTGAATTATATATGTTGCACATTTAATAATAAAGTATTTTTTAAAAAAGAGTTCTGGTCACAGCTATAAACTATCTCAATAGTCAACAGTTCAGGAAAACTCCGGGGGATTCTGAGCTTGGTTCATAACTTTAGTAACAGAGTACTTCTGACTCTCAACTTAAGCAGACATGGGGGAAGGCAAAGGGAAGGTAGAGAGATGGTTCAACATTCTCATTTTAAATCTTCAAAAGTCACCCCCACATCAGAAGGGACTTGACAGAATCTTGAATATATTCTGAGACATTGTTTAGTTTCCATTTCTTTTCTCTTTGGATTCCATAGTTTTTTATGGGGTGCAGGATTTGGGAAGCACAGCATGGAGCATGAAATGCTATGCTGTCTTTTTAAAACCTATCAGCTTGTGAGACTGCTATCAGAAGACAAGAAATAAAACCTATTTTTTTACCAACCATAAAATTACTCTTATTCCTTTATTAAGAAATCAAGTAAGATTATTAAACATAGGATAAGAATTATAATACATATATTATTATAAAGAACATCCTTGAAGGTAAATTAAAATTATCTATCGTATAGTCCATATTATTGAATGAAAAGCACTTGTTCTATGTGTTCTGGATGCATATCTAACATAGGGGAAGAATGAAACTGATAACCCCAACTGTTTTAGGACTATCCCAAACATCAAATGCAACATATCTCCATAACAATAGTTAAAAAAAAAGTATGAAAGAAAATATATTCTCCATAAACAATTGAGGAACAGACAGGTAATATATAGAAAGACAGAACTTCTCTAATATTGATTAAAAAATAGGAACCATAGGGGCACCTGGGTGCCTCATTAGGTTAGCAACTGCCCTAGGCTCAGGTCATGATCCCGGGGTCCTACTTTTCCCTTTCCCTCTACTCCTCCCCCTGCTCGCGCTCTCACTCTTGCTCTTTCAAGTAAATAAATAAAGTCTTAAAAAAAAAAAAAAAGGAACCATAAATAATAGAGTTCTGTTGACTGTTTTACCAAATAGATTATAATATCCGTACCAAACAAAAATTAAGATAAAAACAAAGCTGTAGTCAAGATTGATTAAAGTATTCAAAACGTATATAGGGCTTAAAATGGTTTTGCATAGCAGCGAAGAACAAAATGGAATAGTTTTCTATTTAAACTGTTTTCCTTTTCATATTTAAATGTATTAAAGAAAATTCATTATTTAATAGGTGGCTATCAGACTGTATCAAAAAAAGCAAAATACTTTACAATTGGGCATATTCTTCTACCGACATTTCCATATTCTTAATCTTTCCCGATTCAGTACGTCTGGAGCTTCAGTAATGCTTAAGTGGCCCTTCTTGGTAAACACATCACCACAGAAATGTAATATATGTGCTCCTTATCATTTCCTGCATCATGTGTGTGGGTTGCAGTTGTTGCTCGAGTTCCCATGACTATTGGGGGAGGAAGTTGGGTATAATTCCTGGCAGCATAGTAGTTTATCCATTACATTAAAGAGCAGTTCGTATTTCAAAACGTTTTTCTGAGATCATTACAAAAATAAAAAACAAATGGCAGGGTTATCAGCTCTCATCACCAATTGCCAAGCAAATGTTTTTTAAAAAAAAACACTAAAAATAGGCACAGGAAGCAGTAATTTCTATGACAAATTGTTAGGCAGTTTACTTAGTGTGCTAAGTAATATATTTTTGATCAAAGATAAACAGTTTAAAAAGTTACGTTTGTGTTGGGGGGCGGGGGGGAGTTGTGGAGGCGGGGAGGAAATTACTGTTCCCTGAAGGCTGATGTACCTTGTAAAACAATCTGTCTTCAAACCAAAATGAAAGAGAGCCAGAAACAGCTCTGAATTACATGACAAGACCCTGGAGATACTGTTCATGACACAATTTGTTACAGCGGTGTGCAGATGTCTCATTTTGTGGGTCAGATTAAGCACTTTTTTGGTTGTGTTTAAAATTATATCGCATGACATTGGTTCTAAGTTCTTTTCCGATCTCTGTCACCATGTCTATGCAAAGAGCACAACGTCTACTTCGAACAAACTGAAACTGCCCCCTTTGCTGTTTCAAACCTGTGACTGATGGGAAAAAGCTTCTGCACTCTGGCTCTGAAACAAGTAAGGTACTTATTAGAAAACGGCCCTTTTATACGGTGCATCCAACTATAACATGGGAAGGCTGGACTTGTAACGACTTTATAAAGAAAGTACCCAAGAGTACACGGTGAGCTGATCAGCAAAATGCCAACTCCAAGCTGCAATGAGGCGGTGATTTCAAATGACCCATTCTGGCACATTTTATTTTAAGGATTTAATCCTATAGCACCTACATAGTCTTGGCTAAAGTTAATAAAACTTCTCTTACAAACTCAAGAGTTCTGCTCACAAAACACTTTCTTTATAGATGTGTTCAAAAACTTGAGATTTTAGTTTTAACTGAGGTCGTTTTCAGGCAATGAAGGCTCTAACAAGGGAAACTTTTTTTTTTTATTTGGGAAAAAAAGATATCATTATGCCTTGGGAAGTATTATATTTTTGTAATCATCTGCAATGCTCATTAGTCTTATTATATCTGAAGCACTTGTATTTGTTGAAGTAGAAGCAGCTGAGATAAAAGAAATTTGAAAGTGAAATCATTACACATTTGAGTCAGTGCCTTTTTCAGACTGGAAGCCTGCTCTATTACTCTTAATGAGCTGATGCCCCAAACACTGAAAATGCATTCCTATTTCTTAACCTCTTTTGAACCTCTGATTTCAAACTGTGGTGTGCTTTCATAAGGAAAAAAAAAATGGTCGTCTGTACTCTTTTTTAACTGTCTTCTTCATTTTGGGCAACAATAGTCAATCTTTTCAAACTACTTGGTAATAATATTAAGCCAGGTCTAAAAATGTGAAATGCATATTGGTTAGAATTCTAAAAGAAAATCTATTTTTCAGTGAGTATTTTTATATATTTTAGGATTAGCTATATGTAATCGAACCCATATGCACCTGTTAGGCACAGGTGTTTAAAATTGAAGAAAATATTGACATGTTCACATTAAAAGTTACTGTAGTAAAAACATATACAACTAAGTACACTATACACACATGAGTACAAGTAAAACTGGGGAAAGCTGGATAAGACTATTGAGTTCTATCAACGTTAATATTCTGATTTGGTGTCCTACTATGGTTCACCATTAGAAGGAGATGGGGAAAGCATATACAGGCTCTCTCAACTATTTATTTTCATGTGGAAAAAATCTGGAATTTGGGAAAATTTTATGTGCATCTATAATTATCTCAAAAATTTCAACTAAAAGTGAAATGTTATGTCATTATTGTTTTATCTATATTATCTATCATTATCTATAGCTTCTAATTTTACATAAGGGATAAGCATCTTGGGGTTTTTTTTTTTTTCAATCTATGCTCTGGGCACTTTAACAAAATATTTAAAAATATATCCTAATATGCTAGGTGTACTTAGAGGATGAAACTTTCTAAGATAATATAATCTTAATTTAGAAGGAAAACGAGGACAAGAGAGAAATTTTAAAAGGGGGGGGGATATATAGAGAGAGAGAGATTGAGAAAGATTCAGTTTCTGAAAAGAGAAAATTTCCCAGATACATTTTTATTGCAGGTAGTGAAATCATTTTTATAAACCACTAAAAGCTACATGTTGGTGTTGATTTGATTTTAAGATGATGCAATCCAGCTTTATATCTATTTTGCAAATCAAACGAAACAAGAGACAGGGGAATGCTTCACTATAGATCCAGAGTTGGAGGAAGGCATCATTCTTAATTAAGAAGTACTAAAGTGATAGATAGTGCTGTAGGAAAAGCACGAGATCAGAAGAAATGAAAACATTTATGTTTTAATAGTTTCCTTTTGGTGACCTTAACTATGCTAATTTGCCTTTAATAAATTATGGCCAAGACTGTCAACTTAAATGGTCAACACACTCATTATGTAAACAATAACATTTTTGCGGTACTAATCTTGAATGTGTTTAAGATTTTGTGAAAATTACAGTCTAATAAGCTCCACTCGGGGTCCCCTGAGTCTATGCTTCCTGGCTAGCTTCTGGAGTGAGCAGGGGGGATGGTATTGAAGTTCCAGGCGCACGATGTTAAACCACAGGGGACCTACAGGAACTTCGGAATCACACAATCTACTGTGATTAAGTGATAACATTAGGATTAATTCATGTAATATGCTCAAGTAAGCTATATATCTAAGCAGAAGATACAGAAGCTATAATATTTTCACATGCTCTACAGCTTATTATTAGATCACCAGCAAAATGAAGATATGACGCCCCAACTCATGGCAAAGACTAGTTTCCTCTTAACATGAAAATGATTGTTGCATCTCTAGCAGACCGTCACAGGTTGATATTTTACTACGATGTCGGAGAAATGAGCCAAGGAATTGCCTTTGTGGGTGGGCATTCACATTGAGTCACTGCAGTTGGAAGTAACAATCAGTTTTGTTTTTACGATTTCACACTGATGTTTACTTATATCTAAGCTCCTTTAGAGATTTCAAAGGATCAGACCACCAAGCTTTCCATTTTCCTGGAAAATTACGGAGGAAAAAAAAAGTTCAGATCAAGGAAACTTTATTAATTCTTTGCAATTTGTGTCTGCACTAAGCCGAAACTGCAGGCAAAAAAAAGTGGAAAAAACAATCTAAGTGTTATTCAAACTCCAATATCCAGATGTTTTGGAGGTTTGATGTCAGGTTCACAGCTCTTGCAATTGCCAATGTTTTCAAAAGTCTTATAAAATGTGCATGTTGTTTATTTTTTCATTTTCATTTGTTTCTATTGCCTTTAGAATTTCCAAAAAATGTCATTGAAATCACGATTCTGAAGTGAAGTAAGAGACAGAAACATAAAAGACTACTATTTTTCTTGTTCTAAGTAAGTTTATATTTACCGTCTTACACATCACTTACCCAGACGATTACGTACATTTCACAAGAAAATAAACGTCAGATTTGACCTCGTATTCTGGCACAGATGAGGATAACGCAGACCAAATACTCTTAAGTAACTAGATTTCATTTTAACAAGGTCTGAAGATGCACTGAAAGTTAAGTTCTTAAGAGCAATTTTTTTTCACCACCACTGAAAATCCCGGTGATAAAATCAAGGTGAAAAAAAATGTACAAAATACATACATATATATTTCTGAATTATGTAACTCTCTTAATTTTTGTTCAAACATCACCAGCTCAACAGCAGATCTAAACATTGGCAATAATGAAATTCTATCATGTTTCCTATTTTTCCTATCCTGTATAAAAACTCACACTCATACATTTTTTCTATTTTGTTGCTCAAAAGTCATAGTTGGCAAGGTAGCACATTAAAATATATTTTAGTTAGTGCTTTGCTAATTGATCATTTTTAATATTTAGATGTCTGAAGTAGGGGCCTCCAGTGTTAACTTCTGCTCGAGGCAGCCTTCCTGTTAGTAAGACTGTCCAGATCTGTCCTATAAAGAGATACGCTCACTTCTTTCAAGAAACTTCCTCTCAACTATGAGGCTACTCAGGCTGAGTTGACTCCTGCCTTTTCTTCCCCCCACTTCTATGGCTTTCTTTGATGATGCCCTCTGAAGTTCCGTGATCTGCTCATACCTCACTCCTCTTGACTAAATTATCTGGAGATAAACATTTCTCCTTTCTCTTTGGAATTTTAATGCCCAACAGCAGTAGTGCATGCATACGTTGCTCCAGAAAATGTAGGTTCAGTTTTTTATATTGAATTTGCCACTGAAAAACATCAGAGGTGGGTACATACTTCCGATATTGATTTAACACATATTAAAATGGATTACCTTTGTTTTTTGGCTTGCAAATGTCTTGCATCCTCATGAAATTTGTTTTTCTATTTATCAATACCTGTAAGCCACCCACATAGATGATATAGTTAATATGAGGTCATTGAAGTTGGCCCTAATCCAATGGCTGTGTCCTCATAAAAGGGGAGGAGTTGAACACAGACACACACACACACACACAGGAAGAACGCGACGTACATATGAAGTTACAGCTAGGAGATGCGTCTGTAAGCTCAGGAATGCCAAAAATTGACAGAAAACTACTCCAGAAGCTGGAGAGAGGCATGGAGCAGATTCTCCCTGCTAGCGCTTAGAAGTAACCAAGCTTGCTGACCCTTTGATCTCAGACTTCTAACCCCCAGAACAGCAAGACAGGACATTTCTGTTGTTTCCTCTTTCAGTCTGGGCACTTTGTTAGGGCAACCCTAGCAGAGTCAGATATCCCTGTACTGTGGCTGAAGAAGAACATGGTCAGAACTAATTATTTGGGGACAAGATGAATAATTAGAGGAACTAAAATGTGGATAGCTTATTTTGAAAGACTCTCTAGAACGAACCATTGGGGACTTACAAAGGGAAGAGAAAAGTACGATTTGGGATGAAGGCCCTATGCAAAAGCAGACGTCCTAGGGCGAATGAGGCCAGGTGGGTTTTTATGAGTGGCTTTAGCACGGATTGGGATAGCATGAAATAAAGGCAGGGAAAAGGGGATGGAAGATCCTAAAGTTTCTAATTGTGTTCCTTTATTCTCTCTTCACTGCCCACCATTTGCTTTTTCCTAACGTGATACCTGCCAGAGAGATCATATGGGCAAGCATCTCTGCTTCTAAATTAGACCGGGAGGAAAAAAAAAAAAAAAGGAAAAAAAAGGTTCCTGGTTTGCTTTCCTGTGAAGATTTAAGATAAAATGTTAAGAGCAAGCACACTGATGATAGAAAGGTTAGACTTAGATTTTATGTTTTTTAAAAAGGAATTTTTAAAACACATATTGTGTGTGAAGAGATGTAGCAGGGTACTAATAGTGTAGGCCTTTTAAAAATCAATAATTGGTGTTAGTAATAAGACCTGTGCTGACAACCAGCTGTGAAACTGTCCTCATTCCTGCAGTGCAGAAGGGGAAAGGAACCAGCTGATGATTACCAACTCCAAGTATTGCTTGCAGTCAAAGCTTCATTAAAGAAATTAGTAAAATACCCCTTTTGCCTTAAAATAGGTGTCCCAGTATTGAAAGAGGATCTATATAAAGAGTTCAGAATAAAACTGCTGCCAACTGTTCAAATCAAGAGTATTTCCCAGTTGGGCTACCGGCCTACATTGTAGAACTTAGTCTTTAGTCAAAAGCTCTTCTTCTCCCAATTAAAGAAAAAAAGGTTGAGATGCCCACAGGCCTTTGCAGCATGTTTGGTGTGACTTTTAACCCCTCATTCCACCTTCTGAATATGCCTCTTCTTTATACCAGAACCTGATAGAGGGACGAAATCTAGTCTCTACCTCAAATTAGGCTCCTGGCACCTCTTTCACAGTTTCTGAAATTCGCTGTTGGTCCTTGCCTGTCTCCTACACACGCTGCCTGTGAAAATCTAGTCATTTTTATTCAAATCAAAAGGGGGGACATTTGTTATTACGTTCTTAAAAACGTGCAACCGATTCCATTGCTTACCAGCGTATTCCTGCAAGCCTGATATTCTCCATGTATTATTCTGATGAGGAAATACATATACCCGCCGAATGCGGAGTCGTAGAATTTTGGCTTTGACTTTCAGCTACCTACAGCTTACTTGCACACACGACCTTACAAAAATCCCTTAAATCTCCGAGAGCCCACTTCTCATTTTCCTCTGTGCTCCCATGGAGCCGATCCAATGGTTTTTAAGGGAGCTCTGAGCTTGGGCAACCTCTGAAGGGCATGGGGCAAGGCAAGAAATGGGCCCTGTGCTCCCGGCTTATTGTCCTGGAAAATAGGTATGATAATATCAGCCTCACAGGGGTCCCATTGCAATTAATGTTTGGAAAATGTTTTGAAATCCCAGAGTTTAAAAAGGCAGTGTCAATGGCAATCATTTAAGCATCCTATTTCCAAACACCAGTCAGATTATTTTAAGCCACTTTTTCTAAATACATGTGCTACAAAGGCAATTATCCTATCTGGAAGCATAAACCGATAGGGTAGTTTCATGGTCTTTTTAAAACCGCCTCAGTAGACTCTCTCCGTGACCTGGACCCTCTAGCTCTATGCTGAGTCTGACTTTTGTAGACTCGTCCCATCACTTAAACACCAAGGAGGTGAATCTGTGGGAAGTGTGCTTTGCTTTGTTGATTTTGATTGTAATTTCTACAGTCACCAGAAGGTGATGATGTTTTGCTCTGCTTCCTGTTTCAGACAGATTGGAAGAGGGAAGTCAAGCAAACAGGGAAAATCAAGGATGGTGGTGGTGGGGGGGGACCCACCTCAGCTTACATTTGGGGGGGGGGAAGTTTTATGCCAATGGCCTCATTGAATATCCTGTAAAACATTCATAGTTTTGAGCTTTGCTAACTTCACATTCCACAAAGCCAACAAATTTTCCCCGTATGAGTATTTGTGAGTCCATCATCCTGGAATTGAAAGTTGAATCCCAAATGTTTCTAAGCAAAGTATAAAAACTCCATTAGAAATCTTTGCATATGTAAACAAGATAGTTGAATTTAAAATAGGGAAAACAAATGGACAACAAATCTGTTTTTATAGATAAATCTATCGTCTGCATTGTGTGACAACTTCCTGAACTACAAAGGCTTGTGATTTACTTGGTGCAAAATATAACTGAAGAGTTCACTTCCACACGCAATCTAGTCCGTGAGACAGAATGCCTAGTGGGAATGCAGAGTCCCTGGTTAAAGCGATCTTGGGAGATAGGTCTATCAATCCTTCACTTGTTAGAAATGTTCAAACTAAACTATGTATCTTTCATGCATCCTTGTAATTTCTGTTCTTTTTTTTTTTTTGCTTTATTTGCAGTTTATTTAATATTTGAAAATACTTTTTGTATCAATTAGCAAATTAGCAGTTGATCTGGGTGGAAAAGCCCCATCTGAGTTACCCGAGTTACAAAGTGAATTGTTCTGCAGCTGCAAAATCAAGTGCCTCCGCTGAGTTAATGCTTTTCATTTCTTTTGCATGTGTCAGCATTAATGGAGGCAGGCTTCTAGGAAGCCGTGCGTGTGAAGATGGTGCTGAGCAGACTAGATTCAATTCTGTTAAATGCTTTTTGCTTTTTCTTTCTTTCTTTCTTTCGCTTTTTTTTGGGGGGGGGGGGATAAGGCACAAAAGGAGACTTCAAATCAGGCTGAACTTCAAGCAAAAGTTAATGCTATTCTCTTTTGGGTTCAACCACCCACTTTGCTTAAGGTCACTAGTTGAGGCTAATGCAGCTCAGAGGGGCTGCAGTAAACTTGGCAGCTCCTTGATTAGGCTCCCTGCTGATCTAATACACATACTAGCTCACTTGCCAAGTCAAATAACACATTTAGTGAATTGGAAATAAGATTTAAGTGGGCCAGCACAATGCGGCTTGCCCTCTCATCTTTTTACCGAATCCTTCTCTTTGTACGCAAGGCTGTGAAAACTGCTCTTGTTAGAGGACTTAATCTTCATTTTTTTCCTGTAGATTATTTGGAAACAGGTCAATTGAATGTTGGAGCTGCTAACTCCTCCCACTAAAGAAAGAACCCGCTTGTGGCATACTGATTGCATCATTTACATGAAAGACTCCTATTATTAAGGAGAAAATACTATAGTCTAAGGGTCTGTTAGAATTAATAAAAAGAAATCCTGATATTAAATGCACCCCTTTTAACAATGTGTTTATTTCTTTGTCTTACAGACTCTTCTCTAAAGTGTGCTTTGTATTAACTGCTGGCGAGTAATAGATGGGGATGATCACATCGGTATATATTCATCTCCCCTGGCTGTTCTGCTGCAGTTAATTCTTAAATACAGTAGGTTATAATAGGGTGACATTTCTATAGTGCCTTTCATAAGAGCAATCTAAAGCATGTCACATAATGTTTGACTTTGAACTATTCAGTTTCTTAGTGACACAAATCTCAGGGTAAATTTATGCCTCTGTGGTTTGTTTCTTTAAAAGAAAATATGAGTCATTGTATTTGTTATAGTTTGAAATTTATCATAGATTCACCGTAGATTATCAAGCTACCCATGCCATAATAATCCGTAACCGTCCTTATCTCTGTTAGATGTGCAGGGTTATGATGTGTGTGGACTTTTATGATCTACTTATCTCTTCTGGTCATATAGATTTATGTGTATCTCTCTCCTGACTAAATCTGAAATCAGAGCTTGCATCCTGAAGAAATAAAGTATATCTATGTAAAATCCAAGTCCTATCCTCGGACACCTGAAAGTTAAGAAAAAGGATAATACCTTCCAAAACAGACATTCAATTTGCAGCCTTTACGGAACAAAACTATGTGAGATATATCTTGTACTATGAAATTAAGTAACTCTAGTGTGATTTGGGGGCTTATAATAGACTACAGGATTCAAGGCCACTGTTTCAGTATCAAGAATTTACATATTCGCAACGGTCGTTTCTGAATGGAAAGGACTTATTAACCTCAACTAGCTTTGCTGTGAGATGTGAAATATATGATTTATACTGTTTAATCATTACAATTCACCCCTCAAAATAAAGACCAGATCTCTACTGCATACCTTCGGTTGGTAAAACAGTATTAGTATTAAGAAACTTATTTAGCCTTTAAATCTGGACTTTCTCCACTTCAGCGTTTCACAGTATAGTGTTCATTGTAAAGAACTTAAGCAAAGTTGAGGTCGCTGCTGTAGTTGTTACCTCTGTCACTTTATTATGCTCTTGCTTTGGCTTTTTTCTGGACAGCAATAATCTCAAAACTCATCTTTAATGGAAAAAGCAGGAAAACTGAGAGGATTAGAATTCTAAGACTATGATCAAGCATAAGAGAATTATGAAGAATGAGACAATCCTTCAGAGCCTGGGTTTTGTTTTTTCTGTTGCTAAGAATTATATTGTTTTTGAATACCTGACCTACAGATAGATGGCACCTAACCTCAAGGTAAGATCTGACCACAGTCAAGACATTTTTACTTCGCTACAGTTTTCGGTAGAGAAAATAAAGTGGCATACTAATGTTCCACGGGTTAAAAAAGGTATTTCTCCCGGCTCATGATTTTTCTTGTGCTTTAACTACTTCAGCCATTTGGGGACATTAAGTCATCAGTAACAAATGCAATGTATAAATAAAGTTTTCAAATACCTGCCACAACGGCCCTTTTAGGCTATCTGGACAGAAAACGTAGTTTCTGTTCACGTTCAGATGTTCAAAGAGGAGATTTCAAGCTGTTTACAAAGAATGTGCAGAAAGAGATTCACGAATGTGAAGATTAAAAGAAAAGGCACCAAATAATATGTTTTGATTAGAATTGACCATTAGTATTTTATCCATTCCTTTCTCACTAACCAATGTATGCTGAAATGACACCTGTTTCATTCTCAGAGTCCAAGCAAAAGTTTTTATTAGCTAAATAGCTATACTCAGTCTGTCGTCTTTCAGTTTCTTACCTTTTTAAAGTATCACTACGTAAGTGAAAATACGTAATATCACAGCAAATGGGATTTTTTTTAAATAATTTACAATTGGTGCCATTTCAGGCAAGAAACTAATTACAAACTTGACTTCCTTTAATGTGTAAGTTTAGTTCAATGTTTAACCCAAATTTAACTCCTCACAGTCTTTTTCTAGCTCCCAAGAACTACTCTCTTGACTAAAGACTGGAAAGGAGTATTTCAGTTTTGTATGCCCGCATAAGTTTTCTTTCTCCCCAGGGGCAAAGTATGAAGTCATATTTTATAATTGACATATATGGCATTGTGCACCCGGGAATGACATCAGGAGACTGTATGTGACCTACATCTTTCTGAAAGAACAAGGACCAGTAAGGGTACATTTGTGATTCTGAGTCACTCATAGCAAAAGAGTAAGGGTACATTTGTGATTCTGAGTCACTCATAGCAAAAGAGCCAGGACCTAACGTTACAATCTCTCAATTGCAAATTCGCAGGAGCAGCTGGGAATTGCCTGCTACTCTCCCCACCCTCCCCAGTACACGCAAACATATACATGGGAACATAACAGGAAGATGCTCGAGGTACTATGCTCTACTCTCTATAGGCAGAGCTAGTGAAAATGACACCCCCCTTTATTAATATAGTTACTAACAGTATCAAAAGATAGGTAAATAAAAATAGGTACTGAGTAGAGTTAATAATTCTTTGTTCTAGCCATGGTAATTCCATTCATTTATATAAAGTCAAAAGTGATAAACGGCAAAAATCTTATGCTCCGAATAACCCTTCTAAGTTACAGCTAGAAATTACAGGTGGTGTGTTCACACTAAGAATACCTTCTTTCCAGCTTTGTAACTAACTTCGAAAGTTAAAGATCTTCCTAAATCAAGTCAATCTTCATTTTCACCCTTAAACTGGAAATGCAGTGTGCCTAGAGCAAAAGCTGCTTGACTGTAGTGACCACGTCTTATTTTTTTAGCCCACGCGTCATCTATATTAAGCGGCTCGTCTCTAGTGACTACCCAGTAATTGGTATGCAGTGGAGAAACTAAAACTTTACTCGTCGGGTACATAAAGTTTGCTCTAAAGCTATTCACAATTCATCTGTTAGAAAAAGCAGCACAAAATACTTGGATGGAAACTGTTGAATGTTGGGGGGGGGGGGGGAGGAAGGTCCCAAATAATTACATTAAAGAAAGTTTTCAAAGTAACTTCAGGTGAAACAAACAAAAAAAAAACTTTCACTAATTGTAAAAATAGGTTGAATGTATTATTATCAAACCATTGCCTTTCTTATTTGCACAAGGAAAACTTCTGTTCAGAGGGCTCCTCTTTAACTCATTACTTTTTTAAACCCAGAGCTATGAAATGCGTATTATTTGGGGAAGAGATCAAATAAAAATAACCCATCCCACACTCAGGCAATAATCCATGCAACGACGATCATTTACCACTTAATTCCATAATACCCTCTTTCCAGGAGAAGTCAAGGTGTTCATTTATCAAACTTCCCAAGAAATAACAGGAATGTTATACTCCTTAACACAGAATAACAGAAAGGAGAATTGAGCGTGCTTCCTTTTGAATTCAATTTCACTTCTGAAGTGGACTTTGACATTTAAAAATGTTTCAACTACTCAGAACTCAGTTAGAAATGCACATATTCCATCACTCCCAGTATCCAGTTTTTAATATCATCTGTTCTATGGAAAATCATGCCAAAAATTTGTATCGTGCTGATAGTTTCACTTTAATACAAACTACTTACCACACTCATTTTTCGTCAAACAGCACAACTGGCTAAAACCTGGCAACATCTTGAAAAGGATATAACATGGGCAGCAATAGAATAATAATTCTTCCTGTGCAAAGGAATGACCTTCTTTACTCACTAATGGGAATACTTTATGTCCTAACACTTCACCCTATTATAAATGCACTTCTTCCCTTCTTCTCTCCCCGTCTATTCATACGTGGGTAATACGAATGCTATCAACAATATGAACTCTTCAATTTACAACCCTGTAAAAATGTTCTTGCATTTCTTATTATCTGAGTGGATGGACTAATTAGAAACAGTCAAGGTTATATCTAGGTGTGCTGATAAAAAATGTTTCTAATTGGCCCTGAGACTGAAGATAATTCAATTACAAATCTTTTCCATTTGATTCATTCTTTTCTTCCTCAGAAAGGATTATGTTGATAGGATTCAGGTAATGGAACTTGGTGGCTTAGGAGAAGCATTAAAACATCCTTCCAGCTTTCGACTAATGTGATTAAATTTTATGAAGTTTGTTTTTCTTCTTAAAATCTTACTGAGGTCAAGTGCTCATGCGATTCCCTTAGAGCAGGGTTGAGAAGTTGGGTGAGTTGAAGAGGCGTTACTAATCTCTTAAAATGTGCTCATTAAAGTCCTAAAAAGATTTGAAATACTCATTTCCCCATATTACAATACCTAAGTTAATAAATGAAAATACACAATTCTTTTCAATTAAGTCTTCATTACAGATTTGACTGAAATGCTTCTACGCAGTACCTCAGAGTACATATGGACAGCGATTAATGGCAAAAAGTGATTAAGGAAAAAAAGAAAAACTTACTTTTAAGTCTTTGCATTGTCTCTAACCTAAACATTTTCTGGAACGTTACCAAGCCCATAAAAATAAAATGCATTTATTTTCTCTTGCTTCTAAGGCAAGGCTAGCTACAGAGATTTAACATTATCTTTAATTCCACATAGATATTTAAAATTTGGCGTAAGTATTAAGCCATACACATTGCCCAATATTTCTATTTTTGTGTGCAAAGAGCTTGAATTGCATGGTATCTTCTTTCCCCTTGAAAGATGAAAAAACAATGTGTTAGGTTATAACGGGAACGTTTTAAGATTTAGTATCCAGAAATTAAATGTATCATGAAACGATAGGCGGAGTTTAATGTACACCCTATCAGTGTGGGTCAGTGACCTGGAACATTTTCAGGATTAGTATGAATAGAAAGTATTCCCTTCTATTTTCTCTCCAGATAGGAATCTATTTTAATATCTCTCCCAGTAGGTCAAGTGCTCTTTCCAGTGCTTCTAAATAGAGAAGAATTTCAGAAATCAAATTACTTTAATGAAAAATTCAACAAAGAAAGCTACAAAACTGTACGCTGTATTTGCATATAAACATTTATGGTAAAATCTTTCATTCTACTTAATAATTTGTGGCTTGTCACCGATTTCAGTCTATACACACGTATGCTGGTACACATTTTCCAAAAAGATTTTTTAAAAGAAAAAAACCCTACAGCTGAATATTTGTAAAATGATTCACTGAGACATGCATTGTAGATAAACCTGAGAACAGGATAGCTGTGTGTCATCAAGTATTGGTAGTATTTATAGGAATGCTCAGTCTTCTGATTTATATTATGCATTGTATATGATCACTAGAAATTTTATTAAACCAATCATTCCTGGAGCTTGATAATTACCTTTGAGTGAAGGAAGGTACATGTCTCAGTGGACTCTCTCTCTTGCCTTAGAGGAAATATTAATTGGAGTCAATTTTCGATTAGATAAAAAATGTTGTGAGACGGTCTCATCCACAAATCCCTCATCCCTACAGTTGAGAATGTTCTAATGGGTTGCCACCGTGTGGCAACTCGTTAGCTCTCTCGACAGAGTACAAGCCTGCAAAGTTGGTAAACTGCTTTACACTTGATTTAAGAATAAAGTAAGAACTGTCATTGTAAAATATAAAAGTTGCCCTTTATTGTTTAATTCAAAAAATGCAATACAACTTTCTATTTACTTTCCTAAGCTATGCATGTATATGTACATATGCAAATCTGTATGACTATGTATGTAGATACACATACATTTATGTGCATATATACTTGTCTACATATCTATAACTATTTAAAAAGTAGCACTGTAGCTTGATTTACTCAATGCTAGTTTTTCACAGCTTCTCCAAGTACAGGTAGCGGAAGAAACAGCTATTATGCCTTTTCATTTGGATCTTAGATTGACAAATTTAACACTTTTGCCTAAATGTCATATTACCTAACTAGCTAAGAGCCATAGCATTTACAGAAGGAGGAAACAAAGGTTATTTCTAAGCCGAATGAGCTACCCTAATATTTAATAAAATTTATCATTTGGAGATGCCTGTGACTGGTGAGCCCAAGCCTTGACTCACTTAAAGCAGACCATGCTACATAAAATAATTCCTTGTTTTCTCAAATGCTATTTTTTTAAAATCAAAATTTGACTCCATGAATCTTTCTCAGTATTTACACAATTTAAGCTAAAGCCTATAGCTGTCAAGTGAGGCATGTTTCTTATTGATGCTTGCTTTAATGGGCACTGTAGAGCTGATGGACTGGAAGATTGCCCAACGTGCTGTAATTGACATATAACCGACCATTTGACCACCCCTGTGCTTGCTTTAGATCCCATATTAGTCTTAATGCTTTTTGCTTCACAAAGCTGTAGAACAGCTGTTCTTCAAAAGAACATATGCTAAGGGCATGGTAACTAAATTCAGCCTTCACCAACAACTTGAGGAATTCTTAGAGAAAAATATGCCAAATGACAGTATTAATCATTGAATCACCTCTGGAATCTTCAGTCATACAGATCAAAGAGTCAAGTGTGTGGGTATTTGTTCAAGCTTAGCTATTTATTTTCTAAGAGCAAAGTGTGTTATCAATGTTGTTGATTCTAAATGAAAAAACATTTAAACAGTATTCTCGCTATCATACAGAACACAAAAGAATAAACAAAGCTGAGATCATTTTCTAGGACCCCTGTTCTGCATTTGTCTTTCTCATTTTGACAGTCCTCCTTTAAAGGGTTATTTGCTCATTTTCTTGATGTTCATACATTTTAGTAACAATATTAAGTATCATTTAACTTGAGGCCAAATTATAGCTACAAAGAGAAAAACAAATGCCCTATCCTTTCTAAGTAAATCCAAAGTCAAGCAAATTACATAATTGTTTAATAAAACTTTATTATTTTAATAAAATTAGGTCAGCAAGGCATTTACCAACTTCACACACACACACACACACACACACACACACACACACCCTCACCCTCTGCAGGGGATGGTTGTAGAAATGAAAGGAATTTGCATTCCTCTTAAATTATGCTTCTTGGCACCAGTTTCATCATTCACAGTGTATTTTGTCTTTCGCACACATAAATCATGACTTGACATGCTGGTTAACGGAGTTAGTTTCAAAATAAAAGGAATCACATGTTTTCTATTGTAAACTGTTAGAATCACTTCCTTACTTACTGGATATAACTTTTGTTTGCAGAGTCTGTCACTGTTGACCCATTTATCTCCCCATCTCAATGACTTGTGTACTTTTTCATGAACAAATGACTCTTTTCCCAAATAATATGCCAGTAGGTTATTGGACAGCTGTTACTTTTGAGGCTAATATCTGGGGGTAATTTTCTAACGGTGACTGGTGCTTTATTTTGCATTAGTAAGTACAGGGATCCTATCAATGCCATTTCCCTTGCTCTGTGGGACATAAGTTTGAAAACCCGCTGTCAGAAATACTAAGACAGAAGTACAATAAATATGACTAACACAATTGGCCTGAATACTGTCCTCACATGGCAATTTCTTCCCAGCGTCTTTTGGGAAATTTAAGTTTTTGAATATTTAAGAATTATCAATTGAGAAATTGGGGGAAAAACTAAAAACATATTCTGTGAGGATTAGGCCTTAAAAATCAATACAGAGACAGTAAGTTTTGAAAGAATCCACTGACATCAAGTTAAGATGAAGACACCCTGACACTCAGGGTCAAATGTCAAGGTGGACATTTCCTGGAACCAGAACAAGATCACATAACCCAGAGGTAGTCATGATATAATCAGTCAATCTTGATTGCACTCATCGCCATGTTTTAAGTGTTTGTTCTTGGCTCTGTGAGCTGCTTACAACGAGTTGTTGTTTAAAATAAAATATTAATAAGTTTATACATATTGTATACTTTATACAAACACTATGAGTGGTGTTCCAGGAAACAAATTTGGAAGTAAATTATTAAATCGGCAATTGACGCATGTACTGCTGTTCAACTTGACAATGTTTAAAAAAATAAAATCATTGTATTTTCTATTTAATAATGTTGACTGCTATATTTCAGGACTTTCTATAGGCTATGGTTCTTTAAAACATTCTAGAAGAAATTCAAAGAGAAGACAACATTATGAGATTTCCAATGTGAAATCCGAAACTGACCTTAAAAAAAGTCAACACAAGCAAAATAAATTTCAAAAACAAAATCAAGACTAAAGCAGAAAAAAAAAATGATCCATAAACTTACATGAAGCAACACATACTTGAATGCCCAAGTTGAAAATGCTTTTGTAAGCACTTGTAACTACTCAACCAATGTCAATGGGAAGTAAATTTTTCTACATCTGGAATATTTATCAGGAAGCAAATACCAATTTGTGTTTTAAAATTAAGAATGGGGGGTGCCTGGGTCTGTCAAATAAATAAATAAAATCTTAAAAATAAATAAATAAAATAAATAAAATTAAGAATGGTAACTTAGAAGAAGTATTTGAATTAATATTTTCAATGTTTTAAATGATTTTTATTTGGCATAACTTTATACTATTTCTCCTCCTTTAATGTTACCTATTACCAAGTAGCTCTAATAAATACAATTTTTGTAGTTCATTGAAATACCCAATCTTTTCACAGTATTTTGGTGGGTAATAATATGTGCATTTGTTATTCATTGTTTATTTCATAAAATAGTCCTCAAACTTCTAACCCTACCACATAAAAATGTTAACTGATTATTTGTTCAGTCATTAATACTTAAAAACAAAAATAAAATGTTATAAAAACATAGAATAATTTAGGATTTGAACAATCAAGAATTCGTAGGAATTCCAATTTCTTGTTCCCAAATTTTAAGAATTAATATCTGTTGCATGTTACAAACACTAAACCTGGATGAGTTCCAGAATTTCATTTGTGACCTTGTCATGTTCTTTAAGGTAAAACAGGACTCAGAATTGTTGCTGAACAAGGCCAGAGGCTGTGCAAAATGACCATGGTTGATTCCTTTTACTTCCTGGTTGTAATGTTTGGACTCGAGTTAATTTAGAGCTTAATTCTACTTTAAGATTCTTCCTATCAGTTATCTTTGCAAAGGACCCCTCACTTTATTTCAGGTATGTATTTATCACTGGTATACTGTTTGATGTGACTTAATAATTTTATCCTAATGATAACAATGACTATACCCATGATATTTCATTTGCCTTACACATTAGCTAATATTATAGCTCAAAACTGGGTTCCATTTCTGAAAATATACACTAAGCTCATACGGATACTCATAGGTTTGAATTCTACAACATAGAAAATAATTTTAGGGTTTTGAATTTCCTGAGGGTTTCTATCTTCACTGTTTTAAGGAACTTACTTCAAAATCTCATATTCCATCAAAAAAGAAGTTATATACTATCATTTTACAAGTTTTTAAGTATTCTAAAAGTATTATTCTATCCAACATAGTGGTTTTTAACTGTTTTTAAATATGTTCAGTTTATACTTCACAGGATTTACCATCAAACTCTCTTTGCATATAATACAGAACTTTAAATATGGTCTCTGGGGATAATTTTAACGGTGATCTGATGACTTTACATGGCAAGCTAAGATCACTTAATCACTGAGGAAATTATGCAAGTTTATTTTCCTACCTTATATTTCTTTTAAGTTCTCTAGCAAAACCTATTTTTGCATTTAAATAAAATGAAGTATAATTAAAGTTCTTTATAATCTGTTAAACTTGCATTAATAAATGTAATTGGTACTAGGGATTACTTTTTCAAGTCTGTCTGTATTCTGGTGTTAAGGTTATGATTCATTATCATTTCAACTTGAAATATTTGAGATCTCACTCTATCCCTGACCCAAAACACACCTGTGCCTCTTCCTCAAAAAAAAAAAAAAAAAAAAAAACCAAAAAACCAAAAAACCAAACAAAAAAAACACCTAGCTCTGTTTTTGTTGCTGTTGCTGATTATTAGTCCGAAAATTTTTATTCTTGACCATT
The DNA here is from genome assembly GCF_023065955.2 of Ursus arctos. Taxonomy (NCBI): domain Eukaryota; kingdom Metazoa; phylum Chordata; class Mammalia; order Carnivora; family Ursidae; genus Ursus; species Ursus arctos. The sequence goes on from NW_026623067.1 coordinate 73,674,538, forward strand.
TTCTCAACATTACATGGCCCATCCCCCAAGGTACAAGTAAGGTGTTTGAAAATGTACTTTCTAAAATGCATAGGATTGAGCATGGTCAGAGTCTGGAAACCATTTCTTTTCTATATTTTACCATGCCTTACCTCTGTGATATAACCAGGCATGAGTTCCTTTGTCTATATAAAGGGACAAAGGAAGGACCCGTTAGATATTACTCGTTAAGCAATGTGACTGTAAATGGTCTTCGGGTAACTTTAAGATGGTATCTATCTATCTATCTATCTATCTATATATTTTAAAGGTGACTGTAAATCATTATTTGTGTATTTTTTTTTTACATTATCTTTTTTGCTCTTTATTTTTTTAAGGAAATAAAAACAAAGATGGACATTACCTCAAATGGCCACAGGAGTCAATGCTTAAATCTAAGTAATGATTCAAAGTTTATCTCGAAATAGAAAACCATTCAATTAGTAGTTCTACAGTAAATGTGAAATATATTTTACAGAAGTATGGTTTTCTATGTCTATTTAGGGAATTCCAGGTATCACAGCCTGAAATTTCCACAAGTATTACCATCACATGTACAATACTGTTCACATCAATGCATCACCACTCTTAGATCAAACCAACCAGTACCAAGTCAGCTATTGCTCTTCCTACAAACTCAAAATGTCCACTCCTTATGATCTTTTCCACAGTTTTGCCCTCATTATTTCCAGGTCTTTATTCATCCTCTCCCCCCTTTATATCACATTTCTAGATGTATTTTGGTAGACTTATAGGACTTTAGGTTCTAATAAGGGTCAACTAACAGATGGAGAGAACTATTTAAAAAAAAAAAAAGTTTCTTTAAACTACGAGTTGGCAAACTACAGCCGACAGGCCAAATTCAACCTATCACTTTTTTAATAAACTTTTATTGTAATACAGCTGTGTCCACTCATTTATGGGTTGTCATGATTGCTTTAGAAACCAAATGATCCACAAAGCTTAAAATATTTTTTTAAACTAATGTTCTTCAAAGCTGTCAGAATGGAGAGCTAATAAAAACAGATGATGGGCCCCACCCACACAATTTCTGATTCAGTATGTTTAGGGCTAGGTTCAAGAAGTTCTATTTCTAGTATGTTTCCAGATCCCATTTATGCTGTTGGTTAAGCAAACATACTTTGAGAACCACTGTCCTAAACTGTGAAGGTGTTCTTCCTTTTTTTTAGTAACTGTTCTGATATCTATTGGCTATGCAAGCCAATGGAAGGCTCAATTTTTAAAAAGCAGATAGATATTGGTATTCTTCAAAAAGCATTCACCTTACAGTCAAGCCTGAAAAAATAGTGTTGCTAAGAGGAAAAAAAAAACAAAACTGTAATTGAACCTTCTTTGAAAGATGAAATGTCACCTTTATGAATTAACATGCTCTCCATTTTATTTCTGTAGCATTTTTAAACTCATACTCAATCCACAATACATCCAATACTTAACTTCATACATAGTTAGAACATTTACAACTTGATTACAGATAATTTACCACCAAACTCTTGGAGGTACATTTATGTCCATTATATGGATAAAAAAAAAAAAAAAAACCAAAAAACAAAAAACAATGGAACTTGCCATACTGAATGTAAGTCACTTCTCTAGAACCTTAACTGGGGTTATAATTTAGGTCTTTTGACTTTTACCCAGGACCGGACATGTCTGGCTATCAAAATCAATTACCCTAATTTCGTAAAACAGACTTAAGCATACAGTTGCACCACCATTGTTAAAATTACCATATATAGGTTAGGCTAGAGATAGTCATTTGAACTTTTAGAGCTAGAGGTGCTAATGGATCAGTCTATAATCAACTACTGCTTACACAGAAAATGGAAGTTACGATGTGAACTTGTGGCGGCCGTGGTCAGTGAAAGTGTGGTTTCCTACATGATATACAGTTGGGACCAATGGTTTATTATGATGATAGAAGCATCCTTCTGCTACATATTAACCAAGTGTCATTAGGCAAAAGCAATTGTGGAAGTAGTGGTAAGATGCTCACCTTGGTTAATGATTTGGAAAAAAATCTCCGGAGATTTAAAAGTAGGTGCAGTATATCCGTTTCTTTTATTGACTTTGATGCACTATTGGAAATTGAAACCACTTTAGATGAATAAAAACCAGTCTGTTGAAGTGGGATGAGGAAAAAATGGCTAAGATTAATAGTTAGAGTACTCACAGCTTGTTGGTACATTAAAAGAAAGGTGCTGAGACCAGACTTCTATTGTTTTTTTTAGTTACAAGTGTTGGCCTTCCTGAGAGTATCGTAAAGCAACAGTTCTGGATAAATTATAGATTTTCCACTTAAGAACATTTTATTCTCACAAATGTGTTAAGAGATTATTATAATCGTGGAAACTTTCTGCCTTGTGTTATCTAACCAAGAGGAATGTGTAAAGATAAGGGAAGATTACAGAATTCCTCTGAGTTTTACTTTGTAATTAACTGAAGAATTAGAGTAAACAACTCAGAGGAATAAATAAATAAATAAATATATATATATTAAAATTCTATGTTTCATATGTGAATTATTTTTAGGAAAACACAAATTAGGATAATTTGTTAGTTTGATTCATCCCTATTAGTGTCTTTCATATGCTTTGAGTACAACATAACATACACATTTTTAGAATAATTCGTTTAGTGTTGAAATATGAACAAGGAATTGGAAAGTATCCCATGAAGTCAGGAAACGTGGTTTTCTTGGTTTTGCCACTGACCGAATATGTAACCTTAGGAATTTGCTTCAAGTTTTTGGACCAGAACACCTCACCTTCAAAAGTGAATGTTCTATTATTTGATATTTAGTGCTCTTCTAAAACTAAATCTTGTGATTATGGAATATGCTTCTATAAACAAGTTCGACTTTCATGTGCTGAGATTATATTTGCACCAACTTCCTAAATAGCTGTCTATGGTGTATCGTACATATCTTGAGGTAACAGTTAACTTTCCACAGAATATAACCACAAATTTGCCACCAACTCACTGAAGTTGATCTTCAATCTTCAGTGGGCAATATTTACACAGAATAAGAACCGTGGAACTGATAGTTCAAAACTGATGGTATATATATAAATATGCCTATCATACAAAAATATGCCGAGGCCTCTAGGATAATGGAGAATGTCCACACTTACTTTGTGATTGCTTAATTTTAAAGTTTACCATGAAGCATTCAAATCCTTCCTTAGCTTCATATAGTAGCTAAGGGATGGCTTTAGTTTGAGGTGCAATCATCTTTGAGGTTTAAACTACATAAACCTGGAAAATAAAAGAAGTTACAGGTCGGGGTGCCTGGGTGCTCAGTCAGTTAAGTGTCGGTCTTCAGCTCAGGTCATGATCCCTGAGTCCTGGGATTGAGCCCCACATCAAGCTCCCTACTCAGCGGGGAGTCTGCATCTCCCTCTCCCTCTGCCCCTACCCCCAACTCATGCTTGCTCTCTCTCAAGTAAAAGCTTTTAAATTTTTTTTAAGAAAGAATTACAGATCATAAAGCATGAAAATGGCTCCATATTTTTCTTCATTTCTACACTACTTGTATATTCTCAAAATTGGAAAATATTTTATTTTTAGGTTTCAAACATGACTTGAAGATAGGCTACCTGCATTGCCTGAAATATTCTATCCAGCTCTGTAGAATCTTTTAATACATAGATACTAGAAATCTCTGTATCATGTATGGGGCAAGAAAACAAACAGTATCCACATGGTTAAAGAGATTTATATTCAATACCACGCCTATGGGATAATTTTTTTAAAACTGTTTTACATTTCTCAAACTTACGGCCATTTTTCACTATTCTGAGGGTCCTCCTCCCCTGCTCAGTTAGAGCAAAAGAAAAGAGCTTGAGAAATAAAAATGGTTTTTCCTCTGACCACTCCCAACCCTTCAAAACCAGGCAAGGTATATAACCTTATACAGAATTCACTGGTCAAATACCATGCCTCTACATTTTTTTTTCTCCTAAATCAAGAGATGGTTTGACATGAGACTAAGATTTTAAGTCTGGTAAAGCACATTCTTCAGAAATACACTGGGAAGGAAAAGGGAGTCAATTCACTTGGGCAAGTGGTTCAAAAACACTGCCAAGGGCGCCTGGTGATCATACGCCAGATCCCTCCTGTGCTGTGAAAAAGCACTTCAAGTTCATTGCGGTCAGTCTTTCAGAAATGCTGCCTTCCATTAGGGGCTGTCCTTGGGAACTTACCCTTGAACAGATCCCGTCTACTGACTTCATCTCACACTTTGCACGCTGTAATTAATCTACAGATAAACATTTTACCCTCATTTCCCCAGTTATAATACAGTTTTTTTTTAATCAACCAGCATGAAAAATATTTTCCAGGTCCTTCACCTGAATGTGGGTCTTGTGTCAGAAAGGGTACGTATACTTTTCTTGTATTGGGTACCTCATATGGTACACATACTGATAATTCATTCTTTATTTCTCCAGTTGGGGACTTTAAAAAAAAAAAATCAGGATTATGCTTTGTCTCCTTGCTTCTTTGTTTCCTGGAATTCTTAAGCACCTCTAGAAGAAAATTGGGTCGCTCGTTAGATTGAGTTGAAGAGCCTTAGGGATCCATTTTTCAAGGAAGTCTATTGGGTCTCCCCTGTCTACCCCTTCAGGCAGTCCAGTAATTTTGACATTCTAGCTCAGAGTAGTATCTTCAAACTATTATCCCTCTCTTATAGCTCTGTATACCTCTCATTTTGAACTTTACCATTAGATTAAGTTGAAGTGTCTGGGAGCATTATTTGATATTCCCTATTTATTGTTTTAGAGTAAAGATTTACTGCTTGTTAATTTTCTTAAAAAAAAAAAAAAAAAAAAAAAAAAAGCAAATTCCAAAGTAAGAAGTCAGCATATCATCACACATCTAGTATGCAATACCTTTTTCTCTCCGAAGAATCCTTCTTTTCTAAAGAAGCTTTCTTTAAAGTATTTGGTCAAGGCATGTTTCTAATCTTGCCATTTACTCTTGCCTCCTCTATTTTGAAATCATTCCTGCATCTAATTTTTTGGTACTTCATTTTTTATTCATTTTTGGTTAATCTAGAAACTTTTCTATAGAATAAATACCTGTTAATTGACTTTTAAGCCTTTCAAGCACCATAATTCACTATTTCTATTTAGAGTAGCATTAATGTGCTGTACCTGACAGATCCTTTAACTGTCTCCAGCTTGTCTCCTCCCTCCATCTCCATTTCCCATTTTTGGATACATAGTCATAGAGGTCGAGTTATCCAGCCAAAAGAATCTTTGCTTTATTACTTTTTCTTAAATACATGGTAATGATATATTTTGACTTATATGAAATTTTTGCATTAATTAATCTATTTCAAAATAAGGTTACTCTACCTGACAATATAAATGTGCTTTAATTACCTGAACAGTAGTTCAGATCTTTGAATCACTATGGATTAAAACATCATTTCACAGCCAAACAGAAACATGTTCCCAATCACTGAACTTGAATTATTGTTATGTAGCTTGAGGCTTGTATTAAAATCACTGAATAATTGCAATCAGATTATTATAATCAAGTACAGGAACAGTAATTACAGGTTACAGTCACTTTAAGCTGCCCTGGAAGTCCTATATTCTGATCATATGCATATTAAAAGTTTATGTTAGTGATAAAATTAATGAACAGGACTGTAAGCACTTGTCAGTAGGAAAGATGTCACATATCTTACCATACAGGGAGTTATGTTTTCACATCAAGGACAACTGTGCGCCTACATTATTTTTGCTCTTTATTAAGTTAGATTGTAGGGAAAATAAATCCAGTTGTCACAACTGAATAATATTTTTTCTTTTCAAACTTAAATTTACAAAAAATTCTGATGGCTATTAATATTTCAGTTTCATTCATTTTACTGGTTTAATAGAAACAAAACTATGTAAATGTGAATATAGTAAGAAACTACTCCCCAATGAACTGCAAACTTACAAATTCTTATTAAAGGGTAAGTTGTTTTATTTTTAATTCCTTGAGATCAAACCAGGAAGATGAAAAGGAAAAACATACCATCTTCTCAAATGATAGGATCTTAGGTTGTGGAGACACAAAATGGCGAAGTATTTGATATTTGCCAAAGTACTGGGTGAAAGACAGACAGCCGTGTGGTGCTAAAACCCTGATTGAAAGACCTCCCCTATTTAAACTTTAATAATCTTGTTCTTTTATTCCGACAATGAATATGGCATAGGAGATATGAATTGGATTTTCATAGTCCAGTTCTAAAATTAGAACTTGAAACCGAGAGAAACCTAGAGCCCTAGGGGCCCAATCACTGAGAAACGGCTCCTGCACACATGTGCCAACCACTGAATCATTTTATTACACTTTCTGATTCACAATAGAAATGGGGACAAAGAGTGAACATACAACCACAGAATCTAAGTAGAAAATATTTAGCATGTGATTGGGCAGGGAAGTTAGAAGGCAAAGATGTGCAAAGGTTAATTAAATGTGTCGGTGACTGCCAGGAAATTTCATTCTGTTCCTTATCCAGATGTATCGCTGAGGTTAACTGTACAACACCAAACAAGCATCGACAGGAAATGACATTTTGTACAGACAAGACAGGCCCGCAGATGAGGAGACAAATCTTGTGCCAGGTTTGCAGACTTTCTACAGCTACCATGACAGACAACATAAGCCACATAAAAGGCCAACCAAACACCCAGATGCTGTTGCTGGAAAATTACATACTAGAGCTCAGCATCTGGGTCTCACAGTTGCCAAGTTCACCCCATGGGTGCCCACGGTGCTTGGCTCGGGCACTAGACCAGACAGAAAGGGGGTGGGCGCCACGGAACAAGCCAATCACTGCAGTGAACAAGAAGAAGCTAGAAAGCCAAGTGTATCATAAAATAGCATGAACCTGCCAATATAGTTTTAAATGCATAAAGCCATACTTTAGCATTCCAAACATAATGCTGAGAGTATGTTTTTCCTCTTTGGTATAGAGATGATTTAAGAAACATTAATGGCGGGCCTGTGGTTACGCTTTCTTACCCAGTGAAGGATGTCAGTCATAAAAGAAATTATAATCATAATTAGACAATGCATTGCAACTACCTTTACATCTAGTTAAAAATACCTAGGAGGATAGCTAAGCAGAATGAGTAGAAGCATTTGGTATAAGAGCCTATATCAATAAGGTAAAAATGCACCAAATCAATATATAAAACAGCATGTAAAATCCAAGATGGCAACAGGGTAATGAAGTGAGCATTACAGCTTCCTCTGGTTTCACCTCAGGATTCTAAAACCCTATCAATTTATAGCAAACATGCGGTTCACTGTAGATTGTGTCCTTAGGAACCTGTAGCATTATAGAGATATCAGAGCACACGAGAATATATTGTGCCCAGGCTTATAAAGCTTGGCACATATATTTTATTTCATCATCGAAGAAAATAATGAAATGAATATTTTTCTGGCCAGTTATTTGTTTTCATTATATGTGGTTTATTTTCCTTATCGAAGTTGGTGTTTTATAGCTTTAGAAATAACTTAGAAATATTTTATACATGTCTTTATGTTCAGAAAAGTTTTGCCCAAGAAAGTATATTCTGACATAGGGGCATAATGCCATTAAAGTTTTTAATATATTTTTAATATCCTTTTGTAAAGAACTAAAGCTATCAAAAACATTAATAACTGAGAAGTACATTTGACTCTATACCTATGGAAAATACATTCATTATACATCTAACCTAAACAAAATGGGCCTTTTTGCATATTGTTTGTTCACGGGCAATCTTTTGAAACGGTTTCTAAATTATGTGCCTCTCCACTTCATATCCATTTATTTTAACGCATTATATTTTAAATTATTACTTTTCAACACATTGTTTCCAATTTAAATTTTTTTTACATAACTTATATGTGTATGTGTAAGCAGAATTGAAACATAAGCATACTTTTTTTTTTTTTAAAGATTTATATATTTATTTTAGGGAGAGAGCGAGAGAAAGGACAAGCACAAAAGTGTGGGGGTGGGGGGCAGCGAGAAGGAGAGATCATTCTGAAGCAGACTCCCTGCTGAGTAGAGTGGGGGAGGGGGGGGGCTGATCCCATGACCCTGAGATCATGACCTGAGCTGAAATCAAGAGTCGGCTCCTTAACCCACTGAGCCACCTAGGTGCTGCAAACCATAAGCACACGTTTTAAGCAACAAATGCTAACCTATCCCACTTTACAGGCATACCTCGGCTTACTGCACTTCACTGTATTGTGCTTCACATATACTGTTTTTGTTTTGTTTTTAACAAACCAAAGGTTTGTGACCACTTCGCCTGAAGTCTACCAGCTTCATTTTTCCCCAACATCATTTGTTCACTTCACCCTGTATCCCATTTTGGTGACTCTTAAAACATTTCAAACTTTTTCATTATTAATATATTTGTTATGGCGATCTGTGGTCTTAACTTTTCATATGCACTGGAAAATGGAAAGATTCATTTGACTCATTTTATTGCAGTGGTTTGGAACAGAACCCACAATGTCTCTGAGGTGTGCCTGTACTCAGTAGTTATTTTTCCTTAATACCAATATTATAACTTAAATAACAATATTGACAAAACTCTTCTTCTGTGAAGCCACAGCCCTTCAATTACTTTGTAACTGCCAGCTAAGGCCAGTCAAACTCTACAAGGGAAAGGACTATACATTCAATTTTCATCATTGTATCCCAACAGCTCAGCGCTGTATCTGACATATAAGAGTTCAATAAATGTTTGATGAATGATTAGGTCAATGACTCTTTTATTAAATATAAGCACATTTTTGTGTGTTTATCATTATGTATGACAAATAGGTGTCTCCCCAAGAGCAACAGTTCTCAAACATTTTGCTACTAGGACTCATTAAAATTCTTAAATATTGAGACTTGCAAAGAGCTTTTGTTTAGGTAGGTTTCATCTATCGATGCTAACTACATTAGCTATTAAAATGGAGATATTTTGAGTATTTTAAAATAAACTCATTAAAATTTAAGAAAGTGTTTTTACAGAAATTATAGTTTCCAAAACAAATAGTAAATAAAGTGGCATTTTTTTTTAATCTCAGGCTTATAAAAGACCATTAGATTCTCGTATCTACTTTGGCATTCAATCTGTTGCCTTACTTTAAATATAGTATATGAAAAAAAATCTGGCCTCACAAAGATACATAGTTGAAAAAGAAAGGGACTTCTAAGCCCCCTGAAAAGGTCTGAGAGAGTTTCACAGTTCTTTCAACTGTACTTTGAAAATCGCTGCCCCAGACAATCTACATTCAAATCTTACCAAAATTTATTTACCAACGTTGTGTTCTCTATTAATGAAATTAAAACTCCTAGATGAGAAAATTAAAAAAAAAAATCAGGGTTCTGATACGATGTTTAATATAAACTTCTGTCTGTAAAGATAAATGAGTACTGTAACACTCTGAGATGCCTTTAAATCATTATGTAAATAGGTATTAAAATAACTTGTGTTGCAAGGCAGCTATTCTAGGTCTTTGGAAAACCAACCATGAGCTAATACCTTCTTCATTGATTTAATGGGTGTGTTTGTGATTTGGAGAGAGCTTCGTGGTTATTAGTGGGAAAATTCCCTTTTAAATCTTAGCAATGTCACTATTTTTCATTTAAATAATAGCCTTCCTGTTCAGAAAGGTAAATAAGTAGACTGTGATTACTTTTATCACAAATACTTACTTTTAAAATTTTACTATAGGCCCTAATTGTATGGGTCTTTTCTCATATATAAATATGGTACCAAAGATCAATTTTATAATTCATAATTCATAACTTCATAAAAACTCACTTTATAATTATTCATTGAGCACATCTGTGTGCTAGGCACTATAACAGGTTCTGGGAATAAAGTAAGAAGACAGAGTACCAGGCTTTATGAAGATTATATTCTGGTAAAAGAAAACAGAGTATACATTATTAAGCAATACATAATAAAATGTCACCAAAGTCAAACACCATTTTACACTCATTTGTTTGGCAAATATTAGGAAGTTGTATAATACTATTAGAGACGATGTGGGCCGAAAGACTATCTTAAATATGCCTGGTAGGAATGTAAATTGAAGGACTTTTTGCCTTGTTAAGTTGCACATGACTTAGGACCCAGTAATTCTATTCCTAGGGACTTACTGAAGAGAAACTCTTATACGTTTGCGTCAGGAGATATACACAGAAATGTGTGCAGTAATAGGTTTCATGGTAAAAAATTAGAACCTACCAAGCACAGTATAAGAGAGGAAAATGGTTTATTTATACTATAAAATATTACAGTGTAGGTAACCACAGACGCCTGCAACAATATGGTTAGACTATACTTGAGTGAAGCAGGCTGCAGATGACTACATTCATCAGAAAGACTTTTTATAAAGTTTAACATTTTTATTGAAGTCATTGTTGAAGCATGTGTGTGTGTGTGTGTGTGTGCGTGCGCACGCGTGTGCATGTGTTTAGGCAACAACATGATAAACACGGAATTTAGGATAGTGGCTAGCTGCCTCTGAAGAGGGCAAGGGTTGGATAGATAGAAAGCACAGAGTGAAACTTATTTGTAATGTTTTAGATCCAGGGCAGGGTGTTGGGTTCAGGGAGGTTCACTACATCCTGAGTGAGCAGTGAATCAAGGACTGAATGAAGGAATAGGACCATACAAGGACTGAAGATGGTAGTGTGTTAAAAACCAAGGATTAGTGTTAATCCAATTCCGTGCTCCTGAGAGTGATGTATGTGTGTCTGTGTGTATCAGACATACACTTTTTTTTAAAGGTAGTATTAAGTGACAAGTTTAACCAAGAAAAAGAAAATGGAGTCAGAGATAAAAATTTACAAGGTATTCTTTTATACTGGGTGTGTACATGCATGTGAATATTTCTATATACAAACATACATGAAATTTACATAGTGAGACAGCTCTGTCATGGAGCACTGTTCTCATGTTACTGTATAAACATCATTATGATAAGTCAACACTGCCATATTTAATAGTACAATGTGATGAAGTCTAAGTTATGAAGTCAGCAGGCAGACAGGTATAGAGCTAACGTGAGTTATATTACATGTTAGCTTGGACAGCCATGACCAAAAGTTTATTGGATTGTGTTTTTTGTACAATTCTGTACATTTACTCTGAAGATCTTTACAGTGAAAAATCGTATCTCCTCTAGGGGTGTTTTTGAGGGCATTTTGTTGTTAAATCGCAGAGCGTTTCTCTAAGCAGGGAGGAGATCTCAAATGATTTCAAGAAATAGGTCTCTATTGCCAAGCAATTTGGAGTTTATCTTAGGAAGAAAAAACCAACCACCGCCACCGTGAACTACGCAGCTCAGGTGTATCTTTAAAAATATTTTTTTCCGTTAATTGTTAGGATGTGCAGACCCAACTTGGGGCTATACCTGTAGCTAATCTGTCACGTATCACTCTTCTGTTCTGTTTTTTAAATCACAACCTCATGTCCATCTCATCTATTTGTATTTCTCGCTTTTTAATTCTACGTCTGTGGTATTCTATTTTACTTTATTCTGTCAGATCAACCAAATTTCTTGACCCTAAAAATGTAAGTACATGGAAAATCGCCAACAGTTTTATTGGTTTTACCGCTGTAGCAGAAAGCTACTTTTCCCCTTCCTCCCATCCAGCTATTGCGCTCAAGAGACTCTTATTTCATACGTGTTCACGAGTATGTGTGTGGGGGCGCCCCTCCAAGAGGTGTGACTCACCAATCAATTAAGGTAACTAAAAATAGGCTAAACAAAGGCTCAGTGTGATGTGAAAATTTATCACTTGTCTAGGAGTATATTTGTTCAATATAGACTGTCAATCTGTATAGAAAGTAGAGAAAATTAACTGTAAATAAAACCTTAGCTAATATAAACTGAGAAGCAGTTGTCGTCTTTTCAGCACTTAGAAACGAGTGTATTGTACAAAATCTCTTCTCAGAAAGGCTTAGAAGTTCCAACTATTTTCCCCAGACGCAGATAATAGAGACTTTTCAGAGAGAACAAAGTTTGTCATTAAATTTGCAATTAATAATCCTATTTATGCCCTTTTTCTGAAACTGTAAAGTAATTTTTCCTGAAGCTCGCCAGAAAACACATTCTCCATCTCCAGGTTTTCTTTCAAAAATGATAATAGCAATACTTTACATTTTAAGAACACCATTATTTTCCTTTTTAATGCTTTCTTCCATAGAGCTCAAAGAATTGCAAAGTGCTCTTAAAAAAAGTTATATTCATGTTTCCCTTCCTTTGATCCCGATGATGAAATGCAACCACCTCTATGGTGAAATACAGCCACTGCTTATGACAGTGAATAACAATTCCATACAATTCACAAGAAATAACATACCCAATTAAAACTGTAAAGGGGTCTTAGAAATACAGACTTTAATTAGCGAAGCTGGAATGTAGCCAAGCAAAAAAAGTACCATGAAAAGTGGTCATGACCTCATTTTAGCACTCTGTCTTATTCAGAAGACCACATCTAGAGTAGCCCATTGCATCAGGCTGACTTGGGGCACTGATTGATTCAGCACTGAATAAATGGGAACAATGTCACATACTTAATCATCATCTGCATCTATCAAAGTAGTCAAAGATTTTCCTTGGCGAAACGTCTCCGTCAGTTAACGACCCTGTGCATGTCCATTCATGACTCATGGAACAACACCAGGTCCACCTCCCCTTTCATAACTATTCTTTGCTATGTGTTATCAAGTACAAAAAAAACCTCACCAATTTTTAGGCAATATCATAAGATCAAAGGCCAAAGTATTTCCAGCATATACATACAGTATTCAAAGATAACCATCTTTGATTCTGAAAATAAAAATAACAGTTCTAGAAATGTCAGAAGCTAAATATCACTAGTTCCTCAATCTAGTCATCCAGACTCATTAATTTCATGCACACCGAAGGTGAAGCAGCAGTGGATAAAAAATAAAAACAGTGAAGGAAAGATAAGCCTCCTATTGCACCAATTCTCTTAAACCTAACTCAGGGAAAATATCCGATTTTAGAGAGCCTCCCGAGTTCCTTTTGCTAAATTACAAGGATATATTGAAATCTGGTCAGTATACAGCGTTCTGTATTATTGCATTTTTAAATATAGTATAGGGTGTTCATTCCACTTTTCTCCTAGTAATTGCTATGGAAAAACTAGTTTCCATATGTTTGTTTCTTGCATGATTCCATGACAAGGATCTCAAGGATAAGATTATAGAATTCATTTCCAACTACCCACGTCTCTAACTGCTTTATCCCCACCAGCTAAGTCCATATTTTTCTATTCAGCAATGGCTCTCCCTGCCAACGTGGAGGAATGAGCTGGCCTTATCAACAGTTGACATTCATCACCACTGACCTAAATAGGTCACATTAAAAGTAGCCACACCTCAGCTACCACAGTTTTTGTTTCTGTCATGTACAAGTGGCCCAAGATATTTGAAAGCACCGTAGCTTTTGAAAATCTGAACCACTATATAAACAACTATTGCTTTTTAAGTGTGTAATAAAAAGCTATTTTTTCCTTTAAAAAGAAAAGGTTTTATTTATATAAGAGCAAAGAAGCACAAGCAAGGCAAGGGGCAGAGGGACAGAGAGGGAGGCAGAGAGAGAGAGAGACAAGTGGACTCCCTGCTGAGCGCAGAGCCCAATGTGGGGCTTGATCACAGGACCCTGAAATCATGACCTGAGCCCAAGTCAGACACTTAACCACTTCGCCACCCAGGCACCCCAATTTTTCCTACTTCCCAACATTTCTTTCCCTGTCTGGTAACAGCCCTGGGCTCAGGGGGTTACAGTCTGAACACCCCACACCTATCAAGGATTAAAGCATGTGACATGGGCTTGACTCATCATCTTTCTCTATGGCAACTTTCTCTTTCCCTTCAGATGGCAAACTAGAAGACTTTGAAATCACACAGTCTCTGTGACCAAGAGCTTCAAAAAGGTGGAGAGAAGGAAAGAGAAAGAACAGTGTACAGACCCTGGCAAGTCCTTGAATCTAGGCTACACTGAGGCTTGCTTACAGCATGGTTTTCCATTTTGGTTGCCCAAACCAAAAGATCTTTCTTTATGACCATTTCAACTGTAAAATCATGTGAAGCCAAGAGTACTGACCCAGATATTAGTTTTCTGTATCCTACGATGGACGCTGTGCTAGACCTGGGTATCAGGAGCTGTGCTGCCGGGCTATGCAAAACCGCTATCAACCCTACCCTCACTGATGTTAACACACTCACGGGGCAGGCAGAAGATCCACAAACAAATAAAACTAATAGTAAATGATCAAGTAGAACATGTTAAGAAGAACACTTACATGGTCCTGGCAGAGTGAAAAATATAGTCAGGGAAGTTTTCACTAAGAAGGTGTGAGATCAGGGCATCTGGCTGGCTCAGCTGGTAGAGCATGCAACTCTCTTTCTCAAATAAATAAATAAATAAATAAATAAATAAATAAATAAATAAAATCTTTAAAAAAAAAGGAAAAAAAATCACTAACAATCACAGGAGTCTGAATCTAGAGTCTGGGTTCTTCACCAATGCCTTATTAAAAGAGTAAGCCATGCTTGCTGCTAAATTTCAAACATATAGATATATATTATGTAGAAAGAGAAAAATCCCTTTTCTCTTAGTATCATCTTCTCCATTGAGATAAGCATTTTTAAGCTTCTGGTATATGGATTATTGTCCTGTACATATAAAATCAGGATATTTAACAGTCTATGATACTACATATACCATATAGTCATAAAGGTACCTGTGATTTACTTTGCCCAAAAGGGGTTATTTGAGATATGTAGTTACTTACATTTTAAAAATAAGTGTTATCCACCCTGAATACCTTCCCCCTCAATTTGCACAGAATTGTATACAACCAGACCATTCTTTAAAATGAAGGTTTATTTTTTTTAAGATTTTATTTATTTGACACAGAGAGACAGCCAGTGAGAGAGGGAACACAAGCAGGGGGAGTGGGAGAGGAAGAAGCAGGCTCATAGCGGAGGAGCCTAATGTGGGGCTCGATCCCATAACGCCGGGATCATGCCCTGAGCCAAAGGCAGACGCTTAACGACTGAGCCACCCAGGCACCCCAAAATAAAGGTTCATATACATTAATTCTTACAGTCTTAGAATTTCTCTTCAACCCAACTGTCTCCTAAATAATCCTTTCTTGGCCACCTTTCACCTCCCGATGTTGAAATAGTAGGCAAGTTTATCTAAGAGCAACAACAGTTTGGAATTAAGTTCCTAGTTTTCAACTAGGAAGACTACCTTCTTCCTTTGTTCCCACACTTTTCCTGGTCTCTCAGTTTTTACATGGATGCAAAGTCTATCTGCCCCTTGAAAGCTCCTACGTTACATGGATTAAAAAAAGTAAACAGAAACCATGACTATTTACAGAATTACTGCTGCCTGACACCCACACATGCTGCGCCCTGGAGACTTGATGGTGGCTAACATCCGCAGGGGTTCAGGCCTAAATACAACCACAGAAAAGAACACGTCTTCTCACAATTTGTTGTTTTGTCTATTCTAATTACTAGGATTATTGCAAAGAGGTGTGAAGAACAGGGTCACTGGTTTTTTCATGAATGAGTCTGAAGCTACTGGCAAATATGTTTAAATAATGATTGAGGGGCGCCTGGGTGGCTCAGTCGTTAAGTGTCTGCCTTTGGCTCAGGGCGTGATACCAGAGTCCTGGGATCCAGCCCCACGTCGGGCTCCCTGTCCCGCTATGAGCCTGCTTCTTCCTCTCCCTCTCCCCCTGCTTGTGTTCCCTCTCTCTCTGGCTGGCTGTCTGTGTCAAATAAATAAATAAAATCTTTAAAAAAAAATAATGATTGAGAAAAATTGGAGTTTTCCCCAGCTACACGTAAATCCCAAGAGCCCTTTCTGTGTTTTAAGAAATTTGCTTTGGGGGAAACGTTGTTTCAGCTTGGGTGGCCAAAACAAACGTTCTTGGAAGCTTGCTGGACTGGATGTCATTATGTGGAGAAGTCTATTGCAAAACTCCCAAGGTTACAATTAAGTCAGTACAGAGCCTTGGACCGCTAGGCAGAGGGACAATTCACAGAGGGCTTTAAGATGAGCACATTGCACCGACCAAAGCACAGAGTCTTCACTATCACTTTCCCCACGATCCCAAGTCATTTGCAATCTTCAAAGGTAGGAGTTCTTTTCTCAGGTTATTATTGCCCATGAACTGTCTAGAACCACTCACTTCATTTTTTAAAGCCAAAGTAGCAAGGAACCCATCAGTTTGTATGGCACATGCAGCTTCTTTGACAAAAACACCACAAATCAAACAAGTACCCCCAGGTTTTTGTATCAATGGTTTCAGAGGTATCTTGTAATACTTCAGTGTTTTGGGGTATGAGCTCATTTTTCCAATTGGTCCTGACCTTACTACCTAAACCTATTTATTGCTTTTAGTGCTTTATGGAAACCCTTACTAGGCAAGATGATATGTATGGTCTCTTTCCTCCTCACAGTGAGCATGAGATCGCTCTTACTGTTGCCGTCTCTTCGTAGAGGAGAAAACAAAATCTTAGTGAGATGACCTTAGCTACAGTACACACAATTATCAAATGGAGGAACAAGCATTTAAATCCATAAAGCCCTGAGTCCAGATGTAACCCCATGTGCCACCAAATACCTACCAGATGACTTACACAGATCCGTCACCATTAAGAAAAACTACTGCCTATAGGAAACAAAATACAAAAAACTCTTAGAAGATCTTACACAAAGAAGTCTTTGGGAAAGTAAAGGTTTATTGCAACTCACATATCCCATTTAAATGAAAATGGAATTTTCAATGCATGATTACTATCACTTGATCAGATGCTTATCAGTGAGAAGAGCAGAGAAAGCAACTGGAAACATCTGCATTCTCAATACACATCAACCAACAGCTACTTTTCTGAGCTTGGGTCTCAGGGTCTCCATGTGTAAAATGGAGTGGTGGGCGGGAATTTTGCTTGCAAAGACCCTTTCCAATGCCATGAAATTTTAAATCCAATTACTTTACTCTCAAGCAACTGGACAGTCATTTAGCTCTATTTCTAAATCTGTAGAAAGCACGAGTAAAACAGTAACGCTATAAGGGATTAAGTTGTATCTACTCATATATTCTAGGAGTAGGAGTTTAGGGACCCATATTAAAGAGCAAGATTATTGCACATATTGGAGTTGGTGTCTATAAACAAGTACAGTCAAGTCAACAGACATTGCCTCTATTACGAAGAATAAGAAATAAGGAAACAATGCGTGATTCCATTTCTTTTAGCTTAGTGATTTTTAGGTTTGTTTACTGTGTGCCAAACACAACTTAAAATTAAAGTAATAATTTCGAAATTATTGCTTTAAAGCAAAAGAAGAAAGGGGTCTCTGCAGGGCAGTGTTTCCCTAGAGTCTTCCTAATACTGATTAACACTAGTTTTTGAAATGTTAATTAGTTTTGAGCTTAACAGCTAGTCATTGTCTAAAAGGGCATGGAGCAAAACTTTTTCAAAGTTTGGACTAAAGAGTATTTAACTCCTTAATGCCAAAGACTGGCCATTTACTCCATTGCTGGCCACTGAACCATGAGAATGCCAGGACTGATTAGCTATGGTGATTAGCAGACTGACATTAGTTCTAGAATCACTTGTCTTTGCTTACATTGGCAGAATACCTAAAGAAACGTCTAACTTTTATCGGCGCAATGCATTTCATTTAGTAGTATCATGGAACGCCAATTTTAAAACTTTCATAGACTGTGAGTAGGTTTCATATGATTGATACAATTTTTGAACTAAGATCCTGAAATCACTCTATTTCAGTGATTGTCTTCCTCATTTAATTGGTATAATGGTAGAAAATTGAGTATTTCGGTTTCTTAGGCTAGATCTGTAAGACCGTATTTATTATTTTTTCTAAACCTGTGCCATCTAAATTTCCCATTTTCCTATTGCTTCTCAGTAGAGTAAAACTCTGTTAAAATTATTTGCCACAAACTTCATAAAAGAATTCTCAGAGGGAAATATGGCTTGATAGAAAATCATTAACTTCTAAGACACTGGAAATAGGAAAAGTAGTAAGAATTAAGAAACATTTCCTTTCCTTATAAATGTTTATTAAACAAAACTGCCCAAATGTCTAGATGATTGAGTATATGAATTCAGCATTATTTTCTCCATTTTACTACTCAGGAACAGAGAGTAAGAAATTGGCCCAAAGTCTTAGAACTAAGCAACAAAACTTCTATTTGAAGATGCCATTCTTATTACCATAATCTTCATTTTGTCTTCCGCTATTATTGCATAAGCACACATTAGCGGTTTCTTTGTAATTTGTATTTGGTAAGAGAATCTATTCTTCCACAAAATGAAAACGCTACGTGGAGAGAAATATTCTGTTGGCGACGATTCTACTTAAGTATCTGTTTAAGATGATGACCTACTGGGGCGCCTGGGTGGCACAGCGGTTAATCGTCTGCCTTCGGCTCAGGGCGTGATCCCGGCATTACGGGATCGAGCCCCACATCAGGCTCTTCCGCTATGAGCCTGCTTCTTCCTCTCCCACTCCCTCTGCTTGTGTTCCCTCTCTCGCTGGCTGTCTTTCTCTGTCGAATAAATAAATAAAATCTTTAAAAAAAAAAAAAAAGATGATGACCTACTAAAAATATAAGCTATATTCATGAGATTATAAGCATAGAACTAGAGGACAAATAAAGCCACGTGGAAGAGTTTGAGAAGTATGCTAATATTGGCAAGGTGCATAGTGCTACCCAAAGACACAAGAGGTAGAAAATAAAGGAGCGGCCAGAGTAGATGATCCTGTGATGAGAGTGGTATTTGGAGAAGACTATTCAGTCAGTCTAGAATTTGCTGAAAAAGCCATGCCTAGAAGAGAAAACGAAACCAGACATCAGGGGTGATGGGAAACTGAAGCAGAACAATACGAGGGGGATGAAAAGAATGAATCTCAGAGATGCTGTAAGAAAAGATCCGCAAATTCACCCTTAATGGTAGTGTTTTTATATGAGCTTTCTTAATAATGTTGCATATCTTTCTTACCAAATCACATGTAAGTGAATTTTTAGTTTTTCCTATTACTGTTCTTGAGCCCGGGGGGTGTGGGGGGGTCATTACTGCATTTTCCCTACTCCCTCCACCGTCTCTTGAATCTGTTTGTGATCATTTTCTTTTGAAGGTATTATATGCATGGTTCTTTACTGTAGAATTCTGTAAACTTCTATTTTGACCTACTTGTATTTTTACTGCCTTCTCTGGCATGTAGATGGATTTAGTATTTTTTATAGCATTAATAAAAATGCTACAGAAACTGAGCCAAGTATGAAACCAGGTCCACGGAGCTCAACGGTGCAGATGGCAGCCAAAGATGAAGAGACCGGCTGGAATGTGGTTCATGTCTCCTTTAGGAACCACTTCAAGCTGCGATGCTTAGGGCAAGACTAAGAGCCAAACAACACTCCACAGAGCAGCATGATTAGGTTACTTCACCTTCTACCATCTTATCGATGAGCTTATAAGCCACATTACTTAGTGTATGTGTTAAGTTGGTACTTAGAGCAAGTCAGTTGTGAATCTCCAAACTTCTCAGTGGGGGTTGGAATGGAAAAAAAAAAATTAGAATGACCCAGTTACTCAATTACCTAAAGAAGCTATAACCTGGACACCACATTAAATAAATAGCAATTTTCTGAAATGCCTTTGTAATTTACCCCAAGCATGTTCCTCTTGCACACCAATTAAATCTATTAGCCCCCAGTTTGTCCAGCTTAAAATAGTAACATAAAGAACGAGGAACCAAATACTAGCAAATCTGTTTAAGGGCATAAATGGGCGCGCTCGCGTGTGTGAGACAGTAGCTACGTGCATAAATGCGTAGTTAAGTATTCCTTTGATTTTACTAAGATCTTTCTACAGAGCTCTCATTATTAAACAAATACTTCAAATGATATTTTATCCTCAAAGGGACAATTTTCTGATCATTCTTGTATTTATTTTTATTGGAACCAAGCGTCTATATAGTGGGAATCCTTCGCTGTCAAAGTGGTGTCTGAGTATAGGCTCTGCCACTTATGCTTATGCGACCTTGGGCAAGTTACTTTGCTTCTCTGATCACCATCTGTAACATGAAGATAATAGCATGGATTCTAAAAATGCAAATGAGCAAACTCTGCATAAGGAGGTGTAAGGGGATTGTATGCTGTCTGCCTGGGATAAGGCTGCCCACTCTCTCCTAAGACATTGACTCATCATCCAGCAAGTCACTAATCTGCTGTCCAACCTGCTTTTCTGCACACCTCCAAAGCAGATTAATATCAGGATATACTTACATTTCCTGAGCTCAAGAAGCTTTGAATAAAGCTTCATTAATGGAGAAATAATGGACACAGGGAACCAATATTCTATGTTTAGATAGTCTACCCAGACAATTTTCCCTTATGGACAGATTTATAGGGTTATTTTAATACAGAAGTTAATTTATTGATTTACAAGGAAACTAACGGTCATAGATCCTAAGCAGAGGGGGCCAGACTCTTCTTGTCCACAGATGAAAAGTGAAGCCAATCAATCAATGGGAAATTCCTTTGTAAATATGGAATCAAAGAAAAGGGGAATTAGTTTGATCAAATGTTTTAACATCGTCATGCTAAGAGTGCATAATAATGCAACCCATCTCACAATAGAGATGGCTTTAATAATATTAGCAGCTAACCCTGTGGAACACTTATGTGCCATGCACCATTCTAAGCACTTTATATTAATTAGCTCATTTAATATTTATAAAATCCCCTCTAAGAAGTTCTATTATTATCTCCATTTTATAGTGAAGAAACTGGCACAGAGTAGCTCATTACCTTGGTTAGGATCACGAAGCAAGAACGTGGCAGACAGAGAATGAATATATCAATGGAGCTTCAATCCTCAGTATATCAGTATCTCCTCTGAACACTGCCAATCTCTGCCCATGAGTCTATTTTTCAGTATTACCCCCAATAGGGACTCCTGCTTCTGGTTCTCTAAGGAAGTGACCTTTAAGGTCCCACGTGAGGAAAAAGAGAGCAGCAATCCTACAAATAGGAAGAAGCACTTCAGGTAAGAAAGAATAGTACGTGTGTAGCATTGGGTACACAAGAAAAGATCAAAGCAAAGACAGTGCAGTCGATGTTTATGCATCAATTTGATTCACAGGCCAATGTGGCAGAACTGGGATCCACTCTCCTCAGGGCATAGCTCTACTCCGATTTCAGAATTTTACCATCCCAGGTAAATCGGACTTAGTTCATTCGGTTGCAGGTTCAGGGTGGGTGCAGATGGGGGGGGAGGGGGGAATAAAGGAGCAGCAGAGCAGGACAGTTTAAATAGATGATAGATAGATAGATAGATAGATAGATAGATAGATAGATAGATAGATAGATAGATATGCAAGCCTTGGCCTCAGACCCAGTTAGAATTCTGGCTCAACCTCTTACCAGCTCTCGAAATTCGGGCTAATAATTTCTCTGAACTTTCATTTACACACTATAAAATGGAGAAAATATGAACCCCAGAGGATTATCGTAAAGATACACTTAAGAAACCCGCATAGAGCTCTGAGTTTAACCACAGAACACGTAGTCCGTGGACAATGCTACGTAGTCTGTTTACGTGTGCTGTGTAACTAGCTCCCTCTTGGCCTCAGAAACTTCCTCCTGCATCTTCGAATTTCCCTTTCTTAAGATGTCAGTTCTGCACATATTCAAGAGAATGAGTAGTTCAATCCTCCAGACCCCGCATTCACCGCTAGCTACAACTTAGCTCTTCGCTACCCTTGAGGTAAAATTTGCATGGGGTGCTTTCCTCAGACTGCTTTCCCTCCCTCCTTCCTCTAGGTCAGCTTTCATTGTACACATGGACCACCCCACCAACTCGGTTATTGTTAAGGCCACCAAACGGCTCCATGTTGCCCAAGAAAATAGCCACTCTTCATTGGACGCAGCAAGGCATGTTAGCAGCACGTGACGTGGAGAAGCATGGTCTACTTCCTTTCCTCACTCATTAGGGAGCTCCTTCGTTTCCACGGCTCTGGGATAGTCTGTAGGCCAGTGAGTCCCAATGATACTGCCGCAGGCAAAAGTTTTTCCTGAGCCCCTGATTCAAGTATTTGCCTCCTTCATAGCTAAACCTCTTTTTAAATATAATCCGGTCCAACGCTTAATCTTTTACTTAATTTCCAAAAAAATTCCTTGATAATGAGAACCCTAAGAATCAGTGAGAACCCTACCAATTCGTTCTTGCACGTAGTCCCCTCTCCAGTCGAGTCCTTACCATATTAATCATAGTTATTTAAACATCCTTATCTGTGGTTTTCAAGACCCAGGTCAAATCTGAACTGGTTCTGACGATTGCTTTGTTTCTTCGAATTGTTCGTTTTGTTTTGCCCTCAGAACGCCTTCTAATTCTTTGGTTGGAAGATGGATAGACTATGCTGGACAATAGGAACTGAGGTAAATAAGCCTTCGCTGTGAGATTTTGGGCTTAGTTGCCTATGATTAAAATCTGTTCTACCTTTTGCTGCCAGGGGCTTCGAATTCCTTTTATTTTTGTCCCTATTACTAACTTTGGGCTTTTCTAAGTGGGTTTGCTTGCTTTTAGCCCTTCTTTGATAACTTAAAGTGGGTTTCTTGATATGCAGTAAAGTGGGTTTCGTAGAGATAAAACTATACTTGAAGTTTTTTGTAGTCTAACAACATCTGCCTTTTACTTAGTGCATTTAAATTATTTCACTTGAAGTCATCAATATAGTTGCATTAATATCTGCCACGTTTGTGTTCCAGTCACGGGTATGTTACACCTTTTGAAATTCTCCTGTCCTTGGACATTAGGGATTTTTTAAATCTCCAAATCTATCAAAGTTATTACTAACTCAGTATTGAAAATACAGTTTGCCTCTACCTGCTTCCCTTCACCCTCAGGATCTTAGCACGATCTAAGTCCTATTGATCTTGTTTACTGCTCCACCTTCCTAATAGCATGCTTCCTCTCCTGCTCTTCTCCACCATCCCCTTGTTACAAAGACTAGTCACGATCAGTTTGTGCAGTTGTGAGCTGTCTTGCCTCTAAAACTCTTTTTTGGCTATTTTTTTTTTAATAAGCTAGAACATCTTAAAGTACTTTACAAGGATACACACACTTTGTCCTCTAACCGTACAACATTATCTTCTTTCACAAGTCCAACCCCTTGCCTTCGTTCAGTTCCTCACATCTCACTTAGGCTTCAACTTCTTTTTTAGAAGGGTATTTATTATTTTTATTCTAATAAAACCCTGTTATTTCTCTACAATTCTCTATCATTTTTCTGAATTACTTACTATTTGTAATGCTAACTAGCTACGGGCTCCAATTGTTGACTAAGTCACATAAAATCAGGCAATATCTGTTCACTGCTGTCCTCCCAACTTTGTTATTATGCTTGTTGCGAGGAAGGAGCTCAGTACCTATTAGCAAATAAATTAAACTAAAAATATTACTATTTAAGAACTCTTTAAAAATATCTACTGCAGGTGCCTGGGTGGCTCTGTAGGTGAAACATCTTCATTTCAGCTTAGGTCACGATCTCAGGGTGGTGGGATTTAGCCTGCCTTGGGCTTCTTGCTCAGCAGGGAGTCTGCTGGAAATTTTCTCTCTCTCCCCTTCCCTCCCACTTTGCCCCCCCGCCCCTCGCCCCTCCGGGCACTCTGGCATGCTTGTGTGCTCTCTCCCCCCCCCTAAAATAAATAAATACATATTTAATAAAAATAAAATATCTACTGGATGTCTGCTCCATTTTATGGACCTCTACTCCTCTCCTGACACACAAGAAAATGAAATTTGCCTCTTTTCAAAAGCTGCAGACAGCCAAAGAACAGTTAGACATCCAGCTGAAAATGGCATACCAGAAGAGAAAGAGAGATATGACATAGCTAAGCCATTAATTAGGAAGGAGAAATGAGAGCAACATTTAATCAACATGAATACAGAGGGAAATTTTGATCTTGATTTGGTATAAACAGCCAATGGGAAAAATGAAAAACGGTGACATCAGTTCCCACTTTGGAAGTTTCTTTAGCCCAGTTTTACAATAGCTGTCTATTCCTGGATCCTGCTTAGAATACCATTTGTTTGCACCAAAGTCTTCAGTAGATGTCGTGGAGTGACTATCTGATGTACGTTTTAAGTAAAAGGACATTGTTTCTGACAAAATAAAGTATATTCAGGAAATTCTCAAGGGGGGGCCGGAAATGCTTAAAATGCTGGACAAAATAGAGAAAAGATATTTCTACATGCATAGATGAGCTGTCAGGAAAGTAAAGAAGTATTTGGGGGCTGAAGGCAATAAGAGAGTCCAAAACCAAGGAGTTAAGAAGTAATGGTGTTTGCCCTGAGGAATATGCCAATCTCCATCAACCTAGCACCTGTGTCCACCTAAGCACAGAGAACAGACTTGGGGTTAGAAGATAAATACTGGGGTGATACAGCATACCACTGTACTCCAAAAGGGTAACACCCTCAATGAACTAGTTAAAACCCTGCCAAAAAAAAAAAAAAAAAAAAAAAGGTAGAAATACTTGCCTGTCTTCCTAGAGAAATTGTAAGCAGTCATGTGCATTCGGGTCCATTAATTCTTACCATTTGGCAAGAATAAAATAGGAAAATATAAATACTTTTTGAAAATTAAAAGTAAAAAATAGCCTCTTTAATTTTGGGTGTCAGAGAGTTCACACACATAAAGTGAGGGATCTAAGTTTATCATCAAGTATTACCTCTCAACAAAACAAATAATATCCTATGATTGAGAATCAGTTTAAATAAGTAAATAAAACCAAGAAACTCCAGCAAAGACTTGAGACCTAAAGAAATAGTACGTAATGAGATAAGAAGGTATTTAGCATAATTAAAGAAATGAAGCAAGGTATTGGAACAATAATGAAGAACAAGAGACCATAAAAATGACAAGGCATAGATCGCTACATCATATTCTTGCCAAAATGTTTAATTTAGACATGAAGAAACAGACAAAGGCAGACTGTTCAACATTCTACAGTATTTTACATGCCAACTGTCCTTGCTGCTTCAAAAATAACAATGCCATGAAAGGAAAAAAAAAAAAAATGAAGGGAAAGTTCTAGATTGGAGTTCCTCAAACTCAGCACTGTTGACATTTCGGTCCACGGAATAGTTTTAGGTGACCGTCCTGTACATTGTAGGATGTTCAGCTCCATCTCCAGTCTCCACTCATGAGATGCCAATAACTCTCTCCCCACTTCCCACACATTTTAAACAAACATGTCTGTGAATAACGCCACACATCTCAGAGGACAAAATTGTCCCAGTGAAAAAATACTATTCTAGATTAAAAATACGAGAGAGAAATGACAACCAAATGCAATACGTGATCCTTCACTGGATCTTGGATTGAAATAAAAACAGTTTATAGTTTATAATTTGGATACAACTGCAAAATCCTGAATATTGATTGTAAAGAAAGTACACTATTAATGTTAATTTCTTCAGTTTCCTGGGATATACATGGTAAATTATTGAAAGGTAAAATAAAATACTTTGTTTTAAATTGTAAAAAACATACACATGTGAGTATATGTGTGCATGTGTGTTTAATTTTATACTGACATTTTAACCTTATTACAGACTGGAAAAAGATTCATAAAGCTGAGAAACATGTATCCTATCCATTCTTCAAGGCCAATTTTAACCAACTCCTTCATAAACGTTTCCCTCCCTATTCACAACGTACTCCTTTAACAAAACAGTAACCTACAGACTTGGACAACTAACAGAAACTGTAGTAGTGAAATAATTTTTTTAAGTGAAATCATTTTAATTGATATTAGAAATCACATACGCATTAGCAGTATGTTGGAAAAATACACTGTAAGGAAACTGGAAGATAGATCTAAATAATTTAGACTACACGGAAACAATATAGAAAATGTGAAAAAGACATTAAAAGACCAAAGAATAGGGTGAGATCTCCAATATACCAAATGAGATTGCCAGAATTAGTAGTAAAGGTATAGCTAAGAATTTTTCAGGATTCATGAATAATATAAGTGCTGAAAATCAAAAATCTAAATTAATTACAACTGACCCTCGCTCGCATAAGGTCTAAAAAAGTACTTCAGTAATATTCTGACTCCAAATTACAATGTGTGGGGGTTTTTCCACACCACCAATCAATTCTCTGACACCAGCTGGTTGCCCGACAATTCAACTCAATTCTGATACTATTTATTCACCTGGAGATAGTATCCCGCAGGTTAAGAACTCAGTCCTACAAGACTACCCCTTCTCTGTCCCTGCCCCCTTTCAGAAGCAAATGACCTGGGTTTCTGAACTACTGGCTATAGTTTGGAGGTTCCAACCACCCCCTTCTTGGATCACCTCTTGGAACTCAGAGAAACATTTCACTTACTAGATTACCAGTTTATTATAAAAGGATCTAACTCAGAAAACCCAGATGGAAGAGAGGCACAGGGCAAAAAGCAGGAAAAGGACACAGAGCTTCCACGCTCTTTCCAGGAGCACCCTTCTCCCCAACCATCTCCACATGTTCACCAACCCCAAAGTTCTTCAAACCCAGTCCTTTGGGTTTTTTAACAGAGGCTTCATTATATTAGCATGAATGACTGCAACACTGGCCACTGGCAATCAATTCAACCTTCAGCCCTCTACTCTTCCAGTGGGGAATGGGTGTGTGTGTGGTGGGGGGTGGGGCGTGGGACCAGAAGTTCCCAGTCTCTAATTTCCTGGTTGGTTTCCCTGGCAACCAGCCCCCAATCTTAGAAGCTTTTTAAAAGTCACTTCATTAACACAAACTCATGTGGTTTAAAGGGGCTTGTTATAAATATCAAGACACCTTTACTGCTTTTATCACTTAGTAATTCCAAGGGTTTTTAGAGCTCTGTGCCAGAAACAGGGACAAAAACCAAGTATGTACTTATTATAAATCACATTATCACATTTGTGAAAAAAGAATCATTCCAGAAAATCATGCAAGGAGTAAAAGCAATGAAAATGGTAAATCCATGTAAATCTAAATAAATTTGGCTATTAAGACAGTATTATTTGTGGAAACAAAAAATACGTAATAAAACATTGGACAGCATTATGTAAATTGGGTGGGGATTTAGAAGCATCGAAACATTCCCATATTTCATTGATGAAGGATGTTACTGATTTCAGTTTTTCATTTAACTGCTCGTGTTAAAATTTTTAGAGGTAGCACTAAAACAGACATAGTCACGTAACTACTCCATTGGCAAGTAAAAAACAAAATTTGGAAAATGACTAAATTTCACACGTTTAACCAATCCAATTTACGACAAAACCCCAAAACCCTTAATACCAAACAAATTAAGAGAAGTGGAGAAAAATTAGAAACGAAACCGTGATAGAAAATCATTTAACAGTTATACATTATCAGCAATTATAATATATTAAACACTCCAGTAGAAAAAAATAAAGTTTGTCAGGATGGGTAAAGTATCAACCCCTCTCTTCAAATACTGAATGAAAAAAACAAGTCTAAAATGTAAAGACATCGAAACATTAAGAAGACGAATGGGAAAACAAATGTGTCAAACAAATGCTAACTTAACAAGAGCTAACAGAGGTATATTACTTTCAGGCCAGAACATACTTTGAGGCAAAAAGCATCGTTGGTGCTAAAGACAGTCGTTAGGCAGGATTAAAATTCTTAACTGATTATATAATAATTTTTAAACTGGTGTGAACCTAAAATCCATATTCAAAATTCACTAAGCAAAAAAGTAAACAAAACTGATAGGCAAATATTGTTAAATCCAACATGGTAGAGGGAGATATTAAGACACCTCTCAGTGATAAACAGATCCAAAAGTTAGGAACACCACCATGAAGGTTAATCAACCCAAATATACTACTACTTACAAAAACAACAACCTATAAAATTTAGAGTGCAAAAGCAGACATCATTGCAGCTGTCATAGGTATTAAGAAGATAGGAGAATATCATGAAAACATTTAGGTCAATAAATTTGAAAGGGAGGTGAAATGGACTCTTTCTTGAAAAATCAGAAATTACTAAATCTGACCTTCAGGAGAAATGGGAAAATTTGACTGCAATGAGGACCGAGTAAGGAGTGAAAAACTTTCCCAACTCAGGACATAGTTGCTCTCAAGAGAAATCCCTTGGCAGGAGAAAGAAGACAACAAAGAAAGGCAAAGAGGCAAACTGAGAATATGATCTCAGGGAAAGTCTAACCTTAGCTTCATCCAGAGACAAAACTTGGAAGCAGACTCACACAGCGGCGTCCGGAAGCAAGGAAGCCGGCTTCCTGCCCCCGAGGATTTATTCCCTACCCCTGCGTGGAGGGCGTAAGTACCCAGCCATCTCCAGGTGAGATGACCCGGCTAAAGGTCAGCCGAGGGCAATTCAGCGAGGCCACAGGTGTAAACCATTGAGTCCAACACTGGAGCTGAAGGCGGTGAACCAGCTCCTAAAGGGATGTAAACAAAACAGTCAAAAAACATGTTGAGAGAAGTTGGTCACTACTCGAAGTCTTTCCAAAACGCCCAGATGAAGATCCGTAGCGATATATCACCTGTGTTCTAGAAAAGATCCCTGATTTTGAGTGGTATTGGGATGTTTGAGGTGAATGTATCTCTAAAGGGCAGCAGAACAAATCCGATTCTGATGTTTCTGTCAATGACAGAGAGACACGCATCAGAAAACCATCCTCCTGGGCACTTCTGCACATTCAGATGGAAGTGTGTACACGAAGTACGAGGGCTTTGAGCGTCAGCCTCGCAGATTTCCTCCCTCCTGGAGCCTGAACTTCACTTCACTGTTAGGTGCGGAACCAAATGGCAGATGCAACTCCTTTATCTTAATTCCAGGTGAGACCATGATCAAGAACAAAAAGATCCGTGTCGTTTCCCCTATATTCCAAAGTCCTGTGCCAGACTTGCAAAAGTGATGCCTCAAAAGTGCTGGGGGAACCCTTCCTCTAACATCCACAGACAAATATTGAAAGCTGAAGTCAAAGAACAATGGAAAGAGATTTTTTTTTTTTCAGAAAAAATCTGAGAAAGTTGTAGAAGTTTTCCAACCCCCCTCTTTTAAATGGTTAGTCAAGCCCTCCCTTTGGGAGATGGGTAGAGGCTGCATCCTCCTCGATTCAGGACCACAGAGAAGGCTTCACGGGGGTGACTCAGAACGCACGTGCTATGATCACTAGAACGGGGCCATGGTAGGTTGGTAGCTGATTCATATTTTGGAGATCTAAATGTGGGGTGCAGTGTGGCTCTGAGTCACAAGGGAAGAGAAAAAAATGAGAGGAATTGGAAGCAGACTGTCCCTGCACTGCCTGCAGAGAAATCCATGTGGTTCCTGAAGCTTAGATGTGAACCACGGGAAGAAGCCTAAAGCTATCTGAAATGAAACTCAGCTCAAGACAGCCATGAACCGTGAAGGGGCCACTTGCCTCAACCAAAACAAGTCCATGTAGGCAACACACAAGAACTGAGGAGTGGTGACCTAACAGAAAAGGTCGTCCCATTTCCCTCCACCCGGAAACATGCAGTTAGAAGAAAGTGTTATTTGTGTATTTACATTTTTATATCTACAAAAGTAGCCCAGGAGGTTCAAAGCCAGCTCTTAATATATCCTTAGCCTGGTACACAATTGTGTCTTCTTGTAAGGCCCTTTGCCCTAAATCACTCTCCCCACTGGGGTAAAATACTAAGGAAATCCCAAAACGGTCCCCTGAATGGGGCAAGTAGAAGCTGGAGCTAGGAAAGAGACGATACTCTGCTCACGCCCTCCTCCCCATAGGTGTCCTCACTTAAAGACATAACAAGGTAGGAAAGAAGAATCTTTCCATCGCACATCTGAGAAGTTATAGAACCGTGCCACTAGAATAGACATTTTGGTGTTTTGTTTTGTTTTGTTTAAATAATGCTATTCTTGAAGCTGAAATTTAAAAAAAAAAAAAAAGGAAAACAGTTTAAGATTTCATCTGAAGGGTAAGGAAGAAACTTCTACACAGTGGGTTTAAAGAGTCATTAAGAAAGGGGAAAATTTTTTTCTGCTATCTTAGCAGTTTCAGTTTGTTTAACAAAATATTTTTATGAGTTGAATTATGTGTCCCTCAAATTCAATATATGGAAGTCCTAATCCTAAGGACCTTATCTGGAAATAGAGTCATTGCAGATGTAACTGGTTAAAAATGAGGACATACTGGATTGAGTTGAGTCCCTAATCCAGTACGACGGGTGCTCCTATAAAGATGAGGGTTCTGGATACAGGCATACATAATAAGGAGAACACCACATGAAAGTTAAGATGGTCATCTACAAACCAAGGTCAAAGACCTGGGCCAGATGTTCCCTCGCAGCCCTTGGAAGGAACCAACGGAACCAACCCTTCCCACACCTCAATTTCAGACTTCTACCTCCTGAACAGTGAGATAACAAATTTCTGTTGTGAAGCCACCTAGTTTGTAGTGTTTTGCTCTGGCAGCCCTGATAAACTAACACAGTTATGCACCGATAGAGGCTGTTCCTTTTGTTTTAATTGTTAATTAATAAATTTTAGTCAGTTTGAAGTGTTGGAAACTTTCCCTCCATAATTTTCATCATTTTGCTCAACTTTAAAAGGCCTACGTATTACTTAACATTTACGAGCTTCCAGTTTTCATCTGAAAACAAATGCAAATTGTTTCACTCTCATATTTCAAATCCTATCGTGGCTTCCCTTAGCAACAGCGATATTAAGAATTCAGGCTCCTTAGCATGGTCCCCAAATCCATATGATCTGGAGATCGCTTATGTCTCTATACTCAAACCCTTCCTTTTGTCCCCTTCTTTGCCCCTTTTAGCCACACTGCCCAAATAATCCAAATTCGTTCTCTTCACAGGAACTTGGCACATAATTTTCTCTCATCTTTCCGTATCAACCACCGTAGCTAATGAAATTCTAACTCCTGCCATTGATGGTTCTACCTCATTATCTTGTTTTACCTTTTTTTGGTCCATATTTATTTACTCCTGATGTAATCTTACTTATTGATGTGCTATTGTCTCTTCTGTCTCCCCTAGAATTTAATCTCTTTGAGGAGAGGGACTCTGTCATTGTTGTTTTTCCCCACATCCCAGTGGTGAGAGACAGAAAAAGTGCTCAATCAATATTTTTTGACTGATTGACTCTAAAATGAGCAGGATGGCCTAATTTCTGCCCACTTATAGGACTAATTATCTATACTTTTCACATTTTGCTTATTAACATAAGTATAGTGGCTAGACCGTCTTTCAAAGTAACATTATCATTCCTCCCCCCCCCAACTCCCCCCACTATGCTGATTAACAGGCCAGGCTGGGCTAGATGAAAGTTTACAATAATGAAGGCTTTGTAACATGTGTTATCCAGTCTATTCCTAGCATGCAAATTCCTATGAGATTAAAGTGATAAAATTTATTTATTTTTGAATTGAATTTATTTTGAATTGAAATTTATTTTGCATTGAAACCTTTCATGATTTTCTTGCATCATGTCCAAGAAAGTCTAGAAATGTTTGATTCATGTACATTTTTTTAACGTTGGATATTGTTCTAAGTTTGCTCACAATAGTGTTACTATTGCCTCCAAACTGTTTTTCCACTACTGTAGGTAACTGGTGTCTTCATAATGCTTTCATTCTTCTATTCACGTGTTCACTACCACACTCTCTTCAAGTTTGTCTTTCCTCCTTCAATGATTTTGACTTCCACTATTGTAAGGATTTTTTTTTCCCCTGATCCATCCTGCTCCCAGCCTCTACGGTGAATAGAAAGTTATAACCTACGCTATTGTTATATGTTATTTAAACACATGTCTAGGTTTGTCAGTATTACCGGAAGATGTAAAAGCAGAGGGGCGAGAGTCTGGGAAATAATTTTATTTTATTACTAACAGTAACTTTCATGCTTATAAATAGAACAAAAGATGAAAATGAGTAGTGCCCTAATAGTGCTATATCAAACTTCGAAAACTTAGGTGGAGAGTCAAATTAATATTTATAGCCGGAAAAAAATGAAATTTCCTTCCTCTCTCGCTCGTGTGTCCTCATGGAACCCAGGTAAACTCACTTGCAAATTATTACTCAAAATGGTGGGGTACAAATTTCGGGAGCTCATGGTACACAAAAATGTTTATTGAGCTCTTGCTGTATTCATAGCACAGTACCTATGGTTCTGAATTTGTGTTCAAATTTAATAATATTATATTTATTCTGTAATGTTCTCTGTGTTAAATGCTTTCCGAGTCAGAGCTCCTTGCACCACAATCCTGAAACAGTTGTGAAGACAAAGCTAGTGGTGCTAAGATATTTAAGATATGATATACACGAATGTAAAATACTGTACATACGTAAAATCAAAAGAAAATAGAGTCCGCAGACATTAGTTAAATAGAAAGATTTGGAAAAGTCATCTATTGCTAGTATTTTAAGGCTTTTAAAAATTTTATAATATATTCCTCCACCTATTCCAAAGATTCGTAATCACTAACCTTGAAGAAATGCTGTTGACTGCAGTTAAATTTGGCAACATTTATTTACCAACAAAGACAAATAATTAGAATGCAAACGTGTGTTTTGTTAATGAAGGTATGTGCAAAATACATGACGATACAGGAAAAGGAGCACAGATTTCTTCGATTATAAGCCACCATAAACAAATGTTAGTTCTGCGAAGATTAAACCCAGCACTACGGGACAGAGAGCTGTGCAAAGGATTCTACCCCATACTTGCATGATCTCAAGGCTCTCTGAAAAGTCTTCACTACCCTTCCCGGCACTGTGCTGAGCTAATGCCTTTGCAAGCGTAGGTGTTAGTTCAGACATTTGCTACTATCTGCCGGGAAAAATAACTGGGCATCTCGGATCATCCCAATCGCAACAGGGACTCTCAGATTTGATCCATTGTCATTCCAAAGTCAGGGTCTGGACCGGAAGTTCTCGAACACCACACTTTTGGACTGTGGTTCCGAATTAAATGCATGCCTAACTTCTTCCTGTTGCAATCTGTTTTTCCAAAGTAAGGTTATTACAAATAGCCAAGGGGCTCTAGTTAAGCACATGGTACTTGGAAAATGTATTTGTGTCTGTACTGTATCTGTACTGGGTTTCATGAATATTTGAACAGAAAGCAGGAAACAGTAAAGGAATCCATCCTAAGATCAGGCTTAATGTCCAACTTTACATTGCCAGTCTCAAGGTGGCATTTTGGCATGAAACTCAATTTTCTCTTAGAATAATTTGCATTGGGATTATGGGCTAAATGTTCTAAAAGTGTCTAAGCTATAATTCTTTATGAGACTGCACTTTGGCATTTAACTACAGCATATGCAAGCCTAACGTGCAGGCTTCGTCTTTACATTGGTCCAAATTCTCCACACAATGCCAGCCAACTTTTAATGAAAAGCATTGCTTCATGACATGATTTCCTTGCTCTGTGCAATTTTTTTTCTGGAGGGAGTTTTGCTTTATATTAAATATACACTGAACTTTTACTAAGACTCCTGCCGTTGATTAAAATCCTCGTTTTAAACCTCCCATCTTCTACACACTCGACCCCCCTTTTCAAAGATGAAACAGTAATAAACCTAACCTGTTGTGTTCCCCTGCTACCGTAATTGTTTAGACTATGCATAATTATCTTCTGTTGTAGGAAACTCCTATTTCAAAGTCCGTTGGATTTGTGCCCCTAAGACAAAGAAAAAGGAAAAAAAAAATGAGAAAAGAGGAGAAATGTTAAAAAGAAACAAAAATAATTAGAGAGAACGAGTAGAGGAAGAGAGGAAAGTGAAGTTGCTGGAAACTGCAGAAACTGCAGAAGCTGCGTTATCGGTATATCATGTGGCCCTAAACCTACGTTGGTCAGCAACTATAATGTAAAAGGTAATGTGTAAGAGTTTTATATGCTTTTCAGAACTATAAAGGGGCTGTGAGTGGATTTTAAACATTTTGATTAGCACCACAAAGATTTTAATGCTTTATTTAAACAGTTTGCTATAGGGCAAACACATTCGGTAGACAAGTAAAATGAAAGCAGGGGCATCAGTTTTTCTGTTTTCTATTAAGTAATGTTGCGAAGTAAGCAGAAGTTGGATTCCGATATCAGATAATTATCTCCACACTGTGTGTCACAGTAAATAATTTTAATTGGTTTAACTTCAGGGACCATTACTGGCCTAATTAGAAACATGAAAAGGCTACAAGTATTAGGAAATATCCTGAAGGAATGAGAACATTAGCAATTCCGTCAAGCCATTTTTAAAATAAGTACACAGTAGCAGCCACATTTCAGTGAAAGGCAGGGTACTTGAAAGGTGCTTTTAGGAAAACAGCGCTTGTGTGTGTGTGTAATAAGAGATCCGTAATAGGAAGCATAGAAATCGGGTAACAGGCTGACATGTCTGCTATTACTGTGTTCAAAACATACTAATCTTGTTCTGACTGCTGTTTTTAAAAGATGCACGTTAACGTTTTCAAAGTAAAGGAACCATCACTGAGGTTGGGTAAATCCTCATGGAGGATATGTTGACTTTACTGAAAGAGACACGCATCTTTGAGTAAAACAGCTTTCCCAGAACACCTTGAGCTTGCAGGGCAGCAGGACCGAGTGAAGGATTGCACCGCCTGCTTCCTATCCTCTCCTTCACCTGGGTTTTCCAAGATTCATGAGAAACGAATAGGTATTGTTCTTTGCAGCCCGAGGAGACGTTAGCGTGCTGCGTCCTGTGTAGGAGCAGCTCCTATTTAGAGAATGGCTGCGTTCGGCATGGAAAGTGAGATGCTGTGTCCCTTGGGTCAGAGATGATGCTTTAAAAAAATCCCTCGGTGGGGCACCTGGGTGGCACAGCGGTTAAGCGTCTGCCTTCGGCTCAGGGCGTGATCCAGGCGTTGTGGGATCGGGCCCCACATCAGGCTCCTCTGCTGTGAGCCTGCTTCTTCCTCTCCCACTTCCCCTGCTTGTGTTCCCTCTCTCGCTGGCTGTCTCTATCTCTGTCGAATAAATAAATAAAATCTTTAAAAAAAAAAATCCCTTGGGACTGCCAACATTTCATGGAGATTGTTACATCACGCGAGATAACCAAAATACCATGTAATGTTTAAATGTACGAAGAAGATCAAGAACTTCTAATCAGCAATTATTTAGTACAATTTTGTTCCTTTCGGTTTATACTCTAGTTTTGAGTTTTCCATTTTCCAAAATTGCTGATGGTACCATTTGACCAACTATTCCATTTAGAATGTGAAGATTTTAAATGGACTGTCCGCACTTTAAGTTACCAAAAATCAACCAAATTTTTAGCCATTTTTGTTTATGTGTTTTAGACACAAATAGTAGAGAAACTAAAAAGAAAAGGGAAGGCATGGTAAATCGGGGATCATCTTAGGAAAGAATACATTAATAGAGAAAATTGTATAATTTTATTCCTTTCATATTTGGCACACTGTCGAATATAACATACCATGAGTATAATTGAATACTTAAAAGATTAAGAAAATCAGTAGTTCCACCAAAATTTGTCAAACAAAAAAATAAAAGCACGAGTAAGAACCAACATCACAGATTGTCCCCATACGTATGCTCACAAAACCATATACTTCACGGACACCCATTTATCTGGGCGTGCACAAAACCCCATTTCTACAGGCTGTCCTTTTATACTGAATACCCTAAAATGACGCCACAAGCTATTACCTTAATATTCGTGTGTTTAAATTTTGGCAACTTCCTGTTTGACTGGTGTACATACAATAATTCAAGATCGAATTTTCTTGAACAAGATTGTAACAAATTATCTTTATCTTCACGAAGAGTATGTAATGTATGCATACAAATAAAATGAAAATAACTCATATGGAATAATTTTTAGCTACAGAATAGATTAATTGCCTGTAGGTTTGTTAAGGAAGATACACATACACAAATAACACACACACACACACACACACACACACGACTGTTTGATCATTATAAAATAATACTGCCTGCCCACCAAGCACATGTTCCATATTTCAAATATCTTCCAAATGGAAAAGAGGGTGGGAGAATGAGGGGGAGAATAAAAACGTGGTTGCTTATACAAATATACATGCTTATATACGTACACAAACATACATACATATGCTCATATATTTCAGCTTTGCCCATATGTTCCGAAAATAGCAGCCTGGAAAATTTGTACCCACACATCCCGCTCTCAGAGTAAGGATACGAGTGAAGACAAATTTTGGTAGTACCCAAGGAACTCAAGAATTCAAAGTACTTCGGGATCCTGCATTCTTTCGGGCCACTGCACATTGCAAAGCAACCTTAACATACAGACCTGCTTCTTCAAATACCAGATGTATCTCTTAAAGAAGTCTGTTGTTATGTTCTCTCGTATCCTCTTCCACAAAATAAACTATCTGCCCTTACGTGTAGGGACCTAGGTAAAGGAGTCAAGGTGCACATTGTGGTAGGGGCCTGAGTTGGAAAAGTGTTCCTCTGAAACATTTAGGGGATTTCTGGGTGATGACAATGACAATTCCATCATGTTTCACCGTATTCTCTGAGCATTTCTCCTTTTATGCATAGTGGCTAATAACTTTCGTTATTAAAATAATGTTACAATTATTCAAAATATGTCCTTGAACTCGGAAAATATGAACTGTGTAGTGGAATAAGCATGGTTTTTTAGCTCTTTTTTAAAAAAAGATTTTATTTATTTATTTGACAGAGAGAGAGTTTGTGAGAGAGAGAGAGAGAGAGAGAAAGAGAGAGAGAGAAAGCATGAGTGGGGGAGCGACAGGCAGAGAGAGAAGGAGAAGCAGACTCCCTGCTGAGCAGGGAGCCTGACTCGGGGCTCGATCCCATGACCCTGGGATCTTGACCTGAGCCAAAAGCAGTTGCTTAACCATCTGAACCCCCAGGCACCCGAGTTTTTTAGTTCTGACAGATCTGGTTTCAATGCCTGGCTGCACCTTTTACCACTCGTTAGTGAACATGAGGTTTTGTAATCTGTAAAATGAATGTAATGATTGAGTTGCAGGGAATAAAAAGAAATAATGTAAAGCACCTGGCTTAGAGCAGTCTTAACAGAAGCTTCCTCTTAATACTGGTACGCTGTGTTACCCCTTAAGTATCAGTTTCTAGAATTAAGACACCATCGTTAAATGGTGGGAACGCTCTTGCTTATGGAGCACAAGTCAAGCAACTTTAGATTTTTTCATGCTTTCAGGTAACTTTCTTTTCTTTCTTTTTTTGTTTTTTTAACGATTTTATTTTTTTAAGCAATCTCCACACCCAACGAGGGGCTTGAAATCACAACCCCGAGATCAAGAGTCACACACTCCACCGACTGAGCCAGCCAGGCAGCCCCAGGAAACTGGGATTTTCTGTAAAAAAATCAAGTCTGTGATAGGAACCCTCCAGTAATTCCTTCTCTTTGGTCATTGGCCCTCCTTCCATTCCCCATGAGGTCCTCTAATCATATTCATACAATGTGCTCCCCACTCTCCATTTCTCTCCTCTTTCTAATTCCTGTCTATACCTCCCAATCACAGATCTGGGAGTGGATACTAGGTCCAAGAGTGACAAATCAGAGTCCCTTTCCCAAGTCCCAACACTGGACAAAGTTAACTAGCCCATCAGCAGAGCTGTCACTTATGAAGAATATGGTAGGACCTAGAGAGAGAGAGAGAGAGAGAAAAAAAAGTGATCAATTTCTTTTAGAAGCTGTTAGTAACCAAATTCTCTATTACTATAAATTGGGATAAGCAAAAGGAGCCAGTGTGCAAAAAAAGAGAAGTAGAAGGCCAGAGAAGAGCAAAAATCAAAAATCACAGACAAGAAGAGTGCTGGCTTAGGTTCTCTTAAGCCTTCCTGTTCAACTATGTTCTTCCACTTGTCTCCTTACAGGGAGCTCCAAACACCCACTGCCCGCCACACACAATTTTTTTTTGTTTCTATTTGGTTCTTGCAAACAAAATTATTTCTGCTTATATAATACAATACTATACTATAGCATTAGTATTAGTGCAATAATGCTACAAAATAAAATTATTTTTAAAAATAACTTCTTGGTAGTAGAAGTAATTTGTATTATTTGTCTTCTATTTTGCAGCCAGGTACATATTGAGTTAGAATTCTTAGGTTAAAGCAATAAGCTGATTGCCTTTGCATGTAATCTGAACTTATCCACTGGCTTTTGCGCATTACTTAAGATATGAAAACTCAGGAATCCCAGCAGGCCCTATACACTTAAGTTGCTAATAATCTGTTAAATCATTAGGGCAGAGGTTAGTAGTAAAATATTTAGTGCATTAAGCAATGAAGCTTCTTAATTAAAGGTTGTACTTGGATAACTTTATATATGCATTGAGGTGGGAGTCCACAAACTCTTCTGCTTCTCCTATCCCCTGGAAAAAAAATGAAAGGCAAGAAGTAATGAGGGGACTAACTGTTGGAAGCCTACTTCTTGTAAGCTATTTTATTCAGGAACAGACATTTTCCTCCAAACTCTCTCTTTTTTTTAACTCATAATTATCTATTCCACATTTTACAACTAGCCTCTGAGATTCTGATTAGACATCCTATAAGAATACCTTCATAGAATTCTGACACTCAGATTTGATTGTGGATCACAGGCTATTTGGGAAGCTTGTGCAGCAGAAAGAGAAATTAAAGGATTAATCCCATTAACAATTGCACCAAACACAATAAGGTACTTAGGAATAAATCTAATCAAAGAGGCTACAGATCTGTACTCTGAAAACTATAAAACACTAATGAAAGGAATTGAAGAGGACACAAGGAAATGGAAAGATGGGTCATTCTTATAGATTGGAAGCATAAATATTGTTAAAATGTCTATACTAACCAAAGCAATGCAGATTTAATGCAGTCCCTATCAAACTACCACCAGCATTTTTCACAGAGCTAGAACAAGCAATCCTAAAATTTGTATGGAACCACAAAAGATCCCAAGTAGCCAAAGCAATCTTGTAAAAGCAAAGCAAAGCTGGAGGCATCACAATTCTGGCCTTCGATTTGTATTACAAAGCTGTAGTGATGAAGACAGTATGGTATTGGCACAAAAATAGACACATAGAGCAAGGGAACAGAATAGAAAACCCAGAAAGGAACCCACAACTATATGATCAATTAATCTTTGACAAAGCTGGAAGGAATATCCAGTGGGAAAAATCTCTTCAAGAAATGGCGTTAGGGAAACTGGACAGCAACGTACAAAAGAATGACACTGGATCACTTTCTTATGCCATACACAAAAATAAATTTAAAATGGATTAAAGACTTAAATATGAGACAAGAAGCCATAAAAATCCTAGGGAGAACACAGGCAGTAACCTCTTTGACATCAGCCATAGCAACTTCTTTCTAGATATATCTCCTGAGGGAAGGGAAACAAAAGCAAAAATCAACAATTGGGACTTTTTCTAAATAAAAAGCTTCTGAACAGAGAAGGAAACAATCAACAAAACTAAAAGGCAACCTACAGAATGGGAGAAGATATTTACAAATGACATATCTGATAAAAGGTTAGTATGCAAAATATATAAAGAACTTATGAAACCAACACCCAACACATGAATAATCCAATTAAAAATGGACAAAAACATGAATAGACATTTTTCCAAAAAAGACATACAGATGGCCAATAGACACATGAAAAGATGTTCAACATCACTCATCATCAGGGAAATACAAATCAAAACTACAATGAGATATCACCTCACACCTGTCAGAATAGCTAAAACCAACAACACAAGAAACAACAGGTGTTGGCAAGGATGTGGAGAAACAGGAACCCTCTTGCACTGTTGGTGGGAATGCAAACTGGTACAGCCACTCTGGAAAACAGTATGGAGATTTCTCAAAATGTTACAAATAAAACTACCTTATGACCCAGCAATGGCATTTGGTATTTACCCAAAAATACAAAAATACTAATTGAAAGGGTTACATGCACTCCAGTGTTTATAGTAGTATTATCTACAATAGACAAACTATGGAAATCACCCAAGTATCCAACAACTGATGAATAGATAAAGAAGATATGGGATAGATAGATAGATAGATAGATAGATATAATGGAATATTACTTAGCCATAAAAAAATAATGAAATCTTGCCATTTGCAACAGCATGGAGAGAGTTGGAGTATTATGTTATGCTAAATGAAATAAGTCAGTCAGAGAAAGACAAATACCATATGATTTCACTCATGTGGAATTTAAGAAACAAAACAAATGAACACAGGAAAAGAAGAGAAAGAGAGAGACAAACCCAGAAACAGATTCTTAACTATAGAGAACAAACATATGGTTACTAGTGGGGAGGTGGATGGGAGGATGGGTGAAATAGGTGATGGAGATTAAGGAGTGCACTTGTGATGAGCGCCGGGTATTGTATAGAAGTGTGGAAACATTACACTGTACACCTGAAACTAATATTACACTATATCTTAACTAAATGGGATTTAAATACAAATTTTAATAAAATGTAGATATCTGGTCTTACAGCACAGATTATCTTCCAATACTTTGAATGTCATCTAAGAATCTATAAACCTTTAACAAGCACTTAGGTGATTCTGACTCAGTAGATTCATGAACAATGCTTTGCAAAAAAAAAATTCTAGGTTTTTTTTTTTTTTTTGCTTTTGCTTATCAGACTTTTAAATGTAGAGAACCTAACATGATGTGACAAATGAAAACATTTTCAACATTAATTTGCCCAAATTACAACAGATCGTGCCTAAGATTTTCACTAGCAAAAAGAATAAAAATTAATTGCTTGGTTACAAAAAAAATTTCAAGTCTTATACATATTTTTATATGTGGACAATCACTAACCTAAAGAGAAACAACTTGAAGATTGTGCTTTGGGTTCTTAATTTAATTTTTAAGATTGTGCTTTAAAAAATTATAAAATTATTATACTACAGCTAACTATATAGAGACAATACTTATCTATGTTACTTTCAATGGAGTTCATCATAAATTATATTAATTTTTAAAATAAGTTATATCTATTTGGTCTAAAACTTTGAAAGATAGTTTTTAGTTTCATTGTAGCAAGATACTGGTGCTACTATTATCATAATCATGATAAGAAGTAACAATTATATTTATGTATATAACTTATGAAAGATCAGTATTATGAAATAATACTTTTTTATTTGCTTTATCAATGGATGATCCCTATTCATAAAGGAATTTATTTAAAACACCTTTTTGGCTGAGTCTGTATGGTTATAAGGAAATGATCATGTATTTATCTGGGTTATATACAAAAAAATTATTTAAACCTTTAATCCCATGATCCCCAAATGGGATTTAACATAGAAGTCAATGTGGTACGCCTACATTATGTTTTTTTTTTCAAGATTTTATTTATTTGACAGAGAGCGAGAGATAGCAAGAGAGAGAGAGAGAGAGCACAAGTAGGAGGAAAGGCAGGTAGAGGGAGAGGGAGAAGCAGGCTCCCCGCTAAGCAAGGAGCCCAACATGGGGCTCGATCCCAGGACCCTGAGATCATGACCTGAGCTGAAGGCAGACGCTTAACTGACTGAGCCACCCAGGCGTCCCTGCATTATATTCTCTAAGGAGAAATTTAATTATAATTGAAGACATTTGTGTATTGTCTTTTATACATTAACCTTAATTTTAGAACCTCATGGATATTCAGCAAAATAAGTATAAGTTCATAGATTGATTTAATAATTTATAAATGTAATATACAAATTAGTCCTTACACGTTAAGATAAAAATGAGAAAAATTTGCTACTTCTTTTAACACTTAGAACTGTAACTTGCAAAGTATGACATGACATAAATCATTTTCCTTATCTCCATAGGACATGGAGTTGATTTTTTAAATTGTACAAGTAATCCACAATCACAATAGAATACTTTAGAAATTTTGCTGTGACTACCTTTCCATTACATCCTAATATCTGCATGTACCTTAATTCATTTAATCCATTTTCTATTATCACGTTATGGTATTTCTTGTTTTGGGCCATTATAAATAGTGCTGTAGTGAACATCCTCATACAGACACTTATGCAAGAATTACCTGATTATTTCTTTATTTTACGGTAAGATAATTGCTGCATTAAAATATACCTATATTTTAAAAGCTTTTGATTTATAGTAAATAGCATTGACTCTCATCTTTCTAGGCAATGTCCAGGCAACATTTTAAATGAGACTATTTTATTCCTTAAACATAGTATTTTTGTCTTCCTCTCTGCTAAAGTTCTGGGGAATATTTTCTGTTTATATGACTGGAGCATTTTTCTTTATGAAACTGAAATTCATTTTGTTA
The DNA here is from genome assembly GCF_023065955.2 of Ursus arctos. Taxonomy (NCBI): domain Eukaryota; kingdom Metazoa; phylum Chordata; class Mammalia; order Carnivora; family Ursidae; genus Ursus; species Ursus arctos. Next base: position 73,717,019 of record NW_026623067.1, read on the forward strand.
GTATAGAAATTTGTTAGATGGCAAATATAGAGAAGATGAGGAACTATGAACCCCATATCACCCTGGAGTCCGTTCTCAAATAAGTACCCTAATAAATTGGGAGTTACTGTGTTAGACATGGATTGTCATGATTTCAACAATTATAATTTATTAAAATATCACCAATACTAAAATAGTCCTGAATGTGTTTTTCATCTTTGAAATTTCAGAAGTCCTCTGTGATTTGGTTTAAGGGTCAGTGAATGTTAAATATTATTCATTCAGATGAGTGGCATTTATTTTATACCTAACATGTGCTAGAAGCTTTGGGGACTACAAAATAATAAAAAGTACTTATATACACAAAGTAAAGTGAAATAACCATACAAAGTCATATGTATTAGTGTCATACCAATGGTATAAGCCATAGTATTTTAGAATTCGGAGGAACCGGAGTCTACTGTGGCCCAGAGAGGTCATAGAAGGTTCATGGAAAGTTTGAATCTTAGGCTACATATTTAAGAAAGGTAGGATTAGGCTATTGAGTAAGGGTAGTGAGGAGGAAAGCCATTGTAAGGTAAAAATGATCAAGGCAGACTTGGAGGACAGTAAATAAATGGAATTATCTGAAAAAAAAAAAGCTTATAAGTAAGGAATAATGAAGGGCACATTTGAAAACATAGGCGAGTCAAATTATAAAGGGTCTAAATGCAAAGTTAAAGGCTTTGGTTTTATATTCCGTATCTTTGAAGATTTTCAAGCATAGGAGTGACTGGTGATGTTTAAGACACATGAGTCTGACCGTATAAAAAGGGCAGATTAAAATATGGAAGAAAGTAATAGTAAGCAAATTATTTAGACTACTATTTACATAATATAAATATGAGATAATAAGGATCAAAAAGAAGACAATGGCATTGTTTAAAAAAAATAAAGGAAGGGATGGCCATAAGGAGAAGGACACACTTGATGATGAATCGGATAGCTTTGAGAGAAAGAAAAAAAGTAAAAGAGGATCCAGGAATGATTTACTTGCCAGACTATGAAAACGAAGATAACCTTATCACAAATGGAGAGTGCAAGATGGGGGTCAGAGAGACTGGCTTTTGACTTGAGGTAATAGTGTGACCCTCACGTTGGAAAGCAGATACCAGAACTGAAAGGGGGAGATTAGGCCAATTCATTGTGAACCATCTCATACCACCTGAGGCATGAGACTAAATAAACTTACCAAGAGGAAGAGGGAGAAAAGTTGGAAGATTGGACCTGAAACCAGGAAAAACACTATGCTGTTAAATGGGAAGGAGTAAGGTACAAACAGGACCACAGAAGGTGCAAACATTGGCAATTTCTGTCAGGTGGCCCAAAGGCATCCAGGAGAGGATTTTTTCTAGAGTATGTGGGTGGAGTCACTAGCAAAAATTCTATCAGAATTATAGGTTAGCTGGAGTTCCCTTTGATTGATTTCTGAGACAGAATTCTTTTACCCTCCAGGAGTCTAATTTGCAGGCAATGATCTCTGACGACCCAAGTCATTTCTTTAGAACTTCACTGAGTCTTGAGTTGCCTTATCCTTCAAAGTCTAAAATTTTACCTCTTTTTTTTTTCTTTTTCCTCATTCTAGTCAAAGAACTGAAGAAGGAAATAATCTGCTTTTCAAAGTAAAACTCAAAAAAGTGAGAGAAATGGTAACAATTTCAAGAAGGTATGGGGACACTTTTACTAATGTAGGTGGATCTTTAATCCGTGAACTCTGACGGATCTATCTTTGCGTTCTAAGTCTCTTCTCCAAAATCATCACTTACTCAAGCAAGCCATGGCCAGTGCTAGAATAGTTCAGTGTCTAATAGTATACCCATTGCTGTGGCGTTACTACCAGTAATACCTAGTTCAGTCATGTTAAAGTGGACCAATATCTGGAAGATTCTTTGAGGTTTTTCTAGAACAAATTTGGGGCAGAAGCAAAGAAATAAATGACAGATAAGAGAAGAGTCGAGTCGGGGATTAGCCCTGAAAGATTAAGGGAACAATGGCGACCCTGAGGAGAAGTTGGGCAGCCCAGAAATAGCTAGCCATGAAGCGCCAGTGGGCCAGCATAGTGAAGACAGACTGAAAGGAGTGGGCTAATTGAGAGGGGTAACATGACCAGAGTCTTTAAAGCACTGGTCATTGGATATTCTGAGTAGAGGTGTGTTAGGCAAAGAGGTTGGAGTTGATGCCAGGGAGATTTAGAACTTAAAGTCCTGTTTTGAGATAAAGAAATAAAGGGTGTGGTCAGTTGAGAAGGTCAATGTAGAATTAAAAAAATTGAGTAAAGGAAAGCAGTGAACTGGGAGCTTGGTTTGAGATGGACAATTTGAATGGATGTGGAAATCACTGAGGATGATGAGACACAGGGTAAAACACAGGATAAAAATAAAAGCATGATGTATTTCCTAACATTATTTATTAGAGAAAACAGTAAGTGTCCAAGATGGTAATATCAAGCATGAGAGACTATGGACTCTGAGAAGCAAACTGAGGGCCTCAGAGGGTAGGGGGGTGGGGGAATGGGATAGGCTGGTGATGGGTAGTAAGGAGGGCACGTATTGCATGGTGCACTGGGTGTTATACACAACTGATGAATCATCGAACTTTACATCAAAAACCAGGGATGTACTGCATGGTGACTAATATAATATAATAAAAAATATTATTATAATAAAAATAAAATAAAATCTATTTCCCAAATGCTTCTGGAATAGTATATGAAAGAAGAGGTTTTTATGTTCAAATAGATTTGGAAAATACTAGGTTAATAAAGAAATCCATGTTCCTTTTCTGCTCAGCTTTCAGCGTGTTAAATTAATTAACATTGTGAAAGTCTAAGAGGGAAAGGTATATTATGTTTAACAAAAATAATCTCGTTTCTCCCCTCTCAGGACCTCTCAAGAAACTGGTAAAATGTTGCTTTTGTTGCCTTCGAGAGGATGACTGCATCCCCTGTTAGAGGGAAGAGAATTAAGACCTCAGTGACTTGAACCACTGGGAGTCTGACACTGAATCGAAGGGTATATATTGGAAAAGGCAACATGACAGAGAAGATTCTGTACTAGTCTCATGATTTTTTTTTTTTTTTTTTTTTTTTTTTGTCACTAGGCAAAGAAGAAAGTTGTAGTGGAAGGGCTGTCCGGAAGACGGACTGAGGATTACGGAGGCGGAAGTGGGTTCAACTGAAAGCGTAAAGGAGCAAGCATCGCACGCCCACATCCGGTGCAGCCCAGCAGTAGTGAAGAAGAGCAGTGAGAATAAACTTCGTGAAAATCAGTAGACAGGACTGAAAACAATTCCCTGAGAGTATGAGCATTTGGGTTATACATAAATGAGAGATTCCAGAAAACAGAGTCACCGTAGTTAACTCCTCCTTGAAGAATTCAGCAAACTTGCAGATATCCCTGTTTCTAATCACCCAAAACTTACTGTTTGGAATGGTACTCAGAGAAATAGGGTGGCAACATTTTAGGGCATTATTATCATGGATGGAGGTATATTATAACTTGGGTCCATCTTCGTCTAAATATCTACATTAAGAAAAAGATGTTTTCTACTTTTGTAATAGATTCTTTAAATTAGAAAATGCTAACTCAAATAAATATTTTCACTATTGTATTCACCTACCTGATTCTCTATTTAAAAAGGAGAAAAAGCAAATTAACTTGTGTTTTTACTGCTCCATTTGGGTTCCTATTGTCTGCCCCTGTAAAGTGATTCACATTTTCATGCAAGACTTCTCCAAAGGCTCCAGCAGTGTGAATTGGGGTTTATATCTCTGACTATCTCCAAGTTTCTTTATCTGTTGGAGGCAGCAGGTTTCTTATCTGATAGCCTTATAATTATGGAAGAAACTGCATATTAATGATTCATCGCTTACATAAACAACTGGCCTTGGAGAAATCTAATGAACCGACTTCGTAGGATTTGATTTTACCTAATTAAATGTAAATAATGTTAAATGTTGTATATGCTAGGATTTCCACAGGACCTTATGAATTTTTTTTATGTACACAAAGCATTAGGAATTCAGAGTTTTTAACAGTTATCTTCTAATTCAGCTATTAAGATAATAAGGTTTGACATCAGATATGCTCCATGAACATGAGGTACCAGCACACATGTGCTCACTAAGTGTTTATGTATGCAAGGTACAATTCTCCTTTAAAAAAAAATTAATGCTTCTCCTTTGAAGCTGGCAGCTCGTACATTTTTATCTGAAGGTTTGAATCTGCATCATGCTTTGAAGGAACAAATGGCCTCCATGTGGTGTTTGGCTTTCCCTTGCCTGTCTCTATTACCCCGTATCAATATGAAATTCATTCTGACAAAGTTTTTTCCTTAAGCACATGCACCTGATCCTTTCCATGGGTCCTGTGCTAACACATGCCTCTATTTAGGGATATGTACGATGATTGCCATTTTTAAAAAGAGGGGAATGCCATTCAGGGAAAAAAAGTAATTAAGCTTCCATATTAGAATAAGATGGTAGGTCACTCCACCTTTGTGGGGATGGAAGGATGGGAAGATTATTCCACTTTTTTAGTGTGTGTTAATTTTGAAAACAATGTAGACAAAAAAGAGCTTAGTTTTCAAAGTAGTACTTGACACAAAGACTTAAAGTATATTGCAAAAAGTAAAAGTAATGACCTCTCTTAAAAATATGTCGCTCCAAGGCTTCCACCATTTCTTGCCCAATGTAAATTGCTGAGCAGTTGCCTGTATTGATGACATGGTTATATAAATAAAGCAGGCCCTAAGTGAAACAGAGGAAATGTGCTGTGTAAAGTAATAATAAATGAGAAACTTTGCTGTCCTTACTTAGCACTGGAGTCTCTGATCAACACAGTCATCCTGGTCTTTGTGGTCTTTTATTGCTTCTACTTCAAAAAAACATGTGAATCAGTGAAAAATCTCATCAAATTATCTAATAAAATTTTTCAATTAGCTTTTATTGGGTATGTCTTTATTTCTTCCATGAATGAATGAAAAAAAAAAAAGGGACAAAAAGCAACAAATAAACCAACCCACAACAACAAAAAAGGAATAAGGCATAAAAATAGAAGACTGAGTAAAGACAACCCATCTTGAAACAGGTAGAGCTACATTCACCTAACATTTTGACTCTCAAAAACCTATGTGGTATAATAGAAATTTCCTAGGTAAAACTCAGGTCTGATCAACCTCGAACTGGCCTAGGTATGTTTCTCTATTATAAAAGGTAAGTTAACTTTCTTTGTTAAGACTCCATTACTTCATATGAAAAATAAATATGGAGGGGAACCTGGGTGGCTTGGTTGGTTAAGCATCTGCCTTCAGCTCAGGTCATGATCCCAGGGTCCTGGGATCAAGCCTTCCCTGCTCCGCGGGAAGCCTGCTTCTCCCTCTCACTCTACCTGCCGCTCCCTCTGCTTGTACTTGCGTTCTCTCTCTGTCAGATAAGGAAATAAAATCTTTAAAAAAAAGAGATATGGAAATGTTCACAGTTGTGTTTTTGAGTAAATGTGAGAGCATACATAAGGCAACTCACATGTATGTAGTATGTACCCAGGACACAGTTATTCTGATCGCACGTATATCTGGAGACCAGTGGTTCTATACCGCTATTGCCATCAGACAAAAATTAGGAAGAATTATGATGCCATCCCATTATCTGATACCACAGAGACAAGTAATAACTGTTTCCCTATAGTCTGGAAAATTAATTATTTTTAGAAAAGTTTCAAGACACGAAGCAGAAGCTCTTTAAAAACAGACCAACACTTTAAAATAAAACAGCTCACATTTAAGTATGCTATCCGCATAACATACAATGGACATTCTTAAATTCACCGAGTAACAATCAATACATGTTTGTTTTATGTTAAGTGTTTATTATCTCTGAAACACTCTTCTAGGTGATGAAATATAAACAGTGAACAAGATAAGTCTCTCCTCTTAAGAAGCTCACCACCTAATTGGAGAGACAAAAATAAACAAATGAGTAGACAGTGATGGAGCTCTGAAGAAAATATTATAGTGAGAGGATATAAAGTGAACGGGGGTGGTTGTGGTGTTGTTTTTTTGTTCATTTGTTTGTTTGCTTTTCACTTTTTTAGCAGACACACAGTTACACTAGTTTCAGATGTACAACATAGTGATTCAACAAGCGTATACATTATGCTGTGCTCACAAGCGTAACTACCCTCTGTCACCGTGCAATGTTATTGTAATATCGTTGACTATAGTCCTTTTTATTCCTGTGACTCTTTCATTCCATAACTGAAAGCCTGTCCCATTCACCCATTTTGCTCATCCTCCCACTCCCCTTCTCTCTGGCAACCATCAGTTTGTTCTCTGTATTTACAGTCTGTTTCTGCTTTTTGTTTGTTTTTTAGATTCTACATATCAATGAAACCATATGGCATTTGTCTTTCTCTGTGTGACTTAATTTCACTTTGAATAATACCTTCAAATTTCATCCATATTGTCTCAGATGGCAAGATCTCATTCTTTTTTTTTTTTTTTAAAGATTTTTATTTATTTATTTGACAGAGATAGAGACAGCCAGCGAGAGAGGGAACACAAGCAGGGGGAGTGGGAGAGGAAGAAGCAGGCTCATAGCGGAGGAGCCTGATGTGGGGCTCGATCCCATAACGCCGGGATCACGCCCTGAGCCCAAGGCAGACGCGTAACCGCTGTGCCACCCAGGCGCCCCTCTCATTCTTTTTTTATGACTAATTTCCATTGTGTGTGTGTGTGCGCGTGTGTTATCTGTTCATCTACCGATGGACACTTGGGTTGCTTCCATATCTTGGCTATTATAAATAATGCTTTGATAAACACATAACCTTTTGTAATGCATATATCTTTTTGAATTAGTGTTTTCATTTTCTTTGGGTAAATACCAGTAGAATTATTGAATCATATTTTTAATTTTTTGAGGAACCCCATACTGTTTTCCATAGTGGCTGTACAAATTTACATTCCCCTCAACAGTACTTGAGGGTTCCAATGTGGTGGCTATTTCAGATGGGATGATCAAAGATGATTTGTCAGTGGAGTTGATATTTCTTCAGAGGTCTTGATACTTCAGTAATTAGCCATAAGCACGGACGCCTGGGTGGCTCAGACAGTTAAGCGTCTGCCTTTAGCTCAGGTCATGGGATTGAGTTCTGCATCGGCCTCCTTGCTCGGTGGGGAGCCTGCTTCTCCCTCTGCCTGCTGTTCCCCCTGCTTGTGCTCTCTCTCTCTCTCTCTCTGACAAATGAATAAATAAATAAAATCTTTAAAAAAAATTAGCCATTAGCAGATGGAGTAGAGAAGTGCTTCTGACAGAGAATAGCAAGTATACAATTTTTAAAGCTATTATAAACTTGGTATTTTGAGAAATAGGGAATAACTCAGTGTGGCAGGAGCATATTGAATGAGGCTTAACATGAAGAAGGATGAGACCTGTTTTAAATGGTATTTTCTCAATTTAAATTTTTGATTAGTCATTACTAGTATATAAATACATAATTAATTTTGTATATTTATTCCATATCCTGCAATCCTGCCAAAGTTGCTTATTAGTTCTTAGAGGTTGTTTCTAGTTTTCATTGAATTTTCTACTTAGATGTTCATGTCACCTAAAAATACAGGTATTTTTCTTCTTTTTCTATCCGGATGCTTTCTATTTTTCCCAATGTTGCTGTCTAGAGCCACAGTACAATACTGAGTATAAGTGAGCATGTGAGATCCATGTCTTGTAGTTCTTAGGGAGGAAACATTAAGTCTTTCACGTTTAAATGTGTTGTTAGCTGTATGCGTTTTGTAGATGTCCTTTATAAGGTCGATGAAGTTCCTTTTGAATAGTAGTTTGCTGAGTTTTTATCGCAAATGGGTAGTGGATTTTTGTCAAGTGCCTTTCTTCATTTATTGAGATGATCTTTTACTTTTCTTTTTAGTTTGTTAATATAATAATGTGCAATGTTTGATTTTTTAAAAGAGAGACTAACCTCCAATTTCTGGGATAAAACCTATTTAATCCTGATGTATTATTTTTCTGTATATTGTTGGACATATATTACAATTATGTTTAGAATTTTACATCTATGTCCATAAGAAGTTTGATTTGCCACTAATGTGTATTTTTCATCTCAGATATTTTTGCTTTTCTGTCTAGAAGTTTGATAAGGGGTTTTGTTTTGTCACTTGTTATTCTATATCTTTCATGGCTCTTTTCAATTTTTTTTATACATAGAATACAATTATAATAACTGCTTTAATTCCCTGTCTGCTCATGGTAATATCTATGTGTATTTTGACTGATTATTCATTATTATCTTGTTTTCTTGCTTCTTTGAATGTCTGATACTCTTTGATTGGATGCCAGACATTGTTAATTTTACCTTAGATGCTGGGTATTTTGTATTCCTATGAATATTCTTGGGTTTTGCTTTGGAATGTAATTAAATTACTCGAAAACATTTTGATCCTTTTAGGTAATTTATTATGATTTTTCAAAGTCATATCTGGAACAGTGCTTAGCCTAGGGCTAATTATTTCCCACTGCTGAGGCACAACCTTCTTGAATGTTCTACCTAGTGTGCCATAAATTATGAAATTTTCCTATCTAGTTGGTGGGAACAGGCATTATTCTGGATCTTGTGTGAGCCTTGGCACTGTTCCCTTTAACTCTACTGGATGGTTCTTTCTCTGGCCTTGGGTGGTTCCTTCATATGGAGGTTCAGAGTATTGCTCTAGTATTTTCTACAGGTCTCTGGGCATCTCTTTTTCTTGTAGATCTCTTTTCTCTAGCACTCTGTCCTGGGATATCTGCCTACCTTCATCCACCCAGACTCTCAGATCTTTTCTCCTCAATGCAGAAAGTGTACTGGGTTCCCTTGTGTTTTCTCTCCTTGTACCACCACCTGAAATCTCTCTTAAGGCAGGAAACTGTGGCAGTAATAGAGCATACCTAGTTGATTCCCCATCTCCCAGGAGTCATTGTACTTTGTTGCTTGATTTCCATTGTCTTGGAAACTTTTTTATTTTTTATATTTTCTGTTTTTTGATAATTTGGGTCTGGAGGGTAAACCTGATGATCCCTGCTTTCTCATCCTGACCAGAGGTAGATGTCATTTATTTGTTTGTTTTGTTTTGTTTTTGTCAGTGGAATAAAAGCAAAGTCATCAGCTGAGAATAAGTGTAGGAATTTGAGTTTTACTGAAAAAAGTAAAGTCATGAAATAGTTCTCTTAAAGAATAGTAATGCAAATCTACTCTTGAAAATGTATGAAGATTACTAGGCATTATATGTAAAATTAGATAACTCTAAAGAGTCTTCTGAAAAGAGTTGAGATATAAATGTGCATAAATTAAAACATCTTTAATTCCTCATGTTAAACCTGTCTTTATTTTTTTAACCTGTCTTTATTTTTAATCTGAAACCCAGTTACTAGACCTTGCATGTCCAATTCTACTTGCAGTTTAATGGCTTCAATTAACTGAAATCCTTTCTGATGTCAGGATTTAAAGAAAAAAGTAGAATGGGCTGATAGTTTTAACAAATACGTAATTTTAAAAACATACTCTTAACAATATGGGTTAGTAATGTAAAGAAAATGTCAAATATACAATTGGGTGCCCTTAAATGACTGCCTGCTCAGTTGATTGAGGAAAATTGATGCACTGTTTTTTTGTTTTTTTTTTTTATAAAGATTTTTTATTTATTCGACAGAGATAGAGACAGCCAGCGAGAGAGGGAACACAAGCAGGGGGAGTGGGAGAGGAAGAAGCAGGCTCATAGCGGAAGAGCCTGATGTGGGGCTCGATCCCATAACGCCGGGATCACGCCCTGAGCCGAAGGCAGACGCTTAACCACTGTGCCACCCAGGCGCCCCGATGCACTGTTTTCTATACAGCAGAATATTTGCCTTTCTGTAATAGAGGCTGAATCGCATAGGAACATATTAGCCTACTGGTTGCACATAATGTTCATTTTAATCTTTCCCCCCCCAAGATTTATCCCTTTTTTACATTGTTATATCTTTTCAGAAATCTATTTTTTTACTTCATCGAGAACACTTACTTTTATTTTTTTCCCCATTTTCCCACATACTAAGTACGTAACGCAGTAAACAATGGCAGGTTTGCTCTACATCTTCCTGGCTTTATGTCATTCGTAGTATTTGTAAACTATATTTTCACTTTTAGTTATTTATTTTATGCCACTGGATCGAACAAAAACAAGGTTTTGCTTTTGGATCATGGATGAATTTAATATAAAAACTTCAAGAATTGTTTGGATTTAGGGATTTAGCATTTGGGTTATTCTTTTTTTTTTTTTAAAGATTTTATTTATTTATTTAACAGAGATAGAGACAGCCAGCGAGAGAGGGAACACAAGCAGGGGGAGGGGGAGAGGAAGAAGCAGGCTCATAGCGAGGAGCCTGATGTGGGGCTCGAACCCAGAACTCTGGGATCACGCCCTGAGCCGAAGGCAGACGCTTAACCGCTGTGCCACCCAGGCGCCCCAACATTTGGGTTATTCTTAATCATTTTCACCACGTGTAATTCATAGCCACTAAATCTATATAGACGCTGATACCTTCATATCTGTCCCAAATTTTCCAAATTCTTGAGCAAATTATTCAATAATTTAAAAAATACTTATATGTGCATAGCATTATAGCACACCAGTGCTAGAAAAAATGGCAAGTAATATGTGATCCCTACCATCGATAAGAACTCATTTTTTATTATGAAAACAAGATTAACACAAATGAAATAAAAGGAGGAATACCAAAAATATCTAAACACCATCTAATAGATGGATTATTTCAACAGATGATAAAATTTTTTGATGTTCAAAAGAGAAAGATACAATTGTGAAATGGATAAAGAGAGCACCATTGTGGACTTACTACTGAGATAGGCAGTGGAATGCCAATTTTATTTAGAGCAGTCATAGGCAGGAGGGAAGGCAACACAGAGAGAGCATCCTAGGCACTGAAGTAGTGAGACTGTAGTTACATGGGCAGGGGGCAGTGTTGGAGGGTAAGTTTGTACTGGGAAAAGGTAAGAATAAAGATGAATGTGGGTACATTGTCAAAGGCCTTATATTCTGGGCTAGTTTTGACTATGTCAGAGGCCCTTTTACCTGCTAAGGGCTCTTCCAAGTATTAGTAGGTGGGAGAAAAATCACTTCTCTTTCAAAATAATAGCAAGTCATTAATTTATGCCATTCACAGGCAGCTGAAAGTTCCAGCTTGGTCAGTCACGCCAATTTATTTATTTATTTATTTATTTATTTATTTATTTATGAATTTATTTTAGAGGGGGGAGGGGCAGAGGGAGAGAGAGAATCTCAAGCAGACTTCCCACTGAGCACAGAGCCCAATGTAGGGCTTGATCTCAGGACCTGAGCCTAAATCAAGAGTCGGATGCTTAACTGACTGAGGCACACAGGCGCCCTAGTCGTGTCAATTAAAAGTGTCAGTCTGAGTCCTTCCAAGCTCAGCCTGAGAGATTTACTTCCCTGAATTCCACAAATTATCCATTAACTATATTAACAGGCATCTTGATTTACTCTAGAACTAGATGGACCTCAAAAAGTAATTTTTTTTTCTCTTTCTTCCCAAATGTTCACACTTCTTTAAAAGCTTCTTCCTTTTGCTTATTTTTTGCTTATTTTTTTAAACATTTTGCTTATTTTTTAAACATTCCTCTGGCCTGATTTTTTTTTCTTACATTGTGAAATGATCTGAGTCATAAATGACACTGAAGAAGAACAAAGCAACTCAGCCGTTGGGGAGAAAGCTCAGTATGTGTCATAATTTTCTGCTCTGAAGAGATAAACTGATCAATGATATGCTACAGTGATTTTACCAGAAAGCTTGTTTATTGTTTTGGCTTTAGCACATTAAAACTAGCAATGGTTCAATAAGAAGGGGTTGTGTTAAGAATTTTCTTGCCAACTATAAAGTTCCTCGTTGGTTTCATGGGGAGTTTCCCCCCAGGAAATCGGTGCTCAAAAGGGAGAATTTTGAACGCAAGAGAACACGCTTTCATTTGAAAATCTATGAAGAAGCCCACAACACAGTGAACGAAACACCAAGAAAATGTAAACATCCTCATGGTGGTAGAATTCCCTCCATACGGCACAAGGCTCTTCTGATACAAAACAGCTGTTTTTCATGTGTATCTACAACCAGGCACAAGGAGAAATGCTGCACGGACACCTTAAGTCATTTCAAATCAGCTTAAAGCATCTTTGGCACCCTTAAATATTAATGAAAGTCAACAAGCAGCGAATTCTTTGCCCTACAGGGACTGTCACTGGTCAGCTCCTTGCTGTTTGTTTCTGAGTTAATCAAATTACTCTATCATTGGTGCATTTGTACCCTCCACCATTAATGACGAGTGTCTTTGAAAAAAAGAGGATGTTCTTGGCATAATGGCTCATTAATCCTGTGGGAGATGGGGGAGGGCTACACTTTACCTAGACTGCCCTTGCGTGTGATGTAGAGGCGTAGATGAAGATCGTTGGCAGAAATCAACCTGTAATAAGTCAGTCTAAAAGCCACTTCACTTCACATTATCCCAACCCGATCGGAAATACACGTGCAAAAAAGAAAAAGAAGCTATGAAAAGTAGAGTTTAATGATGTTAATTTCTTAACTCGGTCCCTCTGATGTAGGATCTAGACATTAGCACCGTTCTAAATACACGTGGAAGTCACTTCAGAAAACTCCCTCCTGCAGGAGAACTAATTGTTATCAAAACGAAAAATATGTCCTGGATGGTCCGATACCACTTATTTGTACTTGGCAAAACATACCTTTCCTTCCAGCATCAAAATGGTTAAAGTGAAGAAGCCAGGTTATTACACATTTCAATTCCAGAGTCAAATATAAAAATTTCTATTATAGGGACAATTAATTACATCTGAAAATGGCAAATGTGCATCCTTGTCAGGTAGAGTGTACTCTGATGGCCTTTCCTCAAACACTGAATGTGGAGATTTGATCTCTTCTAATGGTGCTGAGAAAAGGGTAATTACGCTATGGTCAAAGCTAATTTGCTTTCTGCCAGATGAACTGTTGTATTTTATTGTACGCTGACATTTTAAAGTAATTACGGCACTGTTGACCTTAGACAATTCCAGTTGTATCGCTGTCTACAGCTGCAGCGCTCGGTCTACCTTTGGCTGGCAGACAGTGGCTGTAACGAGGTAATGACACGGACAAAGAGCACCATATGGGGCTCCTTTGAGATACACAAAGCCCAGTGAAAGGAAACAAGAAAATTTTAACATCATCATTACAGTCACACATCTTTACAGCTATAAAGGAGCCTGTCCACACACGCTTGCGCGCACGCACACACACACACACACACACACACACACAAATAATCCAAACACTTTGGCTGCTTGTGTCTTAGGTGTGTGCCGGGGTGTGTATGAGCATGTGTGAGTGCGTGCATGCACGTGCCTGTGTGTGTGCGCGTGTGTGCGTGTGTTTCTTTTGTACATGGCAGCATGCATCAAGAAGAGAAAGAGATCAGGTAGAACTGAATGTGACGGACTGGTCTTCCCCTGACACGAGTTCAAAGGCTAAAGACTATTGATTGAGATAAAAGCCCAGGTTCTTATCTAATGTTAAAGACACTCCTTGTTGTCTGAAAACGGTGCACATAATTAGGCAGAAAGAAGAGCACTTCAGCCAGAAAATTACTATAAACCGAGCTTCATTAAACTTAGATAGTAGTTAATTTAAAGGAAGAAGGTATTATTCATTGATATATTTTAATGAGCTATCTGGCTGTCTTTTCTATGGGAAGAAATAAAAACGTGTTCAGAGTTCGGCCTGGTTAATGGATCCTGCTAAGATAGCCAAAGAGATTAATATCATTCAAAAAGAAGAAACACTTCATCCTCTTCAGGCAAAAATGTACAGGATTTTGAGCTATGAAATTATTGTCAAGAAGAAGTGAGAGAAAACTGGTCTTTACCATCACGTTAAATGTTTTATTCTGCTTATGAGGGTGTGTGAAGCTGGGCTACGGGAATGTGAGCTCGCGGACAATGAGCCGTGGGTGTTGCCGACATCATAGCTTATGGCCTACTTAGCTGACGGTGACGTGGAGCAAAGGAAAATCAATTTATTTTCTTTTGAATTACATTTATATCAGTCGGGTGTTGTTGTGTTGTGTTTTGTTTTGTTTTTTCCCTAGTAACTGTTGGAAGGATGCATGTGTCATTATCTTACCATGGAAAAAAATTAATTTACCAATTATACAGAAATGGTAAAGACGGCTCCCGTGTCCTCAATTCAGTTTTAACCGTGAGGTTTCTTTTTCCCCTCAAGTGTGTTGGTTTCTAATTTTTGTCACTTTCATTCGCACTTGGAGATCTCTACGCCAATAGAGGGTTTTCAGTTTGTTTTTGTTTTAAGACAGACTTCATTTGACAGAGTCACTTAGAGTTCCCATTCAAAATTGGAGTTCTACGGATTTAAGTATCATAATGGTCATTTTCGAGATGCTTATTTTTGGCGGCACGTGTCTGAAAATTCACATTGTTTGTAACCCCAGTGAAAAAGTTCTCGAGTAGATGCAGTAATCTCTTTTTAAGTTGCATTTTTGTTTTACCTTGAAAACATAGGCAAAACTGATTGCTCTATATCATGTATTCATAACAAAGGGCTGAGGGATGTATTAATGCGAGAAAAAAAAACCAACCTTGTAACTATTGAATTACATATGAAATTCCTGATGCTGTTAGAATGACTTAACTATTTTGGCACTGTTACGTTGATATAAACATATCCACTTGAAATCATATATTAAAAAGAACACATGACCAACCCATTTCCGAACATGAAGGAGTAGTAATAGAAATGCAATCTAAGTGTATAAAATGATACACTAAAGAATGTAAAATCCCAGTATTTTGGGTATTTGCAGTTTCAGACCTGAGTCCAAAACTAAGGAACACAACTGGAAATATGCACCATCACCCCTTTGTATTCTAATTGTTTGTTGTTATTAGAGACAATACCTCACACCTAAGAGTTAATTCTTTCATCTCCAAATAGCCTTGATTTAAAACCGTCATTATATTTATTAATGAGTAACACCATGGGAGCCTACCATTTCATACTTGTGGATTCTTTCAGAAAATATGTATTTCTTCAGAAGTATACAGAGTGATGTGAACCTGGTATTTTACTGTCTAATTTTGTCTACTCTCCAAATCCTAAGTGGTAGAAAAGACAAAGAAGGGAAATAAAAGTTTCTGAAAGCTGCATTTAAAAAAAAGAAGGAGAGAGAAAGAATTCCGATCATAATTCTGGAAGAGGAATGGAGCCCAAAATAGTCACAGAATCGGGAAAGGAGTTCTGATAGATTGAGAGTGAGTGGTAGAGCGCAAGAGAGTGACAAGAAGTAAGAAATCACTTCCTTGAATTAAGAGTGAGCGATGCAGCCGGAGAAGCAGAGAGACAGAGAGATGGAGTTGGAAGCACAGAGAAGGAGAGAGCTGCATCGCAGAAGCAGGGAGACTGCACAAGACCATTGCAGAATAAAGGAGGTGCATCGCATGCAAACTGGAACCCTGATGGTGATTTGTGTAACTAGACCCAAAAGAAATTCCACTCATTTTGAAGCTGAGAGAATGCAAATAAAAATAAATGAATAAAAGAAACAAAGCATGGACAAAATAGGACAGAAGACATCATGGTTCTGAGTTCTAATCCATGCTGCTTGTTTTTTGTCTTGTTTTGTTGTTTTTTACTGCTACTCACGCTAATCTCTCGACGTGGCATGCCCACATCAATTCTTCTATCCTGTTCTCAGAAATGGGGTAGGTAAGGAAGATCTGAAAAATTCCTAGCCTAGGGCTTTAATACAATGTCTTGGTAATTCTGCTGATTATTTGAAAAATCCACATTTTTCATGCCTCTAAAGGTGACAGAAAACTACGTTTTTCCTATGCAATGAAGGCTGTAAAACAAAACTAAGATTAGCAAGGGGAAGGGTAGTTTTGTGGGAGGTTAAAATTTTAAGGCAAGCCCTGCAAAGTTCTCAGAAAAGTTTCAGAGATTCGTTGGAAGCAAAATGATTCTCTCAGCCCTACTTAAAATGAGCTCGTTTTCCATGCAAAGCTATTTTGAGCCATAAAAAGACAGTAACTCTAATCAAGTAGATAGATTCATTAAGGACCATACTAGATCGAGGTCAAATATGTGACCCTCCAATCTGGGTGCGCTTAGCTGAGGCAATACTGTCTCATCATTACTCTCTTGAATTTATTGTCCATGAAATAGGCTGTTGCCTGCTTTTCTATCAAAACAAATATAAAGACTAATCCAGCACGTAAAAGTGTAAGTCAGACTATTGAATCTTTGTAGCTGCTGTGGATACACTGCAGAGCGAGAGAAGTCTGCGTAACATTTTAAAAAACATCTTCCATAAAGTAATGTATTTTCTCTCCCGAAGATCCACCGCATACAGCGACTTTCATTAATTTCAAGAAATGGAAACCAATCTTTGAATCTGCCTTGCTTTAAATGTTTTCTGTGCAGGAAAGTTTTAAGCAAGCGTCAGTATTTTGCATCTCCAGATCAAAGCTGGCCCGGAAAACAAGGGCACAGGGTTCTGAGGAAAACATAAGAGATTAAAACCCCAATACGGTTGGGGTGACCTAGAGCAAAGGTAAACATTAAGGGATGGTAGATGATTTCAGCATACCTAAAGAGAAAAAATACATATGTAGATATTGATTTTCACATATTTACATATTTTTTTATCATTTTATAAAGCCTTCAGATGAACAATCCTGTTATCAAGAAGACTTCTTTCAACAAGTAATAGCTAGAAATTAGTTTGGCACTGATTTAATTAAAATACTAGGTTTACATACTATTTTAGCATTTTCATATCCAATGTCTTCAGTGGGCATTTATATAAGGATAAAAAAGAGAAGTAATTTAAGATTATTACAAAGTTAATTAAATCAAATCAAATCTTCAATTACTCTTAATTTCCTTTATTATACAGTTTGGCCTTTGGTAAAAACTTTTTCCCTTTTCTATCACAAGGTAAAATATTTCTTGCTATAATTCAGACCAGCTGCAATTTGCAATTGTGCCAGAAAACCGCTCTTGCGCTGGTTGCTATTAGATAATGTATTTTACATAGATTAGCCTAAATTAAGAGTCAGGAGGAAAATCTTTCTTCCATTTCATTTTTCTTCCCTTGTTCTGAATGATGAGTAACTGTCAGTGTGTGGCTGCCTCTTTTCAAGACATGTGAGAAGCTGTCACCCTCCTACATCTGCAGGACCATCCAGATCTTACACAATATGAAATCCAGGTCTCAGCAGCGTGCTGATTGTCAAATGAGGACAACCTAACTGTAGGCCCGAGTCTCCGTAAAATGACAATTTTTGGAGGGTTGGCGAAAGCCACTATCTTTCAATTATTTTAAACCACTACCTTTTCTCTGTGAAGTTGGCACCGTCTCCTAGGACAGCGTTAGGGATATTTAAAAACCTATTTCGGAAGGTACCGAATGATACCTCATGATCAGATTTCATTAGTATTTACAGAGACAAAAAAAGGAAATATTCTCGCATGACAGAGGTTTTGTCTAATCACAGCATCAAGGACGAGGGATTCTGATCTGAGGACGGTGTACGTGCCACACTGGCATCACAGCCTGTTTATGCAGGTAATGGCTGCTTTAGGACACCTCTGAACTGTCACGTACCATGCTAATTAATGAGGCCATATAGGTCTAAGGTCCCTAAAAAGGCCTCTCTAGATTAGGGTCTATTAAACCTGCCACAAGCTGCTTAGTGTTATAAAAGTAACAACAGAGGCTTCGCATTCTGTTCTCTCCTTTTTCCCTTTTCTTTTTAGATTATTGAAAAAAATAATTTCTCAGTCTTCAGCAAACACCCTGCTAACTTATACAGAAGAAAGGCCTATAGATGAATTACTCAAAAATGCTTTAAAGAACATTAATACTCCAAAAAAAACACCAATATCATAAATATAAATTAGAGGGGGAAGTAGGTTTAAGAAACTGCGTGGTGAGTTAATAAAGGAGGAAGTTCTATCTCCTTGTTTTGTTTTAAGATTATTAAATGCAGCTACATTTCAGCAAAGTAAAAGAATAAGAACCGCAAAAAAAAAAAAAAAAAAGTGGCCAGTATAATCAGGGATAAGTAGAAAACACTATGCTTAGGCATAATCCGATATTTAGTTGAGGGAATAAAATACCATAGTATGTTCATATGGAAACACAAACATCAGCAAATAAAGAAACGATAATTAGCATTCTTTAAGGATCACATTTAATATCCTTTTCCTGACAACAGTTTTATCCTCACAATATTGGCTTCACATTTTGTTGTGTATCCTTTGTTTGCTTCCTGTATTATTTCTAAACTCCCTGTGAAATGGCTCTAGTTTTTCTGGGCTGTGAATATTATTGCATTAATGGACTTTTGGTTTTGCTTAGAAAAATTTGAGTGCAAAATCAATTTAACGTCTTCAGATCTATTAGGTGCTTAGCCTTTAATTTTTTGCACATTACCATTAAATGGTCGAAATATGAGGTTATTTTTGGAGTGATTATTATGATTGTAATAAGGCCTGACACTTGCGCCACTTCAAACACACAACCACCAACAGTTCCATTATAACAAAAGAGCTCCCAGGATAACACATTTTAATAGTCAGAAGAGTTGTGAATTCACAGCTTTGCACAGCAGGTGTGGCTGCACATCTTTGCACCCCTAAATACACTTGCTCATCTAATCTGACAGATTAGACAATGGCACAAAACCCTCATCACCGACGTCTAAACAAAGACTTCATTTCAGAAGAGACAAAGCTTCATGCAGACCGTGTTACCACTAATAACTTTTCCGAGCGGAAAACAATGTATATTTTATTAATGAAAAACAAATTGCGGCAGGGAAGATGAATGTCTTGGCTTTTCTGACATTTTAAATAATTTGCTTTCCTTTCCCTTTTGTGCCTTTAATATTTACCTTCATATCAATCTTTATGCAATTTCGTTAATTAGCTATGGTGCTGGCAGCAAGACACCAAGGCATCGCAGTGCAGGACCTTAAAACCCACGTTGCAAGGGGAAAACCATTTTGCTCTTTTCTGGGAGTCAACGGTAGTGGAAAGTTGCTCCTTCATGAGAGCCAGGGAGGTAAGTGGGGCTTTGGGGCACCCACATGTTCGTGGCAGGGCACTGGGCGAAGCGTTTCAAGCAGGAAAAGGCAGCCTGGTTTTCTATTCAACTTTGGCGCAGCTGAACGTGAGAAAGTGAGACCGGGGCTGTGCGTGTTTACCATAAGGGAACGGCCTGAGCCTTAATGGGCTCGGGAGGCTTATTCCGAGGCAGCTGCGCTTATCATGAATCAGGAAAGGGAAATAGCAGCCCCGGTGCGCTGTAGGTCAGTCACAAATGTCGACTGCAGAGAGTCATAAATCTCTAGCGCGACTTCAGCCAGTGACTTGCAGAACCCCCTCCTAGCGTCTTCCTATAATTTAAAGATTACGTAAGGTATATCGTGAGTGTGTTCGATGAAAATATTAATTTAGAGATAAATCCTGTAAGTGCTCCGGGCCCGTGGCTTCTGCCGCAGCTACACTCCCGACAGGACAGGCTGCTAGTTTTGTCAACAGTAGGAGGTCGTGGAAGGCTGCCAAAGAAAACAAACCTTTTTCACGAAAATGCTTTCAGATCTAAGTCGTCACAGAATCTCTCCTGTACTGTTTTATTACTGATATTTAAACTTTGATATACTGTCTTTTGCTTGAGTCAGAAATCTTAATCGTAAAATGAACGGTGGCACACACACCGGAAAGCCGATTAATCACAGCGAACTCTTCCTGGCGAGTTCAAATAATTTTCTGTTGTTTTTGTTGGGGGGAGGGGGGGCCGGGGGAGGAGTGGGGGGGGCGGGGATGGTGAAAGTTGAAGCGTCAACTGTTTCACTTGTTTAATTTATTTGTTGTTTCCTGAAAGACATGTGACACGTATTGGTTTAGAAAAATCTTGAGCCTTGGAGAAAAATGACAAAAGTTTTCCGCTGAATGGAAAGTTTATTAATGATAATAATAAGGTACAATGTCATTTTCATTTGTCAGTACGGTATAATTGATCCTAAAATAAAAGTATTCTGCATCTGTCTCTGTGTAATTGGATCATGCTAAAATACGAGATAAAACACAAGTGGATATTCAGATTTGTCAGATACTTAACCTAAATTAGAAATTAACGCAGTTGAAACTATCGCCAAGGTAAGGGATGTGAAAGTCAACGTAACGGATTTCCAGAATCACCTCCCACTTGTAAGGTAAGCGTTGTGCTGGAGAACCGTTTGCTGCAAATTTCATCTGCATTTTCAAAGAGCCCTTTGTAGAAGCTAGGAATCCATGAATGGCCAGTGGTTGGAAAGGAAAACACTTGGCGGCTGTAGTTCCAAGCACTAAATTCTATGAAATGGGTACAGGGTACTACCGAGTCCATAGTCCATGTCCATCACTGTGATTCATAAGGAGATTTTTGTTGGACTTTTAGAGATTTTACCTTTTATAGTTATTGAAGCCCTAAAGATGTCTAAGAATAAATGCAAACTGAAGACAATACAAATAAGGATTTTGCATATTGTTAATGACATCCTGGAGTTGCAAAATACAGTTAACATTACAGTGTGCCTGGACAACGCAGGCAGAAACGTAATGAGAATTTAAGTCTCAATATTGGAAGTGTTGATGCAAAACTCACAGGTATCTCTCTCGCTCACTCCCTATTTTCTCTAGTATGGTTCAAGCGGTTGAATACTTATCTTCGCGTCTTGACCGGTTTTAAAAGTAACCTGTGCATGGAGAACTCTGACACCTTCGGCGCGGCATTATCAGCACAGCGATATCTGTAAGCTATGCATGGCCACCTTTATTGTTTTACTGTTTTAAAAGCTATGTTCCACTTTGAAATCACATTAAGGATATAAATTTCAACCTCAAAATTATGATTCTATACGACGGAGGCAGAATGTGTGCTTTGTAGCCCAAGATCCCTTTCATTTAATATTAAGCATTCATCCTCTCACATTTTTCTATTTTTGAAAACTATTTGAAATGAATAGACATACACCATAGGATCCTGGAGCCTGTAGAATCCCAGGGCCTGTGGCAGACTGAAGCCTAGCAGCCTCTTGTGCGGACGCTGCAAGCAGAATATTTGAAGTCGATGCAGCTTAGGAAGAAACTGATCTTCACAGAAAAGCCAGAATTTCTATTAAAAAAAAAATGTAAAGCCATTTTACCCCTAATCATAGACAAGCATTAAAGATCTTACAACATGGCTATGATCAGGCAATTTTGGGGGTACGCTTTTTAAGTGAAGACCAGCGTCTGCACAATTTAGGGTGAAGGACTGATAAACATCCCAGATAGACTCAATTTGAAAGCTATTAGCTATATGATCTTCCTGAGTCCCAGCCTGGCCCCTCCTTTAATATAGCTAAAATGAATTGAAAAGCACAGAGATTATTTGAATTGATGTGAAGTGTGCCTTGTTCCCGCCGTCTATGGCATGGCTGAGATTGGCCATCATGCATTCAAGTTGATTCCTTCCTATGCATCAATACAGAATACAAGCACAGACTCCTTTTTCTCTTTTATAATCATCGTCACTTACTTCTACCCACACATGGGGGAAAAGTCATCATCAGAAGGCATTAAGGAAACACAGACAAAGAGAGACAATATTTTTAATCATTCTACTAAACCAGTTGAGAGTTTCAATTCAAGTTTTAGCTGTGAATTAACTCTGTCTAGAGTTTTATGGGTCAGAGCAAATAAGATGCTTTTCCATTTGGTTAGCATGAGATAGAGAGTTCTAATACTATTTATCTAGCGCTAAAGATTGATTTTATGAATTGAAACTGAATCTCTAATTGCTTACCAGTAACAAACAGTATATCGCTGTGATGAAACACAGAGTTTATAAATGAGGATCAAGAAGAAGGTTTATTATACAAGTTGATGGTTCTCTTTTGGGGTGTTTCCCTAATATAGCTATGTTGCTAAGAATCTCCATTGAAAAGATTTTGCAATTACTAAATTTGATGGGTGATTAGGAATCTGTAATTATCATCACCTGACCAGAAAAAAGTTGGGCCTCAAAGAAAGAGGGAGAAGGGAGAAGGGAGAAGTATTGTGTAAGAGTTTGAGGACATGATTGGCAAAGTCAGATAACAGGAATTTTATGTATCTGTTGATACCCGTGAGTAAGAGTCAATAATTGTTGTTGTCATCCTATGACAAAGGTCAGCATTTTGTCACACAGGAAACAATTGTAGATCATTACAGGCATACCTTGATTTATTGCACTTTGCTTTACTGCGCTGCACAAATTCTGCATTTTTGTTTTTGTTTTTTAAGGTTTGTGGCAAATCTGCATCAAGCAAGCCTATCGGTGTCATTTTTCCAACAGCATTTATTCACTTCAAGTCTCTGAGTCACATTTTGGTAATTCTTGCAATAGTTCCAACTTTTTCATTATCATTATAATTGTTACAGTGATCTGTGATCAGCGATTACATCTCACTGAAAGCTCAGATGATGGTGAGCATTTTTGTTTTGGCACTGAAGTACTTTTTAATTAAGGTATGTACATTGTTTGGGGGGGGCACAATGCTAACGCACACTTAATACATTACAGTGTAGTGCAAACATAACTTTTATATGCACTAGGAAGCCAAAAAAATCATTTTGCTCACCTTATTGTGATAATTCGCTTTATTGTGGTGGTCTGGAACCGAGCCCACAATATCTCTGAGGTATGCCTGTATGTAGAGTTCAGGCATTATGTTATCTGTTGAGGTTAGAGAGCTAAGATATAGTCCTTACCTTCAAGAGTTTAACAGGACAATTCACAGCAGTTTCTGGATCCCCACTAAAACATCTGTGACCCTCTACGGTCATGGTCTGCAGCCCCAGTGAGATACATAGGGCTGCCCAGTCAGCTTCCTTACCCATTCTTCACTGCAGCTCTTTCAAACTCAGTCCCATCTTTCCGAGACATGTACTTTAACCCCAATCCATCACTCCTAGGAAATAACCTTTCCTCCCATTCAGCAGGGCAAATAGAAACTGTTGAGAGTCAACTCTTTCAACTCGCTGACCTCCAACAGATATCTACCCTGAATTCTTTCTCCCCTCTCTCTTGCTACTTGTATCACTCTACCAAAATCATTGCCAAAAGTGTTACACATGGATAAGTTTCAGTCATTCTCTTATTTAACCTCAGTATAAGTTGACCCTAGAAAGCACTTCGTTGTTCTTAAAAAGTATTTGTCACCCCTGCCTTCTCCTTCACCCCTTGGCTTGTTTGAACACTACTGTTTTCTCAAACTTTGGTCGTTCCGTCTCTTGGAACTTCGCCTGGTTATTTTCCCTTGTTTATCTCTTAAATATAAATGTTTGATGTGGTTCTATCTTTAAAGTGTATGAAAACATAAAGTCTGGTATAGCAAGACTGATGAAGATTTTGTTTGTTAGTGGCTAAAGAGATAAAAAGGGAAATCTCATTATTTTGTCTCATCTTATTCTTCACTGTATTTCAATTTCTTTTGTAGTCAAATATTCAATTAATGTCTATTGTGTACAAAGTATCGTACTATGTACTAAAGAAAGTTATGAAGGCTTTCTGCCGTGTCTACAGGATTAACTCTCTTATATTCATTATGTCAGGCTCACATAAGCCTTTGCGATCATTACTACCATGTGGCAGTCCCTGTGTGCTTCATAGCACATCATCTTTTGTTTTAGAACAGTTATGGAGCAGAATTTGGGCTCTCCTGTGAGCTTTTTAACAAACCCTCCCATGTCTTATGACATGAGTATATCCACACCTGTCAGTACTGCAGTTCCTACTCCAAGAATTTGTGTGGACTCTGAAAACTATTGACCCCTGAGGTTTTCTATAAAAACTGAAATACAAGTTCAGTGCTTCAGGCTGGAGGCAAACCATGGGAGGGGTTGAACCTGAGCTTGGACTTTTATGGAACAGAAACTCTCATAACAGTTTTAATAAAAATGTTTATATAATGGATTATGAGATGTCCTAGGCTGCTGGGGTTTTGTTTTTGTTTTTGTTTTATTTCACTCATGAAGACAGGAATTTCCTTAAAACACACACACACACGGTCACCTGGCTACCTCATTTGGTAGAACATGCAACTCTTGGGGCGCCTGGGTGGCACAGCAGTTAAGCTTCTGCCTTCGGCTCAGGGCGTGATCCCGGCGTTATGGGATCAAGCCCCGCATCAGGCTCCTCTGCTGGGAGCCTGCTTCTTCCTCTCCCACTCCTCCTGCTTGTGTTCCCTCTCTCGCTGGCTGTCTCTATCTCTGTCGAATAAATAAATAAAATCTTAGAAAAAAAAAGATGAAACAATAAAAGAAAATTAAAAATAAATTTGGAATTTTATCTTCTGAAAGTCTTTAGAAATCAGATATTTACTTTCTTTTTCATGGTCTGCACTAGTTAATGATAAAGGTCTCACAATCACATGCAATGATGATGGAGAGAAAAGAAGACTCAACTAAATTCCTCTATTCAATACTCTACTCTTTCATAGTCAGTACCAAACCGCAGGGCCAAACAGCAGAAGATAGAGATGGGGAAGTGGGGAACAATGGATAAGTAAAGATACTTGACTAGAGGAATAGACAGTAGAGGACATGCATTCCTGCTGTAATGACACTGACAGAGAAACTAGAGCAGGCAACACCTTCATTTTTATCCTTCCTTTCAAATAAGCTTTTTTCAATCTACCTTCACAGGGAAGAAGGACCAAATAAAGAGAATGCAGGATAGTAGTGATGGGGGTTGGACAGGGTTTTGCCAGGAGTCTAGATATCAGCTTCACAAATCTTCCTTCTTTGCCCCCTTTTAAGATCGCTATTGTACAAGACTTGTCATTATCCCTAATAACTACTAAGTTGATCATTTAAAACATCTTATCATTTAAGAACTCTTTTCCTTCATTGCTGAATCATCACAGTGAACTATAACAAAGCATGCTGTATACATAGTAAGGAGACATAATAAATATGTTCGGAGGGAAGCTCTTACAGAATAGGCAATTTTAATTGATCGTCAGAGTTAGAGACAGACATGAAAGGAAAAAGTGGGAATATGAGGATTCTTTTAATAGCTACAGATTTATGTAGCCTTTTATACATTAAAAATTTATGTTTACTATATATATGAAAAAAATATATATGTATGTATATATATGTGTGTGTGTGTATATATATATACATATTCATATATATATATATATATATGAATATGTATATAGTCTTTCTAAGAGAGTTAAAAAGTACAAGTAAAATGAAAAATTCACTAGAGGAGGAAAACAACAGATTCAAGCCAGCATAAAAATGAATCAGTGAACTTGAAGATAGGTCTGTTGAAATTATGCCATTTGAGGAACAGAGAAAAGAAGAATTTTTAAAAATGATTGAGTCTAAGAGATCCATGGGACACCATCAAGCATAACAACAAACACATAATTCACGTCTCAGAAAAGGAGGGAGAAGAAAAAGGGATAAACAGAATATTTGGAAAAAATATGTCTGAAAACTTCCCAGATTTGATGAAAATGTTAATCTACATATTCAAAAGCTTAATAAACTCCAAGTAGGAAAATTCAAAGAGATCCATATCTAGACATATCATAAGCAAACTGATGGAAGACAAAAAGAGAATCTTGAAAGCAGCAGGATAGAAGTGATATCATATAGAAGGATCCCCAGTAAGAATAAAAGCTGATTTCTCATCAGAAACCATAGAGGCTAGAAAAACAGTGGAATGACATAGCAAAGTGCTAAAAGAAAAAACAAATTCAAAAGTCTTGATGATCGATGATTCTATATCCAGCAAAACTCTCATTTAAAAAATGAAAGAGAAATTCAGACACTTTCAGATAAACTAAAATTGAGTTTGTTGCTAACATGTCTACCCTCTAGGGAATTCTTCAGACTGAAATAAAAGGACAACAGACAGTAACTTGAATCCAGACAGAAATTTAAAACACACACACACACACACAGAAAGAAAAGAAAAGAAAAGAAAAGAAAAGAAAAAAAAGAGAAAAAGAAAAAAACCACAAACAACTAATTAGTTAATAAATTAAAGAAATTTTTAAAAACTTGTCAACAACTCGGGTAAATATAAAAGACATAATAATGTACTTTTTGTTGTGAATTCTTCTTTTTTTCTTTGATTTAAAACAGAACTGTATAGATAATAATTATCCATCTGTCTTCTTGGACACAAAATATATAAAGAGATAACTTGTGACAATAAGAGCCTAAAGGGGGGGGGAAGAACAGAGTTATAGAGGAGCAAAGTATTTGTAAACTGTTGGAATTAATTAGTATTAATCTGAACTAGATTACTACAAATTAAAATGTTTATTGGAATCACTAGGGCAACAAAAAGAAAATAACTGAAAATACATATTAAAAGATATGACAAAGGAATTAAAATGGTACAATAAAATAGGATGAAAATAAAAGGATGGAAAAAGATATTCCATGCAAACAGTAATCAAAACACAGCTGCAGTGGCTATTAAATAAAAGACGAAATAAACTTTAGGACAAAACTCGTTAATAGAGACAAAGGAGGGAATTGTGTAATGATATAAGGGTCAATCTATGAAGAAGATATAACAATTATAAATATATATGCACCTCATAACAGGACTCCAAAATACACAAAGCAAAAAACGGACAGATTTGAAGGGAAAATAGGTCAATAATAACAGTGGTAGATGTCAACATGCTACTTTCAAAAAAAGCTAGAACTTGACAGAAGATCAATAAGCAAATAAAGGGCTTGAACAACAGTGTAAGCCACACAGACCTAATAGTGTAAACCAAATAGATCTAACCCAATAGACAAGTAGACATCGATAGAACATTCTGCCCAAAAAAGAGCAGAATTCACATTCTTCTCAAGAGCACACGGAGCATTCTCCAGAAATGACAGGATGTTAGGGCAATAAATGTAATATGATTGAAATTGTAAAAGTGTATTCTATAATCACAGTGAAATGAAACTAAAAATCAGTAACAGAATGGAAAATGAAGAATTCACAAATATGTGAAAATTAAACAACATGCTCTTAAATAACAAGAGCCAAAGAAGAAATCAGAAGAGAAATTAGAAAATACTTGAGAAAATACCAAAAATACTGAAATACCAAAACTTATGAGATGCAGTAAATGCAGTCCTTAAAGAAAAATAAGTGGTTTAAATATCTACTTTAATAAAAGAGAAAGATTGCAAATCAATCTTCCATCTTAGGAAACTGGAAAAAGAGGAGAAAACTAAACCCAAAGCAAGGAGAAGGAAAGAATAATAAAGACTAGAGTGGAAATAACTGAAATAAGAAATTAAAAAATAGAAAAACCAATGAAAACAAATATGCAAACCTATAAATATACTGATGAAGAAGAGAGAAGACTACTAAAATCAGAAATGACAGTGATAATATTACTTCTCACTTTGCAGAAATAAAAAAAGCAGTTATAAGAAACTACCATGAATAATTGTATTTCAACAAATCAGGTAACCTGGATGAAATGCACAAATTCTTAGAAATACACAGCCTCCAAAATTGATACAAGAAGAAATCAAGAAATACAAAATCTGGATAGAACTATTATAAACAAAAAGACTGAGTTAGTAATAAAAAAATCTACTAACAACAACAAAAAAAAAAAACCAAAATTGAAAATAAAATAACCCAGCACCAAATAGTTTCACCAGTGTATTACACCAAAGATTTAAAAGAATTGACATCAATCTTTTTCAAACTCCTCCAAAAAATCAAAGACAAAAATGTTTCTTAACTCATTCTATGAGGCCAATGCTACCCTAATTCTGAAGTCAAAGATATCACAAGAAAACTATACAAATCAATATTTTCATGAATATAGATAAAATACTAACAAGTAGAATTCAGCAGTATGTAAAAAGGATATGACATTACCAAGCGGGATGTATCTCAGGAATGTAAAATCTGTTGAACATATTAAAATAACAAATATCATATACCATATTAAAAGAATAAACACACACAGTCATCTTAATACACACAGAAAAAGCATTTGACAAAACGCAATGCACATTCAGAATTAAATACTCAACAATTTAGGAATGCAAAGAAACATCCTCAACCTGATAAAAGACTTCTATGAAAAACCCACAGCTAACATCAGACTTAATGGTAATGTAAACTTTCCCTTGAAGGTGAGGACCCAGACAACGATATCTATTTTCGTCACTTCTTTCAACACTGTACAGGATTTCTGGTTAGGGTATTTAGGTAACAGAAAGAAAGAAAGTCATCCACGTTGGAAAGAAAGAAGTACATCTATTTGCATATGGCATAATCTTATATATATAAAATACTAAAAAGGATTAGTGTCCAAAATATATATAAAAAATGTATACAACTCAACACCAACAGAACCCAAATGATCCGATTAAAAAGGAGAAAACATGAGTGGACATTTCTCTAAAGAACACATACCGATGGCCAATAGACACATGAAACAATTCTCAACATCATTCATCATCAGGGAAATAAAATCAAAACCACAATGAGATATCACTTCATTTGTCACAATGGCTAAAATCAAAAACATAAGAAACAAGTGTTGACAAGACTGTGGAGAAAAAGGAACCCTCATGAACTATGGGTGGGAATGCAAACCAGTACAGTCACTGTGGAAGACAGTATGGAGGGTCCTCAAAAAATTAAAAACAGAACTACCATATGATCCAGTAATTCCACTACTGAGTGTTTATCTGAAAATTACAAAAACACTAATTTGAAGATATATGTACCTCTATGTTTAATTGCAGCATTATTTACAATAGCCAAAATATGGAAAGAACCCAAGTGCCTATGTATAGATCAATAGATAAAGAAGATGTGGATATATACACAATAGAATATTACTCAGCTATAGAAAACAATGAAATTTTGCAATTTACAACAACATGAATGGATCTAGAGGGTATAAAGCAAAGAGAAATCAATGCATCAGAGAAAGGCAAATACTGTGTGATTTCACTCCTATGTGGAACTTAAGAAACAAGATGAATGATCAAAGGTAGAAAGAGACAAGCAAAAAAACCCAGACTCTATTAAATATAAAGAACAAACTGATGGTTACCTGAGGGGCATGGGTGGAGGCAATGGGTAAAATAGGTAAATGGGTTTAACAGTACACTTGTGATGAGCCCTGAGTAATGTACAGAATTGTTGAATCACTATATTGTACAACTGAAATTAATATAACTCTGTATGTTAGTTACGCTGGAATTAAAAAATAAAACATTAAAAAATTTTAAAAACACTAAAGAATACACACACAGTCAGACCTTGCAAATAAGCTCAGCAAAGTTACAAGTTACAAAATGAATATACAAAATTTCAATTGTATTTCTTTTTTTTAAATTTTTGATTATGTTATGTTAGTCACCATACAGTACATCCTTAGTTTTTGATGTAGTGTTCCATGATTCATTGTTTGCGTATAACACCCAGCGCTCCATGCAATATGTGCCCTCCTTAATACCCATCACCGGCCTATCCCAATCCCCCACCTCCCTCCTCTCTGAAGCTCTCAGTTTGTTTCCCAGAGTCCATAGTCTCTCGTGGTTCATTCCCCCTTCTGTTTACCCCCCCTTCCTTCTTCCCTTTCTTCTCCTACTGATTGCCCTGCTATTCCCTATGTTCCACAAATGAGTGAAACCATATGATAATTGTCTTTCTCTGCTTCTTACACTGTTGGTGGGAATGCAAGTTGGTACGGCCACTTTGGAAAACAGTGTGGAGGTCCCTCAAAAAGTTAAAAATAGAGCTAGCAATTGCACTATTGGATTTTTACCCCAAAGATACAGACGTAGTGAAAAGAAGGGCCATATGCATCCCAATATTCATAGCAGCACTGTCCACAATAGCTAAATTGTGGAAGAAGTCGAGATGCCCTTCAACAGACGAATGAATAAAGAAGATATGGTCCCTATATACAATGGAATATTACTTAGCCATAGGAAAGAACGATTACCGAACATTTGCAGCAACATGGACGGGCCTGGAGGAGATTATGCTAAGTGAAATAAGTCAATTGTATTTCTATACATTAGCCCAACAATTTGAAAATGAAATTAAGAAAACAATTATATTTTTAATAGCATCAAAGGAAAAATATACTTAGGAAAAAAGTTTGACCACAGAAGGGTAAGATGTGTATGCTGAAAACTACACAGCATTTTTAAATAAATCAAGAAGATTTAAATAAATGGAAAGATATCCTTTGTTAATGGGTTAGAAGATTTAATATCATTAAGATGGCAATACTCCTCAAATTGATGTACAGATTCAGTGCAATCCTTATCAAAATTTCAGGTTGATTTTTTTGCAGAAAAGGACAAGCTGACTCTAAAATTTATAATGAAATGAAAGGGACTCCAGATAGCAAAAGCAATCCTGAATAACTGGAGGACTCACATTCGTCTATTTTAAAACCTACTACAAAGCTACAGTAATGAATACAGTATGGTACTGGCACAAGGCTAAATATATAGATCAAGAGAATAATATTGAGAGTTGAGAAATAAACCCATTCATTCATGGTCAACCAATTTTTTATGGTCAATCAATTGTTGAGAGAAGTACCAAGAGCATTCAATGGAAAAGTAGAATATTTTCAACAAGTAGTTTCAGAAAAAATGGATATTCACATGTAAAGGAATTAATTTGGACTGCTCACACAACATACATAAACAAACTCAGAAAAGATCACAAACATAAATGTAAGAACAAATATGATAAAAATCTTAGAAGGACTCAGATATACAAATCCACATGACCTTGGATTTATCCAGTGTTTCCTAGATATGACCCCAAAAGCAAGAAATAAAAAACAAATTGAACTTTGTCTACATATAAAAATGTTATGATTCAGAAGACACTATCAATAAAATAAAAAGACAACCACAGAATTGGTGAAAATACTTGTGAATCATATATCTGATAAGGATCTGGTTATCTAGAATACAGAAAGAATTCTTATAACAGAAATACAAAACTGGTGAAAGACTTGATTAGACCATTACCCCAATGAAGATATACAAATAGCCCAAAAGCATGTAAAATGCCCAACATTATTCATCATTCAGGAAATGCAAATCAAAACCATAGGGAAATGCCACTTTATACCCACAAAGATGTCCATTAAAAAAAAAGAGAAAGTGAAAATAACAAGTGTTGGTGAGGATGTGGAGAAAGTGGAACCACACACATTGCTGGTAGAAATATAAAATGGTGCAGCTCTGGAAAACAGCGTTGGAAATTCCTCAAAGAGCTAAACAGAGAGTTACCATATGTCAGGCTACTCCATTTGTATGCCTGCAGCTAAGATAATTGAAAACGTGTTCACACAAAAACTGGTACATAAATGTTCATAGCAGGATTATTCGTAATATCTAAAAAGTGGAAACAATCCAAATGTCCATCAACTGATGAAAGAATAAACAAATGTGTTATATCCTTACAGTGGAATGTTATTTGGTAATAAAAAGGAAAGATGCCCTGCTGCATGCTATAAAATGGAAGATCCTTAAAAATATTATGCCAGTGAAAGGAGCCAGTCTCAAAAGACTAACGATGTTATGATTCTACTTACATGAAATTTCCAGAATAGGCAAATTCATAAAGACAAAAAGTTGATTAATGTTTCCTCGGGGGAAAGAGAAACAGGAGTAGGAGTCAATGTTAGCAGATACAGTACATGTGTTAGGGGTAGTGGCAATGTTCTGGAATGAGATAGTGGTGATGGTTGTACGACCCTGCAAATATACTAAACACTACTCAATTACACACTTTACACACTGTGATTTTTATCTCAAAATGATTGTAAAAGAAAAAATAAATAAAAAGAAAAATCATGGCACCCCCTTCAACCCAGATTGTCAAGTGACCGTGAAAAACAAAACTTTCCTACCAACCACACGGAACATAAGGGAGAAATGAATTTTGTTGTTCTGAGCCACTGAAATTTGGGATTAGTTGTTACTACAGCATAAACTAGCCTATCTTACTGATACAGCCAATAAATAGGAAATCCCTATATTCACCTACAAATTAAGTTAGAAAATCCATGCCCTTTCAAAACCCCCAAAGTTCAATCATCCTACATTTATCAGATTACATTTTTCTGTAGCAAGACAATCGTGATTCAATATAAATCTCTATGTCACTGAATATATATACCTATTTGAAAGTGCCGTGGAACTTAGTAAGGACCTTAAAAGCTGAAAATATACAGCAAATATCTGGAAAATAAATCTATCTGCAAATATTTGTTAAACATTTTCAAATGTTTAGCTTTTTTCTGTGATTTTACTTTTATCATTATCTTAGCAGGAAAGGAAAGATTAGATGCTGGGTAATTATGTTCTCATATGTCAAAAAATTACCTTTTGCTATTTTGAAAATTAAACCTCTTTCAGAGAATTCTAATATCCTTAATATTGATGCATAAATGTCACTATATCACATTTAAGTGAATAAAAATTGATACAAATTGAAATTGCACAGGGGTGATTAAGACGTACTGCATATACACCTGCCAAACTTCAATTTTAGAAAGCACTTCATGATTTTCAAATACAACCATTTTTCTCTATTTTCAAAAATCTTTACCAGTCAAAAAGAATTCTATCATCACAATAATTTTTATTCCAATTAATGGAATGAATTACATAATTATCATAGATGTAAATGTGTTTATGTTAATTGTGTGAGGTTTACATGTAGATCATTCCATGTCTTAATTTTCCCCTTAAAATTCACAGGAAGATATCTCCTCAGATTTGGGGGCTCTGGGTGGCTCAGTCAGTTGAGCAGCAGATTCTTGGTTTTGGCTCTGGTCATGATCTTAGGGTTGTGAGGTCAAGTCCCACTTAAGGATCAGTGCAGAGTCTCCTTGGGATTCTTCCCCTCCCCCCTACTCCTTCCCCTGCTTGCCCTCTCTCTCATTCTCTCTCTCTAAAATAAAGTATTTTTAAAAAGATTACATGTAGATAGACAAGGACTCTATGCCTAAAGAAATTATATCCCAGAAAATCAAAATTATGTCCCCAAATTTTAATATGCCTTGAAACGTTCCTGCCAGTGTCACAAATTTCATTCCCATCAAATAGTAGAATTTCCTATACTTGACTATCCTAAATAATTCTATTACTATTGCTATCCTAAATAATTATCATCGTCATCTTTCATTGGGCAAATCAGTTGTAATGGTATATTAAATATAAATGTGTAAATAAATCAACATGCTTCATTCTTTTGCTTAATACACTCCACTGTGGTTAGAGTAATATCCACAAAATATAGTATGGTCTATTCAAACCTGCATGATCTGGTCTGTACATGCAATCCCACTTCTTTCCAGAGCCATCAGATTGCCCAAGCCTTAGGGTCCTCCTCTTGTCCAGTAAATTTTTCCTACCACTCCCGATTTCACATGGTTGGCTCCCTCTCACCATTGTGGTCTTAGGTCAAATATCACTTCTGGACAGAGAGGACTTTCTCTAACTTCCTAACCAAAAATATTCCCATCACTCTCAATAATATTATCCTGTTTTATCACCTTTACCGGACTTACATAAATTTCCTGGTTTATTAGTTTACTTTTTTATTGTCCGTATGACGTCCAGAATGGGAGTTCTATGTGAGCAGACAATGACTACTCAGTGCTTCAAAGAGTGCTGACTTGCAGAATGAATGAAATAAGTGATATCTTGGATACCCTGGCTGTCTCTGGCCTGCCACACCCCAATTTTTGATGCTCCCCATCCCCCTAGTCAGGGCATGCACATCCTCACACTGAACTTTCCTGAGTCTTTCAATAATTCCTTTGTCAAACAGATAATCTCAATCTCAGAACAAAGGAGCTTCCGTAATCAGAGTCACTTCTAAACTGTATTAATAATCATCCATTTGCACTATTTATTGTTGTGCAAATAGTGACAGAAGTCTGGTCTGTACCCCATAGGTTGCTGCATGAAGTGTGGTTGCTTTCCTCGACCCCAGTAAGCATTCTCCACACTCATCTAAGGGCAGAATTTGGCCATGTGTGGTTAGTTGATTATAACAAACATATGGGGAAAATGGCTGAGAATGCTCAAATATTGAAACCATATGTTACTGCATGGGAAACTATGCCTTATTAAAAAACAAAACAAAAACTGAGAATCCAGCTAGAAACATACAGCTCAGAGCTTTTGCTTTCTGAGTTTAACTACCACTTAATTTATTCAACTGAAGACTTTCTTTTACAATGAACTCAACCTTTATATCTCAGACCAGCTTAATATTTTAACTTAGCAAAAATATTTTTTGGCTACAGAAGATTACAAAAATCACACAGCTTGCAAAATAGGAAAACTCGTCAGAAAGTAAAAGTATCCTGAATCCCGTGAGATTTTCGAAATTCTATTTTAAATGCCATGAAGACTTCATAGCTTTTCTCTATTCTGCTTATATAAATGGAGTTTTAGCTCCTTTTCTCGATTAACATCACATCATCTTCACAGAGGAATGCAGCAGACAAGAAACTTCAATGGCACATTTTTTTACGAGATATTATTCTTACAATTAAAGACTAAGAAAATTCAGAGAAGAATAGAACCACCACCGGCAGTGATACTGAGCATTACTAGAGGACCTCAGAACAGACTCAGACCCATTTTCTTTTAAATTTCAGACAAACCTCACTTAATTCCCTTCATCAAATCTAAGGTGCCATCACTTGTAAGATACACGACCACTAAGAAATAAAAATGCTGCCAATTTCACAGTGATCTGATACTCTCTTATCATATAAAATGTAATGTACTTCTTGATTTCAAAGAGTTTAAAATGTGAAAACATATACATGTTCAAATCAGTGAAGTATGCTAGTTATACCAACTTGAATTTTAATGTCGTGCCCTGCTACTAAGCACCAAATCCAAGACACAGTAAGAAATTTGCTTTTGGTGGACTCACGCTTCCTTTCCCATTTTGGTGCCTGTTCCCTTAGCTAAGGAGCTCAATGTTCCTTCTTCCTTCTTGCCCCTTCCCAATCACACACACACACACACACACACACACACAGCCCTGTCAGTCGTAAGTCTTTTCTGAGCCTTGCTTTCCAGAGAGAGCCAGTACGCCGTACTTTTCCTTCCAACTCCCTCCCTCCTTCTTGTCACTACTAGATACTGATCTCATATATTTTTTTGAGCTAGGAAACTCGGTAGTCAAAGATAACCGCATGATACCATTTCAATAATATTTGCATCTTAATGGTAGACTCCTAGAGTCACAAATTTTAGCCCAAATAGGCCAATCACTTACAGTGGATTGTGAAGTATAATGCAGGCTATATTTTAAGATATAAAGACAATTAATCCATGTAAATTATATCCTCATTTTGTAAAGGGAGGCAATATACTGTGGCAGACAGCATGATCTTTGGAATTTACTAAGACATTGTTTTAATACCTCCTATGTAATCTGGAAGTTGCTTAATATTTCTTACTCCCATTTCCTCACTGATGAAGTAAAAATAATGATAAACACATTCATAAATTTTATGAAAATTAATAAGATAAATATAAATTTTATAAGAAAATTTCTAGCATATCAATGTGTTCCAACAATATGATATAATATGGAGTCATATAATTGTAGGTTATATAATAGAAACAGATTCTATAGAATAGCTTACTTTTGAAACACTAATTGGGCCTAAGCAACATTAAGCACTCAAGCTCTACTAACTCTATGATAAAGTATTAATTGTTATTCTTGATGATTTTCTTTCTAACTTTGTATGTGTCGTTTAGATATTCTTGTGTACATATTAAAATCACTTACCTAAAGGTCTAGGCAGTTAAGTAACTGCTATTTCACACCATGGAAATTATTTGAAATTCTTTCATTTGTTTCCACATGACTGCAATGAGTACTGCATATCACTAAAATATTTTTAAATATTTGGTCATGGTGCTTTTCTAAGAAATTAAAAGCTGTGTTGCTTTGGGAATAGTATACCCCTACAATGAAACTGACAGACCTTTTGTGTTGGTAGCTTCGTATATTTCTCTGATTATTCTTGCCTTTTTAAATTGCCATTTTTCCTTTCCTCTTTATTCTCTCTATCTTGTCTTTAGTTTTGTCTTTTTATTAAATTAAAACCTCCTTCTTACCTTTTCATCATCCCTCTGCAAATTCCCAAGGTTTCCTTTGTCCCAATCAAACAGATAATCATTTATATCTAACCTTGTTTTCTGTAAATAGTTAAGAACCAAAACATATGTATTGATTAAAAGATTAATTATGTCCATATCCATGCTTACCTGTATCACTGTTGATTCTTTACAAAGTTCTGTATATAAATTCCTTTTCAGTATATGTAAATTCTCTCAAATTCAAATATTTGTAAGCAAGTCAAACTCCAAACATTTTTAAAGAGACAGAATGTCAATTCTAGCAAAGTTCTATTGCATGTCAATCCTGTAACGCACTGAACAGATTGTTAGACACTGAGACACAGAGGGTGCTCACTGGAAATGAAGGAGGTTGGTTTTGACTAGAGCTCACAGTCAGAGTTCTCTCAAAAGAGCTGGCTGCTTAATCACTATCTTTGGAGTTGGGCAGAATCAAAAGAAAGCATAGAACACAGTTTAGAGCAGGACTTGATGGCTATATCTGGCATAAATGAAGATGATATGAAGTTTAGTATGATTAAAGACACCAAAAAATGTGAGTATGAACATAAATATATATGTATCTGCAATTTTTCTCACCCTGCTTTCCTAAAGTACCACTGGTACTTCAAGCACTGAACTGGGAAGAGTAAGCTAACTAATAAAAAAAGGAAAATGCTTGGATTACATTTATGTATACTCTTTAATCTATACAAATAAATAAAGCTTTTCAGTTTCTTTTTCATCTAAAACAGTATTTGTTCAATTATCAGATATATAAAGACAATTTTTGGAAAGAAATACGTGTCAAAAATTATTCTAAATAAGATAAAAAATCTATTTAGAAGGACAAGACATCAATTATTAAGTTATACTGTAACATATTAAAATGTATATATCTTTAGTATGTTGAAATGAATAGACAAAACAAATAGTGATGTATTACTAGAGTTGGAGGAGTAAGAAACCGGGCAGGTTATGTAGACTGGGGAGGCTATACCTGTATTGCAATTCAAAGTCGTAAGGCTATAATAGCTTCCACAGGCAAGAGACTATCAAGAGAGAGTTGATAACAGGATGTTGAGGATTATTTACATTTGAGGACAAAAACATAGAGAAAAAGATAAATGAATTATTCAGAGAAGAATCGAGGTTATAAACGTGGAAGGGAAAAAAAAAAACAGGCTTTGTTGAGTAATACTGAGGAACCCCAAAGGAGGGGAATATACACACACATTTATATATATGAATGTGTGTGTGTGTGTGCATGTGTGTATAAATGTATATGTGTTTGTTCGTTTGTTTGTGGCCAATGGTCGTAGATTCACCTGAGAAGTCCAAGAGAATGAAGATCAGAAAAACACAAATGGATTCAGGATTGCTAACCTTAGAGAATTCAATTTCACTTCAATGGTTGAAGTGAGATAATGAGGAAGTAGAGAAACGAAGGAAAGGAGACATAAAATGGAACAAGGCTGGAGAGTAAAGTGAAATCACTTTGAAAATAGAAATCCTGGAGAACTGGATAGGCAATGGCGAATGTGCCAACAGACAGGGAGGACTTCAACATTTTAAAAGGAAGAAGGTAATTGATGGAAGAGAGAGGACAAAATTATGGACTTGACAGTCAGTTTAAATGTTAATGGAGAGTTCTCGAGTGCGTGGGAACAGCTGCTGACAGGAACTCAGGATATGTCAGTTTTAACTATCACCCCTAGGCAGATGAGTCCCAAATACTGTCTCTCGATTTAACCTTTCCCCTGAACTCCAGTTGGGTGGGTGGGCTTGTCACTCAGGGATACGAGGGCAGCGACCATGTTCCCATCCAACTTATCCTGCTATTATTAGTCTAAAGACACATATCTATTTCTGTCTGTCAATTTGTTAGGTCACCACACCCTACTTTCTCTTTTTCCACTTGCCTTCTAAAAATACACTACTTGATACATGGACAGGATCGCTACATGTGATCTGAAACCTAGAACCTTGGGGCGCCTGGGTGGCGCAGTCGTTAAGCATCTGCCTTCGGCTCAGGGCATGATCCTAGCATTCTGGGATCGAGCCCCGCATCAGGCTCTATTGCTGGGAGCCTGCTTCTTCCTCTCCCACTCCCCCTGCTTGTGTTTCCTCTCTCTCTGGCTGTCTCTCTCTGTCAAATAAATAAATAAATAAATAAAATCTTAAAAAAAAATGGAACCTAGAACCTAGAAAAGGAAAACTATTGAATGGATGAGTAGATATATCAATGGATGAATGGATGATTGAATTTACTGATCACTTATTATCTGTCAAATATTATTTTAGTCCTTTTGTGTACAGAAGTGCCTAGAGGCAAATTTTCTGCCTCTACCTCATTGTCAGAGATAGACAAAACAAATGTGTTACACACCCATTTGTGAAAAGTGCTAAGAAGATAGGAAAAGCCACACGAGAGAACTGAGAATGGCGCATGGCAAGAGCAGCTGTCGACTGGTGGGTCAGGAAAGGCTACAATGCAGATCTGTCATTTGGCCAGAAAGGCAAATGAAATGAGAAAACAAACGAGGCGGATATTTGGAGGAAAAGTTTTCTGGATACAGGGAAGAGCAAACACAAAGGCACTATAGTTAGAATAGTCTTAGCTTGTTTGAAAGTGGTGAAAAGGCCTCAGTAGTTTGAGCAGAAAGAATGAGGAGGAAGGTGAGATAAGAAAGAGAGTGAGAGCCCAGATCACAGGGCACTTTCGGATGGAGGGTTGCTAGATTTAACAAATGAAGATGCAGAATGTTCAGTTAAGTTTGAATTTTAGATAAACAACTAATGGTTTTCATATATGTATGTCCCAAATATTGCAGAGACCATATGTAATTAAAAACCTATATATATTTGTCATTCATTTGAAATTCACGTTGAACTGGTTGCCCTGTATTTTATCTGGAAACCCTACAATGACGACACCTTTGGATTTTACTCGGAGTGAAAAGGAAAGGTGCTGAAGCATTTTGAACAGATAAGTAGAGTAATTTGTTGTACGGAAAAGAAATCAGAAAGTGGTAGGAATAAACACATGGAGACCGCCTGGGGCTGTTGGGGTCAAGGCAAGAGAGAGGTTGGTGTCATCTGGTGTGGGAGTGGGGAATGAGATCACTGGTAGTAGAGGTGACAGATTAGGTTCGTGGGGGAAGAGAAAGGAGTCAAAAATGATTCCAAGTTTTCTTGCTTTGAGGAACTGGTAAAACAGAGCTGATATGTCCTGAAATGGGAAAGAAAGAAGAAAATGTAAGACAGAAGATCGAAATTAGTGTTACTTTTAGCAACATTTTTGAAGTATAGATCCCACACCATAAATTTCAGCCATTAAGTGTTTATAATTTAATGATTTTGGGTAAATTTAGAGTTGTGCAACCATCAATCTGATCTAATTTCAGAATATTTTTATCATCCTCAAAAAGATGTTTTATGGCTACTTGCAGTAGTAAGTCCTCCTACATATCTCAAGCCCCTGGCAATCACTAAGCTATTTTCTGTCTTGGTATATTCACCTATTCTGACATTTCATAGAAACAGAATCATACAATATGTAGCCTTTGGTATCTGGCTTCTTTCACTTAGTACTGTTTTGAGACTCATCCATATCATAGCAAGCATCAGTACTTCATTCCTTTTTATTGATAAATAGTATTTCATTGTATGGATATGTTATCCCCCACCCCAGTTTGGGGTTATTATAAATAATGCAGCATTGACCATTCACATACAAGTCATATGTTTTTATTTCTCAAGGGTAGATTGCTTGGAGGAAAGTTGCTGGGTTGTATGGTAAATTTATGTGAAAAGTTTGGTTTTGAGCTAATATCCAAGTAGAAATGTTGGGTTGGTACCTGATATATTGGTCCAGAATTTAGGAAAGAGGTAAATATAAAGTTGGAATTTAACATTATAAACAGTATTTCTAAGGGA
The DNA here is from genome assembly GCF_023065955.2 of Ursus arctos. Lineage (NCBI taxonomy): Eukaryota > Metazoa > Chordata > Mammalia > Carnivora > Ursidae > Ursus > Ursus arctos. The sequence continues at coordinate 73,757,316 of NW_026623067.1, forward strand.
TTGGACCATGTAAGTTCAGAGAAGTAGTAAATGTAGTTACGAAGGAAAAAGGTCAAGGGTTAACTCCTGGGGCATGGCGGCCTAAAGGTTAGGAAACTGAGGAGGATTCGGGAAAAGAGAGTAAGATGGATCAAACACAGGAAAGGTCAAAGCAGACGCTCTTTTGCGTCCTGTGCGTCACATCCCTTTGGTCAATCTCCAAGCTCAGTTGAAACTGTAGGAGTTGGCTCTGTATCATGGGAGACAGTTCCCATTCATGCTAACAACCTCCAAGACTTTCTGCTTAACTTCTCAAAGTTTTGTCCAAAACGGAAAGAACTCACTCAGCCTCCGTGTTCACGTATGGAATTAAGGACCCCACAGTAACGAGGACACGGGACTCCGGGTTATAAATGCCCCCACTTTCTATCCTTTGGCGAGATAATTCTGAGTTTCAGAGTAACAACAAAGCTGGCTGGTGACGAATCAACAGAAAATCAAAGCAAAGCAAAAGGAGGAAATTGAGATGTACAGAAGATCTATTTCTAAGGGTGTTGCTGCAAGGCAGAGCAGAGAAGTGCGGTGGTAGGAAGGAGACAGAGATAAGCAGTGAGAGAGCTTATTCCTCCTCAAGGGAGGAATTTGGTTTAAAGATGGAGAGCATTACATTGTGTTCGTCTAGTGGAAGCACTGAGGATACCGGACACAGAGGGAGAATTGCTGGAGTGATGCCTTTGAGTAGATGAGGAGGGATTTGATTAGGGACAAGTATAGGATTTTACCTTAGAAGCACAGACTTTGTCGCAGTGTAACGAGGGAAGGCAGAGCTTTTGGATAGAGATAAGAACATGTTGGTACATTTAACAGTGTGGATCATGTTTGATTCCTGACTTGAAGAATAAATTCACTCCTGAACATCTAGAAAACAGACAGTTCATCTTCTACTTGAACCCACCAACAACACTGAATATTTATATTTTAGAATAATGCATTCATTTCAGACAATCTTAGAATACCAAAATGTCTTCCCATGATACAGAGCCAACAAGTATAGAGTGGAACTGGAAAGTCCTGGGTAGAGGTGGAAGAGACATACTTGCTGCAAAATAAGAAGCAGCCAGAAGTGTGCATGCGGTGAAAAAGATCGTTTTGGCAGTCACAAGTGTTAGCAGACAGATTTAGCTACAAAAAAAAAAAAAAGAGAGAGAGAGAGAGAAGAAAAGAAAAGAAAGAAAAGAAAAGAAAAAAGAAAAGAAAAGAAAAGAAAAGAAAAGAAAAGAAAAAAGAAACCGGGTCACCTGGGTGGCTCAGTGGGTTAAGTGTCTGCCTTCAGCTTGGGTCATGATCCCGGGGTCCTGGGATGGAGCCCCGTATTTGGCTCCTTGCTCAGTGGGGAGACTGCTTCTCCCTCTGCCTGCTGCTCTCCCTGTTTGTGCTCTGTCTCTCTCTCTCTCTCTCTCTGACAAATAAATAAATAAATAAAATCTTTAAAAAAAATATAACTTCTCTAGCCTAGGTATATCAGCAGTATTTTATCCTGTATCTGAAATTCTCATATTTTTTATTTGAATTGAGTACTGAGATAAGGATCTTAATACACAACCTTATTAGAAAAGAATCTAAGGCAAAAAATACATAATAGATAAAACATTGCAATAAAGATTGGAGAACAGGTCATTTTAGGTTTTGTTTTGTTTTCCCTGCCAGTATGAGGCTGTACATAACTCTTGTCAACTCTAAAGGCAATATTGATGTATGTTAACATTTAATGAGAATGTGCTATGGTCAGACACTGGTAGATGCTGGAGATAAAAATGAGTTAAACAGTCTCCCATAAAGTACACAAACAACTGCAGCAGAGCACTATTTAAAAACTCTAAGGAAAAGTAGGGGACAAGAGTATATAATGACTTTCTTTAGGAGAAGTCAGCTAAGTCATGACAGAACAGGAATCCTATAAAAAGGGCTTTTAAAAATGAAGACATAGACTAAGGAGGGACATTTCAGACAAGGAGCCAAAGTCACTTCACTTCTTTTGGACTCGGCTATCTGTCTGTATAGTTGAGCTATGGAAAGCTTTTCAAACTCTTTTCAAGGAGTCTTTCACAAGCCACAGTAGACAGAGAGAAGCTCAAAGAGGTGGAAATCAAGATGAGTAACAAGGGCTCTTGTCCCCCCCCTTCTACTTCAAACAGAGATACCTTTAGAAAAGTAAAAGGAACCCCATTAATTTAAAATATATATTTATGAAAAATCACTGGGTTCTGTGATCTATAAGGTTTTAGATCTAACATCCCATGGAAAAATCTGTGACTGCTTCTGTATTCATCAGTACTATTTTGTTCATTTCCAGAAAAGAAAACACGTCTGGGGACTGCAACGTAGCTGATAATTTTGATGGGGAACAGGAGGAAAAGGAAGTGTTGGTCCTTGGAGGGGCAAAAAGGACAAAGAAAGGTACTGAATGTGGATGAAAGAATCCGCTGAAATGCAAGGGCAGAAAAGGAACCGGAAATATACTATAAACTTTGCTTAAGACCAGATTTTGTCTCTGGAATATCAATTTGAATATTAAAATAAAAATGGTAGGGGCGCCTGGGTAGCGCAGTCGTTAAGCGTCTGCCTTTGGCTCAGGGCGTGATCCCGGCGTTCTGGGATCGAGCCCCACATCAGGCTCCTCCGCTAGGAGCCTGCTTCTTCCTCTCCCACTCCCCCTGCTTGTGTTCCCTCTCTCGCTGGCTGTCTCTCTGTCAAATAAATAAATAAAATCTTTAAAAAAAATGGTAAAGTCACAATTATAAAATTCATGTACATATATGCAAACATATTCATATATTTATGTGCATATTTTATACAGGTACCAGTGATTTATAAAATGCTAATACAAGAGAATTTGCAATAGCTAAATCTGTGACCCATGCCCTCTAAAAGTAGTCCAGAAAGATAAGAAAATAATTGCCTGATAGAGTTTTTAAAACACACAGAGAAGAAACATGGGGATGGGGTATTTCTGGAATTCATTTTATCTATCATTGAATCCAATTTCGAAATTCAAACCTGTTAAATGAATACCTCGCATCCCCTCACACAAAGAATTAAGTTTCATTCGAAGCTGGTTTTGCAGTGGTCATAAATTCTCGTTTGGACAAGTTAAAATTTTATCTAAAGCAATTTTTGAAACAGTAGATAATATTTGCAACATAGCAAAGTTATGGAAACTTTGTAATTTCTTTAAAAATATATAGGTAAACTATGTTTTAGATAAGCTTGGGGGTACAATGTAGATTTTTGCATTGTTCAAAGTACATGCCTTAGTGCTCTACGCTGTCCTTGCTCAGTTCCTCTCTCTCTCTTTTTTTTTCCCCATGCCAGAGACCACACAATCTATTTGATATTTAACAGTCAAGAGAACACAGGTGAGAAACTGGGCACTTAGGAGCTTCAATTTTCCTAAAGGTTTTGCTTAAGAAATATCTTAATATTTCGCAGTATGTCAACATTCTTATGTTAGCCCATCATACAGAGTTAGTTATACGGCTTTCTTTTTTTATATGGCTTGCCTCATAAGCTTGCCAATTACTATGTTAACTTATTTGAGATTTGGGTCTTCAGACCATTACCTTGTGTCACGAGATCATATATTAAAAATGCCTTGGGCTTTTTTATGAAGAAATTGCATTGCATAAGTTTATTTTGTGTACATTATTTTCACCATTTTTCATGACAATAGTAATAAAATAAGTATTGCTTACAAAAATATACTGATAGAGTCTTATAAATACTAAGTAACCTTGTTTTATCCCATCTGTGGAAGTGGAATCAAAAGTAAGATTGCTTTTTATGTATTTTTAAAAAGCCATTTACACAATATAGTCTACTCTGTCTAAATCCAGCTGACGCTACTGTATTTTGCAGCTGGACTAACTTTGTGACTTTGAAAAGTGTTCTTCACATTGCTTTTTACATGACATCCATTTCACTGTGCCGCAGAGGTGACTGAGAAACATATTTTGTTGGTTAAAAATATTGCAGTAAGCGACTGTCCTCCCCGCAATTTTCAAATAAGAATCAATCGAATCTTGGGTGGTGATGTGCAAATTTTCAGTCAATTTTAACTGGTTTGGCTCTTCCGAAGGTTAAGGTAGTTTAATGGTTGAAAGCACATTGCAGTGAAGCTAGCTGCAAAAGTCAAAGGGTAGAGAATTAGGATTTCATTTCCTTTTAGCTGTCGCCATGTCTGTTTTCTGTCCAGGCGGCCTCTTGCTGCCGTTTAACCCAGGCTTTTAAAGACAAGAGGGGTTGAGAACTTGAGGGCCTCTGGCTTCATTTTAACAAGGCGTCACTAGCACTTTGGTACATAATTTGTCATAAATGTCAGAGGTCACTGACTGTTCGCAACCTACAGCCGGCAGATGGTCATTATGACAGCAGTTATGTTTCAAAGGCAAAGGATGTTTTGTGGTATTTACTTTAGTGTGTTAGTGTTACACCTCAGAGTGTATCTGAGAAGATTCGAGGTTAAATCAAAACATCCTGGTAGTCGACTGCCTAGGCAACAGTAACAAAAGGTAGACCAGTTTTCAAAAGCTATTCTATTTCGTTATTCTGGCCTAAAATTTACACATAATTTTTTTGCCTCCTCATGTTCACGTACTACGGATTTCCCAGTTCTCACTTCTGAGAATTAGTAAAAACAAAATTAGTAAAAAAGCAAATTATTAAAATGTGCTAATGTGAATTTCTATATCTAGCCAGATCATTGAAATTGTAGAAAATAAGATCTATAGATGAATTTCTATATTACAGCTAAACATTATCTAATAGCAGCATCAGATAAAACAAGTAGAGAATATTAGATCAGATTCAACTCATTTCTAAATTGGTTAGTTTATTTTTTAAAATTTTTATTTAAAAACATTTGTTCTGAAAGAACAAGAGAGCATGAATGGGGGCAGGGGAGCAACAGAGGGAGAGGGAAAGAGAGAAAGCCAAGCAGGATCCATGCCCAACACGGAGCCTGACTCAGGGCTTGACCTCATGACCCTGAGATCATGACCTGAGCCGAAATCAAGAGTCAGATGCTCAACATCCTGAGCCACCCATGCACCCCTAAATTTGTTAGTTTAAACGTTGTTAATGTACTCATCATTTTGTCCTGCTTTTCAACTTATGACATTTTATACCAAACAATTTTAATAGTTCCTAAGAGCCAAAATTGAAAACAAGACTCCAATCCTACTGTATTTCCATTAGACACTCCCAGCAGAAACGATGAAGTGTTTGTATTAAACAAAGAGGGCCACCATTTCTCAATAGCTTCTTGTTCTTAAAATCATAAGTTTAGCTACAAGAACTAGTCAGATATGTATTTCTACTAAAACTCATGACCATGAAGATAGAGGCATGCTTGAGACTGGATGAAAATAAAAAAAGAAGAGATGCTAGTGCTTCGCTGGTGAGAGTGTCCTACTGAATGCCCGAGCGTGTAGAGGAGGTGAATGATGACCTCCTAAGACAGGCAATAAATGATACAGACCTGGGGCAAGATGCCGACAGAGCTGTGCGGCCTATAACTATCTACATGTCTGAGAACATGAACCCCATTACAACCTGAACTTCCTGTTTAAAATGCCTCACTAACGCTGCTCATAATTTTACCTCCCAGAAGATACAAGGGGAACAAGAACTGTTACTCTGCACTTCACTCTGATGTAGAAGAAAGAATTGGGTAATGACCGGAAAGTGGCAATGACCTTGGGAGAAACTGAGACATGATACGGTTGGAATTAAGTTTAGCGGCATGCAAGAGAAAATCCAAACTAACTGGCATAGTGCGTAAGATTTGAATCTTTGCTGAAAAAGTCCAAAGGGCAGCTTTCCAGGGTTAGGGTAGCAACCTCACACTTTAGTGCAGATTCCAGGCCCTTCTCAGCCCTTCATTCAAAATGGAATAGATGAAGAACAGGGACATAGAATCTAACTTCACCGCTTTCCAGTTGTTCAGTCTTTGGCAAGTCGTTTCACTTCTCTGTGCCTCCGTATCTACATCTGTAAACAGATTGATAATTACTAACTATAAATTACTTTAACGGAAATTGTTCGTTGGAACTGTGGGTAGGAATTTGTAATAAGTACCCAAAAGTAACCGTAGCTAACATTTAATGAGTGCTTCTCACGTCTAGGTGCTGTTCTTTTTAAGTCTTTACTTGCTAAGTAAGGTACAGATGATAAATGGCAGCATCGATGTGTCAACGTAGCCGTAGGAACCCTGCTCTTAAGCACTATTTAGAGATAAAGAAATGGAGATCCCCATCTCATATGATTATGATATGCACGTGAGTTGCATATGAGTTAACGTACGTGAAGCATAAAGAGTAAATGCTGGCACATGGCAAATGCTACATAGTCTGTCTGCCATTATTATGGCTACTGCTTTTCTGCTGAGGCCTCTTAATCAGCCTGAGATGGCAGCTAGAGCACCAGTCATTCCAACTTTATTAAAAGAAAAGTTTATATCACCTTCCTTTGAGGACACTTCCTATATACACATACCATAATCTCAACTTACATCCAATTGGCCGTAATTTAGGCCCATGAACCTGAGAAATGTGGTCTTTGTTGTATATCCCAGTAACACTTGTGGAATTCATCACTGAGAAAATAAAGAAAAATTAAACATCGGGAGGAACAACCAACAGTTGATTGCCATATGTCATCTGTGAGTTCATAAAATTGTGAAAATTGCCTATTGGAGGTTCTTAAATATGTACCTTAGGCTTTTAAGAAAGCCATTGATAAAATAAAGCAACATCATAGTCATGATCTGGTGTCTAGAGCACCCTTTCTTAGCTCCCCAAAGAAGATTCTTATGAGCACAACAGTTAAGCAAAACAAAAATAAAAGCAACACCTATGAAGACATAAAGACGGACTAATCTCAGAAACCATGGAGTTTTGATGAGCTAAGATTTATAAATAAAAGACGTCATGGACCTTTGTGACCATCACTAATGAGAGAAAGTCAAAGACGACAGAAAGTTTTAAGGGTAAGACTGGAAACAGGGAAGTCCACTTCAGCTATGCTTGGTGTAAAAAATGGACGAAAAGGGAAAACCACCTGTTCTGAGAAGATGAAAGTAAAGCACAGAACTATGAATCTCTTAGTCTTCATCTTCAACCTTCACTGTAAAGACTCTTTCTACAGAGAAAAGTGTAACAAAGATCGTTAAGACAAAGACCTTAGTCTGCTGTGCCTTCCCTGCAGCGAGCTTTGCACATACTGTTTCTCCTGTCTGGAATATCTTTCTTCTCATATCCACTTGTGAAACTCTCCCTCCAACTTCAAAAGCTGGTTCAAACACTAGTCCTAGAAAGTCCAGAGAGAGTGGGAGAATTTCAAGAAGACACACCCGGCAGAGAATATCCAAGTTCCTTTCCCCCGAGTGGGGGCCTAAGGCCAGCTAAGGGTAGCCAGACGGATCAGACTCAGAATTTTAGTTCCGAGGGCTAGAGCTCCTCTTAAGCAAGAAGGTCAGGAACAGATAGATTCAGCCGACGAGTAAATGCCAAAATGGTGACAAAACGGGAAACGAAGTGACATATCGAGTCCATTGAGATGAACGCAGCTTAACTAACAGTTTATGTTAGGCAGAAACGTTATAAAAAGAGAGCAATTTCATTTAATATGAACTTTAATAATGAATTCAGTATGAGCTTTAGTGATTTCTGCAAATGTTTTTGGATGTCTTAAAAAATGTCTCTGGTTATCTTTAGGTTGTCTTTTCTAGTTGCCACCTTCAATTTCCTCAGCTGGAAATGGACTTTCAAGGCAAGTTCGGGCAATTAGGTAAGAGGATGTATGTAAAGCCCTCGGCTTTGTTGGGGGCACAAAGTATTTGCTCACTACTACAGAACTGTAAAACTTATGAACAGGTTTAATACCTCGCCAAAAATAAATGAGATGAATCGACAGCGTCCTGATTTTCAAAAAGAAAATGGTTTTATGTCCGCTTGAATAACTTGCATACCTGAAGCCAAAATCCCTGTGCTTCTTTTCATTCCACTCCCCATCGGGGTCCCTTTTCTGACCTCTCTGTCTCTGCCAATGTCTTCACCTTTTCTGGGTTATTCAGGCTCAAATATTTAAAGTCCCATTTGAATCTGTCTTCCTCATCCTTGCATCCATTCACTTGTCAAGGTATATAGATTCTAAATGCACCGTGTCACTCACATCCCTTCCCATTAACAGAGTTCAAGTCCTCATTTCTTCTCTCCTGGACTACTGAAAACCATCCTAACTGATCTTTCACCTTTTGCGCCTTCCCACCGCTAACACATCCTCCAGAATTCTTCCTGTTGAATTTCAGCTCGTTCGTTTTAACCCATCCTTTCAACCTGTCAGTATCATTCAAAATCCTAATTCCGTCCTCTACAATTTACTGTCCTTTTATCCCCCACCCTCGCTTTCCATATCATCATCCAAATCATATAATTAAAACAACAGGCAAAAGACAAAGCAAAGGGGTGCCTGGGTGGCTCAGTCGGTTAAGCGTCTGCCTTCAGCTCAGGTCATGATCCCAGGGTCCTGGGGTCGAGCCCCGCATTGGGCTCCCTGCTCTGCCGGGGAGCCTGCTTCTCCCTCCCCCTCTGCTTTCCACTCCCCTGATTGTGTTCTCTCTCTCTCTCTGTCAAATAAATAAATAAAATCTTAAAAAAAAAAAAAAAAGGACAAAGCGAAGAACCCCACCAACACAACTGAAAACCATTTCCAAGGTCGATATCAATTCAAACCAATTTAATTAAATAAATATTTATTGGGTCCTTCCATCTATAGTGTGGTACAGTGTGGAAAAGCATTTCAGTCTTGAAGGACACACAGCCCTGGCTTGAAGCTCTGGTTTTCCACATGAGAGTAATGTAGGGGGGCGCCTGGGTGGCACAGTGGTTAAGCGTCTGCCTTCAGCTCAGGGTGTGATCCCGGCGTTATGGGATCAAGCCCCACATCAGGCTCCTCCGCTGGGAGCCTGCTTCTTCCTCTCCCACTCCCCCTGCTTGTGTTCCCTCTCTCACTGGCTGTCTCTATCTCTGTCCAATAAATAAATAAAATCTTAAAAAAAAAAAAAGAGTAATGTAGGAAGGAATTTTTGGTCCACTGAAGAGGCAAAATGGGAATATCTTACCTAACTTAGAAGCTTCAAAGTTAATTAATAGCATTATCAGGAAAGGCAATCTAGTTCAATTTTCAGAATATGGTGTTTAATACATTTGATTTTCTAAAAATTAAGCATCATGCTAAATCTGCAGAGATACAAAGAGTGAGACTCAGCTCCTGTTCTCAGAAAACTTAAGAGTCCAGTTGAGGGGGATTACAGATGTGATAAGAACAGTACACAAATACTAATGAAAAGGTTCAGCGGGGTAAGTCCCAGTGCAAAGCCATGGGACTCAAAGCAGAGGTCACACCTGTCCTGAGGGTCAGGCCTCCTGGATTGTTCCTGATCAGGAATCGAGGGCAATGAGGAATCATCCGAAGTTTTTAAAGAGGAAGTTAAATGATTAGAGCTCGACTTTAGGAAGGCTCCACAGAGAGCAACATGTAGGTTGTATTACAAGATTTGGGAGAAAAGGCCAGATTAAAAGACACTAACCGCACTTTTTTATCTCACTTGACTCTCATGCTGAGTCCACTGTTGCTTCTTTCTTGAGCTCTCTCCTCCGCTGTCTTCAAATTACGTCTCTGTTATGATCTTGTCCAAAATCTTTGGTTATGTGGTTATGGCTCGGTCTCATTTCTGACTCCTTTTTCTCTATTTCTGTAGTAACTATTGCTGTTTCCTAAATTCTGTTATAACCCTCATTTTATATCATTCCATCACACTCTCCTTAAATGATTTTAGTTAGACTCAAGAGCTCAAATCCTGCCTGCATCTTGGCAACTCCCCAAACTAAATTTCTTGACAGAATCGCTCTTGAGCTGGAGAGTTCTATCCACCTAGCTCCTCAACTCCCACAAGTGAATACTCAGTTAATTCTAGCTCAAGTCAAACTAGGTGCCATCTTCACAACAAACTCTCACTCACTCATTCATTCATTCGTTTGGCTCAAAGTATTTGAGCCTGTGCTAAGTACCAGGTATTATTTATAGGCACGGAGGCCTTCCCAGTGAATAGAGATATCAATCCTTGCAGAATTTACATCAAGTTCATCCTGGCAATGGCTTTTCAGTATTGTGATTCTAATTTTGACAATCCCCTTTACCCTAACCAACTGTTTCTAATCCTTAGGTTACTCTCTGATGTCTTCAAGATAAAATTCAAGCTTCTTAGAATAACATTTAAAAAACAAACAAACAAAAATTTATGATCTAGCCCCAGTTGACAGATTAGGGTCATTTTTTTTGCCATAGTTTGCAATTTACATAATTTATGATTCCTCAAATGAGCAATGTTCTAGCTCACTCCTGGCCTTTGCCCTCACTGTTTCCTATCTGGAGAATTTCCTCCTCTTCACCCATGCCCCATTCAGCTAGTGCCTGCTCTCTCTTCAAAACTCACCCAAAACGTCAGCTCTTCCATGATCATTCTCCCAATTCCCAGAGTGGATTAAGTGAGCTTCTCTGTTCCTATGAACTATCTTATATACCCCCATCATATAGCATTTATTCAAATCTATTATAAATACTTACTTCTGTATCGTGGCCCAAGTAGTTTCTGAGCCAGTAGAATATGGGGACATCGATGTTGTTCTCTGATTCCCTGTGCTTTTTGCATTCGCTACTTCTCTAGCCTTAGAGTCTTTTTTAAAAATCCTTTGTGTTAGTTAATTCTTATACTGAATTTTCCCGATTCAAATGACTGTGTGGTTTCTGTCTCCCGGATGGACTCTGACTGATAGGCTCCCTAGCACATACTGAGAACCAAACAAATTGTGGTTGAATTGCTAAACTAATGATCAAGAGAAGAGGCCAAAGTTCTAAATTGCTGTATTTGATGAAGAAATATCACCAAGGTGGAAAGATCACTGAGGATTCCAACTGACTGAAGACGGCAACGAATTATATATGAGGAACAAAACAGAGCCAATGATAACACCGAGATTTTGAGACTGAGAGCCTGGGAAAATGATGGTACTATTAGGAGAAACAGACAACTAAACAGGAGAAAAAGATGGTAATTTTAAGTGATTTTTTAAAAATACGTTTCTATCTTGAGAGAATGGTATTTTCTGCAGTGTCTCAAGCAGTTAATCCAGTTACTCCCATAGCTAAACCTAAAGTCCAAAGATCTCAGTGAGTGGCTTAAGGGGCGAAACGTCTCTTCCTCGCTCACACAGCAGCTCAAGCCCAGGCTTTGGGTCGAGAGCTTTCACACAGTGATTTAAGGAACCAGGCTCCCTGCATCTCATGGTTATACCTTTCCCCTGGAAATGCCCCTCAGGAGCTTCTGCATCTGGGTGCAGATGGGGGAAGACACAGAGAAAGAACACTGGTTTGGGAGGAATGGCCACATTCTTATGCCTGTGGCGTGTTGGAGTGGGAAGGAAAGAGGAGGAAGTAGAGTCCATACCGCCTTAGTTTTATTAGGTTACACTAACTATCCAAGTTTGGGTGAAGTGATCCTAAATGATCTCACCGTATTGTGAAGTATGTGAGAAAAGAGCAAACTCTTCCATTGGAAGCAATCCAACTTTTGTCCAGGCTTATTTATAAAATTAGGTAACTCACTTGCCCTCAAAATAATGGCTCTATTCAGTGACAGCTTGGTATATTGCCTATAACTTATAACAGAAAAGCTAGCCTCTCTAAATAAGGACTACTGACAAGAAATACTCAGCTTGTGAATGCTTACCTCAGAAGTACGCTTTACATCATTTTGGGAGAAAAGTTACCTCACCATAATTATACATCAAATATAACAATAATAACTAACACTTACTAAAACACCACTGTGTGGCACATCGTGTCATGGCGAAATATATGGATTATTTTATTTAAGCCTCACAACTGCCATGGGAAATACCATTTGGGCCCTCACTATGACCACTGAGAACATGTTTTGTTTTGTTTTTTCAGTGTTGACAACAGATGGACCTTGATTCTCTATTTCCCTGGAGCCTTTTTTCTTTTTCCACTTAACTTCTGTGCCATGGTAGCTTCCAGAGGCTGCCTAGGAGTTACCATGTGGGGACAAATTATAGGAAGAAATAGCATTAATCTTTGTGCTGAGAACCTGCTTTTGGTTTGAGAAGAATTCAAATTTCTGCAAAGAAAAAAATATTAAAAGTTCAATGCTATATTAGTATTATAAATAAAATGTTTTATTAGAAAGAGAGCTGGCAAATATTTTACAACACAAGTAGAAATAATAATAGCTAACACCTATAAAGAATTTACATAACTTCCCATTGAATTTGGGATTAAATCCAAGTTCTTTAAAAAAAGTTTTCCTCTATAAAATGGCTCTTGAACCACATTTCCAAAATCATTTTGAGCTGTTCTCTTATTTGCTTTTTGTGTTTCAGTTATAGTGGTTATTTCTTTTTCCTTCAGCTTCTAGAATATTCTGATCTCTTTCCTATTTTATAGACTTGCCACATAGCTCTTCTTTCTTCTTAGAAAATCCATTCTTTTAATTTCCTTCCACCTACTCCTTCCCATCCTTCATCTCACCTCTGAAGAGTAATTTTCTCTGAGCATCTAACGTGGACTAGATTCTCCTAATAGTTGTTCTTCACACGTGCTCTTCACGTGTTCTTCACACGTCTTAAGTTACTTCAGAGCATTTATCACACTTTATTATATTTTTGTGTGTTTGTTTAGTGTTAAAGCCCTGATTCTTAATTCCATCTTTTATTCAATCATTCAACAATTCTAATGAAGGAAAGAGATAAGAGTGTAGTTAGAGAGATCTGAAAGGCAAATACTTTTAATATGTGGAAGATAATTTTGAACATGTTTATCTAGTTTGTTATAGCTATGTAGAATTGTGTAATGAATTTTTTCATAATTTAGTGGCTTTAAATAACAACCACTTTATTATACCTTATGATTTTGTAGATCAGGAATTTGGATGGAGCCTGGCTGGGAGACTCCTTTTTTTTTTTCTGCATACCATAAATAGAGGTAATTTGGTAACATTCAGCTGGTCATTAAAATCTTAGATGGCTCCGTTCACATTTCTAGCACCCTGTTGGAGATGGATGGAAGGAAGGCAAGGCTCAGCTGGGAATCTTGACTGGATCATCTTTAACATGAAGGCCTCTAGTTAGACTCCTTTTTTTTTTTTCATTTTAATAGTGATGTCTCTCACTTTACTAATTCTCAAAATATATGATTCCAAGTCAGACCTTTTATATGGCAGCTCACATCTCCAAGAGCAAGTGTTCTGTCCTCGCAAACAAGACAAGCACCATGTCCTTTAATGAACTGGTCTCAGATATAGTACCATTCCCAGCCCTGTATTGTTCATAGCAACCACATGGCCTCCCAAATTGAAAGGGAGGAAAACCAACCCCACCTCTCCGTTGAGAAATATTAAAGAATTTTCAACCATGTGTTAAAATCTCAGCAATATTTAGACTCTCCAAAACTATGTTGATTGAATTCTAGATAAACAAGGACCAAAAACCATAGTTCTACCATTAAGGGGCATAAAAGAATAATGAGGAGCAATTCTGTTACAGCAGATATGTAATTTAAAGTCTTCCCCAAATCCACTAGTCAGGACAAATCTACCTTCTACTGTACTCCTAAAACACTATGAAAGTATGTTTACTATAGAACTTATTACAATGCTTTCAATAATTCCTTGTTTCTTCTGTTAGAATATGGGGCCTAATAATCAGTGTAATGCTTTGCTGTGGCACAGACTACGTACTCAATAAGTATATAGTAAACAAGGAATACTTCATAAGACATAAAACACAGCAAACTGATCTGTAAGTTTAGCACAGAAAATCCTAACCAGGAGTTAAACAGATACTGGTAAGCTGGGGAATATATTTATAATAGCATTTCTACATGTAAATCTACTTCAAGGTCTAAATTAACAAGTTGGAGAACACACGTTTTGATTCTGTCACTGTCTAATTCATACTGAAGATGCATTTCATCTGAAGAAGTTAAGAACTCTACATTTGCTTGTTCCCTCTTGGAGACTTCTAGAGGCCCTAAGAAGTATTTTCATCTCCAATAGTAGAGAAGAACATAGATTCCAGAGTCAGACTGCCCTCACTCAAATTCATTCTTCAACACTTACTAACTTTTTGTTTTTTAATGATTTTAAAGTCTTAGTTCTCCATCTGTAAAGTAGAAATAATAGTAACTACTTCATAGGGCTGTTGGGAAAAATAACTATTATTCAGGTAAAACTTTCGGAGAAATAACATTGTAAGCATTTATCAAAGATACTCCATAATTCTTTGTATTTCAGTCAGAAGAACTAGCACACTTACTTATAAATATGTCTAACTTTGTCCTGTCTATATTTTGAGTTCGTGGAGGTAAACAAACTTGTCTCATGCAACTTGCTATCCCTTAGAAAAGTTAACAATATTTTATAATTACAATTTGTACCTTGGTTTTCAGAGTTCTATCATGTTTATTGTTTATACCCTTTCTAAAGATGCAACAGACGGGTTGTCAAGGGCTTCCACCCTGTCAAAACAGTCTGGGTATAAAATTGTCCCTTCAAAACAGAAAGACCTGTTGGGAAATCTCTATTGGACAATTTGTAAGGTAACTCCTGAAGTTTTATGATTCTGGAAATTATTTAAAATTTTAAATAGGCTATTTATTGAAATAAAATATATGTACTGAGAGGAAACAAATAATAACCACCAGCTTAATTAATTTTCACAATTTGAACACTGCGGTGTAACCAGAACCCATATTTAAGTACTGATAAAGTTATAATTATTTATAATTAAAATATTTATTTATATTATCACATCCTCTCAAATATAAGATTATCTTTGTTTTGCATTTATATTTCAAAGTCAAAGACAAATGTTCTCCAAAGATAAAAAGAATTGCATTACGAAAATGCTAAGTATGACCACAGCTTCAAATTTTTGCACTATACGTAATTGGTGAAGGTATTTTGAGTCAAGAATGTTTGCTCCAAAGGTCAATAATTAAAATCCCTTATAGTTTTATCACTTGTTACCTCAGAAGAAAAATTTACCCTTTATGTAAGGCCTTATCAAATAAGCTATCAGCTATACAAGACATTTCTGTACATATATAAATGACAGTAAAGTACACATCGCTCCTATACTTGGGTTTTCAGTAATTAATTTAAGTTATTTTATTGATGGTGTTTCCCTAGGAGGCTAATCACCAGTTACAATACTGAAAAAGTTAGTAATTGAATTTAAATGACACTTGGAAATTGTGGCTGAGTCCCTCATAGACATTCAAGTTTTATCTCCTGTCAAGACACCTACCTAGAGAATCTCCAGAATTATAAAACACAAATACTTGATATTTAGTGAAAGGAAAAAAATCTGTTTCCTTTTTTCTTTTTCTTTTTGCAGCCTGTACTCGGTCAACTTCCCTCTGTGGTTTATAGATTCTGCCAGATGACTCTTCAGACGTGGGTTTTCTTTTCCCACTTAAGAGCAAATAAACGGAAATTGTGCTCAAGTAGCCTTTCTGCCCAGAAATTAAAACTTGAAAATAGAAATAAATTGCGTTTGAGTTTGCATCTCATTTGATGTGCAGTCTCTCTAACTAGCATATATAAATCTCACGAAATAAATGATTTTTCTTCAGACTAAATTCAACAGCACCAAGTCCCAGGCATAACTTTCAGCCAGGGATTTCAGCATGTGTCTTGTAGAAAGTATCAGGAAAAGAGTGTACAGAAAATCGAGGAGTGGTAGGTAGGTAGCCACTAATTAATGAAAAAAGAGCCCCAAATAACTCTAAATATTTAGGCTAGATAGTTTAAATGTGCTTACAAGGGATGACTATTAGCCCGTTTGAGAGATGGTCGTTCATTCATGGCACAATGCAGGTCCCTCAGAGGCACCACTGTGAAGGGAAACAAAGGGTTGGGGCAGCCCCACCCTCATCCATTCTCCTCCGCTGCAACCCCCCTTGTTCACAAACCCCTTTCAACTGCTCCTTTATTCTGGATGTTTACTTTTACTCATTCAGATCTCTTTTTGCTATCTCACGCACAGCATACCCCACCCGCCAGCAAGCTGCACCCTGAACACAACCAAACCACAAGCCTGCCATTGAAGAAAACGAATCTCAGGTCAAAGATTCAATCGTTTGTATAAACGCTTTGTGAGTTCTCACTTTTTACAAAACAGTAACTAAAGGTAACTTGATGCAAGCTAAAATAAATTTCTGGGGAGGAGCATTCTGCAGCAACAAAGGGAAGTTACAGTATAAGCATTTTGGAGGGTTTGTTTCCTTGATAATTCAAATAACAAAGCACGGGAAAATATCACCTGAGTAATATAAAAATGGCAGAAAAAAATATCTTGTATTCTAGAGTTGATATGTTAGTTTTGAGTTTGCTTTTACTTTCTAAGGTTATTTTTGTAATTCAGAAATCTTTAAATCCTGGAGTATGAGATAAATAAATGTATATACGATATTACCATATGATTACTATATATTTATATATAGTAATAAATATATTATTTATTAATAATAAATTATAGTATGTTATAAATATTATATATAAATATATTTTATATAAACATATATATTTATACATATATATAAAAAATAGCTCCCTAGGATATGTGATTATATATAAATAACTTTGCAAGAAGTTATACCTGTAGAGGGGTGGGAGAACCTTTCAATTAAGGCCTCTCCTAAGGTATTAATCAACAAGTTATTTTTCAACAAATATCTGCATTTTAAAAAAACATCATAATCAGATCAAGGGAGTATTTATAATGATATCGCCATTTACAGTTGGACATGTCAACACCTGTGAAAGTTTATTCTCTAAGTCATTTGTGTAAAATGGAATAGAGTCTTATTCAATCTCATCTTTTGAGCAAAAACTACAGTATAATTTAAAAGGCTTTTTAAATAAAAAAATTAAATATGGTAAAATCTATGAAAAAAATTATTTTTAATTTGAATACAATTAATCAATCTCAGGCCATTAAATCTAATGAAAACTACTAGTTTACTACTCCATATTTTTCTTTTGTAAAAATTATTTTAAGTCAGCTTTGCTTTTTTAAATGAAATGCATCTTTTGAGCTCTCTACGAAACCACAGCATAATAATCAAGATTTATAATAGCATTACACAGCCACAATATTGTGGGGGTTTTTTCAGTATCTTTAGGTAAAACTTTATTTTTGGTATCAGAGAGAAAAATGTGACTATTTCCTAATATCCCCACTTTTACTTTGGAAATACACCTATGTTCAATCTATTATTTAAGGCTTTATTTTTAAATTATTAAAAATTATGAAGTGTCTACCTCCTTAATCAGTAATAAAAGAGTCACATACACAGATGTGAATATTTCATTCATTCCTCTAAACATGTAGCTCATGTATGTGTTTTAATTGGGACAATCCCGCTCTCCTAAACTCTCAACTACTTTCATTAAAGCACATGAGCATGCAAACAATGATGACCCTTTAGAGCAGTCATAAATTTAGTCGCCGGGAAATGAGAAGGCTTCACAGATGACTTAATTTGCTGTGGGAACCTGCGCTTCCTCCGTGTGTACCCTCTGCATTTGGCTGCCTGTGACCTTCAGCACCAGCCACCTGCTGGAAGCCATGTTTGATTCTCTGACCAGGGAAACGCCTGCTTGACAACAGAATGGTATCATAGGACAGTGTGATGGAATTTTTCTTTCTCTGTCATCATTAAGGGGGTTCCCCCTATGGTGAGGGGAATGAAAAGTACGATTTAATGTTCTCTGGAGAGTGGCAGGGGGAAAAAGGCTCAAAGCTTCACATGCTGCTTTCGGAGTGGGTCATTTCAGTCCTTGTGGCGAATGGGATGTCCCAACGGAATTTGCCATAGACTGGTCTGAAAAGAAAGGGATTAAGACCCTTTTCAGGATGGAAATGTAACAAAAGGACCACTTTTATGATGTAGCAGCATAAAATAGGGGGCTCTATTGTGCAACTGATTGCTAAAGATCTTTGAATTGGGTAGCCGAGCCTGGTAGGCCCTGTTCCCGGCGGGTTTAGAGGCTTGTACAGAATATGTCTCCACTAGACGCAGAGGTCTGCTCTCATTTAGGCGCGAGTAAGAGATTATCAGTTTGTTCCTACATGATTTTTTTTCCACACCTACCGAAAAGTGGCCTGTAGGGAGATTATACTCTAGTGAAAGTTGCTGCTAATTAAAACAAGTAATTAGTGTTCCTCCAGGCTTTGCGGTTTCACTCACTTTTGCCCGCCAGACAGCATTAGTTTAAAAGCAATCCAATTTCTAGCAATAACAGACTGTAAAAAAGTCATTTAACAAGTATATAAGTGTAAGGTCACAGTTCAGGCGTTGATTTATCTCTTCCGGGCTATTTGGAAATACTGTAGCAAAGTTGAAGAGAAAGAAAGTTAAAGAACTTAAAAAAAAAAAAATTAACATTAAGGAAAAAGGCCACAGGCCTCAGTCCATTTACCAAAAAAAAAAAAAAATGACAAGCAAAAACTGGGAGAATATGAGATTTCCTAAATTGCATTAGGAAACGAAAATTGGATTTAATGCTGTTTTCTCATAGAACCCTCACTTAGCATTTTGTAAACAGATCATTTCATTAAGTCCTTTTGTTTCTCCTCCCGCCTTTGCTGAAACAGAGACTTTTTATTGACTGATTCTCATTGAAATGAATTGGAACAGTGGAGTTTAACACAACACGTTATTACCCCCTTTTTTTTTTCACAATTCCAAAATGACTAGCCTGGCTCTAGTTTGCATATCTGGTGGGAGGATTTTGTTAAACTAGAGAGATTTTGAGAGAGATTAAAATATTTTATCATAAAGAGATGTAACAAAAATTTATATATATATATATATATATATTTAAAAAACCATACCTACACTGAATCATCCCCTGATCAAATTCTTGTGTAATTGCTGACTTTTTGTAATCTGACAACCTTCTATAATTGCTGCCTTGGCTGTTTAAAATGATCTATTTCTGAGGTTGATATCATCAAAGACACGCATGCCATTGTGCAAGAAATGCAATATAGCTTATCATTAAAATCTCCCAGAAGTCTCCTCCCCTACCTAACAAATTAATCCATAATAGTTCAATTAAGGCACAATTCTCAGATTTGTGAGTTTTTCAATGAGATATATATAGATATCTATATCTATCTAGCTATCTATCTATAAAATTTTTTTAAAAAAAAGACTGCCAGCGATTCCTCTACAAGACACAGAACTTTCCTTTGCTATTTGTATTGTATGGTGCTAATCATATCAATAATATTCCATATGTGAAAAGACAATTATAAACTGTTAATACCACAAAATGTCAGCTATTATCATATATTCAACTAGTGGATTTTGAATTTAGTCATCTTCTTTAATGGATTACAGTTAATGAAGTATTAAGTATCCTGATTGTGAACATTTCAGGTTAAAATAAGACTACAGACCTATCCCATTTTAAATGCCAATTTAGAATATGCAGATGTCTTTCCCAAAGTCTGGCAGCTTGTTTAAATTAATGAAATAAATTTTCATTATGTGATTTATGAACTCTAAACCATATCTTAGAGTTTCAGTACATGCTTTTCCTTTTCTAGAATTTACTTCCTATATTTATTTTAAGTATAAGAGTTTTGGCACCAAGCTTAAAAGGAGAAATTTTACAAGTAGCATGCGATCAGTAAGTAAATCTATTTGCCTCTCTGCTTAATTTTTTTAAATATCTATGGGATGAAAAAGAACAACTTTTTCTGGCTAAAATTTGTTTTTTTCTAAGAAGGAATCTATGAAATAATGAAGACAGAACTCATTACTAAGCATATTACTGTACATATCACTTTCCTAGTAGAAATACTCATCTTTAGCAATTCTACAATTAATTTATAAGCCTTGCAAACAGTTAAATGTGTACATTGAAAGTTGTTGCCAATCCTACCTTTTTTCTTGATCATAAGCACTACACTCAACTGGCATTTTAAGATTCATTATTTTTTGTGTTGATTTTTAATGGTAGAAAGCCTTCTTTCAAAATCGGCCTGTGATAGTATTTGATTTTCTTAATCTGAATTGAGGCTACATCTAGGGGGTCTCCTTTGGAGCTCAGAATTTGCTTTTTATTTCAGGGCTGATAAGCTGGAGGATGTGACTGTGGCAGCAGCACAAGACCGAGGGCAGCAGAGGGCAGACTGCGCAGAGACCTGTGAGGACTCTTTACGGATCGTGAGGGAACCATAAGGGAGACCATAATAGCCCTCATTTCATGTATTAAGCCATATTTGCACAACAATTCCATTATAATACAAAGATAATCTCTAGAAGTAATTTTAAAACAGCAAATGTATAAATGCTGAGTCTCAAGTAAAAGAAACAATTTTCCTAAGCCAAATGTCTTTTGTAAGAGATTTCAATGGTCGTTTGATTCTGTTTTAAAGATAATTTGACCTTATGATTCACCCTTTCTTAAATGTATGTCTCCAATATAATTGTTTTCATTTGGAGTTGAAGTTAAAAAAAAAATAGCTAAATAATCCGTCATGATTTGTTTTACTGCTTTGCAGTGCTTTTGTCTAACCAAAGGAAACTCTTAAGTACACAATTATTAGTATTAAAATTGATGTCTCCAAGAGTTCAATTCCAGCTTATTAAAAAAAAAAAAATCACCTGCTGAAAATAATAGTGACTCTAGTTTCTCTTTACATTTTTAAAAATATATTCCTCGCAATACAACTATTTAATCTAAGTCCACGCAGCTGGGCCATACATACAGTCTTTGAAGACAAAAACAGTATTATCTTTATGTAATGTAATAAAAATCACTAAGCGCTAACTGAATTTAATATAAATGAATTTCTTTGATATTTTTATCAACATTTTACTAAAGATACAGTGTAAATAGCAACTTTCATTATAAAGTAATTTAGGAGTTTCCCTAGCAAAGATAAAATACAGAAAAGATTATGTAGTTTGTGAGGCATGGTACTTAAAGGAGAGCAGTCCTGTGTCGTTCCGTACCGCAGAGTGCCTCTACAAAGCACAGGATTTATCCACTGCACAGCAGCACCAGGCAGGAAGAATAAAATTAGCATTTATGAGAAGCTGCAATGTGCCAGGCATCACGCTAAGCACGTTACGTATATTATCTCATTTATTATAACAGCTTTGCGGATAAAGACTCAGAAGCTTAGACGGGTTCGGTAACTTTCCCCACAAAGGTAAGGTGAAGTCAGTGCCTTCATTGGAAAATATTTCTGGAGTACGTCCTATGTGCCACTCACTGTGCAAAGCACATCGTGGGCTTCTATGGACAAATGCACGAGCTCCCTGCTCTCTGGAAACACACCTTCTAGTCAGAACACATTGTAGATGAGTATGTAAAGAAAAAGACAAAAAACAAACAAACAAAAAAACCCCACAATATTGGTGGTAAGTATCATACATAAAGACCATTTTCAGTCATCCATGAACAAACTTGTCTCCACGATAATGCCAATTTTTCCACATTATTTCAACCTTTTGACCTCAATGCAGACTTTTATATTTATTTCTATTATATTTAATCCTATAAATTGTAGTTGCATTTCCCCAGATTTTAACTTCTTTGTGATTCCCGATATTTTTATTCTCTGAAAAGCCGATGGCCGGTCAGACCATACCACTCATGCCACCCAGAGCCAGAGCGGACTGTATCCAACTTTTCCAGATTCACTTTATTCTTCAGAAATTTAGACTGCTATTGCAACCCTCTCTCTAAAGAGAATTGACTTTTCAGTCCCAATTGGTTCCATTGACCTTTGTCCCCTACTGTCTTGACTTACTCCCTTCTCTCTGCTGCCACTTGTTTGATCCTGTGTCTTTTATCATAGAACCATTTGGGTACTTGACTGTCTCCATTTTCAGTATAATAGCTAACATTCATTAAATGTCTACTATGTGCCAATCATTCATTCTAAATTTTCTTTACATTTACATCTCATGCAAATGACCAATTTCTTTTTAAGGAAAAGTATGGCTGTCACCACTGTTTTATAAATTAGGAAAATGAGGTGCAGAGAAGCCCTCCAATGTCTCCAGAATCATACACTAGCAAGTGACAGAGCCAGGATTTAGAAGAATGCAGCTCAGTGATTTTACTGGTAATTTCGTGTTTCAGAGTCTTTTATAACACTGGAGCCACCTTCCATTTCAAAATGGATGACCATAGAATCAAGTCTCTTTTCTCTCAACGTTTTTGGAATGTGTCTCCTCCTTAAAGTCTAGGGTAGAGGTTAAATTACATTCAGTGTTCCTTGCCATGTTTTTATAAATTCTAAGTTAATAACAGCACATCTTCCTAGGTTTTTTAACACCACTTCTCCAAATCATGTTACAATAGAAGGGAGAATGAAAGAAGAGAAAGGCACTGGGCTTTGGCTGTAGAGTCTGCCAGGTACCTTCAAATCTAGCTCTGCTGTTTGCAGGCTGTGTGACTTTGGGTAATTTACTTCATTTCTCTTAGACTTTAGTTTCTTTTTCTTCTCATGGAGGATAACATATGTCTCAGGGGGGTGGTGGGGAGAATCAACTTAACCTAAGCAACGTGGTTTGGTATACACGATAATGTTGATTTTACTTTTATTAGAATTGAGATCGAAGAGGCAATTCTTTTCATTATTTCTTAAAAGTGTGAGAGAAATTTTTCCAAAAGTAAGTCAAGTTCTGTCAGATGCTCTGTTGTTGGCTCTCTGGCTTATCATAGTCTGCACAGTCGGTCAGCTCTTCAGTCATCATTCATTCACTTGTTTATTCAGCAAGCAATGCAGTCATCAGGCATTTATACGAACTACTCAGGAGGATTTCTAGAAGTATCCTACCAGTTTCTGTGCTAAACAGCAGGATTTCAGTGGTATGTGAGAGAGAGCTCCTACAATAGAGAAGTTTACATTCATACGATGTGATAAGAGATATGAGAGAAGTCAGCAAAAGAGCTAAGCTTATGTTAACATTTATATTATGACAGCATTATCCACATCTTCTCTCTTGCAAGGTGGTCTGTACTCAACAGTTCCCCTCAATTTAGCTTCATCTATAAAGTTAAAAATTTTATCTAAATCTCCCTCTAAGATCTTTTATCTCTTAAATGCTATACTTCTACAATCATGTCATGGCTGGTTCTGTTTCTTTTAATTCCATCAGCCACATTTCCAGTCTAAGGTTTACAGAATTTATTGAAGTAGAATGACTAATTTGCAACCAGTATCAATTCTTACTCCTTCTGTTACGTCAAATTGGTACACATGTGTACAAAATAATGTTTTAAATCCTGTTCAGTTTACCTGATATCTTGCTGAAAGTATAAGTTTTGTAAGAGATCATCTGCTCTGTTTCTCCTAATGATTGCTGGGGACCTACTATTACCCCTTTTCTTCTTTCTTCATTATTTCCATTGTTTCTCAAAAATAATCTTCTGTGGTTTTTTTTTTTTCTGGACATTTCCCCCATCTCTCTCAAACATTATTAAAGTAATAATTTCTGCTACAAATTACACTGGCCTGAATATGTCTGGAGAATAACCAACAGCAGAATACTCATGCCAGTGCGATGTGGGGAGCATTCGATATACACTTGGAAACACACTGGAGACTCAACCATGATATTCTTGGATTGAATCTCTAGAAAAAAATAAGACACCGTGGTCTGTAGAGAATAATATTTGTATGAACATAGGCAGACTCCTGGTGACCTGCTACCACAATACGACATGCATAGGACATGCAGGGACTTCAAGTATGACTTTTTTTTAGCTTTCTGTAACTCCCGTATTCGGCTATACTTTTCATCCATTGCATTTTTGTCATGTTTGTCCTCTGCCTCTTTCCTACTATAGAACTTCATGAGGAAAAGAAAATTTCGTTACTGCTGTGCTGTCAGGCATTCCTTAAATATTCACTCAAGGAATGTCGTGAAATGGTTACTATATCACGGAAAATATCACGAGATTAAAATGTCTGTGTTGGTATTATAGAGTATATAAAGAGACACTTGTTAAAAGAGATATAATTTTGACATTCTAAAGCAAAGCAGTTTTACAATTATTGTATAAATTTATAGTCATAATTTCCATGTATGGCTCCAATTTTGAATACATCATTTCACCTTGAAAAAAAAAATGTTGAGTATCATGGAAACTTCATTACCATATCTACAAAATAATGAGTAATTGTAGAACAAACACTGGGAAACCAAAGTTTTCTTTCCTTCTAATCATGATTTCATTCATGAACCAATTTTCTGGAGCGCCTGGGTGGCTCGGTCTGTTGGCTCAGGTCATGATCCCAGGGTCCTGGGATCGAATCCCACATCAGGCTCTCTGCTCAGCGGGGAGCCTGCTTCTCCCTCTCCCTCTGCCTGCTGCTGACCCCTGCTTGTGCACACTGTCTCTGTCAAATAAATAAATAAAATCTTAAAAAAAAAAAAGGAAGGAAGGAAGGAAGGAAGAAAGGAAGGAAGGAAGGGAATTTTCTATTGAGTGCCTACTATTTGCCAGACCCCGGGAAGAGGGCTCTATAGATGCAGAAAAGAGTACTCTCTTGGGCAGCTCGCATATTAACACTGGAAAGATAGAGAATATCTATCTTATCTACAGATTAGCATGGCCCCTGCGCAAGGATGACACCCAAATTCATGCAGATGCAGAAAAGAAAGGTAGTCACCACTTTTGACTATTTTCTGGGTAAATAGAATGAGAAAATCTACAGTTGAGGTGTGGACAAGCTAGTATCTAAATAAAGCAAAGAACTGGGCTCCTAATGGAGCGAGGAGGAAGGGAGCAAGGGAGGACCGGGGTAACAAAGCCGACCTCTGAATGGAGACAATTAATGATGGGAGTTCTTACAAATGAATGGAAGTTACATAGGACGATCAAAATTATCACATTCCAACATGCCCACGATAACTTGTTTACTGTGTGGACTAGCAATTTCCACTAATTAAAATTGATTCTAAGCAATTTGATTCATGTTTAATGTATGTGTTCTTTGCACTTACTCTAAAGAACAATCTGCAATTCGCAAGTTTTGCCTTAAATGTAAATGCCAACAATACTCTTGTTTCTTATTTAGTTTTCAAGTACTTCAGCAGCACGAGGAGAGCAGCGAACTACATTTTGAAGCTACTGGTCCCTGCAAGTAAAGGTCCCTCCTATTTCCTTTCTGATTTCCGACTCTGAAAAGTGTCATCACTACTCCCTTATGGCCGTTTTCTTTTAACTAAATCTAGACTTTTTCCTACTTACACTACTTTCAAAACCAGCACCTTTTTTTTTTTTTCCTTCTGTCCAAAAGTCCTATAACAGTTTTCTCTCCTCACCACTGGAAATGGCTGCCAATTAATCCACGAATGCACAGTTTCTTCTAAAAATAAATGAGCCACTTGACCAAAGTTTTCACCTTAACTCATAAGAACCATGTTTATGCCTTTGCCAGGGCCCAGGACTGTGGATTTATTATAGAGACCTAACGAGTATAAACATTTCTAGTGTATTTGTTACAAAGTATTTGGGTCAGTCAACCATCATTTATTCTTTTATTCCCAGTCTCAATAACAAATTGTATCTTACTAGTTGTTATCTTAGTGAAGGTTAATTCCAAGATCGTGAGTTTTAAGAGTGTAACAAGTACCTTTTACTTCCATCAAACACTTAATTTGCTCCCTCTCTAAATATTTCCCAACTCCTTGACTAACTCCCCCCATCTCAAACTTTCCAAAAACATCTTTCTTTTTATTTCTATAAAACCACCCCTAACTCCCTTCAGGGCATGACCAAAGCTCCCTTGGTAAAAAAGAGCCCTGTAACTGAAACCCCAAGACCAAGATCCAGCGTTTTGTTCTCCATTTTGTAGCCACATAGTATTAAGTAAGCAAGTTATTTTTCTAAGTTTTCCTGGGTCTGAGATTTGGCAAATAAGAAAAGTAGATGAATCGTCTATAAGGTCCCTTATGGTTCTTATATTCCATAACCTTATTATAAGTCCCTCCAAACTACCAGGACCCTCAGGTTCTGTGTAGTTAACTTTATTTCATGCTTTTATTTTTGTTGTTTTCCATATTTTTCTGCGTGTGTTTTTCTATAACCGCTTTGACAAACAGGAGCCCCTTCATCTATTGTTTACGCTATATAATATTTAGCAATTAAAAATTAGTCCAGCTAACTCATGACCTCCTTCATACTAGAAATTTTGATGGGAATTTTGTACAACTAAACTTAAGCTATGAAAATGTCAAAAAATTCAGTTTTCCCGTTAATATACGGCATTCTCTTTACTTTGGAATTTTATTGATGGTTTGAAGTTTATCTAAACCAGTGGCTTAGAGCACCATCTAAAAAAAACAACAAAAAACTAAAGGTGGTAATATAGTTGTGCTGGCCTTCAATTAATTCCATGTGTCTTATAATGCAGTCTAGTATGAGACAGGTGATTGACGGATATCCCCGTCAAACGACTGTGCAGAGAGAAGTGTGTGTGATCTCAGTCCGGTTCAGAGCAGAGTGGTCACCTGGAAAACCCTCAGCTCAGTAGAAATGTTCATCCTCGGTGTTATCAGTCTCATCCAAGAAGTTCAAAACTAAATGGACCCAGGGACCATACTAGGACTTGAAACCTTCAAAGGGGCTCCTGCGGATCAAAGATAGGCCCTACTCACCTGATCCTATCCGTTCACGAAGGGCGAGCTTTTTAAGAAGACCCTTAAGTCAACTTTAAAAGAGAGCACTAAAATGGAATTTAATAAAACACAGAACCAGGAAAATCGAAAATAGGAAAGACTTCAGATGGTCTAACAGTGCGGGGCTTCGTGGCATTTTTTCTTCTGTTGCTGTTGTAGGCCATCTCGTCAAAATGACCCAGTAAAGAGAAACAAAAAGGAAGGGATATTTTTAAGGAATGCTTGACTTGACTCTAGAAAATATCTTAAAGTATTTATTAGACCGAAACACCATAACAAAATGTAAGTTGGGTTCTCACAGGATGTGTTTTATATAACTCGTAGGTACTTGCTACATGCTGAGTGATAACGAGGATAATACTGATTATTCGATCATGAATATGGAAACAGAACACTTTAAAAGGAAGTTTCTCTCTTGAGTTTAGGAGATCATCTTTATTTATCATCAGTTTTAAAAGTCTTAATACTGTCATTAAGAAATGATGTTAACTTGTAACATAAGAATAATATTAACCAACCATGTTTTTAGAATCACGGATATCAAGAAAAATATTGCTTGAGGGCTTCCATTATCCCCCCAAAATCAGACGATTAACCCTAAAGCTAATTTAATATCCTATTTCCAACCTGAATTTTAAATGAATTATATGATCTATTCCATAACATATCCTATCCTTTGAAACAAACTTTGAAGCAATTACTTAAATAGGATTCTTTGGGCCTGCTTTAAAAATGTTGGTGTATGCTTTCTGGCTTGTTTTTGTTGTTTTAATTTAACATTATGTGTCATGATTAACAATAAATAAACCTTTTAGATTTTA
This sequence comes from Ursus arctos, assembly GCF_023065955.2. Classification (NCBI taxonomy): domain Eukaryota; kingdom Metazoa; phylum Chordata; class Mammalia; order Carnivora; family Ursidae; genus Ursus; species Ursus arctos. Next base: position 73,784,975 of record NW_026623067.1, read on the forward strand.
GTTTGGTAACTAAAAGCGGAGTTTTAACCTCTCAGGGCTATTTCAGATTTCTGTTTTACTTTTTTCCTTCTTTTGTTTCATCTTTCTTTCTTCCTTTCTTTTCTCTTTCTCTTACTTTCAACTTCATGATAAATTCTGGACTATGTCTCAGTGAAGTTTCAACACTAGATTTAATGAAGTAGCTGAACTTTTAACCTCTGAGACCAACACACTTTAAAACTATCACCAATATCCATCGTACTTTTTTTCAGTGGTTCTGCTCCAGATATAGTAAGCCTTACAGTGTACAGAACCTTATTTACCCAAGCTCTTTGTAACAGCAAATGGAGGGGGTTTTAATTCTTTTTCTGGTCTATCTCAAAATTCTTGGAAAAAAAAATAATAAAAAAGCTGGAGCCTCCAGCCCTCTCTACTCCCCAATCCTGCTCCTCTATTGGTCGCTGGTCTACAAATAAAGAGCTCCTGGGTCGTCAGCTTTCGATAAAAAGTCACTTATTTTTAACAAGGCTTCAGATTTCTCAACAGAAAGGATCGTTTTTACCAGGTCATCGTCTTACAGCTTCCAAAATCATCCGATCTATTCAGCCTACATTCTGCCTGCAAGGCGCACGAAGCAGCATTTCCTCGAGTTCCAGAGCCAAATAGTTGGGATGCTTTCAAAAGCAAAGAACATATTTTAAAATGTAGAATTCATGCTTCCCTTTTCCTCTTTGTGCCATAAAACACTTATAAATGTCACTCCAAGCTATGTGTGTCTGTGGGGAGCCCCAAACCAGGCAGTTCCTTGTTTGTTGGAGGAATAATCTGATGAGCAGTGAACACTAGAGGGGGAGCTTAGCCGTTCGGAAGAGAGAAAGCTTCAGACCCTTTGGGAGAGGATCTAACACACTAGAGCCACCGACTTACACAAGTCAGCAAAGAGTTGGTCAGCCATGGTTCAGAAGTCGAAAGGTCAGGAATGGTAGGTAGCCAATTTATTGTCATTTTCCAAAAAGGCAGAGAAGCAGAAGTGGAATTGAGAAGTTTAGCTACTCTACATGCTATGATATGGAATCTTTTTAAAACCTCTCCGGAGGCAGTTTTTACATGAGGGGTAGGATTACAGAGGCTTTTCCCCCCTTTACCATGACTGTCTGTCATTTAAATGTCTAAGGAATGATGGGATGAATTATCATAAAATTTTGACAAATTTGATAGCTCAAGCAAGAGGGGGAAATAGGCATTCTGATTATTAGGTTCTAATAAGACATGACATTTAAAATGAGTTTACATGGCAGTTAGACCTTTGCTTTTTTCCCCCTTGATTTAAAAACATTGAGGTTCTTTTCTTTGGAAAGGAAATGACTTATTTCAGTTTTGCTTCTTTGTACTTTAATGTCCTATTTTACCTCTTATGTATTTTTATCCCTTGTAATCATATCTAATTGCTTTCCGCATCTTGCCTGAAACAAGAAAACTTAAAATGTGTCTTAAAAACAAAACCAAACAAAAACACAGAATAGTTAAGGAGAAATAGTTAGAATTTTAGTAGGAAATAAATGTCAGCAAACTTTCATTTGTTATTAGCTTACTTTTTTTTCTGTTTCATCTTAAACACTTTAGATAAGGCATCATGATTTCAGGAACAATTGTGTTTTACAAAAAGAAAACACTAAGAAGAGATTAACCAAAGTACTGAAAAACAAAATTGATTTTCTCTGAATTCAATTTCTACTACCTTACCAACCAAATATCAAGTTCTCTTTGTAATAAACTATCTCATCTCAACCAACAGGATATGTCAATAAGCAAACATATCACGATGATTGCCGACGATCTATTAGGATGATTTACTGCAGAGTGCTGCTTTTTTAAAAAGGGTTGGGGGAGATGATTCAGTCACAGTTAGTCTGACCTCTGGAAACGTCTTGAACTTTTAGTTTAAACCTAAACCAGTTTGGGACATTTTTAAACTATGTATCTATTCATGCTATTAGAAAACTGGTATTTCTTTATAAAAATACAAAGAAACATAAAGCACTTTTAAAAGCATTTAGTAGACATGTGCTTCATTTTGTCAGACTTCCACAAGCAAAAGTGAAGTGAAAAGAAGCACTTGGTCTTAGTAAGTAAACTCCGTGTGGATGACGTAGTTACTGCTCAACCCCGACTTTTCTAAAACGATTTCACTTATACCAACAGAAGCCACCCTTAAACATTGTTTTATTTATGTAATTAAGTAATAAAGCAGAGGGAGCTTGAATTAAACATATGAACTCTGAGTTTCCACATTTCCTCTGCTGGAAACCAACTGTTGGGCTACTCAGTAAAACCTGTCTGAAGGTTGTTGGTCTGGCCCTCTAATGCATGTCTTATGCTCTACCTGCAGGCAACAGCACAAATTGTGTAAGTGCCAATGCAGTGGACACACTCGTCTGGAGCAGCTTCAGGGTTACGCAATTTGGAGGAGACTATGAGCTGTTCGAGTAAATGTAGCTTCCCCCTTGTGCCGTTGGAACCAGAGCCACTTTGCTCGCTCAAGAGTAATGTGTCGCTTATCATTTCTGGTCCCATCACAGAAAAAAGAGGTGACGTGTTAGAAAATGATGTCACCTGTCGATATTAATTAAACTTTACTGGAACATTCCAATTCATGAAATCAGATCAAAAATGGAGAAGCAAAGAGAAAGGCAACTGGGCCTATGAGTAAATGTAAAACACTTGGAAATGACAGTCAACCCTTGAACAACACACGTTTGAATTGTGCAGGTGTACTTACTAGTGGATTTTTTTCAATAAGCAAATATATTTTCTATTCCTGCAATTTTCTTATTAACATTTTCTTTTCTCTAGCTGACTTTATTGTAAGAATATAGAATGCATATAATACACAAAATGTGTGTTAACTAACTGCAAATGTTATCAGTAAGCCTTCCAGTCAACAGTAGCCTATTAGTAGCTAAGTTTTAAGAAGTCAAAAGGTGTATGTGGATGTTTGACTATGTGGGGGTTGGTGCCCCACCTCCTGTGTTTGTTCAGGGTCAACTGTATATCCAACATGAAGCAGACTAGTCTCAAGTCTCTTGATGTGTTTGATACTTGACCTTTCCCACCAAATGTATTGTATTGTATTGTATTGTATTGTATTGTATTGTATTGTATTGTATTGTATGTATTTATTTATATTTTGGTTGAGTTATTTAATACTTAGAATTCTTTCCCTTAATTTTTAAAGTTAAATTGACCTGAATTTAGAGATTTTCTTTACTTCTAACTTTATGCTTTTTAAGATAACTAGATTTATTCCTCTTTCATTTCTTCCATGTCCATTTTCTTTTAAGAATTTGAAAATAATTAGAATAAAAAGGAAGAAATCTGGGATACTTTATTTTATGAGTATCATTTATTACATATTAAATATGTTCCTCTCATAAACTTTATTGTGTCACTCTTGCAGATAGGAAAATATTATAATCCAAGCGATTCATTAGTTAAGTGTATTTAATACATTTAATTAATTTACCCATCCTTAAACATCATTCAGACACATAAAATAAGACTCAGACCCAGAAGTATGAGAGGGAGAAGATAAAGTATGCTGCCTGATCTTAAAAATGGTTTAATAGAAAATTAATAGCTAAGTGAGTGTACATTTACTTGACAGTGAGGTAGCAATAAACTTACAGAAAGTATGTTTTTTTCTTTACATAGAACTACGCATTAATGCAAATGTCTCTGGTAGTGGCTACCAAAAGAGACTGAGAATCCATGTCAGCAATCTTCCTTCAAAGATTTTGGAATTCATTTGGAACGTTTCATGGAAAAGGCCTACTGTTTGTTCTGTGACCTACAGATGATGTATTTGACTTTGAAACTTAACCAGGACCAGAGACAGAGACAGAGAAAGTGAGAGAGAGGTGAGAATATATTTATAAAGGAGAAGAATAACAAGAATGGATGGCTTAACATTCAAAATCAAATGATGAATTTGTTTGTAAATTGCTTCATGTAACTGAAGTCAGATCACTACATAAAACTGTGTCAGGAAATGTGATGAACAAGATGGAAATGGAAATGTCCTTAATATCAACTTGTTCTCATCGAGGTGCTTATTTCTTTAAGTAAAAAAACACTGAACCCTACTATGTACCAGATACTACGTTTACATCTGGTTTCTCATTGTGAATAAGAAAAGAAAGGTGAAGAACGTTATGAAACTTACAGTACAGCGGGAGCTCGGATAAATAAATGGACAAGAATTATGAAGCAAGTGGAGGTTACTATTGGCACAGGTAGGAGGAACACCTCACCCAGACTTCAAAAATCATGGAAGGTTTTCAGGGGGTGGGGCAAAACAGGCCTGAATGATGGAAAGAATTAAATTATTGTAGAAGAAAAAGGGGAAGGGTTAAAAAGAAAGAATATTTGGGAAAATGAAAATGAGCGGGAGCATGCACTGAAGGGGAGGCGGAATGGTGTGAGCGGTAGGTTAGCAAAGACCTTGAGAGAGAGGAAGTTGTTAGTTAACTTAGGAGTTCAGCTTTATTTTTTTTTTTTAAGATTTTATTTATTTATTTGTTTGACAGAGAGACAGCCAGCGAGAGAGGGAACACAAGCAGGGGGACTGGGAGAGGAAGAAGCAGGCGCCCAGCAGAAGAGCCCGATGTGGGGCTCGATCCCAGAACGCCGGGATCACGCCCTGAGCCGAAGGCATAAGCCTAAGGACTGCGCTACCCAGGCCCCCAGGAGTTTGTTCAGCTTTATCTGCAAGTAGTTGGAGGGCTTTCAAAGAGTTGTAAGCAGGGGAATGATCAAAAATTTGCGTTTGAGAAAGCTTATCTTCACAATGTGGAGAATGGATTGAAAAGTGACAAAATTAGAGCCGAACAGTTCATGTAGGAGACTATGGTCTGAACTAAGTCAGTGACAGACGTTCAGTATACTAATATTACTAGACTACTCATAGTCTACTGTTGACTGGAAGGCTTACTGATAACATTTGCAGTTAGTTAACACACAGATAGAAGCAGCTCTGGGAGCTATTTAGAAGGTGGAGTGGACAGAGATGAGTCTTAGACTGGATGTGGTACAAAAGAGAACAGGAACAGTTAAGGATATAAACAATATTATAAAATATTACCAAGTAATAATCATACCAGATTATTGCATGAAACATTTAAAGTAATTATATGAGCCGCCTGACAACGACCCCAAATATACTGAAATTTTACCATAAAGAAGCACATGGCATAAATAAGTCTATCCATCTATATACTCTCTAAAATCTTAAACCCCATGATATTTTAACATGTAATCCGTTTTTCTCATTTTAGGGAGAGCATGATTCTTTTGTAACCATTTTGGTTTTACTAACTCTTTCCAAGTTAAAAGAAATTACATATATTTTACATAAAATTACATAAAAGCCCCAAAATAAGAACAACAGTAGCATACAGAGAATTATAAATACTTGCCAACCGGTGAACTGCAGAGAGTATTCTTAATAACTTATAATCTTTTTTCATTTTTAATATAAAAGGCAATTTGAACAAAAAAGCACTTTAGGAAGAAATATTAAAATATTCACAAACTTGTGTTTGTATAATTATTCATTTAAGTATATATAGAAATATCTGCATTAACCTTTTACTGTAGTTCTATTTATTTATTCATTCAACAAACTATTTTATGATATACATGCAAACATTTATGCAAATTGTGCAATATAAAAGCCAAAGAGATTAGATGGGTTGCAAGATTCCCTCATTTCAGGTTTATTATTTTTAAACACTGTTGCAGAGAGGAGAGAGAGAGAGAGAGTGCGCTAACACAATTTAGTTTAAGCCAAAGAATTCACTTGCATCCTGAAAAACAGACCCAGCGAGTAAGTGAGAATATCTAGGCAATAGTCAAAGTAGAGATTTACTTACAATACTTGATCCCAGAATTTACAATTTTGACAGCAGTATGTCCCTGGCTCCTTTATGCGGGCAGAATCCTTTGATCTGCCGTTTCTTTGGGTTCATAATAAACATCCCCAGGATAGAGGAATAAGGTAGAATGAGGTTAGAATGTAAGTTAGGATATGGACTACAGAACTCTGTTAGTTTCTCACTCTTCACCTGGATGTCTAATGCCCACTTTTATGATGAAGATGCTATTTCCAGTGCCCCCAAATCAGAGAAAAAGTAGCTTCCCTTTAACTACTCATATCACTCTGGTCCTTCCGGAAGTCAGGCTGAATATTAATTAAAAAAAAAAAAAGTGCAGGGGCGCCTGGGTGGCACAGCGGTTAAGCGTCTGCCTTCGGCTCAGGGCGTGATCCCAGCGTTCTGGGATCGAGCCCCACATCAGGCTCCTCCGCTATGAGCCTGCTTCTTCCTCTCCCACTCCCCCTGCTTGTGTTCCCTCTCTCGCTGGCTGTCTCTATCTGTCGAATAAATAAAATCTTTAAAAAAAAAAAAAGTGCAGCATGTGTTTGCCACTTGTTAACATTTCCTTAGGCTTTTCAAACAAGATTACATCTAAAATTTTAATTGCCAAGGAATCTATAAAACGTGAGCCAAGGATCTTTAGAGCGCTGCTGGAAACAAAGTTGACTCAAGACTACTAAGTATGTGAAAAGTGATAAGTAAAATTTTCATTATGGAAAAATGATCCTTCTAAGGTTATTAATAAGGCTTCAACATCACTTTCAGAAAGTTTCCTAGAGGTAGGACGTTTCCTGTGGGTAGAAAGTTTCCTGTGGGTAGGACACCGTATGTCCTGGTTTCCCAGTACGATCTATGATATATCTGCTCTCTTGGCCTTATTAATAACAGTGCTCTTTCATTCTAAAAGTGTCTAACTTTGGGTAATACAATACATAACTACCTTACTAATAGGACTTAGGCACCATAGATGCTCGGGCAACATGGTATACAGTGGTCATACAGTGCTCTAAGAAGGATCTCACATATCAGACATGATGACAAAGGGACGTGAGGTTCAATATTGAACACTGATATCAGAAGTTGCGACATTTCACTGCTTCCAAGAAATGACATTAGTAAAGATAAGAAAATCACAAAACAAGGAAAACTTATATCAAAGTTGTGTCAACGAGGCCCTGGGCATGTATGCTTCGTGGTTATTTGCACGATTGCATTATTTTTTAACGTTTGTAAGAAAGTTCTATAACTGAGTTCCCACAGCGCCTCTGACTCGGGTGCTTTGAATGGTGACTGTTGGAGGTTTCTAGTATTTCTCATGGAGCATGAGGATAATTTTTGCTCATCGGTGAACGACACCGTCTTTCGTCATCAGCACAAAAATCTGAAACTTCAGAATACCACTAAGTACTAGGAACTCCTTAGGAAGTACGACTACGGTATTTTTTGCTCATCGAAATGAACTCAGTTGGTTAAGTGGTGCCAGTTAGGACATAAGCTTCGTGAAATTTGAAAATCGTAGGTGAAACTGATAAACAATCGATGAAAAAAAAAAAAAAGAAGAAGAAGAAGAATTCAGAGTGCCCAGCTAAAGACCCCAGTGGTACCAGTGGCTCGCAATGTGTTAAATGTGTTTATTTTTACTTTCAAAGTTCAGATTTCCTCATACATTTTCATACTGATGGAGATAAAATGCTAAAGTCTTAAATCCCTCTATGCCATGCTGAGTTGCTAAGGGCTGTTGAGTTTTTGTTATTTCTCCTCTCGAGTTAGCTCTGATTACGCCTGCTGAGTGAAAAATTTGTATTTGCCGACAGAAATAGGACCCGCCCCACGTGCACTTGCACTCAGCAAATGCTCCAATACATCACAAAGATTTGCTCAACCCACCTTCAGAGGCCAAATCGAGCATGTTATTTTCTGTTTAGATCTGATTCCGGAGCCTATCAGTCAGGAGTGTTTTCCAATCTCTGATTAAAGCAAGGCCTACAAAGCTGGAAGTGTTCACACACAGTCTCATTAGAGTGCTGGATAGAGTGACCCAGGCCTTCCAGCACAAAGCTCTGAGTGAACTTCAAATATGAGAGTGCATCAATCAAACCCAAGCAAGGCTTTTATGTCATTTTTCTACTTTGCCTTTAAAGTCCTATAGGAATGCCCTTTCCAGCTGTACGGCCGAAAAGCATTCAATAGAAACAAAAAAGCAAAGACCCCCCAACCCCCTGCCCCTTCCAAATGGGTATGGTTTTACCTCCCCCGCCAAGCATTAGAGAGTCTTCTGTGCATTTTAAATTATTTAGCATGTTCAAGAATGCAACGGAGAATATATTCGCATCTCTCAATGGCTCTGTATTAATTATTACTGCCCAGGCGAAAGAGAGACCAATAAGGTCAAAGGCAATGAGATTGCATATTGTAAGCTTTATAATAGAGGTAGCAGAGAGATTGGGGGAAAAAATAAAGCAAGGCTCGTGGAGGCTTTTTATGCCCTGGCCCCAACCTTTAGCCCAAACTTCACTTCTCGCATTTGATGTGTTGGCTTACAACATTAAGAAAACAAAAAAGCAAAAAAATAAAATCGTAAAGGACTATCGAGAACCTCTGCAGAAAAGATAAGGCATAAGTCAGAGAAAGAAGAGTCAGGCATTTAGTTAATGTTTGTTCCACACACCGCTTAGGGCACTAGAGTCATCTTCAAAACTACATCCTTAAAAGATAAGCATAAAGCAAAACAATATAAATTTGCCCACTAATGTCATTAGAGGAAAATGCATGGGTGCACTTAGCAGTGATTATTAAATTTAGGTGCTTTGGCTTTGAATGTCAGTCCAAAAAACATTATAACACAAGCAACATCAGTATGAATTAAATAAAATGAGCTTTTGAAGCCTGAAAAACAAAATAGTTTAAAAGGAGAAAATAAATCTCTCCTCCAGTGTAGATAAAGTTTCCCGAATTTTACACCTATCTTCGAACAAGTGAATGGTTCAACGACTCAAGATCTCCTATATTGATTCCATTAGGCAGAGCTTTACACTGAAAATACCGTGTACATCGCAGTATTGGGCAGATATATTGCTTATTCAAGGGAACCCCCTGTATGTATACATTTGTTTCCATCTCCAAACTTTACTGAATGCGAGGCAAATACTACCCACAAATAGCACTTCACCCACTCAAATATATTGCAGTATGTAAAAGAGTGTTTGAATTTAGAGCAATATATATTTTTTTAAATTTAGCATGTGTTTCTTTACAGGGCTTCAGATGTTTGGAAGAATTATGCAGATTTTATAAATGAGTACTAGAGCATTATGCTACTTGATAGTGTCCCATCTGTGCTTCCCCTGTAGTGTTTGACGGGGCATCTGTGTAAATTGCTTTTTTTTTTTAGTTAATTAGTTTATTGCATAAAACTTAATGCACTACCTGATAAAAACTTCTGTTTATTTCAGCACTTTTCCCCTCCAGAGCTGATGTTCATCTTGGGTTCTCATCAAGCCCAACTTCTTCCTTTGTAGCTTTCTAAACTGAAATAATGAAATAATGCTTTTTCCCTCTTGATCATGTAGGGTGTAATACACTGTTCTCTTGTGATGATGAATATTAAGAGTATAAGCAATAATTAATTTGATGACCCCAATATTTCATATATTTTAACATTGCTTCTCAAACTAGAATATCGTGTAATGTTTTTTAAGAGATATCTTAAGATTTGGGGGCTTTTGTTTCCTAACACCAACTTCTTAGGGAACAAATAGACACAGTCATGAAGTGTGTAAAACCAACCTTCCTCTCCTCTCCAGGGCATGCTTGCCTCCATTTAAGTTCAACTATGTCAACATAGGATCGAAAATCTCGATGAAATGAAATAAACCATAAAAAATAACAAAACAAATTATGAAATCAGTTTGTCATTCTCCCGTACCTTGTAAAGGAAAAATAATAGGAATCTCAAATGATAAAATAATATTTTCACTTTCATCTCAATATCCATTCTCTGGAGAAGAAACACAAACTAAAGGATATAGAGATCAGGATAGAGGGGAGAAATCCTGCAAATATTTTATAGGTAAGATAGATCATTGATTAAGGGCATTGGTTTTGAATCCAAACTATGTGAGCTATGGAACCTTGGGAATTTTCTCTACAACTTTATATCCAGTTCCCTTATGTTCAAAATGATCTCGTGATGGTATTTACTACACAGAACTGTTGTATTAAATAAGTTTATACTTGTCTATGCATACGGTAGTATCTGACATGTAATAATTGCTCAAAAAATATTAGCTATTACCATGCTAATTTTAGTGAAAACAGTTATTTTCCTAGAAACATCAGCTCACATTCGTTTAATGTATCTGAAAACAGTAACTATTACTTTTTCAAAACTTAAAATACATAGTTAATGTAAAATATTTAAGAAGGCTGTCTTAGATAGGATGTAAGTATATTCCCTTTTAGAATAACCAAGAGGACAATACTATAGGAATACATTTTATTTTATGTATCTTTCAAATTGAAGACTTAGCAAACAGTCTGCCAGTTAGGAATTATATACCTTTAGGTTATATCTTCTGACATTATGGTCATCATACAGGTGAGCTCCATAAGTTTTTTGGCTTTTGGGTTTTTTTTTTTTTTTAAGATTTTTATTTATTTTAGAGAGAGAGCAGGGGGAGGGGCAGAGGGAGAGGGAGAAAGAGAATCTCAAGTCGACTCCACGCTGTGCACGGAGCCTGACATGGGACTCAATCTCATGACCCTGAGATCATGATCTGAACAGAAATCAAAAATACGACATTTAACTGACTGAGCCATCCAGGCGTCCCCATCCATAAGTTTTAAATAGCATACTAGATAAACTTCTTTTTTGCATTTATAAGCCTTATAAATTATTTGTCCATGGATATTAACCATTTATTTAGTGGGCACCAATATTGTAATTGGTCTATAACATGATATACTAATGTTCGTGCTTCATTATGCTCTCTGTCAAATAGATATTTTAAAAAAATTAAGAATATAGATTTAAGTTTGATCTTGAATTTACCTTATCTCAAAATGTGGAAAACGTTTTAATGATGTGCACTCTTGTTCATCTAAAAAAAGTCAACGCAAATGAACAAGCTAGAAAGTGGAATTTGTAACAACACTTCAATATGTGAAAATTGAAATCAAAATGTCAACTGCTCTGACTTGGAGCAAATTGAATTATAAACTAAACCCTCACACTATATAAATGTATAAGAACTTAGTAAGCTTTAAAAGTGTTCTTATATTCACATATAGTATCTTTTCAATCCAAAAGTATAAAAAGTTTAAAAGTTACTCTGTAGGATATAAAGACCTATATGCATTTTGCCGCAAGGTTTAAGATATAAAGAGTTCTAGCCCTTGCTTAAAACCCAGGGGGAACAAAAAGAAATATCAATTACAAAAAGAAATATCAATTTGATGCCAGTAATAAAAAATTATTGGGGAAAGAACATTTTGTAGTATAGTTTCCTTTTACCACGTGGAAGATGATCTTAAAATTTTAGTTCAGAGGCAGTAATACTTTGCAGTGATTTTTCACTTTAACTGTACCAGTTACTTCAAAATGTGTTTTCTAGATTTCCTCCTCTTACTATGTCTAGTTCACAAAGACCAGAAAATGAAGATCACACATACACACGCACACATGCACACACCATTTGGAAAAGTTAAATAAGTATTCCTACAATTCTCATGTCTAGTTTGGGAAATTTAAGTCCTAAGAAATACTTTATGGAAATCAAATCTATATGTGACTTCCCAGCCCTTGATGATTCTTTTTTCTGACTCAAGCATTCAACACATATTTACTGAGCACCTATAATGTCTAAACACTAGATATATAGTTTCACATATATGCTCATGGATCCCATGTGACAACACAAATCAAACATCTGATTTCCTATTATTCATTTACAAAAACAAACATTTTCTCACATTCCAAGCATTTTGATCTGAATGTCCTTAGTATGGGGTATCAAATGTGTTTATGTAGGCATAATAACTGATGGGTTTCTGAAATAAAAAAATAAGCCCAAGAAAGTATAAGATAGTTGCACTCTTCGGAAAGCTTCTAATATCATTCACTGGGTAGATGAAGGATTCATCTAACATTTAATTTGGAGAGTCACTCCTCGTGTCTACCGTAGCATCCTCAGACTACAGCAAAGTGCAGAGAAAAGTAATGTGAAGCACACTTCTATCTAATTTAGCTCAGCAAAATTGTTCCCAGGTTTATTGAGATATAATTGACATTCATTACTGTATGCTTTCAGGGGTATAGCATAAACATTTGACTTACATATACTGTGAAATGATTAACACAGTAAGTTAACATCCATCATCTCATGTAGATACAAGAAATGGGGGGAGAAAAGAAAAATGTTGTCCTTGTAATGAAAACTCCTAAGATTTACTCTCTTACCAACTTTCACGTATATCACACACAGTGGTAACTATAGTCGTCGTGTTGCTCATTCCATCCCTAGTACTAATTTATCTCATTATAGGTGGAAATTTGTACCTTTTGACAACTTTCTTCCACTTCCTCCTCCTTCCACCCCTGCTTCTGGTAGCGGCAAATGTGATCTCTTTTTCTTTGAGGTGTTTGTTTGTTTGTTTTTGTTTTAGATTCCACATAAAAATGGATAATTCTTACTGGTATGTGAGACTGAGAATTATTCAGTTTTTCCCTGACATAATAAAAACGATTGTTAACCACATACCTTTGCTTGGTGTTTCATGCTGTGCGATAAGATCTACTTAAAGCTACATAGATTCCACTTTTACAACATAAGCATTATATAAAAACTATTTTGGAAAGGTTGAACCAGCTTGATTTTTCTGAGCTTTGTACTATCTACTTGGCAAGATGTTCAAGCTTCTTGGTAAATACGTTCAAGTAATATCCTCTGCTCTGAGAGCGAAGTTCATAATTACAAATATTGGCTCATTTCCGTGTGCTGGCCAAGCTGATTAACCTGACTCCCTCTCTTCCATAAAACCCCGCCATCATGTAATGTTTGGTTTTCCTAACATTTTTAAAGATGGCATAACTTTTCTAAATTAATACTCCTAATTTTTTATTTATGAAAACACAGAATTCTGTGTCTACTTCTAGTATTATCATGACTTCTTCTATCCAAGGGAAAAAACAAAAGAAACCAGCTTTTCAAAAATAGAAACTCTTATAAAGTAATTGGAACTGGTCAAATCAAGAGTGAAATATACACACTGACAGTTCTGACAAAGCAAAAAGTATCCAGCCAAACTTAAAGAATTTCCTAAATTTGCTAATCATTATTTTTTAGACCAAGTTTCCACCCACCGACACCCCCCCATTATATCAGGTTGAAGTGTCTAAAAGAAGATAGACCCCAAAGAGCAGTTTAAAATGCTTTAAATTTTTTTTAATGTGATACTGTTCTTTTTAAGGGTTCTTTCATAGGTGATCAGTCAGAGATACTGACTTTTGTGAGTTAACACAAAAGTGAAATAGCACTTTTAAGTGCTGTCTCTCTTTGGAGATTTAATGTGCTTTGTAATATCTCTGAGATCAGTCAGGGAGAGACGAGAAAAAAGAAATTTGATTTTGAGTCTGGACCAAAGCTCGGTGACTTGAGAGGCACCTAAACATAATGAAAAGGAAGAAGTTTCAAAGAGAAAGTTGGCAGCTATGACCAGAATCCACAGGGCTAGCAGGACTGACATCAACCAGAGGCAGATTTAGAGGGGTATCCTATGATCTCTCTTGATACCATTGACACTTCAAGACCCAGTTTCATTGGGGAGCAGTCCAGTAAAAGAACATCTCCAAAGGACACAGCATGGTTGCGGTATTGAGAAAGACATGAAAATGCCAGCACCAAGAGCCTAAAGCTGTCCTTTTCTCCTCCAAAGATCACATATATCAGGGGAAAGCAAAAGTCAACATCTGAAACCTGCTTTTTCAAGCTTGACTTGAATGATATAAAGTTGGCTGTATAATAGCTAGATGCTTACCTTTCTGACCTAGGTTCAGTCTAATGTAAGAACAAGTTATTAGCTGATTCCTGGTAGTCTTCACTTACCTCCTGGTGAATAACTTTCTACTCTAGCTTTTTTTTTTAATTAAAATATCAGTTAGCTAAATTTGTGTCAAATACTGAAAAATCAACACAGAATGCCCCCATCACTTTATTGCTTCCAATGTTTTCAAAGACATGTATTTCTGCTAATAGTTGTAAAGGTTGAAATTGATGCCCAAGTAGTTATGTATGGAATATGAATTCTAAATTTGATTAAAACAGTATCTAAACAAATAATAATAATAATCAGTGAATTAAAGAAATCATATAGGTATCTTAAGCTAGAATATGTGTGTTGACAAAAGGGGTGGCTGCTTAAGTCCCATACATCTCCAGTTCACTTATAAAGGGCAAGAAAAAAAAATCTAGAACAAGTATGTTAACCATGTGAGGGCTTTAAAAATTATAAATAAAATGGATGCAACATGAGGAAATCTATTCTAAAATGGCATCTCTCTCCAATAAATTACATTTGAAATACGGCTACAAAAAGTTTTATAAATTTGCTTATATAAGAATTATGTTCAAAATGAATAAACGAATTGAGTTATTTGTCAAAATAACTATGGTAAAAATGTCACTTTTAGTCTAGATGCTCAGACAATTGAAGTAAAGAGCTAATAATTTCCACTTCAATTTTTTAATGCTTAACTTCATTATAAAACACAGAATTCTAGGTCTACCTCGAGTATTATCATTACCTCCAGTGTATAATTTTGGAAATATTTCATGACATAAAAATATCTGATTAATTCAGTATAAAGAATTAGGTGAACTTAGTGAAAAATAGTCTGATGTCTTTTTTCATAGAACCTTAATTGAAACTATGTTTTAGAAGACTGTTACATTTTGGGGGTACTTTCCATGTTCTTTATCTGCAGCACAATTTTAAGAAACTGAAACTTCTCATACAATATAATCATTATTACACATGTACTGTTAGCTAAGTTATCTATTTTGTGGAAGAAATTCTTAAGGAATTATTAAGGAGCCTGTATTTTCTGAGGTGCAAAAGGTTTTTTTTTTTTTTAATTATTAAATGAAGTGAAATCAGAATACGTGATTTTAGTCTCAGCCATAAACTAAATTTACAAGGTTTCATTACCTATTATCAAAGTTCAGACAAGATTATCTAATGGCATCATTACCTATTATCAAAATTCAGACAAGATTATATAATGGCATCCGAAATGCTAGCAAATAATATATGATCATACCAAAAAGTGTAAGAAATTAATCTATTAGGAAGATATTTACGAGTATGTAGTCTTTGGTTATTTATAAATGAGTGATAAATATCAGGGACACAGTTAGTGAGCTAAAATTATGGAAGTCTTTTTTTGCATATTACAAGTATTTAAATCAGAGTAAGCTTAATCACCTAGTATCCCAAACCTGCCTATCTCTTTATGCATTTCTCTTTTCTCTTCAAATCTAAAGAATTATTTTATTCTCCATTGGCATACCTAGACTAAAGGTAATCCTTGGCTGTATTTTGAAAAGAAAGTTATCCTGCTGCTTTTTATAGAACCACCACATGCAGGAAACACATACCCTAGAGATAGGTCTAATTTTGTGCATAATTATTACCAGCCAACTAAAATTCTATTGAAAAGAAAATAAATTCTTTTTAGTTTGGGGTATCTTTTCTTGTCCCCTACTCTAGTCTTTAAATAGCTAGTTATAAATTCCATGTTCTGTGTATCTCCTGAGAATAGTATCTATGGTTTCTTTGAAAAAAAATCTATGAAATCATCCACATGTACTAATAAGTATAAACTAACAAGAGGAAACATAAAGGAGAAGTATTATGGCAAACACTGGAAGGAATATATGTCACTATCTTTTCTACTTACGTAAGAGTGTAGTTGTTTGCATAAATGCATCTATATAAATTTTTATGTCAATTATTTCATTCCACAAATAGTTATTCAAATCCTACTACCTACCAGTTTCTGAGGATCCAGAAACGAACACACAAGATGAAGTTCTTCTTCCCAGGGAGTACACAAGCTAGTGAGAGGAGAGAGAATATGTTAAGTAGTAAGAGATGCTACAGATGACACGAAGTCAGGGCACAAAAACAACAAGACTGAGATGTACCCATGTATACCCATTTATTTTATGATCCAGTTGATATTAATAGTAGGATCTTTCTACTTTGGCACCGCCCCCAGCTCAGTAAGTTTTGTTTTATGTGAAATATAAAGTAGAAGGAAATAACAAAAGAAATTTTAACTAAAAATCTAACTGATGTTCTATCAGATTTATTGACTTAAAACAGTCTAAAATATTCCCTAATGTTAAAACACTGAACATCCAATTCAACTAACGTGTAGTAGGCAGAATCATGCTAAGTGATTTAATTCACACACACATACCCCTTTATTTAAGATTTGTTTAGTCATTTTGATGCTTATCGTTATATAAGTGATTGTAGTGTATACTCTACAAAACTTGGGATCTAGCTCTTGAATCTCTTCTGCTGTTACATTGCGCAATGCATCATTACAAGGCAACACAATTATTAGACTGGTATTTATCCATGTCCTCTCTTTAGTTCAGTAATATCTAAACATCAAAAAAAAAAAAAAGAAAGAAAGAAAGAAAGAAAGAAAGAAAGAAAGAAAGAAATAGATGGTTCTTCTGCTTTTAAAAATGCCCAGTCAGGAATTTGTTTCTGACTCCTAATTACTTAAATATTATTAATTTTATCTCAATTTCTATCTTTAAATGATTTTTTGTTTCAAGTTAAACGTGATTCTCAATTTTATTGCCGTCTGTGATTTCACAAAATAATGGGCTTTTAAAAAGTTTTTCTTTAAATTCCAGTTAGTTAACATAGTATAATATTCAGAACGAATCAAACACCTAACTGTGAGACGTTTCTGAAACCATAAAAATCCTAGAAGAAAACACAGGCAGTAGCCTCTTTGACATTGGCCAGAGCAACGTCTTACTAGATATGTGTCCTGAGGCAACAGAAACAAAAGTAAAAATAAACTATTGAGACTTCATCAAAACAAACAAACAAACCAAAACAAAAACACAACACTTCTGCACATCGTAGGAAACAGTCAAGAGAACTAAAAGACAATCTATCGAATGGGAGAAGGTATTTGCAAACGACATATCTGTTAAAGGGTTAATATCCAAAATATATAAAGAACTTCCTCAACTCATCACCCAAAAACCAAGTAATGCAATTAAAAAATGGGCTTGAAAAGATGCTCAACATGACTGATCATCAGGGAAACACAAATTAAAACTACAATGAGCTATCACTTCACACATGTCAAAGTGGCTAAAATCAACACAAGAAAAAACAGGTGTTAGTGAGAATGTAGAGAAAGGGGAACCCTCCTGTACTGTTGGTGGGAATGCAAACTGGTGCAGCCACTCTGTAAAACAGTATGAAGGTTCCTCAAGAGTTAAAAATAATGTTTTGTTTTAAGTAATAGATGAAGGGTGATAAAAATTCTAGGAATTTATTTATTTTAAATTGTTTCTAATATTATCCACCAGTAATAATAAATACGGAATCACTATCATCAGTTTCTTTTAAATTCATACCTGTTAAGTAGTCTACATAGTTAAATAAAAAGTGAAAAATATGATTTTCATGATAAGTAATCGATTGTCTTTGGAATACACCAATATGTTTTATGAGCTAAGTTAGTAAGCTCCTAACTTCTCATAAAGCTCTTAAGACAATTCAGTGAGGACTGCTGGAAGAATTAAAAATGCCAAGAATAACTGTTCCATAAATATATATGAGGGCCAGCTTTTCTAGATTAATATTTAAGTTAAAGTAGAAACATTTCCTAAAATCTTTATCTCCCATCCAATAACGGTATTTGTGAGCTCCATATCCTATAAGTGATGATTGCTATGAAACTCGTTTGAAATTTTAACAGTTATATTTAGTACAGGATCCCATGAATGCATGGAGAAAATTCCATACATACCATCTCATCAATCCTCTATAATCCTAAACCATTTAAAATACATTTTTTGAAGAGCTTAATTCAGTTCTATATCTTTAGCTGCTTCAGAGGACATTTGAGAAAGCATGGAAGGAGCTTTCTTTCAACTTGCTACTCAGCAGTATTCCTTTTGTGCCACATATAGGAAAGAAATACATACAATTTCTCAAATTTCTCAAATTGGCCCAATTTAATTCTAATTTTATTGATAGCTTAAACACCAGCTTTTATTATGAGAAAACATGTTTATAATTTTGTTCCAACTGATGTCTTTCTGTGTTTTTCACTGTCCCAGAGGAAAAAAAGCATAACCCACAACCTTATCTAAAGGAGGATATGAACCAAGGCTCACTTATCAGAAATGATGCATATATCAGCCACATTGAACGTAGGAATTTCTAAACTATTTATTTTTGTTTCCCAAAAATATTTACATTGACTAAAATGAGCCATAGATGGTGACAGATTTTGTGTCACCCTTCAGAGATGTATCATCTACTGCTTGAGGCCAAGAAATGAGTAGTTTCCATAATTAGTAAGCAAAATTGAATAATTGGACTGTGGTTTATGAGAGGTTTTTCCTCTAAAAATAAAAATCATGTAATCTTTAAGTCCTAGTCAAGTGGGCTTACTTGATTTATTTTAACACAATTCATTTAACATAACTACAAAAAAATAATCAAGCATAGATTTTTTCACTCTTACTACGATAGCCACATGATAGTTTTCTATTCACTTATAATAATAATTTCTGAATAAAAAGGTACTATTTAATTTCAATATAAATGGAAAGATTAAGAAAAATAAAAAGAATATATGCCCCCTTAATAAATGAAACATTTGAGAGTCAACATCTGAATTACACCATTGTGTAAAGATAAAACCAATTTGACTCGTATTTGCCTCTGAGGCAAAGATTTATTTTGAATGAGAACCTCTTACAAATATTGCATTTATTATATCTTTGCCCATTCTATTCTCCCATTATGTTCTATAATAGAATGTGCTTTGCTAGGCAAAACTGTAAAGTACTTATAACTTGATGACAAACTGAAAAAGTATTTCAACTGTTTTTTTCAATCATTCACTCATTTAGTCATTCATCAATTCAGTTGATATGAATTGAATGTCTGTATCCTGGATGCCAGTGATGTAACCATTAAGAAGATAAAATGTCTGCTATAAAGGAACATGTAGTCTAAATCCATGATGGAAATGGACAGTTACTGGCTCTTAATTTAAGCCTGAAGGATTTGTTATAATCTAAATTTCTAAAGGAAATTTCAGCTAATCTTGGGTCCTTTATTATTCAGTAAATTGGCATTGGTTTCTTCTATCTACTGAATGATACTCTGAAGAATTACCTAAACAGATATTGTGTTTGCTACTTTTTCAATTTTTTGATCAAGGCTTGTTATGGAAAATGTTGAATAGATGAACATTCTTTACCAGGTTCTCTCTAGTTGACTCACCAACTTTTAAGATATTTTTCAATCATTCAGTTTATTCATGAGCTTTAAGAAAGAATTCAAAAGCACTTGTGGTGCTCTTCAAAAATCAGGCACTAAAAAAAATTACAATGTGGATATCCTGTAATACCAACATTGGTAGATCTTTGGTCTTAAATTTTCAGAGAAACTTCTGGGTTCTGAGTACCTTGAGGCATATACAATGCATAGAGAACTTCTTACATAGGAATCATTCAATGAATTGTACTGTCATATATATAATATAGACTTGACCTCTGGTAGTTAATTTTCTTGGAGTCACATATGTGACTCTGTATATGTTTTTAGAGGAGTTAAACTACAGAGCCTCTAAATTTTAACATTTTTTGATAGTTTTCCTAATCCCTACGATAAAGTCCTGGACCTTTCTCTACCCACTATTATCAAGGTTGGCAGCATATTTCTGATAGTATTATAAGGTCATTCCCAGACATACCATCTCAGAGAAGCACGAGCATTGGGGACACTGTTTGATCATGGTAGAACACAAGATTATAAATTTAAGAGTGGAGAAAGGCAAAGTTGGGTGTTAAGTATAACATCACTTCTAGAAATACCCTAAAGATTGTATGTCACAACTGTAAAATTGTTTAAGATTAGTTTGGTTTTTTTAAAAAGTGGATTTTTGAAAGAATGTATATTTTCATTAATTGCACTAAGAAGTTTCTATGTAGCATCATCACAAAACATATAATGTTATAAGTAATAACATTATGTTATATTAAAAAAGCATTGATATGTTGAAGAAAATATCATCTAGATTTGCTTTGCATCTGCATTGCAAAATACTCTTCACTGGAGTAGAGTTTTACTTTAACAATTACATAAGCAAAGAAAAGGGTACTTTGATCAATGGGTAGATTTTTCATGGCTACAATTAACGATCCAAACTATTATTTTGCTAATTTAGTATGCTGATTTATATTTACATTTCCCTACAACAGCATACTTCAGATATTTATTTTCACAGGATGAACATTTAAGTTTTAAGTAGTTGAGGGTAGCCATTGTGTAGCCTCTAAATGGGAACAGTAAAAATTGGGAACCCCAAAACTAAGAAATAAGCAAACACTTCGTTTGATGTCACCAGACTCTGCATTTTTAAAATTTTGTTTCATCTCTGTGACACCACCTTCATCTTCAGATGCGTAGCAGCTTCATGGTCTCGTTACACATTTTCTTGTATCTATTCCTGTAACTTTCAAGAAAGTTATGTATAGCTAGTATGTTAATTCTCCGCCAGCTATTTGTAGATTATCCCATAATTTTATTATATTACATTATCATGTTTTAAACCAATAAAGTATATTGCTAAGGATGGTATGTCCTTAGAGACTGGCCTAAGATCCTTCAGGGAGAAATAATTTGTGGGCAGTTACGGGTATAAGGAGAGATGGTTTCCTAAAATGATTCGGCAAGCATTTATTTCACATTTACTGTGTACCAAGTACTAAAAAATTTCTAGAAGCTTGGTGTATTCATTCTACACCACACACAGGAAGAGGTCTTTGGCAACATAAGCTTATTTTAGACTAAACTACCCTGGTTATCCTTTTCAAATGGAATTGATTTAAATGTGAACACAAATTTAATAATTTGATATTACTACGCACCCCAACTTTAATTTTGAAAAAGACATCGCAGTTTTTCCCTCCTTCAGGTCCACTTGCAAGACTAAACTGGTTGACTAGGATCGCTCAGTTTGAACTCACTACGAAGATGTTTCAACCATATAACTGAATCTTTTGCTTACAGAAGTTCACCAAACAGAAAAAAAACTCTGTATCCTCTTTTTTGCTCTTAACTTTTAAAGGTAAATACTAAAATGGCCCTCCAGCGCTATATTCATATATTTTGGGTCTGGGGAGTAAAAATGATAAAAATGAATAATTAGGACATGTGTTCACTGATTCCTTTCTTCCCCTGCAGAATGAGGCTGAAATTCTGAGAATGTAAATATTCATGTTTCCAAAGAGCATATCTGCCTGCTAAACCATAGTCTGGCTACCATTAGAAATGGTGGCTTGACGAAAACAAGGAATTAAGGAAACTATTTTCCACAAGACTAACCTATTTTCCACTAAGGATACCTGGCTCCTCATCAAGTTACAACTCGGAACCCTTCTGAGTTGGTTTTCTGACGTTAAAATCAACTACCCCTACTCTGTACTCCTCAAGAGTATGCCAAGATAAGTCACAGAGAAGTCTGCTTTTCCCCCTGCTCTCATTATTTCCTACAGAAAGAGAATGTGCTCCGTTCTCCACTGCTCCAAACTGAAGTAAGTGTCCCAAAACCACATATCCCATCATGGGGTAACGAATTGTCAATAATAATGCACTTTAACTGGGATACATAAACAGACCTATTCTATGATAGTCTTTTCTAAAAATTTTGATGGCACCATGAAGGATATTTACAAGTACTCTAAGTAATTCCACCCTAAAGTTCTGTTTTACAATCAGGATCCACTGCCCTACTCCTAAACGGATTCATAAGAGAAGAGGAAAACAGGGAGAACTATGGGTGAACTATGTTCAAATGAGTCTGGGAAAACCAAAGGACAAAGAGGGTCGGTGCTTACTGTTCACGTGTAATGTAGTGGTCAGAAAAGCTCTATCAGCCTAGTGTTAGCCTCTCAACCGGCATGGAAGTCAGGAGAGGCAGAATAAAGATGGCTCAGTGGGGTGTCTAGCCATATGGTCCGGACGCAAAACATGATCCAGTAAGTCAGAGGGAAAACGACAAGTTTCCTGTGGCCCCAGAGAGAGGCAAACAAATTGCAGTGTCCTATGCGTGAATGAGATCATTAAAGGAGCTCGGAGAGAAAGAGATGCCATGTAGGTTCAGAAGGGAATAATACGGGAGGGATGTGCTTGGTCCAAAAGCCAAATTCTTTAGGTAAAAGATGCCAGTGCAGGTGATAGCAATGGTGGTGAGCAAGATACCCATCATCACCCCAAAGCCTCGCTACTGCACAACCCCCGGAAGTGCACGTTTCTACCCACAGGAATGGATAAAGAACACCCAGAATGTCTAATATTATCTTCCAAATTTAGACCTGAAGTAGAACCTAAGTTCAGTTACAGAAAATTAAAATGTTATGCTTCTTACGCAACTATAATTAAGTACTGAGATTCATTCCCGCTACAACACTGTCATTCTTCATAAATGATGAGCACTTCTGTTCAACGCACAAAGGATTGGGTTACGAAAAAGGGTATGTCTCAAAAGATATATTCAAACAACATACAACCTGTTACAGGAAGAAAAACAAAAGCTGTGATTTACTTATGTGTTGGGTCCTTGCTTTCAGAATCCCACATAAATATGGTGAATAACGGTTTAATCAGACCTTATATCTTCAACTGTGGTTTGTTCATAAAAGTTGAGTTACAAAAGAGTCCATGTGTTATTTTTATGAACTGTGATTTCCTAATCATTATTTTACAGCAATATCATTGATGGCAAAATGATAGGATAAAATTTATGACGCAGCCCTACAAAAGCAGCCGGCACTCTCCTGGGGTAAAACTGGGGGCGGATGGCCTGAGTTTTTCAGATCAAGTTCACAACTACAAATACCATCTCCAAAGTAAACTCTAAATCCAGATATTCAATAAATTCAAAGAACTCTTTGGACCTTAGAGGGAAAAAAATGTCTGCTTTTTAAAAAGAAAATACAATTTGTTACAAAGGAATTAAAATGCAAAGAATTAGTTACCTGCCTCCCATGAAAAGTGTGCATGTGTGCACAGATGAGTGAGCGAGCACGGGCCGGCCACACCCCAGCCACAGTACTAAGGCTATTTCCGGTAAATTTAAATGAAACGTAGGCAGGATTGTCTTTATATATAGGTGAGAGGAATGGAAATTTATATAACATGGACTGAAGATCTAAAATCAAGAGTCCATTAAACCAAAAGAAAAAGGAAAGGTACTACATCTAACTTAACTGCCTCTACTGTTTGTAGAGGCAATTTTTGTTCGCTTCATGGAAAACAAAGCCTTTAACCGTATAATACAAGGCTTAAAATGCAAATGCATTTTGTGGAGCAAATTAACATGTCAATGAATGATAACAGACTTTTAGTGAGAGCAAGTTTAATGTCAATAAAAGCAGTTGCAGGGAGAGTCCAAAAGCAATGGATGCCCAAAGGTAAGGTTCTGCGCAAGGTGCCGGGGATGCCACCGAGAGAAGCCAGTTTGCCTTAGATTCATATCACGATTGGCCCCATCAGCCACCCGTACTGGGACTAGAGTGATTCTCAAGTGGTTCTTCACACCTCAAGTTTACGACCATGTTTCATTTCTTTAGCATCTTTTTTGAGCTCCTACTAGTTCTCAGGCACTCAGGATACTGCAGTGAACAAAATCCACAAAACTTCCGACCCTAACATGTTTCCAGTCTGGACAGTAAGTCTGTAAAAGAGCACGCTATCTATTACGTCAGAGCTACAAGAGTTTCAGAGGTGAAGGAAGGAAAGAAAACTGAGAGAGATTGTGGATATCGGTGGTTTGTAATTTTAAATTAGGCACTGATGGAAGGTATAGAGAGGTAATGAAAGACCTCAGAGAGATGGGGGACCAAGCCATGCAACTATGCTGAGGAGGGACAAGTGGAAATCTCGGAAAAGCTTGGTGCACAAACAATTTTGCTGAACTTCCCTCCAGCCATGTCGGTTGGCCCCCTTCCTATGGTGAATAGTTCAGTTAAATGCAGACACTTACTTATAATACCGTTTACATCAATTTACATGCATACAGGTGTAATACCTCTATGCGAGTGTGCCTATATTTACATATATCCTTATAAATATTTGTATTTATTTTAAAAATTTTATTTCTCATAAGAATATATGATAAACATTTTAATTTATTTTATCCGGTAAACAGGAATGGGGCATAATAAATTAGACTAGAAAGACATCTTTCTTTAATCTCTATGTTATCCAAAATAAGAGTTCCAAAGCTAATGGGGTATTTTTAACTGGAAGTTTAGTTTAGAGACAAAAGTGAGAATACGCATTGTTATGTCTAAGTCTTTTTAAAAAAATAAACTTCCTAAGTTAACTTTTATAATTTAATAAATTTTATAATTAGGAGATATCATACCTCTTTTTCTAACTTTATTTTCACCTTTAGACGAAAATTATGACAATTCTGCAGTATCTTTTTAGCTAAAAAAAAAAAAAAAGTGGAATACATATTTATGAAATTCGAAGGACACTGCCAGCCACAGTGGAGACAGACTGGCCCAGATTTGCAACCCCATTTATCTTTACAAAAACAGCCTGACTGATACACCTCACCTTACATTCTCCAGAAAGGCTACATGTGGTAACAAGGGTTTTTACAGAATAATATTCAGCTTAAAAAAATTTGTTTTTTTAAATCACCCTTTCTCTAACAAACCAATGTATTGCAATACATCCACTCAGTAGCTGTGGCTTAACTACGGTTTGGGAGATTTCGTGAGAGCAAGATGAAGGCAAGAGGAGTGGGAAGGAAAATTAAAAAAATGATACTGCCTAGCTACAAGCTGCAGAGAGAAATTAATATTCAAAAGGTTAAGGTGTCTGTGAAATGTATGTAATGAGTAACACTCATAGTTTGTTACTATAGGTTCATTGCCTCTAATGTTGAGGACGGCACATAGATAATTTACGATTCCCATTGTCCCCTCTGCAGGGATTAATTCTGAATTATTTATGTACCTATATACGCAGAGAACTGAAACATTTTAGTTAAAGTCAGCCACTCACTCATAGTCTTGAAATTATGCAGCCCTTGTTGCTAAAAATGATGTTAGCCTCTTGCGATTTAAGTCATAACATTTTATTTTCAGTCCCACTGAGAGAGAAGGCATACAGGAGGGGGGAAAAGATATATTTTTCTAGAATAAATCTCAGAATGCATTTTTTTAAAGATGTAAATAGATAATGGTAATTTTGTTGAGTCAAATTATTGTTGTAGAGAGCATGTAAATAAACCTTTATTTTATTCATGATTTGTGATTTTGCATTGGAACACTCTACAACTTGTTTTCGTATTGGTATCTTTAAATACAAAGCCTCTGTGTCTCAATAAAGAGAATTCCACCTACGTATTAATTAATCAAAGAGTGAAATTTCATTTTTGGAAAACTGTTCTAATCCATTCAGATTTCGCACCAACCCATTTCATTTAGTCAACTGAATTCAGAAAAGGTACTGTTTCCACTTCAACTCCAGCGATTACTCACCGCTTTTAAAGGCTCCTTTGACTACATCAGAATGAGGGGGAAAAATGCAGGTATTACACACTTCTCTGAAAAAATAACACGTTATATTCTAGACTGACAATGTGTTTGAGAGGTGCTAACCTTGTCAGCAGAAGACTACCTTCGAATTTTTAAGAAAATGAATTTTGAAACCCTGTGTACATTTAACACACATTTTTTGCACGTTTTGGTGGAAATTATAAGGTCCTATATATTTAATCGGGGTTTGTTTTCATTGAAAAAAATCAAAACGTCTCATACACAATTCGTTTAAGAAAAAAAATATCTGAATACAGTCTCCAAACAACGGACCCCGGGCCTTTGGAATTCAGACTACCCAGTCTCTTACGATCCTAGGAATCATGTTTCCCTAACAATTAGGGTGCATCTCAAATAGACACAAGGCTGCACAGAGTACTGAGTATTAAAATAGATAAGGAATTAGAAGTATTCCAAAAGCAAAAGCAAAATCCGTATGTCTATATAGGTACAGACGTACGTACGCGACATAGAAGACGTCAATTTCTCTTCTAGCCCCTACCCCACACAATTCAACAATTGCTAATAAATTAAGAGGAGGGGCATATTGATGTACTGCTTGACTATAACACAAAGAAGTGTAGTTAGCAAAAAGCTGCAGTGGGTAATGAACAGTATTTTAACTCGGCAGTTTAACCTCCGTGTCTGTCAGCTGTGACCTTTTACCAACCCCAATGAGAGTCTGATTTCTCACTTTTGCTACTCACTGCTGGATGAGTGAATGTAGAATTTGACAGCGAGAGGTTTTACATGAAAAGGAAAGGTACTTAAAAAGCATGTTTTGTGATGATAGGCTACATTTATTCACTGTTCATTACGCTGGGTGCAGCAGCAGCGCTGGTGGATTGATTGGGTGTGAGCGCTTGTCTGCTGTGGAAGTGAAGAGGTGTTATTGACCTGCATGGGAGCTGAAGTGACCTTTAGATGACCCCCCTTTCACCTGAAATTGACCTTGAAAACAACCTAGGGTTCACTCCCATTTAAATAGAGAGAAAAATCTTTTAACAGCATGTGAATTCTTAGAATTGATATATCGAGCATTTCCTTTTCTCCCTCCTCCTCCCATTTTTTTTTTTTTTTTAACTTTTACAGAGGTAAATGCGTGCAGGGGGTAAGGCTAGTGTGGGCTTTTAAATTTCCAGACCCTGCAGCTGCTCTGCTTAGTGTTTGCACAGATTTATGGAGGGGGCCAACCAGACTTTGGACTGCTTGATGTAAAATTTTACCATTCATCATTATTGATTAGAGTCCACACTCTGTGACAGAGCCCAAACCTTACTATGACAATTGCTATTTCAGTTGTTATGGGCCATAATGGGCCATAGGGATGATTTAAAGGAGCACAATAGCTATCTGTAATTACACATGAATAATCCATGAATTCTACACCACAACGCTTATGATCAGACCCTAACGACCAAGGCTTGAGACATTTATTCTTGTTCTCTCTTTGGCATCTGTGCCAAAAGTTGCCAATTTATGAAAATTTAAGCACAACAAGCTCACCCTCTCCCATGTTCAAAGTTTTTTCATTCTTAGTTAAAAATAAATCACGCACTTGGAAAGTGATAGAATATGGCCTTTTTACAGATGGTGGGATCAATAATTGAACTTGCTTCTTAATAGAAAAGAATGCCCATTATTATTTCATCAATTAGCAACAAATATACTAGAAATTTGGTATAATTGCTGCTAGAACCAGAGGAGAAAAAATAGAACATTTACTACTACTGTTTTCTCTTTTTAAACAAATGTTTTACTTGCCGTCTTTAGTGTCATATTTGGCCAAAAAGATAGGGGGGAAAAATCAAGACCATAAATTAGGTACCATGGTACAAGGGAAATGTGACAGGTCTGATGCAAGCTTTAATGACTGTTGAAACTAGTACACTAATCTAGGGAATCATATGTTGGACTTCAAGAGCAAATTATTCTCTAATTTTATGTGAAATGGAGAGATGGAGAAAATGTTTGCCCACCAAGCTTATGCCTATGTGCAGTCCCTAAGGTCCAGGGGGCTGGCTCACACATGCCTTAAAAAAAAAAAAAAAAAAAAAAAAAAAAAAATCACATCTATTCCCATGTCCAGAATATATCTTGGAGGGGACACCACTCTATGGATATGGTAACTTTAAGGATATTTTTACGAGTGGCCTTTTTTTTTTTCCCTTGGTATTTTCAGAAGACTCCAACACTTCTAGATCCAAGAATGGGAAATCTATACAAAGTTGGTAAGCCTGTTTCTTCTAGCTCTTAGAATTTGTGTAAGCGACTACTAGACTTACTCATTTTGAGATTTTGATTTCCTGACAATTTAGGAAACCACTTTTGGCAGTGTTTTTGGTCTATCCACCACACATTCCAGAAAAGTCTCCCTTCTGCCTGGTTAATGACATTTCAGTAGTTCAACCTATTTAGGGCATGGTAGTGTTGTTTCACTCAGATGCATTTTTCATACTGTTCAAATATTTACATGCGGGGCTACAGGCTTATCAGCAATCTGGTGAAGTATTTGTAAATCTGGATCAAAATTCTGACAGGATATTTACTGCATTGACTTGACCTATTTTCCATCTAAAGCCCTACTCCATAATTCTTGTGTCATTTGATATTAATCCTATGCATAAAAGGCAGTAACCACAACATTTGCACACAATAACACTCCAGCATCCACGCAGGAGGAGTCTGCGAATCGGATCTTCTCCCCGCACCTCCCTCAGTGTGTGAGGTGTTTACACCTGTGACTGTTTTCGAGCTCCATGAGCCCCTAACTTGACCGATGCATGTCACCTAGGGCATTCCGCTTTCCACGTCTCTCATGACGGGGATGGTCCACTGCGAGAGCCCTCAGCAGGAAGAGGACCTGCAAACTGCGATTATTCTCACTCAAGGCTATATCACACTTATTAGTCCTCAGAAACATTTTTTTTTCCCTTCAAATTGTTGTAAGGTTGAAACGTGTTTTGGATATTCCGCTAAATGGGTTGCACCGCGCAACTGAAATGCAACACTTAAGTTTTACAAAGCAACTAATGTAAAATTAAACAAGAGACAGATTTTTTGCCAAGTCACGTAAATGATTTTTTTCAAATATTCTTTCTTTCTCACTGTTCTCGTTTGTCTGTACATCAAGCAAACCCAAAGTGGGGACATGTTTTCTTGAATAGCAGATTCTTTACAAAATACAACAAAAATGAAGGCTGGTAATTGGTATCACATTAAAACTCCACGTATTTATCTAGTGAGCCTCCATCTCATCTTTGTTCCTACCTCTCTATAAAGGATAAGGCAGTTTTGCCCAAAGGAAGAAATAAAAGGGAATCCTCGTTAAAAGGTACATTAACGAAAAAAGAAAAGCTTTATTGAGGACATGGGCAGAAAGGGATGTTTGAGTAGTAAATGATAATTTACTTTTGAGGTATATTAAAAAGGTTTAATCTTACTGATCATGAGTTAAATTGGATGTTTTAATCAGTTAGCGAGTGCCAAAAATAATTATGCCAGAGCGCTTAGTCTGCAGAACGTCTACACAAAGCGTATAAATCCTCTGCTTCCCCAGGGATTTCTCAGAATAACACATAACTAAAAGACAAAAGCGATATCAAACTCATATAAATTAACATTGCAAATGATCTGAAAAATATAATAAATAACGTGATCCCATCACTTTGAATACGCAGCACAGGAAAGGGTGTCCAACACAAACAGATGCATTAATCTCAGTATCCTTACTAAACTTCTTCAGTAAACTTTTCTTCCATGTACTTTCTACAGTTCAATTCAAGGTCATTCCTTTCACTGAGAGAACTGGGCTGGGTGACAGAGCATAGAAATCTGCGTTCTCTTTAGAAATGAATGTGAAAAATAGGATTATTTTCCTAATGAGTTTTTACTGAGGAAGTAAAATAAAGGAGTTGGACCCAAGGACCTTGAGAATCCTTTGAAGTTCTGAAAATTCTGAAATTTTAAGATTCACATTTACCACAATTTTGATGCTATCCCAACCAAAGGAAATAAGTAATAGATTATAAAGATGAACTAAGAAGCTGTAGGTAAAATCCTTTCAACGCTCACACAATGAGTTTCGAGATGAATTATTTCAAAATACTAATAGCTACAAAGACTGAAGTAGACCCTATGCTTTACTCCATTTGTGTGAAAAATATAAATGTGTATAATTTTGTGTGTGAAATTTGCCAAACCCTTAAAAACCTAATTTAGATTTCTTATTGACATATCTTAAGTGTACTAAGTACATCTTAATACCTCCACCATTTCTTCCACAGATAATCAACAACTTTGTAAGCACAAACAGTATTTCTTAACATAAATAATAAAATCCCTTGGACCAAAGATTACTTCCAGTCACTGGCAAATTATTTTTTTCAGTGTACAAAATAATTAAAGTTCAAGTAGCCACAAAAATTTTTAGATTTCTAAAATATGTTTCTCTTTAAGTAGAATTTACTCTGGAACATTTATTCAAGCTTGATGTAAAAATTTATCATTTTCTGAAGGTTGAGGATTATTGAAATCTAAAAGAGGAGTAGACTGGGGTTAAGTGAAGCGTCAGTTACACATCTGATGCTTTTCCCATTGTGTAACTTAATTGGTTTACACTGATTTTGTACTGGAGTATTTAGGGACAACATGGGGGCTTTTCTGCAGATCTGAACAGCTGCTTGATTTGTTAATGAACAAGGTTATCAGTAGCCAATTGCTCACAGCTGAAAAACTGCATGCTCCTGGTTAGTCCATTGGAGAGGGAATTTTTTTTAATGTGGCTTTTGTATTTGACACTGTTGCCTTTTGGGTGATTTGGGTACATCCATGTGTCCCCTTTAGCAACCCCATTTCATTACATGCAAATTAAAACTACTAAGCACAAATTTTTCCTCTGTGTCATAGATGTAGGGATGCAAAAGAATGACTCCTCTTGAGAACACAGGAAAAAAACTGTCCCCTTTATTGCGGACTCGTCAGTTATCACCACTATTGGGGGGGGGGGGGTCAAAGATCCCTTTAAGAATTTCATGAAAGGGAGGAATCTCTAACCAGAAGTGTGTGTTTAAGTACACACACACACACACACACACCCCACACACATTTTTGCCAACAATATGACATACAAACAACAATTCATATACCTTAGGTTAAGAGCCCTTTCAACAGAATTATTTTGAAACAGACTTCTTTTAGTACCAGTGAGAATGCTTTAAGTTAGAGGAAAAAAAGTTTCTAACCAATCATATAGGAAAGCAATTAAGTACCATGTTATAAAGATCAATTACATGTTTTCTGTCAAATAATGGGCCATACTGCACGGACAACAAAAAAACATATTGGCAAAAAAAAATACACATTCATTTGCAATGCCTCTTTTAGAACAAGGATCATTTAAAGACTATTTTGTACTTATTAAAAAGATGTCTTACTTCAGTGAATACGCAGTTTTCATTTTTTTCTAGATTTTCAGTGTAATCTCAATGGTCAGCTAAATAATGGATACACAGTTGACCCTTGAATAATGCAAGGGTTAGGGGCACGGACACTGAGAAAATCATACGGTAGTGAAAATACATTTACAGTACCGCACTATATTTATTGAAAAAAAAATCCACATAAGTGGACTCATGCAGTTCAAACTCATATTGTTTGAGGGTCAACTGAACAGATATATAGTTCTAATAACAATTCTGAAAATGAGATTTGGAAGTAAATTCAATGCTTTTCCATGTGTTATCCATTATTCTCTCCTATTCCAGTGGTTTCCTTAATTATCTGCTCCAGAAGAGATGCTTCAAATGACTGGACGGTCACAGACCTTGTTTTTAAACATCACTGCTTTACTGCCATGGTAGTTAATAATGCTTCCATCTACAGAATCTGCACAAAATAATCAATTGCTGAAATATCAGTAGTGATATCTCATTGAAGTTCTAATAAAGAGATGAAGAAATTTCAAAGATGCATTTTTAAATATTCGAATTGGGTTTTCCTTTGGTATATTATTATTAATTTTTAAAGATTTCATTTATTTATTTGGGAGAGAGAGCACAAGCAGGGGGAGGGGCAGGGGAAGGAGGAGAAGCGGACTCCCCGCCGAGCAGGGAGCCCAATGCGGGGCTTGATTCCAGGACACTGAGATCATGACCCGAGCCAAAGGCAAACCGACTGAGTCACTCAGGCGCCCCTTTGGTATATTAATATTAATGAACCCATTATTATTATCATTCCATTTCCAGGAAATATTATCTTGGTTTACAAAAATAAGAATTCTGTTTGGTTTCTTTAAATATAAGTTGAAATTAAAGTAAGAAAAAGAAAAAAAATCTCCATAGTCAAACATTATAAGCATTTCCTTACCTATATCTTTAATTCTTTTGCCCCTCTCTTTATTTTGGTTAACTCCCACAGCTATACAGCTAAATCTGGCTAGAGACTAACATTCCACCATGCTGACTGATCTCATATTCCTATTTATTGTCTACAGTGGGCCCTTAATGATATCATATAATCATTAAATATGTCTCCAGTACATTTATACTTCTATTCTCCTGCACGAATATTTCATGTCTTCTCACTCTTCAAACCTCAACACCCTCTCCCTTGTCCGCAGTCTCAGGTGATAATTTTTTTTTTCCTTCACTGAAGCAATAAGAAAAGAACCACCAAAGAATCCACTCTCCACATTACCAGTACATGTGCTCACATACTCTGCCTTCCTGCCTGGTGTGACTCGTGCCATTTTCAGACTCTTTTCTCAATTAAAGTCTGATTTTCACAGCAGTTCCCATCTTCCCCCACCTCCTCAAGGGCATAGCCCCAGGAATCATGCCCCTCACTTCTCCTATAATATCAATTGTTCACTCTTTGCTAGACCTTTCCCATCAGTATATGGAAATAATATGCTGACTCTTATAAAATTATTTCTCACACGTTTAGACAAACTTTTTTTTTCATTTTTTTTGTTCCCTTTTCAGAAAAACCCCTCAACAGAATTTTCTATTCTATGTCTAATTCCTCTCCTCCCATTCTCTATTAAATTCACCCTAGTCTAGATCGCCACCACACTATGGCCACTGCCACTGAATTCTGCTCTTCGATCATGACTGCCTAATTGTAAATCCATTGATCCCTTCCCAGTTCCTGCCCTGTCTGACTTAACAGCAATCGACAGAGTTGATTACTCCCTCTTCCTTGAGACACCTCCTTTACCTGGCTCCTAGGTCACAGCCTCTTGGTTTTGCTCCTACCTGATGAATGCCTCTTTTTTGGTTTCCTTTTCTGGGTCTTCCTCTTCTCCCAAGCGTATCCATTTGAATGTTCCCCAGAACACATTCTCCGATCTTCTCTTTTCTATCATTGCCCATTCCTTGATGATTTCACGTAGTCCTATGGCTTTAAACAGCATCTGTATGCTTAAACTCTCACATATATGTTTCTAGTTTAAATAGCTCTCCTGATTTGATGACCTGACATAGCCATGGAAATGTCTAATAGACAAATTCAATATATGTCCAAATCTGATCTTCTCCCCCCAGATCTGTCCAACCTTTTGGCCTTTTGTCCCCCAGTTGAGGATAGATTTGTCACTTATTCAGTTTAATGTTATTCAGTTCTTCAGTTTAATGTTTAACATTAAAAAGCCATGTTTAATCTATCTGCAAATCTCATCAGCTCCACCTTCAAATATCTAAGATCTAACCACTGCTCACTTTTGCTACCATCCTGGTCAGAACGACTGTCTTCTGTCATCACTATTGCCATACTCTCCATCAGGTCTCCCTGTGTCCACTCTTCCCTCCTAAAGTTCACTCTTACTATAACAGAGTGAGGCTACGAGATGTGGTTGTGATTGTGTCACGTCATTGTCAAAATTCATCAGTGACTCACCATTTCACCTAAAGTAAAAGCCAAGATCCTTATGAAGGCCAAAAAATTTGTCCATGAGCTGGGGCCGGCTCCTCTGTTATCACATCTTCCATCCTCTCCCCCTTTCCTGCTCACTCCACTCTAACCACACTGAACTCTTCTCCTTGGGAGCCATTGATCTAGTTATTTTCTTTATCTGGACTATTCTTCCTGCAGATATTCACTTAGCTTATACTTTTCTTCCAAGTCTTCACTCTACTATCATCAACATTGCCTAAGAAACAACTTTATTTTTTTTAAATGATTTTTTATTATATTATGTTAGTCACCATACAGTACATCCCCGGTTTCCGATGTAAGGCTCGATGATTCATTAGTTGTGTATAACACCCAGTGCACCATGCAATACGTGCCCTCCTTACTACCCATCACCAGCCTATCCCATTCCCCCACCCCCCTCCTCTCTGAGGCTCTCAGTTTGTTTCTCAGAGTCCATAGTCTAAGAAACAACTTTAATACCACAAACTGAACTTCTTCTTCCAACACTCCCAGTCTTCCTCAGCCTGCTCTAATTTGTCTTCATTTTCATGGCACTTATCAACTTCTAATTCATTATATATCTTACATATTCCTTACATTTGTTTTTAATTTCTTTTTTTTTCCTCTCATCACTAGACTCTAAGTTTCAGAAGGCACTGGTCATTTTCTGTTTTGTTGACTGATATATCACCACTCCTTAAAACATGCATGACACTCACTCATAAACATTTGTTGAAGAAGTTCTGTTTAAAGAAAGCAGGAATTCCATAAATAAATATAATTAATAATAAATGATACAATATAAATATATACATATACATATAAATATAAATATAGATATCCAAGCATTTCATTTTCTCAAGTACTCATTAAATACTACCTTTGTGATAATAGTCTGGTTTTAAGGAATCCATAGTCAGAAAGCAAAGAGCTAGACAAATATCTACCATAATATAATATACTATGATAGTTGTAATAGAGTTATGCACAGGGTATTATGGGAACATAAAAAACCTACTGAGGACTTCACCAACTAGCAAGGCCAGTTACTTGCCTTTCCTCCACCTGACAGAGCCTAAAGATTTATTCTTTGAAGAAATTCAAGCCTGTGGATTTAGGGACATTAGAAAGAGCAAAGGGTGAGGCTGACTGACAATACTGAAAAAGACATATTCAATAGAAGTTTATATACTTAATGGTGAGCTCACCCCCCCTCCCCAACACACACACACACACACACCACATGGAGAGAGAGAGAGAGAGAAAATCATTCCCAGAACATATTCAATCAAGTCTACAGGTCTACTGCTCCCAGAAAAAAAAGCCCTAAGGATTCTTTTGTGATGAAACTGAATGACCTGTGAAGAAAGGCTGATATTTGAGGGGTTTTTCCAATATAACTGACAAGTCTCCTCCCCAAAATCCTGTTATGAAATCAATCACTCAATAAGCCCTGGCAAGAGATACTGAGCTTCCACTTACATTTTTTTTTTTTTGTACTTTATTCTTAATAGATATGGAAAGGCAAGTAGTTTCAGATATTTGAGAACACCTCTTATGGGAAAAAAGACAGAAATTAGAAGAAACAAACAAAAAAAAGAGAGAGATTTTCTTCTTAAATGAGTAATAGAAAGTGATATGTGGAACCCGGGATAATTACAACGGGTGGCTGGTTTTCTTGGGTTCATCAAGGTAAAGAATAAAGATTCTTGATTGGAGATGGGTGGGGGATGTCATTCAATCAGTCAGTCAATATGTAGTAGGTGCTTGCCAAATGTCAGGTATAGCAGGAGTCATGGGGTCGAAATAAAGTTTCAGCAAGTTGAGTCTGACATATCCATGTGACATTTAAGTCACAATAACGTGGTGATTTTTCTATGTACAAATTTGGAGCCCAAAAAACTTGTCTGGGCTGAAAGTCATCTCTGGTGCTTCAATTAATAGGCATAGATTAGATTTCTCAAAGAGAAAAAGCTATAGATAGAAATTAGAAAATTTAGATCTATCAGTCTCCAAGAATCTACTTTATTATATAAGTGTAAAGGTTATATGTTAATTAGATAAACTTTTAAAAAATAAGATAACATTAGATATTGGGGGGGGGGGAGAAAACACACAAAACATACTTTATTCCTCCCTCCAATTCTGCCAGATAAACATTTCAAATATTTTGGAAAATTCTTCTGAATGCATAAATATGCTTTTTAGATTGAAGCGCTCATTTTAAAGACTTCATATAATATACAGATTTAATAAAGTTTAAAAATTTTGAATGTATTTGGTGACATAATCTTTTTTTATGTTTTCATTTCTGAAGTAATATACCTCCCTATATATAAGTATACATTCAGACCGTTGATATTTACTCTATCATTAACAGATTACAAAGGTAGAAAGGTAAATTTCCAAGTTGTCCATATGGTATACTATTTAAGATAAAGTGAGCAAATAGTAAAAAAATATATATCTATATATAGATATATAGATATAGATATAGATATCTACCAGATGGAATTGAGTAGTTTTTGGCAGTCCAAAACTCTCGCAGAGAACAATTGGGAGAAAACACGATAAAACAAGCAAATCATCTGTTCAGAGACACTGGGGAACTGATGAAACACCAAGGACTGGAGGGTCTAAAACTCCGGAGAGGGGAGCGTCTCCAGAGCAGAAGCTGACCTTGGCTACTGCTTTTACCCCGAGGCATTTGCTCACCCTAGGCTTGAGCAGGAGCCTAAGAATTGGAGGATTAGACTAACAGAGTGTTCTTCCTGGAGAAAAGAAACACCAAAAGACCTTGTGATACATACTCGGAAAGTAGTTTCAAGCGCATGAATGGGTTTTACCTCAAAGGAATGGCCACATTCAGGGACTGTGCAGAGTCCACGGTTAAAAGCTAAAGTGTAAAATATCTGAAAAGTAGACGGAGGTGTACATCAGCGTCAGAAAATAAGAATTAGGGTAGGAGAACTGCCAAGAGAATGGGGCCCCCTAAATCTTTCCCATCCACTCCGTTGGAGACTCTAGAGTCCACGGTGAATTCGGGATAGGCTAAGCCACATCACGGTTGCCAGACAGCATGAAAGCAGCTTTCATTCCTTTTGTCTACCAAAGAAAACAGTGAACTCTCTCTAATCTCTGAAGATAACATCATGTGCAGCCCCCATGATTTTTATGTATAATATCTGACATTTAATCAAAAATTGCTTGACATACCAAAGACAGATCCACATGCCTAAAAACCAAAAGGGGGGGGGGCGGGACAAAAAACAAAACAAAACAAAAAAACAAAAACTCACCACCACCACAACAAAAAAAAGGTCCTCAGATCACCTAATTATTAGACTTAACAGGTTATAAAATAATTATGATAAATATGTTTATGACAATGAAGGACATGAACAAACAATTTAACACTAAACAAAACCTTGAAAGAGAATCAAATGGAAAGTTCCTAACTGAAAACTAAAATACCTGAAATTAGAGACTTACAAAATGATATCAATGGCATTTTAGACACAGCAGAGGACTGTGAAGGATATTCGGTTTAAAAAAAAAAAAAAAAGAACAATTTAAACCTCCTGAAATTCTGATTTCAGGATATTGACAATGCTTTTACTAAAGGGAATATAGAACAGATTTTAAGATTTAATGTTCTAAGAAACCACAAGAAAGCAAACAAAATAATCATCTCTTGTGTTTAAAGTAATACACATATACAGTTTTATCATTTTTACACAGTGCTGCCAACTGGATAATTTTCTAGTTCATCTCCTTCTTTTCAGTCTTTCTTGACTGTTTGACAATTTTTAAATAATGTTATTAGATCTAAGTGAAAATAGAAGACAAAATGTGAAATGCAAAAGTCAGTGGGGGTGTGCATGTTTAGAGACAGAATTAAGATGTATATTTGTATAAAAAGGTAGAATGCTAGCTTACTTATAAGGTTTATAGATATGCTATGTGATAGGGATGTGACAGAAAAGCTGGTTCAGTAGCAATAATAGT
Organism: Ursus arctos; assembly: GCF_023065955.2. Lineage (NCBI taxonomy): Eukaryota > Metazoa > Chordata > Mammalia > Carnivora > Ursidae > Ursus > Ursus arctos. The sequence continues at coordinate 73,822,701 of NW_026623067.1, forward strand.
CGGTGACATATTAGCAATATAACTAAGTGCCAACCAAAGTCTTTCACAGCTACTATGCCAAGACTAAAATAGAAATCAGACACATGTTTCTATCAGATGGGGGTTCATTGGTAAGATGCAGCTGTTGCCTTCAGCTCAGAAATTGAAGATAAATAGATTCGTACTTTAAGAGGCTACAGCAACTTCTGATAACCTAAATTCAGGTTATACTTTAAATGACATGAAGCACCAAATAAGAAATTAGGTGATTTCCAACACCTTGTCAAGTAGTGATTCTTAAAGCACATAGCAGAAATCTCTATGATTTCTATTCAATTCGATTCAATTAATTCTTACTAAGTACTGTGGAAAAAACTGATGGTTGCATCTCAATATCCATCCTCTTCTTCTTTTTTAACAATAGAATCCTGATTATTGACGGGTTGCCATGCACCCAGCTAAAAGACTACATTCCCCAGCTTTCTGGGCAGGTGTATATATGTAAGTGAGATTGAGTAAGATTAAGATAAAGTATTACAAACTTGAAGAAGGAGTTATCTTTTATCCCCTCTTCCCTTCTCCTGATTTCTAGAACATACATGTGACAACTGGATTTCCACTAACCACCCTGGATTCTACGGGCTCACTCTAGGAATGACAGAAGGATGATCTAAAAGGAACTTGTTACCCGAAGTAGCTTTGGGGGCTGCCAATTACCCATGTTCTGCCTACCTTAAACCCTGGAGAAAAATGAACATTTTAGCCTACTGTTATTGAGGAGAAATGTAATATGCAGGCAAACCTAAATGTGATATAAGTGCATGTTAAATGTGAGAAGTAGTGTGTACTTGCTGTTCCAAGAATTGCAAAAAGGAAATAAAGCTCACCTTTGCACAGTGGAGGGAAATTTAGAACTTAACACGAGTGGAAATACAGGCATCGTTCATGCTGTTTCTTGAGTAAGTGAAAAATGATACTTTGGTCGGAAGTGCAATTTAATCATATCTTTCTCGTCTAATTTAAAGAAGGTAATTTAGATCTATTTTCTGCCATGATTAGGAAGTCAAATGACGATTAAAACTAAAATAAGTCAAGATCTCATTGGGTTAAATACCTAGACCACTCCATGACTACACTAGATATTTAGAAGAGTGAATTCAAGTTATCGCTTTCATTTGTTAAATACATTCAGGGCTCTGTGTAACTGGGGATATTGTATCATTTTATCATAATCTAATGATTAATGTATGGAAATATCTAATAGGTTGTGGACAACACAAAATACCAAACCAGGCATTCCTCAATGCATGTGGTTATACACAGCTGTCCTTAGAACAAGCCTACAATGAGAAAGGCTTAGACTAAGATTCTTTTATTGACATCACCATCCGAACAATATTGGGTTCTTTGCTTTCTGTACCATTGAGTAGCAACTAGAAAAGAGAAATCACATAACCTACAGCTCCAAGATAGAAGAAAAAATTCCCCGAATTTCTGAGACCCACAGATAAATGTCTTCTGACCATGAGAAAAAAATCCTTCTGCATTTTTGTCTTTTTTAGAAAAATATTTTTAATTGAGCAGACACAATGTTACATTAGTTTCAAGTGCACAACATAGTGATTCAACTTCTCTATATGTGATGCTACACTCACCACAAGTGTTGCTACCATCTGTCACCATAGAATGCTATTACAGTATCATTTTTCGATGAAAAGTGGATAACAGTGTATGGTAGGAAACCACCATCCATACCTCTAGGACATAAAACCCAGTATGAATGAAACACTTAAGCCAAAACACTTAAAACTTTGTTATAATGAAAGACATGAAGACATAATTGTTCCGACCAAAGACATAATTGTTCCGACCAAATACATAAATATATAATTAAGTTACCATGCTACCACAGAAAAATCTCTGCGTGAGCCACATTCCGTAGGTGTTCACTCCCTCTAAATATCTTTAAACACACCCAGAACACTAATAAGGAAGCACAGGAGGAACACCTCAACATTTACTATGGACACGCACATTTTGCCTTGAAAATTGCTCCAGACTTCCTCATTTTCTAACTCATAGAAATTTTCCTGGGTCCCTGGTTTTCAAGCCCACAATTGATTCAATGCCTCTATTTCATGTCCAGATTCTTTTCTTCTAACTCCTCCCCAAAGGAGATAGAGCCTATTTCCCCAACCATTGAATTTGAGGCAGTCTTAGGACTTGCTTTCAAAAATAAATGTGACTGAATTAAAGCTGTACAAGTACTGGACTCTGCACCTTAAGACACTTTGCCCCTTCAGCCTTCAACCTCTGGTGACGTTGCCCTGAGACTGCCAGGTAAGGAGTCAATTTAAACACCTCGAGGGTAACAGTCCATGAAGAACTGAGGTTCTCTAGCCAATACTGTGCACCACCTGCCATCTTGGATAATCCAGCCCAGCAGATTCTCTAGTAAAATGTAATCATATGAGAAACCAAGAGGAAAAATCAGCCAAAGAACTGCCCAAACTCATGATGGATAGTAAATTGTTATGGTTTCAAGTCCAGGAATTTGGGGCTGGCTTGCTGCACAGCAATAAATAATGGATGGTGAGCCTAATCTTCCTCTCTCCCAGTAGACCTTGGATTGAGGACCTGGGTTTGGACCACCTAATTTAGTTCTGAGTTTTTTCAAATATCAACTATTAAAACACAACTTGAGGAGCACTTTTTCATCATCATCTTATTCCATGGCCATGGCATAGACATCCAGTCTCTGAACCACTATTCTCTCTGTTCCACCCAGTCCCTGGAACTTTACCCAGTCGGTCCTCTTTTTTGTCTCCCTCCTTATCTGGGATGTCACTGACCTGGTTGGCTACGTCTTTGCACCAGAATATAGTCTTTAGACACCAGGCAGACACACCCAGGAAAGTTTTTTTTTTTTTTATTCTTTCCCAAAAAATCTGTTAATTCGGTACTTTACAATGGCCATAGGAAGATGAATAAACAGAAACAAAAGTCACACCTTACGCTATAGACAATTTATGAAACAGATAATTTAAGAATAAATATATAATATACCTCGGCTGACACCACAAAGTATCAAATTTTTAAAGATAAATGTTCTGCCACTTGGGAACTAATGACCAAGCTTTTTTCGTTCGGGTATCGATGCTGTCTTTAACCAGCGGTCCACAAACACTTTCTCCTCGTTCATTCTGCTTTCATTTTCTTTTACTGCACATGTTGATTTTATTCTGTAAACACATTTGAATCTCTTGTTCTCAAAATGATTTGCTGCTTGCAGAATAAGCTTAGCCTACCTGTCATTTCGAAATGCCTCATCTTGCTTTATAAATACCATCAATGAAAATCCTATAGTATAAACTATTTCTGAGCCTGAGTACCTGGGACTGCATCCATGCAACTATAAGTTTTTCTATAACGCGTTAAAATTACTGTAAAATGTTTCCTCAAAAACGGCACTTATGAAATAACTGACATAATTGTGATAGTAAAGGTCTTCCCGTTTCTGGGTTTCCAGAGAGACAAGGCTGATAGATTGTGGCGTTAGAGATTCTCTCCTTTACTGATAGGTCTTTCTTCCTTAATTACCACTTTTTATATATATAATCAAGTGTCCTTGGATTCATGTTTAAAGCATTCCACTAACTGCTCTGCTAAAATTTTGTCACATAACCACTTATGCCCACTTGCAGACTATTTACAGTCTCCCAGCCATCAGCTGCTTCCCTTAATTGCCCCCATTCCAAATTAAACTATTTAACCACTCTTTTGAGTTTTGTGAAATTCCAGTGTCTAGCTAAGTTAAAGACATTTTTAATAGACTTCTCCTCTCCTATTTAGTAAATCCTTTAATATTTTCTCCTTTCATGGAATTCAGAGAATAAGTTCTAATATATGTTTACAAGAGAATCACATAGTACTTCTATTTCTTTATAAATTCTTTGACAAAAATGAAGTTCAGGTAATATACAAAGGTGAGAAATACCATGATAATTTCATCAAAATAGTGCACATTTTGCAAGTTCAATAATGGAAAGACCAAATTAGAGCCTTCTGCAGACCGCTGTTCTACACATCTGGGCCAACTTAGCAATCAACGAAGCCCCACGCGCTAATTTAATCTCTATTTCTTATCAAGGGGAGGATACAGTGCCTACTCTAGGGTAAGGGCATGGTAATTGTACATGGTCGGTCTTACTGGTTTTTCTATTTAATAGGGTTCTGAAGTCAAATTTCCACAGTGGGAGGGTTAGGGGTTTCCCACACCAACAAACAATTCTCAAACCCAGCTGAGAGTCTTAACAATTTAACTCAATTCAGACACTGCCTACTCAGTGACAGCTTCATATTCCGTAGGGTGAGGGCTTAGCCCCACAAAACTGCTCTCCTCCACAACCTTCCGAGGCTCCCTCCAACCTCGCCCCCGCCCATTTCAAGCCCACGTTGTTACCTATGTTTCTGACCGACTGGCTATAAATCACAGGTCCCCACAATCCCTTCCTTGGTTTGATTAATTTGCTAGAGAGGCTCACAGAACTCAGGAAATCTGATTACTTACTTGATCACTGGTTTGTTACCAAAGGCTATCACTCAGGAACAGCCAGATAGAAGAGAAGTACGGAGTGAAGTATAAGGAAAGCACAGGGAGCTTCCGCGCCCTCTCCAGGCCCTCTACCAACTGGAAGCACTCAGAACCCTCTCCTTGTGGGTTGTTATGGAGACTTCATTACAGGAGCGTGATTGATTAAATCATTGGCCACTGGTGATGATTCAAGCTTTCGCCCTCTCCCTTTCCTGTAAGTGAGGGGGTGGGACAGAAACTTCCACCCCTCTATCGATGGTTAGTTCCACCGGCAACCAGACCAGATGCTTTCTGAAAGTTACTTCTTTAACACAACCCCATTGTGGTGGAAAGTGGCTTCTTATGAATGACACCCTGCCCTCTTCACCCTTGTGGCTCTGAAACATTTTCAGGAACTTAATACTATAACAAAAGATGTTTCCATTGCCCTTACTGCTCAGGAGATTCCAAGGGTTTGGGGAGCTGTGAGCCAGGAGCTGTGGACAAAGACCCAACATACAAGAAGTATCTTTTGGTCACCTGAATGACCAAATATATATTTTTACAAACCATGTTAAAAACAAGACAACAGGCCCAAAATGAAGTCATTAATGCTAAGTGCCACATCACCGACCGAGACTTGACTTATTACACTTTCAGCTCTCCCAGAAATAGAATGCTAAACTAGTCAGTCAGGAATTACCTGATCAGCATTAGTGAATTCATCTGCCTGATAGACCCCTGCAGTCCCCTAAAGGTAAGTGACCTTGCCACAAATAAGTGTACTAGTACAACTTCCTTGTTCCCACTCCCTTCTGCCTGTAAAAGTCTTTCATTATGTACAGCTCCTTGGAGCTCCTTCCTATCTGCTAGATTGGACGCTGCGCAATTGAGGACTTGGTGAATAAAGCCAATAAGATCTTTACAACGTACTCGGGTGAATTTAGGCTTTTCTTAATAACACGGTATCGCAATATTGTAATCTGTCACCCAGATTTAATCATTGATCTCTGAACATTTTTCTGAGCCTATTATCTCACCTTATTCTCAAGTTCTAGAAATGATACCTCCCTGGAGTCTTATGACCTCTGAGAACTAAGCTCTGTCTTGCTTCTTTTCAGGTTTTCCAGGGACAAGAGCAGGGGTCTTAAAGTTCCACAGAGACCATCAAGAAACATAATGAGTGAGACTGGCAAGATGCAAGATAACAGAGTGTGCTGGGGCTTGCATGTCCCATATAAAAAGGACAGCTGCTTGGCTGTGACAGATTGTTGCCATATAGGAAAACTAAATCTGTTATTTTCTTATCTTCCAATTATTTCAAGAAAAACCCAATATCCATATTTTTCTGAGAAATTTCCCAAAGCTTTAAGTGTTGGCAAATAATGTAATAATAACAACTTTGTTTGGTCCAACACAAACACACACACATCACACACACACCACCCTCTGGGCAAATCTAGCTCACCGTCTCCATTTTGCAAATTTAGGATTGGAGCTTTGTCTCAAAAATCTCAGCTATCTGATAAATGGAAATCTTTTATTAATAAAAATATTAAGAATAACAAATCTTTCTTTGCATAAATGTCGAGGTATTTTCAAGTTAGAAATGAAATAAGCTCTCCTACAAAATGATACAGAACATTCTGGAGTGTGGCCAAGAGCTGAGAATGCCTGTTCCGGAACCACACCATCTATGTCTAAATCCTGCTTCTGCTACTTATTAGCTGTGGATCTCGGGCAAGTTATTTAAACTGTGCCACAGTTTCTTTGTTTTTGAGGTCAAGGTCATTACATAAAACAGTGCCAACCTCATAATGCTATGAGAGTTGAATTAGCTAATTTTTTGACTCTCCTAGGCCAGCAACTAGCCTATAACAAATTATATCTATCTATGTATATTTTTTCTTCAAATAAATAAATTTCACATAAATGTATTGTCTTGGAGACATTTTTGTACAGAAAAGGGAGAATAAACCAGCTTATCCTTGGTTAAGCTCCCTGAGAGGTCCCACAGGAACTAGAAAGAAATGTACGTCTATCACCCCGTGTCACTGGGTGAAAATTTACAGTGTGAGGAGAACACCATGTCACAAGGAACTTCTGCAAGAGGGGTAGAATTAACTTTGTTTTTCTCCCCTTGCTAAAAGAGTGGCTAAGATTGTTCAGAGAAAATTGGCCCATCAGCCAATAATTCCTTACTACCAATACAAGAAAAGTTTCTATAGTGTGAAAGTGAATAGAATTGTTTTGTTAAGGTGACCTTTAAAAGACATTTGAACTTTATTTAAATTAAGAACAGAAATATATTCATAAACAAAGTTTTAACTTATTATCTCAGAGATAGTCAATCTTTGGATATATAAAGTAGTCGTGTCGATGAGTTAGGAGGAATAGAAATTATCCCCCTTCAGATGTCTATTCATATTGTCAATATAGTCACAGTGAAAAATAAGCTATGTCAGAGATTAGAATCCATGAAAGACAGGGAGGCCACTCATCATTGGTAACATCACCATGAGAAGTTGTTACATGGAAATGACTAATTCTTGTTGTCAGTTCTCATTTCCCAGACTCATTCTTGATAGTATCAAGATGTGACATTTCCTAGGTAGATTGAAGATAGAGATAATATCTGACTTTTATTGAATAAGTGTTCTAGGTTATTGAAAAGCATTTATTAAAGATTCATTTTACCATATGCAGCTGTTAGGATTTGACTAGGATTCAGTGGTTGTCAACGGGGGGTGACTTCGCTCCCCAGGGGACGCTTTGGTTGATATCACTGAGTGGTGAGGTGCTACTAACATCTGGTGAGAAGAAACTAGGGACATGCCATACATCCTAAAATGCACAGGACAGCATCCAAAACAAAGTACTATTTGACCCCAAAGTGTCAACAGCACAGAAAATGAGAAACCCTCAAGTGGAGTGGAGTGGTGTTTAATAATCTATCTTGGCCTAAATTAAGAAGCTAAAAATTGTATTTTTTTGTCTTAATAAATATTCTAAATCAGTAATCTTAGTTTCCATTTGCCTTTTCCCTCAAATGTTAGTGTTATCTTTCTTTTTTTATATTCTTGATTTTGTTTATTAAACAGTTCTTAAACATAAATGCATCTCTTTAGAAGGGACTGCTCTTTTTGTGGAATTTATGTACCCATGAATGAATATTACTTATGTTAGAATGAGACTGGTTTTAGTGGAAATTAATAATAAAAAGAAAAGATATTAGATCATTAGTATGAGGTTGACAAAAGATTGATAACTTTTTTCCCGGTAACTTTTATTTTTTCCCTTTTTTATTTTAAATTCAATTAATTAACATATAGTATATTATTAGTTTCAGAGGTAGAGTTCAGTGATTTATCCGTCTTATATAATACCCAGGACTCATCATGTGCCCTCCTTAATGCCCATCTCCAGTTACTCCATCTCCCCACTTCCCTCCCCTCCAGCAACCCTCAGTTTGTTTCTTATGATTAAGAGTCTCTAACGGTTTGTCTCCCTCTCTGATTTCATCTTATTTTATTTTTCACTATTTAAATACAGTTCCACTACGTAGTAATGATAATCTGGATTTTGCACTGTGGTGTGAAGCAAAGAACATGATTTTTGTCTCAGGCAAAACAGATGTAAATCCTGCCTCCTCCACTCATTAGCTGTGTGAGCTTACATGCCCCTGTGCCTCAGTTTTCTCATCTGTAAAATGGAGATATCGGGAGTACCTACCTCACAGAGTGATTGTGAGAAATAACAAGATCTTATATACAAATTGCCTAGAACAGTTACTGGCCCTTAGGAAACAATATATAAACATTAGCTAAACATAAGTGATTGATGAATGAATAAAACAGATATAAAATACCTATCCTCCTACAGGCAATCCCCCCTTTTTTAACCTTCTTAGTGAAATAGGAAATAAGTTACTGATCTTAGTCTCAGCAAGGATATAATTGTTTTGCAGTATTGCAACTGTTCAGTTCTTTTCATTGTATTTCAGTGTGGCTCTTCTATCTGCACCCATGTGTGTTGGTCAAGTGCACACTATTTACACGGTACTAGGCGATGCAAAGATGTGTAGCATGATTCCTATGCCTCCTGCCCGATTCAGAAATTCATAATTATTGAAACTTAAAGTCTCTTTTATATGGAACACTTCAAACATTAGTTTCTTCCAACTCTGGTTATAATTCAAGAAAGGGTCAAACTGAGACGCCTGGATGGCTTAGTCAGCTGAGCGTCCAACTCTTGACTTCAGCTCAGGTCATGATCTCAGGGTCATGAGATCAAGCCCCACATCAGGCTCGCACTGACCATGGAGACTGGTTAATGTTCTCTCCCTCTCCCCCACCCCCCACTAGTGTGCACTCTCTCTCTCTCTCTCAAAAAATAAATAAATAAAAGGGTCAGGCAACAAAATAGCTCTGTACAATTTTCTGATGTATTTGCAAAACTGTTTAGTTTTTATTAGAAATAGTGAACTCTTTAGTGTATAGAAATATGTGTATATTCCCAAAATTGTTTTTTTTTTTAAATGCTGGTTATATTTTTTTGGAATTTCTACCTTTCTCTGTCTTTCACCTCTTCCAGTGCTCTTCTCAACAAAGCTTTATCAGATATTTCAAAGTATTGTCCCTTTTCTGAAGACTGAAATAATAATCAAAGAGTATGGTGAAATACTCAGCCATCATGATATTTTGGTAGAGTTGTGTTCTCTGTAATTGGGGGCTTTACATTCACTGGGAATAAAAAATCTGTTTACTCTGCTGGAGAAATTAGGCTCTGAAGAGATTGTTTTAGTTCTCTTTGTTTATGATGATTTGTTAGCTCTCGACTGCAGAAATAATTTTGTTGTTTACATTAATCTATGGTGGCAGTATTAACTTCACATCATACATAAATATAATTATTGATCATTACCAGCTGTAATTCAGTGTTAGAATTACAGATTTACATAATTGTGCTATTAAGTATAAACTTGAACTTCATATCTGGGGTCACAAATAACTGGAGGCAGTAGAAACAGAAAATTCTGATTATATGTCATTCATATTTTAATATACGCTGTTGCAATTTTGATCAGTGTTAATGTAAATATTTTTATGTACTTTACAGCAATGAGATGCTAATGGGTGGAAATTACAGCAATATTGATCTAGCTAATAAAATGTAATACATTAGTAAGAAAGGATATTTATTATATGCTTCAACTATTACTATACATTATCTGCCTAAGGAACATGAGCTCCATGACAGGCAAAGAATGATTTTTGAACCAAACCCTCTAAGCTTCTTCCCAATTCACAATCATGGTTTTTCTACTCTGCATTTTTTAAAATGATGTGGACCCAAAAAGGGCAAGTCTACTTCTATAACATTCAAATTATCTCTCTTGATATATTTAGCACATGGAAAACACTCTATGATAATCAACAAAGTTGACTTGTCTAGAAATATTCTTTAAGATGCTACATATGTCTGTATTGTTTAAGTCTCAATAAATGTGCTGTAAATAAACTATGCAGTAAGGCCTAAATTCTAATCTTAGAAATTCGACAAGCTAAAATGCTCCACAAAAACCAATACTTGCAACCAGAATTGCAAATGAAGCAATTTGGGTTATAATATCAAAAACTGAATAGACTTCTAACTTTTTAACACTAAATTGAGACATATTTTGAAGCTATCATTTTTGGATTCATAAAATCAAAACTTGAAGGGATTTTAAATATTAACTAAGCTATTTTTGTTTTCTTCTGTTAATTTCCATATTTTATTGAATTGTATAAGATTGCCTTTTTTTGTGGGTCAAAGTTGATCAAATAGCATTTTCATATGATCCCTCCCAACTATATATGCATCTATCCATCTATTTCTCTATCTGATGTCAGTCCATCTGTCTGCCTACCCATCTATATCAATCTACATTTCTAAGTATTTTTGTCAAGGTATAGATAAGATAATATATACTCATGGACAACATTCCAAAACACACCGAAGGTAAACACAAAACAAAAAATTAATTATTCCATTTTTCTCTCATTCTCAGTTCTCCTGCCCCAATTCCCTTTTTTGAAGTAGGCTCCACGCCCAGCAAGAGCCCAACTCAGGGCTCAAACTCATGACCATGAGACCAAGACCTGAACTAAGATCAAGAGTCCAATGCTCAACTGACTGAGCCACCCAGGGGTACCCTGCCCTAATTCAATTTTTAAATTATAGTTAATTTATTTGTATAATGGTGCATACAAATAGCTGTTGTTCTGCACTTTGCTATTTTTTTTCACCTTTTAAATACTTTGTAAGTTGTGGTTAAATTGCATGACATAAAATTTACCATCTTACCCATCTTTTACTGTAAAGTTCAGTAGTGTTGAGTACATTCATATTTTGGGGCAGGCAATCTCCAGAATGCTTTTCATCTTGCAAAACTGAAACTCTCTACTTATTAAGCAATGTCCTGTTCCTCCCTTCCTCCAGACACTGGCAACTACCATTTTAATTTCTATCTCTATGAATTTGACTAAGTACCTCATATATGGGGAGTCATATAGCATTCGTCTTTCTGTGGTTGGCTTATTTCACTTACCATAATGTCCTCAGGGTTCATGTGTAGTGTAGCATACATCAGAATTTCCTTCCTTTTTATGGCTGAATAATATTCTATTGTATGTAGATACCACGTTTTGTTTGTCCACTTATCCATCAATGGACACTTGGGCTGCTTCCACCTTTTGACTATTTTGAATGATGCTGCTATGAACAGTATAAGTATCTCTTTAACATCCTATATATCTAGAAGTGGAATTGCTGGATCATATGGTAAATTTTAACTTTTTAAAGGAACAGGTGTATTATTTTCCACAGTGGCTGCACCATTTTACATTTGTACCAACAGTGCACAATCATTCCAAATTCTCCACATCCTCACCAAAACTTGTTACTTCTGTTTTGTTTTGTTTTCTGATAGCGGCCATCCTATTGGGTATGAATGAGGTGGAATCTCATTGTAGTTTTGGTTTGCATTTCTGTGATGATTAGTAATATTGAGCATCTTTTCATGTGCTTTTTAGCTATTTGTAGATCTTCTTTGGAGAAATATCTATTCAAGTCCTTTGCCCATTTTTAATTGAGTTTTTGTTGTTGAGTTTTTTTGTCCTCTCTATATTGTGAATATTAATTCCTTTTCAAGTGTATGATTTGCATATATCTTCTCCTGTCCCATAGGCTGCCTTTTGTGTTGTTGGTTATGTCTTTTGATGAATTTTTTTTTAAATTTTGATGTCTGATTTATCTATTTTTACTTTTATAACTTATGCTTTTGGTATAATGTCCAAGGAATCCAATATCATGAAGCTTTTCTCCAGGTTTTATTCTGAGTTTTATAGTTTAGTTCTTACATTTAAGTTTTTGATTCATTTTGAGTTAATATTTGCACATAGTGTAAGGTAAAAGTCCAACTTCATTTTTCAGTATGTGGATATCCAGTTTTCCCGACACCATTTGTTATAAAGATTGTCCTCTTCCCATTGAGTGGTCTTGGCAACCTTGTAAAAAATCATTTGACCATATATGCAAAAGTTTATTTCTGGGTTTGAAATTTTATTCCATTGGTCTATATGTCTATCTTTATGCCAATACCATACAGTTTTTAATTATGATAGCTTAGTAAGCTTAGTAATAAGTTTTGTATGCAGGAAATTTGAGACCACCAGCTTTGTTCTTTCCAAGATTATTTTGGCTATTCAGGATCCCTTGAAATTCTATACAAATATTAGAATGGATTCTTCTATTTCTGCAAAATATGTCATTAGGATTTTTATAGAGGTTGCATTAAAGCTGTAGATCATTTTGGGGAATGTTGACATTTTAACATTATTAAATCTTCTGAACCATGAACATGGACTATCTTCCAATTTATTTGTGTGTTTATTTATTTCAACAGTATACTTTGTAGTTTTCAATATACAAATCTTTAGTCTCCTTGGTTAAGTTTATGCCTAAGTTTTTTATTATTTTCGATGCTATTAAAGGTAATTTTTTTTTAATTTCCTTTTCAAATTGTTTATTGTTAGTGTATAGAAATGCAACTGATTTTTATGTGTTGCTTTGGATCCTGCAACTTAACTGAATTTGTTTCTTACTTCTAACAGTTGTGTGTGTGTGTGTGTGTGTGTGTGTGTGTGTAATCTTTAGTGTTTTCTAATATTAGATCTGTGAACAAAGACAATTTTACTTCTTTCTTTCTGATTTGGATGACTTTTATTTCTTTTCTTGCCTAATTTCTCTGGCTCAGATTTCTAGTATTATGTTAATATAAGTGGTAAAAGTGAGCATCCTTGCCTTTTTCCTGACCTTAGTGGGAAAATTTTATCTTTTATCATTGAGTATGATGTTAGTTGCAGACTTTTCATATACGACTTTTATAAAATTGATGTCATCACCTTCTATTTCTTTTTTGTTGAGTGTTTTATCATAAAAAGATGTATTTTGTCAAATGTTTTTTCTGCATCAATAGAGATGATCATATTATGTTATTGTCTTCATTCTGTTAATTTGGTGTATTACATTGGTTGATTTCTATATGTTGAACCATTTTGCATTGTAGGAATAAATTCTACTTGGTCATAATGAATAACACTTTTAATACACTGCTGAATATCAGTTGATAAGATTTTGTCGAGCTCTTAGCATATTCATCAAAGATTGGTCTTTAATTTTCTTTTCCAGTAGTTTCTTTGTCTGGCTTTGTATCAGAGTAACATTGACCTCACAGAATGAGTTTGTTTTTCCTTCTCTTCAATTTTTAGGAAGAGGTTAAGGAGGATTGATGTTAACTCTTCTTTAAATGTTTGATAGAATTCATCAGTGAAAACATCTAGTCCTGGATTTTCTTTGTTGGAAGTTTTATGATGCCTGATTCAGTCTTTTACTAGTTTTTAGGTCTCTTCAGATTTTCTGTTTCTTCATAATACATTCTTGGTATGCACCTTGTTTTTAATTAACTTAATGATATACTTAAGTAAATTCTTCAAAACTGTACACACAAATTACTTTGTTCTTTTTGATAGCTATATAGAATGCCACATTATTTTTTTTTAAGATTTTATTTATTTATTTGACAGAGATAGAGACAGCCAGCGAGAGAGGGAACACAAGCAGGGGGAGTGGGAGAGGAAGAAGCAGGCTCCCAGCGGAGGAACCTGATGTGGGGCTCGATCCCATAACGCCGGGATCACGCCCTGAGCCGAAGGTAGACGCTTAACCGCTGTGCCACCCAGGCACCCCAGAATGCCACATTATTTTTAACTATAATTTACTGCTCTAAACCAATTCCTTAAGTCCCCTTTCATCTGCCTTTAAATTCATTTCTAAGTCAGGTTGATTGAGATAAAATTTACATGCAATAAAATTCACCTTCTTAGACATAAAGTGTAACGAATTTTGACAGATATATACAATTGTGTCATCACACCCCAATCAAGATACAGAACATTTTCAACATCCCAAAATTTCCCTTGTGCCCCTTTTTAGTTGTTTCCTACCCCTAGGGAACCATTGATATGTTTTCTCTTCATACAGTACTACCTTTTCTGAAAAACCACAGAAATAGATCCTAGCAATATATAGACTTTTTTGTCTGATTCTTTACATTCAGCAAAATTTTTTTACAAGATTCTGTTATGTTGCATGCATTTCATTCCTTTTCATTGATGAGTTATGCCACAGCATAAATGTGCCACAGTTTGTTTATTCTGATAAGCATTTAGCTTGTTTGCAGTTTTGGTCAATTATAAATAAAAGTCCTAGGAACATTCACATACAGCTTCTTGTGTGGACAAGAGTTTTAATTTTTCTCTGAAACAGGATTTCAGAATCGTAGTTAACTGTATGTTTAGTTCTAGTTCTCCAAGCTGCTGGCATTCTCATTAGCAACATGTGAGATATCTTGTTCCTCTACATCCTCACCAGTTTTTGGCATGTCTTAAAAAAAAAAAATTGAGCCATTCTAGAGAGCATTAGTGTTACATTATTGTGGTTTTAATTTGCATTTCCATAATTATTTTCCATTGGTATATCTTTTGTTATAAAAGTATCTGTTCAAATTCTTGCCCATTTAAAAATATCTCTTTAATTTTCTAATTATTGAGTCATAAAGTTTTTCTATATTAAACATGCTAATCCTTGATCAGAAATGTATTGTGGAAACACATTCATCATGTCTGTGACTTGTCTTATATTTTCTTAGTAGTGGCTTTCAAAAAGCAAGATTTATTTTGTTTTGATAAAGTCCGACTTACAATTTTTTTTTCTTTTATGGTTTGTGCCTTTTTGCCTTATGTAAGAGATTTTGCCTAATTCAAGTCACAACAATTTTATTGTACATTTTCTTCTGGAAGTTTTATAGTCTTATCTTTTATATTTAAGTCTACAATTCATTTTTAGTTAATTTTATAGGGTATGAGGTAAAAACTAGGCAAGAAGAAATAAAAGGCATCCAAATTGGAAAGGAGGAAGCAAAACTGTCTCTGTTTGCAGATGACATGATCTTACACGTAAAAAAAAAAAAAAAAAAAAAAAAAAAAAAAAAAAACGTAAAAACTCCATGTGCAAAAAAAGAAAAGCTATTAGAACTAGTAAACAAATTCATTAAATTTGCAGGGTTCAAAATCAACTTACACAAATCAGGTGCATTTCTACATCAAACTATCCAAAAAGACATTTGGAAAACAACTCAGACTCAGGATCAATGAAAGTTTATTTTAGGATACAAAGTGCAATGAAACGAAAGAACTCTGTCTCTTCTATTCTTAGTCTTCTAGCTTTCTGAAAATGTGTACTTGGGAGGCAATGTTTACCTCTTGAGCAAAGAGAATATGACATCAAAATAAATTATCCTTAGTAAAAATGTAGCTTCAGACACGCACTAGTCATGCAAAAGGTTTTTCAGTCTTAACCTTATTTACTTGCTATGTGAATTACTGTGTCCTTTGCATTTGAAGTTTCCTCATTTGTGAAAGGGGATAATGATGCAGACCTCTTCACAAGATCACTGTGTCACTTAACTAATTAATACCGTAATTATAAAGTACTTAGAAAATAGAATGCACCACACAAGTGCCAAGTGTTGTTATTGGAATCATCTGAGTGCTCAGCTCCTCTGGATTTACCACTGTAGCGAGGCAAGTAATTCTAAACAGTAAGAAAGCCTCAACCACACATACTAATTAATCTAATTTAAACATTTATTATGTACTGTAAATATGCCTTGTTAAAATATGCATTTTAGTGAAGGCCACCATTAAAATCATCCTTTAGAAATTGAGTTGCTTGAGGTCTGCATAAAATGAATTCAGCTTCGGCCTTTCTCAGTGACACTTCAGATCACATTTATCTTACAAATAATTACGTTGTTGATTTATTTGTTTATTTGACTGAGTGCTGATTGTCAGGGATTCGGTTAATATTAATTTTTTAAGTGAGAATAAAAGGAGGGAAATTAGCATACTCTCTTTGTCTCCGTAATGCAAGGTTTGAAAAGAGACACTATATTTTTGACTCCCATGCTATTATTTTGGTCTAATATCCATTAGGGGACCTGTTCTGAAAAGGAAATGCCCAAGGGTAGAAGACGGGAACACGCTGTGTGCTTTGAGGGAAAACTTGATTTTGGCGGCAAGAGCCACATTATCTCCATAGGTTTCATCTGCAGGTCCCAGAGGTGATAAAACATAGCAAAGCTGAGGAGACTCCGTGTGTGGATCCTTAGTGCCACAGTTCCTCAAAAGGCGACACACAGTGACTAATTCTACATGCAGGATAAAGAGATTTCATGAGGGTTGTTTTTTACTTCAGTGAATTCACTATTAAAAAATAATAGTAATAGCTTGTTCCAAGTGATGGCATTTTACCCACTAGAATCAAAAGTTGAATTCTCTTTTACTCTCTTCTGAAAAATACAAGCTAGCTGGTCAGTTGGATCGATACCTGACCATTTTTCTCCACAGAACTCGAAGTAGAGTTGCTATTGCTGAGTGTAAAATACATTCTCCCCTGTGGGATACTATCTTCTGACCCTGATAAGGTTCCTCCTTCAGTCAGCGACTTAACGATACATATTCACAGTTGTAAAATAATAATACAAATAAATATAAAAAGATGTAACTTGAGGCTTTCCTGACTTCCTTCATACTCACAATTACCATCAATGAAAATTTTATTAAACCTCTAATTACTCTACATTTCCTAGTGCAGATTAAACAGCTGCCCACACAATCTTTTCCACTGAAAACTATAAACAGACCAAGGCATGAAGCTATCTCTCCACCTACTGACTCTTTTCTAGCAAGTACTGTCCTGTCACAAAACAATGTACTTTCACAAATGACCACCCACGGGAAACGGCCACCCCTCTACAGCCATAAAGTGGACTTACAGCTAGAAGCATCAGAATACACATCAGGAAAGCAAATTTCCAAAAATGAAACTTTGATCATATTTACCTCTTTGTCTCTTCGTTGCCAGACCCATCAGGTAATTTCCACTTTCTGAGCCATCACAGCAAAAGAAAAGTAAACTCTGTCACCATTTTGATTTACAAATAAAATGTATTTTTGAGATTAAAAGGCAATGTACTGGAAAATGTATTACAAAGAAAAATTACATTTTAGGGAAATTAATTGTGGTTCCTAAGTAATAGAATAAACATATTGATGTAATTCCCTTTGAAATATTACATAGTCATAGTGGAAATAAAATATTCTGAAACAAATTTACGTTTGTCTTTCTCTTTCCAGCTCCTCCCCCATCACATTTATCTTCACATTTAAAAACTGAGTATATGTTAAAAGAGATTGCTCTTGAAACATTGAAATATGTATAAACTATGGTCACACATGGATTTTTAAATAAGTTTTAAATCTTCATTGCAAGAGTAAGAACATTAAGAATGTAGTTAAGCCCTTAGATCACTGGATTTTATTTTTATATTTTATTTACTTTTTAAACACAAACTTACACACCCAAACAGTTTCATCTTGTTCAAAGGGTCGCTTAGACACATTTTTAGTTTGATACAAGAATATATTAAACCACTTGTGTTTCTCAGCAACCTGACTGATCTCGCCTGATGGCCTTGTAACTTTAATAATAAGTAACATCTGAGTCATCTAAGGATTTATCATTAAATTCAACTTCTAATTTGATACATATTTTTAAATTAAAGGCAGAAATTACCATCCAATAATAAAAACAGCTTGGTTTAAAAATTACCTATGAGCTGAGAAGTATAAGAAATACACAGTGTCAAAAAAGAAGAAGAAGCCAAAAAAATTATATCATGCAAAATGTTGCTGTTTGCAATTTTAACTGTTTGACAAAACACACCTCTGGGCATAGATTGGTTGTGATAAATAGGTGGGTCCTGAGGAAGTCATGAGTTCTCATGATTTGTCTCCACTCGTCTCCAGTGCACAGTATTCTTTACCTGAAGCCTTTACTCACCTACAGATGACTTTTATTTTCTCCTATTTCTAATCCTATTTCCTAATTAAACAAGGACAAATTGGATTATTTTTCAAGGAATGTGTCGATCGGGCTTTTTGTTTAAAGTGTCCTTCCTAGAATGTCTCAGTTGAGACCTGTTTGGTACCTGACTTCCGAACACAGAATGATTAGAGCTAGGACTTAACCCACAATGACGGTCAGGGTACCGTCAAGCAGAGGGACAGAAATGCTTGTGTTTGGTTGCTTAAGTTGCTTGGTAGCAGTTCCATAGGTATTTGGAAGGGAGCCTAAAGGCAAGTCTGCTGAAGCTTTTCAGCATCTCTAGCTGGAGTGGAGAAATGATTTTCGTCTTTCCCAGACTTCTCCCATTTACTCTGTTTCTCAAGCAATGTACACCACTTCCTCCCAACCCCAGCTCTTCTCCCTATGCCAACTGCCCTCCCAACGCCTGGAGCCGAGACACCTGTGCCCTTTCTGGCACTGACAGCACAGCGTCCTTCCTCTCTTCAGGAGCTCTGATACATTGGCAGGCACACTCACGGTTTGATTTCTGCTAGGTTTCCTCCCCCCACAAAATTTTATCATTATTGAGTCTTATTTATTAGCTTTCTACTTTTCTACTCACCCCCCCCCATGACAAATAAAATATATTGTAAAACTTTGTTGGCATAAGAGTTTATTCTATATACTGAAAATGGGGAACAAATAATTAGAGAAGGCCAAACCTATGGGCAGATAGGTACTCAAAGCATCTGAATGAAAAAGAACATTCTATAATGAGAGTTTGGACATGAGGATCTAGTCCGAATTTTGATTTCTGGCCCGTCACCAGCTAATGCTGGAGGTTGATGCTTAATTTCTCTAGGCCATTTCTAGCGCAGGTCCAAATTACTCTTAATTACTTAGAGCTTCTAAAAATTTCAGAAAGGAGCGTGGCAGAAGCTGTTACAAAAGTAAAGGCAACGAGTGAAAGTGGGCTGGAAAGTGAGGAAGGCTAAAGAAGAGAGGGGTCTCAACCTTCTGGAAATTCATTTACTGAAATTAAAGCAATGGTATAACTTGCATAGTATCACCACTCTCAAAAGAGAGTGTTGTAAAACTCTAAGGAAGGGGAATCAGTCTAATGGCTTCCCTTTATCTTTTACAGAGTCAACTACAAACATTAAGTACTGAACATAACTTTGATTTCTCAAGAGTACTAGAAGCCTGTGAAAATCATGGGAGGAATGCCAACATATCCTTGGGCAAGCTACCTGTTAGACTACTAACACAGTCTAATACTACTGAAGATGCAACCGACTCTCACATTTCAAGGATATGCTTTCCTCCAGGCACATATTTTGTAAAGGGAAGGTAGTTCTGCCTTTTGTACTGCGTTAGCTTTGACTGTGTGGCCCTCCCTTTCCGAGTGAAAAGTTTTAAGACTTAAAAATACCTTTTTTTCTTCCTCCTTGCGTGTGTTCCTGTAAAACCTACGAATCCCATTTGTTACTCTTTCTTCACAAATCAGTAGAAATGATCATAGCTACCCAATTACAGAAGTCAAGACGTGGAAGCTTTGGAAGATCAGTCAGTTCCATCGCCATAATAAGTGAAATAAATTGTTTTTAGAGATTTTCTATGACTGTCTACCGGTTTGCCTTCTAGTCTATATAAAGCATCATGAGACTTTGTGTGAATGATTTATACTGTTCAAATCAGGTTCTCCCGGAGTAAGGGAAAATATAGGAGTAATAATAACAATGACGGTAATAGTAAATGTCATTTTGCAGTTCTTTACAATAGGCTGATTCAATTAAGGTCTTGTTTCATCCTCCAACATCCCTGTCTTTTATTATTATCTTAATTATCCTAATTTTGTTTCCAGATTTATTGAGATATAATTGTCATATAACATTGTATAATTTTAAGGTATGCAGCATAATGATTTGATACACGTCTTACAAAATGGTTACTGAAATAAGTTTGGTTAACACATCCATCACTTCACATAGTTACAATTTTTTCTTGTGATGAGACCAATTTAAAATCTATTCTAATCTCAGCAAGTTGCAAATATATGATATAGTATTGCTAACTATAGTTATTCTGCTCTACATTATATCTCTAGAACTTATTTATATCATGACTGGAAATTTGTATCTTTTGACCATCTTCACCCATTTCCCGACCTCCCGCCCACCACCACATCTGGAAACTAACAATCTGTTCTCTGTTCCTATGAGTTTGTTTCCTTTTTTCAGATTTCATATGTAACTGAGATCACATGGTATTTGTCTCTGACTTATTTCACTTAGCATAATGCCCTCATGTTTCATCCATTTTGTTGCAAATAGCAGGATTTCCTCCTTTTATGGCTGAATAATATTCCATTCTTCATGTAATGCCACACTTTCTCTCTCCATTCACCCATCAGTGGGCACTTAGGTTATTTCCTTGACTTGGCCATTATAAATAATGCTACAATGAACATGAGGATATAGGTATGTCTTTGAGTGAGTGACTTCATATCCTTTGGATCTATACCCAGAAGTGGGATTTCTGGATCATATAGTAGTTCTAGTTTCAATTTTTTGAGGAACTTCCATACTGTTCTTCATAGCTGCTACACCAAGTTACATTCCCACCAACAGCATTACAACATATTTCTTTTCTCCACATTCTTGTCAACAGTGTTATCTCTTGTCTTCTTGATAAGAGATATTCTTAAAGGCGTGAGGTGATAGCTCATTGTGTTTTTGATCTGCATTTCCCTGATGATTGATGCTGAACACATCTTCATGTAACTGTTGGCAAATAATATCTTCCTTGGAAAAATATTCAGGTGCTTTTAATGGGCCTGTTTTGTTTTTGTTTTACTGCTGAGTTGCATATCTTCTTCATGTATTTTAGATATCAATCCCTTGTCAGATATATGGTTTGCATCTAGATTCTAGACAAGTCTAGTCATGTGTAAAATACCTGACTTGTTATAAGATTGTGAAATAGACTCATTATAAATTATTAGATGAAGCAAAAAACATACCAAATTTCTTATATAGGCTTGCTTTTAGAACTATCCCAAAAGCTCACATCAATATGGGAGAAATGCACAAATGTTGGTGATGCAAGAAAGGAGAATTATGTCTAAAGGAGATTTCTTTTTTTCATTTCAGAACGTATAGCTAAGGGACTTATGTGTGAGACATATTAGGGAATATGAAGTAAAATCCTATTGAACTGAAGAAACAAAGTAAAAGTATACAGATTTCTCAGAACTAATACTGGTAAAATAGACTG
The DNA here is from genome assembly GCF_023065955.2 of Ursus arctos. Lineage (NCBI taxonomy): Eukaryota > Metazoa > Chordata > Mammalia > Carnivora > Ursidae > Ursus > Ursus arctos. The sequence continues at coordinate 73,844,041 of NW_026623067.1, forward strand.
AGTAATATTGGGATGAACGTCCATGAATCCTGAAATGTTTAGCTGAAATGTAATTTACTGAGAATCTAGTCACTCTTTTTAAGTCATTAACATGAACATTTTAAAAGACTGTCCTATAAATCCCCAGTGGTTAATGGGCTATGCTTCAGGAATGCTTTCTTTATTTTCTTAGAAAATCCACATCCAAGAATGGTAGAAGTATAAAGAAAGGAGTGGCCTATTAGAATAATTACTTAGTAGATAGGAGCAAAATAAGAATATAATCCCATTCTATTCCAATCTAAAAAAAAAAAAAAACAAAAAACAAAAAACAAAAAACAAACAAACAAAAAAAAACAAGTTTCCAAAAAATTTCTAAACCAAGTACTTTTAAATTGGATTAAATATATCTTCATAAAGATTTTTTTTTTTGCGCCTGTAATTCTAATGATCACTCTGTGTAATAGGTATAAAAAGGCTACTGATTTTTCTTTTCCCAAATACTTGAGGTCTGAAAGGAGAACATGGTTAAGTGGAAAGTTGATCCCTTCTGTCCAGATTTAGGCCATGGGTGCCCATGTTTCACCGTCAAACAAGCAAGAGAAATTAAGTTTTGTCTACTTTAGCCATTTCTCACCTAATATTTTGATAAAAATAAACAAATACTAGCCTTCTTCCTCTGGAGACCCACTGAAGAGACAGCTCTAAGGCTCTCCCTCCACCATCCCTTTGTCCTCCCCCAGATTAAAGAGCTCTTTGTGCTACTCTCAAAGCACAATGACTCAGAGACTATGAACATCATTCAAGATCAGTTCCTGCCAGTGTGTTCCCTTGATGCTGCCTTAAGCTTGCCTCTTTGTGTGAGTCACACCAGAATCCTTTTTCCACTCCTCCTTTTCAACTAACTAGTTGAGAAATGATCTGAGCCAGGAAGAAAAAAAATAAAAAAACAAACCTGATTTTAAAAAGTAAATAACTACTTGAGCACATAAGACTGTGTGTAGAGACAGAAATAAACAAAACTATAATAAGAGACAACCCACACCGGTATATCCCAGGTTCTCATGGTGGATTGTTTTCCAGTTATGGTCTCTACTCTCTTTATTCTTACTTGTGTTGCCTTGTCACACTTGAAGGGGAGCACTTACAAACTTTTTCTTTTTTAATTAAAGCAAAAGAAACTGCCACACTTTTGTTCTTAATGGGAATTCTAACAGTAAGTCAGTATTTAGCACAGCCACACACATTCCATAAAATAGGTTTCCTTCTGATCGGAAAGTGCATTTTAAGCCTATGTTTGCCAGAGATTCAGATGTGTAACTCGGAACTCAAAAGATTTAAACATGTGAAAGCAAAAGCAATAGCTCACAGTGAAAGATAAAGTCACAAAAAACTGAAACCTTAGAAAAGTAGCATTAAACTTTCTATGTAAACGTTTAGAAATGAAACAGCTAGGTATCTGTATTAGGAGAATATAATTAACAAAGCATTCCTTTCAAGTTTTCATTGTTGGCCACTTAAAAGAATTTGAGCTTACAAATTAAAAGAAAGAAATTGACAGATTCTAAGTAGATGCTTCATAAGTGAGCCTATGTTCATCCTTATAAAACATGAATATAATACTATTTACTACTTCAGCAGTAATTTCCATATAGAATTATACATTGCTAAATTCAGTAATCAGAGGGTTTTGTTTTGTTTTGTTTTGCATTAAGCACAAAACATAGGATTATGTAGAATTGAAAACATCTGGATACACATCATTACTTATAGAAATTTAAATTAATATTTTATACTAATATAAACAAAATAATACACATCTTTCATTATTAGTGCACCCACTATTTATAATTTTGTGGGCAAAACAAAATCCAGTTATAAGATTCAGAAAGTCTATTTTCTGTAAGATTTCCCAAAATCACTGAAGCAGATTTAGGACTTAAAATTTATAATCAGAACTTATTGCACAGATCACCCATATCACACAGATGCAAAACCAAAATTGTTTCTTCATTCTTTGCAGTCCTCATATTGTGTTTGTTGTACAAAAACTTAGTTAAAAAAATATTGGCGAAATTAAACAGTTCTCCATCATTATCACATGTCTTACTGGGTGTGGTCTAGTTTCTTATCCAATAGCTAAAAGATTTTTAAATTGGGCTCAGGTGTTTTAATTGGGTTGATTCTTTTCCACAAAGAGCCTAGCTACCATTCGATTTTTTGAAAGAAAACAATTTTAAAAACAACAAACCACACGACATATACACTAGAAAATGTTTTTATATAACAACTTAAAGTGTAAACATCTAATACGATTTGTCTACCTATTCCAGATAAAAATGGCTTTGAAGAATATATATACAAACCATTTTTACGAGATAAGGTTATAATGAAGGAAACAGTTGAGGTTTTTTTTAAATAGATTTCCATGCCAGTTCCAAATAGTGAATACTTGATGAGAGCAACAAATAAATTTTAATAAAAATTCTAGAGACTCACAACCTTGAAGCTATTTTGTCTAACTTATTGTCTTGGCTCCTTATAACCAATGTACACTCAAGGGACACTGCTATGTGGCATATTTCTCAAATAGGCCTTTTGCTCACTTTAACCAGGTGTGCACCAAAACCTACCCTTCATTACCTAACAGAGTAATATTCATTGTTTCCCCCCTTGGACTCGGTTCTGCTCTCAGCAGCAGTAATACTCCTCCTCACATACCATTTGCAGTATGTCATTCCCTATGTAGGGAATATATCCCCTTTGCGTAGCCATAATATTATTAGGAAGGCCCTCAAAGCTCTAAAGGAAAGCACTTGAAGGTACATAAAGTTATAAATATTCTGGTGTCAATTTCATTCATTTGCTCATCCCATATTAATTGAGTGCCTATTATGTGCCCGGCACAGTGGGAGCTGCTATGAAAGCTACTAGCAACAAAGAAGTGATAGGAAAATGCAGACATTTCCCCTCCCGTAGCTTATACCTTCCTGGTAGGGACAGACAATGATCCCGATAATAGTTAACTCAGCCAGAGGTCACCGGGAACACCTGCGGTTGAACAAGTTGCACCTATGACTTGCAATGCGGGAGAATATACCCTTGGGAACCACATGTGGTGCATCTCAACAAGAGCAATAGAAAAACCTTATTACAGCATTCGAGCTTGTTTGGGTAAGGTTGGGGATAGTTTAGGGTTGGGGATAGTTTAGGGGTTGTCATAGAGAAGGGGTGATGCTATCACTGGAGATCTTAATAAACCTCGTCTAGATAAAAGACAGATTAAGGCAATGCTAAAGCTGTCACTGGCTTTAAAAAGTGGTCATTCATTTAGGGAGAGGGGATTGTGGTTATTTTGTGGTCGCCCAGTGACCTCAATGATGTGAATGTTCTGTGTGAGACAGTATGTTCCTCAGGAGAACAACAGGTCTTAGCTGTAACAGCAAGATCAGTTTGTAACAACATTGAGGCCTAGGTCTGAGTGATGTATCAGTTCCCAGATATCAGGGGTTCCTTCTTTTTTTCCCATAGTTACTCAGAAAATAAACAGGATACAATAATAAATATCACTAGGATGAATATACATAATGTGGCCCAAAAGAGACCTCTTTGTGGAGATGACATTAAGCTAAGACCCAAGGCATAATGACATGAAGACTTTAAAAAAGCAAAAAAAAAAAAACAAAAAAAAAAACCAAACAAAAAAAAAACACCCAAAACAAACAAACAAACAAATTTACCAGGCAAAGACAGGTGCAAAGAACCTAGGAGAGAAGGGGCAGAGCGTGTTCAAAACCAGAAAGAGGAACAATGTGTCTGGAAAAAAGTAGGGGCAGGGAGAACGGCGTGAGATACAGGGCCATACAGATTGTAGTAAGAGGTTTACATGTTATCCGAAGAGCAATGGGAAGCATCAGTAGTGTGGGTGTATGGAGTGACTCACGGGTGACTTTATGCCAGCCCCAGACCCAGGTATCTGAGTGTTATAGGCTGAATCGTGTCCACCCAAAATTGTATGTTAAAGTGCCAGCCCCCAGTACTGAGGGATGTTGCTGTATAATTAAATTAAAATGAGCCCGTTAGGGTAGGCTCTACTTCAATATAACTAGTGTCTTTACACGAAAAGGAAATTAGGATACAAACAGATAAAAAGGAAAGACCATGTGAAGACACAAAGAGAGGATAGCCATCTACAAGCCAAGGAGAGAGGCCTCAGAAGGCATCAATCCTGCTGACACCTTGATCTTGGCCTCCTAGCTGCCAGAATTGTGAAAAAAATAAATTTCTGTTATTTAAGCCACCCGGAATGTGTTACGTTGTTACGGCAGCTCCAGCAATCGAATATGGCATTACCAGTACAGCATCCTTCAGGGTCCAAAGCTATGAAGTCAGTGCTAAATGTTCACTGAATCAGTGTTCATTGTGGCTTGAAAAAATAAAAGGTGTTATATAGTAGTGTCACCAAAAATGTTCATCTCTCTGGGGTTCAAGTTTATAATGAGGAGATAGGACAAGAAGGCAGCCATATTGCTTCTCATTCTAAAGTCCTAAGATTTATCATACAGGCCATTGGAATCACACTTCTGAAAATACAACTCTGTATTTATATCATATCTTTCTTCTAAGGAGTTCAAAACACTTCAAAGACATTTTCATATCAATTCTCAAAGCATCCTGTGAAGGCAGGTAGGTGGGAAATATTATCATTCCTATTTGACATTTCTATACACCTACTCACTTGATTATAAGATCATTTTAACTGAATATATAATTTTTTTTCTGGGAAAAGAATACATGCCCAGAGATAAAATGATGTTCATAAGAAAAATAGTATAATTTTGGATTAAGATCACACTCATGTGTTGAATGACCTAAACACTTGTAATATACACAGTGATCCTTGAGATTTTAATTTAGATAGAATTTCTTCTTCCTTTTGATATTTCTCTAAAAAAAACAGTAGGAGTATTAACAAAATGACAGCCATAGTTTTCTAGGTAGCACCAGACTGAGGATAATTGGTCTATTTTATCTACATATTCATAATACAGTGTCTGTTACACTCTTAAGGAGAGCATTGAAACATCCTGAAGTCCAAAAAGCTAAAAATTTGATCATTATTTTTTCCTTTAAGTAAAATACCACTCTAAATTATGATCTGTAATGTGAGATAGACTGTTAATCAGGAAGGTCAACTTTAAACAAAAATGCAATTTAAAACTTTCTAATATTGAGGGGCGCCTGGGTGGCGCAGTCGTTAAGCGTCTGCCTTCGGCTCAGGGCGTGATCCCGGCCTTCTGGGATCGAGCCCCACATCGGGCTCCTCCTCTGGGAGCCTGCTTCTTCCTCTCCCACTCCCCTTGCTTGTGTTCCCTCTCTCATTGGCTGTCTCTGTTAAATAAAGAAAATCTTTAAAAAAAAAAAACCTTCTAATATTGAAAAAAAGAATCACTACACCCCAACTCCTAATTTTCCCCCCTTGAGAAAATATCCCTAACTCATGGCCTCTCCTTCCTTAAACAGCATTATCTCATATCACTTCCCTCATGCTTCCTATCCTTCAGATTCACTAAGTTTCATGTATTCATTTATTTATTCATTCAATAAATATTGACTCAACATCATAACACATGGAGGTAAAATGAGTGAATCGGTATTTATTGGCTTGAAAAAATAAAAGGGGTTATACAGTAGTGTCACCAAGAAGGAGACTAAGTAAGTTCCCCTCCTTCACAGAGTATACCTACAGCAGGGAAAGAAGTAAACAGATACAAACAGCTCTACATGGCCATAAGTGCTTTCGTGATAACCCAGTGGCATGGATAGAGGAAAATGGACAAAGAGGATTTCTATAAAAATGGTGGTCGAGCAAAGTCTCTATGAGAAACTGAATTTTTGCTAAGATCTTAAGAAAATGGACCAGTTGTTTAAAGAGTTGAATTAACACCTTTAAGCAGAAGTAACTGTAAATCTCAAAGCTATAATGCTGCAAGGCAGAAGTGGTGCTTGGGACTGGTGACAGAATTAGGAGGGCCCAGACAAAAATGAAAATGCAAGGCCCTTGTTGAGAAATTATTAAGAATTTCAAGATGGTAGAACATTAAACTAAGTGCCAGGCCTGTCTGAACAGGGAGCCTGTGCAACTGTAGAGTCCTATACCCATGAAGCCAGGCCTGCAGAGGGGGCCCTCTGTGGATTGAAGGTCCCTGCGAGATCAGAGTATGCAGGAGTGGAGAGCACTAGACTGGGGCATGAGCACAACACGGTAGGTCTGCTTGTTTTTGTAACAAATGACCTGGAAGACAGCCTTTCACAAGAATGTGTGATAAACAGGGATGGACAGTCCAAGAAGTGTTTCTTACTGGGAACAGGGCTGTCGGTCAGCCTCAAGGTGATGCTCTCTCCTGACACTGCAGCTATGTCCATCCATAGCCCTGGCAGTTGCATAAAGGAGCCATTTTCATTCTTGGTTCTGGGCTTTGCGAGTCTAGAATAAACTTTGTCTTCTACCCAGACTTCATCATCACTATGAACCCTAGGCAGGTAATGACCATGACTTATTTGCCCCAGCTCTTAACCCGTAGGAGATTTGCAATCATATTCTGAATCCATCAATAGTGACTGAGTAAATAATTCCATCATGTGGTAAGTGACATTGTTGACATTTTTGGAAGAAAAGATAGTCAACATTGGAAATTTTATATTATGTCATTATGTTTGGGAAATAGCTCATTAGAAGAGGAAATTCCACCTTGCCACTTTTTTTTTTTCATCTGTTTCCTTTATAAGTGTATGTAAATAAATGTATTTGGCATCATAGGGTCAGATAGCATCAAATACCAGACTTGGTTCCTTATTCTCATTCTTAGTTCTTTTCTTCCAAGAATAGGGCAGTTAGTAATTAACACAAGATTATAAAAATATTCCAAAAGTATAGTAAGAGCTATTAAAATATGATGACAGATCATCAACCTAATTTAACATTTTTCATGTAATTTTTGGTTAACCAGGGAAAAGCAAGTCACTTAGAACATCTGCTAAAAATTACATAGTGAGTTCAAAGAATGCCCAAATTATTCTTGTGATTTGCACAAATAATTTAGATTATTCAGAATTTGTGACATAAACTACGTTCTGACATAAACTATTCACACATAGTCACTACTTACCTAGAAGGAATTTGTCCTCAATGTTGCCTTTTGTATGAGAAATATACAGAGAAGTAAATAGGGTTTATTCGATATGTGGAATTCTGACGCTCACAGATATTACAAAAAAGGCATAGGTTTATGTAATAATCAACATGTATGGGATGGGGCCGGGGATATTTTTAAAAACTAATTTAAATTATGGCTTCTGTTTGGGCCATTTGGGGAAAAAACTAAGTTAGACTTTTCAAAACCAACAAAGCTGAACACGTGTTGAAAGAGGACTGATACGAACGTACATGTGCTCGTTAATCTGCATTTGATTTTTCAAATATTTTTTGAAACACCCATTGGAAAAAAACTAGAAAAAAAAAACTGTTTCTTGGAGAGGATGACTTACTAGGAGGTAAAATTAGCTTGTGTTTAGCAACGTCTTATTTCTTTATACATTTGTTTTCTCTACCTTTGGTTGAGGGTTAACTGCGTTCAAATTTCTGTGAACGTGTGTCTTTCCTAGATGGATGTAGCAAAGATTCCAAATTCCCTTTCCATACTAGACCGTTAAAATTTTCTCTGGGCCTGGAGAAATATACAGAGATCAAAAGATTTAATCTTTTGATTAAAAGAAAAGAAATGCTCACGAGTGAACCTTCTGAGCCGTATGAGAAAGCACTTGCCCTTTCTTGGAAGCAAGCAGCTAACTCCATGAATATTTGTACACAAATATTTTTGAACTACCAAAAATGTATGGAAGAGCATTAGAAAAGTGAACCATACCTGTTCTCGCTCTCCCCTTTTTATTCTCACTGTCCATTTATTTCCTCTGTCACTGTGTTCAACAGGGATCACACACACATATTCTGATTAATTCAATACAGAGTTGGCACGGATGTGGAGGCATAAATGACATGTATCTTCCTTGCATAAACACATTCCAACAACGTTTGTCTTCAAATCCTCTTTTACCAATCAGTCCATATCACCAAGTGAAGAAAAGTCTGGTTCCTTATGTGAAAACTTCCAACAGAATCATATTCTAAAATATTCCCCTGAAACTTTTCCCATCCTGGGCATCCATGTTGGGCTAGACTTGGACGAGCTACACAGTAAGAGTAATTAGTGTTCAACGTATAGACGTCTATTACCTACGGAAAAGGAGCCGGGGTGAGCCACCAAACTCTGAGCTTCCTTCCTATAATATCCTCCCCAGTTCCAGGTCAGGCACTAATCACAAGAACTTCATCAGACAGATTCAACCCATGTGTAATATTTTACAGAAAATGCTGACTGAAATTAAGTGGTTTGTCACGCAACAAGTACTAGTGAATCTAATATTTATAACAGTTTCCAACAACTATAGACTTCTTTTTCTTTTGGTATGAATCCGCGGCACACCGGCGCTGTTGTCACTGAACTTCTGCAATAAATCAACGCACCAGACCTTGAAATACTGACAGTCTGGTCTTGTTCCCCTCCCAGATTTTACCCTTTTGAAAATATACTATCGGATTCCCCCACATCTTCTTTTCCCTCCTCTCTAGAAGTTCTATTTCCTGTCAGTCTACTTCTTGGGAATATTAATGGCATAACATTATTACAGTCACTGCATTTTTTTTTTGAGGGGGAATGCAGATTGCCAGGTTTAGCAATTGCAGATTAGATTTGAAAGAGCAGAGATTCAAATGCGGTAATGCTGCCAGAAGACAGCTCCGTCACTGATTTAGAATCAGTGAAATGTGTGACAGGAAAGACTATGTGTTGGCAATAGGGCTTGATACATGTTTCAAGAGCAAAATTGAAACTATCCTCCCATGGTTTACAGCTATAGATCACCAGAAAGATCTCATACGCAAAAGGCTGCAGGCCCTGCCTTCTCCTTCATCCTCTCTCAGGGTGGAGACATAGATTTCAAAATTAGATGTGTCAAAGCTTTCGCAATTCATTGCTGAAGCACATGCCTAAAATTGCCTCTTATTGAAAAAATATATTAATTATATTTCTGCCTTTTTATCATGTAAATTTAGAGCTCATGAAAGGAACCAGATGGACAGCTTTTGGAAATGAATTCTTCCTTTGATTAAAAGAAAAGAAATAAAGTTTCTACATGTTCCGTCTCTGAAAAGCTCCCTCTTAAAACTTTCAGCAGCACTGAAAGGGTTGGAAATTCTGCAGGCTGTTTCCACTATGTGTGTGTATGTGTAGGGGAGTAATTATTAGTGCTGACAACAATCTAAGTTTTCTAGCAAATATTACATTTATTGGATTCTGGGACCTTTAAAAATGAAGGCACTTTAACTCATTAAACGGCATTCCATACACCCTATGACGTCGAAACTTTACAAAAATTAAGAGAGTACAACTCTAACATTTCAAAATTAATTCTTCCTGTTTGGAAGCCTCTTAATCAGCAGGTTGAATTTAATTTTCAATAACTTCAGTTACTAAGTAACTCACCTGACTACTCACCTGTACCTGTTGTTCCTTTGTGAAATAAATATTTGCTGAACAACCATTCTCTATCAGCCCTACTGTAAGATGTCCATACCAAAGACATGGTTCGTACTCTGAAGGCACTGGCATCTGAGTAGAAAATCCCAAAAGCCAACACCAGGGAAAGTGCAAATGCTAAGGTATCAAACTAAGCAAATAACTTACTCAGATTGGGGGTTAGCGAATATGAAAAGGGTAAGTAGGAGAATTTGACATTTTGCAAGCAGCTGACTTACCTAATCTGATTCAAATAATGACTGATGGTGAAACATGGAGATAGTTTACATGAGTTGGTAGCCCATGTCTTAATTAAAACTTAGAAGTTCATAGTTTAACTTTGCTCATGAGATGTTACTGTTAGATATCTAGAAAGATAAATAAATGAATAAATAAGTCTGTAAATAAATGCATTATAAATAAGCTATGATAAGGAAGCCCATCAATGGCTAAGAGGAAAGACTCATCACCATGCAGGATATTTCTTAATAATATAGTAATACTTAAAAGATTGCTCACATCTTACAGTCCGTCCTGGAGCATGATTTCTATTTCAGTCTCCTTCCTTTTCTGGTCACATTGGCTTTGGGGCACATTCCAACCCAGGAGACAAGTGCAAAAATAAAACCAAAGTTTAGGCTTAAATTAACATTCCGGCTTATTGATCTCATGATCAAATAGAACTTCTGGCACTATAAACCCTATTGGTTTATCTAATCTGGTGGAAGTTTGATGATTTTCCTGGCTAATTATTAAGATTAGTTGAATCTAGTACTTTATTCTCAAGTATTGACGAAATGCTAAATTATCTCTCTGGTGATATCTATTGTGTGCTTCCTCCAGAAACTGGAAACTCAAAATGTTTACTTGGTTACTGTTATCTGGGGTTTGTAGAAAGGTTCAAAACCTTAGTTCTCAAGTGTTAGATTTCAAAAGCCCAGACCTAAAATAAAATGAATGATATACTTCCTGTTACACAGTACTAGGTCCGAGTTTTATTCTTAAGAAACACTTTTTCTAGATTGATGTAACCTCCATCAACATTGATCTGAGATATAACAGCACTAAAATAATCATTGATTTCATATGTTAAAGTATTACTCTGCTTTCTAACATGATGTGGTTTTAATTTTGAAGAGGATTTCATGAAGTGTTTCTTCAGCTGAATTGATTTTCATGGTGTTAAGTATAGAAAATTATACTTCCTTCGGACTAATTTCATTAGTATCATCTCAGAACTCTGCATCTCCTAAAATGTTGCTTGTTTTCTGCAAAGTCCTCCTCCCCTAACCCAAACCCTTTGGAAGTTCCATGAGAGTAGAAGTCCTTGCCATGGTGTTCACCACTGTATTCCCAACATTTAAAAAGACGGGCTCATAATAAGGGCTCTTTATATATTTATTATTTGAGTAAATGCTGGGTGAGTGAACGCATGAAGTGTATGTAACCATAGAGCCTAGAATTATTACTCTGTTCTTTCATTATCAAATACTGTAAAAATGAACAGGAAATGTTTTTGTAATGATGATAAAAACTGCTATTTTTCACTGTGCTTTGATATGTTAACAGTATGTCCAACATTTTCATTTGATCCTCGTATTCATTCTGTGAAGAAAGCGGTCTATATTTCACCCTTTTGTATAAAAGCTGAAACTTATATCTGAGCAGGTGACAGTCTGAGAGCACAAGACTATGGAAGAAGCAGAGTTGGAAACCACTGGAGTTTTGAGAGAGCCAGTGTAGTGGTTAAGGGCTACACTCCAGAACTGACTGCTTGGAGTGAATCTTGGTTCTGCTGTTTACAAGTGTGAGCCCTTCAGTGAGTTACCCAAGCTCTTCTGCTTCCAGGGTCTCATCACAGCGTCAGTGTGAGAATCAAAGCAGTCAGCCTCTGTAAATCGCCTAGAACAGTGCCTAGCAAATAGAAAACTTCCAACAGTTATCAGCATTTATTATTTCAAGCCGAGGGTCCTTCCTGCCCTGTGCTAGAAAGAAAGTGCTTTCTTCAAAAATCTTTAAAATTTACCTTCAAATAGACTTCCATATTTTATGATCCATTTTAAATCATGACAACAGGTGCATACGATAAATGCTACCCTTAAGTGCTGTGATTCTTATCTTTTATTTCATATTTCTAATTTTATTATATCTATAATAATTCATAGGGATTTCTAAGTTACCATTCAGTTTAAAATACCCTATCCAGGAAGAAGTGGTAAAGGGAGAAAATTCACTCCAAGTCAATGATGACACAGAATTTTCTCGGAAGAACCAAATGAAAAATGGACATTACATCTCTCCTCTCAGACAGTTCACTGTAAAATGTCAACCCGCACCTGAAGAGACAATGTTCCTACTTCATCTCTCAAGCAGGACTGTTCTTGTCCTAATTTTTACTTGATTTTGGTGATATGTAAAATCTAAGGGCTGCAAAACTGTCTCTCAGGAATGAGAATACCCTGCCAAAGATTTATGATATACGTATGTATTTTTTAAAATTATCTGAAACCCATTTCTGTTACACCTGAGTGGTGTATGCTCACTTCAAACCAGTTTAGGGAAGGAAGAGGTTATCCAGTCACTATTGCTGATACAACTAAGAGATCATATGAATAAAAAGGAAATTTGCATATTTACCACACTACTAATACCAAACTAAATCACAAGCGATTTAAATATTTAAAGCTAAAGTTAAAATCGAAGTACTGAAAAGCATTTTAGGTGAATATTTTTATAATCCCTTGGCGAGGGAAGGATTTCATAATCATAGCATCGAAAGAAAAAAACACTCAAGAGAATTTGATAGATTTGACTACATAAACGTGTAAAGCTTTTATATGAAGATCTTCAAGTCAAAGAAAAATTTATAAAAAATGCTGCAAAATATATAAAAGGCAAAAAATAATGTAAGTAAGTAAATAAATCTTAACTGATAAATTAAAAACAACTCAATTTAAAACACAAGTAATGTAAACAAGCAGGCAATTTTCAAAAAATATAAAATGAAAATATAATATATGAAGAGATGTTAACCTCCCCATGTGGGTACTACACATTATAGTAACACTATTATAATTTTTTAAAATATTGGCTTGGGTTAATAAGGTTCATAACGTCCATGGCTGCTAAGGGTGAGAGTAAATGAGTAATCCCATTACTTAGAGATGAAAATATAGATTGGTAATATGTTACTGAGAATGATCTGTTAATAGAGAAACAGATATAAATAGATAAAACATATACAAATGCTCATATTTGGATATATGTAATTTTTTAGTTAACACAAAAAAACAAACCAATGTGTAAAGGTTTATACACACATATATTAAAGTTAAAAAATAGGAAAAATAATAAATCAATTATGGTACAACTGTATAATAAAATACTATAGTCTACCAAAAATAGTGATGTAACACTAAGCTGAAATAAAAAATATCTATCATATGTGCTCAATCAAAAAGAAAAATTATAAGCCAGCATAGAGATTACAACCATTTTAATATATGCATTAGAAAAAGTTGGGAAAGTTTTATGCCAACACGTTAGTTAACAACTCCAGTGGGGTTTTTTTTTTTTCATATCCTACAGTTCACGTATTTCAAATAGACAATTCAGAGGTTTTAATAACTTTACAACCATAACCATAAATCCAGTAAAATCCCTCATGCCATTTACTGTTAATTACTTAAAAATGTGGCACTATTCTTTTATTCTAAATAGTCTTCCATTATATAGGTCTCCACATGTTGCCTATCCATTCACCAGTTAGTGGACATTTTGTTCATTTCTACTTTGGGGCCATTACGTTTATGCTAACACATTAATAGAAATTATGTCAGGTATTAGGATTATGTGTGCTTTTCACTTTCTTCCATGTACATGTCTATATGTGCTTATACTTTCTTAATAATTGGAGTAGGGCTAAGTAAGGTAGTAGCATTGTTTTTAATGAGACTTAATATAAAATGAGACAGATTTGTTTAGAATTTTAGATCCCAGTTGAAAATATTTTGCAAGCCAGATATTTTCTGTATCCCTATCCCCTTCATGCTAATTTTATATAGAAGGTTAAAGAACTAAGAAATTTGGAAATGTCCCAAACTCCTCTTAAAAATAAATACACAAGAGTCATTTTGTCTATGGAAGGGGGTTGACCCAAACACTACTTTTTTTAACCAGGCTATTGATTTAATTTTTAATTACAATTACTTTATTAAAAATGGAAGTGTTTTTATGAGAATATGTTGAATACATATACACATATATACATAAACATACCTATAATTTAGAGGCTACATCCCGCATAACACAATGTACCATATAGAAATACATAGCGATAGAAATGTGAATAAAGAATTTTCCTAACATCTGTGACAATTTGAAGTGATACAGTGATTCGGTTTTCTTTGAACGGTTTTGATGTATTACAGTGTTTGTTTGTTTGCCTTAAATCAGTTACACTTCTTGTCTCCAAACATCAATCCATCACATTCTTACTGCATGTCTCCTATGCTGGGAACTTATTGTGTGATTACAAATCACACAGGTCTTGCTCTCAGGGAACGTTAAAGCGCCCAACTTAGGAGCATTTAACTTTTGCAAACACGAATTAAGCTTAAACAAAATAAGAAATAGCACAATGTAATTAGGCGCCACCTGTTCTGTGTTGTGCTTTCAAATCAACTGCAAAAACCTAATTCATACAAAATCTGTAGGTGATCAATAAATCCCTTTGCCCAAAGTAAACTGATCCTTTGTGTATCATCATCGCCACCACCATGACGACCACCTCCATGCGATCATCAGCCTTTTAGAATTTTGAGAATCGGTATATTGGAAGTTTGGGGTGAGAGTTTACTTTGTTTCTTTTGTGTTTTAAAACCTGACTTAATCACGCAACACTGAACTGGGCTATCACTAAACTTCTGAAGCCTCCATTAATAAATTGCCTTTATAAAATAAATGCAGGCAATTATGCTGATTCCATTAGGCTCTTGATGCAAAAGCAGAAATTTCAACTAGAAGATGGGGACACCCCTTCTCTGGGAGCGGACGATGCCAGCAGCGCTTATTTTGGGAATGTGAACTGCAAAATGTACTCGTGGGTTATGTTCCAGAATGCCGGGGAAGAACATGACGACTGAGTTCGGTGCTGAAACTAGAGAGCTGTGAACCTTGCGTATTGTCGCGAGCCTGAGACGATGATGCTGTTTCAGAAGAGACGGGGGGGGGGGGGAACCCTAGTATCAAAGTCCACGCGTCCATAGATACGCATTAATGGTAAACACGTATAATATTCAAGCTGGTACCCCAGCAGGATCAGGTTCAGAAGGAAAGCCTGTGGCATATTTAGGCCAGTCTTGTAAAACTTCACTGATAAGAACGGACTTCACTGGGTGAGGATAGATATTAACTGAGATAATTCATAAAGCTTTTAGCACTGTTCATGTTAACATACAGGTTTTCAAATGTTACCTGTTTATAGTCATAGAGCACACAGAAGAGGCACCGTTGTAATTTGACAGGAGTTATTCACCATAAATTATGTATGTCATTATATACCAAGGGGGTGCAGAAGCGGCCAGCCAGGCAGTCTTTTGAGAAAGGGTTGAAATGGAGTCTAGGTATTCAACTTTCTTTAGGAACAATAATATCACATCTGACATGGTCTCACACTAGACCAATGGAATAGTGAATAAGAAATGCTATTTTCTGTCACAACATAATAGCAAAACAATGAATATAATTTTTATGCAATTATAACATCATATTAAAATCAGAGTGTAGGAAATCAATTTAAAAAATATTTAAACATAATTCCTTTCTCATGTAATTATTTCTGCTTCATACGTAAGTTCATTTTTGTCTTACTATGTATTACTGTTCATTGAAAACAAAATCAATAAAACATGCTTCACTTTCAGCTAATTGGATTACTTTGTAAAACATCTTTTTATTTTGAAATAATTTAAACTCACATGAATTTGCAAACAGAGAAGTCCTGGGTACCCATCACCCAGTTTTTCCCAGTGGTGACGCCTTACATAACCACAGTGTCTTATCAAAACCGAAACCTGATTGGCACAATTCAGGTACCTGGGTCATAGATCTTACTCAGATTTCACCAATTTTTACGTTTATTCCTTTTTGTTCATTTTTATAAACAATTCTATGACATGTTACCATATATCTTAAAATCATCCCCACAATCAAGATACAGAATTGTTTCATCACTGCAAAGAAACTCCTCCTGCTGTCCCTTTAAAATCACACACTCCCTGCCTTCTCTAACCCCTAGCAACCCATTTTCTGTTCTACATTTCTTTGATTTTGACCATTCTTCTTAAAGGAAATAATTTTAAGACACAGCTAGGAAAGATTTAGTAATAATTCATATATATATATGTATATATATATACACACACATACATACATATATATATATACACACACATACATACATATATATATATATATACACATACACACACACACACACACACACACACACACACACACACGCATATGCATGCAGAGAGATTACAGATGCCTCATCAGGGGTGTTTTGGGAATGGGTCTCATAGGTACAAGAATTCCTAACATTAAATTTTCAGTTCTGGCAAGAAGTCACAGGAATCTAACTTTTGTTTATTAAATAGTGAAGTACTGATTGTCACTAACTGTTTGGTTTTTAGGGGTGTTAGTTAATTTTTACGGGTCACCATTTCACACTTGTTACTAACTTAGATATTGTTATTTTGGAATCACATGGGAAAAGAAAACTGAAGGCAATATTTTCCATTTTTGAATGGGGAAAAAGAGACTTACTGCTTTGAAAAAAAGTGGAAATCTTCCTGGATTTACGTGCAGTCTTTTATTTTTTCAATTATAAATTTCTTGTGAGCCTATATGGTTAGAGTTTAAAAAGTATGGGTATAGCAAAGTTTAATATTTTAATAAGCATGAATCTGAAATGAGAGAATGGAATGTCTTTCTTAAAGGTAGCAAATAAATCTTTGAACAATTTTTAATGGTTTAAATTTTTCACATTCTCGAGGTTTTTCTTTCTCCTTCCTCAAAATGAAAAGTTACTTGTTTGTCTTGTATTTAACATCTCTCTACCACCTAGATTCAACTATCAAGCAGAAGTCATTTACAGTTTTGAACAGAAATGGCATAAAATTGGCTTATTTTTCACAGCAGGAGCTGTAGGTAAGTTTTAAGGAACTGACACACGAAAGCACAGGACCCAAAAGCTGAATTGTCTGGAAATCCGGAGCAGCTCATGCTAAACAGGACTAAACCCATATGTACAGAAGTACTTAGCTCTAGGGGTCAAGAACCTCAAAACCCCAAATCTTATCTCGTCATTAATATTTATTGTGCTATGTGAGCTTTAGAATTTTAGCCTTCAAGTATCTGAAAGTTTACTTGGAACAGAAGGTCTTTCTTTCTTAGTGGGAACATCTTCATTGAAAAAAAAATAGTGGGCAATTTTCTATCCAATAATATTCAATCCCACCACACATATTTTTAAATTTTTGTTTGTTTATAATCTCACCTCTGCCCATAGAGAATTTGAAGCAGATTTTAAGAAAAGACATGTAATAAAAGTAAAAGAGAAATGCAACATCAGAACCAAGGAAAAGATTATAAAGATTTGTTGGTGATAAAGGTCTGCATGACTAACATGATTATGTTTGCTTATATTTGGATCTAAAGTTTCCGGCAGTGAAATCAAAATGGGAAACATAGTTATGTGTCCATATTAAGGAGGAGGAAAAATTTAACTTTCTCAGAAGCAAGGATCATGCTTGAAAGGTATATGTAGGACGCTATTTCCTCAAAAAATGTATGGCCAACACACACATAAATTTTATTTTAAACTTTCTGAAATATCTTCTAACAAACAGGATGACATAATAAAAAACGCTGTTGTGAATACGATTCCAGGGAAGATGTCAAGCGCTCTTCAGAGTAAGTTTATAGTCAGTTCTGGATACAGTGGGGGTGCAAATAGCAGGATCTTCCTCAAGATGAGAGAATGATAGAGAACCCCACATTTGATCTCCCTGATCTGAACTAATTTTTCCTAATTATGGACTCTTCTGGTGGTCTAAAGTAATCCAGGTGTGGAGTTAAAAGTATTCAAGGAATGATTGAAAGCTTCCCTGAACCTGACTTTTGAAAAGAGCCCAGACTGCTATCATGTTGCATTGCTGTTGGGGTTCAAAGCATATGCATCTCTAAAACAGGTGCCCAAGCTTTCTGCTATTGGGCCAGAATGATCTTAATTACTGTTCTAACTAGATTAGAAGAAATCTGACTACCGTACAAAGAAGAGGCACCTAGAAGCAAAGGTAGCAGTTTCTTCCAGATAAGGCCCGCAAAACGTTGCAAGTTTTGTGGGTTGACATTAATCAACTATTTCAGTTGTAACAGTTCACCGTGGCAGAAAGATAACATGGAAGATCACACGACCCAACTAAAAAAGTACCTTATCTGGAATCCAGTGAGTTTTCTTTTTCCTTTTAATTCACAGTGTATGTTATTAGTTTCTGATGGACTTTAAGTTTATAAATTTATTGTTGGACTACTTTCTCTTTTCTGACTCTTCTGTTGCCAATGTTAATTGTACTGATAGTTCTGGATTTACATTCTTTCCATGGCGTAGATGTCTGGGACAGAAAAGCACTAATTAATTCATGTCTAGGAAGAAAAATGCATTTATTTATGTCTAAATGAAAAACAAAAGAGCAACTCTTTCTTTCACAAATAAATTCATCACTTGGTGACAATACAAGATGTTCTTGCTTGATTTAGATTCTAGGTCTTGAAAGAAAATATTGAATAATAAGTGGCTCAGGTTATGGAGGAATATTGAAAACAAAACTTCCTTAAAGCTTCTATTGACAGGAAGGTGACTTCTCTAAATTTCACTGGGAAGATTCCCTCTTGCTGAATGTCAATGAAGCTTCTGTTCCTGTGCCCTTGCAAACAAATAAAGACAGCAGGATCCTTTCTGCACTCAGGCCAGGTAAAGGACTCAGAGGACCTCCGAGAAAGAGCTGTGTGTCTATGAAAGTGAAAGAATGGATGAAACTATCATATTTTATAACTTCAGTTAAACAAGCACTAACACCAACACAACTTGCCTACACAGAAACATGTGGTTCCTGGACAAATGAGCACCCAAAGATTTTTTTTTTTAATAAATGAATAAAATGGCTATTTTCAGCATAATTTCAGCTAAAAAAAAAAATCTAACCTTAAGAAAACACTGTGTCTCTCTCGTTAAGTCTATTTCCTTTTTTACTTTACTTTTGCTTTCCTCCACACAGCTGAATTTTTCTCAGTACCCTTTCTCTCTCCTTGGTTCACCTAAGAAGTAAAAGAATTGAGATGGGCGGCCAACAGGTAAAACAATCTGACAATTTTTGCCTAAAATCTTACAGATATGGTTTCAAGCCACTGTTCTACCATAAACTTGTGATCACTTTGAACAAGTTATTTTTTTTACCTTGTGGGCCTCGATTTCCTTCACTCTAAAGGAAGATTAACACCTACTGTGGGGAGAATCAGGTAACACAATCAAACGGCCTAATGCCTAGTAGGTGCTAAATACATAGTATTATCATTAGCTTTATTTTTCTATTAATGCACTTCCTACTTCTGGTAATTAACGAGTCAATAGTGCCTAAATGAAGTTGCCCTCCAAGGGACAAAAATTTTAACTTCTAGGGGCGCCTGGGTGGCTCAGTCATTAAGCGTCTGCCTTCAGCTCAGGCGTGATCTCAGAGTCCTGGGATCAAGCCCCATATCGGGCTCCCTGCTCCACTGGGAAGCCTGCTTCTTCCTCTCCCACTCCCCTGGCTTATGTTCCCTCTCTCACTAGCTGTCTTTCTCTCTGTCAAATAAATAAATAAAATCTTTAAAAAAAAAATTTTTTTTTTTAACTTCTAAGGATAAGTTTCAACCAGTCTCTCTTGTTCTCATAGAATTCATGAGGGGATTCTAAAAGCATATTCAAGATCCTAGTTCTTATCACATATACTCCTTTCCAGAAACAAATTTATACCATGAGATTGAAGGAGCAGCTAGATGTGTTTGAGGGCAGGGGGCAGGAACAATAGAGAGGCACAAGGAATGTGAAAGACAATTTACTAAGCTCCCTCCTCGCCTGCATTTCATCTTACCCTTTGCTGTCTGTAGACTATTCATCAGCATTACCATGCACTGAAATCTCCTTTGAAATTTTAATCAATTTAACATTGGTGTATCTATAGATTAGATGAAATAACTTTTGCTGTCTCTTCAAGCACCTTTGTCATATGAATGGCTTACAGCTCTCATATTTCTCAATATGAATTTCTAGATATCCTTCTATTTCAATCTTGTTTTCAAAGGACAAGGTGGAAGATGACAATGGTAATGAAGATTAACTGAAAGACTAATTATTTAGTCACTGGTGGGGGGATGAGGCATACAGCTAAATCTTTCTGTCACGAATATTCATAACTAGTTCAGTTTAAATGCCAGATTTATGAGAGCAAGTGATCCATCTCTATCATGCACCGGATGCTTTATTTAAGGTAGGTTCAGATGAATCTTAATTTTTCATGCAAAGCTATTCCCTGTATATCAGTCCTAAAACATTGCTCTCTTTCTACTTCCCTGTGTGTTATGTCCTACTTATATTTAACCACAGACATTTCGATTGAATCTTAAAGGATTACTATATATTAGGAATCTCTGTATTTTTTCAACATTCACAAAACAGTTGGTTTTTTTTTCTTTTTAACCTGACAACAGCCCATATGATTGGTGACGAGTTTGTGTGCCATAAACCCAACAAGAAGAGATTGCTAATTAGTAGATTTAATTGCATAAAGAAGGTATTTTATCTTATACCTACTAACATTTTGATATTATGAATATTTCAACTGTAGCATATATTTAGTATTAAATTAGCACATGCTTTAAAAGCCAAGTTGGCCAAACTAAGTTAATGTCATAACTAATGTAAAGAAGCCTTAATTGTAAACATATCCTTTGTCAAGTGTGTATAATTATAAACTGTGCCCAATTAAAATGATGAACACATCAATTGAGAAGAGTTTTTCTTCCTATGCTTAGATGATGATTTTTTTCCCATCTCAGTTAATAAAAACAATCAATGAAAATGATTCAAGGAAATACCTGGTTATATGTAAATAAAAAATGAAAACTTAAGAGTTGAATATTTGAGGGGAAATATCTGTTGCTTCAATATGCATTCCAGACCGTCATGTTCCCTGAAGCTATGAACTTGCCAGCAATTACAGATAGGAAGCATTGCTCTTGGTCAATATATATTGAGAACTCCACGCAAAAATCAGTATTTTGACCTTTCCCTTCACTTGATTTTGAAGGACTGCCTTAATGATAAAACAGAGTATCTGACAAATAATTCTAACAAATATTTTTTTTCAGGCAATTTGTTCTTAAATCAAGGAGAAAGATCTCTAATCTCATATTTAATTAGTGCTCATGAAACACAATCCAAAGTCTATAATCATGTCATGTTGAAGTTTGGGATACTTGTCTAACTACTAAAAGTTGCTGATGGTATTTTTATTAATTGTAATGACAAGCAAAAGAATTCGTGGTTCTGCATAGTGTGTAAATCTCCCTAGGCCAAAGAAAGTATTTGTGTATGGATTGCAGTCTGCTAAAAACTAGGAGTCTCTGAAAAACTGTTACTCCAATTCACAGTGACATGCCTGTTCTTGAGCAAGTCTTGAGGCCCAAGAAATAGTAATCCCAGTTAACACCGAAGAAGAAATATTTGCAATAAGACAAGATTTTTATTTTTTGGCTACCTCTTCCTTCACCCTTTACTTAATGCCTGCAAGTTTCTTTATGATCTCTGACTGTTCCCAGTGAATCAGCTCTCCTTCATGACTCTAAAGAGTCTTCCCAGGTCTTCCCCACTTCTGGACATAGCATTGTTTTCCTCCTCCTTGGCTTGTGGCAACTGTTTACATGGATAATTGACCGCAATGCTTTTTCCTAGTGAGCCTCCACATGGCTTTAAGAATTTTTCTCAAACTTGTACTCTAAATGATATCACTATTAAAAAAGAATCAGCATTGGAAGATGAAATGCATATCCTTCCTTTGCCCACACTAAACTGTCGTGGGGATGTTAGACAGGTGGAGGGGTTCAGAGCATGCAGTCGTTGGTGCTCTTACTATCTTTCAGAGAGGTTGGGTGCTTGCTTACAGATAAAGTTCACCTGAACACATGTTGCTTAAACATTCCAAATCTTTTATGGAGTGTGGAGGGAGAGGGATGGGGAGGAATGAAGGAAGACCTTTTTGGAAAGATTTTGCTTTGGGGTTTTAGGTGGGTTTCCTATTGTTGCTGTAGCACATTAATAGGCACTTTGTGACTGCACACAATGCAAAATGTTTTCTTACAGTTCTGGAGGTCGGAAGTCGGAAATGAATTTCATGGGACTAAAATCAAACTTGGCATGATTGTGCTCCTTTTGGAGGCTTTAGGGCATAATCTGTCTCCATGCCTTTTCTAGCTTCTAGAGACTGCTTGTATTCCTTGCCTTATCATTCTTTTCCTCCATCTTCAAAGCCAGCAAAGGTTGGTTGAGTTTTCACATCCAGTCACCCTGAGTCTCCTGCCTCCCTCTTTCACTTATAAGGACCCTTATGATTACGTTGGACTCATGGGGATAATCCAGAATAATCTGTCCAAGATCCTGAATTTAATCACATCTACAAAGTCCCTGTTTACTACATAAGGTAAAATGTTCACAAGTTCTGGTAATTAGGCTAAGGACATCTTTGAGGAGCTCTTATCCTTCCTACCACAGTCTACATCTACACGGCAAGAAAAGACATAAACCAGGGCGCAGAGATTTAAATACCTGGGGTGGAAGGGTTGTACTTCCTTAACTACCTCTGCCTCTGGTCATTTTTCTAGGAATGTAGCATATTGTTATAATCGAGAGTAGAAGGGAGGGTAAACCATGCCTGGGTTGAACCAAATCCTGTCTACTAATGTAGTGATCATGTGTCCCTAAGGGGCACTCACTGATACTGAGTCTCAGTATTTACACCTGGAAAGGGGATGATAAAAAAATAAAAGAGGGGGAGGGGCTTATCTTAAGGGATTCTTTTGAAGCTTACATGCAAGTCCATCCAAAGCACTTAGTACAACCCTTGAAATATAGTAACTCTTGCTCCATCTTTCTTGGACCGGTCCCTTAACATATAGCCTATTCCAACAAACTGCTGCTAAATCAATGCTGTATGAATGATCTTGCCAATGATGTCACTACTGGATTTAAATAATGATGCAGTTTCCTTTGACTCTTCACTGTAGAGCATAGGAAAGAGCTGAGAATGCTTCAGCTTTACCACTTGGGCCATCACTGCAAACTCCAGGCAGTGAACAGAACCACGTATTTAACTCTATTCTAGTCACCGGCCATCTGGTAAACTAAACAGGAGGTCAGAGATACTTCTGCATCAGCCTGACATCTTAATGGAGTTAAACTTTATGTTTTTAAGATGTACTAAAACATTGGTAACTGAGATGCAGTCTTCATATTATTACTTGAGACCTTATTAAAGCTTTTTTCATTATAGGTAGCATTAGCCAGTCAATATTCATTTAGCTAGCTAAAGCTTTTAGAGTTCATGCTTCAGTTTCTTTCAAGATGACATTTTTTATATGACATCCTGTTCCAGGAAGAAATTTTTGTTTTGACATGTACAATTAATATTTAAAAACTGGATGGAATAAAATTAGCACCTCGATGGCACCAAGGCAAAGCAAATCAGGAGAGGGGAAAAAGAACATCTTGCTTGTCCCTAGACAGGCTAGAGATTAGCTCTAGTCTGGTGACTTCTCAAATTGAAAAAATTTCCTAACTTTCTTAATCTAAGCTTTAATATATGCAATTGCATTAGAGCATTTTAGAACAGATAACCAGATCTAATTTTGCTTCATGTTTTACTCGCAAGCCTTAAATGCCAGCCTAAGGAACCAAAAAGGGAATGGTTTTGGAGGGCAGTAAGGGCAGTATATCAAACGATTATATGGAACTACTCTATGGGATAAAAATAATGGAGTTTCTAGAGCAGACCTGGATGAAATCCAAATACATCAATGTCTATACGTCCTGTTGTACTTCACTGTGTTTTATCTCTATCTTTCGGCAAATCAAAACTGCATTGTGTTCAGATAGTACATGTTTATTTCCCTAGAATTTTAACTCTTGGGATTATTTTAGGGTTCTCAGTTTCTGCAAATGCTACCAGTAATTCAAATTAATTTCATTTCACTCCAAAAAAAAAAAAAAATCATCAAAAAATAAGAAGAAATGTCTCAGAGACAAGAAACTATGTTGTGTTGCTTCAAGGCTTTCACAGAGAGAAAAAAAATACTCCATTTTTCATTCTGCAATTAAAACAGAAAATTTCCTCAATATTTTCCAGAATTGGAAATTAAATTTAGCAGCTCTTTGTCCAAATGATTTTATTGATAGTGCACCAATATAAAAAAAAATATTTAAAATATTTCTTTTTAACATTCATCTGATACAAGAGACAAAAACCCACGCTGTTGTTTTGGGTTGATACACTGGTAGCTTTTCTCAAGAGTTTAAGTGGTGATGTTCTTGATAACTCTACAGTGCCGGTTGTTGAAAATTCTTACTATCTAAATAAACATGTTAAATTCCAACCACTGAATATGAATCTGAATTCCCAGAAATCAAATCTATCCAAATAACTTTCAAATTGATTGTATTTGACCCCGGTGATTCTGATTTTGTAGGACTAATGAAAATATGATTAAAATGGAAAATCTAACATATATAAGCTACTGGAGAATACAAGTTAAATATAAGTAGATTGAACTAAGATTACTCATATTGGAAAAGATCATTAGTTACTGGAAATTTAAAAAAGGGTGTTTTTTTTCACTAGAAAGGACTAAAATTATGTTGAAATTATTTGTGTAAATAATTATATATTATTAATAGATCAATTACACATACATATTTTTGAGAATTTGACTAAATTAGGAAGTATATAGCTAAGAGTAGTTTAGGGAAACTGTGTCGTCACCTACTGAAAAATAATTAATTGAGGTCTATGCACCAAAGGCCAGAGATGGCACACACAGGGCAAGGGTACTACATGTGTTCTTCCTACTAAGTAGAAAAAAAAATCTCATTGGTCGTGGAACTTTTTTCTACTATTTTCTGTTTTCCAGGCAACTATTGCTCATCTATTATATGTGAGATGAAAATTATTTCTCATCTCTGAAATCAATTATCCCAAAAACAATCACCACCAAACCAACTGTTTTTCTATTAATATCTGGGCATTCACTTTGGATTGCTGCCAGTAAACAGAAATGTTATAGAGACAGAAAGCTAAGAGCTCTGCCTGACGGAAACTTACATGACAATTTGGAGAGAAAGACCAATTAATCAATAAACAAAATACAGATCTTATTAGATTGTGATATATATAAGGGAGAAAAAGCAGAGAAAGGACTTCTGGCTTCATCTCTAAATGAAATGAAATAAAGAGTTTAGAAGTGGTCAGCCCATTGTCACACCAAGAAGAGGCTGGACAAACTGAACATTAATGACTTTTTTGACCCATCAGAGAACTGACAGCATAAGGCAAACTGTCACCTTGAAATCAGTTTGGAAAGGTGCTTCCAGAGAGAGAGCAGAGGAGAGGTGCTAATGTAAAACAGAAGTCAGTGAACCCCTACACTAGAAAAAACACTTAAATAATAATTTGGGGGGCACCTTGGTGGCTCAGTTCCTTAAGTGTCTGCCTTTGGCTGGGGTCATGATCAGCAGGGAGTCTGCTTCTCCTTCTTCCTCTGCCCTCTCCTCTTCTTGTGCACGCTCTCTCTCACACACACACTCTCAAATAAGTAAATAAATTCTTTAAAATAATAATACTTTTGACAAATGGATGGATTCCTTGGTGGCTCTGGCAGGGGAAGAACAGTAACCCTTGTGAAATATATCCAGAGCTTTCTCCATAACAAAGGCCTGCTATCCAGAAAAGGGTTACTGCCAGCACTCAAATGCAAAGCCTTGTCCCAGCAGTGGGAAGAGAATTCATCCTCACTCCATCCTCTCTAGCCTTTGTATCCAACCTCAGAAGGAGAAAACATTTGTCACAAGAGGCAGGGCTTCATGGAAATAGGTGGTGGGCACTGCAGCCAGGGGAGAGTATAGAGGACAGGAGAGGGATAGT
Source organism: Ursus arctos (assembly GCF_023065955.2). Taxonomy (NCBI): domain Eukaryota; kingdom Metazoa; phylum Chordata; class Mammalia; order Carnivora; family Ursidae; genus Ursus; species Ursus arctos. The sequence goes on from NW_026623067.1 coordinate 73,869,947, forward strand.
TATGCCACTGCAGAAACATCTGGAAAGGATGCATCCCCCAAACACAAGCCCAGGAAAACACTGCAATTTAATCTAAAGAATATAAAAGACTCTGCTCTCCCACACCTTAGAACCACACCAACAGGGCTTGAGTATCATAATGGATTACAGCTAAAGGAGCAGCAGGTTACAGACTATACCTGAGGAACCAAGGGAAGCCCCAAAGCAGAGGGGAGACAAATACAAGGATACTGTAGGAATTTGAAGACTTCAGTACTTACAGCTGCAGCACAAATTAAACAGGAGAACTCCTAGACAGATTATCATAATCCTCACACCTTACTTCCCTCAGTTCCAACATTCTAGCTCTCAAGAAAAATTGCAAGGCATGCTAAAAAGCAGGAAAAAAAAAAAAAACCCCACAGTTTAAAGAGAGAGAATAACCATCACAACCAGACTCAGATATGACATAGATGTTGGAATTATTGGACAAGGAATTTAAAATAACTATATTTAGGGGCACCTGGGTGGCTCAGTTGGTTAAACATCTGCCTTCGGCTCAGGTCCTGATCGTGGAGTCCCGGGATCAAGCCCCACGTTGGGTGCCCTGCTCAGTGGGGACTCTGCTTCTCCTTCTTCCTCTGCCCCTCCCCTCACTCCTGCTCTCTCTTTCAAAAAAATAAATAAAATCCTTATAAAATAATAATAATGTTAATAATAAATTAAATTAACTATGTTTAATATGTTAAAGGCTCTAACAGAAATAAGGAGACAGCATGCAAGAGAGACAGGTTATATAACTAGAGAGAAGAACACTCTAAGGAAGAAACAAACAAACAAACAAACAAATGCTAGGAAAAGCCCACAATAACCAAAAGGAAAAATGCTTTTAACAGGCACAAGATGGCTGAGGAAAAAAAAAATCAGTGAACTTGAAGGTAGGTCAATAGAGACTTCCCAAAATGAAATGCAAGAGGAAAAAAAAGAATAAAAAAAAATCCAAGAACTGTGGTACAATTTCAAAACTTTAACATAATTATAATTGGAATACCAGCAACAGTAGAAAGAGAAAATAGAGAAGAAATATTTGAAATAATAATGGCTGAAAACTTCCCAAAATTCATGTAAATACAAAACCACAGATACACAAATCTTAGAGAACCCCCAGCAGAATAAAAATTCTATGCCCCAAAAATGCAAACCGAAGCATAGTATAGTCAGTCTTCAGAAAACCCCAAAGAAAATCTTGAAGGAAGCTTGAGGTACAGGTAGAATTCCTTATCTGTAGAACAAGGTTAAGAATTAAGTGACCTCATCAGAAACTATGTAAAGAACAAGAAAAGAGAGTCAAATATTTAAAATGTTGGGAAAAAACCCAACTAACCAATCTATAATTTTATATCCAGCCATATCATCTTTCAAAATAGAGAAATAAAGATTTTCACAAACAGAACTGAGGGAATGTCTCACCGGAAGACCAAACTTATAAGAAAGATTGGAAGTTCTTCATGCTGAAGGAAAATTATATAGGTTTAAACTTGAATCTACATTTAAAAAGAAGAAAAGTAATGGAGAAGTATAAATGAAGGTAATATGAAATCTTATTTTTCTTATTCTTAACTGATCTAAATAAAAACAAAACGAAACACCTGTTTGTCTAAAGTAATTATAGTAACAGTGTGTTGGGTAATCATAGGCTATGCGGAAGTGAAAAGCATGACAGCAATGTACGACAGTAGAGGCTTTAAAGTTCTTGCCAGGTAATTCCAACATCTCTGTCATCTTTTCATTTGTATTTCTTGATTCCATTTTCCCATATGAATTGAGATTTCTATGGTTCTTCCTATGCCAAGTGATTTTTGTTGTTGTATTGTATTTGTTTTGTATTACCTATGAAACTTGGGATCTTATTTATATTCTATGAGAATGATTATTTTCTTTTGGCCTTCTATGGGCTGTATTTCCAATGTCTGTTCCATTTTCAAAGCTTCTGCAGTGGTGCCTTTTCTATCCTGCATTTGCATGGCCCAGGGGACAGCCTGGGACCTGACAAGAAATCTACTCTTAGCACAGTTCTCAAAGTATAGGGTATACTCATTAGGATCAAATTCATGTTTACATGGGTCAGGGACTCTCCCAAGAATTAATAAACAGATTTGTTGTTTTCCCTAGATAGTTCCTCTCTATAGTACCACTGGTACTTTTCAGTGGTATGGGGTTTTGCTTTCTTAGTCTCCCAGTAAGAAACTGTCCTCATCGGCGATTGCGATGCCTCCAAGGCCATGAGTCAGAAGGACAGAGGGAGGGCGACGAACATCAACAGTTGGGCACCACCCTCCTGGAGATGCAGCCTCACTAAAGGGAAAAGAAGTTTCCCCTGCCTCAGTTTTGGCTGCAGGATCAATTGGGTATGGAAGGCAACAGAAGAGAGAAAGAGGAGAGAGAGAAAAAAAAATCAAGAGATTTCCCTCACTCTCTCTGAGCTTTAGGAGTTTCCTTTTCTGTTCCTCAAACCAGAACTAAAATGTTTTCGACCTTGATCTCCCTGAACACTACAGCTCACTTCCGGGTTTCGGTTTGCATTATGTTCAGGCCGGTAGATACTGTAAGAAAAAAATGACAAACCCCATATAGTAGTTCTTCAAATTCTAGTGTTCTTCTCTTTTATGCCTGCTGATATTTATTTTTCAGTATTCTCAAATGCTACTCATGCAGTTTGGGGAGGTTTTATAGCTTCATTCAGTGAAAGGGAAAGTTTGGCCTGTGTTTACTCCATTTTTACTGGAACTGAAAGACCATCTTTTCCTTACTTAACACATTTCAGGACAATTTTAGGTCATCATTAAACTTTACTCTATTTTTTTTCTTAGATTTTTTTGAAGTTGTGGGGGCATTTAGACTGACTTTGTTCGGGAAGGAGTAATTTAGAAGGATGAGGTTTAACCTGATGGCATATTTATTTATTTATTTATTAAAGATTTTATTTATTTATTTGACAGAGATAGAGACAGCCAGCGAGAGAGGGAACACAAGCAGGGGGAGTGGGAGAGGAGGAAGCAGGCTCATAGCGGAGGAGCCTGATGTGGGGCTCGATCCCACAACGCCGGGATCACGCCCTGAGCCGAAGGCAGACGCTTAACCGCTGTGCCACCCAGGCGCCCCTGATGGCATATTTAAAGCTTCACACCAATCTGATTAAGCAACGTGGAATATTTTCTATGATAGATTCTGTCTCCTCGGTTCCTCAACCCCAAAGACTGCCCTCTTTCACATGATCTATTTCCATGTACATTGTGGAGCCTTCAAAAATGAATGCTGGAAAGAGGAAACTTCATGAGTTCTAATCTCAAAACAATTCTACCCTTTTTTTAAAAAGAATAAAAAGAAAACTACTTAACTTCTCTTTCCTCTCAAGGGTTATCATTATTTGTTTTTAATTATTTTCCTTTGTGTCGAATTTGAAGTAAATTTTAGAGATGTTTCTCTGCATAAAAGAGAATTGAGGTAGGCACTAACCAAAACTAAAGAAGTCATTAGGGCCAGCACCTGATATGATTTTTACTCCTATCAGAAAACAAACATATTAGACTGAGAAATCCATTAGAAACTTCAATTCCAAAGATTTAATCCATTGTCATCCTTTTTTATATATCTTGAATTCATACATCACAGCTCTTATTTTTGTGTGTGAATTTTTTTGATTACAGGAAACTAGATTTTCAAAGGGCTGCATGATGTGACCAACATGGTACAGATATTAATAAAAGTGAAACCAGATTTGAGAGCATTTAACACCAGGGGCACAAATCTTTTCACACAACATGGTGTCTCTTAGAAGTTCAGGTGCAGGGGAACTTACTTGTATCATTAGTGTAAAATTGTTCAGCAACGTTTCTCCTATGAATAAAATGAGGACTAGATATTTATCTTCATGATTTTGATTAGATGTTGGATTTTCTTAGGGAATCAAATATATATGTAGAAAAAAATGATATGGTGTGCCTGACTCAGGGAAATGCTAATAACTCAGGTTTAATCAATAAATACATTAAGGTGTCTACTGATCCTGCAACAAATTCCATACATAAAGTTGCCCGACAAATTCATTAGAGGAGTTAAATGAGAGTATACCTTCTAATTTGTTTTCATATTTAATTATCCATTTATTCTTTTGATTCATAGGCAGTAATTTTATACTGTTGATTCCCTCTTGACCTTGTGCTTGTAACTGAATCTGGAGATCTGGCTTGTGGCCCAGGAATATGTAGAAAATTGTTTATACTCGCAGCAAGCTGCCTTGAGGTGCACTGCTTTGATTTAACGTTACAACTGTACTAAAAGTAGCAGAGCTTTTCCCATGTACTCTCTATTCTGTTCAAATCCCTTGTCATTATAACAGATGTTTGGATTATTGTTCTGTAAACTATGTCAGAATTTCAATCTCTAGTATCTGTTTATTATTCTCCAAGGGCGATATTACAAATGTTCCCATGCACAGTTAATACTTCTAAAACAGTCTGTCTTCTTTCCCATTAAAAAAAAATCTTGCCAGAAAGTTTTGGTTAATCAGAGGAAATATACCTAATTTGGCTCCGGAGGAGTGTCTTAAGTGTATCTGAATAAATGATTCCAGCTAAAAACAGGCAACATTTCAGAAAGTATTCCAGTCATTAAAAAAAAAATACTATAGCTTTTCTCTTAAGTCTTATGAGATACCGATTTTTTAAAAATTAAGTTTATGTATAGTTAAAATTGAAATCCCACAATTACGTAATTTTATTCTGATATTGCGATATCATTTCATTTCTATTTTTGCCTTTGAAAGCCATATCTGCTGTTAACACTTCATGCTTTTGAAGTGTGCAATGTTAACAAAATAAAAGAATTATTGCAATGAAAGAATTTGAAGCTTAGCTACTCAGAAAGATATCAGAAATGTATGGGGAGAATACCACTGTTTAAAATTTGTACTTGAGTAGAAAACCTTACTACCTTAAAAAAAAAAAAACAGGGCTATTGACAGCTTTTTAAAATACGCATGTAAAGCCTGAACTATTAGTTTCCTCCTGTAGTTTGAATGAGTTATGGCAGCTTTTACAAGGGCATGAAATAAGATTTCCTAAGGTGACGGTCCAATTGGATGTTGACGAAGAACAGTATCTTTGATATATCATTTGTTTCTCCTTTACATTTCTGTATTTTAATTCTTGCTCAAAAGAGAATTGGTATCTTCCAGATAGAGCCCATGTCAGATAAAGGAGCATTATGCCCGCTTATTACAAGAGACGTAAGCGCACTAATACTCCGAGGAATAATCTGACTGTGTTTCCAGAGAACAGGCTTGTAGTGGGAGTAAGAAATGTTCCAGTGAAAACAATGTACTTCTCTTATTTACTTCACATACATTTTTATCTTTCATGTTATATCCAATTTTTAGTCCTTCTTTCTTTTCAATGTAAAAAATGGCATGTAAAAACAGGAGAGGGGCACGAGCCTACTCTTTGGACATGATTTAGAAGGTGAGTGACAGAAATCTTCTGGGAAATACAAGGAGAAGGGAAGGGAGAGTTTAAGGAAAAGGGTCAATTAACTACTCCATCAGCCCCATCGAAAATGGTGCCGTAGCTTTTACTTCATTCATTCTGCCTTAGAGACTGGACACAGCTACACGGGGCGCAGAGTCTGCAGGAATACCAATGTGCATTACGTTTGCATTTAGGATTTTAAAAAACGAAGGGAAAAAAAAACACACAAGGTCAGCTTCGGAAATGATGAATGCCTTTTTGCTGAAAGCTGTACTGAACGTCCTTGAGTTTAATCAAAACTATTTGTTTTTAGTCAGCTTTGCTGTTGTCTCTTTTACTCTTGTCCACTGATAGCTTGACATTAATGACATCATAAATCATGTGAAGTGGCGGCTTGGGTTTGGTAGCATTTCAAGTGTTTGTTGAGATGTCCTGGACTATCTGAGGAGCCGGTGCAAGGTTGGATGTCACGCTGCACTGCATCTTTCGTTTATGGCATGATTCGGTCAGTAAAAGCACAGAGTGCATTATTAGTATGATGGGCTTTCATTCAAGAATGTCTGGCTTTTCGTTAAATGCAGACTTCGGAAGGAGATGATTGCATAGGTGGGTTTATCTTTAATTCTGGTTCTTAAATATTTTAAGACCTGGTTTTCCAATCCCACATTAAAATAAAGACCTTGCCCTCTGTACTCGTCAATTTCTCTGGTCATTCATTGCTCCTAAAGTAAAGTGTAAGAGTCCATTTGCACGGTTCACATTTGCTCAGCGCACACTTAATTGAGACTTGAACAGTGCATACAGTTGAGCAACTCTATCACTTACACTTTTAAAAGGTTCTTGTTAAGCAGAAAGCATCATCTGGAAATGCATTGTTTGAAAAATGTCTAGCTTTTATCAGTTTTTTGTTTCAGAATGATTTCACTGGATTATTCTATGTTTTATAGCTTGTTATCTGTGTGACTGTTCTTAGAACATGCTTTTCATTACCATTGTACTCTACTGTTAAGAAAGAAAAGATTATTCTTTAACTATTATTTATTTAACGGCATTTTGATATATATATATATATATGTGTATATATATATATATATATGAAATCAGAATAGTATGTAAATCATTTACTTCCTTCTCAGGCCAATACATTAACAAGTTTAAGGGGATGCACTTTTATCATAAGGCAACTGGCAAAAAGAGATGTCTTTTCTTTAGTCATGGAGAAGGACATCATCTTGAAATGTGCATCGCATATTGCAAAAGAGTACTTTTCACAGTGTGGAGATAGTTCAGCCAAAACATAGAAACACTTGCCCAGATGTTAACAGAAAAGGCAGTTTTCACCTACATTCAAAGTGGATCAAAATTAGATCATTGCTACACAATCCCAGGACAAGAAACTGATTATATTGACATCAAACAAAATCAATCATTTGACAACTTGGATAATTTAATCCTTCGGTTTTAAACTGAACTTACAAGGGGGAAAAAAACATGTTATGTATAGATTTAAGTACAGATTCCTGAAACTATCTCCCTAGGTATTTATGATCTATTTTTATAGGATGCTAAGTTTTTTCTTCATATATGCACTAAGTTTAAAAAAATATTTATGTGGAAATGATATAACTTGATATAGTATTAAAAGATTTTTTCTTCTCCTCAATAAGATGTATTGACAACATAAATGGGTTTGAACAACATTTGGTTCTTGCTTCAAATAAGACTGGCCCCTGTTGTAAAGAAGGATTTCTTTCTTCAGGACTCAAATGGTACAAATAATTATCACAGGTGAGCTCAATGCAATTAGAGCAATAGAGTTCAATTCATTGGGACTTATACCTCAGCTCTAGAGGTTTCTTGCCTAAGGGAATGTTAATATGAATTTTTAGACTACTGCCCAATTTCAGGAAATGTTCAAAATATTGTTATGCAGTTTCACAGTGTCTCTCGCTGTACTATGTGGAAAATGCGCATGGAGGAGAGAAGTAATTTACATACCCTTTGCCACTAAAACTTACCCTACCTCCTTTTCTACACATCTGTCTCCCAAAAAACTGGCAAAGCTTTTTTTTTTTTCTCTCATTGAGTACTTAATAGTATTCACTTTCTTCAGATCTATACATGATAGCATTGGAAAGACATTAATTTTCTGCAGACCCTAACTATGTGAGATAGATAGATAGATAGATAGATGAATGAACTAGTTTTTTTTCTGATCTGGTCTACTTATCCTAATTTAGATACAGCAAATAATTATGGTTAGCCTAGGAACAGAGAGAATAAATATTAGCTTGCTTCAAAAAAGAGAGTGCACATCCTGAGTCAGACACACCAGGTTTAGGTCTCCTGGCACGCAGAGAGAAGCCATTCACGTGACTGGCCCCGAGAAAGTGACCTCAGACTCCCGAGTGTACAATATTCAGTTTTCTGCATCTACCGATCTTTACAACATTTCTAACACAATGAATATATACTTAGCAGATTTCCTTTTCCCTATTAACGAAAATAACATTATTCATTTGTGGGCAAATAATGCCTTCCTAGTAAAACAAGGAAAATGTTTGCCCTTCTATTAATGAAGAGCAACAGCAAGCTGATTGATTACTTTTGTTTACTTCAGGGTTGGTTCTAAAGAATTTTGCTTTCCAAACCTTAACAAGAAAAAATTGGCAGAACTGCTTGAATAGCTACCTCTTACAGACCCACTACCCTGTAGCACATGGAAGCACGTGCTTGTTTACACACCTCCTTACACACCCTCGTACACGTCCATGTTTACCCAGACACACAATTATGCCAAGAGCAAGTAATATTACTGTGCTGGATTAAAAGTTTCATTCATCCTGAAGATTTTCATTTTAATTTAAGCTCCTAATGAAGGCCTGATGAAAAACAATCAGCTCTGAGTCTATTCCAGGATGAACCAAACTCCAGGTCATGTATAAATAGTGGATGATGGTAATTACAGCAAAGGATCCGAGGTACTATTTATTTCTAACTAACAGACAGCACCTGCCAGTATTCGTACATCAACTTGTTATTAAAGTCCTCTGTCTGCTGAGCTGACTTATTTCACAACTAATTGTCTTTTACAAGTAATCATGAAGTATGTATGAAGTTTGGTAAGTAAAATCATCTAATTTGGCAAGGGACATATTAAAATGAAAGAATTTGTGTCAGAAAATATACTACAGCAGCTTGTTTTCATGATTGTCAAATGCAATTTCATAAATACACCGCCATAAACATCTTCTGATTAACTTTTTTCTTATGATGAGATTTTTAGAGAAATGCATCCTCAAAATGTTTAAAAAGTGCTTAAGGAAGGGGAGAGACCCTATTCTTTGAGTTATTACTCCAAAATGACAGTGCAGATTAAGGGGAGCTAACATAGGCAGAGGTCATTCAAAGGCAATCTTCAGAGCACACGGGTGGCCCAGTGGGTTAAGCATCTGCCTTCGGCTCAGATCATGATCTTGGGGTCCCGGGATCCAGCCCTGCATCGGGCTCCCTGGTAAGCTGGGAGTTTGCTTCTCCTCAGCTCCTCACCCCGCTCGTGCTCTCTCTCGCTCTTTCTCTCTCTCAAATAAATAAAATAATCTTTAAAAAGGGGGGGGGCATTCTTCATGTATAGTTACTCAAGTAAACCAAGTCCGAGAAACTCACTGCCATTCTCTAAGAGAAACAAAAGTGAATCTGGCAGATAATTAGCATTTAAATGTATTCCATAGAAAAATTCTCCTCAATCAGAACTTTCTCCCTATTGTGTTTCTACCATAATTTTATTTGAGCTCAAACTTATTCCTCAAAACTAAATACTGAATACTAAATCTGGTCTGTAAGCAACCGGTGGAAACCAAGCAAGGATTGCTATATTGCTTTGGATATTCATAGAAAGCAGGTCTGCCACATATGGTAGAACAGGTTGTTCACTGTACAAGATCATCTTACAATAAGCGTAAGAGGGCATGAAATCTAGCTCCTACTCCATGTACCCTGGCAAGACGTTTCTCTATTTTAGATAAAGGCAGAAGTTCACCAAGTTGGACATCCAGGGGCCTGTATTTGTCTAGAGGGGGTGACTTTTTTCTATTTCACATATGGTACCTATGGATTATCAGAGGCCTTTGTGGAAAGATCTCTGTTTCATTAGATAAAAAAATAAAAATAAAAAAGAGTTACATCCAATCTCAAAAGTGAGTTTAAACTTGTTTTAGGTAAGAAAAAGCCTGACTTTTAAATTACATAAAACTAGGAAATTTTGGAAGGAAGTCAGGAATGCCTGACTTGTAATGATGAGACAAAGCCACTTCCCCTTACTGAACCTTCTTAACTGAAATGTTTTTTTACTATTTTGCAACTATTTGCCTTTTTATGGTAATCCCTCTCCCATTATATTTAAATTCCTTCCAAACTTTCACGTATAAATGAGCGACCAGCAGCTTATCCACATCCACACATGGGCTATTGATACGAAGGCACACACTTCTCTCGTATTCACAAAGATTAAAAACGAAACTGAACTATGAAAACCTCTGTAGGAGAAGAGAATTTCTAGAATGTGCCAAAATTTTCAAAGTGAAGCATTTAGGGACATTCTTTGCCTATTTCCTTAGGTTATTGATGTGTTAGTGCTAATCTTGCACCAGGTCAGGGTTAACTCCAGAGAATAAGCTCTGAGCTCTGTAATATCTTTGTGGTACTTGTCAATAACAGTGTGGCTGTCACTGATTCTGGTTTCCCAGTCTCAAGCTCCAGTAGCGTTTTCTGTAATAAATACGGTAAAATAAACACGGGGAGTTTCCAGGCCCCGTATAAAATGCTTTTTTAAAGTTAATTAAATTTTTATTGACCACCTATTATGTAAAGACATTTGGAGTAAAAAAGGTTTTCTTGGGAGTTGATTTTATGATTCACCTCTCTTTCCCCATCACACGAAGAGATGTCTAACGTCAACATACTTAGTTTCAGCTGTATCTTCTTGTGATAACCTCTTACACACAATGAGACAGTCATAGGAATTTTTTTTTTCTATTGGAAACATATTGGATATTTGAAAAACACCTTTAAGAACATGGAAACCTTTTACGTCCTTGCTTATCTTGAGAGTGCTAGTGAATAACAGAAAATCGCGAGAGGTATATGGCGTATGGACTCCAAAGCAGTATTGTACTATAAAAGCATGGAACCCTGCTGGCATGTGTAATTTAATGTGCACCATGCCTCCCCTAATTCAATCAGGTCTCTACATCCCTTCTTTTATATTCCAATTGGATTTCATGTGCTAAAGCCATCAAGATTTTCAGGATGAAATGAATGCTTGTATTAATCCTGCAATTTCCATTTAAAACACAGCATCGATTTGATTAATAAGGTTTGATGCTGAATAATTATATGGCAAATATGTAGGCTATAGGAAAACCACAGATGTGACCACCAGCAAAAGCCTTGTGGGAGAAGGAGGTCAAAGGGAAGCAATGGCCATGACTGAGGTGATGAATTCTTTGGCTTTTCTTTTATGCAATTAACAAGCAGGGCTTCTATTAATTCGCCACCTCCAGAGCCTTGACTGGTCAGATGTGTCTGGGTCAAGGGTCATAGGGGCAGAGTAGGGGTCAGCATCACAGCCGCCCTGAAACAAAATGGGAAAACTAAAGAAATCTAAATGATATGGCTGGGTATACATGCTGTAGTATGGAAGGGATAGGAGGAAGTGCATCTCCCCAATGTTAAGATTGCCGTTTTAGAATAATAAAAATGTTCTCTGCGCATTTAATTCAAAGTGATCAATCTAAGGTGCAGTGGCTGAGCATCCAATAAAAGAAAATCAATGTGGTCTCTACAAGGGAAGACAAACAATGCTCGCTTTTACTAAAGGGATTATAGGTTAACATTTATTCAGTGTATTGTAATCTGATGTCAAGTGGTATAAAATCAAGCCAACAATCCATTACCACCCGTTATAGGCTAGGTGCTGATCTCATGCAAATTGACTTTTCATAGAACTTATTAAATCATTTCTGTGTTCTAGCTATGAAACATTTTTCTATAGTGGCTGAATTCAGTAAATTTAATTTCACATCTCAAATGAAAGTATATCAAAAAGACAAATAGTTGTCACTTCAAAATGAAGATTTTTTTCACAACCTTCTTATGCTTCTGGTCATTAACTATATAAAATACTTATTACGTTACATTTTTATGAAAACAAACTAAAGAATTCGGGCATGATACTGGACCTGAATTACTTTCCTCCCAAATCCTTTTATTTCACCACTGCAAATGTCACTGTACAAATTCATCAATTTTATAATGCTTTGAGATAAATTGTGCTGCATTTCCAAATTCTGATAGGATTTAGTTTTCTCTAGAATTTAAGAGAATAATTCATGTTATCAGTCCTATATGTGTTCTTAATTTTGAGTAATTTTCTATAAAATTAATACTGTACACATTGTGAGAACAGGATATTTTAATAATAAGCCTCATAAAGTGTATTATATAGGTCCACAATTTTGGAATTAATAATTGTTGAAATTCTAAGCATCTTAAATAGAGGTAACCTAATTCATTAGTGTACTGGTCTACTGTTTCCACTATTTGCTTGGGCAATAAGGATTTACAGTGATTACTGTGCCTTCCCTCTAGAAAACGGGGTGAGCTTTTGAAGTATTAGAAGAAGTTAGTGATCTTTCATTAAACATAATAAAAAATGGCTAGCAAACCTGTCAAAGTTAGCATTTCTTCTAAAGCAACTGTGCTTATTGTTAGAATTGGGGCCACTTTTAAGTGTGAGGAAAATCATTACCACATGTCTGAAAATATGGGTGATATTTTGCAGATAGCATTACTCTGCAGCCTGGTGCTACTTCCAAACATTTCAGAATTACTTGGTAGTAGAAAGGGAAATTGAATTTGACACTATTTTTATTATAAAAGCTAAGTTTAGTTTTACCACCCTTGCTTTGATGAAACCTTTTACCTTTTTATTTGTTGGGAAGCAGAAGTTTGCCTATTCTGTATGCAAGTCATAAAGAAATGTAAAACCTATTATTTTAAAGCTTATCCGCAAAACCTAATACATACATAGATAGATATGTATTATATACACACATATGTAAAATACATTACTGTATTATTAAACTATACATATGTTAGTATTTTTAAGATTAAGATTAAAGAAATTTGTCAATTTTATCACAAGAATGCCTTCCATTATTATCTTTCTTAAATACTGTGATTTTTTTCCCTGATATTTAGACTAAAATATTTGGTCAAATTTATCGCATTTACCTGAAGCACTCTGAACTGACCAAACTGAAATCTTAAAATCTAACAATGACCGTGTAACATAGTGTGAACTGACTAGATATTTTTGTTCAAATGTTGAATTAACCCTAAAACAACAGAGTCTTTGTATTCAAAATTAAATTGAAAATAAAATGAAAGTCTGGCAAAATAGGTCGAGATATAGTTACTTATATTCAGACTATGAATTCTAAACCTGGATTCTCTCCAGGATGTGGATTTTACTAGGATTTTTCATGAGCCCTTAATTTCTTGTCGCATTTGTGTTAATAAAATAAGGTAGAAGCACTTGCTCATTCTACTGCGTGTAAGCTGCATTAGTTATCCTGCTTCTCATCTCGTGGAAAAAAAACAAAAACAAAAACCCACAAAGCTTTAAAAAAAAAAAAAAGAAAGAAAGAAAGAAAGAAAGAAAGAAAGAAAGAAAGAAAGAAAGAAAAGAAATAATCAGGTACCAAAAAAACAGAAGTGAGCCTTATGGAAAAAAAAAATTGGTTTCTTTTCATTTTTATTTGTAAAAGATTAACTTGCTTTAGGGGATCTAAATAACACAAAATCATTTCACAACCAGAAACGAGGAAGAGATGAACTCTAGGCTAACAGCAATGGCAAAAATAATTTCAAACGGAAGGCAAAACCACTTCATTTGGTGCACAATGTCTGAATGCCTTCCACTGGACTTTAAATAAAAAATGGAAAACATTTTAGCAAATCTAGGGAAGCACGGAGTCTATGGCACTGAGAGGCATTTTTGATGTTTTTGCATTTTTGTGCAGGGAGAGCCATAAAAGGTTGCCAGTGGGGTATTGTAACACCACAGTTACGAGTGAATTTTAGATAGCTATAACCAGTTAAAGGTGATTGAATATCAAGGGTTGAGTAGTGCTTATTATACCTGCTGTTGGGAGACTTCAATTCATTATTGTAACAGAATGAGAACAGCATTGCCGCTGTCCAGGACATGCTTGCGGTATCGATTGGGCTTCTCCAAAGTCTTCTCTTAGGATGCAGAGTGCAGTCAAACATGCACAAACATCACTCAGTTCCCCTGATTCTGTCATGTGCTCCTTGTACCTCACACTAAAGCAGCCTTAAGACACAGGAAAATGCTTCTTTATTTGAAGGCAGACAGGGCTCTAAGCCTGACTCCAGGGGCTATGCAGATGTGGTGACCTTTCTTCCAGAGACCAGATTTCACACTCAAATTGTCATTAAAGCTTGATTTCCCCTAGAGGTTCCCAGTCAACTTGTGTGCTCTCTCCATTAGGGTTAAAAGTCAGAGTGGCACCATGCCCACTATGCATACTAAATAAAATGGAACATAAATAAAAGCAGGGAAGGACCCTCCCTCTGGAAGAAAGAGCTTCATCCACAAGCCAGCCAGGGGTAGTCAGGCCTGGTCAAAATCGCACAAATCCAGGATAAACACTTGGGCCAGAATTTCATAGGATCCTACGTCTCTAGCAATGTATCTCTCAACTAGGATATCATTCCCTCCTTTTAATTTTTGGAAGCAGTAACAACAACTGATCCAGCCTATGCAGATCTAGAAACTCTCCATCTTTCGCATACCCTCTGGCTGTATCCATAAGCTTAAGGTAATTAACCTGAGAGTTCTGGAACAAAACGTAAAAAAGGAAAGAAAGAAAATTTTAAAAAATCTATAGCCTATAACACAAAAATGAACTTGTTTGAGGCCTCTAATTATCAGAATGGCAGAGTAAGTGTCTACATCGATAGAATTCGTTTATAAAATAGTTTTGTTTCCCTGCCTACGTAGGTTGCCTGGGGACAAAATGGTCTTAAAAAATGCCACGATCTCTCAATCTCATCATGCAGCTCATTTTAAGCTTGTCTCATAAAAGAAATTTGGAAAGAAGAAATTTCTCTAATGTCCCAAATGAATCAGCCTAACGTTGCAGGGATGGGAGGTAGTGTTGACCCACCGATATGCTGTATTTGCCCCCACAGACCCATGCCAAGAATATGCTTTACCAAAGTAGAAGCCTTTCTGCTTCCTTAAGTACTTGTTGATCTGAAATGCCAATGCAAACAGCTCCATTTTCTCTTTAGAAGGGGGAGAGGTGGTGAGAACTGAAATTTTTCACAGAAACGTTTCTCGGGACTTCAGGCAATCCCAGGGTAGGGAACATGAGAACCAGGCAAGATAAATCCCAATCCTGTCAGACCTGTAGATTCAAATACCAGCAGCAGATCTGAAGCTGGAGTACACTCCAGCATCTAGACATGTGTTCTAGTCATAGTGTCTGGCATGATGATTTTAGTTTTCACCCACAGGTTCTGGGCAATGCTCTCATTTAAAATGCTGTTGTTGAGGTGCTGGGGTGGCTCAGTCAGTTAAACATCTGCCTTCAGCTCAGGTCATGATCCCAGCCCCCCACATAGGGCTCCTTGCTCAGCAGGGAGCCTGCTTCTTCCCTGCCTGCCGCAACCCCTGCTTGTGCTTGCTCTCACGAGCCTCTCTCTCCATCTGTGCCAAATAAATAAAATCTTTATAAAAAAAATAATAAAAATTAGGAAAAAAATGCTGTTTTGTATCTGAGTAAAGATGCAGAGTGTACGCCCGTGCATGTTGTAGGAAGACTGACATCGAAGATGTGAGTTCTAGCCCTGACTCCAATATTTATGGTGTAACCTTAAACAAGTCACTCACTCTCTTTGAACTTTTTATTTCTAATCAGCAAATTAAGGCTGACATATGCTTTGACTATTTCTCAAGATTGTTCTCAGATTAAATGACCTAATTCATATGAAAGTTAATTGGAAAATTATGAAGATGATAGATAGATAGATAGACCCTACTATTATCAATTTGCTACCGAAAAGTTCATCTACCTAAGGTGAACAAAAATTCCTCTCACTAACCTTTGGGCCAATTACGGTGTCCTAGATCCCATTTGCCTTTTCCTCTGCTCCAAGTTTTCCAGAAAAAGATTTTCTATCAAGGTGCCAAAACCATCTTTAAATGGCTGATTCCCAAAGTCAAGGTCATGCCCCTGGTCTTTTGCTCCAAGCCTTACCCTCCATGGGGCTTCATCTCCACAGGACCAGCATGGCGTCCTTCACAGCAGCCTAAGTGAAGACGGAGAGCCCGTATTCTCCCCTTTGAGTAAACACTCTGCGCATTGCTTTTTTAAAAAAAAACCACTATGATCTCTACTCTGTCCCATACTACACTTTTATCTTTCCTTCAGTCCGAACCCTGCCTTTTATTTCATAGTAATGAAATCAATTACTACTTTTTTCTAATAACGTTCAGAATCACTCAGGTATTTTAAATGTTTTTTTAGCTTATCCCACTAGATGGTAAGCTTAAAAGAAGAGGAGTGTGTCCTGTTCAGGTACTGAGCTTAGAACCACGAATGCCACCATGAAACAGTCCTAGCTTTATCATCTCCGGGTATATGCCGTCTCTGTATTTACAGCGAATTTAAAGATAACGCCAAACTTCCCACATGCTTCCCCAGAGCACATGGAAAGGAGCAAATTCCCTCTCCTCCTTCTCCGGAATGATTCTTAAAGACTTCCCTTGTTCTCAAAAGGCAAATGCATACATTATATACAGTGTTTAATCAATGAACATTATAATCTTGTGTATGGCTTACCTCTGCTGACGCTCCCGAGTTCTTCCACGTTCTCACCTACCCCCACCTCACAGCCCTGTCTTGCTAACATAGACTGGTTCACACCCATGGAGAGTAAGGAAAAGTAATTATCTCCTACTGGTGAAGGCCTGCTATGACCAAGGCCCCTAACACACCTGATTTCCATTCCTCAACATAAACTCATTTTGCAAATGAGAAAGTGGAGACTCAAAAAGGTAACTTAACTTTATTCATACCATAAAGATAGTAAATATCTGAGCTAAGAATTCTTGAATTCCTTATCAGGTCATTCTGGCTCTGAAGACTGTAATATATTCCCTCACAGCTCAATATATTGACTTCCTTCACTTTGTATTGACTTCCATAACCTCATTTGGGGGAGCTCATTTTGACATAAATCTGCATTCCGTGATGCCTCCAAAACTCATCATTGCTCATGTTCTAATTCATAATAATTTCCTGGGATCACATTAAGCTTTCTAGTTTCTCAGAGCCCTTTTACATAAATGATCCCATTTGATGCTCATGGGAAAGCTGAGGAATGCTGGACAGGTGTTCTAACATACATTTTACCACGAAAAATAAAGTCCTTAGGTTAAAGGATTGCTCAAGTTACCACAATGACAAGCAACAAAATCATGACTAGACTTTATGCCTCCTGACTATACTTTCAGAGCTCAAAACTCACAGTGTCACATATTACTACGCTGACCTAAAATTATAGTTTTAAAGTTATTAGTACAGATTACACAGTCAAGAAATTCAGGGGCTTGGGGCACCTGGGTGGCTCAGTCGGTTAAGCATCTGCCTTCAGCTCAGGTCACAATCCCAGGGTCTTGGGACTGAGTGCCGCATCGGGCTCCCTGCTCGGCAGGAAGCCTGCTTCTCCCTCTCTCTCTGACCCTTCCCTACCCGTGCTCGTGCTCTCTCTCTCTCAAATAAATAAATGAAATCTTAAAAATAAATAAATAAATAAATAAATAAATAAATAAATTCAGGGCTCAAAACTCTTTCTTTTTCATCATAATTGGACTTAATTCCTTCCTTAAAACCTTATTTCTGCCTGAGAGCACAAACAACCTAGTCACATAGGGAAATGTAGTTAAGTTCCTGATTACTCAAAAAACATTCAGGAGTAAACACTTTTTTTTTTTTTTTTAAGATTTTATCCCTTTGTTTGAGAGAGAAAGAGAGAGAGAGAGCATGAGCAGGGCAGGGGAGGGGGTACGCAGAGGGAGCCCCACACAGGGCTCGATCCCAAGACCCTGAGATCCTGACCTGAGCTGAAGGCAGACACTTAACCAACTGAGCCATCCAGGCACCCCTAGGAGTAAACATTTCTGACTGTTCCTCTTTTAACTCTGGGCCTTTCCTTCCTTCACTTTTCTTCCCTGGCCTGGTGGCCTATGTGCTTTCCTGGCTTGAGGTGCAGACGGTTGGCCCAGGGTCTTTGGTACCTGCTTACATTGGCCTCAGGGAGATGTGGCTTAGTCAGCCTGGGTGTTGGACCCTGATCTTCGTCTACACTGCATCCACTGCTTACTTGTGAGGCTCTTCCGTGGCCACACGGTCCATTATACGCTACCTATTATGGCCCTTTGGTCCCAACCCAACTTTCAGCCATGTCTCTGGACGTCTTCGGAACAGCATAATTATAGGATGTTTTCTTGTGCTTCTCAGGGCTACAGGAGGCTCGAGAGCTATCTCAGGTGCTCTTATTGTCTTGGACCTTCTATTCTAGAACACGTCTCAGTGCTGTTCCACATTGGTGTAGAGGACCTCTATATCAGGCTTGTTGCCATCCCAGACCTCTGCTTGGAAGAAAACTGGGAGTTCCCTCCACTATTGAAGACCAGCAAACCCTCTGAGCATTATTATTATCCAGTGCCCCTCTTCCAGCAAGCCTTGTCCAGTATCAACTGCATTAATTATGTATTTTAACAAAGGCTTATATAGCACTTACTATCTGTTCTAAATACTACTGTGACTAACTCTATTTTGTACATGAGGATATAAGCCAAAGAGAGGATAAGTGACCTGCCCAGAATCACACAACTAGTAAGCCGCAGAGCTAGAATTTGAACCTTGGCAGTTAATAGTGATGGATAGTAAGTGATTCATGTAAGTATATTAACCACACCAGAGTAATGAGGACCTTAACAAGATGCCATTTATAAAATTGACTCAAATGGTCTCAGAGACATAAAGTGCCTCACATAGACTACTAGAGCCTTCTGCCTGCCTGCACTATGTGATGCCCTAAGAACTGTCCTTATGGGCATGGTTCTTTTTACATGTCAAGAGATACAAATGGCTCTTTCGGAGGGGAAAGTGGTGATTCTGTTATATCATATTCTAAACTGTAACAGTGTCAAGGCCAGGTGTGTATTCCAATAACGTTTTATGTTTAAATTCAACATAGTCATGCAGATGATTAGAGTATAGACAGCTCTTACTTAAATATATCTTACATTGATGACAGAGTTTTTGAAAAGAAGAAATAGTAAGACTATTTCAGAGAATATATCTGAAAGTTTCTTCAATAACAGAAAAATCAGTATTTCATTATTTCTAATGTGAAATTAAGCTTGGAGTCGTAGATATGCTTTACAATTAAATTCCTTTTCCTGACACATGAAGTAATTTTTCCAGAAAACCAAAATGCTTGCAATATACTTAAATTTAAAAAAAAATCTATTGTAATAGATAACTTCATCTTCTGGGCAAAATAAAGTCACAGGGCCAGAATTACCCTTCTATATGAGATAAACAAAGGAATGGAAAATTGTTTTCAAGACGCTGGGCATTAGGCAAAAAAGGACAGTGATCTCTGATGACAAGAAACAAATGAGACAGACCTTTTACCCCCGTCACAGCTATGAGAGAGTTTCTGGCCTTTGGTGCAGGTATGGGAAGAAGTCAGGGGGAGTCAGCAAACTCCCTAAGTTAAGAAGATGGAGGGGTACCTGGGTGGCTCAGTCGTTAAGCGTCTGCCTTCGGCTCAGGGCGTGATCTCGGGGTCCTGGGATCGAGCCCCACATCAGGCTCATAGGCTGGGAGCCGGCTTCTTCCTCTCCCACTCCCCCTGCTCATGTTCCCTCTCTCGCTGGCTGTCTCTCTCTCTGTCAAATAAATAAATAAAATCTTTAAAAAAAAAAAAAAAAGAAGAAGAAGAAGATGGATCTGAGACACCACAGAGACAAGGGCAGCTAAGGTTACAAGAGAGAGTATCAGAGAACCAGTTCTCTCCAGGAGAGAACTGAGCAGAGAGAGAACCCCGGAGATCCACGGAGCATTGGCTTCAAGTATTCCCTTGGGTGCTGAGCAATTTATGCTCTGCAGAAACCAGACAAAGCTGGGAAAGAGGCATCCAAGAGGAGCAGAGGTAACAGTGCCCAGTATGCCCACAGGACCAGGCTGGAAAACCAAAATTCACAGGGCGTCGGGCAGAATCATTACAAGGATCTTGCCTCGGTAGTGGGATTCCTTATACTGAGCATTATTTGGGCTAATAAGTCTTAAACTAAAAACATCAAAGAACCAAACTCTTTCTAAGTAACTTTGCTGCATTACAGAACAAGACACAAGAATATATATAGGAAGACAAAAATATCTAGCAACCAACAAAGTCAAATAATGTCTGGCATCTAATAAAAAATACCAGTCATATGAACAAGGAAGAAAATAAGACCTGTAAAGAGGAAAATCAACAATTGAAATCAACCCTGCACTGATACAGATGCTCAAATTAAGACAGTTTATCATAACCTATGTTCAAAAAGTTAGGTAAGGATATAAAGATATAAGTATACCTGAATCAAACATATAAAGATGAAAAAAGACTTAAAAATGAGCATTGAGTGTTGGTAATTACTTGTAGGAACCAGAATTTTCATACACTGTTGGTGGGAATTCAAATGGTACAATCACTTTGGAAGGCAATTTGATAATGTGATTAAAAGTTTAAAAATACCTACCATATGATCCAGTCATTCCATTCCTGGGTTCATCTGAGAGAAATGAAAGTATATGTCCATGCAAAGACTTGGACACAATCATTTATAGAGGTTTTATTTATAAAAACTCCAAAATGGAACAATCCAAACTTTCATCCATATGTGAAAGGATAAAGAAACCCTAATATATCAATATGGAATACTACTCACCCATGAAAAGGGAAACGGTATTCCTTTCCTCTACAACATGGATGAATTTCAAAATAATTATGCTAATAAAAAAGACTAGACAAAAAGTACTGTATGATGTTATTTATGCTAAATTCTAGGAAATGCAAACTAATCTATAGTGACAGGACACAGATTTGGTTTCCTGGGGTCAATGTGGAAGTCAAGGAAGGTTGGGAAGAAGAGATCACCAGGAGCTATGAGAAAACTTGTATCACTGATGGATAAGTTCATCATCTTGGTTACGATGGCAGTTTCATGAGTGTATGCACGTGTGGTAACTTTTCAAGTTGTTTACCTTAATATATTCAGGTTATTGCACGTCAATTGAATATTAATAAAGCTGCTTTTAAAAACCACATACACAAAAAAAGAATGAAAGAAACAGTTTCATATGAGAAGATTTTCCAGCACACAATGGGAGCAGTTAAATTTTGTTTCACCCTTCCCCTCTTCCTGTAATTTGCACTTGTGTTGTTAATCATATAAAGTCAGTTTTAGTTAAGGAAATTTGACAGTGAATGTGGTATTATTTTCCATTCTATGGAAAGTAAATTTATAGGAACTTTCTCCATATTTATTTTTTTAAAGGTTTTATTTATTTGAGAGAGAGAGAGTGAGAGAGATCACGAGCAGGGGGGAAGGGGGAGAGAGAGAAGTAGAATCCCTACTGAGCAGGGAGCCCAATGCGGGGCTCCATCCCAGGACCCTGGGATCATGACCTGAGCCAAAGGCAGATGCTTAACTGACTGAGCCACCCAGGCGCCCTCTCCATATTTATTTTTTAAGTAAATAATGAAATGTGCTCAAGAATAAGTCATGCTCAATATTTTATATTCAGGCATTTCTATCAGAAGATAATGACCTAAATTTCCAGGATCACAATATGTATTCAATATCTATGCCAGAATTTATTGGAAAAATACATAATGTAATTTAGTAATGTATATTTGAAGAAAAAGTAAAAGAAAATGTTTTTTAAAAGTAGAGTTAGGGTATAATGATCATATTGCTGAGAAAATTTTGAGGTTTGAATATTCTTTTATGATAATTTTTTTCTCTATAACAGAGCATTAAAGCAATTTAGAATTTTACATTATCTCGGGACAATAGGCCTAGGCAATTGTGGAATCTTAGGTGTGAATTGTCACTAGGGATTTTCATACTCTTTACCAGAAGATAATGTTGTGGAAAATGATCAGTTTCAGAGAATATTTTCAGTGGATAACGGAATCACTTCTACAAGATCAGTGAGTATCCTATCATGTGAGAAGAGGCTCCTAATAAGTTTTTCCTTCCTCTGGCCTCTTCTTCCTATAGTTCATTTCTCAGATTATTTCCAGAGTTCCAGAAGTAAGGATCTGACCACGCCACCACTCTACTCTAAAGCCTTCCATGATTATGCGGTATTTAAGGCCTTAGAGGATGGGCATCATTAATTTCCATGACTGCCTCTATCTCCTATACATTCTAAGTTTTAGCTACAAAGAACTTAGAAATATTATTCTTTTATTTAGAAATACATATGTATTCACATTCTTCTCATTATGTTTTATAGAGATCACTCCTCTGCTGTGTTGGGGAATGGATTGGAGGAGAGGAAGAAGGAATGAAAGAAAACCATAGCATTAATCCTTGTGAGAGATGAGAGTGACTTCAGGTCGTCTGATGGCAATTAGCATACAGGGGAACTCTCTACAGACAGCTCTCCTTCCATTTTTCCACCTAATGACTTCCTAAATAATATTCAGACCCTACAGCAACGTCATCTCGTTTGTAAGTTTTTTCCAATTGCCAAGACAGACTCCTTTTCCTTTCCCCTTTGCTCACTTACTGCTCTCTATATACTCTACACAGTACCTACCCCAGCTCAGAATAATCGTTTCTGACCATGCTTTATTTTCCATGACCTTCTCAGAAACTGGTCTAAAGCTACTTAATATGTTGGTCAGGGTCCTCTTGGGAAAAGCATGTCACACTCAAAAGGAATAATTGGAGAGGGTTTAACCATAGGGCTCTTACATGGTGCGAAGAGAGTTACCTAAAACCAACAAAGGTTAGGGAAGCACTGTTAGACAATCTTAACAAGCTATTAGTCTTCTAGGCCTGAAGGGGCGAGGGAAGGGGGCAGTTACCAGAATCCAGCCTGGGCTATAGCTACTACGTCTCCTAGTATAAATGCTGTAGTAGAGGAATGCAGCCACTGACGAACTTCTCTTGGAAGGGAACACAGAGACTTCACTCGCCACTGGCCTGCTGAAGGCAAAGGCCCTGGGAGACACAATCTTTCGAGACTGGCCCCCCAGACACGAGGTGGGTCAGACAGGCGGAGAGTGGACCCGGAGAGCGAATGCCGAGCCACCAGCAGTTCAGGACATGGAAAGTGGATGAGTGTGATCGAATTGACAAGTGGAAACATGAATTCATGTGTGGAAAGAGAATAGAAACTTGGAGAGAGTTCTCCTGTGGATTTTATTGTCTGAGTACAACAGGGCACAATGACTGCTAAAAATTAAATTCGAGGGGCACCTGGGTGGCTCAGTTGATTAAGCATCTGACTCTTGATTTCGGCTCAGGTCATGATCTCAGGGTCCCAGGATCGAGTCCCACGTCCAGCTCCTCACTCAGCAGGGAGTCTGCTGGAGGTTCTCTCTCTCTCCCTCTCCCTCTGCCTCTTCCCCCAGCTCGGGCTCACTCATTCTCTCTTTCTCTCAAATAAATAAATAAATCTTTAAGAAGAAGGCAGAGGGGGAGGAAGTGGAGGAGGAGGAGGCGGAGAAAGAAAAAAAAAAAGATTAAATTCTAAGTCTCTGGAAAGTCTGTGTCAGTGCCTCATGAAGAGCTTTCTTAAGCCCACCTGCATCAGAATCCACTGGATTACGTGGAGTTGTAGACACTGTATCAGGCCTACTGAATTGGAATCTCTAGAGATAAGACCTGGAATTTGAGTTATTAACAACCTCCCCAAGTAATTCTGATGCATTTCTTTTTTGTTTTGTTTAGAGAACCACTGATCTTAAGCTTTTTAGAATTATAAACTGCAGAAAATTGGAAGCAATTTTCTCCAATTTATCTCACTTTACACTGGTTTTAACCTTTTTGATAAGGTTAAGGTGTTAACGTTATTCTGGAGATAATGTGAGACAAGCAAAATGCTCATTGCAAAAAATTTCCAGGCTCTGAATCCCTTGGGGTAGGCTGTCGGTGAGATTGGAAAGAAATCTGCATGGGGGAGGTGTAAACCGTTTCTTTGCTCTTCTCTTTCTGTGCGGAGTGTAGCTCACGACTGTCTCAACTCCCCAGCCCTTTGTCACAAACAGGTGGTCTGGAACCAAACTGAGTCATTACTATGCACCCTAATCCCAGAGGTTCCACGGCAGAGCACGC
The DNA here is from genome assembly GCF_023065955.2 of Ursus arctos. NCBI lineage: Eukaryota > Metazoa > Chordata > Mammalia > Carnivora > Ursidae > Ursus > Ursus arctos. The sequence goes on from NW_026623067.1 coordinate 73,893,956, forward strand.
TCCTTTTCAAGAAGCTTAACGTCGGCGATACTTCATCAGGTGTTATTAGCAAATAGCCCCCCTAACAAACACATCATCAGAAGCAATGTTACGGAAAGCAGCAGGTGCCAACTTGAGAATGACAGCCCAGTTCCTAACAGAACACGACTGGGGACTCTTTACGAGGTGGTGGGAGAGGAGGCTGAAAGCCCCGAGGGCGGGCCACATGTGCGAGCAGAAGCAGCCGGCCCGGACCGCGGCTCTGCAAACCAGCTCACTTACGAAACAGCCAGGATGGAACCGGAGCTGAGGAACGTCAATATCGAAATACCCGGATCTTTTTTTTTTTTTCCTTTTTCCCATCTAGACAGAAGAAAAAAAAAAAATGTGTGGATTTTTTTTTAGCATCAGGAAAATAGAATCTATACTATCAAAGAAGTTAGCTTCCTCTAATGATAACTTCCTTCAGTGATAACTGAAGCACCAGTAAAATTATATCGTATCTTATTAAACATATTTAGTCAAGATGCCCTTACCTGTTATCTCAGGGGAGCATTCTGAAGGCCTGTGAAATTAACTAGTGCTTGGGAATTGTTTTCAAAAATATTAGCAGGATACAATAGTAACTTTTATAGTAATATTATTACCTGGTACTTATTGAGTAGTTACCGTGTTCCATATATGCCTTACTTATTTTAATTGTTTTAACAACAATCTGATGTTATATGTGTGATCCTATTTTATAGATGAAGAAACTGAGACTTATGAGAACGTTGACTTAAATTGTCAAGATTCCATAATTTGTAATTGCCCAGGTTGGAATTCTAACTGAACAACTACAGATCCTATCTTTTGATAAAAAGTCATTGTATACCGCTCGATATCAACTTCAAGTTCTCAAAGATGAGTTAAATTCTAGAAATGTTTACACTGTCTTTTAAATACACTGTCAAAGTAATATGTGGAAAGTTAATATATGTAAGTACTATGGAGTAAAATCATAGTTTGGAGTCAGATCACTGTTCAAATAGCAATTATGGTAATAATTAGCTAGAGGACTTTCGTATTTCAGAAATACTGCTATGAGAAGTTGACAGAATGTGCATTGAATACCTATGTCAGTGTAAATATTCATTAAATGGTGACCATTATTTGATGGATGATGTAATCTTCATATTAAAATTCAAGGGGCATTTTAAAAAGTGGATGCGTTCAGTTACATTTATTAATCAGCATACTTACATATTGTCCTTCAGAGAAAAAGTATGTATTAGAATTTTGGATGTAGGAGGATCTGTCCTGCAGAATAATTATTATTTTTTCAGCTTAAAATATATGTCAGTTTACCTTCAACTTAAATTAAATTTTTACTCTCTAATTGAGATTCTGAAGTCTGAAGCCACAGCTCAAGACTATGGTTGGAGAAGCAGCTATGAAAAATGACTATAGCATGAGAAACACAGGTGTGCTCTTAGATTGTTTAGATGGAATGAGATACAGTTAACTAGAGCTTAGAAAGTCAAGAAGGGACTTTGAAACAATGATGTTATTAATGTGGATCATGAAACAATGGGAGGATGATGTCAAATGTGAGGGGAGAAAGATTATGACCCATGTATTGAAATCACCGAAGCAGATAAGGGTCATTGGAGTTGGTGGACAAGAGCAATGACGATAAAGGAAATAGTTTGCTGAGTTTTTGAAGGTACTGAAAAGAAGTTTGTAAGCCACAGTAGGAAGCAAAGGATATGCTAATTACCTAACCCAGTAAACCTCACAGGCCTGTTTCTCTGCTCTTTGATTCCCGAGTTATGCCAGAGAGAACTCTCTAACAAAACAACTGGTTCCATCGTGGGCTCAGCAGAAACCAGCCGCTCACGGCTACTGTTCAATGCTCTCATGTCTCTGAATTGATTGAATTTGCGTAAGGGTGTTTCAGGCCTGTAAGAACAAAGCCCCAACCCACAGTTATTTTCTGCAAATAATTTCACTTTCTACTTAAGCGAGATCAAAACTAGTGGCGGTGAGCTTCCTCAGTCTCTCCTGTTTCTCTCCAAAACCCTCAGCTTCTTCCTCCTTCTTCTCCTCCTTCCCATCGCAGGTGAAGAAGTAATTTCAGGGCTCATTCAACTGTAACCTCATTCCATCCCTTCCACATCCTCTGAGAGCTTGTCCCCAAATCTCCCATCTTTCCTCCTCTCTGGTTTGCTCTCTCGCTCTTGAACTCGCTTCCCCTCCCCTAGCACCTCAGACTCTAAGACTGCAGCCCTGCTAACAGGTAATGCTCCCATCACGCCACCACCTGCCCCTGAGCTCCTTCCCTGCTCAATTTCGCAAAAGCTCATTCTCAGAAGAGGAGCCTCCATTTCCTCACTTTTTCTTTCCCATTTGCTCCACTGATCTACTGAGTTGCTCTCTCAGAGGCGTGATAATAATCTGCCAAATGGAAGGTATTTCTCTTCCTTCTTCACCTTTACCTGCTCGGTGGGATCTTTTTCATCATAGCTCTCCTTCGGCGCCTTCCATGCTGCTGCTCTCAAATCGCTCCAAGACTGCTTTTTGGATTATTTCTCTCCCTGCTCCCCAAACAGATGTTTCCGAAGTTTCTATCTTTGTTCCCCTTACCTATATTCTATCTTCTTTTGCTGAAAAGCCACCCGTAGAGGCCTGACTTTAACTCTCATTTTTAAGCAAATGGATGTGTTGACCATTACCTACACCACAAGCTTTCTATCACTTCAAAACTCCCTTCTGATCATCTTCACCAAGATGCCCTAGGAGCACCACACCCGGAGCCCACACCCTTCTCGCCTCCCCAAGCTCCACAACTCTGGGCCTCTTTGGTTGCATACATAGCTGTTGTTCCTTCCCGTTCGAATAGGTGCTAAATCCTATGGATTTTACCTCCTAATATCTCAAACGACCACTTCTGTTTCTGTCAGCACTCTTTTCACTATCGTTCATCTGGTAGCAGACAATATCTTTTAAACGATACCTTTAGAAGTGGGGACGCAAATTTAGAAGTTTAGTATCTTATGAATAGAGGTAGGCAAACAAATCTTCAAAGCTGGGATTTCCTCAGGGCACCTGGGTGGCTCAGTCGGTTGAGCATCTGTCTTTGGCTCAGGTCATGACCCCAGGATCCTGGGATCCAGCCCTGAGTAGGGTTCCCTGCTCAGTGGGGAGTCTGCCTCTCCCTCTGCCCCATCCCTACCCCCCCTCCTCTTCTGTCTCTCAAATAAATAAATAAAATCTTTTAAAAAACAAAAACCTGGGGTTTCCTCACTCCAATATCCACTTCGAACTCCTTTCCAGTCTCTGACTTTAGCCAAGCATGAACAGCAAGCTTTCAGAAGTATTGCAAAGGAGGGAACATACTTGAGATTCCTGGGACATTTTTATTCTTTTACCTATTCGTCAATCTAAGAGACTTTCTTAGATTTTATGTCACCCGCTGGCTTCCGAGAATCTCCCAGCCAGGACTGCCCTCTCCAGGCACTGTCCCTGGCTGCTTTTCTAGACCCTTTTTAATTAAATTAAGTCTTTTTTTTCTTTTGAATCATATTATAGAAGGAGCTTGAGATTTGGAGCCAGAAAGGACTCATATCAAATTCCATCTTCGCAACCTACTGACTCTGAGACTTCAGAGAAATAATATTTCTGTTTGGGTTTTTGTTTGTTTCTTTGTTTATTTTTATTTTACAGTTTGTGAGAAGGGATGATAACACCTACCTCACCTGTTACTGAGGATCAAATGAACTAGTATGTATAAGGCATCTGCCACACAAACCCTCAAGAAACACTAGCTCCTCCCAAACTGACATCAATTTATATGAATGTAACATAATGTCTGGATTATTTGACGGTACCCTTTCTGGAAGAACCATATGGTCTTTCAGGCCATACCTGAGTGAAGGTGCATTTCTAGTAAACACAGTAGTCAGGGGAGAAGATTCTTCTTACCACCCTTTAAAACAACTCCTATTTTTTTTCTATCTTTATCATTCCCATGAAAAAATGGGTAACTGTTGTTATGTTCAAAGGTGGTTATTAAAAAGCTTCAGAATGTCATTTTCCCCCTAACTTCATGAAATCAGGAAAGGAAGCGACTTTGAAAGAATGACTCTGCCAGTCAGGTTGCCTGAAAGCTGGAGGGGTGGGTTTTGGGTGAGAGGTGGCGACGTTGGCAGACAGATGGCAGGGGACAAACTGAGAGGCACAAAGGATGGGCTGGCAGCCTCAGGTACCCCTTTCTCGTAGCCAAGATTCAGGGAGATTTGGGGGTGTGAAGAGGAGTGAAAACCCAGGTGGACAGTCTTTCTTAACTAGCACTAATTAATTAGTCTTGGCTGAAAAATTCCCACTTCTACATAAAAGAACACTGCAGATCACGCAGGGCTGTTTGTTCAAAGATTTTGGATCCGGTTTGGCCATTACAGACTGCAGTGGGCACTATGTGTGACACTTTTCCATCTCAAAATTTTTGTTTTGAATGTGAGCATCTGATTCAGAATCTAGGAGTTTTTTTACCACTTATAAAATTCTCTGAGACTAATGTGGACACTATTGAATTCCAGGTAAGTTACATTTCTGTAATTCTATCTTTCTTTATCACTTCTTATTTTTTCTTCCTCAGCATCATGTTTGAAACGTGATCTAAACTAGCAGAGTCTTTGGCAGAGTGGTCAGGACATAGGCTGTGAAGCCAGATGGCTGTCTAATAGTCACTCTACCACCTACCAGCCATAAAACCTTGGGCATGCCATTTAACTTCTCCCTGCTCGAGTTTCCTCATATGTAAAATGGGAATAATAATAGCAACTTCACAGAACGATGAACAAGATTAAACAAATTAATATATCAAAAGTCCTTAAATCATGCCTGGCAAATAGTTTTAAGTTCGGTACTAGGCTGGCACATAGTAAACGCTGTACGTGGAAGCGTTAGCTACTACTGCTGCTGGAAGCTGTCAGAGTCAATTCCACATGCTATACTATTACTTTAAAAATGGTACACTGATCTATCGTCTCAGAGGAGTTTATTCAAGTGTGCCAGATAAATGTCTAAATACACTTACTCATCAAACGAAACATGAATTTACTCTGTAAGTTGAAGAGAAGCACAGCGAAAACAAACATTTTATTTTTTAACAGAAAATTGTTTAAGTTTTCGTAACTTGATATAGAATTAAAATAGCTTATAAAAGCATTTGGCAGACTCTGCTGTTGATCAAGTTCAGAAGCAATGTGAGAACAAAATAAAATGATTATTCAATGGATTATTGATTCACTCAATAAGCGATTACCATATGCCTCGCCCTGTACCGAGGTTTGAAGAAGATGCAGTGAAAAAATAAGACCAACTTCCTAACTTTCTGGAGTTATAATCCAGTAAAGTCAAGTCAGATAGATAAATAATTTTAAAATCACAGGACGGGCACAATGATAGCCAAGTGTGCAATGATGTGGGAACATGGGAAGTGATTTGTATGTGGGGGGTGCTTGGTCATGGTTTGGGCTGGCTGCTGAAGGCAAACGTTCATCCCTCCCCTAAGCTGGATGTCTGTGAACAGAGAAAAAAAGAAACCCTTGGCATCAATATTCTTTCATTCTCATACTTAAACATTTTTCAGTCAAGCCTGAGAAAAAATATAATAACAAGCCTATAGGCTTGATCCCAAGACACAAAGCTATCAAAGTCGTCGAATTTAGTAGGAAAAATTAATTACACCAAGGAATAGTAGTGCCTTATATTAATACAACATTGTAGTTAATATTTTGATGTCTAGGGAAAAGACGTTCCAAAACTTTACAGGCAAACCATAGGCAGACTTCAGGAAAATGATATGAGAATGTTTTCCTTAATTCTTATGTTCTCCCTGAACTAATGTGATCTGTCAGGGCCCCCATGTAGTACTTAGTGCCATAGAAATACACAGTAGACACTCAGTGGGATAGGAAGAGAAATCATTCCTAGGAATTTTTCCCACAGTAACAGTCCCTCAACCCCCTTCATACAACCATTCACATCCTCCCTGGTCAAGTGAGAAGTCAGGAAGCAAAGACAGCGCCTCACTCTCGTTCAACATTGGCCAATCGGGATGAATCAACTCTCTTCTTCTTCAAATGAAAACCTGCAAGAAAGTAAGTTCAAAAACTATAATATGAGTAATATTAAGTGGGTATTTAGAATATATAAATATCTTAAAATTTCTTAAACTTGACTACATGCAAAAAACAAATTAAGGTGCTTGTTAAATAGCTGGTTTCATAGTACAACTCCTCACCACATTCACCTCACTCCACATAGCCATGCTTGCATCACCATCATCTTCTAAGCATCCATCTGTGGCTGCTGCTGGGATCAACCAAGATTTTTAGACATAAAAGATCCTTGTCTAGTAGAATCCAGATTAAACCCACTTCTAATCACATGGGGCTTAAATTGTTCACTGAGTCTCAGATAACATGTGTGAGATCACCTTTTAGGTTGGAAACTACAATTCTGATATAATCTGGAATGTGCTATGCAACTTTAAACATAATGAATTTGAAGGCAGTCATTTTTCCCTGGACCATACTGAGGAAACTCTCTCTCTCTTCCTGCCAGAATCCTGGTATTACCACCCCAACTTTAAAATTGGCTTCAGTCACAATTTCAGGTGTCTAAGGAAATAAGCTCCTATTCTGCAGATTCGTATATTTTTTTTCCTTTCAGTTTATCAAAATAATAGCAAAGGCAGGTTCATTAGCAAAACTTTTCTCCAGAATGCTGATGGCCCAAGCTATACCAAGTGTACTGATGAGGAAAGAAGTCATCCCACGTGGAAAGTGTCGTAAATTGGTTCTTCTAGCTAGGGAAACATAAGGCCGGGATTAAGATGCTAACACATTTTGAGAGGTGCCAGTTCTGGTGGGGAAGGTAACAGGAAAAGTGAAGCGAAGCAAAGGAAGGTGAAACCAGTGCACCTCGATGTGTTACCACACTGGTTTCTGCCTAACAATGAACCACAGAGATGACGGGTTGACTTCTCTTTGTTTTACTTGGCACTCAAAACTTGTTTGTAGGGTTTGCAAGAAGAAAGCAAGCCTCTGAGGAGTCAATGAAGAAGAGAAAGAAAAGGAAAGGAATTTATTTGCCCAACACCTTCCAATCTCCTTTTCCCTTTCAGCAAGGGTCACATCAGCGACAGCCAACTCCTCAGGTTCCAGTTTGCATCTTACCAACCTTTTGATGGCCACCTAGGAAGCCACGTGGTGAGGATTTTCATCTAAGTCAGAAAGTGGAGGAGAAAACAACACAGGGAGAATACCGACTAAGGGAGAAAAAGAAGGAACATATAGGAATCTGAAAAGTGGGAGATTTGTGTCTCCAAATGAAGACAATGTCATCTATATAGTTTTCTCACATGCACAAACTATAACATTTCATGTTTAAGTATTTGCATTCCAACACTGAATTATTCTTTGTGTGAAGAATATTATAAATACAGGAATTTAAGATGTATAGGAAATGGAATAAGAATCACATATCTTAATGGAGTGTGAATTAATATCTTAATAAAAACCCACATATAAGAATATAAATTATATCAGTAAAAAATATTTTCTTTTTTGGATAGAAAAATTACAAAAGTGTTCAAAAATACTTTTTATGAAACAACAGATCCATAATTTTTCTACGAAATGTTGTATCTAAAATTATATTCTTTGCGTCAAAATACAGTTTAAAGGAAGATTTTAAATCTATAGAATAAAATATATTGAGTTTGGAATTCCTGATGTGCTCTGTTATGCCACCATTATTAATACCACAAGTAATAGGAAAAAAATGTTGCTTATTGTATCAGTAAAATAAATCACTTTATATTTTGTGTCTTCCAATTATAATACATGCAATAAAATGTTAATTTAATAGAACTTGGAAAATTTTAAAAGGTATAAATAAAGCAATACAATCACCAATCCATACTCCAACTGATTATAACCCTTCCTAATATTTTGTTTCAATCTTTTCATTTAGGCATACATATTTTACATAATCATAAATATTTAAATTGATATTAAAATTCATCTATAATTTTGAACCTTTCTTTTTCACTTAACATTATAGGCTAAGCATTTGCCCATATATTAATCTCTGAAAATAACAATTTAAATGGTTATGTAATCTCTCTCCGTTATACTGATATTCCATAATGTATTGAACCATTCTCTTGTTAGATACAAATTGATTCTGTGTTTTTATTATTAGAAGTAATATTATGATGCACACTATTGTCTAAATTTTGATTATTTTCTAGAGATCAATTAATAGGAAGACAAAAAGCCAAAGAATATTAATTTCTGAGAGAATTATTACTGTATGTTGCTGTGTCTCTTCCCAGAAATAGTATTTGTATTTATACTCCTATCAGAGCACTGTATGGAAATGCCTCAGTGCAAAGGCAGATCCCACAAATTTTCATGTTAGACTTCCATAATATAAGTCCAGTTAATGAAGTATCACCTAACTCTAAATTTTGATGCAAATTTAAGTTTCTCCCCAACCCACTGAAATCCTGGAATAGGAAGGAGGAATGAACTGAAAGATTTCTGAATTTCCCTTTCACAGGGAGTTCTGGGGCTTTCTAGAAGCCTCTTCTGATTAGCTGCCATACAACCCTCTCTCCCTTCAGCTCTGCTGTTAGTGATAATTTGGCCTCTGCACTGGCCCTGTGCCCTGGAAGTGGTTCTGTGAAATAGTGGGGTCCCTCGTGAGAAGACTGAGGCAAGGCTCCTTTCGTCAGGATTCCCACTAGTCCTTTGCACCATTCGCAGTCACAGGTTACTTTCTGCTGGGCCCTCTTTCCATCGCTATGTTGCTTGCAGAATTCCCCCTAGAGAGGGCAGTGGCCCCCTCCTATGGCCTTCAAACTCCAGGCAACTGTAAAACTCTTCAAACACTTCTCTTGAAGGCAAACTTCCCTGGAAAGGAGGTAAGGGGAAACACCATAAAGCGGTGGTGGTGGGCGGGGGGGATTGTAGGAATAAATAGCTCTTTCTGTTTTTTCTCTTTCATGTCCTACAGATGTGCAACAGGCTAAAGCTTGCAGAACCAGTTTCACAATCTTTTGGCATGTGCTGCAGAAACAGTATAGCAGCTTTCCGCCATGGGGTTGAAGGGTTCGTGTGCATGTGGAATCGAGACTTCTGCTTAGATTCCAAGACAACAGAGAGCATAACATTTAACATTATCCTAGATACATGTATAGTATGGATTTATATATACATGATACCCCTGTACCTATACATTTACATATGAATGTATTCAGAGTTTGGTGTATCTATATAGCATAATACAGAGATAGATACATTCGGAAAAGGAGACAGAGGAAGAGGACAGAGAAAAGCTATCTAACCCCATACGATATTTAAAGCCTAGGATACAACTTGGGATGGCATTAAATCTCCAATTTTAACTTTCACATGTATTAATTATAAGGTTTTGAAAGTTTATTCCCAGTATCTCTAACAGTAGCTACAAGTCTCGTTCATCTCCTAGGTCCCATCTGAAGATGTGAACATCCCCATGAATCTGCTCCTCTGGCCTCCATTCTGATGATATGCAAAACCACTTTCTAAGGATACTTCTTTAGATATTGATTCAAGTTACGAAATTGGTGTGAGAAATCTTGAAGAAGCATCATCTACTAAAATTTCTCTCAAGCTTTGGATAAATCCAGTTCAAATATCTAATTTTTTAAAGTCAAGAGAAGTATTTCCATGAGGGTCTAGTGCCTATAAGAAAATATCAGTGCAGGGACATTCTGAAGGTTTGTATCTGACCTTTCTTTGGTTTTAATCACTGAAGTTCTCGACAGCTTAATAAGTTGAAGGTGCTGGGTCACCGTCTAACTTAATAAGGCCCACCACTGAGACTTGGTCACCTCTGATTGCTCCCATAAGTCTTAACACATCTGGTACTGTCCTCGGGTGAGAAATGTTTTCCATAACTTTCCTCTTGTTCACTACCCTGCATATAAATTGTTTTTATTAACCTGAGAATGATACGGCACTGTATATTTGTATGAGCTTTTGCCATTTTCAGCTTTATCCTATAGAAAGAGAGTTGATTGTTTTCTCCAAAATGGAATTAAACACTGTTTATCACCAATGTCTTCTTTTCTATTTTTCTACCCTTATTTAATATGGGTCAAACTAACCTTCAGTTTGACATGAGATTAAAGAAATGAACATTGTAACTAGACTCTTCCAGACAATTTACAATACGCCATAGTTGTGGGAAGAAGGAGCCAGATAACAATAGACCACTACTAAAGATTTTCTTCTTCATAGGACAACATATCCAGATGTAAATATCTAGGAGTAATCAATTGTATATGGAAGTGTATATAGTTGGATGATTGGCACATTCCTTTGTCCAGAATGACAAATAAATTGATAGACAATCTATTCTCTTTTATTTCAGTGTATTTTACAAATCTAATGAAAGTCATATTTCTGCTTTCTTTACAATTTCCCATATGGATAATAGTAACATGAAAGTTGATCCAGATGGATAAAACTACAGTTTTATAGTATGGCATTATGCCTGTATCCTGTACCTTAACCTTAGTCATGAAGAATGCTTCTCAGGGCCATTATAGTGAAGTGAAGAAAATTGAGTGTCTTTATAAAGAAAGTGGACCAAAGACAACATGACTATATTTTTATTAAGAAAATTCTGCAGGTGGAAGTAGTTTGTGCTGGAATCTATCCTATCTCCACGAAAACCAAAATATTTGCATACTGAAGTCATCTGCCATCCCATCATTGACACTTACCTTCTGAATGAAAATAGTGTTTGAAATCTTCTCTGATTTAATCCTGCCTAACCTGAATTCATATGCAAATGCCATATTATTCACATAGTATTGCACCAAAAATGTGAAAAGAAGAAGAAGTAGCTAGATAGGGTCAGATGATAGCCAGCTAGTCATTCGATTACACAAAAGGTAAAGACCAATCTGGTCATAATTGGGTCCATTCCATGATAGAATAGTTCAAATTTCTCCCAAATCAAGCTAAAGCAATTTTGGAAAGAGTAAAAGCAATGTTCTAGTTGTGGTATTTTTAATTTGCATACTGCAATGTTGACTTAAAAGCTTCGGTTTCTCCTAACCATCATTTTATATGTCACTAATATAAATCTCTACATGAAACAATAGTTTTGTCATGTCACTTCAACATTAGCTAGACTAAACTATTACTCCTTTGTGTTCTTTCTGTCTTCAATTACATACTATAATTCCCTCAGTCGCTAAAAGGCTGGGGCGGGGGTTGGTTGTGATTGTTTACCTCCTATTACTAAGTCACTATTCCAGAATTTCCTTTAACTTCACATCATACAATTCATTTGTAAAGGAAGTTTCCTGTGACTCCAATCTAAGATGCTTAAATTAAGATTTTAAACAGCTTTATCTGCTCACATGAATTTATCTACCAGATACATGGACATGCAGAGATCAACAAAATCTACCTGCTGTTCCTCACTTTCTCTCTCATTCAGGTCCAGCGCAATGCCTCTAACATCCCTATTAAAATGCAGCTTCTTACAGTTCTTCCCTATGCCCTGTAAGATCATCTTCTCTATCACATTTCTGCAAGCTGATCACTTAGCTATTTAATCACTTGCACAACTAATCATTTTATTTTATGTTTTATATAGCACTTCCCACACCTGCACTCCTTGTGAGTCTATCTTTTGTCAAACTTGGAGGATGCCTCACTGGGATATTCACAGAATCCTAGGGTTCTAATTTGCAATCGTACTTGTATAATGATTAAGCCTGAAAGAGGCTCAAAGACCTTCTATTCCATCTCTCACATTTGCAACTAAGAAAAAATGCTCTAGGTGGCAAAGACAGGATTAAAACACCAACCACTAGATTTCAAGTTCACAGCTCTTACTGCAACAGCTTGCACTTACAACCCATAAGAACTGCTGCAAATTAGTCCTCTGCAAATTAGCAGTCTTAGAAGTGTCAGTACTCTCTACACTCCTGTATTAGTCAGGGTTCTCCAGAGAAACAGAATCAATAGGATATATGCAGATAGAAGTAACAGGAGATTTATTATATGAATTAGCTCACATGATTACAGAGACGGAGAAGTCCCGTCAGTTGCTGTCCACAAGCTGGAGAACCAGGAAATGCAGTGGAATAATTCAGTTCCAGTCAGAAGCCCTGAGAACCAGAAGAGCTGATGATGTAACTCCCACTCTGAAGGGGGTGCAGTGCTATCAGTCCCAGAGTCAGAAAGCCTAAGTCTCAGAAGTTCCAATGTCCAAGGGCAGAAGATGAACATTCCAGAGATCATTTGCCCCTCCTCCACCTTTTTATTCTTTTGGGGCCCTTAACCCCTTAGCCTACTCAAGTTGACATAAAATTAACTATCACAACTGTTAGGTCTCTCAGCGGATCCCAAGTCATGTAGATATTCACACTGTGCTTCAAAACGTTTCAGAATTCCCTGGCTTGTTCTTTACCTCATTATCCCTCCTTATTTTCTCAGGCATACTTGGTCACTTTTGCTACATCTCTTGAATCTGTTTTTACCTAAAAGTCACGTCTTAAGCCTTCTCTTCCAGTCTACTACAGCCATTTTAATTTCATCTCCTTCCATTTAAAAGCTTTCTAAGATTCACTTCCTTACCTTTGCAGAATAATTAACTTTCTCCATTGCCATTGATGGTATCATGCTCCTGGTGATAAAAACCACAAACAGCTGTTTGTGCATGCTACAAGTCAGCCACTGCAGAGACGGTGAGAGCACGTATCAGGTACTTCATATGTACACATCAGGTCCCCTCTGCCTCACCAGTCTCTTGTCCCAGTGCCCATTACACGACGGGCTCTGAATGGACTCTGACCAACTTTGTGACTGACAGTTTTCTATTTCATGCTCATATATTACTTCTCCTTCAACTAACTATGGCCTGCTGGAGGTGGGGATTTTTTACAATCACATAACGAAGAAAGAAACTTGGACCTTTCCACATATGTTGGTGGTAGCTAAAACTCATATACCATTCCATGATATCCCCACTGAAATTTGTCTAAAGGACAGTGTTAAAGGAAATCTTACTAGCAAGGAGAGATAAGAGCAGTATACTGGGTCATTCACCTAACGTGGAAGGAGAAGTGATCTGAAGTATGGTTATACATGGACTTATGGATAGTGGGAAATGCCTTGGCTGTTCAGTTACGGGCCAAAGAAAGCCCATCACAGAATCGCTAAAAAAGAAGATGGATAGAATGACTTGTTTTGTGGATATCAGCCAGCTTGTTTCCTCTGCGACCCCAGGGCTTAAACGTCCTTGGGCAATGGGACTACGAAAAGAGTGGCCAGGATGAGCGCAAGCTACGCGTGGGCTCCTTTTCCCCAAGGCTAATCTAGTTACTGCCACATCTTAATGTTTACCAGAGGCTAAGACTGAACCCAAGTCCATGCTAGAGCACCATTTCCTGAAGCAACCAGCCCCTGGGATGGCAGCAGGTGGATTACATCAGACCTCTTCTCCCCTTAGGGATAAACAATGATTTCTTACCAGTATCTAAGAAGGGAATTGGTCAAGAGAAGGAGGTGAGAGAAATATTCCAGGTGGTAGGACCAATATGAGGGAAGGTTTAAAGGTCTGTTCCAGGAACTGAAAATATTTAGATGGAAGTTCGGAAAGGAGGTAAGAGATAAGGCTGAAGAGAAACGGCCAGATGTAGAAGTCTTACACACTTCCAAACTAATAAGGAATTTTTGAGTTTATTGTCGCATTGGTAACCTGAAGGAGGCAAGTCTCAGTTTTCAGTGGGCCTTTTTCTTAAAACAACATTATATTTTAAGATACCCACCAAGATTCCTGCATTTGAAGGCAGATCTGTTTTCAGCCCTTAAGGCATTAGCCTCTTCTTTTGCTTGTATTTTCTACATACCTCTCTACACAGAGGCAATAGTAGAGACCTGAAGGATGTATTAAATACTTGAGACTTTTTATCATAAGTGGCCTTCATGAAGCCACTTGCAATGAATTTCAAAATTAGAAGCTATTTTGAAAGACATCTAGTTCAAGTTTCTTCTGAGTTTTCCTATTTTTTAATCTAAAAAATGTACTCCTTTTCTTACAAGAAATATAAAAATAAAATAAAGAAAAATAAATATAAAATTGAAGCTTTCATATAAATTGAGAGTCTGCCAAAACTGAGTTATAAGCATCCATAATTCTGGGATTAGAAACGCCATGTCTTCAGTTGCCAGACAGGTGAAGAAAATGAGTAAAATGGAATTTGTGTACAACAGTAGGGTGGGACATAAAAATATGAATTAACCAGATGGAATGTGCCTCTTTTAAAGACATTTGGGTTTTTTTAATTGAGCTCCATGTCTGTGGGCTCATTTGTGGTTTCTGATACATGGTACCAAACTGTAGATAGTTGGTGGTTACCAAAATTAGGTGATCATCAAAATCACTGGGCAATCTATTAAAACATTCAAATTGCTGGGTTCTACCTAAGTTTCCTCTTTTGATGTGATTTGTCTCAGTTTGTTTTGGTTTTATAGTTTATCTGTCTCTTTTTGGTCAGGGAAATCCACTGATTTAGGTACATTTATTCAGCAAATAGTTTATCTAATATTTAATATTTGTCAGGGACTGTTCCAGGTGCTAGGAATATCGTAGTGAATAAACCTGTTTTCCCAATATCACGAAGTTTACATTCTGTGTAACATAATTAAAATGGTCATGTTTCTACTCTTAATGACAACCTAGTAAACTAAATTCTCTTTACTGTATTAGACAAGGATTAATTAAGATTTAAATTAATAATTTAATCAGAAAAGCTACTGATTCATCCATGAACAAAACAAAACCATAAAATCACAACATTCTTTCACTCTCTTATTACTTCCAATATTTACAGATAGTAATTCTACTTGATAGTCCATTTATACGAGTCAGTTCTATAAATCCAGTTTTATAAAATTATGAAGCTAGAAGAGCTTACATAAGGTTTACTTAATTAATGTCTAATTATTCATTGCATTTTCAATACCATTCAAAATAGGAGGAAAACAAAACAAACTAAAAATATCTAAGAGATTAGATCCCTCTATTTTCTTTATTCGATGAACTTGACATAACCTTAATACAAGGCTTCCCTTCTTAAAGTACTCTCCAGGCTGTCTTCTATTTTGTCTTGATTTTTAAGGGCTGCTCACAGGAGGTAGGTTTACAATCTAGAGTACAGAATAAGTTGTTTAAGAGAAGTATTTCATGGCCTCCCGCCATGATAGAATCTTCCCCAAGAATCTTGCATTTTTTTCTTTTGAGTCACATCAAATAGTCTCTTCCACTTCCACCCATCCTGGTCTCATCCACTGGGTGGTCAGCATGCTGTCTGCTTAAAAACAGCTGGGGAGATAAACCGCCCTAAGTAACCTCCATTTTGATATAAAATTACAGCTCTCAAGAGACTTGACGCATTGTAGTCCTGACTTGCTGACCTTGGCCAACTGTTGTGGCTGCTTACAAATGAACCCACCAATAAGGAAATTAGAAAAATCCTGGAATGTGTTTTTTGGCCAGAATAAACTCATTCCAGAGGGAGGGAAAGACACTGTCCATTTTATTTTGCCGGGGTAATATCTATCACATGGAAGTCCTAATGGACACCCAGATTTTTGTTTTTACGCTTTTGGCTGCACACTAATTCAGGTGGATACTCTTTTATTCAAGGTTCTTTGTGGGCAAGCAGCTGCACTGTGGAATTATTCTGACAGTTAAACAAAATTAGATTTTTTTTTTCCTTTGGAGGGCGATTAAAGTAAGATTCTTTAGAAATCAAAGGTGGAACCTTGTAGCATTGGCTACAAATAGACCTAGTTCTTTCTTCTCATCTATTTTGTTTATTCAAACATTTAGTCAATACCTACTATTTGAAAGATGCTAGGTAAAGTGCTTCACTTGTTTGTTTGATATAGAAAAATGAAATCCTCTGCTAGCTGAGTAATTCACAGCTATTGCATTATCATGAAACTACTTCTAGGAGATTACCACATTTTTATTTAGGGAAGAGAATTTGTTGGATAAATTCAAATGTATAATATACTTAAAAACTGGATACTCCATAATCACATATGGAAGGAAAAAAGCTCGAGTGTTGCCAGAATTAATAACTCATATATTTCACAGGAACAAGTTTGTTTTTAGGTAGCGAAAGCGTAATAATTCCTAATGATTTTTCTTTCACATCTTTCCTGTGAGCGTACATCTGCTCCTTTTGAGCTTTAATTGTAGATACTGCCTACGTCGGCCAAAAAGAAAAAGATCTGTGCTCTCTTCAAAACACCTCTCATTTCACATTTAATCAAAGGCCTGCCTTCATTTGATCTCAGTCCCAAGTTGCTATTCTTCACACTTCAACTTAAAGGCAGTGGGCTTACAGAGTAGAAGCACTGGCGTTTGGAGTGATGGTGAGGAGCACATTTTCTTGCAGTGCTGAGCAGAGCGTTAGACTAGTGTGCTCATCTTCCTTATTGAATTGTTTGCCAAGGAAATCCAGTCCATGATAAACAGACAAATGTCTGAGATCACTGCGGCTCCGTCTCTGATGAGGCAGCTGCCTCCATGCTGTGTTTGTTGTTCCAGGATATTGTAAATACTAATATTTTATAAGCTCTGGTACAGTTTAGAAATGAATCTCATAAACATAATTCACTAATTCCAAGTTTTCCAAAACTTGCAGCCTGGAACAATCTCACTCGAGGTCAGTCTGTGGTTTGAGCTCTGGGCTCCCCGTTGCTGGGATGGGCAGAAGACGTTTGGGATGTGCAAAACCTCAACTCACCTGTCTATCAGAGAGACAGAGAAAGTCTGAATTTACATACCCAAATACAGTTCCTGGTGACTCCAAGTAACAGAATAGAAGAGTACTTGCATTTAAAATTTATACGAAGTGTAAATTTATACGAACCTGAAATAAGAGGACCAGTTTGCAGGACAGGTTAAAAAACAACCACCAAAAAAAGGTGTTGATTATTAAAAAGTCACCATGCTCACTTGTTTTCTAGCATCAACAAAGGACGTGATATCATATTGCACGCAAAGTATCAGTTGAGGGTATTCTGCTAAAACACTAAACCAACTGCCACATTCTTTTTGAATTCTCATCCCCTCTGGCAAGTTTTTGGATCTGATCTCTATCGGTAGTCTCTTTCTGCCATATTTCTATATTCTCAGAACAAAGCCTCTGAGTCTTCTGCCCACTAACAACGTATGCTTGCTTTGCAAAGAAATACCTATCTCTATAGTATGTTTAACAGTCTGACCATTTCCTAGAAATGCAACAAAAAATAAAGAAAACAGCTCCCCCTTATATACTGGAGATTGGCCTGGTTAATTTTATTAGATAGCTTCATGGGTACACAGGCAAATGCGATAAGGACTGACATAAAATCTACATCTTAAATCATAGCAACCAATAAAAACATATTGATTAATAGATGGCTAAAGCAGATACTATGTAAGAGTAATAAAGTAGATGAAAACATTTCGTAAATTCTTTAGCACCGTACACACATTACTGTGATTGTTTTTCCTTTAAGACATCGCACTGCGAGTGAATTAAATAAGATGCCAATTGCCTATTAAAAACGTAGCCTTAATTAGTAGTCGGGAACCCCCCTCTTTGTATTAAAGGGCAATCATGATGGAGAGACCTGCTACATGTGGGATCTTTCCTTTCTCTTTCCGAAGTCGGTGATGCTATTTGGGTAATAACTGATGAAAGGACTAGGGTGCCAACCAATTTGCAGTTAAGTGGCTAATTAAGACCCAAAGCAAAGCTGCCAGGAGGATGGTTCTCCTACTTTAAAGTGACACATAAAAGCAATTAGAATGGGGCTGGCTTTGCTAGGACATATTTAAATTTGGACAAAAGTTTGGGCCAGTTATTATTTTATGTTAATATATTCCTCTGTAAGACAGCATCAGAGAGAAAAAGGAATGATTTAGGACACAGAAATAAATTAGAATATTACTTGGATTCGCTGAAGTTCAGATGTGAAAGAAAGCAAAACTATAAAATCATTTCTATGTTTGCCGTCCTAACGGGGGTACTCTATGTAATTAGATTCCCTGCTCTTAGAGGAAATGAGAAGAGATGCATGGAGTATGGTTATCCAAGAAGAGAAAATCGCTTAATCCTTGGGTCTGTTGTCACCTGTCCGTCATATCGCATGAGGGTGACATCTGGCCCAGAATGGCAAGATTTTTAGAATTGTTATATTTTAACTTGGGACAATTCAGTGTTAACATTTAAATATAGCTGATCTAATCGCACAGTGGGGAAAACAGATTCTCTCTGGCTGTAGAAAAAAGGTCTGAAGTCGATGAGAAGTAGAGAGAACCGGAGACGATGGAAATTCTACACAAATTATCCACGTATAAGGGAATGGTGGTTGGGGAGAGTAGACAACCTTTAAAATCACAGCTCCAGTGGCATCTTAGAGTTGTGGGGAAGCCCAGTCCATTTATACCTTGCTCTTGTGATTTATGATGTCACTATTAAACCCCCTGATGGCATTATATCCTTGTAATTTGCAGTTGCCTAGCATTTTTTCTATATACAACTCAATAACTCATTGTGTAGCTATTTCACACACACATAAACACACACATTAGTCGGACTCTGTCGTCAATGGAAACCATGATTTTTGATGTAATAATAAGTTGGGTTAACAAAAGGCAAGAAATCAGGGGCTGGATGCATAGCTACTGTATGGCCAGTTTCCCCGTGAGGCATCATAAGGAGACGCAGCACTGCATGTTGCTATAAACAGATTTCACTTTGATTGTCTATATATTCTTTTTAAGAATTAAAGAAGGAAAACTGTTTGTGAGGGACGGCCAAAAGCCATTATTGAAGGAAATCTGTGAGATTGCACAGAGATAAAGAAGGAAATATATGCAATTCACCTCATCATTTCAGTAATAGGATTAGAACATAATAGGATTAGAAATATTAAACCTTCAGGGCTACGTTCTACTGCCCCAGGAGATACCTGGTTGGATCTCTTCCCTGTCCAGGGGATCTCCGTTTCCTTACAGAGAGTCTGGTCAGGGCCGGTAATTGTGACACCATAAATCTAAGAAAGAGAAGGTTTTGGAACCTTGCTTTAAGACTATAATACAACTAGTCATTAGCATTTCTGTGGGGGTGAGAGGTGGTTTTCAACATCTCTTATGCTAGCTTTGAAACTGACTTCTGTAATTATTCTCCAACGGAAACATGAATGCCAGCAACTTTCTGGGGAGTTATTTTTATTGCTATTTGAATATTTTAGCTACAATGCTGGATATGCACTGCTGGATCTCTGAGAATGCTGTTCTAAAATGCTATATTTATAAAATGACCAAAGAGCACATGCTGCCTGGATTAAATTTATCCCAAGATGAGAGGTTTTATCTCTAATCATCTGCTTGTTGACTAATCTGGATGCATCTTGTGCAGGTTTGAGGGTTGAGACGTAACAGGCTAAAGTGATCCAGAGCCTAAAGGGGTATCCCTTTGTCTTGGCCTTTGCCTTCCTGAAACATGAAGACGTTGACGGTGGCTGCTCTGAATTCATCACACCTTAGAGTAACATCCTCATTGAATGAGACTGCTGGTCTCACAGGAGGAAAATGTGCTTTTTTTTAAAGCAGCATAATCTATAAAATCACAAAATTATGTAGCTCTCGGGAAAACATTTTTAAAAGATGTAGGGTAGCTTTTGCAAAATGCATTTAAAACCCACATCAAGTATAATTTTGAAGAGTATTTGTTTCTATGGGATTGGATTCCATCGGTTCTGTGGCCACATTATAACGTTGTTACTTGTACCTGACTGTGAGCTCCTCGTAAAAAGAAACCTTTACTCACCATATTCATATGCCTAACAGAAACCCACACAACTCCAGGCACATTGTAAGCATTCACTAAATACACCTTAAGAAAGGTTGACTCTTTGCTTCTCTGAGTTTAAGACGCTTAATGGTGAGTGATACATCCCTGTTACCTAGAGTAACTTCTTCCATTGGACTGCCTTTTTTTTTTTTTTTTTGCATTAGGGTTTATAAAATTCTAAATTAGGATTAGATCCTGTGTCTTACAGATCTGCCTTCCATGAAGTGAAAAAAAAATCAATAAGAAGGATATCCATAACAAGCTCAATATCCTATCCTTTTTCTTTGGAAGCTTTTAATGCCAACAAAGAAAAATTAATGAATGAGAAACTTTCAAGATACAGAGTTTTGGAGTGATCATAGAATCATTTGCCTTCCTACTATCCTATACTAGGGCCTATCAAAAATTGTAAGCAGCTTTTCTGCTGGCTACATTTCCCCCCATGGGTTATTTTCTTTTCTGTTAAAGTAATTCCTTAATGCCCAGGGAGTTAAAATTCTGTTGAAAAGAGAGTTCTTAGCATCTTCTAAGATACAAAGCCTCACTGCAGTGTTTTTCTTAATTTTGTAATTTTTAAAGTGCTACCTTTATAGTTAAATGTCTCCTTTATGATATATTTATTTTACAATATTTCTGCAGTTATATACATTTGTATAGATAAATGTTGTATAATCAGAATACTACTCTCAAGCACTTTCCACCTTATTTTGATGTATTGTCTAATACTTTTGAGAAGCTATCCAAACATTTGGCCTTTTCTAATCCTCATCTCGATATGAAATCATAGTAGTAGCCAAAGAAAAAGGGAGAATAGAAAATATGTCAATCCCTGTTCTATTTTGGTTTCCCCTGAGGCTAATATAAGCATCATCTTTCCAATTTCCAGCCAACATTTTAGAGGTGCATGACAATGTCCACCAAAAAAATGAGATATTTCAAACACATTTTATGAACGATTTAATATTTCTTCACCAATGAAAGCATGCATTAGTTATGGTCAAAAGCAGAAAAAATTATTGTCTTGATTTTTAAATGAGGTATAATTCAATTACAAAGTAGTCTTCTCTTGAGATTAGTGTGTAATCAGAGGAAATTGATTCATTTACCAATTTTTCCCTTCCCTTGCTTTTGATAGAAATCATGGATGATGGTCTTTGAACCTCTGCTAATCCAGTTGTCTCATGTCTTATTGGCCTCGCTCGGGGTGGGAGTGGCTTTGGAAATGATATGTGGCTCCTCAGTCATAGTGATGTATTATCTGAGAGCCGACATGGTTTTAGCAGTTTGACACTTTAAAGAGAGTTGCTAGGATAGATACAGCATACAGAGGTGTGTGTGTGTGTGTGTACACGTGTCATGCACACACACGTGCACGTGTGTGTAATCTTAAAATGAAAAGACATCTATTCTGCTAATAGCCATGTACTTGGACCCATCTACAGTTTGATTGTACATCAGTTATGATGTGTCTCTTTCTAACAGGAAGGATACCGATTTTGATGAATAGCTAAAAGGTAAGATCATTCTTAAAGGTGTGAGTGATTAATAATGGCCATGCATAGATTTTTTTTCTAAGAGTGTAAATAAAATATATCATTCACATGAAGGGCAGGAGTTTGGCAGAATGATTCATAGTGCATTTGAGAGCATAAAAAGTCAAAGCTAGGGTCTCTTCTAAGTGTGTCAAAGAGGAAGCTGGTTTAACCATTTGAAATATGCAAGTAGATGTTGGAATATTTGAGTGGATTATAGAAATCATGTGCCTTATGAGATACTGAAGACAACTAAAATTTTTAATTACCACCAATTAGACAAAATCAAACATTTTTCGCTTAATAGTGAAAAAGTAATAGTTTGACAGGGATAAATGGATAAAAGATAAAGGTGGCATTTCTCTACCATGGCACCTGGACCATTTACTTCAATCCAACCAAGATTTACTATATAACCTTTAGATAGGAGGTTCCTATGGTCAACTGTTGTATTAGCATAAAGCTTGGCTCTAACATGGTCAGCATTCATACCAAAGTACATGGGCCCTATTAAATTGCTAACTAATGCAGTAAGACTGACAGAATTATTATTTGAAAATAGATTTATTTCAGTGGTGATACAAAAGCAGAATAGTGAACAACCTATATGGTTGGTCTTTGTTTATTCGCTGCCAATAGTCTAGAGCTCATAATATTTTCACAAGGCCTAAGAAAATAAGCTTCTTGGCAATACAGTACTCCATGGCATGCCCTCCCGTGGCCCAGCACCCCAGAGATCGTGCACGTCACAGAAAGAAAGAGTGTCAGGCCCAGGGCCAAGGTGAGATTCAGCTTGTCTTCTACAAGCCACAGGTGAATGAAGGAGTACTGATTGTGCCTTTTTAGCATGAATTGAAGGTGAAAAAAAACAGATGACTATCAAAATAAACTGCGTAAAAAGGAACACTGAACACTGTCTACGATCAAATGCTCATACCCACTAGAGATTAAAAACAAGAATCATTGTACTCTTTTAAGAATAAAGTCAAGCCACTGAATTTTTTAAAGAATCTATTGACTGAATGCCTATAAATGATTTTATGAATGTAATTATCCTCATTTGATGCCGCTCCCTGTGAGGACATGGGGCATACATCCTGGGCGTGACAGAAGGCACAGTGACATTCTCCCTCTACAGTGATCATGGCCTCCCTCCTGTGTTCTTTGGCTGCACGTGTTCCCTGAAAGTCAGGACTTGTGTAAACAAGCCAAGCGTGAGGCCTATTGATGGACAGAGATCTGACGAATGCCTAACACCATCAGGAGCACAACTTTTAAATCGGAAAGGCAAAAACATAGGAAATACCAAAGGATAATGTCACAGGTGAGACTTCACTACATCAAGGTCTTCGTAGTATTTTTGGAAACTAAACTCCCTTTGAGAAAATCTAAGATGTAATGTGCTTTGCTGACTTGAATACCACAAAGTCTGTCATCCCCACTCTTCTAATTCTTTCTTTCTCTCAAAATATACATGCTGAGGGTCATCCTGCCCCTGGGTGTGGGGGTGCAGATATGTGTGTACATTATGGACATAGATCTGAATATCTTGAGCTTCCTGGACTAGTAGGATTTAAAAAGGATTCAGTTCAACTATTTAATACATCTCAAGATCGGGGAATTTTTGGATAAATGTGGAACATGTTGCTTATAACACATATCCAAATACAGAATTCGAAGGCGTGTCTCCCAAACAGAAATATTTAAATAATTGTCTGTTATTTAGTAAGCATGCTAGTGAGACACTATCATGTGTTGCACTCTAAGTGCTAACTTCAAATTATAATGTCTTGGCAAATAAAAATCAAAGCATCAGATATCTCAGAGAAGTCAGGAAGGTGATGACTAGGGAAGTAAATAATGGTATAGATGTATTAAAAAGGCTCTAGTGTACTGTTCTACTCCCAAATTCCTTTATAGGATATATCTATTTGGAGATTTCATTTAAAAAATGTATACTTTCATTTACCAAATATTAATAAGGACACACTGACCAGTACAATGTGGGTCAGTATGATGTAGGTCATATATAAATAATCACATTGTGGTTTATGGGGGAAAGAAGTATAATAACAGACAATTAAACAACTACTTTGAAACTTTCTCAACAAATTTTGCTTTTTTCTCTTGACTTTCCTCCCAAAGGTAAGGGGTGAGCAAGTCATTTCTTCCTTTGTCTTTCCTCGTTTGTTGGTTATGCTACAATAGAGTGAATGAATCTATGTGTTTGCCTTCCTCATTTTATGTGGCCTGGGTGATTAAAGATTCTCCTGATTCTCTAGACTCTGACCTAATGGGATCTTTCCCAGGCTTCCCTCTTTCCTCTCCTTTAAAGGAAGTTTCACGCAGCAAGGGGATGCCACTAACCATACAATGAGTCCAGAGATGATTGTACCTTCTTCCTCTTAAGCTGGTTGTTGTTGTGGCCAAGTGGCAAAATGAGACACATGGATTAAGAACAAGTTGACAACAAGATGACACGTATATAATTCTAACATGAGAGAGAATCAAATAATTGAAGTGGTAAGACATACAGCCATACTTACTTTGGGTTTCCCTGAAGGGCACATTCTCTAAAATCTATCTCTGATTTCATGCCTTCTCTGATGACACAGAGGTTCTTTCATGTACTTTCAGTTTCCCTTTTTATCTTGCTCTGACCATCACCACTTCTGTTCTGTTCAACTCCTCCAGGCTTCTGGATCTGGAGAGACCCCAGCTTTGCTTGGGCAAAAGACTTTCTATGCTTAGGTCCCTGACTATGGTATTATTAATGGTTTCCAGATTTAGAATGTGATTGTTATTCTTTTGTTTTATTTTCTTTCACTTCCTCATTCTTCCTTCATTGCCATAGTACTCTCATTTAAGAGCCAGCTAGCTTCATAACTTAGCAAATCAATAAGTTGTTTACCAAATGACCAACAAAGAGACAATCTGGTAGAACAGTAATATGAGGAATTAGTCTCTTTTCACTAAAACCCACCTAGTTCTAGTCATCAATACAATATATTGTACAAAAGGGAAGACTATTCTTCCTTGGAATTGTAATTAGCACCTCCATTCAGAATGTAGTTGTACTTTAGTTTTAATTGCTTGTTTTAAATGCATTTTGTTTGATTCCTTTAACTCAAAATATACACAATCAGACTAAACAGGTGTTTTAGTGAGAAGAGTGTTTACAGAACAATTCAGGTGAGGTATTTCCAGATTGACTGGATGCAATTTTAATGACACAATCATCCTCAAGTGTGTGCTAACTCCTACCACATTCCAATGACTTATTTATCAACATCACAGAGTGCAGGAGGATCTTTTCCCCTTTACTTTAAATATTTTATACTGACTATTTGAAATCACTAAAAAAGAAGAAGAAGGAAGAGAAGGAGGAAGAGGAAGAGAAAGAGGGGGAGGCAGAGGAGGAAGGTGAAATATTCCAGTGAAAAATAATGAAATCACAGGAATACATTCCAATGGTGCTAAACTTTGCTTCAATTAAATTTAGTCCCTTCTACTTCCAACTCACAGCCTCCTTTGGCGTCATCAGGCTCCAATATACTTTTCAGTAAGTTCCAAAGAATCCATAAGGTATAAAAATTCCAGAAAAATTATTTGTTGGAGACCAAATGTAAATAGATATATGTTCAGCATCTGAATGTTACAGAAAACTTCTCCAAAATGGCCCATATGTTCTTCTAGAAAAAGCAACAGTCCTGACAGTGAACCATGAAATATTCTGGAGGCAAATGGCAGAGTGCCAGTGTCTTAAGGGACAGCATTTTCCACTTTAAATAACAGACAAAATAAAGCTTTAAAATGTTCTTGGTGATGTATGATTCAGTAAACCCTTCAAGGCAATGTAAGGAAAACCTTTTCTTCTTAAGAATGATGTTGGGATGAAACAGACAAAAATTAAGAATTGCTCTGCCAGGCAGCATAAAGAATCAATTGGTGACATTCTGAAATTCAGGAAATTCAATGAATCGATAGACTGTTAGGAACCAGGCCACACACACTCAAAGTGATCCTTTATAAGTACAAGATACCAGGGATAACACAAAGCTCTTCTGAAAGCACGGAGCACAAGCATGGACTAAAAGAAGCCAAACTGTGTACTAGCAGGAAATGAAAACAGCTTATTTTTTAATAGGCATCTGCAAATGGGGACATTTGGCAAGGGTAAACCAATGCTTAATTGTAAGAAAAGCAATTTACAGGTAAATATGAAACTTTATTTTTTTCATTTCTCATTTGATTTTTGTCATTTCTAGTTCACTTACCCTGTCTCTAAAAGTGGCAAAATCTCTATCACAAAATAATTTGGATTTAATTGACATTCCCCAAGGCAAGCCAGCTGGAAGTATAATTCTTTTGAAAGCAAACACCTTTTGATGACTGCAAGAATCAAGTATGATCAGAGAATTTTTCTTCATCATATTACAATGGTCTATCCATCTTTATATGGCTTATGACACAAAAATTAAAATACATAAAATGGTCCTTTAAAAATTATAAATAATCAGTGGGGCAGCTGGGTGCCTAAAAAAATTCTTTACATTATGATGGGAGAAATACCAGGCTGAACTATTTATTTCATCCATGGTTTTATTTTAAATTATTTAAATTACCATTAAGACAGAAGAAATATAGTCAACTGAAATTGTCACAAATTATGTTTTTTTTCCAAAAAAGAAAAGTTAAAACTAGGAAGTAAAGGGAAACAAGGATGCTTTTTAAAATTTCCTGAGCAAACTGAAAAATTGATTATCGTAAGAAATTAATCTTAAATTTAGTTATTACTACTAAGTTCTTGGTTTCTTGGCATTATTATGGTGTTCCTTCACTATTAAGCCAGGATCATAAAACATGCAGAAAACATACAGTTTTTAAATTTGTTGGGTGATAATGTCCTAGATTACCATTTCTCCTTGTGGCAGGATTTTAATTGTTTCTAAATAATTTTAGGGAAAAGACTCCTTTAAATATTTAGGACAAATGAAATTTAAAATCTGGGAGAAGCGGGAAGATGATGGAATGGGAGTATCCTGAGCTCACCTTGCCCCCTGGAAACACAGAGAAACAATTTTATTTATACAACTAACTCTGAAAACAACCTTAAGACTGCAGAACAGATATTCCACAACCAGCCATAGAGAGAAGGCCACACTGAAAAGGAGAGGAGGGGCAGAGACACCATTGGGAACCATATCCCAGCATGACTAACCACAAATGGGAGGGACATCACAAGCCTGAAGAAGTAGAGGATCAGACCCAACACTGGGCAACCCTGGCACTGGGGACTCACCTTGGGAGAAGAAGTCCCCATTAACATCTGGCTTTGAAAATCATTTAAAAAGCAGAGAGTTAAACCCTGGGAGAGCCAGAGGATGATAGGAAACCAAGTCCCTGCCCTTAAAAAGCCAAAATACTGAATAATGGCCTGAGGCATAGCACAAAAGCAACAGTGTAAAAAGTGCCTGGGACATACCTGAAGATTTAGTAACTGATCTTAGAAAATGTGCCAAAGAGGTAGGGATATAGAAGAGATTCCTCTGGGAATAAAAGTGCTTGTAGGCACCATTTTTCTTCTCATTCCCCAGCCTAGATAGCCAGGCACTTGTGGGAGCCAGCACTAACATCCTTCATCTACTTTGCTAGCACTATGTGCTCATCCCAGCACTCCCCCTGTGGACCTGCCTCATTCAAACTGCCCATTTCAGCAGATATCTCTCCAAAGTGGCTCCTGCCCCACCACACCTGGCAGGCAGCCCCAGCCTGGGCCAGGGCCACTTCAAAGAGACTCCTGCCCTGCAGAGACAGGGAAATAACCCTATAAACCAGTGTGCCTACAGTTCCTGAAGCCAGGTCTCCTAGATGGCTGCATGGGAAGCAAGCCCTGTCATTTGGTGTTCTTGCAGCTATGGCAGAGAAGCTAATTGCAGACAGTTAGGCTGACTGCCAGACCTGCCCACCAAAGAGCTCACAGGGCCTGTAGCTGGGCCTTTCAACAGTGTGGGGAGAAAACCCTGCCCTGTATGCCCAAAGCAGGTAAAACTGGTTATCGCAGCCACTGAGCTAAAAGCAGTTGCAACTCAGCCATAACAGGAGGGTACCCAGAGTCCATACATGGGACACACCTGGAACACCTAGTTCTGGTGACCAGAGAGAACTGGATTATAGAGCACCACAGGTCCTCTTCTAAGCAAGGTCACTTCTTTTAAGACCAGGAGACATAGGTAACCTACCTAATACATAGAAACAAACTCAGAGTTTGATAAAATGAGGAGACAGAGTAATATGCCAGAAATGAAAGAACAAAACAGAATCAGAGTAAAAGAGTTAAATGAAACAGAGATAAGCAATATGCCTGATAAAGAGTCCAAAGTAATGGTCATAAAGATACTCACTTGATTTGAGAAAAGAAGGAATAAACTCAGTAAGAAATTCAACAAAAAGATAGAAAATATAAAAAAAGACTGAGTCAGAGCTAAAGAATTCAACAGAAATGAAAAACATGCCAAACAGAATAAACAACATATTTGAGGAGGCAGAAGGACTGATCAGCAAGCTGCAAGACAGGGTAATGAAAAGCAACGAAGCTGAATGGCACAAAGAAAAAAGAATAATAAAAAAACAGGAATAAGTTAAAGGAACTCTGTGACATCAACCATAACAACATTCACATTTTAGGAATCCCAGAGGGAGAAAAGAGAACAGAAAAGGGAACAGAAAAGTTATTCAAATAAATAGTAGCTGAAAAATTCCCTAACCTTTGGAAGGAAACACACATCCAGGTCCAGGAAGTACAAAGAGCCCCTAACAAGATGTACCCAAGGAGGTCCACATCAAGACACGTGTTAATTAAAATGGCAAAATGCAATGATAAAAAGAGAATTTTAAAAACAGCATGAGAAAAGAAAATAGTTACATACAAAGGAAACCCCATAAGGCTATCAGCTGATTTTTCAGCAGAAACTTTGCAGGCCAGAAGAGAGTGGCATGACATATTCAAAGTGTTGAAAGGAAAAACCTACCACCAAGAATACTTTATCTGAAAAGGTTATCATTCAGAATCAGAGGAAAGACAAAATTTCTCAGACAGACTAAAGTTAAAGGAGTTCATCACCACTAAACCAACCTTACAAAATATGTTAAAAAGAATTTTTTAAGTGGAAAGAAAGCGCCATAACTAGAAGTAAGAAAATTATAGAAGGAAAAAATTTCACAAGTAAAAGGAAATATATAGTAAAGGTAGTAGATGAATCACTTGCAAAGCCAGTATGGAAGTGAAAACACGAAAGTAATAAATTAATTATATCTGCAAAAACTAGTCAAAGGATACACAAAACAAAAAGATATAAAATATAATATCATATGCAAAAAAGTAGAAGGAGAAGTAAAAATTTAGTGCTCTTACAATGTGTTTGAACTTAAGTATCCATCAACTTAATATAAACTGCTATAAACATAGAATGTTATATATGAACCCAACAGTAACCACAAATCAAAAACCTATAATAGACACAAAAGAAAGGAAGCCAAGCATAAGCCTATAGAAGGTCATCAAACATGTCCAGGAAGAAAGCAAGAGAAGACAGGAACAGAGAAAACTATAAAAACAATCGGAAAACAATTTTAAAAAATGCCAGTAAGTACATACCTACCAAAAATTACTTTACATGCAAATGTACTAAATGTTCCAACCAAAAGACATAGGATGACAGAATGAATAAAAAAACAAGACCCATCTATATGCTGCTGACAAGAGACTCACCTCAGAATTAAAAAACACATACACACTGAAAGTGAAGGGATGGAAAATGATAATCCACACAAAAGAAGTGGAAGAAAAAGAAGGGCATTACATAATGATAAAGGAACCAATCCAACAAGACCATATACCAATTGTAAATATCTATGCACCCAACATAGAAACATCTAAATACATAAAGCAATACATATTAACAGACATAAAGGGAGAAATTGATAGTAATATAATAATAGTAGGGGACATTAATATCCCACATACATCAATGGATAGATCATCTGGTCAGAAATCAACAAAGAAACAGGGGCGTTGAATGGCACATTAGACCCAATACAAATATGTACAGGACGTTCCATCCCCAAACAGCAGAATACATATTCTTTTCAAGTGCACACAGAACATTCTCCAGAATATAGCCATGTAATGCCACAAAACAAGTCTCAATAAATTTAAGAAGACTGAAATCATATCAAGCATCTTTTCCAACCACATTGCATGAAACTAGAAATTAATTACAAGAAAAATGTCTTGGGAAAACACACAAACACATGGAGGCTGTACAACATGCTACTAAACAAGGAATGGATCAATCAAGAAATCAAAGAGGAAAAAAAATACATGGGGACAAATGAAAATGAAAAACAATGGTCCAAAATATTTGGACACAGCAAAAGCAGTTCTAAGAGGGAAGTTTATGGTGATATAGGCCTATCTCAAGAAACCAGAAAAATTGCAAATAAACAACCTAACTTTACACCTGAAGGAACTAGAAAAAGAAGAAAAAGCCCAAGGCTAGTACAAGGGAGGAAATACTAAAGATCAGGGCAGAGACTAAAAGAAAGAAAGAAAGAAAGAAAGAAAGAAAGAAAGAAAGAAAGAAAGAAAGAAAGAAAGAAAGAAAGAAAGAAAGAAAGAAAGAAAGACAAGATTAATGAAACCAAGAGCTGCTTCTTAAAAGAGATAAACAAAATTAATAAACCTTTAGCTAGACTCATCAGGAAAAGAAAAAGACTCAAATAAAATCAGAAATGAGGGCGGAGAAATAATAAATACCACAGAAATACAAAGAATTATAAGAGAATATTATAAAAAATTATATGCCAATAAGTTGGACTATCTACAAGAAATAGTTATAGTCCTGGAACATACAATTTTCCAAAATTGAATCAGGAAGAAATAGAAAATTTGAACAGATTACTAGCAACAAAATTGAATCAATAATCAATAATCAAAAAACTTCAAACAAAAGTTCAGGACCAGAGAGCTTCACAGGTGAATTCTACCAAACATTTAAAGAATAGTTTGATACCTATTGTTCTCAAACTATTCCAAAAAAATAGAAGAGAAAGGAAAACTTCCGAATTCATTCTATCCGAGTCCAATACTACTCTGATACCAAAACCAGACAAAGACACCACAAAAAAAGAAAACTACATGCCAATAATCCTTGATGAAGATAGATGCAAACATCCTCAACAAAATACTAGCAAACCACTTTCAAAAACACATTAAAAGGATCATTCACCAAAATCAAGTGGGATTGATTCCAGGAATACAAGGGTAGTTCACTACTTGAAAATCAATGTGATGCATCACATTAACAAGAGGGAAGATAAAAACCATATGACAATCTCAGTACATGGAGAAAAAGTATTTGACAAAACACAATATACATTCATGATAAAAACTCAACAAAGTGAGTGTAGAGGAAACATACCTCACCATAATAAAGGCCATATATGTGGGGCACCTGGGTGGCTCTTCGGTTCGTATCATGATCCCAGGGTCCTGGGGTTGAGTCCCACATCAGTCTCCTTGCTCAGCAGAGATCCCCCCTCTCCCTCTGCATGCTGCTCCTGCTGCTTGTGCGCTCTCTCTCTGACAAATAAATAAATAAAATCTTTAAAAAAAAAGACCATATAGAAAATAATCAGTTAATATCATACACAGTGGTGAAAAACAGAAAGCTTTTCCTCTAAGATCAGGAAAAAGATAAGGATATTCACTGTCAGCACTTTTATTCAATGTATTATTGGAAGTCCTAGCTATAGTAATCATCAAGAAAAAGAAATAAAAGACAGCTAAATTGGTAAGGAAGAAGTAAAACTGTCACTATTTATAGAGGACATGATACTATACATAGGAAACCCAAAAGACTCCACCAAAAACTACTAGAACTAATAAACTGAGTAAAGTTACAGAATACAAAAATAATATATAGAAATCTGTTGTATTTCTATATACTAAAAACAAAAGAGCAGAAAGGAAAATTAAGATAGCCCCATTTACAATTGCACCAAAAAGAATGGAATACCTAGCAATAAATTTAAGCAAGGAGCTAAAAGACCTATAGTCTAAAAACTACAAGACGTTGATGAAAGAAAATGAAGACACACTAAAAAACTGGAAGAATTAATTGATTGGAAGAATTAATATGATTAAAATGACCATACTACCCAAAGCAATCTATAGAGTCAATGAAATCCCTATCAAAACACCAACAGCATTTTTCACAGAACTAGAACAAATAAATTAAAATTGTATGGAACCACAAGACCCCAAATAGCCAAAGCAATCTTGAGAAACAATAACAAAGCTGGAAGCATCACAATTCCAAATTTCAAGATACACTATAAAGCTTTAGCAAAACAAACAAAACAAACCCAGTAAGGTACGAGCACAAAAATAAACATGTAGATCAACGAAACAAGGTGGAGAGCCCAGAAATAAACCCACACCTATACAGTCAATTAATTTAAGTTAAAGAGGCAAAAGTATACAATAAGGAAAAGATAGTCTTTTCAACAAATGGTATTGGGAAAACTGGACAATTATATGCAAAAGAATGAAACTGGACCACTTTTTTATACCATACACATAAACAAACTTGAAGCAGATTAAAGATCTAAATATGGGACCTGAAACCATAGAATTCCTAAAAGAAAAGATAAGAAGTAATCTCTTGGACATTGGTCCTAGCAACATATTTATGGATATGTCTCCTCAGGCAAGAGAAATAAAAGCAAAAATAAACTATTGGGACTATATCAAAATAAAAGCTTTTGTACAACAAAGGAAACTATCAAAAACCCCAAAAAGGCAACCTAATGAATGGGAGAGGATATTTGCAAATGATATATCTGATAAGGGATTAATATCCAAAATATATAAAGAACTTACACAACTCAACATCAAAAAACAATCTAAAAAAATGGGAAAAGACATGAATAGAAATTTTTCCAAAGAAAACATACAGACAGCCAACAGACACATGAAAAGGTGTTCAACACCACTCATCATCAGGGAAAAGAAAATCAAAACCACAGTGAAATACCACCTCACACCTGTCAGAATGGCTAATATCAAAAAGACAAGAAATAATGAGTGTTGGCAAGGAGGAGAAAAGGAACTCTTGTTCACTGTTGGTGAGAATGTAGATTGGTGCAATCACAGTAGAAAACACTATGGCAATTTCTCAAAAAATTTAAATTAGAAATACCACATGAGCCAGTATTTCCATTACTGGTTATTAACCCAAAGGAAATAAAAACACTAATTTGAAAAAATATATGCACTCCTATGTTTATAGCAGTATTATTTAGATTAACCAAGATAAGGAAATAACCTAAATGTCCATTGATAGATGAATGGATAAAGACGATGTGGTATAGATGTAGATATAGATACAGATATATAGATATAGATACAGATATATAGATATAGATACAGATATATAGATATAGATACAGATATATAGATATATCTGTATGTGTATACATATGCACACAATGGAATGTTATTCAGCCATTAAAAAAGAATGAGATCAGGAAGCCTGGGTCGCTCAGTCAGTTAAGCATCTACCTTTGGTTCAGGCCATGATCCCGGGGTCCTGGGATCAAGTCCCACATCAGGCTCCTTGCTCAGCGGGAAGCCTGCTTCTCCCTCTGCCTCCTGCTCCCCCTGCTTGTGCTCTCTGTCTCTCTGACAAATAAATAAATAAATAAACTCTTCTAAAAATTTAATGAATTAATGAGATCTTGCCATTTGCAACAACACTGATGGACCTAGAAGGTATTATGCTAGTGAAATAAGACAGAGAAAGACGAATACCATATGATTTCACTTGCATGTGGAATCTTAAAAAACAAACAAACAAAATACTCTTAAATACAGAGAAGAAGCTGGTGGTTGCCAGATGGGAGGTGGAGTAGGGTGGGGAAAATAGATGAAAAGGGATTAAGAGGTATAAAGTTCCAGTTAAAACAAATAAGTCAGGGAGATGAAAAGAACAACATAGAGAATATAGTCAATAACATTGTAACATGTTGTTTGATAACAGATGGCAACTACGCTTACAGTGCCAATGAGTAATGTACAGAACTGTCAAATTAGTATGTTGTATACCTGAAACTAACACTGTATGTCAATTATATCTCAATAATAAAAAATTAAAATTTAGCATTTGTAGTAAAATAAAATATTAATTAAAACAATAATTGTGACAGTTACTCAAAGAAAAGTTGCACTTTCTTTAGTAACTTCTGTCACAGGAACAAGATCAACGTGTATACTCCATAAATTTGAGCAATTTAAAAATATGTCTAAATATGTAGCATGGAGCACCCAGTGAGTGATCAGTGACTATTCTGAATTTCTGAAATATGTCTTCTATCTTGTGGCTATATGGACATGTTTGTGGGATTGCCCTATGTTGGCAACAGCAGCTCCTCACCTAAGGACAACTTTGAGTAGCCAAAGAACAATGGTATAGGTATAGTTTTCAATAACTCCCTTGAAGTTTAAATATCTTTCTAAATTTTTCAAAACCATATTCAGATGCTCTCTTACATTAACATATAATGTAAACAATATCCTCACTCCTTGATGTTTCGTGGCCCAACAGTCCTAATCATCATTAACAACATCTGCCATTGACTATGCTGCAGATGTAACGACGGGATATTTACCACTGAATCAAAACCATGCTGAGAATTTGACTACATTGCATCTCTTTTTCTATTTGTTTTTTTTACTCATAAACTTGGGCAAATTGTACAAAATACGCTTCCTGGAATGCTCTAGTTCACCCCAATTTTTTTCAAGGTGTGGGTTTCACGGGATCATCAATACAAAACCAATAATGGAGACTGAACTGGAACGGGCTTTCACAATAAATCTGAGTTGTTTAACTGGGCTGAGTTTGTAGTCATTGTAGATGGTAGGATAAAACACTGGCTTTTGTTTGTTTGCTGTTTTTTAAAAGAAGACATTTTAAAATTGAGTATGGGTGTTCATCTGGCAGAAGATGCCATTCTTTTTTTTTAAGATTTATTTATTTATTTATTTTTTAGGGAGAGAAAGAAAGAGAGCGAGCGTGGTGGGGAGGGGCAGAGGGAGAAGGAGAGAATCTCAAGAAGACTCCCCACTGAGCATGGAGCCCAACGCAGGGCTCCATCTCATGACCCTGAGATAGTGACCTAAGCTGAAATCCAAGTCAGTTGCTTAACCAGCTAAGCCACCCAGGCGCCCCAGAAGAAGATGCCATTCTGAGCCAAGAGTCTGTTGGTGTGAGAAACCGCAAAGTCCAGCATTAGGAAAACAATGACTGTCCTGAGGAAACAAAGAATGATGATGCTGAGAATTCCCTCAAAACTATTCTTGATATAGTCTATGCTTTCCTTTGATACATTTATCCATTCCTAGTTGTGAGGTGCTCTGGACAAATATTTTTGTCTATATGAAGAATTAGATTTAAAATAAATTACTAAATGCAGGTGTCCCTATGAGGTAGAAATGAAGACTTAGATGACTTAGAATGGGTAGAGAGGAAGTAGTTACCTATTTGTTTATTGCCCAATCAATATATATGAAGATTCTTCTTAGTTTCCAGACACCATCTCTTCCTCTGCAGGTTCAGAAACAATTTCTTCATGTTATTTGTTGTCTAATATGTCATTTTCTAAATAATTTCATACCTCACACTACATGAAAAAGGTAGCAATGCCATTATTCATAAAGCCATAGCTCTTCAGAATGCATTTGTATTGAAATGAGATAGATCTTTCTGCTACTGCAGTTCCCTAACACCATTTATTTACTTATATCATTACTCATGATGCTGCATCA
The DNA here is from genome assembly GCF_023065955.2 of Ursus arctos. Lineage (NCBI taxonomy): Eukaryota > Metazoa > Chordata > Mammalia > Carnivora > Ursidae > Ursus > Ursus arctos. The sequence goes on from NW_026623067.1 coordinate 73,929,336, forward strand.
CTGTGTTATCAAAGGTTATAACTGCACTTCATTGATGATGACCACAAATAAATACAAGTCTTATCCGTAGTACACAGCAAAGTAGGAGTTATCATTCATTTTCTGTCATTTTAATCTTATCGGACAGAATTTTATAGTTTAAACATAGGATAACACATCTTCCAAATATGTCTTCCCTCAAAATCTTTAACCAAAATCATGTCATTCATTCCTAGAATGTAATACCTACCAGTGTTGACCATAACCCTGCCTTCCATAAACTGCCACCAATGCAGAGGATTGGCAAGAGCCCCTGAGCTGAACAAGAGGAATGGTCTATTCAAATAAGAAATGTCCATCCCATTTCCAACAAGGCTTAAGACTAACCCAGAGAAATACAAATCAAAACTACAATGAGATACCACCCCACACCAGTCAGAATGGCTAAAATTAACCACTCAGGAAATGACAGATGTTAGCGAGGATGCAGAGAAAGGGGAACCCTCTTACACTGTTGGTGGGAATGCAAGCTGGTGCAGGCACTCTGGAAAACATTATGGAGGTTCCTAAAAGGGTTGAAAATAGAGCTACTCTATGACCCAGCAATTGCACGACTGGGTACTTACCCCAAAGATACAAATGTAGAAACCCAAAGGGGCACCTGCACCCCAATGTTTATAGCAGCAATGTCCACAATAGCCAAAAGATGGAAAGAGCCCAGATGTTTATCAACAGATGAATGGATAAAGAAGACGTGGTTTATATATACAATGGACTACTACTCAGCCAGCAAAAAAATGAAATCTTCCCTCATTTGCAATGAGATAGATGGAACTAGAGGGTGTTATGCTAAGTGAAATAAGTCAATCAGAGGAAGACAATTACCACATGATCTTGCGGATATGTGGAATTTAAGAAACAAAACAGAGGACCATAGAGGAAGAGCAGAAAAAATAAAACAAGACGAAATCATAGAGGGAGACAAACCATCAGAGACTCTTAAGCACAGGAAACAAACTAAGGGTTACTGGAGAGGAGAGGGGTGGGGTGATGGGATAACAGGGTGATGGACATTAAGGAGGGCACTAGATGTCATGAGCACTGGGTGTTATCTAAGACTGATGAATCACTGACCCTACCTCTGGAACCAATAATACATTATATGTTCATTGAATTTAAATAAAATACCATTAAAAAAAAGACTAACCCAGGAAAGTATGTTACCACATCAATCATAGGCAAGAGAGAACTCTGATCAGAAGGGTTGATTATCAATGAGAAACAACATTCTGGAAAACCCTCAGAGGAAACAGGCACAGCCAGTCTGAGATCTGCCTGACGTGCAGTGCAAAGCGTGTGGCAGGAATAGGGTAACTGTCCCAGTTACCATAAAGCAAAGAGTGTCTGCTGCCACCTTGCCACCATCTGGTGCTTGTAGATCAGAGGAGGCACATGTTCCAAATACAGAGAGGTGAGACCTGACTGTGTGGCCCACATATACAGCTCAAGTCTAAGGGTCAGAGGTGGACTATCAGTGGCCTAGAACACTGAACTCGTCCTGTGTCCAAGCTAAGTAAGACACGGGCTAGAAGCAGGGCCTCCTACTTGCTGGTACTACACTTTCCTCTCATTTTTAAGAAGCCCTTAGATACGAGCTAGGTCGTCCTATAGCATGTCCCTTTCCGTATTACTAGTAATTGTATTTTCAAATATATTGCCAGAGAGTAGGTTATCCGATCATATTAGAATAGCCTTGCAGGAAAGAATCATGTCTTACATTTCTGCTCTGCTCTGTAAAACTTGGCCCAAGGCTAGTCACATAAAAGTCAACAAATACTTCTCGGGTCATAACAGCTATTTACCAAATATACCAAATACAGTTAACAGGTAAACTGCAGAACAGCTGAACAAGAGAAGTCAAGAGTCACTGATACTCTAAAAGTAATTGTTACTGGAAAATAAATCCATAGTCAGAGCAGTCATTCTTCATCATAAAGATTTCAGCCTAAAGAAAATAGGGCCATAGACCAATTCTCTGGCTGAAGTCAAAGTGCTGGGTGGATATTGCATTTCCTAAAAGTATTCACCAAATTAAGTCCTCAATATTATTTCTCTTCCCTTTCTCTATTTTCAGTATTGAGAGCATGCATATCTTCTCCCTTTTTTACTAAAACAAGTTCAATACTTCATTTTATGTTGACTCTGATAAAGACCTTTCTTTATGATTGGGGCGCCTGGGTGGCACAGCGGTTAAGCGTCTGCCTTCGGCTCAGGGCGTGATCCCGGCGTTATGGGATCGAGCCCCACATCAGGCTCCTCCGCTATGAGGCTGCTTCTTCCTCTCCCACTCCCCCTGCTTGTGTTCCCTCTCTCGCTGGCTGTCGCTATCTCTGTCGAATGAATAAATAAATAAAATCTTTAAAAAAAAAAAAGACCTTTCTTTATGATTAACCCTACCCCACAGTGATCTGTGATTTAGAGTTGAAGTATCATTTTGTGTATATGGTCTATACCACATTGATTCACTCATGTAGGAATATGCAAAAGCATTGTGTGTACATATGCATGTTGCATATCACTTAGATATATACACACATGTCCCATCCCCACAGGGAAATTATATACTTTATGTTAATGAGCATATTTCTTATAAGGCATGAAGCACTTTCCCAGAAAGAGTAGGAGCTAAGAAGTTTCCTACATTTGATTTCTTACATTTGATTAAAGTTTCCTACATTTGATTAAAGTTTGATCCCACCTTTGAAATCTTTTCAGAACCTTGAGGCTCATTAAAGTATAAATGAGATTTAAGAGTGATAGGAATCAATAATTATCAATATCACCTTTAAGCAAATCTGTGGTAATAGATGAAATGAAAAATTAAACTAGTGTACATTTTCCAGGTGATATGAGTACAGGTCCCAGGTGACATATTTTCTTCCCAATAATTCTTCCCCAACACAAACCAAAATCATCACCAATCATCAACACCATCTACCACTACTACAACCAGTGAAACCAAACATGCTAGATTATTAAGTCTTTGCGAACTGAAGCCATATATTAATCATATTTCTATTCTTGAGCAAATAGCACACAGTATAGCTCAACAAATATTGATTGGGGAATGCATAAAAATCTACACTATTTTTCGCTCTTAACCTGATCTGGCCATATATGAGTCAACACATAAAAGCTAACCATGTAATTTCCATTTTTCCAGAAATTTTATCAGAAGTTGTGTGGCCTTAATAATTACCCTGCCGAAGTTGTGAACATTATACAGGAAATCTCTTCCATGGTTACGAGGCTACACAGCTCATTTTATTCATTCTTCTCAAGGGAAACTTAGCAAGAGGATATAAGTGGCTTTTCTTTCCAATCACTGCTGTGAGGGGGGAAAAAAACAATACGATCACACATCACCTTCATTTGTGAAAATATTATATCAAGCCAATACGGGAGCAAATGATCTTATTATTTGAGGGGGGGGGAGATGAATACAAACACACTGGAAAATGTATGGGTGAAAAGAAAAAATAAAACGAACATGCAAAATTTACAGTTTGTGGTGAAATATTAAGTCATTACAAAAAGTTCTCAGCATTATCAATAATAAGTGGTTAGAAAATGGGTAAAGGTAGTTCAGAGACTAAGACGCTCTCATATGCCATTTAAAATCTAGAACCCCTTTCGAAATGTGGTAGTGCCTGTCTTACGTTGTGTTTAAGCTATATAAACATGTGGAATAGAGAACACTATGGCTTGCAGGGCATGTTCTGATTATACAAAAATAAAGAGCCATCAAAACAAAAAGACACTTTCCATCCCTATTTCCAGCTCAAAACAAGATAATCTTCCATAGCCTCACCATCAGGTGGATTCTGGAAGGTAATTATTTTGCATGCTCAGTTCAGGTATGAGCTGAACTTGATTCCAACGCAGGAGGTTACTACAGGTTTTTGGAGGATAAAAGAGCCAAGACACATAAACTTTATTGTTATTGTGGCCCATTTGACAAGATACTGTCCCAGATGAATGGACATTGGCCATTCAGATGGAAAACAGAAGCCTGTTTATCAGCTGGTTAATTGCTCTCAAATATGAAATAAGATTCCCAGCAGTAAAGCTCCCTCTCACTTCTCTTCCTCACCTAAATTATAAACTATCTGAGAACAGAACCATTTCCAGCATCCAAGTGTTTATCAGAATGAAGCACATGTGCCACAGATGACTGCTGACCTTTCAACTTTGGTCAGCATTTCGGCAGCTGGCATTGTCCTGCTAGTTTCCTGGCACTCTCATCTCCCCTTCACTTGTGTAGCTTGACTCTGAAATGAGGAAGTAACTCGGTAAAGCCAGAACACTGAAAATATTCCTGACACAAAATGAGTCAGGGGAAGGCTTTTACTTCTCATCAGATTTTCTGGATTTGGGGAGGACCAGGTTTTTTGTTGTTGTTAACTCATTTTATTAGTTCTTTGCCTCAACTTAGCAGCTGGATAGATTATTCATTGTGTAATTGTTACAAAATGGTGACTAATACTTTAGCCTGTTTCATGTCCACTAGATCATCCAAAAATCACCAAAGTGTCTTACCTTACCGATGGAAAGGGATTCGTCTTTCCTCTGGCATTTTTGGACTAACTGCTTAATCAATAAAGGGCAAATTTTAAAAAGGTAAATGTAGGACCCCCTGCCTCGTGCATGAGTGGGGAAGCCTAAACTCTGGTAATAAGCCAATATTGAGATAATTACAATTTACTAAATACCTTTAGTAGATACTGCACTTACAGCATTATTTTATCGATTCTCTGTTAACGTGTGGGCTTTCCAGCTTTTGCACAACCTCAGTGCCCCCGGAACACCGGCCTTACAAGGTAGCCTTCTGGATGGGTCTGCTTACCTGGCTTTGACTTGCTTGGGCAACAGAATAATGACTATATACATACATACATGTAACCCATCCATACAATTTTAATAAATATTGGTATCATCTCTTCCTCCATCCCCTTTTTCCCTTCCCATCAGCAAATATCTGGCCATCTACTGTCCAAGGCTTCTGTGGCCCTTTTAATAGATGAAGAAGTATAAAAGCTATTCCCCATGCTTCAGAAACAATCACTGAATCAGAGTTTAGTAAAGAGATGGCTGCTCCACATGCATGCTTCTTCCTAGTGAGCCCTCAATTTCCTTTCTGGAAATCCCCTCCCTCTCTCTGTGTATGAATTCCATGCCACTCTTTGCTTCCTTCTTTCTAGAAAGGTGAGGAGAATCAAATCATTTTTGTTTCTAGAACACTAGTAGAGCAGGAGATTCTGTCTATAACCTAAATCTGTCAATCGGCTCTTCACTTCGAAGACATTGGGAGGGACTTGTGTGTCCTCGTGATTATATTCTGACCACTATTTCAGCTGCTGGAAAGTTACTGTGATTGCTACCTCCTAAACCTTGTCCTTCCTGAATCCTCTTGGATCATGCTCTGAAGCCTGATCTACCAGCCTCCTGCCAATTGTGTGGGCCTCCATCCTCACCTTGATATTCTTCCAATTAGCTCTCTCTCGCTTTGGTTAACCAGAGTTGGTGTCTGGTACTTACAAGGAAGAACCATTACCGACATGCAACACATGTAATTATAAAAGATAGTTTATAAAGTAAGATAACATATATGATATTGGGAACAGCACAGACAAAAATCCCAATGTATCTTAAGAAAGAAGAAGTGGTGGTGGCATCAGCTAACCTGGAGTGGGTAATAGAGAGATGGTGACACCAGGTGGTCAGTAAGTGTGGTAAGACGGTTGATAATGGGTAGGCAGGGGAAAGGGGCAAAATGTACTCAGGAGACCATTAATAGATTGACTTAGATGAAATGGGGATTGTCTCAGAGTATTCTTGCTGCCACAAACATTTGTTTAGTATTTTCTACTGTTGGACGCTGCTGGAATACAGAGTGTGAAGGTCAAGTACCTGCCCCTGAGGAGCGCAAGGGCCAACCATCTCTTCAAGTAGAGAGGGATACTCTTGGAGTGGGTTCATAAAAGATTTGTGACTACTGCCCCAAAGCTGTTCTCCGAGGAAATAGCGTCTTCTCCAAAGTACACTTTTAATGTTACCAAAGCATTATTTACAGGTAGAAAAGGGAAATAAATGCTAGATTTAAATAAACGCATTTAAAACTGTAATGAGCAGACGTTTGAAACCTTCAAGGGTAGCACTCCATGAAAATTGTGAGAATTTCTAGCTTCAATTGGTTTTCACTTTAACACTTGAAGTAAGTGTAAAAGCATTCATAAAAAAGATACATAACCTATATGTGAAGAAAAGTTTAATTTTACAATTGTGATAGCTTTATATAATTTTCTGAAAAATCCTTACTCATACCTCTGCTTCTTTCTGACAGATGTTAGCTAGTTTTTATTATTTGTTTCCCTTTAGGGTACAGGTAAAGCAAAAGTGACTTCTATGGGCCATCTTATTGTGAATACAATTTGTATCTTCTTTCTATATCTTGCTCTACTATTGGTATTTAAAATTCTGTTCAATGTAAAGAACAACCTCCTACCTGGTAGGTAGGTAACCAAATGGAACCTTCCCACTGGACGGACGTGGGGGGCAAACAGCCATACATACCACAGTGGAACAGCTTCCCTATCCGACACAGTTGAGGAGATACACGTGTTTCAGCATCGCATCAAATACGAAGTACGGACTACCCACACAGACTAACTGTGCGGAATCTCAAGGGCTGTTGATCAAAGATCACTGCTCCATGTCACCCTAACTTACAACAATTGTCACTAGTGATGTTGTTTCACGGTTGGAATTAAGCAATGGTGGCCATCTGGATATAACACAACTTATTTAGTCAATCTTTTACAGTTCACACTTAGGTTGATTCCATTTTAATTACCTGGATTGTCTGATCATTCATTTTGGATCAATTCCAAGCAGTAGAATCTTTAGTATACATACATTTTCAAGGTTTTTGACCTGTAGGGCATTTAATTTTTTCCTTCAGAGGAATTATACCAATTTATCCTGAAACAGCACTGTATGAGTCACTGCTCCAGTGTCTTTTGAACTTCAGTCCTGGAGCCCAGGTGGAGGAAGAACATGGTTGGGTCATTCCAGTGGTTTCATGAATGTCTAATCTGAGTTTCCGTTCTCAGACAGAAAAGCAATAAAGTTTAAATTGCTAGGTTTTCAAATCCCTCTTTCCCCATTTCTTAATATCTGTTATATTAAGATAAAACATCTCCTTTATAAATTTTAAATGGTATAAATAGAAAATAATAAACTTTACTAAAATATCATCCTAGAGTTTCACTTTCCAATATGAGGTTCTCCATTCAGCATCTACCTGTTCAACTGATTGTCTATCTATCTATCTATGCAATGGGAAATTCAGGGTTTGGATATTGTCCACCTACACGCATCCTCACATCTGTGTCTGCTCATTTCATTCCTTTTCCAACGAGCCTTTCTCCTCTCGCAGAACTATCCTAAACGTCCTTTCCTTCAATCTAGAGTATAAGCCCCGTCTCTGCCATGCCACCTCCCTGGCTACCTGGCTCTCAGTAATTATTTGCTCAACTTCTCAGCCCTAACATTGCATCATTATAACCGACAGGATGAATATTGGCTAAAACACAGTCAGTAATGCATTTAGGCTGAATAGATTTCAGAAGGAAAGCATTTATCATCTACTATTTAAGAATGACTGTCAGCTGGGTATTTTATCATTTGAACACCTTACTCCTTGTCATCAGAGAAAGATATTAACAGTTTTCATAAGAATAAATAGCTCAGAAAATAATCATCATATTCATAAAATATATGGGCCTTTCTATTATTTCATCATGACGGTGATCTACATAGGTCCCTATATTTTTAAGACCCTGAGTTTTTCCTTGAACTCTCACCAGAAATTGTCAAGATATGGCTGACCCATAGGTCATTATTTTTCAAAATAATTGGAATTCCTCAACTGTATAGTGGGTATCTTATTAAATATAAGTGAAATGAAGAATTAAATATCTTCATTTTGAAAAGGCTCTAGTATGAAGTACTTACTATTCACAACATAATTCTTCCTACTTTCTGACTATCATTAAGAAAAACTTTTCACACAGCTACTGAATAGTAATCTTTAATTTTGGGTCATTTGAGCTCTCCCCCACCAAAAAAAAAAAAAAATAGAGATTCGTTCTTTTAACATGCACATATTTAATTTCACTTGTTAAAAGTTAAAAATTGGCCTCTTGTTTCCTCGCACATTAAATCCTTGTCTCATATTGGTGTCTTATGTAACTTCCATGCCCAGGAATTTCCTACTAACCAAAAGCAATATTAGACTAATCCTGTATTTTAAAACAATTTTATCTGTGACTTTTAAGTTTAATAGCTATAAACCTGTCAATATCAAATGCGACAAAGATTTTTAATTTTATTGTTTACCTTAGGAGTTTTTCCATGAAGACCATTATAAAAGACAGTAGAAATATAATTATTACCAATAAAGATTACACAAAAACACTTTCAGGTGTTGGATGTAATCACTGCTGTTGGCCTTCTGAAATAAATGTGCAAATGTTGCATTTTAAGTTGTACCCACTGTAAGGAAAAAAATAAAAACAGAATCCGGCAATTTTGTTCACTTATTTGTGCAAACATATTTCATAAGCAATGAGGAAAATTCTCATATGATTAGTTCATTAAATACTCTACACATAGATTTCTTGAAGACTGAGTTGAAGTCCTTGTAAGATGACTGTTTCCTGTCAAGTACTCTGCATTTCCAAACTTAAAGGAAAACAAATTATTGTCTCTATTTCCTTGTGAAATACACAGCATTCTTTCATGTTCATCCCTTTAAGATTTTTTTCTTCCTTCATTGCTGGCAAAAGAAAAAAGGTATAACCATGAAATTAACTTTCTCCTGTTTTTCCTGTTTTATATCGCTTGCGCTCTCTCCTTTCTCTCTTCATTTCTCTCAAAAGATTTGGAATGTATAGTAACACCTGCTGGGGCGGTCACAGCAGTTGAGCTCTGCCTTAATGGTGCCCTGTGAGCGCTCAGAATGACACAGATCACTGTCTCCAGACTCCTTCCGCTCATCGCATGGTCACACCTGGCACCCGGAGGTTGGCCACAATGAACCATCTTCATGCCCACCATGGCAAGACCTAGAAACTTGGGGCTCTAGGCAGTTGTGTCTCTTCCCTAGCCCAGTGGAACTGAGAATAGAATCTCTGTCCTTCCACTACAGATGGTCAACAGACTGGAGTGTGCCAGTAATCTGAGAAGAGGCCAGACTTATTTTAATTACAAATTACTCCGTCAGTCCACGTTTGTTATCTCTCTGTACCTGTAGTTCATGCACCAGACAACTTAATGCACATTATTTAAATAATCATCAAACCCTTCCCTGTTTCAGCACTTTCCACCTTTCTCTGGAAAGCCTACCCGTTTGTAGGGATTTATAACCGCAAGTGCCCGAAGTCAAGTTTCAGTTCCAGCAAATGTGGGGTAGGTGCGACTTTAAAACAAACTGATCAGACATTAGGACAACAAAGACAGGAGGATTAAGGCAGTCTCTGAAGATGAAAGTGTAAAGAGATCTTGGGGGAAAATCGCTTGAGAGGAGCCTTTTAAAAAAACTCTCATCAGCGGACTCTTACTTCATTTTTTAAAATTTTAGCAACATGTGCAAGGAGTTTTATTTATCAAGTCAGATCTCCCAGTCTTTAAATAAATTGTTTTAAAAAGAAGTGAAAAGCAGGTTCATAACCCTTCAGCAGTTTCCCAGAAGTTATTTAGCATTATTGTCACTAGAAAAACACTTCATAATTTCAGAACATTTTCCAGCAAAAATACATGAAACTGAAGGGAAAGCCCTGTGCCCATGTGGAAGTACTTAGCTGCTTCTCCTAAATTGAACTACGTGCATTCATGGAGAACGCATGATAGATTTCCTTGTTATGTATACACTTTTTTTGTTCAACAGTGCCAAAAAGTGATAACTTGGAGACAGAATTATACTGACAGTCACCTGTCATTCATTGTCCTTTATTCTGACAACCTCAGGCATTCAGGCATGGATTTATGGGTTTTCCCCCCTTTTGCTTTATTTTTAAAGGGTTTGGGGGATGGGGGAGAATATCAGAGGATTCAGTCCTGAATAGACTTTTGTTTTGCTCTTTCTTTTACCTCTTGACTGTGTCAAATGCACTGTGTCTCTCATGCAGTTTCTCTCTTTAGAGAGCCTCGGCTGGGCCAGCTAGTTAGTATTCAGAGACAAGGCAAAGAGGATAAAATTCTTCTCTCTGCTTGCTGAGACCGCAAATAAGCAATTAGACTAAAAGCAACGTATTGGGGAAGGAAGGCCATCGCAGACATCATTGTTGACTGGAACCTGCCAATATAACTTTAAAATCGTAAAAACTTCATAGCAGGGAGGAATAGTCACTTAGAGGCACATAAGTTGGTTAAGACACTAAGTCAGTATTTGCGACAGACATTTCTGCTGCGTAATGTACTCTGTGAACTGTAAGATTTTCCATTTAATCTTGTTTACTTATTGTAATGAGAAACAAATGGGTGAAATTAGCAATGGTGATAGAAAATTCAACCTTTTATTGTATTGCATGTTACGAAAACATTTTCTCAATTGGCATGTTACTCCCATTTTCATTTGAGCTCACTTTAAAGGACCGTAATGGAGGTCTGAAGGTTACAAACTGTTTTATGTCTGACCAAGCAATATCATATATCTCTGCTGAAGAGTTAGATGAGACGTTTAAAACAATATATGCCAGGCTTTTGCTAGGTATCAATGATAGCCCACGAGGTAGTTCTGAAGATTCTTCTTCTTCCCTTTAATACAGAGATTGCATGCTGGGTTCTAGAAATTGATGCATTTCCTGTGCAAATGCTCAAATGCAGCTACTCTGTTCATTACATTGGGATCGCCTAATTCCATTTTGTGATAGACCAATCCCCAGTGAGCCTTCAAGACTGTCCAATGATGGGAGGTAGCAAGTAGACCTTCCTGATTTGATATATTTAATCCATCCCTTTTCCCTTTTCCACCCCCATCCTTCCAAACCACATTTCCCAAAAGTTGAGAAATGCTAGCCTGATGAATTTATTTTTACATTTTCTAAGCCAGGAAAAAGAAAGGAATCTGGATTATTGACATTCTTTACCGGAACTACAGTAGACTAGAGTTAGCAGAAAAAACTGCTAATCATCACAGTTTTCGTGTTGGAAGCAATTTGCCTATAATTAGTAAGTTGATAAATACCAACAAAATGGGTGCTAAAACGAACAACTCTTGTGCTGAGAGACATTTGACTCTACATTACACTTTGCATTTTTATATATGCAGCATTACATTTTGTTACAAAGAGCGACAACTTCAGTGGCAGCTGAAGCACTCTCATCTGTCTTCTGAAGGAAAGCAGACATACATCTTAATATAACAACTTCTTTTATAAAACATATCTTTTTTTGAGGAGTAAGCAATGCAAGGATAAGGAAAGAAGTGGGTATTTTATTTATTTTATATAAAATAGTAGCAAAAGCTGGAAGACTTGTTTTGCTAGATAATGAAATGCCAGAGCATGTAGGATTAAATGGTAGCAGGGACTTAGGGTGTATTCTTCATTGGTAATACCAAATTCACACTTGTTTGTAGATATTTCTTTTCTACATTTCATGTGAAATGATCATCGTAGGAAATGTTTCAACTCCATTTAGAATCCAGCTCATGGCCATTCTTGTTCGATTCAAACAAGGAAATGTGCATGGTGTACTAATACGTGACACGAATGTTTAATTCAAATAAACAAGATGTGGTATACTGTATCTTTAAAACCAACTATATTTATATGTCTGGAACGTTTTAATAAAGCACCAGCTTTTGTGAGGGTCTAAATCACAACAGGTATGTTATACGTAATAAATAAAAGAATATGATAGCTTTATCAGTGGTATGCTGAAATTCTGATGCTCATTGTTATTAGAAAACACAGTATCACAATAAATTCAATCTATATGACCTGACAGAAGAGATTATCCGAAAAAAATTGTGAGGGTTATATAAATTTAAAAAAAAAATCTTTATGTTAATGTGATTTAGAAAATACTACATCTTTCTAGTGCTTTTTAGAAGTCTGCTCTTTATGTCTGTGACATAATTTTAGGAGCATCGTTATCTACAGCCACTTAATAGGTAACTTGATTAGCACATGTGGTTATCAGAGATCTTGCAGGATGCTTAGACTCACAGACCATGTGATAAATGGATTGATTGCTCATTATCAAGCATCTTCTAATCTAACCTTTACACTATATCCCTGTACTTTAATGCATTTGACTAAGTTCGCTTTTCTTTTCCTTTTAAACAGTATACCTTTTGTATTCCTACACACTGAATGAGACAGTAAGAAATGACCACTGGCAAAACAAATGCATACTTTCCTTCCCCTCTTCAGAACATTCTATAGTGGGTGCTAAAATATTTAAGCATTTCAAAGTCATGTAAACTATCCCAAATATGTCAGGGGAAGAAGCAGAGGCTGCAATTCATTATTTCTCTGCAATGAATCAACATGAAAGAGAACATTTTTAAGGCCCAAGTAGCTTTGTTTTCATTTACAGTTCAAATCAATAATTTCATACCATGAGTATTTTGCTTATTTGAGATACAATATATCTTTGATCAGTAACAGATTGATCATTATGAAATAAAAAGGCTGAGATTTTGAGGGAGTGTGCAATGCAGTCATTTGTGGAGGACATGTACCATCTCATTTATTATTATTGATATTATTATTATTTTTATTATCATTATTGTTTTCCTTCATACCCATCCCAGTTGAAGCCTGGGCTTCAATTCTTCGGGCATACATGGTTTTCATGATGATTTATTATAAGATAGGATCAAAATTCACTTTGTGACTGTAAACTGTTCATGGTATGCTCCCTGATTAAAAAAAAAAAAAGTAAATATTTTCACATCGAAATTCATTCTTATAAGTCCTTTTTCAAAGCCTTTCTTTCTCTTACCTATTTCCAAGATCAAGAACAACATATTTAAAGAGAATCTGAGATTAAAGAATGGAGCTATGCAATTTGGATCTGGTCAATTTTGCTGCCATTTTTATCACTATTATTATTTCATTTATTATAGGTCCTCTTCTCTCTACATATGACTCCATTTAAGAGAGAGCAGTATTTTGCACATTGGCATTTAACCGATCTCTGGGGAATATATTTATCCCTTTCTAAAACAAAGTTACATATAGCGAGCCGCAAGTGTCTTTCTTTGTGCTTGGTTTAGTCCCAACCTTTTTTTGCCATTCAAAAACAATGCTGACACATGCATGAAATGCCAAATAGCATTAGTGTAATAAAGGAGTTAAACCAAACCCAAAGCACGGTCATATATTAAATTGTTTTTAAAAATACTGACCTAAGCACCTCTATGAGATGTTATTAGTAAAATTCGAAGAAGAAGAAAAAAGACATTTGGAAGTGAGATGTGCTCTCCTTTGTAGCCTGTATAATTGCTGATTTGCCATCATGTTTGCTTGCGATGCCTTTGTCAGATATTATTTCATGTCTCTTTGTCAAAGGAGAGGTTTTGAAGCCTTTTTTCTGCATCTGGGCAACTGCTGTTCAGGGCTCAGACCAAGCCTCCCAGGGCTACAGCGACGTGTCCAAAAAGCTTTTGGTAAAAAATCTTTTAAGCAGCCCCTCATTTCCACTCACCAGGTCAACGCATATGTTTTACCAAAAGAAAAATTCTAACATTTCAACATCGGCTTCAAACATGGTAAGTGGAACTTAATGATGATTTTTCATTAAGACCTAGTATGGAATAACTTTTGCTCACCCCCAGACCGAGGAAAATCGAATGCAACTGTTATGTCATCTTCCCTGGTAAGTGGTGATTTCGAGAATGTGATGATTTATCAGGCTTTTCTAAAAATAGTTGGCATTTCTAAGTAGATACTTCCCAACACATAGTAAGTCCATACGGAGTCAGAGGGAGTAAAAAGAAGTTTATTTTTGCACCCGTTTACTTCTTCCTGGGAAGTTAAGCAAAAAGGCTATGGTAAAGCGTTTCATATCAGCAAGCAAACACGGAAAAAGAAATCACTGTGGAACATACAATAATAGGACTATTTTCTGCTCAAATCGAACTAGGAAGAGAACTATTCAATTAGGTCTCACGGTTACTTTTAATGAGGGTTGTTGTGGAATAAAGTGGAAGCATCTGTTACCCATGAACCACTACAGTGGCTACGCAAGAAAAAACAGTGCTCTCGTCTATTGATTGGGACTGGTCTTCACGGAACATTCTTATTAGTATGCTTAGAACAACCATGCAAATCTCTAAACCAAATTAATTATTCTTGGCATTCCCCAGAGATAATCCCACAGTCATTTTTTACCAAAGTCAGGGAGCAGGCGAACCCTTTTTCTGTACATATTTTACTATGGTTAGCGATGCCTAATTGTCCTACTGTATGTTGCCCTATTTTACCAGCTACAGTCTGAATTCATTCCCATTCTCTCCTTAAAAGTTTGAAACCCCCTAGTGACAGGAATATTAATGTGCCAACACTGTCATATCTATTTCAGCTCATACATATGCAATGTCTTTGTTTTCAAAGATTTATGTCAGACTTTGCTGAAGTGAGGTATTCTACCATTTTAGATAATAGCATGCCAAAGTGATGTTATCAGCCACATTCAGCACTCACTCAAGCAAACGGGAAGAGCATCCATTCCTTCATGGCTTAAACTCATAGAAACTGTTATTTATCCTTATTTGATGAGAAAATCTTTCAGGGGGAAATGGTGTATTTTTAGAAGAAGATTATGGCCATCCTGTGGATTATCTTTTAATTAAGAATGGATGATTTGTGCCCACTCTGCTGTAGCAAACGTCTTGCTGCTAATGAAGTTTAAAAAGACTTACTTTATTTAATTACAGCTAATCACCAGGGTAAAATGTGGAATTTTCTTTGATCCTACATGTATTGTGGTAATCCCCTTGGCAGATAGCATCTCCTCAAAATATTTTGAGTTTTTTTGGCGGTCACATCTTAGCAGAAGGTGGAACCACCTTACACCGAAGAATTTCTTTCATTCCCTCTGTAGTTGCCTACCCTGGCATGAAAATGAGACAAAGTTTTCTTACAAGTTGAGATGGTCCTTTAGACAGACAGTGTTGAAGGCTTCAAGCATTTCAATCTTTTTCTTTGTCTAATATCCAGAATCGGGCTCTTTTCTCTTGTTCAATGATTTAATTCAAACAACGTTATTGGGCAATATTAATGCATGTGCCCAGCACTGTGCTGAGCAATGGAACTAGAAACATAAAGAGAACACAGACCCACAATAAACCAACCTTTACAGATGAATTGTGTTCACTTTCTACCGCATTCATTCCACGTGGATATAAATATGTAAATGTGCTTTAAACCCAGGGGTTGCTTTGTCTTTGGTTTAAAACCAGGAATTACTTCGCCTTTGCTTTGGTTTGTTTTTAATCATCAGAACGGAATTTGCTTCCTCGAGACCTTCTAAGATCAAGCAGGGCTATACTCTTTATTTCGTTCCTCTACCTCTTCCCTTTGGAATCAAGTACAATATGTGACCCCCTTTTTATTCCTTCCTGAATCTCAAAGAAAACTATTTTTAAGAATACATATTAAGTTGATTCTAATTCTAGGTGATATCTGTCTCCGTTTTTTCTCATCTTTATAAACATCAGACTTATTCACGTCCACTAAAAGGAAAAGGAAAACCTTGAATATGTTTCCTATATTTACTCTTTTGATTATCAATTATTTTTTTTTGAAGGGCGAGCCCATCCCCAAAACTAATCAGCATGGTTTATGTTTTTAATCTCAAAGATGTCATCCTGTTTTTTCCCAAAATTACCTTTTTCTCCTTTTTCTATGTTTTTATTCTGTAATCTTCTGTCCTTTTGATGCAGACAATGTAGGCTTGTTTGGCATAAAGGCCCCAAAGGGCAAGGTTGGCTCCCTGAGGAAGAGAAGAAAAACTGTCAGTGGGTGGCAGGAGAGAGTACCCGCCTGACCTACTCCACCCCAACCGCCCACACTCACTTAGAGATGGGGGTCAAAACAGCATCTGAACAGAGTAGATGGACTGGCTTTTTTGGAAAACAAAACTTTCCTGGAAAATGACTATGTCTAAACTAATCAAAATGAAAGAAATATAAGTCTTGGTACAACTTTTTCATGACTTTACAATTGGCTGGTTTCAAGAACATAAAAACGAAAACCCAGCATTCCTCCCCAAACAGAATTCTCACCAAGGCAAATAATCCCTTTTGAAACAACATAAATAATCTATTAACTTGTCACTCTATCATTTTTAACTTACAAAGAAGAAAAAGTCATCTGGGCAGAACTATTTGCTCACATCTCCAAATATTTTCTACTCTGTTTAACAAATTTGAGTTTCTATGAATTCTTCTGGTTTGCCAGGACGTGAGCAGATTTCAAGTAGGTTTGTTGTGAAATCAGTGCAAGGTCTCTATTTCACACCTAGGGTTCCATTATCACACAACAATGAGAACTCTTTTCCCACCATCTGCATCTGAGCGCTCACACAAACCCCTCCCTTGCATCCTTCACACTGCCCCGCACCCAGGTGGGAATTGCTCTGCCACTTTACCCAGAATTCCCCGCATCCTAGTAGTAGACATTTAGACTTACAAAGTCATTAAGATTAAGGAAGTTCTTCAAAAGTGCAATTCATGTCTTAAAAAAAATTAAACACTATAAAGTCAGAGAAGCAAAACAATTTGTGGTTAGTTCCTGTAATATATTAAACATCTGCAGTTTTGTCTCTATTGGGATGTGGGGTTGTGCTGAAGTCACATCCTGATAACATCTGCACATCACTGATAGCTTTTGCTTTATTCTTTCTGGTCCGCTGATGAGAGATTCTTTAACATCCCTTCAGTCATCAAGACCCCAGTTGAATTTCTTTGCTTGTGACAGCCTTAAAGGTGGTCTCATTTACATTTGCGAAAATGTCACAATATAGAAAGATATTTTCAGTTTGATGTTTCATCCCTTCCTTTTTTTATCCGGATGCTAGTTTTAGCTTTTCAAATGAATGTCGATCTCAAAATAGATTTTCCATGAAATATATTTTGTCTGATTTTTGAAACACCATGTCTACAGCAGAAGATTTTTTTTTTCCCAAAAAAGTTTTCCACGAGGAATGGCACCTCTTCTTCTGCTTGCACGGTGGGAACAGCTGTTTGCCACGGAGGGGCTAGCTGGTTTGACACCCAGTGCCGCAGCCTGTCCCAGCTACTATAAAAGGTCAGGTATTGACAGGATCTGAGTTTCTTCTCCTTCCCTAATGACCCCAATTACCTCGGAGCTGAGTAAATAGTCAATAAACAATGGCATTAACATATGTAGAAAAAGCATTTATTTTACATTTCCAAGATGACTGGCAATGCCCTCTGTGGCTCCAGGAGGTCTTTGAGCTTCTAGCAGTTTTAGAGGAAGATGGGACCACGAAAAGTAACCTAGAGGATTTACCTAAATAATCCTAAACTATCTGGAAGGATTATTTACAATGCTGAATGCATCTTTTCTGAAGCGGCCAGCCATCAGTTAATGGCAATATATATAATAACTTTACAGATCCCTATTACTTATAAATTTTAAAAGGATTACTTGGTTTTGAGTATTAATTTTCTTGATCGATTTAGTGGAGATTTTTCTTTACTGACCTGGAATTCATAGAGTTGAAGAAATTGTTTTGTTGACATTCTTTTTAAGAGTTGAAATCTTATTCATAAAACATGCCCTCTTTTAATTTCAAAATATTTGGAAAAAAAATTTTTTTATATCACTGATTTCTAATGTAATTCTATTGTGGTTAGAGAATATACTATGTACAATTTTCCTTTTAAAAAAATGTGTTGATATTTATATTTTTGGTCTATGCTATTGTCTACCTTGGTCAACTTCCCATATGTACATGAAAAGAATGTGTATTCTGCAGTGTTGGGTAAAATGTTCTATAGAATACTGTCTTGGGGGCGCCTGGGTGGCTCAGTCGTTAAGCGTCTGCCTTCGGCTCAGGACATGATCCCAGAGTCCTGGGATCGAGCCCCGCATGGGGCTCCTCTGCTGAGAGCCTGCTTCTTCCTCTCCCACTCCCCCTGCTTGTGTTCCCTCTCATTGGCTGTCTCTCTCTCTTTGTCAAATAAATAAATAAAATCTTTAAAAAAACAAAAAAGAATACTGTCTTGGCCAAGACTGTTGACAGTGCCATCCAAATGTTCTCTATCCTTACTGATATTTTTTTGTCTATATGTTCTATCAATTATTGAAAGTGGAGTATTAAAAATGCCCAACTATGATTGTGGATTTAAGTACACCTTCTTCCTCGCTTCACAGATTTTGAGACTCTTATTAGAAAAATACATATTTAAGATGTCTTCCTGATAAAGTGACCCTTTTATCATTATGAAATGCCCTCTTTATTTCTGGCACTACTCCTTGTCTTGAAGTCACTTAGTCTGATATTAATATAACCACACAGCTAGGAAACTCAGATTTTATTTTTAAGTGTCTGGCTACATTTGTGGGTCAAATATTTAGAAAGAGTGCATCAGCTTACCTGTCACCTTGCATTCCCATAAATATCAACCACAGGGGTGAATTTATCCTTTCACAATGGTAACATATAGCCTTCTGAGACAGGAGCAACTAGGGAAGGAGAAATTAAACTAAATGAAAAATGAGCGAGAATATGATACAAAACAAATGAGAATGTAGTCTTTATTACTTAGAAAACTTCAACCTGTAATTTTTATAATGATTTTAATATTTCCTAAAATTTTGAACTCAGTTATGAGCTGTTGTGGGTTGAATAGCATCCCCCCAAAATTCATAACCATTCAGAACCTCAGAATGTGACCTTATTTGGAAACAGAACATATATATATATTTATGATTTTTCCCTACCCCCTTAGTTAACATTCTTCTTGCCTTTAAACTCACACAGAGAAATATTTTAATGGATTAAAAAAAATAGTACGTGCAATATGTTCATACTCTTACAGTAATTCCACCTCAAGTTTGGCCAAAGAAGTATATTAAATATCAACTGACCATGATATATTTAAGAAAGAAATCATAAAATTACAATATTGACAACAATATTAATAAAATGCAAGTCACTTCTAGAGATCTCCTAATACTGTAGGGAAAATCTCTTCAAAGTAGATTATCAAGGTAATCTCTCTAGAATATGTAGAACACAAGTTCCCAAGTCTCAAGACGGACCACCTGGGCCCAGTTCTCCAGTTTCTAGAAAATTCTGGTTCTTCAGGTGTAAGTGAGGGACATAGCAGACTTCCACATACAACTTTGTCTTGTCGATGTTTAGTTGCACCCAGTGGGAAACAGAAAGGCCAGAGTTGCCCTGGTGCCACTGCTGCAGTGTGGATTCTTGCCATTCAGCATGGTATGACCCCCTGAGTGATGAGAAAGCTGGCAGAACCTGCTGTCCAGTTTCCTTGAAAGTCCATGTTCTGTCACAGTACTTATCAAATAAAACTCACACTTCAGTTACGAGTATGTGTCTGTGTTAGGTATGTAGTCCACATGTCTTTCACCTCGTAAGCACTTGGAATAGCTTTCAGATTTTGCTCTCATGTGAGTAATTGAGAGCCTCTGATGCCAGAACTTGCCAACAACTATCACCATTCCTGGACTTGATTTTGAGGTATTTGGCTAATTTTTTCAAGGGCTCTTCCATTCTCAGAATCGACAGCCTGTATTTGTGATTCTGTCGAGGCAGTCTAAATGCATTCTTCTAAAGTTTAATTGGGGGTCGATGCTTCTAAACAAGCCTACAGATATTCTGGAAGATAAGTACCTGTGTTATTCCTGATTCTTTTATGAGAACAGTTACATCATATGCTCTATCTTTTACGGTCACCTATGGTGAACTGTTCCAATCTAAATATTAACTTTCCCCTTTAGGTTGCTGGTTTCTAACAAAAATATTCACAGTTTTGATTGCAAATTCTCCATTTCTATTGACAATGTCCTATTTGACATTTTCTCTTTACCAGGTTCCTCGACTCCATCCATAGTCTCCTGTTCTCTTCTTGCTTTTCTGATTACTCTTGATTCTTTCTCTGCATTTCCCTTTTTTTCCCTTTCCCCTAAGATTAGGTTTCCTCTCATAGATAGCTCTCTCTAGGCTATTTACTCCCTTTTTTTGTTTTGACAATGACTTTGGGGACACCTCAGTGCAGATGACTCCCAAATCTATACAGTGGTCAAAAATTCAACTATTATTCAGCATAAATCTTTTCTACTTGCGCTTTATATTTCTCCAAAGTACATATTTCAACAAGCCTCAAAGCCTCCTACATCTCTGAATCACTACTCATTCCCTTCCACTCAGCTTCCTCATTCTATAACATAACCTCCAAATAATTTTGAAAGCATTCCTTTCTCCCCATTTTTACTGCTAAGGTCATATTGCCAGCAGTGTGCAACATGTCATTCACCCCCACCAAAAAATATGTATGTATATATATGCACACGAAAACATACATTTATTATAAATGTTATCAATAGAAAGAATGTGTAGCACACAATTTAAAAATTATAATAAGATATATACCATTCTTTGTTGTAAATTTCACAGATCGAGTTCATTGTCACTCAATGCATTTGTTGATTTTCACCACACTCTCATGCCCACAGTTGCAGGTATTATTCTAGATAATAACATTTTTATTAGAAAAATAGCTTATGAATTTTTGTGCTAGTCCCAATGGAATGACTATAGACAGGACATACTTTTAAGTTTAATCTGCATTATTACAATTTTCTTCATTACTTTCTTAAATCGAGACAATAAATGTACAAAAAAATCGGGTCAGGCATAGAGCACTGGGTGTTATATGCAAACAATGAATCATGAAACACTATATCAAAAACTAATGATGGACAGTAAGGTGACTAACATAACATAATAAAAAAAAAAAGTCATGATTGTAGCATTTGCCGATTACTGTAGTGTAAATACTCTGTCATGACTAATTTCAAGCGATCATCACAATGTCACTAAAATTAAGTTGGGACAAGTTGTGCAAGAGTGCAGTCATTTTAGCTTATGTGCACAACACAGATATGCATAACCTCAAATGCATAGATAAAGGATGAAGTGAGTCGTTTTGAGTATTTATTACCTTTATTTCTAATAGAAATTATTTAATTGTAAGTTTACTTTTGAAAATGACTGTATATAAAACTGACTCACAAAATTCCTGCAAACTTAGCCATCAGCTCTCACTAACAGGTACAGACTGGCCCCAGAGCAGCATTGTTTATCGTTCATCCAGCCTGCGCGATGATTTCCTAACTAGTTCTTTTCTTTTCCTTTTACGAAGCCATCTTGCATATAGTTTTCAGATGACACGTAGATGCATGACTCCTATGCAAACATCCTGAATATTTCCCATCCTTAAGAGAATAAAGCCTGAACTTTTTCGGAAATCTTGATCTGGACCTTCCAAATATCCCTCACCACTCAAATTCATGTTATAATTCACTCTATCCACACTTAAATTCTCATGGTTTCCAAGATACTTTCTATATTCTTCAGCAGTACTTTTCGCCCGAGATTGTTTTCTCTCTCCACCTTTGCATGTTCAAATCCTATACATACCACAAGATCAATTAAAAATTCAGATTCTGTGTGAATTTTCCCCTCTTTCTCTCAATCTGGAGATAACTTATCCCATTGCTTTTCTCTTTTTTCTCATTTTTCTACCTTGTCTTCACTTTTACTGTATTTTCTTTTGATATGTAAAGGAGTATTTTCATTACTCGGGATATTGAAGGAAATATAGACTCTCTGTTCTAATGAAACTCAGTTTACAGAGGAAGATAGCAAGTCCACAATTACAATAGAGTATGTTAACTGCTATGGTAAAGGAATGCACCTTAGGGAAAGAGCCAAGCAGAGAAAAAGGGGAAAACAGCGTAAGAGGCTCAGCCAATTTCGTCTGTCTCCTGTCCTGAAGGAAAACAGTATATCTGACGCACAGATAAGGCAGGAGGGAAGGCCACACGGAGGTAGGAGGCAAGAAATGAGGTGTGAAAGCGAGGCAGAAACCTTTTATGACAACAAGCTCAAACTTCAGTCTGTAGGAAGTTGAAAACTTTCAAATGATTTTAAGTAACTATCACTTTGACAGCAGTATGGAGGGTAGATTGAAAAGATGAAAGATTGGGAAGGGAAGCCCAGACAGAAGTCTTCTGAAGCAATTTTGGAGAGGATTGCTAAAGCACTGAATTCAGGTAGTGACAGAGAAGTGGGAATTTAGTTAAAACTTAGATTATTTAGTGGATGTTTGATTGAGAAGGAAAAGTCAAATGACCATCCGGTTGATGTCTTTGTTCAATGGATGGGCAGTGTGATACTTTTTATTTAAATAGTTAGGATAATCATATAATTGACCATTCAAACCAAGACAGGTTTAAGAGCTAAAAAGGATGACAAAAATAATGGGAATTATAGAATTTTAAAATTATTTTGCTTTGGCTAATTAGCTGCTCTTATTTTTTGGTGGGACTATGTAGCAGATCTACTCAAAAGTGAATTTCCAAAATAAAATTATTTCTAAAACAGCACCACTTCTATTTTGATGAGTAGAATATATCTGTTTGTGTGGACATAACTAGGAGTTATAGTTGTACCATGAACAAATCTGCATATATATCTGCTCCATAACTTTCTTAGATTGTTAAAAATATTGTTTTTACTCTGATGCCACACCACTCCAAATTTCTTTTCTATGATCACAGCAAAACCAAATAATTTTATTTTCACTGTTGCCCTTTATAAAGAATTTACAATTGCATTTCCAATAATATCATGTATTTCATTTATGACAAAATGCACTTCTGAAAGCTTTACTTGGATTCCGTAAATTGGATGCAAAAAATTATACCACTTTTGGAATTACTTTTCTACTTGAATATCTGACGACACTGACATAAAATTGACATCATTTAACTCTTTATGGAGTTCTTTGGAGTTTTTCGTCTACTAATGAGCCAAAAATAAAAGCAATTACTTCATTTTTTATATGCAAAAGAAATCTTGGGATCAAAATAAGTGAAATTAATTGAGATGAGCAGTCATCTGATCTAAATGAAAACTCATGTTTCAAAGAGTGATAAACATACTGATTATATATGCAAGTGTTACATAGTTTACTTTGGGCTCAGCCTCCAAAAGACATTTCTTTTGTACTATATACTGAAGGTGCTTAACACAGTATCATCTTCTATTTACATGTACTGTTACATCCCCTGAGGACAGTGGAGAGTAAATGTCAGCTAACCTTTTGTGCAAGTTATATAGTCAACATCAAAATATCTCGAGAGACGATAAACCAATATTTAATTGCTCCACAAACATGCACTTTTGTTTTTCAGTTTAATTTTTTGCTTAAAAGGAAGTGCATTGCAAAATATAAAAGTATTGCCAAAAATAAAACAATTGAAGACTTACAATAAATACCAAAATCACTTTAACAAAAGTATTTTAATTCTTATTTGTGTTTTCTGTGGTAGGCTATGTTCAGTCTTTATTATCTACTTATGTTTCAGGTATACACAACTTTTAATTTTCCAATTTCCCATCGAGTCCTCAGATGGATGACCCAATGCAGCTCACAGACCACCGTATGGACCCTGGCACAGCTGGTTAGTATACTGAGTACCATCAGGGGCATCAGTAGAATACCCCTCTCGTTACCACATGAACACCGCATGGAATTAGCTGCTTTGGATGAAGTGGGAGGTTAGCCACAGTGCATCTGGAAAAAGCAAGGAATAGAGAAATGGTTTGTCACTAGTGAGAGAATGAAAACTCTGTTCACCTTGTATATTACTACACATTACTGGATGAGACCATGGCAGAAGCTGGTGGAGTTCTACTGAGCTCATGTAAGACTAGTTTAATTCAACTATCAATAATATTCCATTAAAAATAAAACATTGGAAACAAACATAAAACTAGACAGGATGCTGAGCCAACAGGAACAAATTGTAACTGTTCAGGAAAACTGGGATGTATAGTCACACTAGCTAAGTCTTCCCCCAATGGCCAAATAAATGGATTTGAATTCCCAAATTACATCTTGTTCAGACTATGTGTGGGCACACATTTTATTAATGTGTGATATTGCTGGCAGTTTTCAGATTTTAATTTTCTATTCCAAATTCCAAGATGTCCTTTTTGTATCCATATTTTTGCCTCTAATGAAACTGATTTGCCAACATTCACCATGGCCTTTACTGTGTATTTGAAAAACATGTATTCATTTTTCATGTTGAAGATGAGTGGAGGAAGGACAAATTTTGGAGGGAAGATGATTTCAGTTTTGAGCATGTCAAAAGTGAGTGTCTAAAAGACATGAATGGAAAATTAGGTAAGAAGATGGATGTATGGATCTGGAGTTCAGGAAAGAGCTCTATGCTAAAAATGTAGTTTTAGGAATCAAACTTACAAGAGGCAATTTGAAAACACAAGTGTACGTAGCATGTCTGCAGGGAGACTGAATAGAGCCGGCTCAAGGGTAGAACACTGAGAAACAATCTACATTTATATACATGTCTACAGGCCCTAATACTGCAGGATCCAGTTTTAGCTTGGTTATTTACCAATTCTGCAATAAACATTACCCAGAACCGTTCTACCTAGGCGTGCCCCCCACAGTTGTGTTTTTTCCACATAATCTCACTCCGGGCCATGAGGGCAAAGCCACCTCTTGGGATTGAGGATCTATTTTGAGCCAATTAGAATCAAATACAGTTAAGAGTATAAACCAGACTGTGAAATCTAAACTCCAGGGGGGTAGACCAACCATATTCTCTAAGTAAGCAGAGCGAACACAAATGCAAAGGCAAAGACACGACACAAGGAAACTGACCACCTTCTGGGTTTCCTGCTACAGACTGTTCTGTTCTTGGTTTAGCCCTTAATTTATTTTGCAACTCTCAATCAAGAATCTTCTACAACTGTTAATCAAGCACTATTAATCATGTGCCAAGCACTAAGACAGTAGTCATGGCCCCAGTAATAATAAACGAGTCATTTCTGTGGCCTCTTGAAGCATCCCTTCCTGAGGTTTGGTATACTTTCTTGCTTAGAATGCCAAATCTCCTGGGGCGCCTGGGTGGCACAGCGGTTAAGAGTCTGCCTTCGGCCCACGGCGTGATCCCAGCATTATGGGATCGAGCCCCACATCAGGCTCCTCCGCTATGAGCCTGCTTCTTCCTCTCCCACTCCCCCTGCGTGTTCCCTCTCTCGCTGGCTGTCTCTATCTCTGTCAAATAAATAAATAAATAATCTTAAAAAAAAAAAGAATGCCAAATCTCCTTATAATAAATCTCCCCCAGATTCAATGTTAGCTTCAGCTGGTTTCTATTGATAGATACCAAAAAGCCCAAGCCCTTATATGGCTAATATTTGTATCTTCCTCAAAACAAACCATGGTATCTTATACTTTATCTCTCACTGGTGCTCAATAAATGTGTAATTAGTGACTGAATTAATGAATTAATTGCTATTTATTTTTAAGAATTCCCTAACACCCACCACAATTCTAGTGTTAGCTTCTAGGAGCAAGGCATCTTGCTTCCCCCCTCAGCATCCTATCAGGAGTCTGGCGTACTTCTAATCAGAGCCTTCTAGTCTGTTTTTCTTCAGGAAAAATAAAATCCTTTAAGCCGAGAAATCCTGAAAAGCACATTGACATCATACTTGTTTGCATGCTCCAAAGTAGGCATTTCAAGTTTGTGGCTCTGCTTGGTTTCCTATGGAAAAGCCATATTCCATTTCTTGCTATATTAATTTATTGTTATCCATATTTGAGGATAACTTTGTACAATAGTCCCCATCCCATGCTTCGATTTGTGACTTACCCTAGGACTCCACACAACATAAGAAACTGCTTCATATCTGCATTCAGGTGTTAAAATGTAAGTTTAAGATAGCTATTGTCTCTTCTCTACAGAATCTGTAGGATAATACCCTGTTCTTAAAACATAATCACATCACCAATTAATCATCTATAGATTATATTCTTTGAATCCAATTCCAGCAGAACTGAATTGAGACTGAACTGCACATTCGGTCTGGCAATGAGAAAGTGATTGAATCCATGAAATTTACAATGTTGTCTTCTAGGTTCCCAACTTTCTGTGTATATTCTTCTTTCCCCATCTCAGTGGTAATCCCATCCACACAGCAGAAGCATTGAGTTTTCTAAGTTTCTTTCTACTATCTTCCCCACCACACTCACTCATCAAAAAGGAAGAGATCTAATATCTGCCATTTATAGATGTTAACTGATTGATTGACTGATGACACTTGAGTGTGAATGAGATTCTGTAAATGCCTAACCATAGTCAGGCTTGTGTATTTTAAGCCTTTTGTCTCTAATTATGGAATGAAAGACTGTATTCCTGTTAAAGCAATTTCAGGCATTTGCAAGAAGAAAGGCTAGAGAGAATGCATCTACAAGGTAGGGCTTACGCTGAAGGCAAATCTGTTTGACTCGTCTTAGGAAAATTTACATATGTTTGGAAAGAACTTGAGGCCCCTTCTTGAAATGGCCTCTTACTCACTTAGCAAGAACGGGTTCAGATGTACTGTATGGTGACTAACATAATATAATAAAAAAGTATTATTATAATTAAAAAAAAAAAACAGAACGGGCTGTCAGATGCTCGTTCCTGGGTGCCTGGTTGCTACTGTTTTCTGACTTCTCCACAAGACTGCCCCCATCCTGCCCAGCGCAAGTGTCTTTGTTAGCATCTCTCCTATAGGAGCTTCACTTGATTGCAGATCAGGTAAGACAATGGGACTAGAAAGCAAGACTACTAGAGCACAGTAGGTAATCAGAAGAAGGAGACAGAGGTAGGCTATGGTGTAAGACCAGCATTCGGCACCAAGACCATACTCAAAACAAACTTCCATTTATAAAATAAATAAGTCATTGGGATTACAAGTACAGCATAGGGAATGTAGTCACTAATATTGTAATAACATTGTAGGGTGACAGATGGTGACACTTATCATGGTGAGCATTGAATAATGTATAAAATTGTTGAATCACTATATTGTACACCTAAAACCGACAACAATGTGTATCAACCATACTTCAATAATATGTTGTTGTTGTCTTTTTAATGGTGAGTGAAGATTTCAACTCTCTGGATTAATAAGATGCTCAAGGAGCCTGGAGCAAACATCAGGCAGAAATCCAAGTCATCAGCAGAAGGATGTAAAGACACTATCTTAAAGGGCAGAGTCCCAGGCAAAACTGTGGTCTTTGGGAAGAACATGGCAGACTGAAAGTGCTGGTTTGGGAACCAAGACTAGATAAATCACCAAGATTCAAGCCCCAAGAAATAGTTCTCACCCTTGGACTAAGGCAAAAAGCTCCCCCACTCCAATTCCTGTACTTTAGAGAATACTTCTGGGGCCTTCCTCCAGCCATGCTACTTCCTATACAGCAAAGAGTACACTATGCTAAGAAGACACGCCCATCTGAAGCCTGCACCCAACCTTTTAAACTCTGTTTAAATGACCCTGTGACTGCTTCTGGGACCTGAATAGGCCCTTTCCTTGTCCATTTTCTCAGTAACTAACAGCATCAGCTGTGTGGGTACCATGAGGCTACAAGGTAGTTCTGGACAGAGGGAAGATGGACAGAACTTATATCAGGACATGTGGCTATAATACCCCTCCATGTGCACACAAGACTTCCTTAAGGTACAGAATGAAGCTGGACATGAGAAGAGAAGGGAAATGGCCAGGGGACTTCCATTTGTACTCTTGGGTTAGTGCTCCTTGAACTTCCCTGACCAAAGAAAAAACTGACCCCAAAGCATGAGGTCTCCTTGAACTTCCAAGTAAGAATTAAGAGGTTACAGGTCACAAGCTTAGTGGGCTCTAAAGGTAAAGAATTCAATAAAGCATTCCATTACTCTTCCTCTCATAGCTGAAGGATAAATCTCCTACTCTACTTTTTTCTTTTTCTAATCATAGCCTTTTCTCAAAAGAATAACCACAATTCTCAAATGTATAGGTTTTTATTTATTTAACTAGTACTGAATGTGTTCAAAAAATTCCAATTTGGGGATTGCAGATTCAAATACCTTAGGGCTTAGAAGTGGGAAGAGCCTGTGGTAGCTTCAGGGTACAGGAATCACCCAATGGCATTTACATTTTGAAAACAAATGAACAATTTGAAGACAGACAAAAAGTTTAAGTGAATGGAAAGAATTTAGGTCCGCTAGTTTGCCACCTCTGAATAAAACTTCTTGCTCTTCTTGACTTCTTTGAATATATCCCTATGCTGTCTTTGGTATTTCTGGAAATAAACTTTATGTCCAAAAGAGAGTGTTATTAGAACATATATTTTTATTAATTAGCATAATATATGAATGTGTTCGTAGTTTACTGTGCTTCCCATTACTAAATCTACCAGAAAAAGACTATGTGTTAAATAAGAATGTTGCTCATAATCCTGTATCTATCTGTCAGACACTGTGCGCTATATGTCCTAGAATTAGTCTGTATAAAACATATTAACACACACATACACACACACACACCCCACCTTGCTTTGATATAAATGGTTTTTCCCACAAGTAACATGCGTATTTTGAAATCACACAGAAGATATTTAATATATATGACTGGTCACTTAGCAAGTTGGTTCTTAGAAAAAATAAAAGGAGTACAATTATTAAATAATAAAACCAAAATTTAACCAAACCAGATTATATACAACAAAATTAGCGTTGCCAGTTTCAAATTAGTCACTTCAGGAGGACACTTAGTCCGATACTAAGAATATTTTTGGAAATCCTCTTTTGGGAATTTTTGGGTACCTCTGGTACAAATCCTTTGAAATATCCTTAGTGATGGTGAATCTTCACCAATTGAGGTCAGATTTTATTTTTAGAGAGAGCAAAAAGCCAATCAAAGCCAAGCCTGCTGTATGAAATAAGTGATCAAGCTGAGTTGTTCCACTTCTAATCAAAATCAAAGCACGCTTATAAATCCCAGAGTGGTGTGTTTATGTCGCTTTATAAGTCTCCGCTGGCATTGAAGACAATTTTAGATAAAAGTTACAAATAAGTTCAGAGTATCATTAGAATATGTGATTGGCTTCCTAAGATAAAAATATTTGAGAAAAATTACATTTGGATGTATAGATTTTAATATATATACATTTTTTAAAAGTAGAAAGACATTTTTTCCCTCACACTAGACATAAAAATGAATTCTAGGTGAATTAAAAATGTTCTAAGTTAAACCATAAAACTCTAGAAGAAATTATAGGTGATTAGCTGACATAGCAACAAAGTAAGAACCCATAAGGAATATATTGATATAATTGATGGTTGAAAAACTAATACATCTGAAAAAAAATGTAAAAGACAACATATGGAATAAAAAGATTTATTTAAATTCACACTTTTTAAAAGTGGGATATTTTTCACGTTAGTGAAAACCTTAGATTGCTATACTCAGTAAAAACAAAGAAGCACTCTCCCAGGCTGTGGGAACATAAACTGGCACAATTTTCCTCTAGGGCAAATTGGTCATATGTAAGAAATGCCAGAAAAACATGTATACTCTTTGACCTAGTAAGTTAAATTGTAAGAATTTATTTTAAGAAAATTATTGTGAATCTGCAAACAAAATTATATTTAAGTAAGTTCTTTGTACTAATGGAAGACAAGAAAATCATCTGATGTCCAACTATAGAGGATTAAATTAGTAAATTTTGGTATTTCTGTATCATAGAACAAATAATGACAGGAAAATGTTTATAATATACAGGTTGTCAAACAATAACACATATACAGCCATTTTAGTTCTTTAGTAATTCAATCATTTAATGAGGAACAGACCATTGCCATTGTGTGTGTGTGTGTGTGTGTGTGTGTGTGTGTGTGTGTGTGTGACAAATTTCTGCTTTTGAAACACTCCTATGCCGGCTATGTTGTAAGCTCTTCATGTTTGGATAAAGTGCTATCTCTATTCATGGGATGTTTCTCACTAGCAATGCCATACACTTTACGCCCTCTTGGAACAAAGATGCTTAAGAACATTGCTGCTCACACAGTGCTGCCTTTTTTGGTGGGCACATTGTGTTGCTTTACTTTATCCTTTTAAGAGATGAGGTTTCTACTTTCGGAGCCATCAGAGTAGGTGATTTAAAGCTTGTATTTATCGCTTCAGGATTGAGTCTGTTTTTAATGACAATTTAAATCATAGGGAACCACACTATCCAACCTACTCATACCCTTTCTATACCAGATGATCACTTAAACCCTGTCTTTCTGCAGATCTTCACACATTTTCACATGTGTTTTCTTTTAGTTACATCTAAGAATATGATTTTGATTATTCATTTATTTTGGTGTGGTAAACCTCGAGTTCCTTCATCACATTTCAGGCTTGTTTAATAGCTTATAGGGGCTAAAATATCTTCAGTGAAATAACTAATCCTACATTCAGCTACATAAGAGAGAGTATTTTCTGAGTACTTGAGAAGAAAATCCCCCAAAGAGTACCTCATAGACATGTTGGTATGTCTCAGTTGGGGGGAAAAATGATTTTTAAGCTAAAACGAAGCTATTGAAAAAGGGTGATATTAAAATATTGGGGACTTTTTGAGGTTCTATTTTTCAAAGATCACATCTTGTATGATTCTTAGAAAATACTGATAAAATAATTTTAATCACTAGATATATATCGTGGACTCAAGAGGACTTAAAATACATACCATCTTTGATTTACTTACTAAAGATCTAGAAAATTAAAGAAATTATTTTGAATTTTGTGACTATGCTATAGGTATAAAAAAAGTTATATTTCTCACTTTGGTGAAAAGTGATTTCAGAGGAGCAGTGTAGAACAGACATTAAAGGTATAGACTTCAGAGTCAAACATAATAATCCACTGGAGCCATGGTCCTGCCACACACTATCTGTGTTACTTTGGGCAAACTGTTCTATTTCTTTCAGGTGCAAAGGTATAAGGATAGACATCCTAAAAGTTCATTAAAAGATAAATGAAATAAAATGGAAAAGACTTCATAGAGTTCTTCACTTGGAAGAAGCACTAAATTAATGGTGGTTATTGTTTCTACTACTAGCACGAGTTAGTATTAGTTTTTTAATACCAGTTTTAACACTCACTAAATATCACCGTGGTCTCCTTTTCCTGAGCTGCCCCCTCAATAAATTATGTTGTCTCTCCAAGATCCATTCAATTCTAACTTTTTCCTAACACTTCCTTGACTTTTCGGGCTTTTATTGATCTAATTCCTTCATGAGTGATCCTTACCCCTTAGCCCACATGAATTGTAAACTTATAGAGATCAGGATAATGCCTTCTATTGTTTCTGAATTTCTCAAAACGTATTTATTATATCCTTGTTCTGGCTATTTATTGCAAAATAATAAATGCCAAAACTTACTAACTTAAAACAACCATCTTATTTTATATCTTGTGATTTCTCTGGGTCAAGAATTTGGACAGGGTTTGGCCAGGTGGTTCTTCTGTTTCATGGGATATGGACAGTCACTCTGTGGTATTCAGCTGGTATGGAGGTATGGAGGGTCAGAGATGACTTTGCTCACATTCTGGTGCTTTGATGAGGCTGATGGAAAGATTGGGCTCAGCTGGGACTGTTAACAGGAAGCCCAATTCCTACATGTGGAGCATGTACATTGTCTCTCCTGCATGGTGGCCTCATGGTGATTTCTGGGCTTCCTACATGTCAGCTGAGGTCATCAAATGCATGACCATATAAGGCTAAGAAGTCCTGTGTCATCACCATTATTGGCTGAAATAGTCACCAGCCCACCTAGATTCATGCGAAGTGGTCACAGATCACAGAGTGTCAAAAAATTTGCAGCCATGGTTTAAAGCTGCCAAAATCCCCTTTGACACAGAGTGCTCTGAGAGTAGATTCTATGTCTGGTCGTATTTATATCACCAATGATGTCTTATGGGTCAGGAGATATTCAATAAAGAAAGGAACTACAAGAAATAAACTTAAAAAAAATTGATTAAAAACTTAGCCTTTGTGGGGCACCTGGGTGGCACAGTCAGTTAAGCAGCTGACTCTTGGTTTTGGCTCAGGTCATGATCTCAGGGTCATGAGATTGAGCCCTACATCAGGCTCCATGCTCAATGTGGGGTCTGTTTGGGTTTCTCTCTCCCTCTCCCTTTGTCCCTCTCACTCATGCTTGTGCTCTCTCTCTCACAAATAAATAAATCTTTTAAAAAACATTAGCCTTTGTTCATATTTTCTATAGTTAAGAAAAATCAAACTATTTTGAAGTTTTTCATATCAGAAGCTAGCCTTACTAGATTGTATTACTATGAATTGAGTATTTCCTTATAACTGTCTCCTAAGCCTTATTAGTCTATCTCAATTTCCCTTCTTTTTCTTTCCTTGTGTGTGTGTGTGTGTGTGTGTGTGTGTGTGTAAGATTTGAAGTCAGAAGATATAGTGGCTTCTACTAATAACTCTGTGTAAGCTACCTCTTTTCTTCAGAGCCAAATTTTCTCATCTATAAGAACAATAATGATGATGATACCAATAATAATATTAAAGTAGACAGTATTTAAGGTTTCATACAGCTCCAGAACCCTGCAACTGCGAGTTTACTATTTTTATCATAATAGCAGAAGAGAGGCAGAGAGTGGTAGAAAGATGACTGGTATTGGAAACAATAGGACATGGATTTTTGTTTCAGACTGCCATCTGCTAGTGGTGTAATCTTGGAGGATAATAATAGTTCCTCTACTAAGTTTTCAAGGTCGTGGTGAATTTGGTGTGATAACGTACATGAAAAGTCTTGAGAAACTATAAAGAGTTGCATGGTTGGGAAACATTTCTCAGTCTTCTTAAATGGGTGAAGAGAAAGGAGAAGGTCATATCAGATGTTGGATAGGTTCTGTCCTTACACTACACAGTCTGGAGTGCTTCTATGAACATGCATCTATGCCTGAATATCTCCAGCTCCAGAATCTGCTCAGCCCATGTAAATATCACCCCCTTTTTCTTACTTGGAGGCTGCATTTCTAATCATTGAAAACATGCATATTGCCAGGGAAAGGCACTGATAATTCAGTCGCTGAGCCAGTATAGAGAAGTTATTCATTACTGGGTTCAATCCAAGGTCAAAAACATCAAACTCCAACCATTAAGCAAAATGGTGACAGGCGTGGTAGTGATGACCCAGAGTGAATATATTGCTCATAGGAAACAAGGTCAGGAATACAGCAGGCCTGAAAAAGGTTGCCGAGTCAAAGTCAGGAACAACTAGCCTATAGTCCAGAGGTCCATGCGAAACTGCACGTTCCAGCTGGAGTAGAGAGGGCAGCAAAGGGTAGGCCAGCCACCCCCTTGTCCTGTTACAGGCTAGGAAATCCTCAAAGTCTAACTACGCTTACAAGTTTTGTTTCTGTGCCTCAAAACTCCTTCTTTCCAGGGTCTAGACCTCCTCACCTTGACAAATCTGGTGAAGACATAGAAAGGGATACACTCAATCTTTCCTGCTGAAGATGCAGTTTGTTTGGGCCTCTAAAGGCTCAGAGCAGGAGCTGTGCTTACTTCTTCAAATCCGTCTCCTCCTCCATCAGCTTCAGCCTCACTACTGTTTTAGACAGATTATACTTTAACATTCCCTTTGGAAGGATGCTGAACCTAGTAGGTTTAAGGACTGCTGAATTTTTTAGAAGTTTACACTTGTGTTCTCGGCAATGAGAATTGTGTCCTAACTTGTTTCTTTGTCTGGGCTTCACAAAAAAATCACTTGTATCAGGGCAGCTTATGAAACGCAAAGCTCTGTGTGTAGTTCCTACACTGGATAGAACTGGAAGAGTTTGGTTGTGGGGCTACAGCGTGTCATAATGTATGAAACCGCAGAAAAGAGTGGCTGGTTTCGGCCTCCTACTCTCCATAGAAGTGGCTACAGACACCCACCCAGATATGAAAGTCAAGAAAGGGTCATGCTCCCCCTTGCCTTTGTTTAAGACACCTTCTGAAAGCCCGGTTCTTGCCAGCCACTGCAGAGAACTCTCCTGCAGCTCTGGGTGTCTGGGAAATGCCTGTTTCATTAAGGCTCCTGAACCCTATCATGTTACACTTCACAAGTAGTGACCAGCTTACTTAAAACAAAGAAGCTTTGACCTTTCTCCCCTTCTGAAACCAAAAACAGATGAAGTTAAAGTGACTCATTTCCGGCTTTAAATATGCTCTAAAAAACATTTTTTCAAGTAGTTTTGGCCTCAAGGTTTGAGGGTTTTTTTTGGGGGGGGTTGTTTTTCCTTTGCCTTATTTTTACATAAATATATCTCATATCCTTCTTGTCAAGGTCAACGTATTTATTATTTATATTCACAGCGCAGCCCACTATACTTTTTTTCCTTTTGCTTTCTTACGTTCTTCCTTTTTTTTTTTTTTTTAATCTGCGTTGTTTATAACCATGACCCTTGATCCTCCAAGTCTTAAAACAGCTTGGCTTTCAGCAGCTAAATCTGACAAGGTCAGCATTTTTCTGTTTATTCTGAGAATACTATTTACCCTCTGGGGTTTTTAAAAGCAATTCTGTAAAACATCACTTGGAAAAAGTTTGTAGCATTCATAGAGACTTCCATAAAGTCAGATCACCATAAATGACAACTTTGTGCTCTGATTTTTGAACTCTGGGAATATCATCACTACTTTTGGTGCCTAAGTAGCTGTACTAACCAAAAGTTTAAAAATAAAAATAATCTCAGTATGTTTCACTTCCGGCACTTGCCACCTTGAATCAAAAACTAATCAAATAATTCTTGTGTTTTGCCCTTGAGAAAAATATTTTCCATTAGGAATTGCATGATACATTATATTATTTAAGTTATAAATCAGGATAAAGAGAGGAAGTAGACCTTTGCAGTAGTCAAGCTCTAGAACAAATCTACTTTTGATCCAAAGGTAACTTGCGAAGCAGTTGGGGGATCATAACTTGTGCTTCAGGAGACAAGAGCTATCTCCGAACTGGCAAAACTGAAAGTGTTATTTGAAAAGAGACTAGCATATTTGTCCAAGGTTCAAAGATAATCCAACAGGCCTGGCTACAGTTCTTTATTCACTAGAGCTAGGCAGACCCCTTTGCTTCAGCATGAGTCCATCAGACCCCAACAGCCCTCAGAATCAAGCTGCAAACACAACTATCTAGCTATGCAGTTTCAGTAAAGAACATGTCTCCGAGGCACACAGACCTCCCCACCACCAGGCTTGCTGGTAAAACCAAAGTATGTAATACATTCACATCTCATTAAGAAGTTTATCTAAGACTGCAAGAAGAAAACATTTAACTCTAGCGAAAGCACTGCTAGTTATAAGGCACTAGCAAACAGACCTCTTTTTGGTGGTGGATGAGGGTGGGAAAGGGGTGAGAGGACACTCATGCCATTGGGAATGTTTTGTGGTTTCTTCAGGAAGAGTAGGGATACTTGAATCTCTGGCTCAGGATAATCAAGGAGCAGGTGGTGCCTGCAAGGGTAAACACTGCTAAGTCTGCATTTATTCCTTTAGCCCTAACTGTACATTAATTCAATAAGGAGGTCTAATAAAATAATGCATTTTTCAAAATGCTTAGCTGGCATTTTGGGCGGGGTGGGCAATTTTTATTATTTACCAAGGACTGCATCTTGAGGGAATTGGTGAATCAAGGAAGTCTGCGCTGTAGGCTGCTCTGGCCTCCAGGGGTCACCCTTCCCTTTAATGACTCTACAACAATACTCTGAGACCCCACCCTGAGGGACTTTGGTCTTTTAGCAATTTCTTGTGCCCTAGTAACTCTGAGAATCCCCGAGATTGCCTTTATGTTCAAGAATGTGTGCTGGTTGTCACTTTCCCCCTCAGCCAGCCATCTGTCTCTGTCTGCTGCCACACCACACCCTTCTGCCTGCAACCTCTTGCTGCCTGAATCTGACTTCTGCCATTTCTGCTCCCCTCATGCCATTTTGTGCCAAGTGTGGACATGGGCTTGTCTCGTTTTTACCCTAGAGCACAGTCAATAGCAAGCTGAGATATTTAGCAAAACTTCATTAAAGGTTTGGGGATAACAGAAGGAAAGAAATCACAAGGGAAAAATAAAAAGAAAGAAAAGAAATATAGGACAGGATACTAGATTTGTGTGACTCTCCCCAGAATGTGTATACCTCCACAGGAATTCCCTCCTAAGGTCTCTTTTTTAAACACACACACTCACACACACACACACACACACATACACCCTTCTTACTTCATGTTGCTATGGCTAGCTTACTTCTCTCTCATCTGGAATCAAGACCCTCAAATCCTCTGTGATTGCCACAGAGGGGAATATTTATTTTTCTAAAAGGAAACCTGATGTGATCTTCAAAGAATATAATCCTTTATATTATCATATATGCCAGCTTCTCTGAACATTCTCATTCTTTCCAATGGCTCAAACTTTCTCAGAATAAAATCTTTGCTTTGTCTTATTTTATTTATTTTAATCAAGAAGCGGGGGCAGGGAGTTGTGTGTTTAAAAGGCAGGATGTTTCTGGATTCTACTTATTCATTTTCAATCAACTATTGGCATCCACCTGGGTACCCCATTCCACCAGGGAGATAGCAACTAAAATGAAGCACCCAGTGTGATTTAAGGAGAAGTCCTGGTGGCTTGAGATCACTCAGAATCAAAAGAAATAAGTGCACAGCAAAGTTGCAAACACAAAGGGAGAAGGAAAGAACTGGATTCTGGAGGCTGATAGGTTAATCAGTTTAGATTTTAGACTGCGTAGACCGACGGAGGAACTGTTAGGAATTAGACAAGACGGTGACACTTTGGGGGAAAAGTGAAGACTAGAGGAATTATGTATGGAGAGGCAGGGGATGGAAAAGAAAACTGCAAAGCTCATCTCAAAGTAGGATTTTTAATATACTGTGTCTTCTCAGTGAAATGGACTTTCTTGTTAAAGGCTAGAGAATGATTAGAAAACCCGGGATGACTAACTCTAGGCTAGCCGGGGGCAGAGATCAGAGCATGAAATAAAAACCTCTCTGAGGTCTGGCTTTGTGATTTCACCTGCCCTCTTCTCCAGGGACTTAAATCAGGCATTTGGGCAGGGCAATAATTTGGTGTGCCCCTCCAAACTAATATAGTTAAAATATTTGTTCATGTTGATTCAAAACAGGACCTCATGGGGCACCTGGGTGGCTCAGTCAGTTAAGTGTCTGACTTCAGCTCAGGTCATGATCCCAGGATCCTGGGATCAAGCCCCTCATCAGGCTCCTCTCAGCGGGGAGTCTGCTTGCCCTTCTCCCTCTGCCCCTTCCCCCGCTCTGTCTCTGTCTCTGTCTCTGTCTCTCTCTTAAATAAATAAATAAATCTTAAAAAAAAAAAAAAACAGGACTTCATGAGGGAAAGGTTAAGAAGGAAGATTCCTGTTGGTGGCAGCTTACACCACTGACCCAATTTGAATACTTCACTCAATTAATGAAAGACATTTCTGAGAAGATATTCTGGTGACTAGCTATTGTTATTTGACTAGCTCATCCCCGCCCTAAGTAGACTTTCAAAGTATTTCTCCCAACAATATATAACTTTTCTTGGAAATTTTCCAGTAAATTGAATTGTCCCATCTTGTTAATTTCCCAATGATGTCCCTTAGAGACAGGGGCCCTGAGCACCATCTAGCTGGTCCACCTCTCAACGTGAATTTATCAATCTCATGGTACTGCTACCTAGAGCTACGGACATCAGCACCATGGAACACATGACTCATTCCCTACTTATCCACGTGATAGAAAACAAACAGTGCATTTCAGAGCACAAGATCTTTCTTCGTGAGGACAACCACTAAATGTTGTTGAATTGAAATGAATAGAAGTAGTGCGTCTCAGCACACAAAGGACAGTAGGAATGGAGGCCAAGATGCAGAAGATGTAAATTCAAAATGTTCAGCATTAGTCATCTGAGGTTTGGGGCCACTTCTTTGTGCCGCCATGTCTTAAAACATTGAAGAAATTTCCTGAGAAATATGTTCCATTCTAGCTTATTCAATAAAAAGAACTTGGGACTTCTCAAGCCTGCCATTTCATTACCATGTTTTGCATGTAAACTTCCAATTGGTTTCTTTATACTCACTTTTAAAATGAATATATCCTTCTGCATTAACATTTTATATAAAATCATGATCTAGACATGTACATGTACTGCTAAAATTAAATCATCAATAATCACTATCTAAAATGAATTACATTCCAAAAGCTCTGGCTAATGATTTATCTCTTCGTCATGGAACCGATCTCTATCAGATTGATTTATGTAGCAGCCAATCACGTTTCAGTAAACTGCAGCATGCACATGCATCTCTAAGTGATGATAAGCTGTGACTGTCCATTTATTTGTACAACACCAGTAACAAAAAAAGAAAGAAAAGAAGGAGAAAGAAAGTCTCAGCCTCTTTCAAAAGCTTCACACGGTGACCAAATCCTCTAAGAAGTGATAATAGCCAATTCTATAAAAAATTTCAGAACAACTGATATAGTATCAAGTATATACAAAAACATTCACAAAAACTGTAAACATTAAAATGGTGACATTTGATATAGAGAATTCTTTGCCTTTGCATGTTTACATTATTTGCTTTGATAGCAAGGTACCTTTTTGCACATTTACATTATTTGCTTTGATAGTAGATGCTTTTGTTAGTTGTTGAAGTGATTGACAACCTCATGCTGTTCTATTTAATTGCCTTTTCTGCAATGCAAGGTTCTGTGTTTAGAAGATGCTGTTTCATAAATAAATCCAAAGTGTGTGTGTGTGTGTGTGTGTGTGTGTGTGTGTGTGTGTCTACTACAGAGGTTTCTCAAGCCAATTCCGTTAACTATTCAGTTACAGCTGTTGTCATATTTATCTGTATTTACATTAAGGTTCATTCTTATCCTTCACGTTTTTTGCCTTTCCTATGGGTAAGGAGATTAATGGATCTCCTTAAGAGAATAAAAACCTTTTTACACAGCTCTTCATATTTAAGGGAAGAGTGAGGTATTGGACATACAATGCTTTAGCAAAATACGTAAAAAGTTCCAACTTTAAAAGTTTAAACAATTATTCCCTCTAAGACTATTTCAAATATGTAAAACCTGTAAGAATTTTGCATTCTGAATAAGTTTACATACTAGCTCTTGCATTTGTTCTCTCAGTAAAATCCAAGTAGCAAACTTTATCCAGTTAACAAAATCTCATATGGAAATTCCAAAGGGTTGCTCACATGATGATTTCAAAAAATCTACTCTCATTGCGAGTTTGATTAACAGTGTTCTGATAGAAAATATATGGGGCTCAATATTGTAAAATCTCAAGCAATTTTTTTGTACTTAATCTAGAAATTAAGTTCAATTAATTCTTAAAAATAAGCTATTACTATACTTGTCTTCAAGATATATTTCAAGGTGGTTAGTCTTGTGTGTGTGTGTGTGTGTGTGTGTGTGTGTGTGTGTGTTTAATCTAATCACTCTTGGTTATTTGCTACAGGTCTAGATGATTTTAAACACATTAGATAAATTCTGCAGGGATTCTACAGGTCAACATAGATGGGTATAAATACTATGATGACTTTTCCCCCAATCGCCTATTGTGAGCCTAAGTCAAAAAGACAGTAATTTTAGAGCCAAAGAGATGGAGAAATGAAGCTCAGACTAGTGCTTTCAACTGGACTGAGAAATACAACTTGGACAAAGTGATTGTTTTGATTGTTAAATGAGGCAGAGTGATGCAGAGAAAATGCTTAAATTTAAATCCTGACACTACCACTTGTAGCTGTGTAATTGTTTAAGTCTCTTAACCATTCTGAGTTGTTTCTTCATCTGTAAAATGGATATATACAATATCTACTTTATAAGAAACAACCAACACTGGATGGCCTGGAAAGGAGGGATCCAGGGGAATAAATATGTAGCCCCCACTCCCTACTGTCTGAGTCTCAGCTCCCATTGGCCAAACCCAACCTATATCCAGAGAGCAAGAAGGCCAATGATGCAGATCACAAAGCAAGTCTCCAGGGCAGAGAGTGGTGGAGAATGGTAAAGAGTAAATTATGAGAGATAAATGGAAATATCAGTATAAAGATGAAAGAAAGGAATATGACCTTAAAATAAAAGAGAACCCAGAGAGAACCATGTTTTGACTACATAGTCAGAGCAAGATTATAAAGGAAGTAACACATAGATGGAGCTCTAAAGAATAAGTAGCTAACCACATTAAAAAAAAAAAAAAAGATAGCCAGAGAGAATTCTTGGCAGAAAAGTTAGTATTGGCAATGACCCTGAGGCAGGAAAGAGCTCAATGTATTATGTGATTTGAAAGACCTATGTGGCTTCGTAAGTCAAGGTAAGGAATTTAGACCTAACTGGCTGTGCAATGGATTTTAAACAAGCAAGTGGTGTTTAGAAGGATCCTTCTGGATGGTGTGTAAAGAATAAATTGAACAAGAAAAATGGGGGGGGGAGGTAGGTAAAGGAAAAAAAGGAAAAAGAACAACTAAAAAAAAAAAACATACAATAGATTAGATGTCACAAGGCAAAACCAAATGATTGAAAACAAAGGAAGCCATATAGACCACAAAGCTCATATGTGTTCAGGAAAAGGACAGTGCCTTTCAACTTGAGTTAGTATTGAAGCTTTTATGGAAGATAGAACTTAAGCTATAAAGGCTTAATATAGCTATTAAAGGCTAATACAGAATTAGAGCAAATAGAGAGAAAAGGGGTGCCAATTCCAGAATAGGAAGAAATGGAAGTCAGGTAGTTACAGGAATATTTGGGAAAGAATGAAGGAATCTTTTTTGTGAGGAGCAGAGAGAGATGGAACTGGATATAGGAAGGAGGAGAACATACATGTTTCCAGGCATTAGTGAATTAATTTTCTGCTTTTTCAAGGTAAGGTTTTAATTCTTAACCAGGTCTTTCAATAAGTTTGGTGAAATTTTCAGGTACTTTGGATGCTAAGATGCTTTTGGATTTGCCCCCTCAAGTCCTATCACATAACCAAGTAACCTGCTATTGATCCAAATTATGCAAGGCTGGTTCTGACTAATCATTTCCCTCCAAATCAGAAATACCTGAATTAAAACACACTTAAAAGGAGGTTTGCCAAGCTAGTCACATAAACATTGCTTACATTATCTGCTATTTTAAAGTACACATCATTTCTTCCTTGGTGCAGAAATTGAGAAAGAACTATATATTTATTTGTTCTCACTATTTTTTAAACTAGGATATCTGATATAGTTAATGATGGAAAAATGCGTTATCTTTTCATTGGCCTAAAAAATACGAGGAAAAGTTGAAATACCGTTTATATAAATTTCTTTTTTTTTTTAAGATTTTATTTATTTATTTGTCAGAGAGACAGAGCACAAGCAGGGGGAACAGCAGGGAGAGAGAGAAGCAGGCTCCCTGCTGAGCAAGGAGCCTGATGCAGGGCTTGATCCCAGAACCCTTGGATCATGACCTGAGCCAAAGGCAGATGCTTAACCAACTGAGCCACCCAGGCATCCCATAAATTTCTAAGAATATAATTTTAGTTTTAAAACATTATTGAAAGCTATTTTGGGGGGACATTAAAACTTCAACCTCATTCTTGTACTATGCATGCATACTTCATATTGAACTTTTTGGGGTTTTTTTTTTTCCCCCTAAAATGGCACAGAACTCTCAAATTGTTGTGGTTTTAATTCCAGAATGCATTTATTTCTCTCAGTGTAA
This sequence comes from Ursus arctos, assembly GCF_023065955.2. Classification (NCBI taxonomy): domain Eukaryota; kingdom Metazoa; phylum Chordata; class Mammalia; order Carnivora; family Ursidae; genus Ursus; species Ursus arctos. The sequence goes on from NW_026623067.1 coordinate 73,971,262, forward strand.
GGGATGTAATCAGCAAAATACTTAACTCTATAAACAATTTATAATCTATTATAGTCAATACCTATCAAATAATCAATGATATAAATATTACATCATCAAAGGTAGATCTGAAGAACCAGAGCATCTAAAATACTTGCTCAAGGTCACATAACAAGTCAAAGGCTCAAGTGAAACTCGAATTGAGAAACAACTGGGGAAAATCATTTTCTCATATCTCCTATTTGCAGTACTTTGAACCTCCCTCTGAGGGCATCAGAGTCATTAATAAAACTCACAGTAGTCTTAATTCCCCTGTGAGGAAGGTGAAAAGTTGTACATATGTTAGTACTTCACAATAAAGCCAGTAATGACCAAGTGAAATTCAGGCAAAGATAAACTAGGAACCTTTATCAAGACTCATGTTACAAAGTGGCTAACTTATAGGACCCAAACAGTCTTCATAGCTTGTAATATTACTGTCTCTGTGATCAACTGTTTGATGCATGGCTATCTCTTTCAACGATTATAAGAAAATGAATGATTGGATATTAGTAATTCCAATGGATTGATTCTTGAAATGCTTTTGGCTCCCTTTCTATCTGCAACCCACACTTTATTTAAGGCTCTGCTAAATAGTCACCTACTCTATTTAGGCTTCTTGACTGTAGAGATCATTATCCATCCCTCTTTGTTGGCCACATAACACATTACTTTGGGGCAGAAATTTTCCCCCAGTGAGTGCAGTCTTAGGGAGATAAATTCAGGTGCTTACCCTACCTCTAAAAGGTAAAAGCAGTTTTGGCTCCTGCCAAAACTTTGCTCTCACCACCATATTACAGCTTGTCACTTAAATCTGGCCAACTGGATTCTCTCTAGCAGGACTTTGAATCTTGAGCAGAGTATTATAAGAACAGAATACAAGAACAGAAGAAAAGACTAGACACAGCCATTTTAAAGGACCACCTCAGAAGCGTATGTAGGAATCCCATCAATATCTCCTGAATTAACTTGAATGAGAAGAGTACATAAGAAAATAATCATTGAGTAAGAACACTGTTCATTGAGTTAGGCTTTCTTAATAAGATCTGAAAACATCAAAATGCAGACTATTCATTAACCACAAAATCGTCTATACAATGAAGCCTCATTCATGTTGAAATTCTACCACTTTTTGTTGAACACTAGACTGAAGACTTTTATCTCATTGTTAAAGTTCATTAAGACCAACAGAAGAGAGAGGAATTTGGAATTAATAGTCAAAGGACAGTGAAATAATAAAATAGAGTTCATTATGCCCTATGGCCTTTTCTGCAATATTTTAGTACATTCCTTTGATAAGCAAATACCAAGATCACATTGCATTCATAACACTCTAGGAACTTGCACAAATAGAGATTGATTTCGTTTTTTATTATTCAAAAATTCTAAATGATTCCCTTAGATATCTTGTGAACAGCGTAGTTTGTGGTATTTGGAAAGTTCATTGTGCTGTCAATGATTTTCACAAATAAAAGAATACATAAAATGCAGAAAGCAGTGTATAGGGGTGTAAATAAACCACAGAAGTAATAATAGTAATACAGCCTACTGATAGAACTTTACTGTTTAAAAGCACTTTAATGATTGTGGTTGGAATGATTTATATAATGTGAAAGGAATTACATGGTAGAATTTAATAAATGGTCTTTAAATACCACTCACAGATACAACATTCAGAGACACAATATTTTTAGAAAAATATGCACCTTATTCACAATATGTAGTATATGCTATATATATAATATACATAATACATATATTATGTATGTATAAAAGTTTTTTCAATAACTTTGGCATAAGGATATATTTAATTTTTTCCCAGAGTAAGTAAATATTGGCTTTTCATACACGAAGGATGATAAGGATAATGCTGAATTATTTCTTTCCACAGTAATGCTTAAAGCATTTGGCTTTCCTAAATAATTCATGTAATTTTTCCTCTGTTAATACCCATTTGTATAACTGTATATGATGAAAGTTAAGAAGGGCCCCATCAGGAGGGGATGAAAGGCTGGCAACACTTGAAAAATTATAAACTAAACAGAAGTGATGGTTACAGTCCCCCTTTCACATAAAAAATCATAAAGTATTTCCTGTTTTGTCCCATTTCTCAGTTGGAACATACTCTCACAGAGAGAACATGAATAGATTAAAATCTAACTTTTTTTCTTCTTTAAGAAAACATAAGCATAATCACTTTTGATTTCTTTTAAGTTAGTTCAATAAACAATGAGTACTATTTTAAAACTAGAGGCATTCCATGGGAATCTCTCTGGAAAGAAATAACTTATATTGAATGTCATTTTATGAGTTAAGTTTATGGAAAGCTATAATCTTTTTTGCAATATAGAGTGTAGTAAAAACTAATTCATACATGTCCGTTTTCATCCAGCACATACAGGAGACCCAAATTATAACTGTCGAAAATGACCTAAGGTGATTTTTTTTTCTGCAAGAAACAAAGGGATATTAAAATTGCAGGTACTTGTCAGGAGTTTCCTTAATTTACAAAGGATCTGCTCAATGCTGAGCACACTGGGATGTCATAGTTTTGTCCTAACAGGATTCTCAGATCGTCATCCATAATGAGATGGTTTCATGCCATAGACAAAAGGGTGTGGGGACAGGGAGTAGAGAGGAAACAGGTGGTTACTCAAATCAAGCTCTTCAATTCAAGAACTAGAAAACTTTTATCAAGATCTTAGAAGCTTTACCCAGAGATAAAGAAATAAAATACCAAGGGTATAATAACATCCCCAAGACCTTCTGAAGTTAAAAGCTAACGAGCAATTGTGATGAGCTAGACACACATACACTTCCATATAGACAAAGGGCCAGATATGCCGAAAATATACTGATGTGCCTCAAGAGTTGGTAACTTCTCTAATGTGTTATTTGTTGTTCTTTGTGTTTATTTCCAGGTAGCTCTTAGCAGTAAAAGCCTAAAAAGAAAAGGACCACACATTTGTTTCAGGACCGTGTGGGAAGAGAACTAGGGGCTCTATCCTGTCTGGAGGTGTGTAGGGAGAAACGAGAGAAGATCTAAACGTGTTGTGTAAGCTAGAGAAGAGAAAGATGAGGATCTTTGTGATCTTCCAGAAGAGGTAATAAAGGGGAAGTGAGCAAAAGTTATGGAATGGATACTATTGATAAAGGTATCAGTAATATTTATTAACATTTGCTTTATTCTATCTCTACCTTTCTAGGATTCTGAGTTTCATAATGAATTAACAGTATATGGTCAATAAGCAATTGATAATTTCATGCCAGAATAATGTTTTGCTTTTATACTGCACATATCTGCACATGTCAGCTGATGTGCTACTCATATTCATCAGCCACATTTTATGAGTAACAAAAATTAGGCTTAGAAATACTAGTTTGTAGACCTATTAATTGTAGAAACAAGGACTGGAAACTGAGTTTCTAATTCTGTATTTTATTTTGAATGGTATAAATGTGCTTGAATACAACTCTTCTGAGTAGAGAAGAACAGGAATGATAACCAAAAACAATGCTAAATCTGATATATTGTGGTCAGCATGTATTACATGATAGATATTTTAGCATAAATAATTATGGCTGCCCTGTAGTAACCTGCTTTTGCTTATCCAAAACAACAATCAAAAACCCTTAAAAAATAATGTTGACACCTATTTTGTTTTTTTTTAATAGGAGGATACAGGTATTGATGCATTGCTTCATCCTAAAAATGTTCTAAGAGCTCCTTTAGATCTTTTTCCTCAGTGTTCTATACACAAGACAGATGCCAAGGTCTCTCTCTATCTCTATTTCTCTGTCTCTGTCTGTCTGTCTCTCTCATTCCTAGCCATTCAGCACAATATTGTTCCCTTCTTGATTTCCACCGTCCAGACCCTTGCTCCCTACTCTACCCTCTAAAGGCCCCATTTTTCATACAGGTGATCCTCTCTGCCTCTCATGTCTTCAGGAATTATACCCTCATCCTGCTCTCTAACTTCTTTCAGCTTTGGGAGAAGCTCCGAGATCTGGTGGAGAAAATTCCCCCTTCTCATTATATATACCACCAAATGTCTTTCCATTTTTTTCTAATCCTTAATCAATTTTAAGGGTGTAGTACATTCTTCTTGGGGGCAGGCGCATAATTCATGACAGTTCTCCCTTTCCAAAAACAGTTTCTTGATTCATCACTATAAAACCAACTTCTTCCTCTAGAATATAAATGATTAATTCAGGATAGGTGACTGATTCAAGGGTATCTGATTCAGTTTCTCCTTTTCAGAAACTTGAAACATAAAATCTAGAGATAGATTATGACTACTCTTATCATGGTGAGCATTGAGTAATATACAGAATTGTTGAATCACTATGTTGTACACTTGAAACTAATAGAACATGATATGTCAACTACACTTCAGTAATAAAAAAATACTAAAAATAAATAAAATAAAATCTAGAAACAGACTGAAATGTGCTAGGGCTCACGTGAGCAGGGATGTAGTAAGAATAGTCACAAATCAAACTCCTGCTTCTGAGCTTTCCAGAACTTTCCCGCTTCCTTCCTTTCCAGGGTTGTGGTTTAGCTCATTGTTGGATTCAGTGATGTACCCAGCATAATTCTAGTAAATCTGCAAGCCAAAGTCTGTTTTTGCTACTGGAGAAATCTATTTTCCAAAAGAAGCTAAACCAAGAGATGGTTGGTTAAATGAAAAAGCCGTTCCGGTGGGAAATCATAAAGGTGATGGACACTTTAAACCCTTTAACTTAAAACACAAAAAATGTATATATTTACTTCTAATTGTTTTTATATCTGTCACTTCGAGTTTCTACTATTATTCTTGCATAAGCCACAGCCAAAATATAATTACCATGATTTCTAATTTCACCTTTTTTTTTACATATGCTAATAGTTTGATACTAAAGAGGAAGCATGGCTCATTGAAATAAATCAAAAGTTGGCATTTGGGTTTAACACTTAAACTTACCCAAGCTGAACGTATCTTAACAGACAAAACAATTTCATTTGTCAGGCAGCAGACTACTACATACTTCATCCACTTTATTGAATTGAGGTAGAAAAAAGAGTTCTGAGATTGAGCTTAGATTCTCTGGAAAAATGTATAGTGCTGATCTTTAAAATTAGAGACTACACTTTCCAGCAATAATCCTTACCTGCTTCCTACTATGACCGAAAATATCTTTAATGAGGGGCACCTGGGTGGCTCAGTTCGTTAAGCGTCTGCCTTCGGCTCAGGTCATGATCCCAGAGTCCTGGGATCGAGCCCCTCATTGGGCTCTCTGCTCAGCAGGGAGCCTGCTTCTCCCTCTGCCTCTATCTGCCGCTCCTCCTGCTTGTGCTCGTGCTCTCTCTTTGTGTCAGATAAATAAATAAAATCATAAAAAAAAAAGGAAAATAGATTTAATCAATAAGTGGTCACTGGGAATTAGAGAATGAGATTTTCAGTTTACAAAGAAAATATATATCTAATACATATGTAAATATATAAAAATATATCAATTATATATAACATTATATAAATTATATGTAATATATATGAATATATTACATCAAAACATATTGATATATTTATAAATAATAAATATTATGATATTGGCTGAAGTTTATATATGTACATAGCCAATATTACTAGAGACTCTGCTATCAGTGGCATTGTGTTGCTGACTTAGATTTAGTGTGACCCCTAAGTTTGATGTCAAAATGGCACCAGAAAGTCAAGTGTGCCTTTAGTTGACTGTATTAGAAGATATGATAAAGAACATGGAAATGCTACTTGCAAATTCATCAGATCCTCTTTCAAAACATTAGGCTGTGAATTTCTAAAGTTCTATGGCCCTCAATATGTACTGGTTAATCCCCAGAAAGAGAAAATCAGCAATTATGGATAATTTGTGAAGTTTACATGGTGCTGTTCATCATAAATCCAAAGGAGATAATATATCATGCAAATGCAACAGAGGAGTAGCATATATTCAGAACACCTACAGGCAGTTCAGGGCTAATGAGAGCCTTTCAAAAGATGCATTGATACACAGGGTACCAAACTGCTAATTCCTAACAAATGGAATCACCCCAAAGTTCTTGACTGAACCAGCCCTGCCGAGAATGGCACTTCCAAGTCACATCCTAGTTCAGGATCTCTTGTGTTTATTTTGCCAGTAATGACTGTGTAACCTCAAATGACAAGAAGGGGTCACCAGCACTGAGTTCCTACTCTGCAAGCCAACTGGCATCAAAGCCAAGCCTATTACCACCAAGGACTGCTGAGCTAAGAGTGTGAGGAGAACCAACAGAGACAGATGTTAAAAAAACAGAGGAAAGGGGAGCTAAAGCCATTGATCACAAGTGATAGGGATGCTGTGAGTCACCACCAGAGACAATGCAGAAAAGCTGTCATTTTCTGGGTAGCAACAGGAGTGCATGCTGGCATGAAGCATTCAGAATGGGGTGGCTCACGCTAGAGGAATAATGTCACACTGCCCAAGAGTAAACACACAAGTGGGATGCTAACAGCAAAAGGATTGCCCACCAGCAGCTCCTAGGCGAGGAAAGGACTAAGTCATTCATACTGTGCCTGTGGAACTCTCTGCAGGGCTCCATTGATCTTGTGGTCTGCACTCATGCACATGGCTTGAAATACCTTCAGCTCTGTCATCTATAAACACAAGCAAACATCACTCCCTCTCCCTGTTTTAGGAAGGATGGTGACAATGACTGCACAGGCTCTGCAGGTAGGTGCAAGTTGGGACAATAATTAAACAGTATCTTTTGTTTATCTCTCCTCCACCCAATGAGACATTTCAGGATCCAAAATGTGAAACCATAGTTTTAGAATGTATTGGGATGAAGAGGGGGTATCCTTATCTGATCAAGTCTCTGTACATGTGATATGGATTTTTAGTGGATATCTCAAATGACACATTCACTAATGCCCACCCTAAAATATAAGAGGCCTATCTTTGAATCCCACTACTTTATGGGTATTTTTTTCATAGTAGTTACATTACTCCACTTTGAAATATAATAATTTGGTCATCTATTAATTCATCCATTCAGCAAACATTTTTTGAATACCTATCATGTGGGAATAACTGTGCTGGTGTTATCTTGTTAATAAACAAGACAGAAAAGGCTCCTGCCATTATGGAGTCACAGCTCATGTTAATCGATATTTTAAAAATGACACAAATTATTGTGAAAATTACAATTCAGATAAAGATTAGGAAGAGATGCCAGTTGCCTAGACTTTAGTCCCTCTGTCTAGGCTGACTTGCCTAATCTATGCATATCCAGTAGCAGTCAGGACTATGCCCAACACAGAGCAAATGCAAACAACAACAGTTTATTAAATTGAGCTAATGAGTGTAAGAACAATTTCTGGTAAGTTGTAAGAAAATTTGATTTGTGAAATTTTAGAAATAATGTCTTTTCCCTCCCATCAGTATAGGATATGCTTTTCATTCCCTAAATGTTTTTAGGATATTTTTAATGTGCTAGATTTTCAGATTTGAGCTATATTTTTGGAAGCTTAAAACAAACACTTGGTGTAGTTTACTATAACTTTCGAACCTGATTCAGAGGTTCCACCCTTTTTGATGCCTAAGCTGAAATCCTTTCTTGCTTCCCTCATTTTAGGCAAGGTGCTTATGAAACCTGCATTAGCTATTTAAAACTTTCCAATATACGTTTGAACAGGGTATAGGAGACCAGAGAGAAAAATGAGGATGCCTCTTGACAAGACTTGACATCCAGAAGATTGCACAAGCCTGAACGAATGAGTGATACATCTATATCTGTAAGACTCACTCATAGGGAAATTGTTTGGCTACCAAAGTAAGCTAAGTATTGAATCCCTGTGCCTTCCTGAGGTTAGCCTCTGCTCATTGTACTTCCAGAACTGATAATGAGTTCCCTACAGTCAGGGAGTTAATGTCTAGCATAGGAGGGGACCCCGAACTCCATGCCAGCATTAAAGACAGTATGCAACTATGATTGGAAAGTATTTGAAATATTACCCATGGATAAATTCGAAAGTATCCTTAACCCAATCCTAGAAATTTTAAAGAATAATACACATCCTTATTATAGGTTTCCTTAATGAGTGACACAGATTTATACATGCATTGTTATCAAAAGTCCTCTTCTCAAGATGCCTGGGAGACTGAGTCTCTTAAACATCAGATGATTTCAGCTCAGGTCATGATCTTGGGGTCATGAGATCGAACCCCACGTCAGGCTCAGCAAGGAGTCTGCTTGAGATTCTCTACCTCTCCCTTTGCCCCTCCTCCCACTTGCCCACAGGCTCTCTCTCTAAAATAAGTTATATACAGATATAGATATAGATATATATCCTCTTCTGGTTATGTGTTTCATATTTTCTTGATGCTTACGACCTTCAGAGATAGATGATCTCTGGCAAGATTAAGGGCCAGAAAGAAGTAGTGAATGGTTTTCTAATAAAGTATGAAATCTATATTTAAATCTGTAATTGCCCCCTTTACTCTTCACAAAAGGATGTGAATCAATTTACTGACGCAAATAAACTCTAGGACTCTAGGACGCAAATAAACATTGTACTTACACCATCAAGGAGTTTACATTTCAGTGAGAAGAAACACATCTTAGGAGGGCACAGAGGATGAAAAGGGGTGGGGGGTGGGATTTGGAGTCAGAGAGGCAAGCCCAGCGTCAGTGGGCAGGGGAGTGCAGTACTGAACTCTATAAATTGTGATACCAGAATGGAGAGACGGGAAAAAGGCAAGGAAGAGGCAGAATCACACGTGATGGGCTTTGAATACAGGTGGGGGCGGCAAGGACCTAGAACCTCGGATGGCAGGGGGCTCTGCAGCAAACACACAGTTCATCCACTGGATGTATCTAACCTTTGTAACGCTGTATCTACGGGGATTATTTATTTAGTTTAGGTTTGGGACATTATCCTTGTGAGAATCCAGATGCTTTGGTACATTTTATCTTCAGAATTTAACAGAAAAGTCTATCCTTGCCTAGGGTAGCATTTGCTGCTATAAATCATGACATGCTGGGTTTTAGCTGCGGCTGTAAGCTGAAATATGTCTTTTTTTAACTTCTACTCAGTGGTCCCAGTTCTGCCCTCAGGAACTAACACAGATTAAGTTGAATTCCTCTTCTGTGCGGCAGCCCTGGAACTGTCACTAGGAGGGCCCCCCTGCCCTAGCTCCCCAGGTCCTCAGGTCCTTCCGCTATTCGTGTCGATATGAACTCTGCTCCCAACGCCACCCTGGTCATCCTCGTCCGCACATACTCCAATTTGTCACATCTGTTGTATAAGATAGGAAACCCAGCTAGGACACGTTTCCTGAGAGTACAGAGACGCTGCCCCCCTCCTCCTGTGCACTCTGTGTTTATGAAGACACTCTCAAATTGCTATCAGTCTTCTTAAGCAGCCCCTCATATTGTTGGGGCCTCCTGATGCACCCAAACTTGGAGACATTTACCCCACGACTTTGTAAACCATCTGTCCCCATACAACTTCCTCTCATTTCAACTCAGAGTCAAACCTTACATTACTTCATAAAGTAGCAGCAAAGATGTCCGCCACATTTCCTGGGGAAAAGGAGCGTGTATAATTGCGTTATGAAACAGCCAGCGTCTGCGGCGCTATCATCATGTGCAGACAATGTGTTACTCTTTTTAATCAATTTTATCCTTAAAAAATTAAATTATGGATTTTATCATAAAAATAATATGAAAAAATAGCAACACGTCAAACACTATAAAAGGACACAATCTGAAAAGTCAATCTTACGCTCCTATCTTATCCATGTTTTGTGTGTCCTACCAAAAATTTTCTGTGGATATATACTATAAATCATGTTTTTTATATACTAGGTATGATACTCTGAGCTTAGATGTTTTAAATCTAGTGCTAAGCAATCATTTTGTAAAATCACATCCAGGGCCATCTAAATCTTTCCAGGAGCCACATGTATTACTTTGTGTGAAAGTCCCGCACCCAGAATCTCCTTCAATTCTAAGAACAATCTATGCATTGGGTCTTATTATCTTTATGAAATATACAGAAGACTGAGGCGTAAAGAAATTATTACCTTGTCTGATGGTACACATTTGAAAAGTAACTCAGTAAGGGTTCAAGTGCATATCTGACTGACTACCGTGTTTAACCCTCTAAAAAACAGTTTTCACAGGTGGGTTTGGTAACACTTCACAAATGGTTTTTAAATGCATAATAATAGGTCTTCCTTTCTAATTTGAAATCGGTATAATAAGATTTAAAATGTGGCTCAAGCATTTTATCATGGCCAGAAATGTTACACTAGCTCAGACTGTAATGGCCTACTTCATCCTCTGGAGTCCGTGGACACCAACAGCGATTTGCCAGATTCTAATTGTAAAATGAAATGATATAGCCCATATTCGTGAGCATTGTTAACTTCTTTACGATTTCAAGCATTTGTTATAGGTGCCTTTTGTTTTGTTTATGTTTAACAGAAATTATTACAGCATCCAGAAACATCTCAAGTCAGGCATTAAAAAGCTGTGCTTCTTTTGCTCAGATTTTAATATGTTTATTTACCTCATTTCAGAAAACCATAGTTGGTCCTATCTCCTGGACTCATATGCCATCGTTGTCTCTTGAATAAAGCTGCTAATTGCATGCAGGAAATATTAAAACATGATTATATTTTTGCTAAAAGAATAAACATGTCAAGTGTCAACAAAATATTGTAAGTCTGTTGTGAGTCAAAATAGATTGCTTAAAATCGTTCTTTTCAGGGCCTGTTAGAGAAAGTGAAGAAGATACACCTGTTATATTAACACATTCACTGTGCACCAAGGCTGTTCATCTTTACAATAAACAAAAAAAGATTTTGGGTCCTCTTGCAATTCCCAGTTCAATCTGACTGACTCTGGCACCTTCCTAATCAAATATATCCACATGCTATTAGAAGCTGCATTATAGTACATTAATAGCTTGTAAAGTAAAATTGATGCAGCGTGATGGACTGTATTCCTAAAGCAGTGACAAACTTATCAGTGATAGATGCACTAATGGATATGTTGAATTGCAATAAATATAAACGCAGAATAGCAATTGCAGAGCATTAAAAATGTCATCTTGTGAGTTTAGGTATTTATGAGGCTGAGCCAGCTGGAAACACGAGTGGTGCGTTCCTATGAGCCATTGCGACTCTGAGGCTCCAAGGAAAGCAGAGGCCCTTTCATCAAATAGGTCAGGCCGCCGGCAAATTGTTGTCACAGCTGTGCCATTGTCAATTAGGCCTCCAATGACTCAGCCCTTTGTTTTTTCCTGCTTGCACATCTCATCCCACCTTTTCTCCAGGCATGGGTGCTTCACTCCTGCAACCTTTCCAACACATTTCCCCTCAGTGACTCTCCTCACATGTTCTGATTCATCTTCCAGGCATTGATCTAAAACTCAGAGATGTGACATCAGGGAAGCATCCCAGCTACTTCAAAAGGCTCCGCTATTCCTTCTGGGCTATTCTGGCATGTCAAACCCAACAGGCCAAGCAGAGATGCTCCACATTGTTGCACGTTTCCCTCTGATGTGTCTGCCCAACCTTCCTGAGCCCTAAAGATTTTGTTTAATGTCAGCAAAGTCCAGCAGGATGGTGGGGTCCCAGATGCAGTGGGGGACAGAGCACCTCACATGGTTTTTCACCATGCTCACGCAAGAACCACAGCATGAGGACCAAGTCACAGACACACCGTGTGGTATGGGGGAGCTAGTGGTTGATTATAGAACTTTGTTTAAACACACTGGTGTGGTGGATTAAGGAAATTGCAACATTTTTGTATGTGTCGATCTCAATTTCAAGTCTGATCATAGGGTATGCTTTAGTTACCCAAATACGCACCCTTCCCTTCTTGGGCTTTCGTCCACACCGACTATTTTCATCAATTGGTGCAGATTTGTTGTCAGCATATCTAAATAAATAACTCAATACTTTTTGGAATCAGGTGTCACAACATACTCTTAATGTTCATAGAAGATTGTCAAACTGGGGTTATTTTAGAAGATTACTAGATTTGCAAAACAAATAAATATTTGACAATTATAATTCAGCTTAATATGAGAATAAGTTGGTTGCTTATTATTGATCCTGTTTATCATCACAAAACCATGATAACTAAATGCCGTATTAAATTTTAGTGGCAGTCCTCTGTCACTGGTTATTCAATAGAGGTAAACCACACAAGTGACAACACTAATGAGAAAAGCAATATGCAACAGAACAAAATAAAGGTAATGCCATGACACATTTTTAATCTAAATATTATAATCCTCATCTTAAAGTCTAGACATATCAAATCAAAAGTAAAGGAATCATATCAATGTGACCCTTCTGTGTATTTCTGATTGGTTGCTTAATCAATTGTGAAATATGTAAAAATCACGTCAGCTTTTAAATCAAACTTCAATATGATGCTGAAACTCCCTAAAACTTGTATGAATCATTTTGATTTTTTTAATAGCTCAGATAAAAGTTTAAGTCCATTTCACACCAAATTAACAAACAGAAGGACAATGTGAAAGAAAATTGTGAGAGTTAAAGAGAAATAGTTTTATTGGAATCCCTTTCATTATTATTAGTCTTCAAATTCAGTTAAACAACGCTTTATTAAACATCAGTTTCAACCCAAGTAACTTTTTAACCTTTGGTGACGAAAAAGTCATCCTGTGTGAATATTCTTTGGATATCCATTATGTGTCAACCAAGGGATAGAGAGGGAACAAGCAAGAACCTGTACTCATAGGATCTTATGTAAGCCGAGGTAAGGGAGAAGATTAAAAAATACATTTTTTAAAGGGAAACGGTAAAAAATATTAGATATTGATGAGTATAACGCAATGCAAAGAATTAAAATAGGGTGCTGTCAGGTGAGAAATGAGCTTCCTGTTTTACAGTGGTCAGGAAAAGTCTCTCTGAGGAAGCTGATATATAAGTTGAAAATTACAAATGATGACAAGATCAGTCATGTGAAAATAGAGGAAGAGCATTTTAAGTAGCAGAATAGTTGGTGTAAAGGTCTTGAGGTAAAGACAAGTATGTCAAAAAGAAGGCCAACTTGACAGAACCATAGATTCTTTGAGTCAAAATAGTTTTACCCTAATTATGCCATTTTTCTTAAAGAACTTAGCTCTTGATTAAAGATTTTTAAAAAGTCACTGCCATAGTATGTTCTCAATCTCTTCATAAGTGGGGTGTGTGTGTGTGTGTGTGTGTGTGTGTGTGTGTGTGTGTGCGCGCGCTGTTTTTCCCTCAGTGGCTATCTATCAAAGTCTTAAGTTACTGTCTCTTTGTACTTGTCTCTGTTTTTCTCTTGAAATGCCTTGGGTCTTGAGCCACTGTGGGAGCTGACTCTACTCAAAGGCCAGTTCTCAGCCTAAGGACACCTAGAAGGATAAACAGCCTTAAGGACATCTAGATAGGTTAACTTGGGAATATGGAAACCTGATTCAGAATAGACATGCCAGGATGCTCTGAGCATACTGGCTCTCTAAAGAAGAGGAAATCCTTAAGTCTCTCTTCTCGTGGTCGATTCCTATACCTTAAGCTAGCTGAGACAGAAAGCAGTCCTCTTTTAGCCATATACTAGAATACATTTACAGTGTCAGAATTGTCATCAAGGGCATGACAGGAGATATGGCCCTCGTGTTCTTTGAATACAGTACAATTCTGTTCCTTGGAAAGAATTTGTAGCTTGATGAATTCCTTGTTTGAAATTCTGATAAGTAAATCTCTGTTAACTGAGTGATAGTATTGCTGCCTTTTATATATCCCTAGATTTTAATGAAGTCATTAAATTCATTTTTAAAGGAAGATAAAGCCAGATATCAACCCTGACCTTGAGTGTCTCATTGACAACCACTTTTCATATAATAGAAAACATAACTTTGAATGAAAATTTGGTTAATTTTTCCCTGGGGAAAAAAAAAAACAATAAGTTAACCTCAATATAACTTAGAGACAGTCTTTAAAAAGTGACAGTTTGAGAGATCCCAGAGTGGGGCCTAGAGGCTCCTTCTAGTGACTGTCCTTCCATTGAAATGTCTCCGAGAAACTGAATGGTCGGAGAATGGACTGTCACTTATTTTCTGATGCCAGTTCATTTTTCTTCCTAAAAATGAAATAGAATCTACACAGTTGCCTACACATACCATGTAGTCTAATTCTGTTTAGTATGTTCAAGTATTCACAAAGATTAAGTAGCTACTATGTCCCAACGATTAGGCCAGGTCCTGGAAACACAAAGTCATCAGGGAATTCGGTATATAGATTCATTCACCCAATGAGTATAATTTGAATTCAAAATTCTGGTACATAGTAGGGGTGCATAGATGGTTCACTCGGTTAAGTGTCTGCCTTTGGCTCAGGTCATGATCCCAGGGTCCTGGGATCAAGCCCTACATCACACTCGCTGCTCAGTGGGAGCCTGCTTCTCCCTCTCCCTGCTGCTCCCTCTGCTTGTGCTCTCTCTCTCTGTCAAATAAATAAATAAAATCTTAAAAAAAAAAACTTTAAAAAATATTGGTACATAGTAGACCTTTGGTCAATATTGTTAAAAATAAAAATAAAACAGTCCTTGGTACCTGTCTGAGTAGATCATAAAGATTAAAGGATAGAAGGAAAACTAATACTTCCATCAGAAAGTAGGATAGCTTTATTCTAAGTCATGATTATTCTGGCTTAACCCATTGGCATAGCAGTTTAGATTGGGGTTGTGATATTTTCATTCCAAACCAGCCTGTGACACAGTTGTTTTTCATAGTAACTAAAGGACCCACAAAGAAAACCCCTAGAGATCGCACAGCTGCCTGACAAGTTTAGTGCTAGAACAAGACCCATACAATTAACTGTTTAGTGCTGAGACTTGGTTCACTATACTGTACTGAGGATAGAGAACCTGAAAAGCGAGGCTCTAAGCAGGGTTATGTCTGCTTAGGTGGCAAGAAAAAGCAGGAGCCAATGCTCTGCAGCGAACAGCAGAATGAGCAATGCAGCAGTGAGCACAGGCCTATAATGAGATGTTTTCCCTCTTTTGCTGCTCTAGTTATGTGAGCAGGAGCAGGGCCCCCTAACAAGTGCCAGAGGAGAGGGCAGGAAAGAACCTGGGGAGATAGGCTCTTGCTGTAGTTTGAAAACAGTATAGAAAATTCAAAATTGGAGCTTCTAGAAGCAGCTTACTAATGATGCAAAAGGGATCACACCTCAGTCGTCCACATTTGCTTATTCAAAAATATGCAAACCACATTAAATCCCAATTCATATTCAAAATGTCAGGCTGATGTGAGAATTTTAAGAGTCTCATAACACAGCTTCATTATTTCCATAAACGTTCTGAATTCATTCATAACAACATAAATTGCCTAATAAAATATTTTTTCTGTATTAATCTTGCTTTCTAAGACCACATCTTTACGTCCAGACTGATATAATCATTCTAGCAACCATTACAATCTTGACTTCCAAGCACAAGTTCCAACATAACTCCTCTAAGAGAAGAGCAAACAGCAAAGACCCAGAAGTTTCTTAGCACCACTTTGGTAATACATCAGGCCACCTAGTTTGATAAAAAAAAATTTCAACAAAAATAATCCATTCTTTACTGCTAAGGTGGGGTTTTTTAAAATTACGTTTAAAATTAAAAGCACTATAGCTGGTTCTCTTATTCCAGCTCCGCGGCATAAAGAATAAAACAAGAAAGGCCATTCCTGCCTTACCTTCCATGGATCCATGTGTATATGTCAATACCTCTGCATGACATCAGTGCCCAGGAGACAAACACACTCGTAAACAAAGAATCACTGTTCCATGCCTGCTCCCCAGAATGTTCACTCAACGTTTTAACATTTATTATGCACCTTCTATGTGACAGAAATTGTACTAAATTCTGGGTTAATGATAAAAGATATAGCCACTGTTTTCAAATAGTTCACAGTCTTTTGAAGGAAGTGACAAGCTGACAGACTGGAAACTAGAGCCCAGACAGACCTACGCACAGTCCTAAGTATACAGAGGGGTGGGTGAAGGTGGGATCAGAAAAGTCTTCCTGACAGCTTGAGCTGAGTGTTGAAGGTTAAGTTTGAATTAGCCAGGTGGGGGAAAAGAGGAAGGGTTTTAGGCAGAGGAGCCAATATGTGCCAAGACTCAGAGGTGTGAAAAACTGCCAGGAGGCTGAGAGAGGAGCCTTGTGGTCTATGGTAGGGGTGTGGGTCTTCAGCCAAAGGTAATGGAGCGCCACTTTGGGAAAGTAACAAGATGAGATTTATACTTTCTAAAAGCTGTCTTTGGTGGCTTGTGTGGCATGCAATAAAGGCATCCCAAACTGGACGAAGTTAAAGGCTAATGCAAGGATTCAGATAAGGTCCTGGAAAAGTCTGAATTTCTTGAAACATTTGTCATTGTCATCATCCTCACCATCACCATCGCTATCGTTGATATTTGTGCGGGTCTACAATCTGATAAGTACCGTGCATACCTTACCTAATTTGATCCACACAATAATAACAGTGCCACTATTATACCCAATTTATAGCTAAGGAAAGTGGGTAAGAGACTTGCCCTCACAAAGTAGTAATTAGCAAAGTTAAGACTGACGCCAAGCAGGTTTGATATTAGCGCCCCTTGCTTCACTACAGCTCCACACTGCTGCGTGGGATTTATGGAACCTGAACAGTGGTCGTGTTAACAAGTTTCGGTTAGGGATTTATCACTTCCTTGGATATAAACCATTCAGGTGGTAGGTAGGCAGGGAGAAGGCTGTAGCCGCTCCTCTTAATAATCAGGGAGCCTCAAAAATGACGTGTTCTCCGATCCCATGTACTCGAGAGACAAATAAAAAGGGGAAAATATTCAAAATTATATAGTATAAGAACATGGTTTGTGACCCATACGTGAAGATTAAACACATCAAACTCTTAACTGGAAACCTAATACTGATTTTATCTGAAAGAAAAAGAAAAGTCAAGAGTATCAGTTGCTCATTTTGTTCGCAGACCACTGAACTACTACCTTAATGCTCCAGATTTTATTCCTCATAGTTGTATGGTTCTTTAATTCCAACTTGGTCCCTTCTGCCTAACCCAATCTCTATGAAAAGAATGTTATATTTGTACCTTTGTACATGTTACATTATCAAAATATTGACTACTGAACTTAGTATTTTATTATTTTGAAAAGATATGATGGTCGTGCTCTATAACAAGTGCATTTCAGTTGAAGTGACAGTTTCCAGACCCATCCCTCCAAGCAAGAACTTCAGTATTTCTGGCAAAGATCCCAGAGAGGATCATCATAACTCAAAAACTTAAATATCACTTTTGTTCAGGACCAACCATTGTAATACTGCCAAAAACACTAGAAATACACAGATCCCCAGATCAATCTTAGGAACAGCAATGGATATAGCAGGTAAGAATCTTATTTCCAATTTCAAATAGACTCTCTATTTAGAGAAGTACCCTTATATTCAGGAATGAGTCTTTGACGACAAACAAAATGCAGGATTTGTAGACAGATCTTCAGTAGAATTTAAGTCTACATTTTGTGGCACAGAAATTCTTCTTTTCTACACATAAAATTAATCTATTCCATATTTTTTAAAGAACCACAAACAATATTTAATGAAACACAGGAGCAGAGTAAATGATGCTCATCTCAGCCTTGCCGATGTAAACGATTCTTTCACATACTAAAGCACAAATAAGATCAATATACTAAAAGTCCTGAATTATAATATTAACACAGACACTTCCTATTGCTATCACTTGACTTCTGTGGACCTTAAATTGATGTTGGTGAAATAATATTTGTTTTTCAAATTATTTTGGAGGGGAAGGCAGGAGTTATGTGCCATGTAATGGACTATAAGCCCTTTGAGAGCAGGGACCGTGCATATTCATTATTTCATGGCTAGCCCAATAAAACCCTCCAGATAAACAGTGCTTGCTAAATATTGGTTGAATGAACGAGTAAATGGAAGAGTGGATGAAATAATGAAATAAAAAGAATTTAAACAATATCCTGATAATTCAGGTAAAACTGATTTTCTTTTGTTTTGTTTCATTTTGTTTCAGTGTAGGAGAGGAAGGAAGATTCAAAAGCCAGTGTTATTGGACTTAATTGTCCACTATAATTGAATTCATAGAATAATTTGACTTAAATTCACAAGATAATTTCTTTCTAATTACAGACACAATAATCTGATATGGGCACGGTGCCAGCATGAACACTGGATCACTGTGATCGCTCAGAACTAACTCTGTCTTATTTGACTTTGCATTCTTTCCCAGTCAATAAAATTACTTCTTGCCCCTATTTAGAATTTATATGTATGTCTGCTCACCTCTGTTTCTCTAAGTAACCAATCGATGAAACGAAATGTCTCTATTTTGATCAGGACAAAATAAAACTGAATTAAGCTGTGTTCAATCCTGATTTCTGATTAACAATTTCTCATCAGTATTACAGGTTTAAAAACATTTGCTAAATTAGGATGGAATGTTCCTTCTTATATGTTTATTTTGCTGACATTTAAAGAGACAACTCTTTTTCTGACTTAAAAAATCTAAAAGAAAAAACACATAACATTTATCTTGTAGTCTAAATAAATCTGTGATATTTTAAAAATCTGTGATTTTTTATTCTACCTTTATGATCAACATTTTTATCTTAAAAAAAGGGGGGGGAATGGGCCATCACAAAAGATATGAGGAATAATCATTGTTAAAAAACACAAAGTGGTACCATATAGGAACATAGGTCAGGGAATAAACCCCTATCTATTTAGAATCTTATAAATTAAAGTATCTTTTCCTGGCATGATTCTAGGAACTTCATGAAATATTTGTCCTTATTAACTCTTATAACTTTCACGGTTGTATAGTTTTTAATTATTTCACAGCATGGCATGAACCTAATTCTCTGGAGGCAAATACTTGTGAGCTCACCTTGATTACTTTTTACCCAGCATTTTTTGGAAGAGATAAGTAAAACCAGTGTATTAGTAGGTTTCTTATAAATAAATATCTTGGATATTATGACAAACTCCAAAGATACAAGTTTTCAAAAAAAAAAAACAAAAAACACACACACCACTTTACAGTCCCACTTTTGTTCAAGTATTTTTGATTACCTTCTGCAATTTGACTCATCAACTTCATATTCATTATTTTAGTAGTACCCTTGAAATTCAATAAATGATGTAATTGTCTTTGAACTACAGAAAATTCTCAGAATCTGATGCAACAAAGTTTAACTTACCTTCAGAGATTTGTTTTCACGAACTCTTCTTCCTATGACCTCGGTTCTCCAGCCAAAAGCAATGCAGAGACTCCCCTCTCTGCTCTTCCTCTTCCCTGACACTCTGGCTTGACGGTTCCCTCTCTGTGATGAGCGACACAGAAGACTCTCAGAGTTGGTCTTCACTCCTGATGCCACACACCTTTTCTTGGCACTTCATTTGGTCCCAAGGGAAAATTCCTGCAGAAATTTCCTTCTCCATAATCTCTTGACAGATGGCTTTGCTGGCAAGAGCCTTAACTCTTAGGAGCCCTTTAATAGGCTTTTATTCTCCCGCATCGCCACCTCTCAGGTTTTATTATTTAATGGCACATTGGTTGATGCCTCAGTGTCCCGACGGGCCAGAGCATCATCGTCCCCTTGTAGGACTTTCAGCTAATCTGCTTTTCTGTTTTTGATTTCAATAAATTTGCAAAGCTAGTTTCCTTTTAATATTTCATTATTTTTCTGCCTCTATACCTCGAGGCAATTGGAAGAAAGACTCGATTATTTACTTTAAAGCACAAACTGAATAAATATTGAACTGTTCAAATACAAATAAAGTAATTGTGCAAGGGCATTGATAAAGTTGTAAACCAAAAAACCCAAAATCTTCCAAATATCAGCTTTCTTGACATTATATGTATTCCTCTGATAAATGCCTTTTTTGTGTAGTTTCCTCCCCCAACGTCTATTTCTCCCTCTCCCTCCTTCCCTCTCTCCCTCTCTCTGTCTGTCTCTCTTTTTCTCTCTCTCTTCAGTCTTTGTGGGAAAATAAAAAAGAAACAGACCCTGAAATTAGAAGGTCAGTTGTCACCTAGATGATGTTACTTAAGATAGTACACAGAATACTCATTTCTCAATTCTATCATCCATGTCCTTAAAAGTGATGAAAATAGGGATGATTCAAAATGGGATAGCACACTAAAATGCCTCTAAATTTAGCCAAGGGATTTGAGCCAGGTATGAGATGAAGTAAGGAGTGGTGGGAACCATGGCCAATTGGAGCAGGTGTGCCCATTTACAAAGGACACGGGCTGCTCATCTCCAGCTAGTCACTGTCGGGTACGAACTCAAACTGCGTTGGGAGAGCTATCTCTTTTTCAAGAAAATCCCCACCTCTGGATTTTTATGTGAAAAATCTTGTGCTTTTTCAATGTTAGAGGATACTGTGGGAGCTAAGCCCCATACCTGAGGGGCCCAGCCTCAGCCTGAGTATTGCCATGTAATGACTTCTGATCTAGAATATACAGAAAAGAAACTAACGCCAATGCAAAACACTGCCCTTTATTAATTATGAGCCCTTTTCTCATGTGCATAAATGATGATAATAACGTAGACTAGTTAACTCAAGTAAAAACAACCTATACTAATCTTTATTAAAGACCTTAGGCAGGGCATGAGCCAAAGAACCGGTAAATGGTTTGGACAACAAGTAGCTCAAATCTGGATGAGAAGGACCAGGTTTACAAGAAAAATAATAATAATAAGTAATTTAATGAAGAAAGAGTGAGAAATTTTATTTGATTTGGTTTTATCTGGATTTCTTTCTCATTACCTAGTACTAATATGTGCAATAATTACTGTTTTATTTTCTTTCTTAAAAATTGTTTATTTAAATTCAATGTAGTTAAAATACACTGTATTATTAGTCTCAGGGGTAAAATTTAGTGATTCATCAGTTGCATATAACAGCCCGTGCTCATTCCATCCAGTGCCCTCCTTAATGTCCATCACCCAATTACCCCATCTCCCCACCCACCTCCCCTCCAACAACCCTCAGTTTGCTTCCTAGAGTTAAGAGTCTCTTATGGTTTGTGTTCCTCTCTGTTTTCATCTTATTTTGTTTTTCCTTCCCTTCCCCTATGTTCATCTGTTTTGTTTCTTATGTTCCACATATGAGTGAGATCATATGGTATTTGCCTTTCTCTGACTGACTTATTTCGCTTAGCATAATACCCTCTAGTTCCATCCACATCATTTCAAATGGCAAGATTTCATTCTTTTTGATGGCTGATTAATATTCCATTGTGTATATATACCACCTCTTTTTCATCCATTCACCTGTTTTTTTCTAATTATACTATTCATGTCAATGAATGCTTAAACAGAAAAAAGAAATTTTTTTTAATTCTTGCAATTCTATCACTAGTAAAATATTAGTTTATAATCTTCTAGAATGTGTCTATATATATACACATACATATATTTATACATATGTACAGATTTTATATATTTCTGCATTACATATATACTTACCTTTCTTTATAAAAGTTATATACCAAATATACTGTTTGATATATACTAATAATATGCTAATATATTACTAGTCTGTTTTTTCACACAATACTAAATATAGTATCAACTTTTCCCTATTTCAATAAATAATCTCCCACAATGGTGATATTTACTACATAGTATCCCATTGTTTGGCTATACCATAATTTACCTGGCTAACCCCCATTACCAGGTACATTTTTCCAATTTTTTCTTTACAATAAAGTATCTCTAACAACTCTTCCCTTATCTTTGTATACGTCTATTATAACTTTGCATGTCAAAATATATGCATATTTCCTTCCCAAAAGATTGTGCCAGTTTACAATCCTACAACTACGATAAGTGAATTCATTTCCTTGCCTTCTCATCAAAATTGAGTATATCTATTTTAGGTGGAAAATAGATCACGTAATATTCTAAACCTACTCAAACAAGCATTTCTTCCACATATACCAGCTGAATTACTATTTTCTTTAATGATTTTTCTCTTGATTGTCTGAAATGATAAGTTTATCTAGCGCTCCTCAGCATCAGCAAACTAACACAAGGCAATGGGAACCATCCAGAAAGATGTCTGTGGGCTGACCGCTAAAGTACCTGGACATTGGCCAGCAGCAAAGGTCCTCCCCCTCTTTGGGTCCCTGATACTTGGTGCTAATCAGATGCTTCATGCATTGGTACTTGGGATGGTTAATTTTATGTGTCAATTTGACTGGGTCACAGGGTGCCCAGATATTTGATTAAACATTATTTCTGGATGTGTTTGTGAGGGCATTGCCCAAAGAGACTAGCATTTGAATCAATAGTCTGAGTAAAGCAGCTTGTGTTCTTCCCCAGTGTGGGTGGGTATCAGCCAATCCACTGAAAGCCAGAATAGAACAAAAAGGCAGAGGAAGGGAGAATTCATTCTTTGTGCCTGGCTGTTGAGCTGGAACATCAGTCTTCTCCTGTCCTTGGACTAGACCTTCATGTTTGGACTGGAACTACACTGTTGGCTTGCAGCTTGCAGGTGGCAGACTGTGAGACTTCTCAGTCTCCATAGTTATGTAGCCAATTTCTCCTAATAAATAAATCTCTCTGTCTCTGTCCCTGTAGATAGATAGATAGAGAGATGGAGAGATAGATAGACAGATAGACAGATAAATGACCTATCGGATACCTGACCAATACAGTACTGATTAAGATGGGAAAGGGGGGGATTTATCAGCTGGTAAACTCTTTTCAAAAAATAGACTTTTAAAATCAAGGACTGATTATGACATCCATGTATCTGTAAAGAGAAATGTGATGCTAAGACTAGTGCCCATTGCAGCCTTATTCAGAGTACAAGAAACATAATCAGAATAAAACATTCTAGATATTCTGGATAGAAACATCCTTATACGAGATGTGATTTTGGAAGGACCTACTTGGCTCAGTAGTTGCCATGCACTGGATCCTTTATAACTGTTCTCAGGAGCTAATCTATTTCTTCTTTGAGAGAGTTCAATCATATTGCTCTATGAGACATGATTCCTCTTGATGGACTCAGAATCATTGAGTGGCACTGGACAAGTTACCTCTTGTACTTCAGTTTCTAATCTGTAAGATGGGAATGATAATTGTAGTACTCACCTCATACTTGCTATCATAAAAGATTAAATATAAAATGCTTAGATGATTGCCTGGCATAGATAGGACCTATATAATTTTTTCTTACTGTTATTATCACTGTGCTTTGTAATACAATTCTATAGTTTCACAAACCTGGGTATATTATAATAATTTATATCTTTGATGTGTCCCCAAAAGATTAATTCCTTAGGATCAAAGTCTGTTTTCCTTAATTTTTATATCACCAAAATTAACACATTGTCTAGAAAATATTAGGCCCAAAATAAATATTTCTTTAATGGTGGATAGGTAAGTAAATGGAAAAACAAATTATCTTTGCCAAAACATCAGGTTGGATTTTCCCTATTATAGTCCATTTTTCTGTTTTCTGCTTCTGGTCCCTCGCTTCATCCTTTAATTAGTTGCATGGTTAAATTAGAACCAACAAATATTATACCTAAAGTCAATAAAAATATATTGAACCTCAACTGTAAACAAGGCTCTTATTTTTTAGGGCAGTTTCCTCCTTAATGGCATGTTTGTCACGGAAGACCAAAAGCATGATAACTGATACTATAATTAGGGCAGGCAGAATATTGGTCTTAACCTTAAGGGGAATATATTTAGTTTTGTGTGAAAGATCATGATTTAGTGTCTAAGTAAGAGCATTATCAAAATGTGGTCATTAGGGACTAAAGCTGCTGTCTGTAAAACAGGTTATCAGTGTGAAGGTAGAACCACATGACCTAAACAATTTAGCTGTTGTGATTCAGAGACCTGTGGAAATGCCAAAGGCTAACAGAATTCCTGTGTGTGATCCAGATTAATTTCAAAGCAGTTTTTAAAGTTTAAGAAGAAATTATCTTTTCTTGTTTCCTCATTTGCATCGAGGTATGGTCTGTTTATATCACATATTAATCATTCTGACTTACGACACAGGTGTCCTTAATGTGAAAAACAGCTCCTTCTGCATGATTCTGAAAATAACAAATGCAATCTAAACAATGAACTTTCACAAAGTTCAATTGCTTTCAATTGAAATAAACATTGTAAATTACATCCTCCATATAAGCAAAGAGAAGAATGAAGGGGAACTGTATCCTCATTGCAGAAAGGCTATAATGATGTCTCAGAATGTAATTAAATGCTAAATATAGAGAGAAAAACTATTTTATATAATCATTGTTTGATTTTGCATTCGAATTAAAGGAGAAAAAAAGATTTTAGTCAGTCTTTAAATATGGTTGGACATGTGGGAAAAAATGAGTATAGAATTATCAAGGATAGTTTATATGCCCAGAAGTTGGTCATACTGTTTCTTTTCCTACACATCCTAAAAGATGAGTTGATTTTTACTCAATCGTCTATTAAGTGTCAGGCAAAATAAGTTTTTTTTATTGGTATTTATTTATTTATTTATTTATTTTAAAGATTATTTATTTATTTATTTATTTGAGAGAGAAAGAGAGAGAGACACAGACAGAGTGCCTAAGCAGGGGGAGGGGCAGAGGGAGAGGCAGAGAATCTCAAGCGGACTCCACACTGAGCACAGAGCCTGATGCATGACCTCACGACCCTGAAATCGTGACCATGAGATCATGACCTGAGCTGAAACCAAGAGCCAGAAACTAAACCAACTGAGTCACCCAGGTGCCCCTCTTATTGGTATTTAAATAGGAGTAGAGAATGTTAAATCTTAACAGGAACTTAGAGCTCATTAATTCAATTCCCTTCTTTTTACTGGTAAAGAGGGGGCATGAAAATCAAAGTTATTAACAGACTTCCTCAAAATTACAGTTAATAACTGTTACAAACAAAACCCAGTACCAAGTTCACTACCTTCAAAATATAAAAAACCTCCAGCAGACAAGGTAGGCTTTGATCACCATAGAGTTGAGAACCTCAATTTAAAAAGATCTAAGCTTGGGACACTAGAGTGGTTCAGTCTGTTAAGCATCTGCCTTGGGCTCAGGATCCTGGGATCGAACCCTGCATCAGGCTCTCTGCTCAGCAGGGAATCTGCTTCTCCCTCTCCCTTGGGTGCTCCCCCTGCTTGTGCTCTCTCACTCTCTGTCAAATAAATAAATAAAATCTTTAAAAAAATAAAAAGATCTAAGCTTGATGTGGACATATTTCACCAGGAACCACCACGGAAAATCATATGCCATCCCAATACTCCTCCCTTGAATCACACTGCATAAACTGGAAAGGGATGGCAATACCTGAATACCTGATTTATTTTTAATAAATCAACTGTGAGCACACTCTCACCCAAGATTGACACATATCTACTTGTTAAAGTATTAGACTATTCCATACCAACTCAAGTCCCCCGTGTGTACACATTGGTGCCCTCTACTGGGACCCCAGCCTCCCAGTAATTCAGCAACCAAAGTATTAAGTAGTAGCATGTTAGGAATCTCTAAGACCCAACTCTGAAACTGGCTTCCATTCATTCACTGGTGATCATAGTTGTTTTTGTTTTTTTGAAGATTTTATTTATTTATTTATTTATTTATGTATGTATGTATTTGACAGAGAGAGAGAGAGAGAATAAGCAGGGGGAATGGCAGGCAGAGGGAGAAGCAGGCTCCCCGTTGAGCAGGGAGCCCAAAGCAGGACCTGATCCCAGGACCCTGAGATCATGACCTGAGCTGAAGGCAGACGCTTAACCAACTGAGCCACCCAGGAGCCCAAGTGATCATGGCTGTTAAATATGTTGGTATTATCCCTGGATCCACCTCCTCCGTTTCCCTTCTGTAAATGTTAAATGGCAGCCTTTGAATCGGGTACCCTGATGCCTCCCTATTTATCTGGAGATAAACTAGGCATAATGAATAAACCCTATTCAGTGCGTTAATAAGAACTGGATGTTTAAATATCTAACGTTCCATTGAAAAGTCTGCTAATGTGTTACTCTGAAAAAGTCTAGGATAACTGTTGAAAGATTAAAAGACACTTCCACTTAGAAATAAGACTCAAAGCAGATAGTCTAAGGTTTCCAGCACAAATTACTTTCTTGTGGTATAATACTGTGCCCTGAAGTAGTGCTATCAATACAAACTGCTCCTGCTTCAATCCAAGACAATGATGGGCAAGTCAGAATCTTTAAAGGTGGAGAAAGAATCTAACTCCCGCCTCCAGGATTGCCCCTAAGCCCTCTGAGGATGTGGCCCATCAAACTGATGAAACATTTAGTTTAAAAAGCAGTCAAAATTTGTAGTGGAAAGTAGTCAATGAATATTTCCCCCTGTAAAAAAAGAAAGACAACAGGGAAACCAAGTTGGTGCTTGAGATAAAATAGAAAGAGGAAATGAGAACCTTAACAAAATATTACATAAAAGGCAACCCAGCACAAATAAAATAATGCAAACAGGGAAGGATCCAAACCAATACAAACAACTGCAAAGGGTCTTATTGGCACACTGTCAGACTCAGAATCTGAGGACAACAGAAATATTTAATTGTAGAGTAATACTTAAATGATGTTTTACCTCAAGAAAATCATCCCAGTGAAGAATGCGAAAACGGTTGGGCAGCTGTGTCCACCCCTTCTAACAAAAGCCCAGCTGCAGGAAGAAAAGCCAGAAACAGAAAGGAGACAAAGAATAATGAATGAGAGGATGAAATCTAGAAAGAAAGAGAGAAATTAAAATGAGACAGTGAAAAATTAAGCTGCAACTCAGAAAGATAGGCCAGAAAAAAAGCTTTAAACAAACTGTAGTAAATGTAATTTAGAATGTTTTTAAACTCAACTACTGAAAATAAGTCTTTCTGGAAACTAATTTGTAAGACTGGCAAATACTTGGAATTCTTGTCCCAGTGTAGAATGACTGAAAGATGGCCCTGTGCACAAACCATGTGGGCCCTGGGTTGGCAAGAACAATTTATGAAGTGCCCATCACTGAGAAAATGGGTGAACATTTGGCTATTTTTCTCTGGTTATCGGTCTGAAACAAAGTACAAAGACTCCATAGTTCTCCAATATAGCAAAAAGGAAAAGACGTGATTTGTAGTTTAGCAAAGCATATTAGAAACTCTGTATTGAAATTATGATAATGATCCAGGACCTAACAATTTTATGGTAAACAAGCGAAGACTAGGAGAGGCAACTCAACCCAGTGGATGGGTTCTGCAAGGACACTATTTATATTTCAAATCTGGTCTACCCACTTTCTAGCTTTGTGTCCTTGATGAAGTTCCTTAAATCTTTTGAACTTCAGATTCCCCAGAGCTAAAATGGGGAGACAATGATCTAACTCAGAGGTTTATTGTGAAGATTAAATGAGCTAACCTGTATAAAACCATTAGTACAGTGTTTGCCAAATGCTCAATAAATGATAAATTTCATTATTTGTGTATTCTGCATGCCATCTCTGCTACACTCCAAAAAGGTCTGCTTTGCTTTGTTTTATATTTAGTTTGTTGTTAGCACATGTAATACATTTAGTAAATCAGTAACTATTAGACAGCCTAGTAGCATGCCTACAATGAGTTAATAAATGAATGTGTTGAACACTTTCCCTGGGCTCAGCAGTGCAGTGCATAATCAAATAGAAAAGATATGAACCCTGCCCAAAGGTACTTCTTTTTTAAAAAACATTTATTTATTTATTTGAGAGAGAAAGAGAGGGAGAGCACAAGCCAGGGGAAGGGCAGAGGGAAAGAATCTCAAGCAGACTCCCCACTGCATGCCGAGCCCAGTGTGCAGGGCTCAATCCCAGGACCCTGAGATCATGACCTGAGCTGAAACCAAGAGTCAGACGCTTAACAGACTGAGCCACCCAGGCACCCCCCCAAAGGTACTTATTAAGTGACTAATTCCATATAGAGTACATCTTTATGTTGAAGTAGGTAGTGCCAAAATGTACATTCAATAGCTATTAGAATGCAGGGTAAATCAGTGAGACCCAGGGTAGTCAGAGAAGGCTTTGGGAGAAAGTAGAAACAAAGTAAGCCTTGGAGGATGTGCATGATCAAGACAGACATAAAGCAAAAAAATATGCCCCTTACTAAGAAAAATAGTATTAGCAGGATTATGGGTGAAATGTGGAAAACAGTCAATCCTTGAAGAACATGGGGATAGGGGCACTGACAGAGTTGCAAGTCTGCATACAATATTTAACACCCCCAAAATTTAACTTCTAATAGCCTGCTGTTGACCAGAAGACTTTCCAATAACATAGTCGATTAACACACATTTTGTATGTCACGTGTATTATAAACTGCTTTCTTACAATAAAGTCATCTAGAAAAAAAGTTATTAAGAAAATCATAAGGAAGAGAAAATACATTTATAGTATATATTGTATTTATCCAAAAGAGACCTGCATATAAATGACCCAGGCAGTTCAAACCCGTGTTGTTCAAGTGTCAATGACACATTTGAGACTGGCCAGACTAAAGAGAATGGTGCTTTTTGAATGGAGAAAAAATGGGCAATGGGTTATTCTGTAGAGTTGAGGTAGACTGTAGAGGACTGTAAAAGCCAGACGAGTTTTTTACTTGAAATAGTATAAGGATTGAATGTTATAAAGTGAAAAATGATAATAATGGTATTTCATCAAGACTGGTCTTGCTGAGGTATGCAGGCAGATGACAATCAGAAGAGACAGGTGTAAGAAGGCTTGGAGGATACTGCAGTTATCCAGGTGTGACACAATGACACACTAACTCAGGTTGGAGAAAGAAATGGAGGTTTTACTGGGAGTGAAATGGCAGTCAATGGAGGGCTTTGAGCAAAGGAGTGAGATTATCTGATTTACCTTTTAGTAGGTCTCTCTGACCGCTCAGTTGAGAATACATTGAAAGGGTCAAGAGGAGGAAAAGAGACACCTGGTTGGACCCCATTTAAATAGTTTGAGGCGCCTAGGTGGTGCTGTAGGTTAAGCATCCAATTCTTGGTTTCAGCTCAGGTCATGATCTCAGGGTCATGAGATCGAGCCCCACATCGGACTCCATGCTCAGCGTGAAGACTGCTTGAGGTTCTCTCTCTCCCTCTCCCTCTGCCTCTCCCCCCCCACGCCCCCCCCGGTGCACTCCCCTGCCCCCCTCTCTAAAATAAGTAAATCAATCTTTAAAAACGTTCGGGAAAAAATGATGGTGGCTTGGATCTCAAATAAGTGGAAGAGGTGAGTAGTTACAATCATTACATTGTGAACAGGCTTCATGGGTGGGCATCTTAGGCTGTCATGCAGGTCTCCACCTCTGATTTAATGCTCTACTGTCATAGTCTTGAAATTCTTAATAATTTTCTTATAAATGGTCTCACATTTTCATTTGCACTAGGTGCTACAAGTTATGTAGACAGTCTTAATTGTGAATTGAAATATAACAGTATTTACCGATCTACGGGACTTGGGTGTATAACAGAAAAGAAAGGAGTCGATGATTACTCCAAAGGTGTTTGGCCTGAGTAATTGGAAGAATGGATTTAGTGAAATGGAAAATACTGTGGAAAACATAAAATTATGGAGGAAGGATCAGAAGCTCAGTTTTGGACATATAAATTTTGAGATATTTATTAAGCATCCAAGTAGAGATATCTGGAGTTCAAAGGAGTGTTTCAGGCTGAAGGTGTAAGTCTGAAGTGATCAAAAGTATTTGGAAGCCATAAACCTGAAAGAGAACATCTGCACAGGGAGTATAAATATGAAAGAGAAGTCTAAGTGCTGAGCCACACAGCAGTCCAAACTGCCAATGGCGGGTGATGAGGCACCAGCAAAGGTGACTAAGCAGGATCAGCCAGAAAGATAGCAGGACATTCAGAAGATGGTATTGGGCTGGAAACGAAAGAAGGAAAATATATGCAGGAAAAGTTGATGATAGCTCAAGTAAAAAGAGAGTTGGGATACGAGCACTGAATTTAATGAACAACATGAAGGTCATCAGTGATAAGGGCTATTTCCAGGGAGAGCTGGAGGCAAAAGCCCTATTAGATTGGATTCAAGAGAGAAAGAGAGGAGATGACTTGGACAATACAAGCATAAACAACTCTGAAGAATTTTGCTATAGAGCAATGTAAGAGGAAGCTGGAAAGGGACGTAGAGGTTGGTACCATGGAGAGGGCAAGAAGTCCAGATGATCCAGGCTCCAAAAATGACATGTGATTTTATAATAACAGCTCGATTTTAGATACATGGAATCTGAGCCTGCAGTGAGCCAAATAGAAATGTCCAGTGGGCATCTAGAATATAGGGACAGATATTGTCTGAGAAGATAGAATTGAAATTATCCATAGTTTAGATTTTATTCACACATAGGTGCAATTTGGGGCCATAAAAATAAATTTGCCTGGAATAAAAGTATATAGAGAACAATAGAGAATTGAAGAAACCAATATTCTGAGTAAAGTAATAAAACAAAATCAAAAGCACTGGGCAACATTCCCAACTTGCACTCCATTTAGGTGTAGTTGTATTTCCATTGGCAAATTAAGGTAATTAGCTGAATAACTAAATACCCACACAAAAGCTTTCGACCAAATTAGCTGGATATTTTACACAAAAACAGGGTCTATTATATATGAGAAAGTCTATTATTGGATTCACTTTTTTCTGCTTTTCTCAGTCTACCTAGAGAGTTTACAAGTGATTCACACTCTGTAAAGAACGCTGTTTAAAAATGATGCAAGCTAAAAATCACTACCTGCTAGCTGATATCAAGAACCTCATTGTCCACTTGCATTTCCATATCCCTAAAATTGGGATTTTTAGAATAAGATGAAGGAGTAAACAAGTCAACATAATTTGGGCGAAAGTATACTATTTGTCAAAACGTATGTAAGTATCAATGAAGGAAACTGAGCAGCAATGATTGCTTTTCACTAAGGATTCAGCAAAATCCTCACATTTCTGGCCTCACGTGCCTTGTAACCTTTAAAACCGAATCAAAGGGGCAATAGCTTTCCAAGCAAAAACGCCACATACGCACACACGCACACACACAAAAGAAAATGAAGGCCCAGCGAACAGCCCTAGAAGTGGGATGAAAATCTGGGCCTTGTTCATAGCAGGGGGAAACTCAATCACATTCCTCACAGAAACGACGCTGATGGCAGCCGACTCACACCTCAGCGGGCGCACACTGCTTCGAGCAAACGAAACGGTTCAGATTTGGGGCGTTGGATGCTCATGTTTCTCTTTGTTTTCCAAGATGATCCCGCTGACAATGATTACTGTCTACGGATTGTAATCTAAGAAGCATTATATAGAAACATAAGAAATGTCACATTGGAACTGACAAACGAGCCTTATTATGGCTCTGACAGTGGCACCAAGGGACGTTTTGTGGCAGAGCGTGAATGTTACTCTAGCAACCAAAAGAATATTATTACTTTTTTACTTCAAAAAGTTCTCCCCCCACTTTTTAAGGCAGTTCAATAAAGAGCTCAAGAAGAGGACCTGGGAAGCCAGCCAGAAGAACGTGCTCAGCGTAACCCTGCTTCCTCCGCGCCCCCAGAAGGGGGCGATAACAGCTTCCCTTCAGCACCTTGGGGCATGCCTTGGGAAACAGGGAATTTTCACCAGGAAAAACCAGCATATCATAGTTCTTCCAAACACAAAGTGTTCTCTATCATGTCAACAGCTAAGCATAGGCAGTAGCTATAGTGTTTTAGATATCCAGCAAGATTCTCCAAACCCTTATTTCTGCTCGCCTCTCTGACCTTGGCCTGGGCATTCGCAACACCTGCATCCAGACTTTCTCAACGAAAATTCCTCATCTGAGCAACAGACTCAGAAAGTAATGCAAGAGACAAAATCAGCACCGATATGGAAGCAAGAGACGAGTTCATTTATTACATACAATGGATGCTGTCAGGCATCGTACCTGAGACAAGCTGACCGAATTGTGATCGCGGCTGAGAGGCGAGATCCCAGAAGACTTAATCATGGATGTTGGGAAACGGGAGCTCTCTTTCCAGGTTGGAAGGAGGAAGCCTGGAACCAACAGTGAGTAGGTTCCTTAGCTGCATGAAGGGTGTCTCTCTGCATAGGAGGGAATAAGACCACTTTGCAAGGAGCAGGGTAGACAGGTGAGAGTGAAAACCAGGGCCAGAGGCCATGTGAGACCTGACGATACCGTTAAGGTCTCTGATCTCAAGAGAACCAACTCCAAGTCCACTCATGAATTAACTGGTTACGTGAGCCAATTTTTCCTAAAAACTACTTTGCAATGGTTTCTGTCAATGCACAAATGAAGAGTCTTGAATAATATCATAGGAATGTATAATAACAGTCAATCAACATAAAAAAATATAACCTGTAAATATTAAAATCATCAGGTAAAAGCAACAAAGATGTACCTTTTTTCCTCTTACCCAAATTCCTGTATATTAATACAAATGGCTATAATATTGTGTGTACCTACCATGTACAGGTACTGTGCTAGAGGTTTTATAATAACTAGCCTGTGGCAATCCTGTGAAGCAAGAATTGTATCCATTTTAGGACACTGGAGTTCAAGGAGATTACATAATGTGTGTAAAACTGCAATTCTAGCAGGTACTAAACAGACATGAGATTTGGCTCAAATTTTATCTGAAATCTAGGCTTTTTTTTTTAAGATTTTATTTATTTATTTAGAGAGAGTGAAAGTGGGGTGGGCAGAGGGAGAGAGAGAATCTCAAGCCGACTCCAAGCTAAGTGTAGAGACTGACATGGGGCTCCACACGGGTCTCAATCTCACAACCTAACATCATGATCCTGAGATCATGACCTGAGCAGAAATCAAGAGTCCAAAGCTTAACTGACTGAGCTACCCAGGAGCCCCTGAAATCCAGACTTTTTTTTTTTTTTTTTTTTTAAGATTTCATTTATTTATTTGACAGAGAAAGGGAGAGGGAGAGGGAGAAGCAGGCTCCCCACTGAGCAGGGAGCCTGACGCCGGCTCAATCCCAGGCCCTTGGGATCATGACCCGAGCAGAAGGCAGATGTTTCACCAACTGGGCCACCCAGGCGCCCCTGAAATCTAGACTTTTAATCACTGAATTATATTACCAGGCCAATAGGTACTAAAAATATGCCTGTGCATCACAGTAGCTATTGGCTGTCTGCTCAACAAACATTTTCATGTACCTTCTAGTAACAGAAGAGA
This sequence comes from Ursus arctos, assembly GCF_023065955.2. Taxonomy (NCBI): domain Eukaryota; kingdom Metazoa; phylum Chordata; class Mammalia; order Carnivora; family Ursidae; genus Ursus; species Ursus arctos. Next base: position 74,004,556 of record NW_026623067.1, read on the forward strand.
CAATAATAATACCCATTAGTAAAGAGGAAGGTTAGACTTAGAGAAAAAATGTATATATACCTCTTAAGTTGTCATCAAAGCTATAAATTTATAAACACATTTTAGAAGATCATATCAGGAGCTATAAAAAGTTTAGCTCAAATCCAGTGACTTGACTAACTCTACTTTTTATTTATTCAAAGGAAATTCAAAATAAAAGTAATCCAGAAGCATATGGACACTTATTACAAAATTGTTCTATAATTAAAAGTAATAATAAATCAAATATCTACAAAAAAGGATTAAGCAGTTTACATAAATTATAGCCACACTTATGATATGTGCTTATGATACAATGTGACGTGAGGTAGTCTGAAAGTACCTTTGATACAAGAAAGAGTAAAAATAGGATATAAAATTTGTATATAAATACAAAATTGTAAAATATTTATAAAAACAAGGACTTAAACTAATGCCAAAATCTGACAGTGTTATTTTTAGAGTGTAACAATTGGGGGGGGGGGTGGAGGAGGGTTATAGTAGGGCAGAGTTAAGAAAACATTTAAGAGCATCATTGTTTTTAGAAGATTCCAGTTTCAGTTAATTTTATTTTTATTTTTCTTATTTGCATTAAAAGCATGGTTTCCTCTTCTCAAAAGGCTTCTAAAAATATTAACTACTTACATTTATGATATTGGCCCTAAAATTCCATTAGTACCCTACCAGACAGGGACCTCCTTAAAGGACCAAACACAGTGTAGGGGCTCAGTAAATACTTAATGAGTGAATTGAACCATTCAATGTATTTTATATATATATATATTACATATATATACATATATACATATATATTACATAATTCAGTGGAAATATAAAGCTAAGACAGCCACAGAACATAAAATCAGAAAAAAATTATATTAAGCTATTTTCTTTGGGTACTTCACCCAATTAAATGCATAATTAACTGAGGGGATAGTTGGAAAGTATGGTATACTTCAAACACCTCTACTTTTCCACAGTAGTCTGCGATATTTCATTCATCAAACATTTATTGATTGGAAGATCATACTATTATCCTGAGACACTTGTGAAAATTAAAGGAGGTGCAATTAATAATTAATGCTGAGACCACAGGAGTAAACCAGGAAATACGATCACCCCATTTATTGATATTTTTTGTGCAGAAACTGAGGTAGGCACCGTGAAAGTAATTAAGACATGGGCCCTTCCACCAAAAAAGTTCTATTATTTATATTAATATATGTTTTCTTTATTATAAAACTTTCACAAGTCATGCAGTATCTTTCCTCTTTTTACTCAACAAATATTTTTCATGTAACTACTCTATGCCTGTGAGCCTCTAGAAACTGGAATACAGCAATAAATGAAAGAAGAAATTCTTGTTCACTCCCATATTTCAGGGGAATTTGATAACAAAAGAACAAATAAAAAGCAAATCGAATCTATCGACATTAGATAGTGCTAAGGAGTTAGGAAGAGTATAGCAAATGGGTGGTGGAGGTGGGAGGTATGGTTTTAGATAGGGTAAGCAAGAAGGAGTTCACTACGAAGAAGAAATTTGGTAAGAGAGCTGAAGAAAAAATGAGGAATAAGTCATGACTATATGAGGGGAAAAGCATTCCAGGAGAAGAGAAGAGAAATGTAGAAACCCCAAGGGAGCAGGGAATGAGGAACATTAAAAAAAAAAAAAATCAATGTGAGTGAAGTGATTAGCGGTGACAGTGAAGTTAGAGAGATAACCCAGGATCAGTACATCAGGTAGACCTGTATGTATTACCGAAATTTATTGAATAAATTCAGATTTACATTATCTATAGCTACGTCTTTTATGTTTCCATTGTAACCCAATTCAGCATTCATCTCCCCAGATTCCTTTTCTAAATGCTGTTGGATTGCCCTAATAACACCACTGATTATTTTAATTGCCAATTTCAGAAATTTTGTTTGGTCAATTGTGGATTTCCACAACAAAAATGTCTGTAATATTGTAGTCTTCTTGGTGCATGTCCACCATGATTTTATAAATGGGACAACCACAACTGCTTAGAGCTTAGACAAACAAAAGATATTTTCAGGGAGAATTTTTTCAATGGCTTTCTTCTGAATTGTCAGAGCAGCCTGACATTTAATTAGTTTTGTTTTCATTTTTAATTCCACAACCAATGCCTTTTTTATTGCCTTTACCCAGGATGGATTGCCCCCACAGTTCACCCTTGGTGTGCCACTGTACACAACGTTTAAACACCTTAAACTAAGTGTACAAAGCTCCAGTTTTATGTATTTAACTGACTCCTTAAGACATGTCCACTGGGTCCTGCCACACACACTCCAAATTTCACAAATTCAAACTTATTTGATCTCATTCACCTCTCCCACCAAATCCACCACCAAACTCCTCTCTTATTCCGAATTGTAGGGGGAGAGAGACATTTACTCAATCGTCCAAGCCAGATGCCCAGAAGTCAGGTCACTTCTCACTCTTAACTAACCTCCACATGTGATCAACCCCCAAACCTACTGACACCACTTCCAAAAATATTCGCATTTACTCGATCTTTGACAGCCATTTAGCACACACCTGGATGATTCAGTAGCCTCTGCTCCAGCCCCCTGAAGTCTAATTCTTCTCACCCAACTCCAACCTTCACCTTCAATTTATTTTTCACTCTATGGTTAGAGTAACCTTCTAAGTATGCAAATCTGAGTCTGAAATGCTTGCATGACTTGGAATGACGACAGGCTCCATGACACTAAAAATGCCCAAAAGGAGCCCTGCCCACTTATCCAAATCATTTCCAATCATTTCCCCCACATGCTTTAAGTTCCAACCATACTAAACTCATTTCTCACGTACCACATGCTCTCCTGGGCTTTTTTGAACGTATTGTTCCTTCTATCTAGAAAGTAAATTTAGGAGAACTTTAAGTCTTAATTCCAATGATACTCCTAAAAAGCTTCCCCTTCCACTGGCCCATAGCCCAGGGCTTATCTTATGTTCTTGTCTGTTCAGTAAACTGGCAACTCTCTGAAGGCAGGGGATGTGCCCCTTCATCCTGGTTTCCCAGAACCTACCTCGGTACCTGATACAATTATAATGTTCTGGAAATATAATTTTGAAAACATTAAATCAGTGCACTTTCTGCTACACTAAGCTATCACACTTATTTATCCCAGAAAGAGAGGGTAATTTCAAGGAAAGTCACAGGGGGATAAAAAGAACATAACAGAGACAAGTTCTCACCTAAGGGAAGACAAAGGGAACAATCACTTTGGTTCAAGGGAGAGAAGAAAGATGTGAGATCAGGACTAAAAGACAGACTCCCCACCAACGGTCAAATTCAGGGGCTCATAGAAATATCTAGATATAGTGAGCAGAGGTCAACTGTGATAGGACACTATAGAAACCCCAGATAGTGTGAGATGACATTCATGACATTCAGGACAGGGTGTCCTCTCCTTAGTGCCCCATCAAGAGCAGAGAGCAAGGCAGAATGGCACTGATGGAAGGAAAAGGTTCAGTACATGATTCTGAAATGACACATTAACTATTTATATTGAAATGTGTCATTTTTATAAAGTGACAATAACAGACTAGGATTTCTTTCACAGAAGAAATATAAGAGAATTGGGTGGACAAAACTTAGGGGAAAAGTTGTGTTTTTTTCTTATAAAATAAATAAAGCATGAGAAGAGGGAAGTAAAACTGTAGAAGACTCTCCTAATACACAGAAAAATTTCTGGTTGAAAAATTCCAGTCACTATTTTCGGCTGTGATACATGCTTGAATCCTAGGCCCCAAGCTGACATTTCAGAAAGGTTTATGTCATCATAATGGCTACCAGAAATCCCATGCATGCTTGAATCATATTTATACATATAAATCATCATTTTGCCACCAAATTACTAATACAACTAGAAAGAACTGGGAAAAGCCAATTACATTATGTTATAAAATATTTTTGACTTACTTTTGGATCACCCTATTTATTTTAAATATCAGCTGATCTAAATACTCTCAATCCCCATTTGGCAAAGGCATATTTGATGCCTGATTAAAACTAAACCAGACCGTTGGCTCTAAATTTTCCAAAATAATTTGTATTGAATTACATTTTCTGCTAATATAGAAAAGAGCTTTTTTATGTGACATTTTGCTGGTTGTTTAAAAATGTTTTATCAATTAGAAATAGAAGTTTAATTAGTGAAACTTAGAAGAACAAGCAGAAAAAATTTTCCCATCCCAACCTAAAATTATTTAAGTTTTTTATTTAACTAAAGGTAAGATCCAAGTAATCTTTTACTTGAAGTAGTCTGCTTTAGCAATCAAACCTAATTACTTTCCTATGCCTGAAAGCTATATTGACATCAGCAGTTTTATGAAAATTTTTATACTTCCAAAAACAACAGGTAACTTAGAGATTGATCACTGGGATACTAATGGCCATTCTCTATAGTTTTACATTTAAAAAAAAATGCTGTGCTATCCATAAAGCTAAACGATAAAGTCTATTTGTAACACTCTTATTTCCAGTGTTCATTCTTTAAGCCTGTAGTGGACATTTCCAATGCCATTTAAAATATTTTATCATTTATAGCATTTTTCCTTACGATATTTGAAAGCATGGTAAGAAGGCTTTATTTTATGGAACATTTACTGGGCTAAATAGTGTTTGAGCTCAGCACAATTCGCTGTCCACTTAAAAAAACAGTGTTATGTAGTATTGATGAGCTGGTTGTTCCTTAGGATTTCCATCCTATTTCTCAATAAAAAGCAGTCAGGGGTCCATGTTTAGCCAACAAATATGGCTGAAGTGGGTATTGGTACAAATGTCTTTATTTAGCTGTGCTGACGTCTTCAAATTTTATTGGTAAAAACACAGTGTGCTGGTGGATAGGGCTGGAATGTTGTACTCTCAGACTTAGTACCAAATTGACCACTTCATTTTGTTTGGGGAATTTAAATAAATAATAGAATAGAAGACATTAAGATTTTACTTAAGTAATTTATTTTATACCTAAAAATGTTTAACTTTTTTTTTTAGCCCTCTATTTGTTTATACCCTGTACATCTTTATTTTACAATGTCAAGTGATGTGAATGAGCTGGCCACACAGCGTGTTGAATATTATTCCAAAGAGAAGATAGAGAAGAAAGTTCTCAGTGTAACTGAGACATATGATCCTTGTTTAATAGTTCCAATGCCCTCCGATGTAGTTAATATTCTTACATTTCTGAAGCGGATAAAAGGGGAAATTTAGAGAAGCTGAATGATTTACCAATGGCCACATAAACAGGAAGTGTCAGAGGGAAGCTTGGGAGCTGGTGGCGTCTGAGTCTCTCCCTGGTATTTAACCTCCATCCCACGTGCTTCGGCATGGAGCTGGATTTCCTATTACACTTTGGACTTCCTCTTCCCCAGGCATTCTTTTCAATTTGGCCTTTTCCACTTCAATTCTGGTTTTTCCCTTTTTGTTTGCATTTGGTTCCTATCAAGGTAGACTACGCCATTCAGAATTAGCATGCAAAAGTCAACAAAAACTAGTTGTGAGAAGAAACCCTCAAAAGACAACCATGTTATGCATGTCAACGTGTCCTTGCCATAGGCAGAACAATTTTTGACAATCCACTGATTCGAAAGTTTTTATCAGGGGTAGGGAAAGAAAAAAGTTGGACCATCAAGAAGTACCGATTACACACCGTTCATTAAGGGCTTCCCTAATGTCTGGCACTGAATTTAGCCATTTATAGACAGTATCTAATTTAATCCCCACCACAACCATATGACATAAACATTATTACTGGTTATTTTTTGAGGAGAAATCTCAGGCCTGGAGACATTATGCAATTTACCTAAGGTTAGACAGTTTAACAGGTTAAGCAGAAATCTGGACTCGGCCTTTGTTGGATTACTGAGATCCTGCTACAATAACCATTTGGGTCAGCTGCTTCTCAGCCACTTGTGGGCACTCTTTCTTGAAACAATATTTCGAATAGAGAACAAGATTGACAGTTACATGATCCAAGATTATTTTTTCAACACTGGGATAGCCAATTTCTAGCAATCACCTCCTTAAAAAGGATCAAAGAACCATTTCTTTAAAAGAAAGAAAGGAGAAAAGGAGATCCCTCCTTCCTTCCTGGGTTGATGGTCAGACCCAAACTCCTGAGGCCAATGAGCAGGTAGATTATGAAACCACAGCCGAATTTTCCTTTCACTTCAGTGGAAGGAGTTGTCTTCCCAAACATTTTCACACTTTGCTTTTTCATTATTTATGTCCATTGAGTCACCGCATCACTGCTTGAAGCAGAAGCAGACATCGAGGAAAATGCCAGAGGGAAGGGCCACTTTTAGGTCACAAAGCGATTCAAGTGGTAGCACCCCTTCTCTTGCACATCCCGGCTGGGCCCCATGCCAGGAAAGCACTCCTCAGTCCTCAGGATGGCCACTGGGCCTGAATGGGCTATAGAAAGCTTTCACTTATCCTATCGTTCTGGATTGCCTGTGCTGACTCTGACTGTGGACGGGAGAGTAGAATAACAAGCACAGCCGACTGCCAGAAACTTCTCGTTGCCTCAGTGCATATCTATTTTTCAGCTGGATGACTTTTATTTTTGCATTTTTAATTCTTTATTTGTATTGCCCCTTTCCTCATGGCAATTTCTAAATACCACTTTGGGGAGCCTTTTATGTTCAGAACAGTGACAGTACCACCGAGATCTCAAGCTAAGCATGAAAGCCTGGATCTAATATCTTCTTGCTGCTTTCCTACCTAATAGGCCTGCTTGTGACTCTCGCTGCTGGGATACTAAGACCAAAGGGATGTTTACTGAGGAAAAACTTGGAGTTGCAGAAAAGCACACAGGAAGGACAACTTGTCAGAACTCCGATCCAATGACTCGTCCAATCGCACGTACATTATGCAACCATTATCCAATGGTGAAGAGCGCACCTGGCAAAGAGAGATCCAGCAGACTGGCTCCCAACCCTGTATGACCAGCCGTTCTTCAGCAAGAAAAAGTGGGTAATCACAACCACTCACTTTTTATTCACAGATATAGGAGAATGAATTTGATCATGTCTGTGGAGTGCTTTGAGGCCTCTGGAATAAAGGCATTCTACAAATACATCTTTCTATGTATAGTTGTCTGTGTGTGAGTGTGTGTATGTGAGTGTGTGTGTGTGTGTGTGTGTGTGTGTGTGCTCTTTCTCTTGAGTAATAGGACAGAAAGAGAATTTCCTACATGACGTGCCAAGTACATTTCATACTTTCTGTACGCTGTGTGCTCATATATCTAAACATTTTACAGGTAAGTTGCTTTCTGTCTTATGAAAAACGTCTCTTGGCTGCATTGGGGTCTTAAATATCCATGGTACAAACTGGCAGCTTAGTGCTTTTCATTCAGTATCTAGCAGACGAGCAAATCCCAGGGCTGAGCTATTGATCCAGCTGAACTCACAAGCAGTATGTCCTTATTCTTCTGGTTCAGTAGCCCTGGATGTAGTATACAAAATAATTTGCCGCATTCTTCAAAGTGATTTTCCCTTGGGGTAGGAAAAACACAGTTGGAAAGATGCAAAGATATTTCACTGCATTCAACAATAAAAGGAACATTTTAAATAAGTTTACTGACATAAAGAAGCCTACTTGTTTTGTTTCTGTTTGATGCTGTTTTTATTTTATTCTGTATTTCCATAAAAAAGGCCAAAAGAGTGCAAGTTTAATCAAAGCCCTTTTAAAATAAGTTTAACCTGCCCACCCTAAGCTAATCTCTTACTCTTTTATCATTTGGGGCTTGGGGAAAAGACTTCCTTTCCAAATCAGCTTTTATTAATGTTTATCACACTTTTGTTTCTTGACTTTTTATTCCTTTTTTCTAACTGATGTATCATAATATTTTCAAGATGTGAAACGATATTTTTCTGTTCCTCTTGAAAGACAAAGAAGAAGAGAGAAGACCGAGAAACAGTTGGTGGTCACCACGAAAAGATGGAACATGTCAAGGTCCTTATTTATTAGTGTACTCTCCTTTTAGAGATACAGGGTTTGAGTGCTCAGGAAGGTGACCTGGATGCTGAGTCCAGGGAAGACTTTGAATTTAAAGCAGAACTTGATCAAGACCTAAAAGCTAAGTGACCAGTGATGGTCTCTCTACAGCCCAGTTCTTCCACCTGTAAAATGACCCTACATCATAAAATCAGTGTGAGACTCAGGTTTAAAAAAAAAAAAATGTATTGAGGGTATTTACCACAATCTTAGAACATAGTAAGCACTCAAAAATAAGCACTTAATATTACGAATGGTAACATCAGTAGCAATAATGGCAGTCATGGGGACACAAAGCTATAGATCAAACTCAAATAAGTCAAACTCCTAAGAAAAATGTTTACTGCCTAGCACATGTTAGGCACTGTCTTAGACATTGTACTAGACACTGGGGGATACCAATTAAGAAGAAGAAGTCATGGTGTCTATCCTAAAGAACTAACTACCTAGTTAAAATGATACATGGGAAATATATTTAACACAAGACAATTAACTATCAAATGAATAATAAAGGCAATCAAATAGGGGGTTTAGAGAATAGAGTTCATAGAATGGAATAGTAATAGCATTCATTATCAGACAAAAATGCAGAAATAAGATATATATGTATATATATATACATATATAAATATATCTAGAGAGAGATGATTTCTTTAATATTTTTATCTACAACTCACACACATGCAATACACATAATAGTAAGCTGTCAGAAAACACAACCATTGCACCATCATCCAAATATTAATAATTCTAGGAAATCAATCTCTATTTGATAAGCTGAAAAAAAGCCAATCATAAAAAGTTAATACAAGAAAGAATTTGAGTAGCCTAAGTAGCCCAATGTCAAGTATTACATTTTAGTTTACTTCTGGGAAATTTAACATAGTTTATATCAATAAGAAATGAGGGATGTGGTTCTTTTTTTAAACAAAGGCAACAATTGGGCTGTAATTGTATAATCAATAGTCTTTTTTTGCAGGTATATGGATAGTGCCCAGAGCATTGAATTAAAGATTTTATGTACATGAAGAATGAAAGGATAATTGTCTAACAATCATCTTAGTTATGATATCAAGTAGGCATTAATGAATTAACATAATATTAATTATTAGTAGTTTTTATTACTATTCACAATTTGCTTGAGTTTCAGAGCACCAAGATAAATTTATACTCAGAATGTTCATACTTATTGCCCAGTCCTGTATTTTGCTGATATTATCTCATACTGGTTAAGATTTGAAAATAAAAACTATTTTAAAAGAGATCTATATAGAATTTAAGTTTATTACTTCAGATTTACTTATGCATTTATTAATTCAATAAATACTTTAAAAGCTGGAGACACCACTGTGCATATAACATATAGAGAGGGACATATCAATACATATAGGAATTATTAATTACATAAAATAGAATAATTGTTAAATAATGAAAAATGGTATCAAGAAAAATGAAGCAGGGGCGCCTGGGTGGCACAGCGGTTAAGCGTCTGCCTTTGGCTCAGGGCGTGATCCCGGCGTTGTGGGATCGAGCCCCACATCAGGCTCCTCTGCTATGAGCCTGCTTCTTCCTCTCCCACTCCCCCTGCTTGTGTTCCCTCTCTCGCTGGCTGTCTCTATCTCTGTCAAATAAATAAATAAAATCTTTAAAAAAAAAAAAAAAGAAAAAAAAAGAAAAATGAAGCAGAATACTACATGGATAGGGAGTCTTTTTAAAGCTCTCTTAGGAGATCAAATTTGAGCAGAGACTTCAGTGAAAAGATAGGGTGAACCATGCATGTGAAGCCTAGGGTAAGACCATTTTAAGAGGAAGGAATAGGAAGTGCAAGGCCATGATGTTGAAGTGGACTTAAGTTATTTTTAAGAACAGCAAGGAGGCCAGGATGTCTACAGGCATAGAGAAGTCTAATACAGTGCCTGAAATTTTGCTCTAAGTTTTGAATATGAAAATTTTAATTTCTATATCTACTCTTGATTAACTTAGTTTTATGTATCCAAAACGGCCACTAACTGTGTTCTTTTAGAACCCAGAAGAAAGAAGGTTAAAATTAATTTAAAGTAGTCCCAGGATGGTAAGCCCAGGAACCTGGCACCGTTAAAAGCAAAAGCAAACAAAAGTCAACAGACAGAGCAAACTGCAGAAGTAAACTATTTGGAATTATTGGACAGAGAATATATATATTCTACAAAAGACTCCAGGGCCAGAATGACTTTCCAAAGAGTTCTTTAAATTTGAAGAGAAATAATTCCCATAGTAGTGAAACTACTTTAAGTGCATTTTAAAAAATGTTACTTAATCTCAAAACCACTGAAAAGTAACACAAAAATTTAAAGGATATAACAGGAGTATTAAATAGGTTGTTTCAATTTGAGCAAAATGTCTATCTTTTGATAGTTGCAGTCTGATTGATGTGCTGAGATGATTCCAAAACTTCATCTTGGTTTAGTTAGCAACATCTGCTATGCCATTTTAAAATCTAAGAGGAGCAAAAATTTTCAACAAATACAATAAATATGTTGAGACCTCTTTCAAACCAATAATCAAATCTAATGCTCCATGGGAAGGAAAAAAATGGGCAAATGATATCCAGTACAATCTAAAGAAGCAGGAATATAAATGACCGACTAGCAAAAGAAATACGGATTTCTTTAGTAATAAAATAAATAAAAATTAAATCAACCATGACACCCTGTATTTGCCTAGCAGATGAACAAACAAATAAGGAAAAAAAAAATTCACTCCTCCTCAGCACTAACAAGTGAGTAGTCAGATAGCCATGATCTGGTGACACATAAAGTATTTCCTTAGAGTTTCAGACCTCTCCGACATGTATGACTTACCAAATCAGTTCCCTGCATTATAAGGGGACATGCTCCACAACTTTACCATTATGCAGAACAAAATTATTTTAATGTGACTTCTAACAGTGCTTTAGTCTCCATTTGATAAAGATTTAATTAACTGGGTTACTTTCCAGTATTCCAGATAAGTGATGTGACTTTTTGCAAATTCACTGAAAAGAGAAATCTAAAAGAAATTTCTCCTTCTTTATCACCATTGATAGAATAGTGATTTCTCGGGGAGCCTGGGTGGCACAGCGGTTAAGCGTCTGCCTTCGGCTCAGGGCGTGATCCCGGCGTTATGGGATCGAGCCCCATATCAGGCTCCTCCGCTATGAGCCTGCTTCTTCCTGTCCCACTCCCCCTGCTTGTGTTCCCTCTCTCGCTGGCTGTCTCTATCTCTGTCGAATAAATAAATAAAATCTTAAAAAAAAAAAAAAAGAATAGTGATTTCTCAAAATGAGGCCCAGTGATAACCGAGATCCTGTCCAGACCTATCTGAACCGAGGGATCTGAATTGGTAACAAACTCCCAGGAGTTGCTGATGCAGACAAGTCTAAGACTCACTGATCCAGAGGAAGCAAACAAAAATGAACCCATACTGGCACACAACAAGAGTCACAGATGTGCCTCAGAGACATCCACGTGCAAAGCAGCGAGCACATGAGCTAAGGCATTGCTACGTCTAAAGGCCCTTGGAAAATCAGCCTGGAAGTCCAGAGAATGTCTCCAAGAATGGGCCTTATGTTTGACTTTGGCAGCTGACCTCCCAGGCAGTCCTATGCACTGAGGCTGAAGTGAATGCAGTGGGACAACTCTAGGCAACTCTACTCCGCAGCCAAACCTGGTAAAGGCAGCGGGAAGCCAGCTGCGTCATTCCCTTACGGGCATTTCAGTTATGGCCGCCCTTTCAGTCAGCACACAGACACTTCGGCTTCCGCCTTTTACCTAAGTCTCTCAAAGGTTACAGTGGGTCTAATTTTCAGATTTTCTGCTTATTGACATATCATCATCTTCAGTGACCATGAGTCATATGCCAATAAAAGATGAGTATGTATTCAAAATAGGCAGTGCAGAATAAACGATGCATTCAGACTTTAAAAAAAAAAAAAAAACTACACATGAGAATCTTTTTTCCTGCAAATATAGACAGATGAATGGAGACTATGATATCTGACACGACGGCGGCACTCTAACAGCAATAAAGTATTACTGAGTATCTGTCAGCCTGCTTGTGGCTTGTTTGTTCACACTTAGGGCCAGTTTCACGAAAGGGAAAAACAGAACTGTATTTTTCCATTTGTAGAGCTGTAAAAAGGAAATGACATTTTTATTTGTTATATGAATAGTTTCCAATTGTTTCTTAGTTTCTTTGAAACCAGTTTTTAAAAATATTTCTGAGAACGTTAATAAATTTCCTTAAGCAACAAACTGTGCTTTTATCTACATTTTCAGTTTCTTAATATACAAAGAGAACTTGCAAAATCACTTGAGCATTTCTGCAAAAGCCCAAATGTAAACAAAGAGTAAACACAAATGCCAGGAGTCTGTTAAAATTCGACAAATGTGCCCTCTACCCACTATGCTTTGCTTGAATTGGGTTCTTTGTGTCCCCATTTCCCCTAGCCTTGGCCAAGTGCATTTTGTCTCTCACTAGTGCCCTGATGATGATGACACAATAGTGTGCATTCATTGCAGTGGCATGTGCAGAACTATGGTTCAAGGTTCTGTCATTGTTTCCTCGGGGTAACCATTCCAGGGAGCGAGTTGTACTCGTCCTTAAGGATGAGCACTACAAAATTTTGACTCTCTCGATGGCTAAAAATCTCTTTCATCCAAAACACTGTTTAATGTAACCATTTTTCTTATTTAGAGTACAGAAATAGTGCGTGAACATACAACACACTTTAAACAGTATGTTAGGAAAAAAAAACACCCACCAAGGTGCTCATAGATTTGGAGAGTTTGGCCGGTATTCACTTTTATTATAACTATTGTGAGGGGGAATTGAATTCAGAATCTGTATGGAACAATGAAGTAATTCCGAATAGCAGTTGTGTCCATATTCATCACTGATCACTAAATGGGACTGATTATAAACGGACTGGGAGACTATCAGGAAAGCACTGTTGATTTACTTTACATAGATAAACAAGCCACATAAAAAATGAAAGTACAATGCTTACTGAATTGTAAGTGATTAAACATTAATGACTGTAAAGCTTAGTCAAACACTGAAAGTCTTAAAGTCCTCACAGTACATCATGTTGAGTGTCAACGGATAAAACAGAATGCCAATATTAGTTGGAATGTTCTTGAAAAGAGTTAAGCTTTGTCAATAGCTATAAATGTACATGTGCCAATATCTAAAAATCTATCAATCTCCACACACTGTTTGTAGAGGCTGGATTAATCTGACCATACCAAAAATATTCTGCTACTGGTTGGCATCGAAAATAAACAGATCTGTAAGTAAATTTTATATGTACTTATTTGTTTATTTTGTGTCATGTGTATGAATTTTGGTATTGATGTAATCAAGTATTTATTATGTATACTAAAAGAAGTCAGAGATAGAATGAATAAATCCAATTTTTCTTTTTTTTTTCTTCTGAGCCTCTCGACAAAGTAAAATTCTATACTGAAAGCAAGTTTAAGCCAATATCTGTCAAATATCAAATAATTATTAAAAAGGAAGCACAAAAACAGTCAGACATCCTGTTTTTTTTTGTCATCTCAAGGAAGTCCCCGAACTCTGTCCTCATCCACTTTGGACAGTTATCTTCCAGGAACAATAAATTTGAGTCCAGGATGGGTGGCACGGTAATTCCAAAGCTCTGTATTGTGCAGTGATGAACTCACTGCCTTATCTGACAAAAAAGGTTCTTTGATCCTGCTATTAAAAGTTCATTTCATCAGCTTCAAAACAACTCTTTCACACAGGGACCCGGGGGAGCAGAATATTCCCATCAGTGTGGGAAATCCCTGCTGGTGGACCATTCAGCACATCAGAGCGTCATCAAAAAAGTACTGAAGAACAGTGTGGATGGTGTGAAGCATATTTGGGGTATATCTGGGAATTGAAAATGGATCAGGCATGAGATGATATTCAGAAATAAGTTTTAGTTTTATTAGGTGTGATAATGTTATTTTCACGATAATACTATATTTCTCATGGCAAATAAGTAAAACCTTAAAGAAATGAAAGTCTAATTCCCTGTCTCTTAATCTCTTTTGGATTATGGAATTCTGAGACCCAGAAAAAAGCTATGGGTCCTTTGACAGAATAGTGCACATATGGACCTACACACACATTTTTTAATGTAGACTTTTTAAACTCCTATCCCAGTTAATGGAAGAAATAGCCAAACTCACTCATGATTACAGTAAGTACTATACTTGCAAGACCATGATATTTACAGGACTTGAAGTAAATTATACATATTTTAGGATCTGGGAGCACTTTGTGATGACTGTAGAGACAGGATTTGAAAGAGTGTGGGGGGAAAAAGCCAATCAAGATGGAAGAAAGGATTCAGAGATACTTGGTGGCAAAGACAGTCTTTTTTTTTTTTTTTTTTCAAGATTTTATTTATTTATTTGACAGAGAGAGAGACAGTCAGCCAGAGAGGGAACACAAGCAGGGGGAGTGGGAGAGGAAGAAGCAGGCTCCCAGCAGAGGAGCCTGATGCGGGACTCGATCCCAGAACGCCGGGATCACGCCCTGAGCCGAAGGCAGACGCTTAACGACTGAGCCACCCAGGTGCCCCAAGACAGTCTTATTCATGTTCTATCCCTGGACCCAAAAAGCCATCCCCGGCGTGCGTATGGTAGGCGCAAAATCATCTTTGTTGAGAAAAGCAAAGGTCATGGATAAGCCACCAACTAAATATTCATCCTTACAGTTCTTTGCCTGATGCTAAATGATTCTTCTACTTCTAAGGTAGAGACTCCCCATTAGATTCACTCCCTTCTTATTCCCCACCGCCTTCAGCAGGGTCTAAGTAGCCTTTGCATTTCTCCTGTAGGTAGGAATCAACCCTGTGGCCATTAGACCATGACCTCTTTTGTATTAAGACAAAATGTTAGAGCCTAAGTATTACTGTAAAATGAAAAAAATATCTTTAGCACTGCATTTAAAATAACAACCTGCCCAAAGGCAAAATTCTCTTCCCCTCATCACATGGTGCATCTCTATTTCACATTCTGCATTTGTTCGGTGAGCAGTCCATCCCCAGACACTGAGAGGGAGAATCGTGAGAATGGGATGAGTGTAGAATGCGGGAGAGACAGGCAGCGTGGGAACAAAGCATATGTTGTGGGATTAAAGAAAATTTGGCCCAAAAGCGCAGTCATCAAGTACGCATTATGTTGATGATGAAGGTGAGGAAGGCAGACTGGATAATGTATTTTGCTATTTTAAAGACAATTCTCACTTCATCCAAATCCTTTCATTTAAAGAAAGGCATTCCTACAAAGAGGAGAGTTTCACCTTTGCAAACATACTATTTTGGGTATGTCAGAGGGAATCTACATCATATTAGTTTAAAGATTAGAGATAAAGATTACTGATAAATTTGAAGTAATTACTAGAAAAATACCCTGAAGTCTTTGAGATCTTGTGTTATTTAAAATTAAAAGACTTTGGCTTTAAATGTGTGTTAAAGAAAAATTCCAAAAGTAAAATAAATATAGTATTGCACCTGCTAGTGTTTTATCTTAAAGTGCATTGAAGAAAAGTTTACATAGACTCATTCACTTTGCAGCAATGTAGAAAAGCTAATGCTTTGTTGAAGGTTGTCCAGAATCCCCACTGTCGCCACCACCACGATTTCAACTTTCTGACAAAAGAATACCATGTATAAGTAAGATACCTGGTAGCAGTTCTTGGACTGTTGTGAACGAGTACTGGAAGTTAAAATTTTTAAGTCCACCAATTAGAATATATAAAGACTTACAGTTAAGCTACTCTTCCATAAATTATAGCACAGAATAAAATAAGAAAGAAATCCTGAGCTTGAAATGCTCCTCTGTGTAACAAAGTGTCTGAGGATAAGCGCATGTTTTGCAACATGAAATCAGGTTTTAAAAGCTGAGATTAGGAGTTCATAAACTAGGGTCAGTGATCCAAATCTGGCCCGTGGCCTGTTTTTGCATGGCCCTGAGGCTAAGGACGACTTTCAAAATTGTAAAGGGTTGTATAGAAAATAAAACAGTGAGAAATATATGACAGAGACCATAGTAATTTCCAAACCCTAAAGTATTTATTACCTGGCCATTTATTACCTGGCCAGAAATATCTGGCCAATCCCAGGTTTAGATTGTAATGCACAGGGGCTAGCCCTGAGGTACCATTTTTGGATTCAGAGGGAAAGTCCACATTATTAAGCCAGAGATACCTCTCTCCTTCCGCAGCAATTTGTGCCAGTTTAGAGCCCCAAAAAGATGAGAAATTTTGCTAGCAACAAATCAAATTCTCAAATTTCTTATTAATTTAAATCATACTAACTAGATTTGGTTTCCTTATCAGAAATAATGCTTTAGAAATAAAGTTGTCCAATGAAAATTTTAGAACTGAAAAGGGTTTTGACATATTTTGAAGAAACTTGGGTCTGAAGTGCAAAAGTCAGACTTTCTGGAGCCACTGAAAAATTCTTATACCCAACTGTAATATTCTTACTTATGAATTCTTTAGAAAAAGCCGTATCTCTCCATATGTTTTTGAATATGCCGCTTCACATGAAAATACTTACTTTAATCTAAGAAATTTTCAAATGTATTTATTCAATAACATAAGATCCTTTTAATATGTTTAATTATCTTGTGATCTAACTCATAGAGTTCAGAATTCCAGCTCAACTAATACAAATTTATCATTAAATTGGTATTCTTTTTAAATTGTATGCATGAAAATATAACTTATTATGGTATGGTACCAAAAACTAAGATTGGTCTGGCCATGAGTAGTTAAAGACTCCTGTATTATAAGTTAATAATATATTTCAGAATGGTCTTTTACATTAAATAGGAATTAATAAAATAATTTTAACAAAGTTATTTTCTCTTTTAAACAAGTTCTGCTTATAATGCAATGTCGCAGATGTCTTATTTCTTATAACATGGAATTATTAATTGTAGTTACATCTCTACATATGAAAAGTGGTATAGAGAGATAAAAGTACCATGAAAGGGGAACTAACGAGAATGTGTTCTTATAAACATAAGAAAAAGGCAATATTTTTCTTAGTGCATTTGAAAACTATCACAACAATGAAAAGAAACAAAATTGTATTTTGGTAAGTACATTTCATGTAAATAAGAAATTCTCCCCTATTTAAAAGCTTTTATTCATAAGTAGACTATTTGCTCCTTGCCATAATTTTCATTTGAGAGGCTCACATCAGAGGCCCTGAGAAACAGTAACAATATTCAGATCAAATGCCTAGCTATTTCAAAGTTTTTGAGTTAATGAATTCCTGCTATTTTGTCTAGGAAAAAAAAATATGGTTTTTGGTAGTCTACTTTAAATCTTTGACAAACTCTACATCAAACAAGGTCAAGCCACAAATGATGCCCAAGATCAACTTAAGATCAAGTAAAAATCAATAGCTTGTAATATAGATTTGGAAGGATGCGAGTCAATGTAAAAGCTGCAAGATTTTTTTCTTCATTCTTTTAAAACGAATGCACATCTTCTGTGGGTAAAACCCAAAGCAATCTCTTTTAAACCATCTATTCCGAAAGATAAAACACCTCTGAAACAACAAGCCTTTGACATCTGTGACACAGGAGACATGCAGAAGTCATTAAGGGTATCCCGAGGGGGTTCCAACAGTCGCTTCACTTTAGGGTGGGTGTGAGAAGACTTAAAATTAAATTACTTTAAAATAAAGTTAAAGCACTAAGCAATTTCCTGCTTTCGACTCAGTAGGGTTTCCCGTGAGAAAAGAAAGTAGGCAAAAAGTTCAGACAGACAGACAAACATATTTACCCCTAGGTGGAAGGTACAAATTAAATTAGCCTGCTACAAAGGGGAGATGTTTTCTCCTTCTGTTCAGATGTCATGGTAGTGAGGAAACATAGTCTGGGGCCAAGAAAAATGGCACAAATGCATTCATCTGAGCTACCATTCATCCTGATCCAAGGACTAAACAGAACACATAAAAGAACAGCACTGTTGAAGGACTTCCTCTCCCTAGTTACCAAGTTGAGTCTTGCAAAGGAACATGGGAGCAGGGGGTAGGGATCTTTCCAGAATGTTTCAGTGTTGATGGAAGTGTCAGAGGATGTTATGGAGTTAATGACTGAATCTGAAATCACATCAGTGTAATTTCATTCCATATTTCATAGAAAGAGCTGCATTTTATGGTACACAGTATGGTGTGTTTAAAGGTACATTGTGAACTTTCTTTCCCTCTGTAGCTGGAAACCAATATAGGCACTTCCAAAGAGTCAAGTATCTATTATAGTGCCTCATTAATATGCATGTTTTTGGCACTCAGTTTGGTTCAGCTGGTATGCTTTCCAGTATCTCATTCTTTATTTATATGAGACTAGGAGGTGTGACCTATGGAGCCAGTTGGCTGTCATGAATTGGAATATTCATTAAGCCTCATGAATTATGCATTAGACTGCTTATAATACTGAGATCCACATTTGATCTAGCCAGAACTCTCAACTGCTTCCCATTCGATGGAATGATCCACATTTTGGTCAAACTATATATGTGTTCCATATACTGCAGAAAGAGTATTTGTGTATTTGCTACCCACAAAAATCTTCACAATTTTGCTACTTGTGTCTGACTAAGTAGGTTTCACATTTTTTTCATGTTTGAAGGGCACAGCAGACATGGTTCTCCTCTGGCAAACTAGGTTTGAGTAGCATTCTTCTCTACCCTGATTACTATTTCCATCCATTACTGCCCTTGCCTATAAAAGTCACCAATGACTGGTGAGCAGCCTGGATTTACAAAAGATATGTAGCTATCTCCTGGTGATCCACACATAAAAGCAAAGCCAAATATAGGACAGAGAGAGTGCTTTTAAGAATTTCGTTTCTCTTATCTAAAATAAGGAAATCCTTTTACTGATAACCTTACCATTTTTGTTGCTTTTTTTTATGGATGGGTATATCCAGGCCACAAAAAATCTAATTTGTAGATTTTTGCTGATGTCATAAGATTTTTATCAAGATTCAAAAACAGTACATATTAGTTAGGCATTAAATATTCCAGTTTTTAAAATATATACATCAATAGTAAATTCAGGTCCTTAAATCCACACCTTTTGAAACAGAAAGACAAAAACAGCTGAAAAGATCAGCTAGTAAAGATTAATATAATCTCTTGAACATATATCTGCAAGCTCAAATGCTAAAGGCATTTCACTTTTTTAGATTCATAGTACAAGCTACTCGAGTTAAAATTTCTCCCCAAAAAAACCTATTCTCAAGTAAAAATAAGGGTTTTTTTTATAGCATCGATCTCAAATCTTTGATAACCATCCACTTATAAAAGTTTCTACTCTCTCTTCATGTAGACCTGCCTTGGAAGGATCTCCTATTCAGAGAAATAATTATTATCAGTTAAAGTCTAAAACATAATTTGAATTTAGTCCATTCTATTTGCTATATTCTGGAAGACTAAACTAAAGAATCTATAGCCAGCTCGACAAAAGGTCATGGGTGAGTCCCGGGTAAAATAGCATTGTTTACTGATTTTTTTAGTGAAGAGATTAGCTGTCATTTATTTTCACATACCTAACTGAGGAGCTTTAGTGGTTCCCAGCAAGAGTGTGTTCTCGTCTCTTTCTTAGCCTGTCACATCCTTGTCAGTTTCAATAAAATTACTTACCTGAATTATGCAAATGAGGTTTTGTTATGTCCAGCTCCCATTATTGTTCATCTCCACTACAGCTGAAAATTCTAGCGGACCCCTTGCTTACACTGTCTGATTCCAGGACTCCTTAGGTCAAGACCTTTCAACCTCAGAGCTTGACTTATGCCACAACCGTTTGACAAATCGCCCAGACCCTCACAAAAGCCGGTTGAGCTCCAGAGTGGCTGCTCTCTCTATACACCACTGTTTCTCTGTTTTGACATTTCCTTCTCACTTTTCCTCTCAGTAATTAGACAAAGGGAGAAAAAGACATTTGTGTTCAAAGAATGCTTTCATTTAGGACTGTGATAAATGGCTCCCCTTTCCAAGAAGCTGCAATCCCACTGCAGGACAGAAGGTTCCTTCACAAGGGGGACTGGACAGCGGAGGCCGCCCACCAAAGCCTTCCCGGACGTCAGCTTTGCCTCTAAAAAGGCTGCAGAGTGTCCAATGATCTTATCTGTGTTTTCAGTAAAACCGAAAAAGGGAAAATGTGGCATAACTACCCATGTTAAAACTATCAGAGTTGTAAACACAAGGACATTAAGTATTTCCAGGAATGTTTGGTATTAGAAAATAAATTTGGAACACAAAGGCATTGTTATTTTTTCAAGTCACCTTAGTACCATCAAGAAGTCCCTGTTCAAGTACTAAATTTCAGATTATAATATATCCCACTCCCTACTATGTTTCATATATCATCTTGAAAAAGAATGAATTAACAAAATGATCAGAGATCTGACATTTTAGTGGCCCATGACAAATTTGGAATATTTGTGAGGACGTTTGATCATGTTCTTTTAAAAATAAAATACAACTCTATCACGTTGCAAAAGGAAAAACTGGCATTATAATAAAAAAAATTTTAATAGAGAGTAATTTATGTCAACCATGTTTTCATAAGCTTCCTTCACAGTAATGAGTTAATGTTTATTGTTCTACTGGGGAAGAAAGATTGCCAAACATGCAAAATAATTGGAACTGCATGTGACTCAACTGTTGAGAGTTTCGGTGAAGAATTAGCATGTTCCTGTTCATGCTATAGTTAATCTGTCGCCTTTGCTCATGGTAGTGCATTAATTAGAAAATCACCAAATGACATTCCCAAATGAGGCAAATCACCTCTATGATCTGATATCCCACTTGAATTAATAAACCAACAAATCTACCCTTGAAGTTTAAGGTATGATAGGTAACATTTATTTACAAATTAAGGGGAGAAGATCAAGAAAATGCGGGATTTTTAAAAATATTCATTAGAAGTTGGCATATGGCATTTATATGATTAATGGAGCATTGCATTTAGACTCACTTAAGTTAGCCCTGTGAACTTAGGACAGTTTAAATATTTGCAAGAGAGCATTACTTTTATATTATATGAATTTTAGTTATTAATGGATCTTACATCTTATAATAGATCTTAAATAGTACCTATTAATGGATTTACAATAACATTTTTTTTTAATAAAAAGGAAACCTGGCATATGATTTTAAGAAGACAGTGTCAATTTACGTAAACAAATTATTCGTGGTGCCTTCTTCCTTATGTTTAGCTGGAGGAGCTAAAACAATGTAAGAGAATAAATATGTCAGAATTCCTATCTCCAAAGTCAAAACAAAGCCAAAGGAGGAATCAATTTCATTTGGATTTTTATTGAAATCTTTGTGAGGGAACAGGGTCTTTAGATGTTTCCCATGTAAAAGGCACTAGAACAGGCAGCCTGATATGCTTGAAATAATGTACCCTCAGGCCTAAAGACCAGGATACATTCTGCTTCAGAAATCTTTTCCAACATGCGGGAATGCATTCAGTGAGAAAGGGAAACCAGGAGAACTCGTTTGGTAAACCTTTAACTGATACAGTATACGCTCAATTTATGGTTTCCGCTCATTCTATGAATTGAAGAGAACAGAGGTGACCCTGCCAATGCACAACTGACAACGAGTATCAGTAAAACCCCACAGTTCCAATATTTAAAGAGAAGCATAGCTTAATGTGAAAGAGAGCTCATTATCTTTGACAAATATTAAGTTATAATTAGACATATAGTTCTCATTATGGTACAAAAAACTAGAACTTTAAATGTAAGGATATCCCTGTATGTGTTATTATGTGATTCTAAAGATTTCCAGGACATCTCTTTTGACTAGATTTTGTATGCTCCAATATCAATCCACTTAGGTTTTTTAAAAGTTCGGTCTATTATTTTTAGTGACTTATTATATGCTTCCACTTGAGTTCTGTCAACAAAGAAGGTTTTTATTTTTAAAGCAAAAATGCCTGCTTTTTCTGATGGATCATAATAAAATGATTTTCTCTCTTAATTTCAAAGACAGAGGATCTGGTTTAATTCTTTACTTAATATGATCCCTTTCAAAAGATGGTCATGATTATTCAAGAAGTCACAGTCTAAATTTATCTACTCCCTAACACACCATTTCTTTAAAGACAGTGATAATATTGTATTTCCTGAACACTCAGTATATGTTTGCCGAAAGATTATTTTTAACTGAGCAACTATTATATGTTACTAATTTCTGCTCCTGGGAAGCTCACAGTCTAAAAACAAAAACAAAAACAAAAACAGTATGCAAAATAACGATAAAACAAAGAAGAAAGCTCAAATGACATATGAACAATATTATAGGAAATTACTTAACGACGATGATTATCAGAGTAGTTGGTGGAGAGGAAACATACCTATCATTGACTATTAAGTACCTACTAAATTCTACTTGTTAGCCTAAAGAAATAATACTGTAGCCTTAGGTTAGATGCTGCTTTAAAGTTTTAGTTGATTTTTTCATGATTCTGAACAACTACTCCTGTTGTTCCAAGTATGATGGAATTTTTGCAGAAGTCAGAAATTTCCTTACCTAATTGTGAAAAGATGATCCTTCATTTATCAATCAGGAAGTGATTAAAGAAAGTGTTTAACCTATAGTTATGTTTCCACCACCTATTTTCTTACCCTTTTAACCAGGTCTTCCTACCCAATAATTTGTTGTATAGGAGAGCCAAAACCAGAAGTTCTTTCTGGAGTCACCATAGCAGAGTAGATCATGACCTCTTTATGAAAGCTCATGGCCTAAAACAAGAGATTACATTTGATTTTGAAACTTAGCTATGATGATGGTTTCCAATTTCTATTCAAGAGTAGAAAATTATATAATTTGATTTATTGCAGCAACTTCTTTTTATACCTTTCCCTCTCCATATAGTGGGTTTTAGAATACTTAAAAAAAGAAATACTTCTTGGATTTTTTGAAATATATAGGGAAAAAAATCATTATTGTCCTTCCCCCTCTCTCTCCAAATATAACCTGTTCTTCCTGCCCCTTCAGTCCCCATTCCAGTGGCTGGTACTATCCTCTCCCCTGTTATCAAAATCACAGAAACCTGAAACTCAGTTGGATTTTTATTAATTCCTATATGATTTCACATATACTATATATATATATATACACACACACACACACACACACAATATGTGCACCTTGGAAGCGTACATATGTGCCCCTTAGTTCACCCCCTTGTCACTGCCTTAATCCAGACCCTCCTAATTCTCACCTCGACAAACGTCTTAGCCCCTTGCCCAGCTTCTCTGCTGTCTCAGACATTCTACCTCATCCTCCTGTCTACAGTGGGAGTCTTCAATATAAAATGCAAATCCAAACATATGGCGTTTTAGTATCCTTCAATAGCTCCCACACAGATTTCAGGATAAAATCAAATGCCTTAGCAGAGCCCACCTCTCCACCGCAGATTCACACACTGCCTCATGGATCCTTCATGCTTTCACAGGGTGCCCCTACGGCTGCAACGTTCCTCTCTCCTTCCTCCTCAATCTCCACTTCACGTGTTCAACACTAATCTTAATTCCATAAACTTGCCCCAGAACCTTCCTCGATGTGGTGTCTGCTTTATCTGCCTTTCTGTGCTCTTAGCACCCTGCCCATTTATTTGTCGTGATACTTGTCTGTTTACATCACTAGACCTTGGACTCTTCCAATACAGCAAATTTATTCCACTTTGTTTCTTTTGGTTGCCTAGAATTTATTTAGCCTTTGATTAATATCCAGCAAATGAAGAGATTTCCAAAACAGAGGAACTGAGACTTATGAAGTTTCTGATGATTGAATATTTTGTTTCCAATAAGAACAAGGGAAAATAGAAGAAAAAATTACAACAGTAGAAATAATGACGGTGTAAATCTAGCATGTATCAGTGAGGCTATGTATTACATTTAGAAGAAAATTAAAATTAGCAGATACAGACTTTCGGTTTCAGCTCCAATATGTAAAGAGCTTAGAATACATCACCCCATCCAAGCAAAAGAAAAGCTGGCCAATCTGAAAATCAATTATTTTTCTTGAACTTTTCAGAGCACTGAGGTTACAGGGCAAAATGTCACCCTAAAACCAAGAGAGCAGGAGCGTCTTGAAATACAACAACCAAGATGTGTCTATGTGGAATTATAAACTGGTAGGAACACTTAAAGACTAATTTTTACAAACTGAATTTGGATTGTATGAGTATAAGAAATTGCTAGGAACTACAGTCTCAGGGAAGCCTTCATACTTTCACGGACTTTACTTCCAGGAACCCTACCAGGTTCTCATAGTGAAGATCTATGAAAGATATGCTCATGGCTCTGGAAGAGGGCAGGGAAGGGGAATCACTGTGAAATTTCCCAAAGCTTTCTCCATTACAAAGACAGACATAGGTTTCAGGGAGAAAGACTTTGCCAGAACCTTATTCCAGTTAGGGCCAAGCAATCATTCTACTCCTGTTTCCTATAGCTTTTCTGTTTTACTAAGGAGAAAAAGCCATATTCAGCAGGAGTCAGGGCTTCAAGGGAAAAGAGTGGGAAGTCTGCTGCCAGAAAGGAGACCAGAGGGAAGGTGGAGGAGTGAGACCACTCGAGACACACGTTTGATGGTCATAGCCGTAAGACAAAGGCCCACCGGAACATGGATATTTCATTGGAAGACAACAGAATGCTTTCTTTCTCCCATATCCTCCCACCATACCAACAGGGCTCCAGTATAATAATAGTGGATTAGAGCTGAAAGAGCTGCAAGGCACTGGCTTCCTCTGTAGAGAAGTATTAGCGAAGCTCAAAGTCTAGGAGGAAGAAAAAAAGGCAAGAGAGAGATTTAAAGCCTCTCGTACCTATAACTACAACAATCACTAAACCCAGTCAAATTCCTAGCCAGATGTCCATAAATCCTTGTAATGAAAGCCTGTTTACCTCAGTTGCTATTATCCAATGCAATATGCCCGGCTTTAAAAAAATTTACAAGGTATGACAAAAATAAAGAAGAAAACACAGTGTGAAGAGAGCAAGCAATCATCAGAATCAGACTTAGAAATGACACAGACGTTGGGATTATCGGAATTTTAAAATAATTATGATTAATATGTTGAGAGCTTTAATGGGGAAAAAACAGCATTCAAGAACAGGTGGTTTATGTACATAGAGCGATGGGAACTCTAAGGAGGAATTCAAAAGAAATGTTAAAATTAAAAATGTAGTAAAAAATGAAGCATGCCTTCAATGGACTCATTAATAGACCAACGTGCCAAGTAAAGAATCAGTGAACTTGAAGATAGCGCAGTAGAAACCAAAATGCAAAGAAAGACGTGAATGAAAATGGACAAACGAAATATCCAAGAACTGTGGAACAGTTTCAAAAGGTATACTGAATACCTAACTGGAGTACCTCTGATGGAGAAGAAAGACAAAACAAAGCAGGAGAAATATTTCAAGTAAAATTGTCAAGATTCATGATAGAACTTAAAACACAGATTAAAACAAAACAAAAAACCTACCTAAGTATATCATAGTCAAACTGCAATAAATGGAAGACAAAAAAAAAAAAAAAAATCTTGAAAGAAGCCAAAGGAAAAGACACCTTATCTAGAGAGAAATAACGAGAAGAATTACAGTAGACTTTCCACCAGAATTCATAGAAAGAAGATTGTGACCTGAAATATTTAAAGATCAATGGAATAAAATAGAGAATCCAGAAATAGACCTACACAAATATGGTCAACTGATCTTGGACAAGGGTACAACTTAATGGAGAAAAGACGGTCTTTTCAACAAATGGTGCTGGAACGTAGGACAGTCACACATACAGTTGACATAGATATAGACCTCAGACCTTTCTCAAAAATTGCCTCACGGTGTATCATAAACCTAAATGTAAAATCCAAGGTTGTGAAACTTCTGGAAGAAAACACAGGAGAAAATCAAGGTGACCTTGGATTTAGTGGTGAGTTTTTGGATGCAGCACCAAAAGCACAATTCATGAAAGGAAATATCATGATTTTATGGTTATATTTTATCAAAATTGAAAACTTCCCTTTGAAAGATAGTATTGGAAGCATGAGGGAACAGGCCATATCTTGGAGAAATATTTACAAAACATAAATCTGATTGTACCAGAACAGAACACAAGAATGAGAGAAAAGTCGAATGGAAAAATGGGCATGAGATCTAAGACACCTCACTGGAGAGAACATATAGATGGCAGATAAGGATATGAAAGGATAACCCACACAATTTGTCACCAGGAGAATGCAAGCTACATTCCTGGATGAGTTCTTGAAATAGAAAAAAGAATGATAGATGAAAACCAAGAGAATCTGAATAAAGTATGCCCTTTAGTTAATAAATACTAACATTGGTTCATTACTTGTGACAAATATACCATACTAATGCAAGATGTTCATAATAGGGGAAATTGGGCCTGAGGTATGTGGGGAAAAAAAATTCTCTGTACTAGCCTTGCAATCATTCCACAAATCTGAAACTATTCTAAAATAAAAATTTTATTAAAAATAGCATAAAACTGGATACACATCCTTCAACTTCACATGTGTACAAGGATAAGGGAAATTTCAAAGTCACTTTCAACCCTGTATGTGCCTTATTTTTACACATAATCATTTTTAACATACACTATAATTCATGATTCAGTTAGCAAATGCTTCAAAGCCTCTTCAACAATTCCTAGCATACAGCTTGACCTTTAAGAGTTTCATACATATTGCCATAAGAAAAAATGTTTCCTTGTAATGAGCTTGATCTTCTGCTGTACTGCCTGTGACTGTGACTAACAAGGGCTGACAAGGAAGCGTTCTCTGCCCTGCCCCCCTCCCCAGCACCAGCCTGCTCAGGGTCCATCTCTGCTCACTGCTCCCCTGGGTGAGGCTCCTTGGTGAAGGAGTACATGGAATCCCTCCCAGGGAGCATGGCTGAGGCAACCCGGGATAAGATGGCAAATGGACATTGTCCTACGACACCTGCCTCTACCCTGCGCTCCGGAGAAAACAAGTCTACAGTTGCCACCATGGACAACACCGACACTGGGTCTCAGCAAGGGAACTCTAGAAAAAATTGAAGTGGAGTAAGGCATCACTTAGGAACTAAGGTTTCCCATTTGCTAAATGATCAGACTTGAAAAGCTCCCTCACTTCATCTCCTAATGAGAACAAAGTCTAAGGAAAGGCCCAAGTCGGATGTTCATCACAGACTCCACTATGCAAGGTCAGTGTGATCTGGCTATCAAATGACTCCCCAGAGATGCAGGTGCTGAAGTCCTCCTGGAGCTACAAGCTCCCAGAATGAAATGCCCTAGCCATACCCATACCCTCTGTTTTCCCCCTCACCGGGGACAAAGGGAGGTCAGAAGAGGCCCCCGGAGGGCACGAGTGGGAAAGAGATGTGTGCAGTCTTCCCCTGGCAGACAAATATTCATTTTTATGAGTTGGAAGCCTCCGGCTCCCTCCCTTGAATCAGGGCGTGCTGCAGCTCGGGCTGCCACACGATGTATTTGTCTTTGCCTGCACATTATAATTTTATTGTTATGACTCTCATTCCTTCCTAACTGTGAGCCAATGAGCAGAATTATTTTTATTTACTTTGATTTTTTGGATGCTTGAATATATTACTTCAATATAGTTTATAATCCCTATAATAGCACATAATGGTTATACTTCAGACATTTAAAAGCAATTGGGCACATTCAATATGCTCGTGACATATAACTTTATAATGCCCTATCTCTTTCTGTATTAAATGTTTCATGTTAATAAATTCTAGCCTATTTTGTGTGTTTTGTATTTGAGCATATAAACACATAAAAATAATAATAACTGGCATGAATTTTTCTGGTAAACTTACAGTGTGAAAACGTAATGGAGAACAGTTGATACCAGAGGTAAAGCTCGGTAATTGAGGAAATCAAGTAGAACAGAAAGATTTCCTAAAATTCAAATTCAATAGGATTCTGACCAGATACAAAAACAACATCTTGGGGATGCAAGTTTTCTTAAAGCCAAGGAAGCGATCAATTTTACATTATGGCCAATGGTGGTCTGTGTGCAGACGAACCATCCTCTGTCTGACCCTGACTCCCGACAAAGAGCAATTTTCATTGTAGACTCGATCATATCATAGTTGCAATGTCATCTGTGGGGCTAACACAATAGTCTTCCAAAGACACGGGCTCTGCCTTACAGAAGCTCTGCAGCCTCTCTGTGTGACAGGTCTAAAGAGAAAAATGAATAACTAAACATGATGGAGCATGATGACATGACATCATCCTCAGAGGTGACCCAAGATGCAGACGCAGAAAGGAGCTCGTATGCCTGGTGCACATTATCGTCGACTGTCACAGCGGTTCCTATTGTCCTGTCAGCTACGTGCGGGGTAATGGAGAGAAGGCATGCTAGCGGCAGGAGGAAGGGACCAATCAGCCCGGGAAGTCATTTCAAGTAGATCAGACTTCTTCTCTTTATTTTCCCAGAAGAAACTCATGTCTCGTCGTACGCACGTAAGGAAAACAGAGTGTGAAACTGAGAAAGAAGGCACTTAAATAAAGTGGCCCGAAGGGTTTCAGGAATTTAATACGTATAATTTCTGTAGCTTTAGGTTCAATCCCTTGTGCCTGCCCAAGCTAATCCTTTATTTTCTTGCCAAAAGGTACTCAGCAGCTACTCTCTCTGATTCCTCTATATATATTCATCCAATAACAGCATTCCTTTTCTCTAAACCTAGGCTGACTCATGAGAAAAAAACAATTTTCTATCAGGTCCCTCTGTAGGTAATGGACAACTTGGATCCAATGTGGTAACTGTGTTTCTGACTCAGACTTTTTTTTTTCTCTCCTGAGATAACTCCATTCCTTCTCTCTTTTGTTTTCCCTTCCATGTAAGTTCCTCAGCACTGTGTGCAAGGAAAATACTACTAGGTATTATATCAATGACCTGTCATCAAGGAGTAGTTAGCTTTCAGTAGGTGCTCAAAAATGGTTGTTCCCTGATATAAAAGGTGTTCCTTTTGTAATGGTTTGATGTGACTTAACTAGAATTTTAAAAACTATGCTAGCTAAAATCTCCTCGGTTAACTTCCGAAGCAGAGTTACATCATTATTGAACTTTAATAGCAAGTTCCCAGTGATACCACACAATTTTAACGGAATCTTAAACACACATTTTTCCTATTTCTTTTTCTATTGAAAAAGGAGGCTAACTTACACTGTTACTGGAGTATTTGGGGTCAAAGGATAAATGTAAGATAAGAAAAAAATGATAAAGAGAATTATTTCTAGATTGAATTTTTTTTTTTTTACTTTCAAACTCGTTGCTTTGGAAACTACAAATCATTTAATCGAGAAAATAATGTTTTACCCATTGAAATCATGTGGCAAAGAGAGAGATAATTTGACAAAACATCTTTTCCCTCAGGAAAATTGAAGTGAAAGAAATAAAGTCCTTTTATAAATACACAGAACATATTCTTGCTTTTTTGAATAATGGCCATTTTCTTATGATTTTAATAGAGGCAACAATACTTTTCTATTTAATAAAATTTAACAAAATATAAACACATTTTTTAAAATTTGCATTACAGACAATATTTTCAAAGGAACATTAACATTTAAAGCTGTACATGTTAATCTTCTATAAAGCATAAATGGGGGTGTTTAAAAACTACTAAAATATGAATCAGCAATAATGATGATAGCATACATATGCCAGAAATGAGAAAATAAATGTACTAAATGTTTACAAAACATCAATTTGAAAATTGAATTTGTAGGGCCAAATACCACAGTAGAGCAACAGTAGACTTAGTTAATAATCCAAGTTTACTCTTAACCCCATCTGGTTTACTGTGTGATCTGAACCAGTCACATAATTTGTCTAGACCTCAGTTTCTTAATCTTACAGAATTGTTAAAAATTTCTGTATTCCCTTTTTTCATCTACATTTTGGGAAATTATGCACTCATTTCCATTATTGTAATGGCTATCTTTAAAGATATTTTGGAGATAAAACATCAGCTGATATTTAGCTGGAAGACTTCAGAATACAGTCCTGGTGGCTTATAGATATTACCCTTTCTCATTGGTCAGTGTCTCTTCTTAATTAGCTATTGTCCAGACTATTTTCATTGTTCAATGTTTTGAATTACTGCCTTAAATATTTAGCATGCATTTTTACCCCAAATCCATCTTTCACAATAAATCTAACCTATTTTTCAAACATTACCAAGAACAAGGAAAAATTTAATTCAATCTTCTCTTTCTAGCTTCCACATTATTATTTATCATTTAAGTCCCTTGTTTATTTTAACCTCCCACCTTCCAAAAATAGATTTATCTTCTGACAAGATTCCTAATATATAGTTTTAAATTAATTTGCTCATTGATGCTTTTATTATTTTCATTCCCTCCTCTGTGGTTGATTTTCTTCTTACTAAAAGGTATTCTTTTAAAGTTCTCTCAGCATGTGTCTGGGGTATAAATGCCCTATCTTTCTTGTCTGAAAAGTCTTCATGTTGCCATCATCCATACATGGCAATTTGGCTGGGCATAGAAATCCATGCAAAAAAATCATTTTCCCTAAACCCTTAAAAGACATTAATCTACTACCGTTTGAGAATAAGTATCACCCATTTGCAAGTAATCTGTCTTTTCTGTTTGCATTTAAGATTTTCTCTTTATCATTGATGTTCTACAGCTTCAGTACTATGTGTTTTTACGTGAACTTGTGTGTTTATGTTGCTTGAATTCATCACTATGTCTTCACAAATTTTGGATTTGAGTGTTCAAACCTTATTATTTTGAATATTTCCCCTCTCCACTTTTTTCTCAGTATGACACTCCATGGAGTGTGTAGTGAACTTTTTCAATTCACCCCCCATGTTTCTTTAATGATCTCTTGTTTTTCATCTATTCATTTCTCTTCCCCATTTTGGGTTTTTCCACAAATGAACCTTCCACATCACTAAGTTTTTCTTTAGCTGTGTCTAGACCCATCCATCTAGTTCTGATTTTTAATCAACTATGTTGTTAATTTATAGAAATTGCTTGGTTTTGTGTTTGTTTTTTAAATGTGCCTGTCTTTTTTCAAACAACTTGGGAAAGGCTGTCTAATACTGGGGTTATGGAATAAAAGGATTATTGTTGTCCTACACCTACACTTTTTCCTCTAATAGCTGTATCATTAACAAGGCCATAGTTTTAATCTATTTCACTCCTTAATTAGGTCCCAGTATGTTTTTTAATAAAATGAATTATATCTAGAAACCATGGAAGAATATAAGGGTCTTAAACTCAAATGCCTGCAGGAAACAATGCAAATAACATAAGGAAGTAGAACTAACCATTGGAAACTACATCAGACTGGGGAGAAAATGGCCAGTATGAAGCAAATAGCTGCTACTCAGCTGTAGCCAATTTTTGCCATGTGGAGTGTAGACCTACAGTTGCCAGATTTTCTTTTTCAAGAGAATTCAAATATCTTGTTTTTTCCTATGAACTCTCTCCAAATCTCAGCGTGAAATGAATTCATTTTTAGAATGTTTCTGGTGACCATAAAACATGTCTTTTGGCCATATTTGCAAGCAAAGATTTGGGGATCAGACATCTTGATTGAGATTTTAGCTTTTGGAAAACAATTTACTTAACTTCGCTATGCACTAGTTTCCATGTCTGTAAAATGGAGACCATGAACTGCTGTGATAATTAAATGAGGAAAAGATGATAATGCATCTTAAACAGTACTTAATACATGGTATTAAGTATATATATATACTTTATACTAACAGTAGTAATAACTTAATAAAGTTCAAGAGCTGAATAAAGTTCTTGGGGATTGTGGATATTAAACTGTACCCCAGTATCCAACCCAGAGTGGTACTTATTAGTAATACTTGTTAGTGGTACCTACTAATAATTCAACAACTGTTAGGTGAATGAATGATTACTGTTAGTTGGATAAGTTTTATTTTACAAACTTAATTGCATTCCACATATATTTAATATATAGTACTACATATAGAGTTAGCTGATATTTTTCATAGAGTTTGTGAAATTACTGTAAAACAGGAGTAGCTATGAATTAGTTCACTCAACTTGCTAAGCTAGTCCCTAAAAAAAAGTTAGACAAAATTACACATTGCAGAAAGTATTTAGATCCCAGCAGTTTTGTTTACTAGTATCCTTTACATACAAGTATGTGCGAAGTAGCTTACGTGTACAAAGATTCCAGGATCTAGATTGTCAAAAGAGAGGACAGAGAGAGAAACAAAGTTGACATTGTAGACCATTTCCCTGGTTCAAAGGGGCTCATGGTTTGGTAAAAGAGAAGATAGCACACATATAATACAAAGAAAAAAAAGAAAAGTATGTTTAGGGGGAAGAAGACGGTTGGTTAAAGCACAAATCATGGATAAACACCTCACAGTCTCCAAATAATGCACTGATTTTCTGAAAAGTGCCCTTTTAAGTCCTCCACGTGCATGGTTGCTGGAAACGTACACTAACTAAATCTCAAGGCTGAGGAACAGGCTGTTATTAGGGGAGTCTTTCAAATTCTAGCTTAGCTTTGTGGCTGAAGGTCATGGTTCTAAATTCACTTAGGTTTGGAAATCAGGAATATTTGGAGGCTCACTCTTTTTCTTAGTCTGGCTCTATTTTGAATAGTTATTCATTTGTGTTATAGTAAAAGAAGCACATTCTAGGTTTAGTTCTGGGCTCAGTAAAATTTTGAAGTTCAATGTCAAGTTCTACCATTTCTTCACATGTTTAGGTATGTATTTGGGTAAATTTAAAAATGAGAAGTCTGGGATGAGCCAGGCCTCTCCCCAGATGGTCTAGTCTTCTCAGAACTAGGCCACTCTCCTAGATTCTTCTGGTTTGTGGCTTTGCCGAATGCCCTGAGAGGAATTTGGGCACGATCAGCACACCTTCTCTAGTAGCAAGAAACTAAATTAACAAATTTTACTTTGTGATGGGTCTATGTCATTTTCTTAATTTATGAAAATTAGTTTGAATAGTTTCATTTCGCATTCAAAACTTTAGCCCAAAATATATATAACTGCCAACAATTTCATAATGTAGATGGCTAAATGAAAATAAGCGATAAATACATTTTCTCTACCCCATAGCTATTCTCCTATGTGTTGAGCTTCCATCTGCTTGCCTTTTGTTTTTGTTTATGTGAAGCTTTACATTTTGCCATCAATATGTTATGTTGTGTTGTGTTAACTTGTAAGCTGAGACAAAGATAATCAATTACACATTTTCAGTGACATTTTAGTTGACTGACTACTAAAATCTGATTTGAAAATTCAGCAAGGATGTAATAGATTGAATTACAAGTATTTTCTGAGGACAAACTCCTACAAGGAAAGAATTGGCAATTTCTTAAAAGACAAAGACCTAAATGACGATGTCTCTGTCATAAGCAAAAAGTGAGTATGCTCATGGTCTAAGAAGTCCAACTTCCAGAGAAGACTTATTCCCATTATTGCCTTTCATTCTACTCTCTATAGAAAATGCCTCCAACTGATGATTCTCCAAGTATTTGAGCTAGTGGAAGGGTTTCCAATATCTTTACTTTAAAGTGAGCCATAAGAGGAAGAAATGATGCAAAGAGCTGGTAACACATGAAGAATGAAGGTTTACGCATAGAATGACAAGCAGAGTCACATGTTTTAGAGATTTATGCAAGAGGTAACTAATTCTCTATATAAATAGTTTTATATAGTATAGCAGGTAACAGACATAGTTAATCATGGGTGTATTTGTTGCCATACTCATAGAGACACATCATCATCTTCAGGCTCTTTATCAGCATGGATTTGTTCTGCAGATTTAACACTAGGTATGGGCCATTTTAAGGCCAGATTTAAAAAAAAAAAATGTTCAACCCTATTGTAGCCAAGGAATGATATTATCAAAGTAGTGTCATTGCCTTCAACAAAAGAATGACACTGCTTGAATGCACAGGGTGATGTAGAAAGGCTTCCCAGAGCAGACGGCACCTGTCACCTCATCTCAGTTTTTCCACCTTTTCAGTTACAAGGTCTTCCCCACTCCTTTTTCATTTTTTGCTTTTTTCCATTGTTCTCCATATTTCAAAGATTTCTGAATGCTAAATATATTGCATTTATTTAGTAAAAGTCAGTTTATGATTTCATGGTATCTTTGTTAATAATCATATAGAGAGAGACATATTCTATGATTCTGATCATTGCACTGCACTGGACTATTACAATTCCAGCCAAAGT
This sequence comes from Ursus arctos, assembly GCF_023065955.2. Taxonomy (NCBI): domain Eukaryota; kingdom Metazoa; phylum Chordata; class Mammalia; order Carnivora; family Ursidae; genus Ursus; species Ursus arctos. The sequence goes on from NW_026623067.1 coordinate 74,038,913, forward strand.
GTCAATTTAGCCCTCTTTCAAACCATCTCAAATTTTATATATGTCCAATTTTATTTGACCTTAAATATATATGCATGTGTGTTTAATATAGTCTTATAAACCATTTTTGTAGGCCCTGTAAGCAATACTAATACCAAGTTACTTTAGATCTAATTCAATTCATAGGATCCCTTAGCACATGTGTATAAAGGACACATCTCTCACAGGACAAGAATTTGCAAAAGGGAATAACACTTGGGGAAAAATTTACATATATGTGCTGAAACCACACATATACATGTCAAAAACAATCAAACATCTATGAGTAATCTAAAAGCAATACTAATGAACCAAAAATTGGCTATAATTTTAAAACATTTCACAACAATCGAAAAAAATGTCTAGAAAGGGTTAGGCCTCACGATAATCAACTAATGCAATTCAATGCTTGTAACCACTCCATACAAACAGGCTTGGATATTATTTTTCACCAAGAAAATAAACACTTGTCTTTGGGCTGACTCCCATGTGGCAGAACCAGGGCAAGGCATTTACTGCTTTTCTGCAGCTCTTTGAAAAATCAATCCAAAAGAGAAACTCTGTAGAAGACCCATCTTCTTCTTGTTTCTCTGATATGTTGTACTCTTAAAATGAACGAAAGTAAAAGAAGAAAATGAAAGAGGCACGCAGAGCAGCAAAGACGAATGATGGAGAAAGCAAAACCAGTGCTTCCAAACATCAAATCAGAATGTTGCTCTTGTCCTGGAATTCCCCTAGAGTTACTTAGGACAAAAATCTGGTCCACTGAGATCAAAGCCAGGAAGAACAAAGAAAGTCAGAGTGATAAACAGCCTACTAGGAAGAAATCCCAAACAAACCCTGACAGTTTGTGGAATGACTGGAATAAAAATCAGCTGTTCAAACTAATCTCTCATTTCGTCCATCAAAATAAAGATGGAGCTTTCTGTGTCCTTGACAAAAGCTGGGCACCCTGAGCCTGACTACTTTTCTAAAGTGAGAGAATTGTAAATTTTTTAACTTATTTATACTCACAGTCAAACCAGGCCTTTCTTGCTTCCCTCTCAAGGAATTATTTTGAAAGAAGTCACATCCACCCTCACTGTAGACCTTCTGAAACTATGAATGGGTTAGAATGTTTGAATAGTATGAACCACACTAATTGCTCCATGATCCTAAGGCCTTTCTGTAGTAGGCAACACTGGTCATGTATAATATTAATAAAAAGTCTCCAGAATTTGTCCCATTTCCTAATTATCTGAACAAAGATAAAATATAATTTAAAAAGGGTCTCAAATATACTCACATCCCTTGGTGGAAAGAAAATGCCTTTATTTTTTCTACAACTGACTCGATCCCTTTAAAAATTCTTCATCCTTCTGGGTAATGAAGGTAGAGTTAGAAATGACTATAATTTAGTACAATCAGGTAAGCTTAATTCAACCTAGTAATTATAACAACCTTTACAGATAACTATGTTCTGACTGGGCAACCCAAGAAAATGGTCAGTCTAATGAAGTCCTACTCCCTACCCTTGCTCCTATCTGAGAAGGTGTCTTGGTGTATAGGGTAATGTTGGCATGTAGCCTTGTGCTGGTAGGGAATGAAGAGTTTCTCAATGTAAATGGTTCCTTCGGGATTCTTCCAAGTCCCTGGCTGCAGAGTGCCTGAACTAGCTGCTCCCTGGACTGGTGACACCTGAGAAGCTACCGCAGCCATTAGGCTGTCTCACTGTGATGCCCTAGTACTGTGGTACCAAAATTATCCATACAAGATGACCTCTTTGCTCTTAATCAAGATCTGAAGGCCCACCAGTCATACTGGCATCCATTTCCCCTCACTGGGGCAAATATGGGTCACGAGTGCTATGTTCATGCCATGTAGGAGGAGCAACACTGTCCCAAGCCAATAAATCCTGCCCTTTCCTTCCACCTCAGTGCCATATTGGAAGTTTCCAGGTTTGAGGATTCTCCTGAAAGGGAGCAGCATACTTATAAAAGCACACCACTAGTATGCCAGTAAAAGTACACCACTAGTATGCCAGTAAAAGTACACCACTAGTTCCTGTGTCCTAAGGCTCCCCACGAAAATTCCTCCTTCCTGTGGAACCCACTGGTGATTGCTGTAAGGATAGACAGTACATAAGAATGAGAACACTGATTTATTGCCACTTTTTTCTGTGACTTTACTTTCTCTTGCCCATAATCTTCAGAGATCATAAGCGGCAGATCTCAGTTCTATCATATATTCTTTTTACTCCAAGGTTATCAGTCTCATGGTGAGAAGTCCTAGCCAGAAAGAACATAATTTCTATACCACAGAAAATATTTTATGGTCTGGATTCTGAAGGCTTGATTTGATTTACTAAATAAATTTACAAAATTATATCTCGCCTCAAAAGACTGGCTTTCTTCATGTGTTCTCAAATGAAAATCTAAGTGGACAATAAATTCTTAACCAAGACTTTCTTGTTCTAGAGATTATGTACTGTTCCCCTGCAATACAAAAACTCAAACCACCATTGGGTGGGAAGACTCAGAGAACATAAATGATAAGATACAGCAATACATCTGAAAATATTTTTTGAAGTATTATCCATATTATACTTTGGACCAGGATTTTTAGATACATAAAAGTGTTCTAAGGTTTGATATCATGGCTTTATCTTCTTCACAACACCTTCTAGGTTGAAGACAGCTGTGAAACACATGATCACTCACCCTGTAATGGACAGTAGGCATCTGGCAATTCTTTTGGAAAGCTGAGCTATGCCTCCCAGTAAGGGACAATGAAACCCGAATGAGAGACAGAGACTGATTTAAAGCTCAGGTAAACAATTGGACTGCTCAAAAGAATGAAGCAAGGTTATATGCACTTTCAAATAAATGATTACATGAAATGGTCACATGAGAGGGACCATGGGCAAGTCGCAGCAAGGGTCCTTAGAAAGCACTCAGTAGTCAGTGTTGGCTTCTCTCCATTACCCTGTTCTTTCAAATGCTCAGCAAGAGGGTAAGTCATGAAGCTGAATAGTGGCAGGTAGAAAGAAAGAATCATAGCAGATATTCAGGACCTATAGATAAAAAAACTTAGGTAGAGCAAAGAGGAAACTCTTTCCAGTGGTGTTTCTAAAGCCTCTAGACCAATGGAATGTAGCTACCTGCTTCCTGAGGAAAATCAATTTAAAAAAATTTGATATTGCAGAGAGGTATTGTCTCTGTATTAGCAGGGGATTCGGGGTACCGTGTAATATAAAAAGAGATACCAAAGTAATGTCCTAGGATTCATAGGCATTCAGAAGATCTGATGAAGATCTCATGTGTTTCTGACAGGAGAAACCTAGTTGCCTTTTACTCATTTTTCTAGAAAGTTGTTTGGCATTTAATACAAATAACATGAATTTATTTTCTCTCTTCCCAAACAACTCAGGATACTACAAAGTTACATTTGTGGTCATCCTTTTTTCACTGGTCTAAGGGGGCTCTGAATCTCACTAGTTTGCAGTCAATATTGGCTAAATTTGGCTTCCTCTGTACTTCTCAGAGCACTTAGTTGGCTGTATGCTCACAGGAAATAGGAAAATGATGCAATGGAAGCAATCTTTGCCTAGATGGGGAGAATTAAACTGCATATCTTCAAAAGTCTAATTACCCCCCCCCCCGTTTCTACTCATTGTGAACCTAAGAATAAGAACCCTTCTTTGACAGTTACAAACACGGTCATTCATAAAGTAGAGCTTCATGAGCAAACCTGTTCTGGAGCATCTAGGAACAGGCCAATATTAAGTGTATAAAACTATTTCAAGGAAACCTAGATTCTCCTCCCCTCCCCCAAGTGAAAATGATATTAATACATTTTGATCATTGAATTAGCCAAATATTAGTGTCCTTGGAAAAAAGCGTATAATATGTCTCAAACATTTGGGTAATTTTTCCTAGGTAATAATTATTATCATTAAAAATCATTTAAAAATCTACAAATCACTTTTTGCATTTATTCAACAAATACTTATTGAACAACTACTATGTGTCAGACACTCTTCTATGTTTGAAGGATTCAACAATTAACAAAACATAAAACTCCACGCCCTGTTAACATTGATGGTGTTTCTTCATGATTACTGTTAGAAGGCTTAGAGAAATATTTCTACTTCACTTCAAGCAACTGTATAAGGCGGTTTCTTAACTAATCTCACTTGTGGCTTCCTCTGGTTTTCCCAACTTTATTTTCTTTTGTTATTTTCATAACAAAAAAGAAAATTATTACGTATTTTCAATTTATTATATTTTGTTATTCATAACCCATTCCAAATTTTCTTTTGGAAAAAAATGAGAAAAATCAAATTTAAAATTCTCTTGATCTGAGATATTTTTCCTGAGCTTCAAATCTGCAGTTTGGATGTCTACTCTTTGGCTCCATAAGCATGTGAAGTTACAAACACAAAGCCAAACATCCTTTTCCAAAATCCTATTCAACAGTCTCTCATATTCCCTGTAATGTTAAAGCCACCACCCACTTCCAAATTGACCAACACAGAAACCTACACATCATCCTCAAATTCTTCTCTTTCTTTGTCCAGCCTATACTATGAGTTCTACACTTGATACTTCTTTTAAATCTATCCCTTTCTATTTAGTTATTACTGGCACTACCTTGTTTAAAGACTCTCGGTCCTGGTTATGTAGATTCCTGCATTATGCTGTTCACTTCCTTTCATTCTCGTTTTTTTTTTTTAAGATTTTATTCATTTATTTCAGAGAGAGGAAGAGAGAAAGAAGAGAGAGCAAGTGAGCACAAGTATGAGCAGGGTGAGGGGCAGAGGGAGAAGAAGACACCCTGCTGATCAGGGAGCCTGATATGGGGCTGATCCCAGAACCCTGGGATCATGACCAGAGCTGAAGGCATAACCTACTGAGCCACCCAGGTGCTCCTTCCTTTCATTCTTTAAAAAGTAAGTCCTTTAAAATATATTTACAAATTTGATCAAGTCATTTTACTGTTCACTATTTCATTGAACATATCCTGCCCCTCTACCATGAGACCTCATCTTTCTTTCCAGTGAAGTGTATGTGTAAATGTTTTAAGCTTGATGCATTATTTACAGGTATAAATTTAAACATGTTTTATACTTTTATTACCAACATTTTAATTAAAATCTCACTATAAATTCATTAGAGAAGTGAGGGATTCAGAGAAAAGGTGGTAATACTTTGTCAATACATGAATCATGGTACTTTCCTTTAAAAAAAAAATATTGTAGCTAAATTAGATCAAGTTCCACTGGTGATAGTTAAGTTTAATAAATCGCCTTTAAACTAGTTTTTACTTTCATACAAAAGCTAAAAATGGAATTATAAAAATCAATATGTTAGGGAAAAAAAGATAAAAATTTAAAAAAAATAGACTAATAGATATGTAAGATTATGTCCTAGAGTAATTGAAAAGAAAATACTTTTAAAAGAACAGGAAAAAGCCATAAAGAAAGCAATTTAGGAATAAAGAAATAGACATTATCTTACATTCTTTTTTGTTCTTCTTTTACACATTCAACCATAGTTTTGGCACCTCAAAGTTGTTTAACTGAATATATTTGGCATGCACTCAATTTTGTGATTCATCACATAAATTTCATACATTTAAAATTTATTATGAAATTATTACTTAATGTAATTTTCACATTTAAGCCATATTTGAAAATCATATCTAACACCTACATCTAACAAATCTTGAGAGTGACAGGTTTTTGTGTATTTTTGATTTTTAAATTAAAATATTTTTATTTGTGATATGCTTGGGTGACTCAGTCGGTTAAGCATCAGACTCTTGATTTTGGCGCGGGTCATGATCTCAGGGTTGTGAAATCGACCCCTGAGTCAGGCTCTGTGCTCAGTGGGGAGTCTGCTTCTCTCTCTCTCTCTCTCTCTCTGCCCTTCCCCCTGCTCGCACTCTCTCTTTCTAAAATAAACAAATCTTTAAAAAATATATTTTTATTTGTTATCAGATACTAGTTGGGTTGTCATTTTCCTTTAGATGACCACTTTACTGAGTTTAATAGTGTCTCCCCCAAATTCATGTCTACTTAAAAACTCAGAATGTGACCTTATTTGGAAATCGAGTGTTTGCAGATGTTAATTAGTTACAATAAAGACACACTATAGTTAAGTTGGTCGGTAAATCCAATGACCAGTGTACTTATAAGAAGAGAGAAATTTGGACAGAGACAATGACATACAAGGATAACACAAAGTGACAAGAGAGACAGAGATGGGAGTGCTGCTTCCAGGAAATGCCAAGGATTGTCAGCTACCACCATAAGCCAGAAGAGACACGAACCAGATTCTTTCCTAGAGGCTTTAGAGGAAACAGGGTCCCTGTTGATCATCTGATTTCAGATATCTAGCCCGCAAAACTGTGAGAGAATAGATTTCTGCTTTTCAAGCTACCCAGCTTGTGACAATTCATTACGGCAGCGCTAGGAAACTGATACAATAATGAAATTCTTTTTTTACATTAAATTACTGTGAGATTGAGTCGCAGAAGAGGTTGTGATGACTCTGCTTACAAAAATCAGACAAACACATGTTTAAGAAATAGCTATTTAGAGGTATGATTTTATATAGAAGTGGATCATCAACTCCCTCAATTTTATCCTTTCCCTTGCCCTAAAACTGTAAAAAAAAAAAAAAAAAAAAGAAAAGAAAAGAAAAATGTTTTTTAATCAGAAGATGGTTTATAATACCTATATAATTGAAACGGGATAACTGGGTAGAGTATCTCAATCCAAGGATATCCTATCTGCTTATCTCTCTTCAATTCCCACACCCCCACCCCAAGGAAATGGGTAAAGTCCACAAGGGTCATGAACCAGACAGGACTCAATCCCAGGTCTGAGCCACCACTAATATCACCAGAGGTTCTTTACCACTATCTGTGAAAATGGGCTCAACTTCACTCTAGTGAACTTACATTGGAAATATTTCAAAATAAATAACTTAAAATGGACTAATTTTTCAAAGGAAGAAAGGACCTTGGAAAACATCTGTTTCATTCCTCTCATTTTAAAGACAAGAAAACTAGGATCAAAAGAGCTCAAGTGGCTTCCCTTGGTTACACAGATAATTCATGATAGAATCAGCTGGAATCCACACCTCCAAACTCTTCTCACCCCAATTGTCCTTCCACTGCAGCTCCCACCTGGTATCTGGCTTTAATCAGATGCTCACACACAAACCCTCACCATTTCTCACATTACAAGAAGTAGTCAAATGCACTTTCTTTGGTTTTGCTTTTGTGAAACCTCTATATTTAGAGTCCTTGCATAATATTTTTAATATGGCAAAATGTACTTACAGCTAAATAATGTGCTCAACAGAACTCCTTTTTCTCACGAGAATTAGTGTTTGTGGCAGATGCTAGATTGACAGACTTGAAGACTTGTTTTCAAATTACTACCGGAATATTTAAATCATAAAAAAAAAAAGTAGAGCAAATAACTGTATTTATGTTTACCAGCCTGGAATGATTTTTCAATATGTCAATGGATTGCAAGTAAGTTCCACAACAGAGATTGAAGATGGTTACAAATTTTATCTATATCCAACAGAGATGTTATAGTAAAACACATGCACATAGAAATGTGATAAACACACACACACACCACACACACACACACAGAAACACACACACATGTATATAAATGACAAAAGCAAAACTGGCTTGAGAAACAGAAATGTTCATTGAGAAATCTACCATAAATTTGAAGTTGTAATCAATGGCCAAGTTCTGGTCATGCCTGTTGCCAAAAAGAAAAGTAATGGCTAAGCGAATACAATTAATCACTGTATTTACATAACCATCATTTTCCTATGTAAAGAGCTACCCTGGTGAGTGCTGTAACACTTGTCAATTAGTTCTAATTAGTGTTTCTGCCTTTAAATGCTTGACTCCACTTTCAATGACAATTGTTTGCTTGCCTATCTTAACAAATACGGTGCTAGATAGGCTGCCATGAGGTCTGCTACATTTTAAGCAACAACTATCCAGCCTCAACACCCCTAGTCAGGTAGGCTGTGTAGGTACAGCAATTTCTTGGACTTGTTGTGGGCATCCAAGGAGGACCCAATCATTGGGTGCCCTCATGAAGACAAATTAAACTCCTTCCTCAACCTCCTGAAACAACTAAAAACTTCATTGTAATAATTTTGCAACAACTTGGCCTTTAACTTGGTCCTGGCTTAGGATATCTATAAACAGCTCTGAGAGCAGAGGTGTAAGAGATGACTGAATGAAAAGACATCTGTTGGCAAATGACTTGAATACACGATATGGAATAAAAATTTTCCCTCATGAGTATATTTGAAACACGTGATGAATATCTAGAGATGTGAATAACCAGAGATGTGTATTTTATACATTTTTCTATATTTGCCATACCATCAGAATTCTCATTTTCTTAGAGATGGCAACATGCACAAATCTTTAAAATTTGTTTTGAAAGTATGAATGTTTAGGCATTTTCTCTTATGAGATTTCTTTAAAAAGACGGGGGCGCCTGGGTGACTCAGTTGGCTCAGCGTCTACCTTCAGCTCAGGTCATGATCTTGCGGTCCTGGGATAGAGCCCCATGCCGGGCTCCCCCACTCAGCAGAGTCTGCTTCTTCTTCTCCCTCTGCTCCTGCCCTCTGCTTGTGCTTTCTCTCTCTCTCTCTCTCTCAAATAAATAAAATCTTAAAAAAAAAAAAGTCAAATTATCCAGAAAACAAACTTTGTCCCTAAGTAAAGGTAATTTCCTTCGGACTTGTTCTGACTCTCCCATAGAAATTCACCTGTGCTTACAGCCTCTGCTCTTTTAGTCTTGTGGAAGCTAAAGGGACAGTGTGGCAAATAGATGGAGGTGAACGATGTTCCATTCATTCTTTTGAGGATCTTGGAATGGAGGTTTGTCTGCCCTGTAAGTAGGCATGGCCTTCTGAGAGACTACTGATAGTGCCTGTTGCATGGCCCACAACAAGGCCTGAACAGATATTTGCCAAGAGAGACAGTAAGACCAAGTTTCTGGTGATTCCAAAAGATTAGCAAATATGCCCCCATGGAGAAGGGAAAGAGAAACCCATCAATTTTCTATATCAGAATGGCAGTTGTATTTTCCATCTGAAATTAATCACTGTAAACCAAAAAATACCATAGGAAGTTAAGATGATTCAGAATCTTTCTTTCAATGTGCTGTCATGGTAGAAACATTTCTAGGTTCAAATATGAAAGTTAGGAAATCAGGAACTCAAGAGAACTGGTTCTCAAAAGTTATAGGAATGTGATCTCAAGTGGAAATGCCTCATGAGAAGATAACAGGCAGAAAGTTTTCTGTTATCTATTTAGAAAACTTCTTTCTCTAATTCCTACCTATAGCAGTCTGACACTCTTACATCTGAAATGAGAACTTGAGTAGAGAGTAACAATTCCAATATCTTAAAGTGTAATGTCATATTTGCACTGATCAGCAAACGGAATCGCTAAAGGACCAAGGTCTCAAAAAATGCATTCTATGGAAAAGCTGATTGATTTCATATATATCAAAATATTCCCGAATCTAGCTATGTAATATGTTCTCCTGCTTTTTTAAAAAATACAAGCATCCAAGAAATTTCCTTAAGATTTTTTAATTTTTAAAATATAATTTATCTGTCAAATAATAATAATTATTAGCTAATGGTCAAAGAATCACTGATGAAAGTACAACAATCTTTATTCACATATATAACCCAGAAATCTTAAACATCTATTTGAGGAAAAAACCAAAACAAAACAAAACAAAAAACCCCAAAAACATCTATTGGAGGAAATAATAGGTAGAATTAAGTGAGTATGGGACTACTTTGCAGAAGGTATTGAGGGGGGCGGGTTTAAACTTTCAGCAAACTTAATTATTCTTTTTATCTGTACAGAAGATAAGTGGTCACATATGATAGCTTTGAGATAATAGCTTTGCTTTCTTTGATGAAGAATTACACCAAATTATGTTTTACGTTATAAAGTACTGTAATAAAATTGTTAAAATGGTATTGTAAACTGATTCACTTTTTTGGAGGAAAATTTACAATTTCTATTAAATACATTTAATAACTATATTTATAAAATGCTCATCATATGCTAGGTACTGTCCTAAGCACTTACAGTCGTTCTTAGACAATTCTATAAGATAGGTACTACTGTATTTCATGGAATCTAAAAAGCCATTGAGTATAACAGGTACCTTTATATTATACAAGAGAAAGAAAAAAAACAATGAATTATACTATGTACAATATTTTTATGCCACTTATAACTTTTATTTTTAGTTACTCAAAGAGCTCTTCTACAGTCACACCTGAACTTTTACTGTATATCACTCCCATGGATATATAACACTGAATATATAAATTAAATCAATTGGTTAAGATTCTTCACAATGTGGGGTCCAATTCTTCCTAAACACTTTTTTTTGCTCAGAGGTAACAATGTCTGTGTTTTTTTGCCAACTGTTATCCACTAGTCCATCAAGATTGTTGGTGATGTGATATTTCTTTAAAGAATTCTCTACTAATGTTTCTACGGTTTTCTACCAGGCTTTAGACATCCATTTGGCAACTTTTGTTATTGGCACTCTTTTTATTAAATGAAGGTGTCAACAGAAGGTTTTCAGACACAACCAGGACTCATTCCTCCCTTCAAGGGCCTTAAATGGCCTGTTGAAGGGTTACAAGCATCCAGTCATGGAACCAGTACTAAAAACCTGGGTGCACATATATCAACAATGACGTCTATGTCATGCTGTTATCCAGCTGACAAGGATTGTTAAAACGGCATTAACAGGGAGATGGATTCTGACCTCAGAAATGTTAAATTACTAGAATAAATGAAATACTAGGAGACAGAAATGATGAGAGATAGCTTTGTATAGTGCTCTGTAGCAGACCGTGTGAGTGCTACACACAAGAGTCCTCACACAAGAGGCAGGTATGCAACTTCGATCTACTTACTAGCTCCCTGACTTTGCATAGGCTATTTAATCTTTTTACTAATGAGTTCTCTCAACCATAAACTAAATATAACAATAGTAACCTTGCCTTGCAAGGCTATTTTGAAAATTAAAAGCAATAGTAAATGATACACTTCTGGGTACTTATTCAGGAGAAACACTCATAAATTATAATTATATATAAATCTAAAGATAAAGATATACATATGAATGACTACTGTTTTTAATGTTGAAAAATCAGAAACTCCTCAATTTGTATCAACTTATAGTCATATAAATTACAGTATATCAAGAATACTACAGCAGCCCCCCCTTATCTGTGGTTTCACCTTCTATGGTTTCAGTTACCCATGGTCAACTGTGGTCCAGCATCTGACGATCCTCCTTTTGGAGGTATTGTCAGAAGGGCAATAGTAGCCCAGTGCTGTGTCAAAATGCCTATATCTTGTACCTCACTTCGTCTCACAAAGTCGGCATTTTATCAGCTCACATCATCATGAGAACAAGGGCAGATGTAGTGCACTGAGATATTTCAAGTGAGAGGGAAGGAGAAAGACCACATTCCCATAATGTTTATGACAGTATATTATTATTATTGTTCTATCATATTATTAGTTATTATTTTTAACCTCCTCCTGTGCTTAATGTATAAAATATACTTTACCATAGATATGTTCATCTGGGGAAAAAAACATACTATATACAGCGTTCAGAACTCTCTGTGGGGAGCGCCTGGGTGGCTCAGTCAGTTGAGCGTCTGCCTTCGGCTCAGGTCATGATCCCAGGGTCCTGGGATCGAGTCCCGCATCGGGTTCTCTGCTCAGCGGAGAGCCTGCGTCTCCCTCTGCCTGCCACTCTGCCTGCTTGTGCTCTTTCTCATTCTCTCTCTCTCTGTGTCAAATAAATAAATAAATAAAATCTTTAAAAAATTTTTAAAAAAAAGAACTCTCTGTGGTTTCAGGCATCTGCTGGAGTTGTGGAAAAGAAGAGATTAATGTAAATACCATTAAAAATAGTGTGATAGGTTTTCACGTGCTGACATGAAACAATAACCATGATATATGAAATGAACAAGCAAGTTTTTAGAGTACAATGGCTCCATACTTAAAATAAACAAGCAAATGGGACATCATCTACATGCATGTATATGTTCATATGAACACATATATGTGTTTGCATATTGTTTTTAAAATGCGTAAGAGCTTGTTACCCAAATATAAACAGTGGTTGTTTCTGAGAGATATGATTATCTATGCTTTATCCATTTCTCTATTTCTTGAAATTTTATACTGAGTTATAAAACATTAAATCAGAAAAAATTAAAATTACTGTGGGACTATATAGTTATATGTTATATACTTATTTAACATACATATTTAGATATATATTAAAAGAGAAAACTATGTACACCAATAAGAGGTTAGGAAAATAAAAGAAATGTCACTGGATCCAAGCAATGATTTTCCTGAACACTTCATCAAAAATAAAATTACCTACGTCAATTTTTTTTCTGTCAATCAATATTCACTATAAGTATGTCAGTGTATTCTTTCAACATCTCTTGACATTCCCTACTTATTCTTCACATCCGTTTCCCTACTTTAGATCTAAATGGGGAGTTCTCTAGCTAGCTAGCTGTAGCAGACACCCTCACCACTCCTAATAGAAGCAGTCCTAATGGAAAACGTAGCCCATTTCTGAGTTCATTCTCTGAAATGTGAATCCAACAGCTACCTGTGATCCCTTGCACAAGTGAGGTTTAGGAAACCGGTCCTCTCTGTCTGGAGTCTGCTTTACCCGTATCCCAATCAAGTAGGAGACAGAGCCTTATATAAGGGTATTTGATAGACAAATGCTCTCTTCAGAGCAAGCATGCAACCTTATCATTAAAAACACATTTTCAATTTGTGTATGATTTTCAAGCACTTTACTTCCAGGTAAGCAAAATTCATTGCACAGAAGAAACAAAAGTAATAGAAGCCAATACGTAAACAGAGATGAGGTGACACGCCATGCTTAGAAAATATTTATAAATAAATGAGAATATATGCTGGCTCATATTAATTCATGAAATACTTTGTGTCCTGCCACCAGAGAAAAGGCATAAAGCAAGAAGCTTACAATGACCTTTGATCAGCAGCATTTCTGTATCTCCATTTCGTTAGGGCACCTTGGCTATCAACTAAAGGGTTTTGTCTCAGGAAGCCATGCATATTCCTCTTTATTCCTCTTTAATTGATTCTTTTGTGCAGGTGCTAAAAGGTAAGCTTAACACAAACATCTTGACATCTTTATTATTAGCATAAAAGTGTAAATTGGTACAAGGCTTTGGAGAGGGAACTAAGAAAAACACTCCTATGCAGATTTCTGAATTAACATCCAAATAATACTCCTAAGAACTAAGAATACTGAATTCTTAATATGGGTCTGGAACTTTACTAACTGGTATACAAGGATTATCCAGTGAGGTGCTGACAAACCTGCTCTCCAGGAAGGAAAAGGAAAACTAATTTATAGCATTTGCCAATTTCCATGGTATAAATATTGCACCCGTGGCTGATTTTAAACTACCAACATTTTAATACCCAGCTCTCAAAATTCCTGAATAATTAATCATCGGCCAGCTCCAGCGCATCATTACATTCTATCCTCAAAACAAAACTTTAGATTAGAAATTATGACCCCCGTCTTACAGATGTTTAAACTGAGACAGAAATTAGTGACGTAATTCTCCCAAGTTCTCACTGTTAGTGAGGGGCTAGGGGTTGTCTTTCTTTGCTTTATGCTTTTGCATATGTATTATAATTCTAATCCATTTCAGAGAAAAATGCAAATTAGCAACCAAAGAATAAAAACTAAATCAGAAAGAAGAAAACCCACAGCCAAACTTTCCTCTGGTGTGCTATTTGCCTAGAAAAACCTGCCACGGTAATGGAATCCAATGGGGTGTATAACTTGGCAGTTAAAAAAAAAAAAAAAAAAAAACTCTAGCCTGAAAACAGAACTGACAAAGCTTTCCTACAGGCTCGACATCTTTTTCTTAAGATTTTTTTTTTCAAGACTGTGTTTAGTAGCTACAAAATAAGAGTTAATCAAGGGCCTAAACTTGCCAAATCCATAATGTGGTGATATTTAGTTGGGAAAAAGTGAATACCTTCTCCCATAATTAGCATTCATCATTTTAGTAACGACTATCATTTTGTAATATTAAAATATTTCTGTAAAAGAGTAAAAAGAATAACTCTTAAGAAGATGTAGCAAAATAGGCCAGAGAAAAAGAGATTCAGAAAGAATGGCATGGATGATTTTTCCATATTAATTACAAGCAGTATCCTTTCAAGGAACTCATGGAAATGAAGCTGTTTCCCAAAAGATCTAAAGTAGTAGAAAGAAAAACAAAAACAAAAACAAAAACTAAGCATGTAAATCACTGGGCACTGAAACCTGAGTTTGAATCCGAGTATTTATACCTATGATCTGTATATCCATGATTAAGTTGTTTGATATTTTTCTGAGCAAAAAAATAAAATAATTCTTGTCCAGATTCAAGTGATACAATGATAACAATAGCTAATTTTTTTGATCAATTTGAATGTGCCAGGTCCTGTGCCAAGTGATTCACATGGACCATTTCATATAATCCTCTCAACTCAGTGAAGGAGTTCCTACCTCATTTTACCGATGAGAAGCTGCCTTGCTTAGAATGTAACTATTAACTGCGAGAAGAGGGCCTTGGAGCCAGGGTTTCTAACCAACAAACCTTCTTATTCATCATGCTACATTTTGTATGTGTATCATGAAAGGGGATGAGCACCTCGAAAACTGAAATGGTGTCATCTCCTCCAAAAGGTTGTGATTTAGTGAGATCTGGAACTGTGTCATGTTCCTCTCTCTCGAAGTATGGCAACATACCAAATATGTGAATGAATACAGGAATGAATGATTGTGCTGCTGAAAATGCCTGAGCATCACCAATACTATGTGTCCACTATCATAACCCAGAATCTCAAATATGTGCAAGCTTTGTTAAATATTTTGAGAAAACCTTCAAAAGGCTTGGTTTCCAGCCGTGATTGATAAGGTAATTGATAAGATTTACCACCCAATTTTAAATATGCCAATGTATTTGTAAAAGATTTATTAGAAGCTATTTTGCTGCTGAGTGGTCATTGAAAGACCTTTGCTTTGAATGCTTTAGAAAACATTTCTTTATCATATCATCCTTTTCCAAATTTTGAAAATGTAACAATTTGTCTTATTTCTGCCTCTGATGTTATCTACATATATATATTTACCTTGACAAGGACTCACAATGGGGTATTTAATAAAAATAAAGTGTTGTTTAGAGATTTCCAAATTAATTTTTTATGGTCCAAAATAGCACACCTTAGTGGAATTTTGCTTAGCTTCATTTCCTTGTTTGATTTTTTTCAGTTTTTTAAGTTGACATTGATTATTTTGAGCTAATAAGACCAACATTGCTAGGATAATCTCTGTTTAGAACAGTTAATATTTCTGCTACACCCCACATATATGAAACCTTATGCTCCAAATCACAAGGGAATGAGTACAATTCATTATCTTATAAAAACAAAAACAAAAGATAACAAACAACACATGTCCTACTCTAATGGATGAGAATGACAAGCTTCTTTTTTACAGGGCAAAAAATACAATCTCCCTCATTATAAACTGTTCTAAGCTTTTAAAATATCTTTTTTTTTTTTTTGGTAACTTTTTAGAGTATTTTGTGAAGACTTCTTTTCCTCCTACATAGTTACTCTCCAATATGTTTTCTGGTTTATCCATTTCTTTACTCTTCATATTTGACCCTTCCATGTACATTCTCTTTTTCTTTCTATTCATTTTATTAGACTTTGGGCAGGGAGAGTCACTCACTTCAGACACAGAACTACCAGTTAGGTCAAACTGAGTCTTTCAAGAGAGTTTCTGAAGAGGATTTAAAGGAATATTTCTTTTCCCCTCAACAATTAGTAAGCATAATTTATTCACTAGAAGGGGACAAACTAGGGTAATCCATAGAGATTCTTATGTTCTGTAGAACCGGCAATACATACCACCACCACCCCCTTCTTCAATCTGTAATCCAGTAAGTATGTTCACCCACTACATTAACACAAGAGGTTAACAGGAGTCTCTCAAACTTCTTAATGATGGACTGTGACCCTGAGATTTGTTCCACATCTTTCTTGATACACTAGACCATAAGCACTCTCATCGTAAAACTCCTCCACAGTTGGCACACCTAGCAGGTTGGCTTTGACTCAACAGATCATGAGTTTCTACTACAGTCCAATATATCCATAATCTGGGTACTCCTAGACAAAGAATTTCATGTTTAGCCAGTTCCAACCCAAGAATAACATAATTATAATTTCAATTTTTTTTAACTCAAGTTCACTAGATTAAGATTTCTGAACTTTGGTTTCCCCTAGGAGTCACTCCTCAAAGATTTGAAACAGCTTAGAAAAGACAAAGATTGGAGGTGTTGGGGAGGGAGTAATTCCAGCCAACATGATGTCTTTGTGGAGTCATCTGATTCCGTCAGCACAGTAAATAAGGAGTGGAATGGAGACCAATTGGGGTATTTTATCAACCCCTTAGAGCTTAGCCTACTAGGGGTAACTGTTCTGGGAAGGAATTCAAAGGAAGCTGAAAAGACTGCAATGAGATTTCAGTCCTTCCTACTCTGCCGGTTAAAATGACCATCCCACAGGCTAAGCTTTGTGGGGACTCCCGAGAAAAGAAATATCTCTTCTACTCTAAAGGTCTCTGGATTTGAATATGGCCAAAACCCCAGGCATTAAAACTGCAATCTGATGAGAGAATTGCAAAAGAATGATTCCCATTTTAGCAGCTTTGTAAAAGAGCATAAAATGTTGTTGTAAGAAAACATCCTGGCTGGCTGGCTGGCTGGCTGATTCCTTTCCAGACTCTCCTTGTAAGATACTGTTCACCAGACTAGAAAGGATATAAAACTGTGAAACGAGCTTACCAAAGTGAACCAAGAAGTGACCCACCAAAGGACCCAGCAGAATATCATGCTGGAAATCAGTTCTCCCAGAAAAGAACATACAAGAGTAGACTTCGTTTGAACATCTCTGATTAGAACTGTAGTGTTAGTGGAACCACTAACGGCACATGAGACATTGGTATGAGAGAGCGGTGGCATATGAATGACAGGGGTTTGCTTGCTCCAATCAATCGATGCACTGAGGCATCAAAAAACACTTATGTGCTTTGTATGTGCAACACTGACAGGACACACTTTTCAAATTGCTACATGCAAGCAAAGCAACTAGCTATCATGTACCCTATAAAATGGTGTTAGTGAGTAAATGAACAAGAATATAGCTAATGACGTTTTAGAGTGGGGAGAGATCACTTCCATCAAAAATCTTTAGAGAAGGACTCATGACTGAAGTAGAATCTGAGCTGGTCTCAACAGGTGGATAGACAGAAAGAATGAGGAAATGCCTTAAGCATGGCCCAAATGTGGTAATGGAACACGGAAAATCGGAAAAGCAGGAACACATAAAGCACACTTACAGTGTGTGTGAGCACGGTGAGCATGTATACAATGACATATGCCTACAGACACGCATCTACATACACACATATGTTGAGATATCTACATATAAATAGATAGACAACACATAGAGAGACAGGTCTACCTATCGATCCCTGCCTTCTCTTCTTGTTCCTGTTATATTTCCCTCCTTGTGGCTGCAGCACCACTTACTAGATTTGTGACCTTAGGTTGGTTACTTAACCTCTCCCAGACTCAGTTCTCTTAAAAACAACAGGGAAATAATCATCATCCTTAACTTAGTCGGTTGTTGTATAAATGAAAATGAATGCTAATAGGCTTGAAACAGAGACTAGATCATCTTAAGCACTCAAAACATGTTTGCTGATATTACTATTTTTATTGCCATCTCTGTCAGGCCATATTCATTTTCTTATGGTCCTTTCACCAGAATTTGAGCTCTTTGAGGGCAGAGAGTGCTTTAATCCATTTTTGACTCTCAACATCTAGTACATTCCCAGTAGAGTAGGGGTTATAACGGTCTCTTGAATGTTGAATCGGTTCCTCACTCTCTGCACCTACATCCACATTTATGTGTCTTAGAGAGTCCAAGTTCACATGCTCACGTTCCCAGGCCTTCTCTTTCTAGACTGCTCTAGGTTCTCCTTCCTTTCCTGATGCTATGGGCATTGCTTCTCTAGGGTTGTACTTAGCCTAATGGTTGTTATAATCCATGCTGTTAGTTTCACCTATGGAATTTCAGAGCAGGTAGAGGTAGTAATCTGCCATGAGTAATCCATGATTCTGGCTTCTGACCTCCCAATGCCATATATCCAGCTAGTGAACTCAAATGTGAACCCTAGAAGAACATGTATTTTTAAAAAATACCTAGCTAACATGCCCTGTGAGTTCCACTCCCAGGAACTTATACACCTACATTAAAACAATTTGTTTTCTATAGGTGTAAAGTACCATTATGCCAGCTTACAACCTGGAAAAAAAAAATCTATTGACATCCACACACTCTAGAGGGTTAAGGCTAAGTTAAAAGATTATTCCCTTCCCCAGCTACTTAGATTACCAAAAAAGATAGCCATATAAGATTACTTCGCCTTTTCTGACTTTAAAAAGTTGCCTGCTTGCTACCTTTTTTTATCTGAAGCCTGTAGGCAGATTCTAATTTGGCCCTGCAAAAAAATCTGTTTGGCCCTGGGCTGAGGGAAGATGTTAATTTTCATGACTGTTTTAGAACACATCAAAATTCAGTATGCATTTTTTCAGGATTTCAAAGCAATATGCTTAAAACATGCAATTTAGAACTAGAACATATAGAGCATTTAAAAATATTCAGGTTTTACCAAGAATCCATCCGGTCTATTATTGCAATAAGTAGGATACAAAGATATCTTTATCTGGTTGTGAATGAAACTCCATCTACTTAGAAAAAAGTTCGAAATAAAATTTTAGCTCTTTTAATTCTACAGAGGTTTTCTAGCTTTGACAGTAGAAATTTGCTGTAGTTGAAAAGAAAGAGATTATAAAATTGAATATGCATTAAGCATTTCTCAAAAATAATTGTAAAAGAAAACGGTTTCTAGTCTTTAATATTTATCCTTAATATAGCTTAAGGAACACTCTCAGCTTAGTCAACAAATGTAACAAAAAATGAGTAAGAACATGACTCATTCCACCATGAAGGTCTGTTAAGACAGGCACGTTGAACATTTCCATGGACTTCATCCACAGGATTTGTGCTCTCTTAGGTCAAACAGTGGGTGAGAACTTTTTTAAAAAGCCCAAAAGAAATGAATTGGTAAATCTCCACTTCATACATGGCAGAATGCACTTCTAATCAGTCTTAACAAATTTGTTCCTTTTGGGTTTGCATTGCTCTGTCCTTCAGGAATGCCAGAAGTTGGAGGCTGAATGGAAACGTTACAGATGTTAAGTCTTTTTTAGCCCAACCAAATGAATGTTGTTGAAAGGCATTCAGTTACTTTCTGTTCCTCCCACCCAAAGTCCACATATTTCTAGTACCAAAATGAGATCAAGAATGAAATATTGAGGGGCGCCTGAGTGGCTCAGTCAGTTAAGCGTCTATCTTCAGCTCAGGTCATGATCCCAGAGTCCTGGCATGGAATCCCGGGATCGAGCCCCATACGGGGCTCCCTGCTCAGCAGGGAGTCTTCTTCTCCCTCTGCCTCTCACCCTGCTCGTGCTCTCTCACACGCGCTCAATCTCTCTCAAATAAATAAATAATCTTTAAAAAAAAAAAAAAGAAGAAGAAAATATTGAACAGCCTCATACTCATGTAAAGACTTCAGAGGTTTCAGTTGAAAAAATCAAAAAGCAAGAGAGAAATGCTTTGTTATATCTCTTAGGGCCACTTTCTTAGGTGAAGATGAGCTGCTGCGGGTTTTGGCCCCACTCAAAGGTAAGGGACATGAAATCCACCTTGACATCCCTTCTGTAATAAAGCAACAACTTAGCAGCCTTTCAGAGGCAACTCGTTTTCTATCCTATATTTTTGGCACAAAATTCAGCCACTGCTGAAGCACATTGTTGCTTCCTAGAAACAGATGCTCTATGATCACAAAGGTTAACATTACTTGAGAGTCTATTGTGTGCCAGCCTCTGTGCTAAGAGCTTCACACTTATCATCTCATTCAGCGTTACAAGGACTTATAAAATGAATACACTGAAACCTCCATTTTGAGAAGGATGCTGAGTCTCGGAGAGGTAAGCAATCCAGCGGATCACAGGTAGGCACCAGCACAGCTGACACGTGAACACTGGCCATCCAACCCCAGGGCCCTCGCGAACTACTCTGCTACTTTCGGTGAGCATGTAAGCAATCTAGATTATGCGCTAAGTACCATAGCAGTTAATACTATAACACGTGCGAATATCATTTCAAAATTAAAAAAAAATAACTAGACAAATGGCAAGAAATCCTGCTTGCATGTTCTTAAGATGCAGTTCTATCAGATTCTATTTCAGTCAATTCCAACAAAGCTCAGCTGAATTGTTTCACTGAACTTTTTACTATAACATTTTTACAAACCACAGTTTCTGATCAATGATGCTTTGGCTGTGGAACTGAGCACATGGTAATACTTATCCCGCTATACTTTGAAATCCAGCCCTCTATTTACCAAGCATAAAGGCAAATGCCGGTTAAACTACTCTTAGTTCCATCTTTCTGATGTTCAAGCGCAGGAACAATTATCTCCATCAATATTTAATGGCCTAATCCTAAACAGACAGTGCCACAGTGCAGGCAATCGTCCTGTTAACATGCTGTTAATTTTCAGACATAGAGGCAGAAATAGACTGTACAGTTACTGAAAACGCACAGCAGTACACCTCCCTAAGGTAAAATTCTCTTCACGTTCTCTGGTCTACCTTCATTGATAATAAGGGAATTAGAAACATTTCAGAGTTGTGTTCAGTGGGTTAAGCTTGTTCACTCTTTAAAATTCATGGAGAGAAGGAAGCTTTCCTGGTTTTCCAGGTTTTTTTTTTAATAACAAGGTTTGCAACTCCTCTACTTAACCCTAACATATCTCATGATCCCACCTACCTGCCATTTTATTTTTGTTTGGTTTAGGTTTTTTGTTTTTGTTTTTTGGGGTGTGTGTGTGTGTGTGTGTGTGTGTGTTTTAACGCTTCAAATAACTATTACTATGTAACAAGAGTCATTACCTAGATAACTGAAATCCAGAAATCCAGACCACCGGACTTTAATTAGAAATCTTTCTATGAAATATGGGATAAGAATGCCAATATAACACAGGTCATAAGAAATTTTAATGCAAATAATTTTCACAATTTCAATGTGGATAGGGAACATCAGTCCCCTAAATAATTTCATTGAGAAGATCACAGTGTTGACTGTATGATTAGTTCTCTTTCTCTTCCTATTTTTATAAAAAGATTGAAGACTAGGGTAGAAGGATGTAGGAGGCAAACTGCCATGTAAAACCATTCTTGGAAAAAAATAATTTACAGGAAATGGGGGCAGAGAAATCATGTAAAGATTCAAAGAGCAAGAGTAACCGTGGAAGAAACAAAGGATCCTTCTTTATCTGTTTATTAATAGGCTAAATACATTCCTGGCAGCTGTACTTGAGAATAAAGTCTGTATTATCTACCCCGTGACTTCACGTTTGACCCTAAGATTTATCTAACCTCCTCTAAGTCTGATACAATTGGTTTTTTAAACCCAACTTAGTTATGATTTTTTACTGAATAGAAAATTTCAACAAGTTTCCCTTTCAAGGTGGGATATTACTTAGAATACTTTCAAGACACTTCCAATTATTTTTTCTACCTTTTTTGGTACTTCATGAGTATCCAGATTTGCAAGTGTTAAATAAATATTAAGTATCTTGTCAATTCTAAAGGATAAAGTTCAAATATATTTCTCCTAAGTATAAGGTAATAAATATCAAATTTGTCCATGTTGTCCAACTGGAGTAAAAGCAAGAAAGTTTGATCAGTTTGGAAATCTGGTGGACTTGGGTGAACATGGTAATAGATACTTTTTTACAGATTTGAAGGAAGAGAATTTGTGTCTATACAATTCTCTAGTTCTTGTAACACAAAGTGCAGAATGTCCTTGTAAGACTATTTCTTACTCCTTTGCCAAATACAGTTCTTAAGTACTATGTTTATATAACCATCTGCCATGTTTACATAGCAGAACTCAAAGGCAGAAATCTTACATTTGTCAGAAGCATGGCCATGCCCATAAGCCTATCTAGTATATAAATTATTTTGGAGTAAATTAGAATCTTTCCCCATTAATGTTCATTAACTTAAAAGCAGGGCCAAGCCTAATGCATAGCGGAGGGGTGGATAGCTTTGTCTTAGGAAACCCTGTCTCCCTCCTGTTGCCCTCCATTGAGAATCTAGTGACTTCCAATTGCCTGATATTCTTCATCCCATACCTCACCTAGACATTGTTTCTGCCCACCTTCCTCCCTTTATCCGTTCAACAAATATTTATTGAGCACTTACCACATGTCATCAGGCAGTGCTCCAGCTGGGTAGTGGAGTTCTATCAATGAACCAAAGAGAGATGTGTGGCCCAGTACAGCTTATATCTAAGAAGGGAAACAGAAAAGAAATAATAAATATAATAAATGCATATATATAGGATGTCAGCAGATAATATGGCTATGGAAAAAAGATAAGTAAAGCACGGTAAAGAGGATGAGGATTATAGAGCTGGGGGAGTATAAGGGGAGGACTGTACTTTCAAATAGAGAGGCCAAGATGGGCCTCATTGAGAAGGCAGCTTCTAAGTAAAGAAGTCAGCCCTGTGGAAGTATGAAGGAGAGCTTCAAAGGAAGAAAAGGCCAATGTCCAAAGGCCCTAAAGTCAGAGTATGCTGGATGTGTTTGAGGAACCACAGGGAGCTACTGTGACTGAAAGAGAGTGAACAAGGAGAGGAATAGGGGAAGAAGTGAGGGGGAAAAAAAACAGGCTTCAGGAGGAGTGAGCATCCTAATAGACCCCTGGGAAGCTTTGGCTTTTAATCTGTATTAAATCCCATTCCACAGAGTTCTGTGCTTTGTTAAGACTCAGAGTTGACTAGATTGATGATATATTTATTTACTCATTCATTTAATTCTTTATTCATTCATTCATTCATTCATTCATTCAACAAACACTTATGAAAGCCATAATACATAATGGGCCTCACATAGGCAGTAAGGCTCTAACAGTGAGCAAAAAGCAGACATAATCCCTGTCCTCAGGGAGTTTATGATCTAGTGAGGAAAACAGATAGTAATCTGACCATCACGGGAGAAGCCCTGTGAGGAAGAGTCCAGCAGAGGTGCAGGATGATACAGAAGTCCGGAATGGGAAAATGTGACTTAGTTATGAAGGTCAAGCACGCTGTGCTGAGAAAAAAAGCAATTAAGTGGCAAGTGAAAGATAAATAGGCATTAACTAGGCTAGCTAGAGAAAAGTGCCTAGGGGAACGGCAAGTGGCAGGCAGAAGGAGGATGGTGGCAGGGGACTGAAGGAAGGTGGACTGGTTGGAGCCCGAGAGCTGGAGGAGTATTGTGGGGGTGAGTCTGGACAGGTGGGGCAGAAGGTGGGAATTGAATGCGCTAGGGCTCAAAGGCCATAATAAGCAGTTTGTCTTTATCCTAAGCCCATAGGGAAGCCACTAAAAGATTTTAAGTAAGGTGGTGACCTGATAGGATTTAAGTTTTAAAGATCACTAATCCATATTGAATATGTATTAATGAGTTTATGTGTCTATCCTCTGGATAATTTGTTTGCATTTTAAAAGGAGCCTTATAGAGGTAATCCTGAACCCAAGCAGATCCTGGTGGGAATTTTAAATATTGCAGCAAGCTGATGAGAAAAAACCAGTGAGGTAGGGAAATTATTGAGCAGCCCATCAATTAAGTCAGAGAAGGAAGTCAGATTGTACATATTAAGCCTGTAAAATATGGCTTTCATTAAACTATTAAGATGTCAGGGAAGAACAAAATATTGGTTTTGTGTGAATACGAAATCCCTTTCATTTCTTTGATAAGCATTTTGACGCCTAGCGATGTTAAATGACTTTCCCAAAGTCACAGAGAAATTTCGTAGCAGTTCATCCAGTGTAAATTGCTTCCCAAAAAAGAGCAAAATGGGCAAATTAATTTAAGACTCAAACTAGAAGGTGTGGACATCTTAATGACTCCTAACTCTTTTGTTTTTACTTCTAAAACATTACGGAATACTTATGTCCATACAGCCTTAAAAATCCGGCTGTTCCCAGTCAACAGCCTCATGTGCAATCTCTTCCTCACAGTTGTGTGTTGAGTCTTCTCAAATTAGTCCTCAGAGGGAAAGCTGCTCGGTGAGTACCCTTCCTCTCCAGCCTCAGCACTACCCTTTCCACTACTACCACTGCCAGCTGTATCTGAGTCAGTCAACAAATATTAGGAGAACCTCAAGTATATACCAGACAGTCTGATAAAATACAAAGATTAAAAAAATTTCCCATTTTCCAAAAATCCAGTAGAATGAGAGCAACTGGCAAGTAAATGAATAATCACAAAAAACGTCACGGTTTTTCTTTAAAGTTGGACACAGGATGCTGTGGTACAAGACAAATGTCACACATAACTCCACTACAGATGAAGGACGCTTCACAGAAATGACATAAGTTGCCAGTTTTAAAGGATAGTTAAAATCTACCTCTGGATTGAGCAAAATAAGATTTTTTTTTTTTTAGATTACATGGAGTTGACACACCTCAAATTAATTTTCCTCAGCTGTCATTTGGTATGATTTTATCAGCCTATATTGAGGAACCCAAAACAAAACATTTCAGTGAAACTCATCATTGTTCATATAGGCCCTTATCCTGTGATTAACACATGGTTCCTTTATGAAGTCCCATCTGGTACTAACATGAGGAGGGGCTGAACTTCCTCAGGGTTCCCACTGGTTTTTGTCTCCATTAGGGATCTTGTAAATTGTGTAACTGAATAAATTTCCTCTTTCCCATTAGAAAACCTGGGGCCAGATTTGAACCTAAGTACTTCAGACTTATCATTTCTTATTTGTTGCATGATTCTATGTATTTTAACATATATATGGACCCTCACCATCAGGATACAAAACAGTTGCATCATCCCCCAAAAATGACATCCTTACTCCACCACAACACTGGCAACCTCTGCTGTTCTCCACGACTGTATTTGTCTTTTCTCAAACATCATATAAATCGACTCATCTATTATGTAACCTCTTAAGCCTGGCTTCTTTCACTCAGCCTAACATCATTTGTGAAACTCATCTAGGTTGTGGCATGCATCCGTAGTTTGTTCCTTTTGATTGGTCAGTATTCTTTCAGAAGCATGGGTATACCACAGTTTTGTACACTCACGCATTGGAAGGCTTTGGGATTTTTTTTTTCCAGTTTGCAACAGTAATGCTCAGAACTGCTATCAACATTCAACTATAGACACAATATCAATATAAGGTTTAATTCCTATAGATAAAAATCAGGAGTGATATTGCTAATTCATATGGTAGGTATATGTATAAGAACTGCCAAAACTGTTTTCCAGAATGGATGTACCATTTTGCATTCCCACCAGCAATATGTGAGAGTTCCATTTGCTTCAGTCATGTCAACACTTGGTATTGTCAAGATTTTTATTTAAGCCATTCTAGTAGATGTATTACGTATTATCTCACTGTGGTTCTAATCTGAATTTCCTTAAAAGCTAAGAATACGGTACATCTTTTCATGTACGTGTTTTTCTTGGTCATTTTAAGTCCACTTTTCCTTTTCCTTCTTTTTTTTTTTTGCAACCTCTTTTAAATTTACAATATATTTCTGCTTTTTCTCCGTGTTATTGAAGAAACTTAGGGCATTACTGGTGTAAGTATGGGTATATATGCCTAAGTTAAGTTAAATACAAAATACAGTCACAAAAATGTAGCATTTCAACAAATTCCAATTTAAGTTCTTTATTATTTTTGTCTTTTCCTGTATGTGTTTTATGGTCTATGAAAGGTATAAAGCACTGTATTTTTTTCTTATTTCTAAATCTGATATTTTCTAAGCTCTGGAATAAAATCTAGAAAAAGAAAACCAGTAAATCACTGAAAGCAGACAAAATAATGCTTTCAACAAAGAACCCAATGGAATTGTCCTTTTGAAATGTTATTACATTGTCTCTGTGTGTGTTTGGCTCTGCCGGTTGCATTCTGCAATTCCTATTCTCTGCCAGCTCTGGAGAAGGATAGAGCCAAATAACTGTGGGTTTTTTGATCTACTTGTCACCAAAAAGTTTGACAAAAGTCTCTTAAGCATTAGAACTATAAAAAACATTTACAACAGGATCAGAAAAAGCATGAAGTTTAACTCAATTGGTTCTGCGTTAAGCCCATGGTTTAGACCAGGCTCATTAAAAGCACAGATTTTGTTGCAAACCTGCGATTATTTCAAATGAAGTGATTCATGCTTTGGATAACTGCCATAAAAGTTTGGTAAAATATGATCGTTTCAATTAACTTTTCATTTGAAATTGTGCATGTAAAATACATAGCTAAAAGCAAAACTCTAGAATACGATATCACACTAACAAAAATGCCCCGTCATTCCCTCAAGAAGTTAGAGCAAGTGCTCTTCCAGTTCATACTGGGAAATCATTGTACTTGGTATACTTTGAATGAAATGCTTGTCTGCCAAGTCTATGAATCTAAGCCTCTAAAACCAAGAAGACTTAGTAAAGGCTTCAGATAGATCTGTGTGTATTTTTTTAAGCTTCTCCAGGGGATTAGCACTATCTGGTCCTTGTGGAATGAGTGACTTCCTGACCCTGTGTTCTCCCTCTTTCCAAAATGGTTAAAGAGGCTTTACCTTGAGTCCAGTCTGGACTTTAGAAGAATTTCAAAAGTAAGGAGAAGACCTTGCATCTCCTCCATTTGTTTCCTGAGGTCTGAACTTCTTTTTTTTTTTAATGATATATTTATTTGAGAGAGAGAGAAAGAGAACTTATGTGAGCAGGGGAGAGGCAGAGGGAAAGGGGGAGAGAATCCTTCAGTAGACTCCCCGCTGAGCATGGAGCCTGATGTGGGGCTCCATCCCAGGACCCCAAGATCATGATCTGAGTGGAAATCAAGAGTTGGACACTCAACTGACTGAGGCACCCAGGCACCCTTGGACTTATTTAAGAGAAAGGAAAGAGAGTTAGGGACAGTGGAAGGAAAGAAGAGAGATAAAGAGACAGAAAGGGAGACAGAGATGGACAGAGATGGATGGATGGATGGATGGATGGGAGGAAGGAAGGAAGGAAGGAAGGAAGGAAGGAAGGAAGGAAGGAAGGAAGGAAATAGAGAGGAGAGGGGAGAAGGAAGAAAAATGGCTTGTGGACACAATAAAGTCTCAATAAGTATTTGTGGAGTGAATGAATGAACGAATATAAATTTCTTAAAGAAGGCATCACAGTGTAATGGATTTAGTCAACGGATAAAGGATAAATACTACATTCTTTCTTGCTAGCTAAGGTGTGAATGGTGGCAGAGAAGTAAATAGATGGAGAAAAGACTGCTCCTGAATACAAGGGAAGGGTACTGGGAAAGGACCCTAAAGGTGTCAAGTAGTTTGTGTGATTTTGCCTGCAGCCAGCCCAGTTTGACTTTGTCTCTATGTGGATTAATCATATGATGTAGTATAGCATATTCATAAGCACAGGTTCCAAAGGCAGATTTCCTGAGTTGAAACACTATTACCAATTACTGATTGACCTTAAGCCTCACTATTTCTGTGCCTCGGTTTCTTTTATCTGTTCATTGAAGATACTAGCAGTACCTATCTAATAGTGTTGTTATGAGGATTAAGAGTTAATATAGGTAAAAAAAAAAAAAAAAAAAAAAAAAAACACTTAGCAAGCATAGTGAAGCCTTAATGTATTGGTTCTTATTATTCAGTAAGAATAAAGATGAAAAGTGTATCGACTTATTATCTAGGCTACATAAAGAAAGTGTGAGGATATCATCTTTGTGATTGTGGACCTTTGAAATACTGAATTGTTAAATTAATAAAAATATTTCCATTGCAATTACTTAATTGGTTTTTCAGGAAAATTAGCCTCCTATCAGTTTAAGCACTTTCTCCTTTGTTAGGCAGTCTCTTTGAGATAAATTAAATATAAGATCCTAGAACTGCAGAGCTGAGAAATACACAAGGGGTGAACTTATCCTTAAGGAAGCAAGGGAAGCAATCCTCACAGCCCCTGTTGGTGACCCGCAGCTGTTGAAGAAAGCCAACTGCCAAGCATAGGAGCAAGCAACTTGCTGTGTCTCAAGTCTGGAACACAATGGCCAATTATTTATTGCCAGTAATGCCTCACAGCAGACTAAGAAGACAACCATTTTTTCTCAGTAAATTTATATTGCTTGCATTCTGGAAAAAAAACAAATTGCATGTTGTTTGAATTGGAATTTGGCCATAATACCTAAAGTTAATGTTCTTAAGATTGCAAAAATTATTGGTGATGATAAGAAAACAAGACCATATTTTTATATTTTAATTTTAACCCAAAGAGAGAAAACCCCAGCAGAGTTGGCAGGAAAAGCAATTGGAAAGGACTCAACTCTTCCAAATATTCGTCAATATAGAAATGGTTTTGAACACAAGTGATGAGGAAATCCCACAGACTGAGTTGGCATAGATTAAAGAAATAACACAAAAAGTTGAAGAGGTTTAGTCCATGCAGAGTGGGAAGGACTGAACGGCCCTTAAGAAGGCCATACTACAGAGTACACCAAATTCCTAATTCATTACTTACTAACACGTTTTCAGTGTTTATCTGTTTATTTTTAACAAGGTCATCCATGAATCAATCAACAGTTAGTACCAGGGGCAAAAGACAAAACTGCCCATTGACTGCTACAAGAGCTTTCAAAAATACTAATTGATCAATAGTGATCATTGGTACTGTGAACCTTCATTCCTTTAGGGATTTGCTTAACCACAGACTTTCTCTGGAGCCAATCTCATAATGCAGCCTCCCTTTGGATCTTCAGTAACCTCATTAATGGCTGCCCTGTGCTCCCTGTCTACTTTTAATTTCTTCTAGTAATAGAAAATACTTCATAATGGAAGATTTAATTAACTGAGTTTCCAAAAAGCTATTTACAGTGAACTGGGAACATTAGCTTTAATTTTTATTGTTCAAGAATGAAGATACCCTTTTTACAACAGATTAAATGCAGCAGGAAAACAACATTTTAACCACACTAAAGTGTGGGAACCCACTGGCAAAAGTCAATTGTGCTGCTGAGAAGACAAAGGCTATGACAGTCTGATCTGAGGGGAGAGGCCCTGTTCGAAGCTCCTTGTCCTTTCCTTAACTTTCCTTGAGTAACTCTTAACAGGCCCCATTCACATCTACAAGAGCTCTAACCCGGGTAAGGATCGGTTTTCTACCACCAGAAGCAAAACATTACAGTAAGGTGTGCAAAATGGTGGGTCATTTCCTTCTCTCTGTCCCCACACAATAGAATCTTACATCTTTTCAAAAAAAAAATATACAAGAGGCTTTTCTAGGACCGTTAAAGATGTGCCTTAAATAGCTAGGTATGATTTTCAAGAAAATTCCTCATTGGGTAGTGTCAAAGAGAAAGAAAGAAAAATCAGTGTGACCTTGAAAAAACAAAGAGGTCTTGAGGTCAATCAGCTAAATATTTGTGCAGAGAAATTTTCCACAGCATTTATTAATTTATAACCTTTGAGCTTGTCCTGACATAAGATTATACACATAACCTGGTTGGCTATTAGCTACCCGACCAATTGATAGGTAACTCAGCGAGTCATCCCAATCACACGCATAAATACATGGTTGGGGCATGCATATGGCTTGTTGAAAATGTGTCTTTAAAACTCTCACAGAAATTAGCTGCTGAATGTTGCACACTAGCCATTTTTCAAAGTGAGGCTCTTTCACAGTTTTACCTTTTTCTCTCATTTACCAAATGAAATTAGACCACATTACAGACTAATACCTCATGAATTGCATCTATTAAATCAGAGCCAATTTGAGTTATAGAGGCATATGCACCCAGAAGCACTAAATGCCCTGTGAAAAAGCAGAAAGGTAGCTTAAAGGTTTATAGCACCAAGTAGCTTTTCATCTGTAAAAGACCTGGGTTCAATTCTTTGCTTTCCGGCTGAGTAAAGTGACATTCATGGCTCTATCATGACTCGCATCACAAAAACCAGATTGTTGGTTTGCTAACCAATGCGGAAGTCGAACAAAGAAGGTCACACATTGCAAATTTCTGTAGAAGTGGAAATCCTGTGTGTTGATCTGTTTCCGACTCCACTGTGCACAGACTAGGAACAGAAACTTGTCTGGAGGAGCTCAAAAATTTATTCTTTAATAAAAACAGTATAATTTTCATCTATATTATCCCAGAAAAGACTCGATACAGTTCACAAGAACCAAGCTTCAAAGACAAACACAAATCCCAAAATCTTTTCTTTGGAAAGGTTTAAATATCGCAGCTTTTATTGTGTTTGGACCTCTGAAGCAACTGATTTAGGAGTTAACTTTTGTAGGAGTTTACTGCTCCCTCAAATAATTCATTACCAATGGGTATTCTGCCTTCGCAATTAATCAGGTTTGAAAGTGCTTCATTTGGTGCGTTTGTATTGTTTAAATAAATCTGGAAACACTAACCCTGTCACGTTCAGGGGTCGAGTGTGGGAATGAATCTGTAGACACAGAGGGTAAAATACTTCAAGGCGTATCCCCAAGAGATTTCCCGCTGGACAATCAGAATTTATTTTCCAAGAGGAGGCTGTCCCCGTGCAAGTGAGCCCTGTAGTGTGTTTTAAGGTCTCCTTAACCTGTCTCGGCAAATTGCATAAATCACAGCTATAAAGTCTTCCCATTCAGCATGTTAGGGCTAGAGAAAGCTGACCAGCTTCTGACCTCTTATTCTGGGCCCCAACTGACCCTAACTTAGAAGTTCAAGCGGTCAATTGCAGGTCACTGAGGGCAGTCTCAGAATCTTTTTAATTCCACTTGGACGGCAAGGTTAAATTTATGCGGCACAGAGATTTTCTCAGGTCTGGGGATGTGATGCTTACGGAGTCCACACCTAGACGACCAAAGGAGAAAGAAAAAAAGGAGAGAAGGAAAAAAACAAACTTTAAGTTGGTGTCCTCCTAACCAGCTCCACATTGGTATACGCCATGTCGGTCGTTTATCAGTATAATGGATCTACAGACAGCCTTAAACAATTGTCAAACATTCTTTTAAAAGCCATTAGTTTTTCAACTAATATATATCTGTTTTGTGCATTTGTTGAACCCTTCACTTGTCACTGAGAACGGCCTGTTAAGCTAAGCAGAGGCCTGATCAGTTTTCCGTGAGCGCTGAGCCTCAGGGTTCACCTGGGTCAGCCACAAGATTTATGAGGCCCAGTGCCAGTATCTGATTGGGACTGTTAGTGCTAAAGAAAGCTGACACTTCCTCCCTTTCCCTCCTCCTCAAGCTCTACACACAAAGTCCAGTGACTTAACTTGTACATTCCCACTGGCTGCCTAAGAGGCAGCAAAATTGATGACCTGTACAGACACCAAAGTGGACATCAATAAAAAAAGATGGATGTGAACGAGTGGAGTGACATGCCTCATTGCTGAGGGGACTGAGGAGGGGAGAGAAAAGGTTAAAAAAACACTAGAAAGTTATTTATATAAGCTTCAAGGACAAGGATTTTGTCACTACTTGCCTAAGGATTTGCTCTTAAAATATTTTTTCCTCTAGCTTCCATCCTTCTCCAGTTGGCACCAAAAAAAAAAAAAAAAAAAAAAAAAAAAAAAAAAGAAAAGAAAGAAAGAAAAGAAAAGAAAAGAAAAAAGAAAAAAAGAAGGCTGGGGAACCTCTGGTAATTACTAGATTTTTTTATTTGTTGGCTTAAGTTCAGAAACATTTTTTACTCTTTTTTGGTCACAAAAGTGTGACACAATGATATGGATGAAAACTCTTGAAACATGGAAGAAAAATGTAGGCTGACGTTCTAAAAAGGAGCCATGATTGACAAAGCATTGCCGTTGTGCTTCTTAATTAATAAGAATGGTTAAAAGCTGAGTGAATGACATTTTCTAGAACCTAGTAGATGTGAGTGCTCTGAAATAACATGCTCGTGTTGAAGCATCTCCCAAGGAACCTCCCCAAAACACTAGGAATTGTACTCATAAAGATGGAATCCACAGACTAGTTTACAAATGAGAAATGAGCGAAAGTAACTGGATTAGACTTGAGTATGCTGGATGCGTTCTATTTTAAAGGGCTTGTGAGAAAAATTATTTGGTGGCTTAGCGAGCACTCCAAATTAGGTCCAAAAAAAGACAAGTAAAATGAATAAAAGAATAATTTTCAGTGTTTCTTCTCGTTCTCTCTTGATGTAGGTTTATTTGCCCTCTAGGATGTTTTCTGCATGCTTAGGTATTATGTAAATGAGGTCTAAATCTAAAATGTGATCAGTGCCATTGGGAGTGATTATGTACTCAGCCACAGCAGAAGAAATGGCAGACTCCCTAGATCACAGTGTTTGCAGGGACTGTTCCATGCTAACTCTGCCTTGATTTTGATGCTCCCTTCAGTAAACATGGTCTGATAGTCTACTATCTTACAGCAGAAGAAAACTGAAAAAAATATGAAATTAATTTTTAATAATTCCTGGTGCGCCAGATGAGGATACTTTTATACTGAGATAAACCCTTACTAGATTCCAGATCAAGACAGTAAGAACTAAAGCTGTCACATTATCCCTTTTCTGCTCAGAGACTGAGCTTGACATCTTGAGGAAAGGAACTTGAAGCCCTTACCATTTCAGCAACAAAGATGGGTCAGTTTCACAGATCACAATCTAATGCCTCTCGTTGCTCTTGAGATGGCAGTAGAGTATGCTCTGCACTAAATCACAACAGCACTTGGGACAAAGTGTTGGGAGGAAGTCCTGATCCCTGGTGACTTTGTTTCCTAGCTTAGCATAGCCAACCCATCCAGAATCGAAAACTCTTAAGTGAGGGGGACCGTGAGACCCACCCTCTCTTCTGCCAGTTCCCGACCCTATCTGACTTCCTATGCACTGCCTTTTCTGTATACATAGAGCAACTTTTGAGCATGAAGGTTTACTATTAAGGATAGAGTAATATCAGCCAGGTTAGTGAGTCACTATTCCTATTCTAAAATAACATAGAGTTTGCCATCAAAAAATCTGTCAGAGGAGGCCTGTTCCAACCCTGCTACTTTGTCTGATACCAGCTCAGTTTTAAAAGTCGTACTAAACCCATCTCTCTAGGTTCCCCACCTGAGACTTCACATCTTTGCCCTTGGGATTTTCACAAACTCCTGACATACCACTGGCTTTTCTCCAGGCTCAACAAGGTAACCCTTATTTCTGTAAAGAGTCAAGTCCCCACAGGGACTTCTGCGAGATCAGGAAGGATTTGCATAGGCAGTCTCAAGCTCAACTTATGACCTAAAGTAACTGCCAGCAGGAAGATGAAATGAGTTTATAAAATCCCTGATCTACCAGCGTGT
Source organism: Ursus arctos (assembly GCF_023065955.2). Taxonomy (NCBI): domain Eukaryota; kingdom Metazoa; phylum Chordata; class Mammalia; order Carnivora; family Ursidae; genus Ursus; species Ursus arctos. The sequence continues at coordinate 74,072,562 of NW_026623067.1, forward strand.
TAAGAAGGGTTTTAAGAGTTTAATTGTGAGTTATTTAGTTTTATTTCCTTTAGAATCAAATGTATTTTTGTTATGATCACTACTATAGTCATAAAGTGCTTTGGTTTTTTTTTTCCCTTTATTTAATGAATACATGATGGAGTTGTGAGAATAACCTAGCATAGTGTTTGGCATCAAATAGCTTTTTAATACATTTTAATTGACCTTCCCAGCTCCCTCTGGTCTTCTTTGCAGCTGAGCTATCATCCCCCTAGAGGATGGATTTTCAGGGGATCTTAGCCGAAATATACAGCTCAGCATTTTGACAAGTTAATAAAGAAGTCCTGAGTAAAAACCTCACTTTCTCCAGACTATCTAAGAAAGCTTCTGAAATGTCCATCTTAGATCCTAATGGCTCCTCATTTTCATTTAGATGCACAGGGATCATCAGAGAGTTTGTCAAAAGATGGTTGAGAAATTGTGGTTGCATTCCCTGGAACTATCACTACATATAAGGTCATTCCAAAGGGTAGACTGGGGATCCAAGAATGGTACTTCCAAGGGGCTCGGTGCCATCTATTTGAGAGAGAATTTGAGCTCTTAGAGGGTTAAAAGTAACCCTGATTCTTCAATGGCTAATTCTGGATCCTCTATCTGCTGAGACACTTCTGCTCTTCTTCCAGTAAACTGACAATATAGATTTCCCATTTGCATCGGGTAGCAATATTAAAAAATTTCCTTAAGCAGCTCAGGAATGGAGTCCACCATGACATGTGCTCTGGGACCCTTTGACTAAAAAAGTGTTGAGGAGACATATTTTAGATTATCTGAGTAATGTGGAAGAATTCTTAAATTCTTAAATCAGGCTCAATAGTATGTGAGAAGATTCTCAGACCACTAGGGCTGAAATGACTGTGGTTCTGCTACCCAGATGCACCTACAAGTTCGTAGGCTCAAGCTCTGAATTCAATCTGATGTCAGGCAGCTCTAGGGGCAGACCTTGGTCTTCTCTGAGCTGGAAATGGATGTCAAGGGAAAGTAACTTCTAGCCTCACAGGATTCTGGGAAGGGACATTCCAGGGTCCCTCCAGCTTAAGGCAAATAATTGGTTCTGCCTCACCTGATCTAGAGAAAAAAATAGTTTAAAGTCTCACTGGTCTCTCTTTATACAATATAGAACTTTTCTGGAATTTGGGATCATAATGCTATCCTTAAAAATCAGGGATTTTACCAAAGAATGAATGCACCTTGAATATATAACAGGGATTAAAAGTATTTTTATAGATAAACACTAAAAGTTTGCCAATTCTGAGATTGTTTTACTAGTAGTTCTCTTTCCATGAGGCAGACAATCATACTAAATGAATCAAATTACTACCCTTTTATCCTTTGTTGATTTTTTAATGTTATTTTTCAATTTAAAAAATCATAATTATGCATGAAAACTTTTAAAAAGTTACTAAGAATTAAATTATGGAACCAACAAATGCTGATAGTTTAATTAATCACAACTAAGTGAATCTTCTTGAATTCACTAATCAGTATAGATGTCACGATTGAAAAATTGAGTTGTAAAGTCACTATCTCAACCTAAATCTCTATTTTATGTGTAAATATATAGCCACATACTTCGTATTTTCTTTTATGAAGACAGATCATAAACTATCAACACCAGATATGCTATTCAGGTGTCTCCCCATAAGATCAAAGTGTTTTAGACATCTTAATGATTTAGCATATGCACTACACCATTCAGAAGGTCGCTCAGAATTAAAATTGCAAAAAATCCATTGTCAAACTGTCATAAAGAAAATACAGTTTTGTCAGTCTTTAGCCATTGACAAATATAGCATTGTCAGGACAGATCAGCAGAGAATGCCTTTGAAGCTTTTGCTATATTAAATATTTGTTTACTTCCTAATCAGGCAAATTTATGCTAACTGCTGAATTTCTAGTGATTAGGCATCACTGGCACGTCAGAACACCTTGCAGGGACCATGTGGCTGGTTCTTAACAGCAAATCAATCCATTGTTGTGCTCACACAGCAAGGTAGTCTTTTGCCACAATGATCAAAATTTGTATTTCCACTCAAAACACATCTGAATAAAATGAACATTTGGTTTAGAAATTTCTTCTTAATCTATTTGAACTTTATCGAGTGGAAATATTTATTTGGCAAAATTACTATTTGATAAGGAAAATATTTTCCAAGGTAGATGCAATTGAAGATAGCCTACTTTTTAAATGGAAGTAGAATCTTAGTTACTTTAAAAGAGAAACTACTACTATTGCTTATTATTTATAATCATCATCATCATTATTATTACTTTTGTAGGAAGGAAAAGGAGGAGGAGGAAGTGGAGGAGGAAGAAAGAAGAGGAAGGCGTATCTTTTTTTGCTCAGAATTATCAAAGACTTTTCATCAATAGCCAATAAAATGTGCATCTTACTTCTTCCCGAGACTCTTTAAGTAGTTCATGGAAATCATCTGAAAATAATTTTGGGTTAAATAATACAACCAAAGTGAAAAGATGGCACTTAACATGACTAATTTAATTAAATGGGCCCCTATGCTGGTCCAGTAAAGAGATTCATATATAATTAGTAGAACGAGAGAGTGCCCCACTCTGTTCACATAAACCATTCAACCATCTTCATAATCAACGTGGACCATCCCATCTAAATTTAATATGCAGCCACTCATAACCAGTAAGACCTCCGGTGGTTACAACAGCCTTCTTTGCCATGCTGACATCCAATTTATACTCTTCCCCCAAACAGAGCCAACATTCAAAAGCACAGAAATTTCTCTTTTTAAAAAAAATGACTTTGAACTACTTACTCTGCTGTAATAAAAAAAAAATCTATATTGCAAACTGTGGTCATACTTTGCATTGTCTATTCCCGGGATGACTTGTCACAACACTGTGCGACTCCCGATTGTGCGGATGGATACTCATTCGACGAACAAAACTTACACCTCAATAAACAGCAAGTCTGTATATTAGACGAGAAAAGAATATGCAGGAAAAAAAACCCCACATTTTCTAAAAAACAAGAAAAAAGAGAAAAGCCTGCAGGACAAGTTGGAGAAAAGTATTTTGCCCCTATTCCAAAGAGTTACTTCTGTCAAATTTTTTCGCATTTCCATGATTTTTTTTTTCTATTAAGATCTGCTGGGGAAATAAAAGCAAAGGGTGGAGCAGAATTTGCTAGAGATGACAGATAGCTCTTCTTTAATGACTTATAAAAGAAAAGCGACATCTCAAATTTTACTTTATGGAACACAGAAGGAATATGCTAAGCAATGCTATAGATTTTATCTAGCATACCCATTTTGCTTATTTGTGGAAATATTATCATTTTACTGCTAAGATTATTGACACAGTTCTAAGGAACATGTCTATTAAGTTCTTTTATCCTTTCTAAATTATTATTAAGGATGAATGTCTTTGAAGTGAAGCTTCTGGTCAGTAAAAGGGGAAATTCACCACTAAGTGGACTAATTGTAGTATATATAAGGGAGTTTTCTTTAGCCAAAGGAATTTTCCATTAAGAATACAGAAACTTAAGTTTGCTACTTTATGGGAGGTAGTCCATAAAATATTTCATGTGAAAATTAAACAAAGTATTTCTACCTCAGTAAGGTTACAGGTTAAAAAAAAAAAAACAAGCACATGTTAATATACTTTTATCCATTCTACACATAAAATTACTTTTTGGGGGGGATGATACACATTCACTGAAACAAACAAACAAACAAACACTAGAAAAGCCAATATTAACCATTAGTAAAATTCTGGTGCATAATCTTCCAGATAGAATATATATAAGAAACTTCTGGATCAGATTTTTAGTTACAAAAACAGGCCCAATTATGTTTTATTTATCCTATTGAACCTCTAAACTTTTTTACATCACTTGAAAAGATTAGTATTTTATTTTAAATTGATCCAACTCTATACAGTGTGTTCTATGTGAGACAAAGTCCAGAAGACTCTCTTTTCCTGTATCTTTAAACCAGTACATAACTTCTGTTTAAGGGCCTAGTGACAACTGTAATGGATAATTTACAACCTACAGGGCTTCTGGATTAAATAACAGAGGTTCCGTAAACCAACAGGCTTCAGACTTCGGTGAAAGCACCAGTAATTTGTTTATTGCCCTTTCTCAGTTCCTCAATTACAATTGATCTCTGCTAAACAGTCTAGTGTTGCTAATTGTTGGGAAAGGGGGAAAATAACTTAATCTTTACAGGCATCTTCTAGCCTAGTATTCGCCCTTATTATTCCATGCCGTAATCTCACCTAAGCACAGAGAGATGGAATCCATACACCTAGTTGAAACAAGTACTTTCGAATTTAATTTATAAACAACCAAAGTTGAAGGAGCTGTGTTTGGAACAGAAGAAAGGGTGAGTGATTGTATCTGATATTGAGCCAATGACAGACAAACAAGAGCACTTGATTAGAGCTCCTGTCCTGCCAGATCACGTATCTGAATGCTACTGATAGGAGTTTAATCAGGACTTAATCTCCTTATCATGTCTAGGTGTTGACCAACTCTAAGTACTTAACAAAATACAGAACCTACGGGCATTTCCACTTCAAAGCCTAAAGTCCACAGTTAGGTGCCTCCTATCTTATTTTTTTTTCCATTAATAGTGTTGAAAAGAAATACTTGTCACCATCTACTAAGCATGTCCTAATTTAACCTGTTTAACTCCTGAATTGTTTGTTTTAAAAACGTTTGACTTATTTATACTCAACTTTCATTTTCTTGACCCGCCACGTTAGAAATTGGAAATATACTTTACACGTGTGTGCATGTGTGTAAAGCATGTCCTAATTTACACTGTTTAACTTTTGAATTGTTTTAGAAAAGTTTGACGTATTTATTCTAAGTCTTTATTTTCTTGACCCAACATTTTCAAAATTAAATATATATGTACACATACATACATGTGTGTTTGTATAGTAAGTACTTAAATTCTAGCTTCTCGTTCTAATACAGTATATCCCTTGGATGCCCAACTGAACAATACATTAAAACACAAGGCAAAATCATCCTTCAAATCCTTCCAACATCATACATTACAGGTAAAGTTCAACGACAACTTTTGTCTATCGCTCCCTAGCTTAGTGAGCATTCATTCCACTTTGCCATATTAAAGTTCTTCTTTTAATCTTATGTCAGCCTAATGAGAGAGAGCAGAAATGTTTACTGTTCACTCGCTCTAAGTTAAAACTGCTTATTTCTTTTGAAGGTATCCTCCTGAAGACTATCTACCCATAATTTTTTTTTATTGCCAAAATGTAAATATTTGTATGTGAATTGTCTTCATGTCTCCACTACAGATGTAAATTATTTTTTAAAAAAATTAAAGTAAAATTAATGAAATTGACAATAAAAATAATTAAAACTACACAAACCAGATATTACAGATCTAGAAATGAGAATTTATATATCTAGGGTTTTAATATACTGATTAGTATTTTAATTATTTCAAGTATTTGATAGTCTACTTAGTTTTTATGGCAGCATATATTCAAAATAATGCATAATACCTCTATTTTGTCTAATGTACTTCAACTGGAAGATATTAGTCTCAGAGACAAAAGGTATTTCACTATTTGGAAATATCAGCTCAAATGTTCAACTCAATGTAAATTAATCCTTTATACAAGAAATTATTTAGAATCTAACAGATTTCCTCAAGTATTTTATTATTTCCTCAATTATTTTGTTATTTACATTTTGTTCAACTCGAAACGCTATACTTTGGGAGCTTTATTTTTATTTTGTCTTCTCTGAAATAAGTTTACTCATTTTTAGTTTTCAATAGAACATGAGACAAAATCAAATGCTAAATATCCAACTATATCTGTTGCAATCAAATGTGATTGGTTGATTTTAGAGGATATTCCCATTTGAAATAGAGGATTGAGATGAACTACACAGAACGAAGATAAAGAAGATAAAAGCATTTTAAATGTTGCTTCAATTTTCATGGAAGGCTTTTCTGTAATTTTATTTTTTAGAAAATTTTTACAAATATCCATAAACATTATGGTATCTCACTAAACTCGGAAAAAAGGTGATCTATGATAAATGTCCCTCTACTGTCATCTACGTAATATTATAAAAGCTAAGCTAGATTGTAAATAAAACTAATTCTTTTTAAAAGATACATATTAAAGATATTTTAGAAGTACATTTTAATAATGTATTTTAAACAAATACATAAAAAAATTTGATTAAAGCAAATAACGTTCTAATCTTGGAATTGCTTTTAGATGGGATTCATTAAATTTAAGTTTGGAAAGATGGTGCATCTCAAAAAAATGGGTAATATTGAGATAAATAACAATGTTGGCTAAGCAGCACTGAGGCATAAGCAGGGAAAAATAAAATAAAAGTCTATTATTTTTTGACTATGAATGCTTTCTAAAGTAACTCAGATGCTTCCATTTTATTTGAATATTGCTTTTTGTTTCCTCTATTAAGTAGTGCTTAAAAACCACAACTTCAGTCAATCAGTAAACAGGATCATTACTTCTAAGTGTTTCAGATTCTAAATCAAGGGTTTCATTTAATTTTCCTAGCAGAATAATGCATATAGATGAGGATGTCAAATTGCAAATAACCTGTATTAGAATAGCGTTTACAGTGCTTATGGTAAGTAATCAACATTATTGACTTAGCTCAGGGATTTAAAATGCTGAAAAACACTAACAGAATAAATTGATTGGAAGAATAGAGAAGTACATCACTGTGTTAAAGATTTGAAATGAAAGTGAAACGCATTATATGATTTTGTAGTTTAAAAGTACATGTGCATTTATAGATACGCACGTAGATGGATAATGTGGGCATTATTGATTTAAACTCTCTATTGGGATTAAAGGGAGAATGCCTAGTTTCGTTTCAATGGTAATGCTGGCATTCATTATCAATATGATAAAATACAAATTGGTGGCTCTGTAATACAGATTTAATGCCCCTGCTGAACTTTTTTCCATTAGCAGCTAATGGCTATTCCTGTTTACCTTCTATGACTCCAAATGCTCATTCCATCTTCTTTTCTGTGATCATAATGGTTATACAGGAAATGATTTTGCTAAAAATGAAAATATCCTATTTTATTTTAAAAAATGATAGAACTTGCATCTGTAAACATGACTTTATGCCTTCCATGATGTGTCAGCGTTCTCAAAAAGAATCTTGTTCTGAGTTTATAAAATAGAAATGAAACATCTCATAACTTGAAATAGTAAGAAAAAGACTTGTTGCAATTATTAAAGTGAAACATTTTGCTCTCAGAATAGCTTATATTTTTTAACATATATACATAAAGTGAGCATTTCCTTTCCATTATTAAAAATCTTTTTATCATGATAAACAAATCTATTCATTGAATTGCTTTTCTCTATTCTATACAGCAACAGTTTATTTTTAGGATGGCTTTCAACTACTAAGTTGGATTTATTTTAAAGTAAGAAGAGTACAAAAACTCTTATTAATTTATTCTAATTAAGCCCATTACAATAATCCCTGGGGAGAAAACAATTAAACATTGAATAAGGAACAATAAAAATCAAGTTCATTTCCTCTTTGCAGTTGAGTTCCCTTAGTCATCTCTTTTTCTCAAAATAAAGCCTTTAAGTTTTATAGACTTTTCAGTGAAATAGCATAATTTTAAATGACGTTATAATACTAATACTTAATATTACTGCACATCTACTGTATACCAGACACCATTCTAAGTACTTAATGTACTCACATAAGTATCTCAAACTTATGATATTAAAGAAATAACCCAATTTAAAAATGGACGAAGGATCTGAATAGACATTTATCCAAGGACATACGAATGGCTAATAAACACATAAAAGATGCTCCAGATTATTAGTTATCAGGCAAATGCAAATTAAAACCATAATGAGATACCACTTGACACCACTATGATGGCTATAATCAAAAAGACAGGTAATAGCAAGTGTTGGTGAGGATGCGGAGAAATTAAAACCCATGTACACTGCTGGTGGAATGTAAAATGGCGCAGTATCTTTGGAAAACAGTCTGGCACTTCCTTGAAAGATTAAACATGGGGTTAGCATGTGATCCAGCATTCTACTCCCTATGTATATACTCAAGAGAAACGAGAATGCATATTTACACAAAAACTTAGAGAGATGTTTATAAAGAGCCAAAAGGTGGAAATAACCCAAATGTCTATTAACTGATGACTGGGTAAGTAAAATACAATATATCCATCAAAAATATATTACTTGACAATAAAAAGGAATTAACTGCTGATAAATAGTACAGCATAGATGAACCTTGTCAATACTATGCTAAATGAAAGAAACTAGACCCAAAAGATGTATTTTGCATGATTTCACTCATATGAAATATCCAGAATCAGCAAAGCTATTAAAACAATAGGGTAGTAGCTGCCTAAGACAGATGAGGTTGGAGGAATGGACAGTGAATGCTACTGGGTATAGGATTTTTTTTTTTTTGAGGGTAAAAACTTTAGTTGTGGCAAACATTGCAAAATTCTGAGAATATATTTAAAAGCCACTGACTTGTACACTTCAAACGGGCAAATTGTATGGGATGGGAATTATATCTCAATAAAGCTGTTTTATATATTTTCAATATATTTATATATGCATAAATTTTTTTTCAAAGACAGCAAGGACCATATAGAGAGGTTAAACAACTTGCCCAACATGATGGCGAGGGGTATCCTGAAATAAACCTGTGGCATTGGGTTCCAAAGTCCATACATATCCCCGCTAAGCTTACTGGCTCTGTTGACGGTAGTTTTGCTTCTCATGTGATGATTGATTTTATTAAATAAAATATTTTCTTAAAGTCACTTCCTAATATAGCTCCAAATGAAAGTTTTCTCAGTTAACACTGAAGGGCTGTTCTTTCTATAATAAGAAAATATGACATATGAAAAATAACAACGTTAACTAAGTCACTTCAAGGTATTAATACAGTTTATTCTGAATGTCCATGTTCTTAAGAATTCAGTAGCTAGCAACAACAAACCCATTCTCCACAGAAACGAAGAATTTACCTTTTTATTACTTTAACCCCAAAGAATTGCAGTTATCTAATCATGTTTCTTAGCCCAGAAAAAATGTCAAATGTCAAAACATATTTGTTACATTATTGTAGGTAATTTCTCTTTTCACTTAAGGATTTTGTTGAAGGGCTTGTGGAAATGCAGAATGGATTCATAGTACTTTCCAGCTAAGGAAACCGAAAGACCTTCTGGGCAAAACTGTACAACTGGAGAAAACACCACTCAAAGAAGTGAAATCATTTATAAAGTCACTAGATTCTATAGCAGCTAAAACTAAAGGCATCATAACGTCTTCACAACAATAACAACAGAAGTAATCAGCACTTATTGAAAATACGGGTCAGGCCGTGCAACTACACATCTTACCTCATTTCACCTTCAGAGCAAGTGTAGGTACTGTTACTATGTCGTACAAATAAGAAAACTGACGGCTGGGGAAGTTAAGTAACCTGCAAAAATCATAGAGCTGCAAGTGGTGAACGTGCAACTGAAATCCCAGCCTTTTTGATCTGTTCTTAAACACCACACTGTACCTTACTCACAATCAATTCAGCAATCTCTTTTTTATTAAAAATAAATATTAGTAAACCTAGCACATTATCAAAAACACTGACTAAAATATGAATCATATAATAAAAATGAATCATAAAATAATTATTTGTTCATACTGTATTTATTATATTCATTTATTATTACATTTTTACGAGATAAAATATAACACAAGTGAAGCATAAAATGAAATTTATCATCATAAAAAGAATTAATTAGCCAGAATTTGGACTCAAAGAGATATTGTGACAGATTGTAACCTTCATCCCTAAACAATATATAATGGCAATAAACTGTTTTCTCATCCTGCTCCATGAATCAGGCAGATTTATACCAGAGAAATACACTTGCGGTAAATAATACACAGTTAATTTAATACCTTTTTTGAAGTTATTGGTGTGCCTTTTAGCAGAGACTGTGCCTCCAAAAATGATGAAATCAAATTACTTTGAAGACCTAGAGATAAATTACTCATCACACGCAGCATGGAGACTGCTGCGGGAGGGGACACAAGAGCATGGATGTCTTTTTAGCTGTGTGCAGCTCACCTAGTCACCCAACACTCCTCTCTGCCTGGAATGACCTCCCTCCTCTCCTGCCCAACGTTTAGTCCTCTCCCCTTGCGATTCTCCTCCAACCCTGAGCCCCTGAAGACAATTGCAAACTAGAGTTGCCCTGTCTGGATTTCAAAGATAATTGCATAGACTCAACATCACTCATGCCATAACTTACACACTAATCATATGTAACTAAGCATGTAGTTTATTGACTTGAGGTTGTCTTTACATGTTTGTTTTTTCCCCCTGCCTCAATGATCATACACTTCCTATGAGACTCTAAACTTCTATTGATTTGTCATCTAAATTTCCCCTAAGAAAGCTACATGTGCATGCTAGAACACTTCCAGACTTTAACGTATGTGACAAAGGCAAAAACAACCCTCTTTTTCTGTTTTTTAATTTCACATCTATCACCCAGATACTTCCTAAAGCGTGCCCTCTGGGACTCTGCCAATTCCTGACCTGTCATCAGGCTGCAGACTCCTCTGGTTTAAGAACTGATCACAGCCATTTCTGGGGGCGCCTCGGTGGCTCAGTCATTATGCATCTGCCTTCAGCTCAGCTCATGATCCCAAGGTCCTGGGATCAAACCCCACACTGGCTCCCTGCTCAGCGGGGAGCCTGCTTCTCCCTCTCCCTCTGCCTGCTGCTCCCCCTGCTTGTGCTCTCTCTCTCTGTCAAATAAATAAATAAAATCTTTTTAAAAAAGAAAAAAAGAGAGAACTGATCACAGCAATTTCAGACAAAAAAATCCTGTCTAAAGATAATAGGACCATATATAATAATAATAATAACAATAACAACAGTAATAATAATAAATTAATATATAATATTATGGCATTTGTACAATTATTTTTCCCTTTGGGAAATACTACCTATTCACTTACATTTGGATTGATAAGATTTGTATGTTTATTAACCATGATTCAAAAATCTTGGTTTGGGGACCAGCAGCCCTCCCCTTAAGGAAATAAGATACTAGGCTGTAATAGCCTTAAATTTTTATGAGACTTTTTAAGCTTTTAGATGGAGATAATGGTGTTCCAAATTGGCAGTTCTGAAACAGTGAAGCGACTTCAAGATCCACGAAATCTCTACCATACACTGGTAAATAGAGAGCAGTTATCGAATCCCCCTAGTCTGGATATCTATAAGAAAAAAAATGTCATTTGCCCATTTGATCTTCTTTCACTTAAACCCAAGGAGTATTAGGATTTCCATTCATTTCTGCTGGGGTTGAAAAACTTCATCCTTCTGCTGCAGGCTAGACCAGGGATACCCTCCACGAAACAGCAACACAGAGACGCTCTCATCGCGGGTTACTGCTGCTGCTGCAGTTGCTCAGAAGAACTACACCTGCGATATCTCGCCTTGTGCTTACAGGCATTTATTGGGGATCATTACCCCCAGCAGCTAGAGGATCCCTGTCTACATATCCTGCAGGATCCCCCAGTAGACACAAGTTTGTATGACCACTGGTGTGAGCCTCCTACTCATGATGAAGGCTCCATCCACTGTGTGGTAGGTGGGGCTCTTCCTGTAAGTACTGTTCAGACCATGTCATGCAGCTAGTATCACACTCAATCGGGTTTTCTCTTCTCCTACTTGCTAGTCATCTTTATATGTTTTGCTTAGTATCCTTAAATAATTCCGAATCTGAAAAGGTTATGTGCTATACAGAATTTGATTATTCTACATTAGGGCTAATTGTCAAAGAAGGAAGGGAAGGGAAGGGAAGGGAAGGGAAGGGAAGGGAAGGGAAGGGAAGGGAAGGGAAGGGAAGGGATGGGAAGGGAAGGGAGGGGAGGGGAGGGGAGGGGAGGGGAGGGGAGGAAGGAAGGGAAAGAAAGAAAGAAAGAAAGAAAGAAAGAAAGAAAGAAAGAAAGAAAGAAAGAAAGAAAGAAAGAAAGGAAAGAAGAGAAAAGAAAAAAGAAAAAGAAAAGAAAGAGAAAGTCCTCCTTAAGAAACTCAAAAGCTCTTGTAATTTCAATCAGATTTAGACTGGGAAGAATTTTGTGCACCTTCCTAAGACCAAATTTAGAGAAAAAGAAAAGAGGCATATTAAGCAGATTTTCCCCTCCAGGAATTTTTGATATTATTTTATTGAAATAAGAAAGTATAAAATGTGAACTGCATTATAGTTTCATCATTTGACTCTAAACATCAGTCTGCATTTGAAATGCATTTTATCAGTACTACAGGTTTCCAATCTTTCATCCACAATTCTAAAACCCAAACAGATCAGAAAACCAAATATTTTCATAAGATAATTCCAAAATTCCTGTGGTGGCAAAATGTGACTCAAATTACATGACCTTATTCATCCATTTAGTGTGAATGCTCCTACATTTTATTTTAGAAATATTTGTAAGTTTGGTTTCCGGATGTTGCCTCAGCCCCCACCAGCAATGCACATAATACATGGTATACACACTCTCTAAATGCTAAAATTCTAAATTATAATAGCACATCTGGCCTCAAAGATGTCATATTAGGGATCATGGATTGATGACTATGTAGCTAAACCCTAGTAGTAACTCAGAAGCTATGCCTAACGTGTGTGTGTGTGTGTGTGTGTGTGTACACACATATAGATACATTCATAAACACACCCACATGAAATAACAAGAATCAGAAGAAAAATCAAGACTATATTAAACTACAATCTGTATTGATCATTGTATTGTAGAGGAAAAAACCGAAAACATAATAAATGAACAAAAGCAGGGTATTAGCTAAATATACTCGGGCATGTCTGTAAAAGAGATCCAGGAAGCCATAAAAATGACACTACTGTGGAGTATTTGGGGACATGGAAATGTTCACAGAACATTATTAAGGGAAAAAGCAGGTCACCAACAGTTTGAATAAAATGCAACCTTTACAAAACTATAGAAATTCATACATAGAAATTCATGTGAGCAAATACGTAATAAGAAACCAATGGTTATTCCTGGATGATGATTTTTTTTTAATGGTTTTTATTTTCTACCCTTTGGTTTTTCTTTAGTTTCTTTTTCTACCATATTGCTCCTGTGTTTCTTTAAGCTATTGTCTTGTTTGTAAGAAAGACCAAGTGAACATGAAACAAAAGAAACTGGACAAATACTTTAAACAGACACACACACACACACACACACACACGCACGCACGCACGATGATAACTGAGCCTCGGATGCTGAATAATTGCTTGCCCTTCTCTGGCTGTGTATATGAAGAGCTGGTATGGTATTTGTTTGTTCTGATGGGTAAGAGTTCATTTCATGAAAAGAGAATTACACAGAAAAACACAGAGAAACTTTAGCATTTATGGGTTGTGCTTTGTACACAAAGATGATGTTATTGACTCCCTGACACCGAGGAAACATCAGTATTTCTTCATGGCTGCAATTACCTAATTTGGGAAATGAACCAGACACCATAGCTTCATCGAGATGATAGCTGTGGACATAAAGTGCTGTGGCTGCCATTTTTTTTTCAGCTTCTTTTTTTTCCTGCAGCAAAACAATAATACACAGTCCTAAACTCTCATGTTCTTCAAATTGTCTATGTTCTTTAAATAAACAGCATTTCAAGTTAGGAATGTAAATCTCACTCTCACTTAGCATGCTATATGTGGCATCACCTTTGTTATAATACAATATTCTGATAAGCATATAAAATACTATTGAAAGTGCTACAAAACAGGATATATTTTCACAGCGAGAAAAAGCCATCAAACTAGAATTTTTTTGTGAATTTATATCCTCAAACTTTAAAGGCCAATCTAAATATTGATCTAAACTGCCCATACCAATCTCCAGGTCTCCAGGCCACGTAACTCCATATGCAGAGTAATTCCTTCTACTCTGGGGGCTTTTAGTCAAGGCTTTAAAGTATTTTGTTAATGTATAGGTAAATATCTATTAAGTCTCTTTAATATACATAATCTTTCCATTTTTTTAAGCCCAAAGCACAGGTCTTGCCCTGTCCTTTGAGAACTTATATATGACTTGGGAAGAACAAATACTCATTTCAGGAAAGTTAAATCATAACACAAAAATTCAGAGTAATGTGAGTCAAAAGAAGTCTAAAGGCTACACATGATTAAATGCCAAATACATGCAAGTACTTTTAAGTCAGAGTGTTGTTGGTTCCTGGGGTTTGGAAAGCATAATGCAAGAGCATGAAGGTGGCAAGGCTGTGAAGGAGACAGGGCTTCAAACATGCCTTGAAGAAGTTGCAGGGAATGACCAGAGGGGAAGATGCACATACCAGACGGGGAGTAGAAGGCAAGATTCAGACAGTTCAAAACAGGTAATAACATAGCTAGGATTCCTTGAAAGACCACTACAAACCTGGCACTGTTATCTCATTTAACGCTCACAGCAACTCCATGAGATTAGTAGCACAGTGAGCCCCTTCATGACCATGCTATCTAAAATGGCCTTCCCACCACTCCCATCCTCGTCTCCCACTCTATTAGTCTGATTCATTCTCTTCACAACAGTTTCATTATGGGAAACCCATCTCACTTATTAACTTGTTTACTTCTTTAATGCAAGCTCCAGGAAGGCTAAGACTTGTTCAAGCACAATATCCCTAGTGCCTGAAAGAATTCCTGGCTCAGAGTCACACATAATATGTATTTACGAATCATCTCCTTTTACAATCATCTCCTTTTCAAATGAGGACTCTAATGCATTAGAGGTGGAATAACCTAGTCCAAAGACACACAGTCAGAATTTGAACTCAGGTCTCTCTTTACTCTAGAACTACAAGCTACATAAACCTCCCATCCCCCACTTAATCCTTAGAAAACAAGTAGGTCCCTTTCGGAGAACATATAAATTTTCTTGGGTTTTTTGTTTCATTAATTTATTGTTCACTGCATTCTATTGATAAGAAATAAAATTACAATGGAAGTTGAGTGTCAGACTATAAAGGCACTGATTTTTAGGTTATGACTTCTGAATCAAATTATGATAAAACATTATAGAATGTAAGCAAATTTGGGGAAAATTAGTGTATCTGTCATGTTTCTAGGTTAGAAGAAGACTAAGCCTAAAACCAGAACTTGAAGAGATTGCCGCCCCCAATCCTGAGTCTATTAAAGTCTAGACTAGGTTTTAGCAGTATACAGGCAGGAGTGAAAAAATACAAGAGGAATTACAGAGAAAATCTAGTTTTTGTCATGCAAGTCTCTTTCCCACCCACTTCTTCTCAATGGGAATCTCGGCCTTCAAAACTTGTATAAATCCAGACTCTTGGGGGATTCCTTCTTATGGAAGTCCTCCAATAATTCTAGGCCCAAGGCCTTTGAAGCACTTTGCTCATATTCATACAGTGTCACAGTGGAGTGTCACGTGGTTAATGACACAGGGAAGGAAACCGATGTGCAGGTCTGAGAGCATCTTGAGAGCAGGAAGTAGATTTTATTCATCTGTTTATCTCCAGCATCTACCCCAGTCTCAGCTAGCTGTGACACCAACATTCATAGCGTGGGCTAAGCAGACATCCTAAGGTTCTCAGGCCTGGGTGGGAAAGAGAGGTGGCCATTTTGACAGAAATAAGCACTCTGGGACTGAGCTGAAATACTAGCTTGGGAGTTACTGACAGAGAGAGATGCCTAAAAGAGGAGCCAGGAAGAATGACAAGTGCAATTTTAGACACTAAATAAATGGAAGGGATAGCTGGGGAATCAAGTTGAAACGCTCCTCTAGAAGCAAGAGGTAGGAGACTGAAGTTGTGAAAGCCAAGTTTGAGAGTGTGGGACTTAAGTATTATTCACATAAGGATAAAAGTTGAAGATGTAACCCCTAAATTCAAAGCAGCTGTAACAACAAGAGACCAAAGAGCTAAGAACTAAACTGTGGACTAACCCTACATGGAGGAGGCAAAGGGAAACACAGAGGACCACAGGAGGAGTGAATACAGCAAAACCTCCTTATCTAATTTTATGAAAATTCATTTTGCAAAGCTTCTCTTTGCAAGTAATACTGTGTTTGATTCTTTTTATAGTCAAACTTCAGCTTCTTTGAAAGTAAATATTGGTGGACATCAAGTTTCCCTTGCCCTCTCTGTCATGTTTTTATCAAATTGTGAGTATTTTTGGCATCTAAATGTGTGTTGGTGACTGCCAGGATATGGTTTACAGCTTTCCATCTGATCAGATATCACATACATACCGCAATCAGAATACACTGATTAAAAGGACATTGTGCAAGCTTCAATAATTTCTCTTGATTATCATTAACCATACATATTGCATTTTTTAATTATTCTAACAGATATTCAGTATCAACAGATTGTAATTCACTAGCGAGGTATAAAATAGGCATTAAAACTATTTCTAAACTATCATTTAGGATGATGTATGAAGCATTTCACATACCAGCAGACTAAGTATCATAAAATATTAGTCAAGTACTAACATAGTCATTAATACTCCTCTTTAACAAAAGGCAATTTCACAGCCTCATTTACCAACTGGAATATCCCAAGTCTACTTCATAATTAAGCTTTTTATTCATCTCTGTAAATTCCATTTAGTGCTTTTTGGCAATTTCTTAACATAAATGCCCTAGATGTTGTTAAATTGGATTAATAGCCTTATAAGTAATATACATTATATGTATATATTTAACTGTAGGTGATCTGACTTGTATTGTAGCAATCACTTTTTTTAATGCCCTATTATATGCTTAGAATTTATTTTATTGCAACTAATTTTGAACCTCAATATTTTGCAACCTCTCTTTATGATGTTAGTTTTATAAATAGAAGGATATGGGGAACTGGGGGTTGTGGTCAGCCTTAGCTCTTCTCACATTGTTTTGGCCTGAGGCATGCCTGAGGATAGAATCATTTCAGGTGGATTAGAACCCAGATAAATAACCATAAAAGTCTTGCAACAATATCTCCTCTTTAAAAATATATATTTCCAACTCTTTTCAGTGTGGATGGAGTATCAGAGTAAACAACTTCATTAGGCATGTGAAAGCACATTTTAGAGAAAGTACATTTGGCTGAAAATTATAAGCATCTTTCTGCATCAGCCTTTTTTGAATTTAAGGACAATCTTTCAATTAACTAAGCCTGCTGCTACATACTAAAATGCAGTCTGAGTTAACAGCAGTTTGATTGGACATTCAGAATTACGGCTTCTGGAAGTTCTTAAAAGGTCACCTACTCCTTCTCCCTGCACTTAAGCAATTAAAATTGCACTTAAATATGGAGTGAACGGACAGAAAAGGAAAAGCAGATTTATTGAAGACAAACAATAGGCCAAGCACTGTTGGTTCCAAGATGAATAAGTCAAGGCCCCCATCTCAACGAGTTCACAGACTAACTTGGTTTATGGCTATATAAACAACTGAAATAATGCGTGTATAGGTTTTGCATAGTGCCTGGCACATAAGTGCTCAGTAAATAGTCCTTATTTTAGCTCGTAATAAAGTGCTCACCAAATGCAGGAAGTCATCAAACTAATGTACAAAAGTCCAAAGAAAACATGCTCACATTTTAGTCCGGATGATCTCAAATCAAAATGATTTCACTCATTCATTCATTCATTCATTCACTCATCCATTCCTTAGAGGCATTAATTACAGTGTGACGACTAAGAGAACAGACCCTAGCAACTGGCTTCCAACCTAACCTCCACCACATAACCAGCTGTTCCCCCCTCAGTAAAACAGGGATACAGCTACTTCTCAAGGACATTTTGAGGGTTGATGGATTTCCATGAATTGATACATGTAAAGTGCTTAACACAGAAAAAGTGCTTTAAAAAACCCAGAGATTATTATTTTCATCACGTATGTATCAAATGTTTACAGGGCAAAGTAGCAGGTGTCCTTGGGGACCAGAAGGAGTATACCCTTTGCCCCAGCCAGCCCCTCACTGTTCTACCCTCACTCTCTGCACCACTCACACAGCCTGCTTTGGCGTCCTTGACCTTGTTACGGTTTGGTCCTCTAGCCCGTGACCTTCGTTCATACTGCTCCTTCTGCCCAGAAAACTCCTTTCTTTTTCTATACAATTCTTATAAATTCCTCATATTCAGGTTAAGTATCCCTTTTTCTGAGAAGCTTTTCCTGAATGTTTAGTTTAAACCTTGTTCCTTTGTTACCTGGTATCACTAAACTGGGTTCCTTCGCTACACTTATGTCAGTCTGTAATTATTACAGGATACTTTGGGTCAATGTCCATCTTCCCTACTAGAGGATAAGCTTGATGAGGGTGGTCATCTTGCCTGGTTTTCTCAAGCATGTAGCCCAGTTCCTCGCACAGTGCACAGTGAAGTGTATAGTAATCCTTCAATAAACATGTATTGGAAGAACTGATGAATGTACTCACCATTTTCTGATTTTAACAATATAGAATCTCCTACTTTACATCTTCTATAATAAAGGCAAAAGCCAGGCTAATGAGGCTGAGAAAGCAGCTGTATTGGTCTCCTATCTCATTCAGTTTTTAAAACAACTCCATGAAATTACAAGTACCATATGCATTTTTCTTTTTAAATATTTTATTTATTTATTTATTTTCCTTTTTAAATATTTTATTTATTTATTTATCAGAGAGAGAGAGAGGAGGGGAGAGAGCACACAAGCAGCAAGAGCAGCAGGCACATGGAGAAGTAGGCTCCCCGCTGAGCAAGGAGCCCGATGTGGGACTCAAACCCAGGACCCCGGGATCATGACCTGAGCCAAAGGCAGGTGCTTGACCAACTGAGCCACCCAGGCATCCCCCATATGCATTTTTCTGATGAAAAAGTTAAGCCTAAGAGGATCTAAATAGTGCAAGAATTTTAGTGAGAAGAGAATGGAATTGAAACAGATATATTCTAGAAACTACAAATCACTCTTGAAAGATATTGAAGAAGACATAAAAAGATGGAAAAAATATTCCATGCTCATGGATCGGAAGAATTAACATAGTTAAAATGTCCATGCTACCCAGAGCAATCTACACGTTCAATGCTATCCTGATCAAAATACCAATGACATTTTTCAAAGAACTGGAACAAACAGCCCTTAAATTTGTGTAGAACCAGAAAAGGCCACGAATCGCCAAGGAAGTGTTGAAAAGGAAAAACAAAGCTGGGGGCATCACAATGCCAGATTTCAAGTTGTACTACAAAGCTGTGATCACAAAGACAGCATGGTACTGGCACAAAAACAGACACACAGACCAATGGAACAGAATAGAGAACCCAGAAATGGACCCTCGGCTCTTTGGGCAACTAATCTTTGATAAAGCAGGAAAAAATATCCAGTGGAAAAAAGACAGTCTCTTCAATAAATGGTGCTGGGAAAATTGGATGGCTACATGCAAAAGAATGAAACTTGACCACTCTCTCATACCATACACAAAGATAAACTCCAAATGGATGAAAGACCTCGATGTGCGACAGAAATCCATCAAAATCCTAGAGGAGAGCATAGGCAGCAACCTCTACGACATCGGCCAAAGCAACCTTCTTCATGACACATCTCCAAAGGCAAGAGAAACAAAAGATAAAATGAACTTGTGGGACTTCATCAAGATAAAAACTTCTGCACAACCAAGGAAACAGTCAAAAAAACTAAGAGGTGGCCCACGGAATGGGAGAAGATATTTGCAAATGACACTACAGATAAAAGACTGATATCCAAGATCTACAAAGAACTTCTCAAACTCAATACACAAGAAACAAATAAACAAATCATAAAATGGGCAGAAGATATGAATAGACACTTTTCCAATGAAGACATACAAATGGCTATCAGACACATGAAAAAATGTTCAAAATCATTAGCCATCAGGGAAATTCAAATCAAAACCACACTAAGATACCACCTTACGCCAGTTAGAATGGCAAAAATTGACAAGGCAAGAAACAACAATTGTTGGAGAGGATGTGGAGAAAGGGGATCTCTCCTACATTGTTGGTGGGAATGCAAGTTGGTACAGCCACTCTGGAAAACAGTGTGGAGGTGGGTATTTACCCCAAAGATACACACGTAGTGAAAAGAAGGGCCATAAGCACCCCAATGTTTATAGCAACATTGTCCACAATAGCTAAATTGTGGAAGGAGCCGAGATGCCCTTCAACAGATGACTGGATTAAGAAGATGTGGTCCATATATACAATGGAATATTACTCAGCTATCAAAAATAGTGATTTCTCAACATTTGCTGCAACATGGATTGCACTGGAGGAGATAATGCTAAGTGAAATAAGTCAAGCAGAGAAAGACAATTATCATATGGTTTCTCTCATCTATGGAACATAAGAACTAGGAAGATCGGTAGGAGAAGAAAGGGATAAAGAAGGGGGGGGGGTAATCAGAAGGGGGAATGAAGCATGGGAGACTATGGACTCTGAGAAACAAACTGAGGGCTTCAGAGGGGAGGGGGGTGGGGGAATGGGATAGGCTGGTGATGGGTAGTAAGGAGGGCACTTATACTGGGCGGTAAATAGGGAATGGGATAGGCTGGTGATGGGTAGTAAGGAGGGCACTTCCCTGGGTGTTATACGCAATCATGGAACTTTACATCAAAAACCAGGGATGTACTGTATGGTGACTAACATAATATAATAAAAAATATTATTATAAAAAAAAATGAAACACAGATATAAATACTCCATTCTTTTCTGCTTATTACAAAAGCTCTACTAAGATAGACAAGGCCTCATTTAATAATGCATTTTGGGGCTGAAGATAAAACTCCAGAAATTAATAAGTAAGATCAACTGAGTGTAGTATTTTATTTCCCCTTCTCATTTCTGAACAGCACAACTGTAATATTGGGTGCCACTAGCCCTCCACATTCTCATAGTTAATGAGAGTCCCTGCATTTCTTTTGCATAGTTTCATGGCTGCATTTACAACAGTCTAGGAAATGGCACACTTTGTCTACAGAATGTGTTTTGGTTTTGGTCCAGTCTCTTGTTCTCTAGCCTAAGGCCATAAACATAATGTCTCATTCAGGCCTTTGACTATGTGTCCTTAGCTGAAAACCTGTGGATTCTATATGATAGCAAACCATAATCTAGTTCTCTTGAAGAAGAAGCCCCTAACCTTCTAATGATTTCTGCATTGACTGACATTTTGTTAGAGGTAAATCCTCAGCCCTTAAAATGTTATTTTTTTAAATTATAAAATTGTTTTAAATTATAAAACCATACATATATTTGGTAAAACAAAAATTCAAAATAGTACAGAAGAGTATAAAATAAAAAGCTAAATGTTCCATTCACAAATCATCTCCTATTCCATTACCAGAGGAAATTTCTTTTTAATAATTTCTGGTTTTATTTTTTATGTTGATTATTTTTAAATAAAATGTTTATAACTCCATGTCTTTATCACTTTCAGAGAGTATCTAGTAACTTCCCAACTGTGAAAATAAAGAATTTAAACCAATTATATCTCTCATGCCTCTCTTCCTCCCACTTCTTATTTTTCTTAGTCAGGTCACATAATTTCAATTTTTCTGTTTATATTTTCTATATTTCTAATTTTTCAATAGCACATTCTATCATGAAATATTACCTTCAACCCTCCATTTGGTTTTTATCTATAATTGGTAAGCAATATATATTTACTACACACTATTTAAGATGAAGAAATTAACACATCTACATCTTCATCTCTTCTGCCTGTTTCCTATCAACTTCTATTGGCTAAACAATTATTCATCTTTTGAGTTGTGTAATATTTACATTCTATTCTATATTTATTTTTGCTTTCCACATTTTGTCTATAGATGAATTTAAAAATTTAGAACAATGTAAAGTGTTTATATAATTATTATTAAGTAGATAATGTTTACTATGAAATTAATAAGGTAATCAGATAGGGTCCAGATTTCTGTAGGATAATGACTGTCCCCAAATTTAAATCACTAGCCATCTTCCAAAACCCATTTGGGATAAAAACAAAGCAGATAATATCTATAGCCCATACCAACAGCTTTACTAGGGGACAGGAAGAAAATTTTCAATTTACATATAAGTGGGAAAACTAAAACCTGACACTAGCAGAGGCAGCCTCTGAGCATCCTCCAGTGTAGAGTCACTGTTGGGAGACAATTCGCCGTGAGGTCTTGAGTTTCTGCACATTTCGTGAGCAAGGACTGAATTGCACCTTGTTCCAGATTATCTTTTCAGTGATGTTTGTATAGCAAACAGCTGTAGAAGACAGAGACAGTATTTCCCCATGGGGGCGGAAAAAAGTCTGGTTTGCTTGGAAGATAAATATAGTGTCACCACCTGGAATGTAGTGTAGCCTATTTACTGCCCAGTGTAAAGATTTGGGTTTGCAAAGCTTATGGTCCCCATCCTATACAACAACCAACCTCATGTGTAGACACACTACGGCCCTCTTTACATTGCTCTGTGGAAATTGGGTTTAGAGAACCAGCACAAAAAATGCTGACACTCTAATCATTGCTATTGCTGTGGCTAATAATAAACAGTCCTTCATCTCTGATCCAAGAGTCATGTGTCTTCTACCAGCATCCATAAAACTTGCAGGTTAGCTTAGGAGTAGGGTAGAATTTCAGACTCTTCATTCTTAACACAGGCAGGGACTGCGAGGAAGGGAGAAGAGTGCTGTGGGGTCCCAGGTTGGCAAAACAAAGATAACTTCAACTAGGATTCCACCACAGAAAGGAATGCCTTCCCTGAGTGGGAACTGCTGGGAGGTCTGAGACACGGTAGATCCAAGTAAATGGTTGCGAACAAAAGGGCCTTGGAAAGTATGCATGGCACTCTGGGGAAAGGCAACACCCTGGAAATGGAGGTATGCAGCAGTTAGAGTGTCCCCTAGAGGTGAATAGAAGAAGTAAATACACGAGCATGAGTGCCCCTTTGAAGAAAGATCTCAGGAAGATTAGGAGACACACCAAGAGTAAAAAAGTAAAAGGTAAGAGGGGGACTCCTTAAAAAAAATAAGAGCCCTTCCCCCTCCACTATAGCAAAGGAGGGAACAATTAAAACTGAGTAACCTAGAAAGTCTCCATATCCCTCCTGCATCCAATATTCTTTTCCAGTGTGTACAGAACGCTAATAGGTATTAGACCACAAAGAAAGCTTTAATAAATTCCATTAAGTAAAAATAACAGAAACAGTATCTTTTATCACAGTACAATATAATTCAAATTAATAACAAAATCATAAACAAAAACAAGCCACCTTTCCACTTAGAAAATTCTATTAAATACCTCTTGGAGAAAAGGTAAAATGTAAACATAAATTACAGAATGTCTAAAATAATATTAATATAAATTACACAGATATCTGATCTGTGGCCTATAAGTAAAACAGTGCTCAGAGGAAAATTCATTGCTTTCAATATTTATGTTAATTAAAAAAATGATAAAAATAAATAAAATTAACTTCTAACGCAAAGGTAGAAAGAAAGAAAACAAAAATTTAACTAAAAGAAAGAATAAGGAAAATAAGCAAAAATTACTAAGAATTAGAAAAATAAGACAGCTAATCAATAAAATTGGTTCTTTGAAAATTTTAATAACATATACCAAACAGCAGCTAATCTAAACAAGAAAAAAAAACAAGGAAGTACATGCAATCAAGAAATGACAAGGACAAAATAACCATTTAAATAGAAGAAAATTTAAAAATCTTTTCACTTTATGCAAATAAATTTTAAAACAAAGGAAACTAATGCAGAACAAAATATAGAGTCCAATTTGAAAGATGAAATAAAGGTATCCAAAAGCCAGTCTCCAAAAAACCATAAGCCCCAGATGGTTTCTCAGGGGAACTATATCACACTTCAAAAATCAGATAATCCCAATCTCACATAAGCTGTTCCAGAGCACAGAAACAAGGAAAATACCTAAGTACCTTTTTAAATGAAATGACTATAATATATATACCCAAACTGAGAAAAAAACTGCACAAACAAAAGCAACCCATATCAAACGTCACTATTATATTATATTATATTATATTATATTATATTATATTATATTATATTATATTATATTATATTATCTACACTATATCAGTTTGTTAGGGCTGCCATAACACAACACCACCAACTGGGTGGTTTAAACAAAAATTTACTTCCTCACAGCCCTTGAGCCTGGAAGTCCAAGATCAAGGTGCTGACAGGTTTGGTTTCTTCTGAGGCTTCTCTCTTTTGCTGGCAGATGGCCACCTTCTCGCTATGCCCTCACATGACCTTTTCTCTCTGCACACACACCTCTGTTGTCTCTTCCTCTTATTAGGACACAAGTCAGAGTAGAGCCACACCCTTATAACCTCATTTAATCTTAATTGACTCTTTAAAAGCCCTATCTCCCAATGCAGTGGCATTGGGGGATAGGGCTCCAACTTAACCAACTTTGGAAGAACACAATTCAGTCCTTAATAAACTCTTAAATAAAATGTTATCAAACAATTCAATAACACAGAAAAATATATACCATTCATTCCTAAATAGAGTGTATTTCAGGAATGCAAGAATAAAGTTACCAGCCAAAATGACAGAGGTAAGATCCTTTTGATTTAGGCAGTCTCACCTCTAGAAATCCACATAAAGATATTTCCTTACATATATAAAACAACATTTGCACAGTTATTGATTATGGTAGTATTTTGTAATGATATTAGACTGCAAACAACCCAGACGTTCATCAACAGGAGATGGTTTGAATCAATTATGGCACCTCCTCAAAATGCAGACATAAAAGAAGTGAGAAAGATCCCTACATACTGCTATTGGGTGATCTTCGGGACATAATTACGACATGAAAAAGTAAGATACAATACAGTGTATACAGTATGCTGCCTTCTGCATAAGAAGAGAGAAAAATATACACACACATATAATGTTTGTGTACAAGAAAAGAGAAAAGTATATAAAGAGAAATACCCCTATTTATTTTTGATAAAAGAAACAACTATGCATTGAGGGAGGAAAAAGAGTGAAGGCAATAGAGATATAAGTGAGACTTCTCTATGTCTTTAAATATAATCATGACCTTAAAACCATGTAAATATGGCACTGAATGAAAAACAAATACAAAAAAAAAAAGCTAACTCTAAAGCTGAAAAAATAAAACAGGTGAACCCAATTCTGCCTTAAATTGGTAATATAATCATCTAGAGGAAAGATTTATTTTAAGTGTCTTTTGAATAAAACCTTCTGCACATCCTTTGTGGGATATACTCTAAGAACAAAAAAAAAAAATCCTAAATCTCATTCACTGGTTTTATTTTTAGCAGTAATTATGATGCTATTATTTTTGGGGTTTCCAGAACTAATTTCTAAAGTTGCTTAGGAAGCTATGTTCAATGAGTGTCAGATTTAAAATCTGGTATTTCCTCATAAATGGCAACTTTATAAGGTACATTAGAAAACAATTGGGGAAAAAGGGTATAAGACTAGTAGTCATAGTAGCCAAATTCTTTAAGAAAGAAGAAGAAAAATCTAGTACCCTTTCTTTTTTTTAATTTAAGTAAGCAAGGGAGCAATTGTATGTAATTTTAAAATTTTCACTCAACAAATACCAAGTCTTGAGGTTTGAGAAGCTTAAAACCTTTGCACAGGCCATAAATATGTTTATGCTATATACTAATGATATTTGGGGAATTTAATGAATGTATTACAGTATTTGTTCTGAAGGACACCCCATGATGCCATTTCCTGGCTACATGAAATTAGTCTGGCCCAGAATGACACCTCTTATTTTCCTAAATAAGATGAATGATAAGAATTAAGCAACTTTTCCACATACATTTAGATACGACATTCAGAAAATAATCCAAACTTTTGGGTTTCTAGGGAGTCATTTTCCTATTTTGGAGACCTTGCATATCACACAAGACAGAAGAGGAAGTGAGTGTTTTGAAGGATCAAACTTAGATGACAGAATACGATAAAATCCTAAAAAAAAAACAAATAAGATTCTATGTCATTTTGGAAATTTAATTCTACAAATTCAAGATGGGAGAAACCAGGCTTAACTGTTCTTAATTTTATTTGGTTTTATTTAATTTTCCCTTATTAATTTGAGGAGAGTTGACCACACACATTATGATGTAGGTGTGGAATGATGAATACAGTCATAGACTTTAGACTTTAGGAAATGCCAACCAGAACAAGAGGGTATTAGCTCCCTTACTCTATACACTGCAGACCAAATCTAGACACTGTTTTGTTTCAGGCATCTCATTTTAAAAATGATATTGATAAAGTATTGATAGCTCAACAAACTGACCTCTTAGTTTATTGACCTCTTCATCTTCAATGACCTTCCTCCAGCTTTCCTTCGCCTCCCCGTCCCATGGTTAGTAGCAGGCAGAGTGGGAGGAACCTGTACCCAGTTTATCTCTGTTGATTCTCTTGTCCTAAGCTACCAGTTCCCAACCTTGGCTACACATTAGTATTACTGGGGAAGGCGCTAAAATATATTCATGTTTGAAACCCACTCCAGAGTAGTGAAAACAGAACTGGTGTGAGTAAAGGGAAGAGATCTGGGCAATTTTAAAAGTTCCACAGATGTTTCCCATGTGCAGTCAGGGTTGAGAAGCCCTGTTCTCAGCAGATTCTGTGGGTTTCAGGGATAGGCAGCAATATTTCCCTGCAGGGATGGTGAGATCTGGAAAAGGTGTGCTTTCTGAGTTCCTGGACATTAAGATTCTGATTTATTAAGACAAGTTGGGAAAATATACTAAGCTACTTAGGCATTATATTCTGGGTACTTTCTCAAAACATTAATTTATGCCCCATGAATTTATTAACATCATTTATCAGAGAAGGGAGAAAAATACTTGGGCAATATTTTGATAGAATCTTTCAAATCCAGTACTGTAAATAAAATCGATGAGATGATTTTTTCCCAGGTCAGATACTAAAAGTGTCTGGTGATTTACATATAAACATTTCACAATAAGAACGTGACCTAGTAACTACCTCAGTGAAACACTTTTTTTTTTTTTTTAAGAGAGCTGTTTTAGCATGATAGTTCTAAAGTATAAACATACAATATACGGTTGAAAGTCTTAGGGGAATGAGGGAGGAAGTTAGTCTCACATGCATAGGCCGATAGAAGAAGACAGAAAGGATGTAATTAAATGTAAAATAAATATATACTTTGTTTTCTTAAGAATGAAGCAAGTGGTAAAAACTGTGGTAGATCTGTTAATCTGTTGCTATGCCAACAGTAAAATTTTAAATGGATCCAAGAAATGGGACAATTTTCAGGAATATAAGCACAACCTTTTTCAAATAAGTAAAATCATATTCATATTATTCCCCCACAAGGGGATAGAGTCTTGAGGGAATTAGTGCAGAATTAATTGATCAGGGTGTGTTTTTTTTTCCCCCTGTAACCACAGCAGGCATAAGGAACAGAATCTCACGCTATATTTTTCTGAGATCTAGATCTGGATTTAGGTTAAACTTTTTGAGGATTGTGGGCAGCACTGTTCCCCAGTGTGTAGGTAGCAGGACAGCATGTTTCTATTATTTTAAGACTGATTAACATATAACCAGAGACAAAAGTCAATAAATCTTCACCTGTATTTCTCAACATAATACCGAGATGATGTAGTTTTCAAAGATAAAAACATCTTAATAAAATACATCTCATATGCAAATTACCAGCATTCTTTCCTAGTCAGACAAAGACAAGCATTATTTTTCCTAAGGAGAAACAAAGATTAAAATGAAGGATGACCTGAAATCTACAAATCATAGAAATTTAAAATTATAAATTCATTCAAATTCTATTTATATGAGATAAGATTTTAACAATCGACTACCGTTCGGTTGATTGCAAATGACCAACTTCCTCATTCACAAGTAAATACAAGCATTTGGCTTTTTGAGGGAAAGTTGTTCTGTTTACGTTGTAAAAATACATTTAGGAAAACATTTTAGTACATCCAGAGGGTCTTTCCTTAACTATAGAGCAGGTTGGGAATAGATTGTCTCAGCAAAATAAGTTGAAAGTTTAGTTCAACTCCCTTTCCTGAAGGTATTTCTGTAAAGAAAGAAATAGATAATTCACAGTAATTAAAAAGTATTTTCAATTAAATGCGTGTCTGTATGGGTGAGTCTGCCTTATTGCCAATGAGAGAAAAACCCCTACTTCAGCTTCTTTTCAAATGTTTATTTTTAAATGACTTAAGTATCAAACGGAGCGACTGTGAACTCCAATTCTTTATTATTCTTTTATTCTGAAGGTAAGAAAACATCTGAAAGTGGGTAGCATGAGGGAAGAAGTGGCCTTCCTTTTTCTTCCCCAAGGTTTTTATCATCTATCCTTAGTTTCTGCTGCACTGTTTAAACATGGGAATCGACAGCTTCACAGATACACTGTTGGGGCTCATCTTTATAAAAGTCCTGAGCATATTCGCATAGAGAGAAAGACTGCCTGTTAGCTCTTGGAGATCACCCACCTGCACTTCGTCTTTGCTTTCTGAAAAGCGGGCCACTACTACTACTTACATTAATATTACGTGATAAATGACAGCTTTATCATTACATTAAGGCCCTCTAGCTGTCAGCTAACGTGACTGTGCATTTATCTAAGAAATATCAGCTCCGCTTACACCTGTTTCTATATTTAGTGCACATCATTTCTCGGAACACCTAGATATTATGGGGTACAGTTGTAGCTTATGTGAGTTACCAAAAGCAATAGGAGATTGGGTGACATACACGATCATCATATTCTTAAGCAGGCCTGACTGTCCAGTCTTGTACCACAAACGGTGTCCTTCCTAACACAGCAGCATTTTAGAAACATGCTAATAACCGTGGTCAAATATATACAGGAATATCTGATCTATACCACTGACATTCAAACTTTTAAATGACAGAATACCTTCTTTCTGAGCAGAGCCCAGTGTAAAAAGCAGATAAATGAACAACAAGCTTCGCTCCTGGCTCTCCCAGTCCCCTGCATGCCTCCAAAATCTTAACACTCCGGTAAGAATATTTTGAAAGCCACTTGCCTTCATTTACATCATATTCTCTCAGAGTGTTCTTTGTAAGTCTTCTCTTTCAGTCTCAAGTACTATATATTTCAATATGCAAACGTTTGGCAACTCCTCCACCACCTGAGTGGTATTGGTCGTGTTTTATTCAACCTCTCCATACCTCTGTTTCCTCATCTATACTGGATGTTATAGTAGGACCTAACGTTTCCAAGTATTATATTTATACATGAAGCATAACGTATAATAAAGGTTATTTAATAGTATATAAGCATATTGATATAGTATATGCTTGTATAGTATAATACAATAAAATATATTTTTATTTATATGTAGAAAGTGCTGAGGACAAAAAGCAATAAATACAGCATTTGTCAAATACAAACATAAATGCTTACGTGGAGTTGATACAATTTTATCAATGCGGAAGCAACATGTTTTTTACAAAAGTGTTTTTACAAAACACTATTTTCTAATTTATTTCTAGTTTGGTTTTACTATGTTGTTTTGTTAGTGCATTTTTTGTTGATTTCCACATTAGAGTTACACCAAAGTGGATGTGAAGTAGTAGGGAAATGACCAAGCACTGAACTTTTATTTTCCATAAACAGAGATTTCCAAAAGTCCAGAGGCTCGACTATACATAGGAAGATATTTGGGGTTCTTTCTCCCCTCAGTCTTGCCCCCAGTCAATCTTATCTGCCATGTGTCAGACATGCCGCACTGTAACCTCTTCTCATCAGTGATCTGTCAAGTCCCTGAGGAGCTAAATACCATCTTTAAACCTTGTGATTTTAATGTTTACTCTATTTTCAGAACATCTCTAACATGTTAAATGTGGCAGCAGCCCTGGGCCCTCAGAGATGCCTCTGCTTTTACTTCTCTCTCCTACAATTTGTTTACTTTCTATCTTTTAATAAGGACTGGGATCCGGATTGGTTTAAGTCTTAGGATGATTCCAAGGATCTTTTTCTTGGAAAGAAGTAGGAAGGAAGAAAATCATTTTGTGTCAAAAATTCCTTAGTGGCGCCAAAAAAAAAAAATTAAATACATGAAAGTAAAAGGCCCAAGGCCAGAACAAGGGGAAGTGCCTGGCTGCCAGAGATGTCAGATTATCTTTTCTTCCTGCATTTTTGTCATAATTCTAGGTGGGTTTTTTTTCCCCCTGTTCATCAGGCTATTACAGAAGAATCTAGTATTCTGGAAATGATTTTGAGTACATTTAATTGTTGCTCAAGGTATCCCTCATTTAATGACAAAAGCAGTTCAGACCACAAAACTAAGATTTTGAGGGATTCCTGAATAAAACCAAAGTTTTGTGTGAGAACACACAATGAACTGCCAGAATTTGGGGGGAATCTCACACCAAAATCATATTCCTGAAAATGTTATAACTGGACCATCCATCTGGTATCTTGGAATCATAAATAGAAAGCTTCCTACTTTCTCTATTCACTCAAAGGGTAAAAATAAAAACACAACAAACGTTTCAAAGCTAAGAGTCCTACTTTAATGTGCTAAAAAAATATTTTTTAATAAACATACTTAAAAAAAAGCTTTACTCTAGAAAAGACATCCATGATTGAATTGTCAAACTGAAATAATGAAAACATTTCTAAATCTTTGTGTGTTCAGTTCTACTTAAGGGGAAGCACAAGTAAAGTAAGGCCTATAAAAGTTTTCTTACTATATTCTGTGTGGTCATTGTACAGAAATGCTAAAATTTTGGCTAATAATTAGAAGTACACAATTTAATTTTGATTCAATAAATGCTTATTAAGCATCAATTAAGTGAAAGTCACTGTGTTAGATGATGCAACAGGCTTTGTGGGAGGTGCAACAATGTACAAATCATTTTTTTTAATCTGAAAAAATAATCTTTTTTTTAAATTTTTTATTATGTTATGTTGGGGGGGTAAACAGAAGAGGGAATGAACCATGGGAGACTATGGACTCTGGGAAATAAACTGAGGGTTTCGGAGGGGAGGGGGGTGGGGGGTTGGGCTAGGCCGGTGGTGGGTACTAAGGGAGGGCACGTATTGCATGGAGCACTGGGTGTTATAGTCAAATGATGAATCATGGAACATTATCAAAAACAGATGATGTACAAATCATTTTTAATACCATTCCCTCAAGGAACAAATAATCTAGTGAAGAAAATATTATATGTCCACAAGTGACTGCTTAATAATACTACCTAGTGCTTACTAAGGACGATGCACCAAGCACTTTACCTATATGAATGCATTTAATCCTCACCACAAGCTGTTGTAAATGAGGAAAGCAAGGCACAAAGCCATCAAGTGACTTGTCCAGAAACCACAAACTATTAATGATATAGCCAGAAATGAACCTAAACTCTCTGGCCACCAGGTCCACACTCTGAACTACTATTCCTTTCTAAGCAAAATTATATGTTGTGTCAAATAGAAGTTAGTGGGCAATGAAAATTAAGAAAGGAAACTAATAATCAAGGGTCCATAGGGAAGAACATTTCTCACCAGGGTTGATTAAGTTCCACTGTGATAAGAATTTACAAGAGCCCCATAGAAGTTTGCTTTTCCTTAGAGTTCTTTGTAAGTATTAAATTTTTATCATCTCGATCACTGTAATAATTTTATGTATTAATCCACGTGGGCTGCACTAACAAAATACCATAGACTGGGGAGCTTATGAACAACAGTGCATGGAGGTTGGAAGTCCGAGATCAGGGTGCCAGCATGGTTGGGAAAGGGCCCTCCTCTGAGTGGTGGACTTCGCATGCAAACTCACATGGCTAAGCTCTCTGAGACCTCCCTTTATCAGGGCACTAATCTCATTCATGAGGCCTCTGCAAAAGGCCCTACCATCTAATACCATCACCTTGGGAATTAGGTTTCCAATGTATAAATCTGGGAAGGACACATTTAGACCATAACACTATGTTTCATAGTAGTTCATGTTCACTTACTAAGCATAGGAATCACTATTTCCATTTTACAGGTGAAGAGACAAAGGCTCATTTCATTTAAGTATTTTTCCAAAGGCCCAAAATAACTAAGTAAGTTGCAGCGAAGAGTCTCAAATGTAAATATTGAGTTGGACCTTAAAGACTAGTAGTATTTCAATAGATGAAAATATGGTGGAATTTTAAGCAAAGGTTGAATAAACCACAATGATTCAAGAGCAGGTAGGGTAAAAAACATGCAAGACGAAGTTACGGGAAGTCTCGTATGGCTGGGATAGAGGATTCATCTAGGACATAAGCTGTTGGCTTTGGTTTTATAAATGTTCACTTTATGATGATGGCAATAGTCTCCAAGAGAAAAAATCCAACAAGCAACAGCTCTGGAGAGTTGGTGCTAGCAATAAAACCTTAAAGTCATCTTGTGGGAGGGATCATTGAAGCTGTGGGAATGGACAAAATTACTAAGAGAGAGAATGTAGAACTGGGGTTATAGTGGGAAGGCCAGGGGACATGTCAACATGCAGGGCAGGAGAAAGAAGAGAAAACCATGAGTAAAATAGAGGAGAAACAATCCTAGAACCAGAAGATAGAATAAGTAACAATGTCCAAGAGGGCAAGAGAAGATTGCAAGAAGGACCTGGTAGTCAGGTCAGAATGTCAAATGCTATATTTTGTAACATACAAAAAAAAAAAAAAAAAAAAAAAAAAGCTCGCACTTTTAGACAAATACAAAAAATTAAAATGTCTACCTGCATTGATTCTTTAAATGTCATTTACTTAGAATCATACAATCCGCCCTGGTAAACAATTCTATATTTTCTCTAAAACAGTATTTTCTCTAAAAATGGATGTAAGTATTAATAGTATATCATGTGACTTGGCCTTCAGATATATGCATATACTCAAGTCCCATATTCAGATAATTTTTCTCAAGTGAGTAGAAATCACCTTAGGTAAGAGAACTTCAGCCCCCTTCCTTTCGAAGTTTCTTTTCAACAAAATGAGCACTTCACAAAAAAGAAAAAGACTGTGGGCCAATTGTCTTCTAGAGTTTCTGGTTTCTTTCTAACTCACACATACACACACATCCTAACACCCGAACCCTTAGCAACTTAAACACACACACACACAGTATCTCAGATATTAAAATTATATTGACCAAGTTCAAGCGAATATACCTAAGGCAGAACTGAAACACTAATTATACAACTGATTTTTCAATATCTTCTTCTGTCCTCTGTGCAAACCTGAAATATTATTCTCAAAATGTCACCTCCTTTCTCTTTCCTACTTAACCATTCTCTCCCTCCCTCCTTCTTCCTGCCTCTGTTTTTCTGCCTTTGTAACTCCGTGTAAAATTGAACATATACATCACATTGATATTTCCCTCCTAATGATAACAACATTTACTCTTGGAGGGTTTCTTAGCTAACCTATTTCACCTGTGGCGGTCTTAGGTAAATCTCAGATTGGAATTTCTATACCAATCTAAATGGATCCCTTCTCATCTTGCCCCTAGGCTTCTGAGGTATGGAATCCATGGTGTGTTCTGATGCTATTCAATGATAAGGCAGGAACAGAGATTAGATGTGTTCTGAACAGTATTCATGTTCTCTCTTTTTAGTTGCCTAGGAGAAGGAAGAAATCTTTAGAAAAATATTTCAGAAAATCTTTTCTGAATTGATATGTAGTGCATTTCGCCTTTTTTTTATACAAGGTGACAGCGTGTGCGAGATGTAAAGATGAGTTTGCTCAGGCAATTACCCCTTGTTGATAGCAGATTATTTCCTCTGGCAAACTCGAAAATAACTTGTTGGCGTATAAGTTACTGCTGTTCTGGGGATGTAGTAATTTACTCTCCTGCCTTTTTTATGAGCACATTTATTTTAATCAGTAGAGTTCAGAATAGCTCTTTTTCATCAAACTCCATCTCTTTTGGAGTTATGCACCTTCTAAAGTATAACGAAGGAAGGTCCTTCTGCACACACAGGAGAAAAGAGGCAAGATGCATTACTGAAAAAAAAATGGTCTTTGCACAGGAAATCATATCTCATGATCTTTCTGTCCATGTTAAAACACAATATTTATTCACAACAGCTCTAGCCTAAATTATTACTATTACTTTTTTTTTTACGAAAGCAATGTCTCACACGAGGAGCAACTCAACGTTATCTTTCATTCTGGGGATTGAAAACAGAATAGTTACACATGTTAGGATAAAGAGATACACGGAAGAATTCTGGTTGGCGAGACAGATATGACTTTTTGTGAGGTATAGTTGACATACAATATTGTGTTACCTTCAGGTGCACAACACAGTGACTTAACATTTGTATACACTGTGAGGTGGTCACCGCAGTAAGTCTAGCTAGCATCTGTCACCTTACAAAGTTCATACAATGTTATTGACTGTATTCCCCCATGCTGGACATTAAATCCCCATGATTTATTTGTTTTATAACTGGAAGTCTGTATTTCTTAATCCCTTTCACCCATTTTGCCACCTCTGTACCCCCTCCCCTCTGGCAACCACCAATCTGTTCTCTGTATCCATGAGTCTGGGTTTGGTTTGGTTTGTTTGCCTGTTTTAAAACTGATACAGCTTTTAAGAAATAATGCAGGTGATATACTTCCCTGAATGTCTGTAGAATAAAAGCAAACTGGGGAGTTTTACTCCCTTTACCATTTTGCAGATGAAAAGAAAAAGAGTCAAGAAAAGAGAAAAAAGGAACTGTGGCATCCAGGAACTTTGATGGGCATCAAACAAATACTTTAACTATGATCCCTTGCCTCTCCTATTATATGGCCTCTCCTAAGAGGAACCCTTAGCCATTTCGCCTGCAGAGTTCTTACTACTTTTAATAGAAAGCAAAATTCATTTTCTAACATTAATCCCTAGATGGCTGAGCATAGAAAAATCTAGAATCCAGAAGTCTAGAAGAATACGATGAAAGTTCAGTACATGATAAAGAGGTGGATCATCTATTTTTCTCTGCTGTGTAGTAATATCAACAACATTAGCCACTCCACCACTCGGGTCTTTTCTAGAGAAGGGCAAAACTTGACTGAAGGAGCAAAGACACCAAAAGCTGAGAGCATGTCTTCTTGACAGTATCTGCTGCTGACCACCCACATTTTTGTTACTCTATTCTCCCCAGTCATAAAACACAAGGCAGTAATTTCCCTCTCATCTTGAGAATTATTAAGAGGACAAAGCAACTCTAAGGAGCATTTGGCTCTCTTGAAAATACAAAGAATGTAATTTGAAAGTAGTCCTTCCTTGTATTTATTCCATGGAAAGTTTTCATTCAGGTGAAAGCAAAATATCACAAATAATTTCCTTGTTTAGGAAGAAAATTGAGAGAGAAAAATCAAGAATTTCAAGGTGATTTTACAGATAGTTCCGTGACTCTTTTCATACAAAACTTACCTTGGCAAGTCAGTAACATATATGAAATCATCCATGCATTTCATATACGATCCATATCAGCGATAACATTTTCACCTGGAAATCGCATGCATTTATGTGTTTGATACATTAACGATTAAACAGAATAGCCAAAGGTTCTTATGATTTTTCGTTGCTGTTGATTAAGTGGAAATTCTCTTACATGTCTAGCAACAAATTTGCCTCCCATACCTTAGGTAATTACAAGGAGACAGACAAATCTATACTGAAGCAAGAATCTGTAGCATACTTTCTTTCAGATTTCACAACTACTGAGTTTGTAAATCTATCCTCCCTAACAAACTGTTATCAAATCTGGAAATATATACTAACCAGATGCTCAGTTTTCTTTAATATAACCCCTCTACAAGAGAAAGCAGAGAATGATAATTTCATATATATTGACATATAAATATCAATAATTATATTAATACTGTATTGATACCAATAATTATGCTTGTAACTAACTTGTTCAGTAAATACTGAGTATTATACAAATTTAATCACACAGCCTTTCCTATCTAATTTCTGATGAATACAAATAATTTAAATTTTAATGTATTACAAATGCCATTCCTATTATATGACTGCTATTAAAAGTAATGAAATAGTGAGAATCATTTTGATTTAATTGTCAAGCACTTAGCCAATAAGAAGCACCATACAAGTATCAAATAATTAAGAGTAGCTCAATTATTTAACGTGGAAATTATGGGAAATTAAAATTTCTGGAAGATTTTTTTTAAGATTACCTTACCAAATGAAGTTGAAAAAAGCAAAAAAGCATCACCAAAAGAAAAACAGAACTTCCTCATAAAGATCTCAAGAAAAAAATTAATGAAATAAATTTAAAAAACATAAAAAGCCACAGACCGATCATTTTATCACAAAACACTATATCACATCTCATTTATTGAAAAATATAAAGAACACTAAATCATCTCTAAAAAATAGCTTCTTTTCTTCCATTCTGGAAGCAATATCTACCCTAATACCACTGCTCTGAGCACTTTTGCCAACAAGAGACCTAGTTTAATTCCATCCCAACCTTTATAGAATATGACAATTGTCAATAGAGTTAATATTGGTCCTAATATTGTCAACATGCTAATATTGGTCCTAATATTATCAATATCCTAATACTGTCAAGAGTTAAATATTGGTCCTAAAAAATCTTTAAATGATATAACTGTTATGTTTAAGCATATCAACTTACTTAAGGAAGATATTTATGTACAAGAATGAAAATTATATAAATTGAAAAGATGCTTCTACATTACCAGCACTAATTTAGAATACTTAACTATTGTCTCCATAAGAGTAACAGTTTTAAATGCCATTCTTTACATTAGGATCTGTTGAAAAGGCAAGTGAGTTGGTGGGGGGAGGGGGAGGGTAGGGAGCAGAATACAGAAACTAATACGTGGTATATCTAACATCAAAAGATAGTGTTTCGTAGCAGCAGTTAGTGCAGTATGGGTGAGAATCTTCTGAAAAAGATAATGTACCCAAAGGAGCTTCACCCAGGGCCTGCATGATGAAGAACTAGGCTCTGCTCTTGATACTTTCTCTTCCTGCTGGTTGTTTTTGACTGATGGTATTGGGGAGAAGTAGAATCAACTCCAGGAAAAACTCTATCTACTGGAGAAAAAGAAACTCCATCTACTTAATGATTAAAAAAAAGGTCTCTGAAACCAGGCAGCTTGGGTTAGACTCCCAGGGCCACCCCTACCCGCTTGGGACCCTGGGCAATTTGTGGAATATCTTAGCACGCCCTTCTATGAAAAAAAGAAAAGAAAAGGAGAAGGGGTGTGGGTGGAGGAGAGGGTGGAGGAGGAGGGAGAAGATAGCCCCCCCATCTATAAAAATGGATAATAGCCTCATTTGAAGATTACATACATTATTACATATAAAACACTTAGAAGAATGCCTGGTAGATAATAGTTTCTCAACACCTGTTCACTAAGATCACAAAAGCAAGAGATCAGGCAGGAGAAGCAGTGGTGGCAGCAGCAATAAACGGCTTCCAGCAAACCTGACATGATTTAGTCGGGAGGGGCTATCTTTGAAGGAGGGAGTATAACATCCTGGAGAGTCAAAAAAAAAAAAAAAAAAATCTGGAGGTCTCATCTGTCCTGGTTCTGCCATTACCTTGTTGTGTGGCCTTGGGTATGTCACGGAACATTTGTGCACTTCATTGTTCCGCCTTATCTGTTTCAATTTGAGAATTCCTAGGCTCTGTCCCAACTTGAAACATCTACTTATCTAGGATACCTAGGGACGAGTAATTTGGCAGCCGTTGCTTGGTGTATGCTCATAAGGGTGAGTCCTTTTCACGTTTTCGTTTCTACCTCTTAAAGGATTCAGACAAGCAACCAGGAGCATGTGGAGGGTGGGACATTACAGAGAAACAGGATCGGGCCCTCAGATGGAACATCATTTGATTCCCACGCTCTCAGAACTGCCTGTGTGTCTTCTTAAGCACCTGTACCAAAAAATTATATGTACTAAAGAGTGGTATACCTTACCTTGGTGCTCTGATAAAATAAATTCCCACCACATAGTAAATTTTTAAGTTGAGACATTTATTCTATTTCATTATAATGTGTAAATTGTTACTTTACACTCGAGTGCCCAGAGGTAAATTGAAGATGCATATACAAAGTGAAACTACTCTTCTAATAAAACCACTGACATGTTAAGAAGGTTCCCATTTTAGTTATTTATGCTGTTTTCTTTCATTTTTAAAGATGACACTATCCTTTATTACGCATTCTGAATATGTGTGTTATACTTGTACAACATATTTTCTTTCCATGACCCATTAAAGTAGCATAATGCTTTCTATATTCATGCATCTCTTAGCACACAACCTATAGTTTTAAATATTTTTGCATTCTTTCTCAGAGGGAAAAAAAATGAGTTTTGTAGTGAAGAAAAAAACTTGGCCAATTATGTCATTTTTATCTCAGTTTCAACTTAGCATTATCTTAGGCTTAGTAGTAACAAATGATAAAATGACAAATAAATTCTGACATTCCCTGCATAATCTACATTCTTGGCCATCGACTCTTCATTTTACCAGCCTCTTAAGAAATGTTTTTTAAAAAAGAAAAAAGAAAACCTCACACATGACTGCCAATCTAACCCATTCCATTATGTGTGTCATGCTGCCGAAACGAACTTGGAATCTAGAAGTACCAAGTGCCACAATTCGTCTCCTTGTGACTCACAGCGCCAGATGACAAGCAAGCCTCTGTCCTCTAACAGCACCAGCAACAGTGGAGGATCCGGGTGGGTGTTCGTGGTGTTGTGAATAGACCTGGTAGGAGGCAGGAATCCAAGGCTCAGGCTTCCGGCACGTACCACCATGCTGACAGATGGCATATTCTTGGCCAGGGTCCAAGGACCCTGGTCACCTAGTGAACTTTCCCTGACTCCACGCTATGTCGATATCCCAGACATCCAGCGACACAGGCCTTGCTTATGGATCATTCTGCTAGAAGCTGCCTCTATGTATGTTTTCTGAAATGTTTTCTGAATGAATGTTTGTAAAGGTATTTTGCCTGAACTTAGTACGACTCTTTAGCACTTTGTGACATAATTACCGTGGGTTGTATCAACAGAGAAAGTGTGCTTTATAATTTAGTCCTAATGAATTTTTTGACCCATAAATCAATGAACCTGTTACAGATTGAATAATAATATTTGCTTCCTGAAAGCACGTATGATATCAACAAGGTCGCAATTTACTGTCATTTTTAATAGGGGGGAAATGTACTCAAGGGGCATTTAACATATTTTGACAAGGTGACCCACAATTATCCATTAACATTGTATTTGTCTAAGCCCTACTGCATTGATATGCAGGGACCATGTAATAGTTCATTGATGTCCCACTTGGGGGTGGAGAATAAGGCAAGTGGGACCTTTCCAAGGTCTTTCACAGCCAGAATGTATCTTGCTACTGCTGTATTGATTAAACATTTGGATAGTTAATCAACACAGCTCAGCCCTTTTAACCTGCCATACGCAGTATACAAAAAAAAGGAAAGAAAGAAAGAAAGAAAGAAAGAAAGAAAGAAAGAAAGAAAGAAAGAAAGAAAGAGAAAGAAAGAAAGAAAGAAAGAAGGGGAAATGCCTGGAAGAGAAACAATGGGTATATATTTTTCTTATTTTCAAATGTGACAGATAAAGTACATCTTTCTAGACAATAGGACCATAATAAAATATTAGTGTTCAACGTGGTCTTGAATTGAAAAATATCTGGACTTTTTGAACTGTTTTTTGCTTGACTTGATTTTTCAACATTTTATGTGGGTTAAACCTCACACTCTTTGCATCAGGTTGTGTTCTTTACAGTCAGCTAAGTTAGGTCTATGCTTGATTTCCTCTTCAGATACAATATTCCTGAAATTCAAAACAGACTTAACTGGAGGTCCCCATTTGGGACTCACTGGTCTGTTTCTACCCCAAGATTTGCCTTTCTTGTCACATATACCAATATACTGATATCTTCTTCCGTTATATCCAATCTCATCATCTCAGCACCTCATTTCCTCTATGAGGTATATAAAGGTGTCTGTATCAGTTTTTCTAGGTATAAAAGACTCAGTTTCACTTTTATTTATTTCCTCTCCTATATCTTTGGCCCTTGACTGATTTTTTTTTTTTTAATAACTGAGCAATTATAATCCTCCTGTAGGGGTGCCTGGGTGGCACAGCGGTTAAGCGTCTGCCTTCGGCTCAGGGCGTGATCCCAGCGTTCTGGGATCGAGCCCCACATCAGGCTCCTCTGCTATGAGCCTGCTTCTTCCTCTCCCACTCCCCCTGCTTGTGTTCCCTCTCTCGCTGGCTGTCTCTATCTCTGTTGAATAAATAAATAAAAAATCTTTTTAAAAAAAATAATAATAATCCTCCTGTAGATCACCAATTTCTGCCATTCTCTTCTTCAGCTTCTTTCCAACCAGTAAGGAACAAGTTCATAGACCACTCACCTCACATTCTGCTGAATAAATCTGTTTGGGATTTCAAATGATGCTCTCAGTTCGACATACATAATAATTCATGTGCAATCGTAGTTAGTTACACTCTAATTTATTCTACCTGTTTATTTTGCTCAATGGTTTCTAATACCAGAAACATTTTCTCCCAAATTTGTCTGATCATAAGAATTACCAACTCTAATCAGATCTACCTAATTATATTATTCAAGGATAGGACCTAATGTGTACCTTAACAAGGAACTTAAGAGATTCTTAGGATCAGGAAAGTTTTAATCCATTCTTCATCTATCTGTTCCATAAAACCATAAATAATCCAGCTGATTTTTTACAAGAACTTAGCTCAAAAATGTATCTGTAACAAGATTCTTATCTGATTCAGAACACTGAGTGAGCACTTTCTATCTACAGTTATTTACATAGATAATTACATTCACCTTGCTGCTAAGTTCATTCTATCTGATTTTTGTTTTTCATGGTTGAGACGCACACGATCACATGTATGTTATTATTTATACAGATTGTAATGTCTGATCTGAGAGAAGACTCCCTCTCCTTTTCTGGTTTTGATGAAGCAGACTGCCATGTCATGAATTGCCATATGCAAAGCGTTGTGCATCAAGAAGGAGAGGGTAGCCCCCCACCTACAAACAACAAGACACTGAGACCCTCAGTTTGGCAGTCTACAAAGAATCGAATGCTGCCAACAGTCATGTGAACTTGGAAATGGATTCTTCCTCGGGCAAGTATCAGAAGAAATCACAGCCCCACTGACACCTTGATTGTAGCTGTTAGACCCTGAAGCAGAAAACCAAGCTAAACTGTGCCCAGATTCCTAATCTACAGAAACTATGAGATAAAAAATGTATTGTGTTCATTGCTAACTTTGTAGTTATATTATTACACAGCAACAGACAAGTAATACACAGTACTTTATAGCCTTTGTTGTTTTGAGTCCCATGCCCTTTGAAATGTGGGGATTCTAATTTACTTGCATAACTGCCCAGTGCTACCATTCCAATTTACCATCATCTGTGGATATACACTACATTTCAATATGTACCATATGAAGTAGTATTTTAACCAGTTGTGCAATAAAAGTAACATCCTTGTGTATTCCTCACTTGCACTTCCTCCTAAAAGAAACAACCTCATCATTCATAAGCTGGAATAGCACAAATAGTTTGCTTTCAGAGGTTTGAGTTAAATGAAATAAACAGACTCCCTGTTTATCAAATTTAGGAAAAAAGGCTATTTTTTGTATACAAAAATGATATTGCTGATCTAGACAATCAGCCTATATTACTTTCAGAGTACTTTTCCTAGAATTCTTTCAAGTTCATCGGCAGCCTCTATGTACATCATAAACCCATTATTATGACCAATGGGTGTACGCATTTGTAAAAACTGCTTACAGATGGACTTTCAGGCAGTAACCCAGGCTTAAAGCAAAACTACTGATATAATCAGGAAAACAACAACAACAACTAGTCATCCTTTGTGTGATACCTTTATACCTTTGTGTGATACCAAAGAGGGGGGTGCAAGTAGTGGGTAGAGATAATATATAAAATGCATACAAGGCAGCAAACTCATGATCACAATGGACAGGTTCCTCAGTTTGCTAAAAATAGAGATCCCTTTGTGTGGTAATTATCTCCCTAAGGTTTAGAGTAAGATGAGAATCTTTCTCAAAAATAGGTCACCATTAACTGGAAAATATGATTCTAGTCTTAAAAAAAAGAGAGAGAGACTAGAAAATTAGTGGTGGGCATCAATTTCTTGTTATTTATGAAAGCGCTGTGGGAACAGGGTCCGTTGAGTCTTACTTCCTTTTTATGGAAACAGACACCATTATTCAATTTTGTCCTATCTTTTTATTAATAGGTGTAAAACACCCCGAGGGAGTTCCAGAGCTGCAGGAACACCAGGAACAATATAATAATTCTACACCTACATGCTCTCACTCAGCCTAGGAGTCCTCCAAACCACAGGGAGCCCAAGCAAGTCTATTAGATTGATTCTGCCTTCTGAAGGGACAAAATGACAATATTACTTGAGCAGTGGCCCCTTAGCACAAGAATTTATCACATTTTCTCACATTTTTTTCTTTTAGGGTTTCCTTATTTTGTCTTAATAATGCCTGCTGTAGGTACTTCCTTTAAGACACACATTTCTGTTAGGATAATGATAACGTCCCAAACTGAACTTGCTAATGGAAATAATTTTTTAGATTCCTATCTTCTAGGGTCAAAGTATGAGTCAACAGAAGATAGTGGCTTATTGGACAAAGAAAAGAAAAACTAAAAAATCACAGAAATCACCAGAGAAAAATCATAAAGGAAATTTGCCTGTCTTCACTCTGGACTAGCCAAAGAGATAACAAAAGATGTTATTCATATTTTACCTTAAGAGTCTTTGCTGAGGTCAATCCTTTCAAAACACTGGATTCTTTTGCAGAGTTAGTCACAGATAACAAGTCTGATGCTGATGTTAAAGTCTACTATAGTCATGATATATACTAATGAATAAAACTCATGAGGAAAAGCTCATACAGCATGTAAAGATTAAAACAGAATAATTCCCATTTAGCTATGTTACTAGTTGAGAAAGTTTGGATCCCAGATTCTGTGCCAGATAAACTGGCTAACCTTATCTACCACTTAATGAATCCTCCCTGATGATGAATTGGGGCAAGATAAGCAGGCAGCCAACCATCTAGAACATTGATCATAAGGAGATAATGTTACTGAACTACCAAAGTTCACTCAAGAAGATAAGAAACTGAACCTCTGTCTCAAGAGGTTACTATCTGAAATTTTAAGGCTATCAGTCAACTTTCTCCCTTTGAAGCAGAAGGAATAAAAACAAATAAGCAAACAGATGACAGTAGCATGGAAGGAGAAGAGGAGAAGAGATTGAAAAAGGATGCTAGAGTAGAACAGAAATAATTTGGGAGAAACTCAAATTTTAAGATACTTACAAATGTTCAGATTTTATTGGATACACATTATGTAGATTGCATTGAATGAAGCATTATTGATGATATCAAAGAAGCATTAGCTGATGTGACATCTGACCCAAAGAAGCTGCAATCTTACTGGTGTGATATGAGACTATTATTAATTTTGCTGTTAAAATATATGAACAGAACTGACATTATGCCACATGGCCCAACCGGGAAGGAACCAACCTTGATGAGATACCATTTTGTAACGGATGCTTCATCCTGGTGTGTAACCCCCGACTCCATCATTTGAGTCCACCTGACCATAATAAAAATGAAATGTGAAAGGCTATTTATCCTGGGAGTTGTTTTTTAAATGATTTTTTAAAAAATGAAACAAGACGAAACCAGAGGAGACAAACCATAAGAGACTCTTAATCTTAGGAAACAAACTGAGGGTTCCTGGAGGGGAGATGGGTGAGGGGATGGGGTGGCTGGGTGATGGACACAAATAATATAGATTATTGTTCTTGGTATTAATTTAAGGAAGTAAAAACCTTAGCCACATATAATTAAGGGATACATCTCCATGGTGACTTTGCCCCCTAAATTGTCTCATTTCCTAGTCCTGTTTCATTTCACTCACTGATAGTTTTAAATAGACCCACATATATGACGTACACACTGTTCCATGTTGTCCTGTGTTGGAATATTTGCTACTCTCTCGTCTCACTCTCCTGGGACAGGACAAGTTAGTGTGCCAACAAG
Organism: Ursus arctos; assembly: GCF_023065955.2. Lineage (NCBI taxonomy): Eukaryota > Metazoa > Chordata > Mammalia > Carnivora > Ursidae > Ursus > Ursus arctos. The sequence continues at coordinate 74,116,816 of NW_026623067.1, forward strand.
GCAAGCCAATGCCAATGTTTTAAGAGCTGAGTAAAATGAGAGGAAATGCCTAATGACGTGAAAATCAGGAAAAGCAAAGTCTACAGTTACACCCAGGTGAGAATAGGGAAGCAAACATGGAGACAAATGTCAGAGTCTAAGTCAAGGAGAAGACAGCTAGAAGCACACAGCAAAGACAGAAGCATTTTAAGAAGTACAGAAATGCTACCACCAATGAGTTGCTGTCACTGGCCCCTGGTCACATGGTATGAGACATGGTATAGCTTAGTGGTTCACAACTCTGGCTCTGCACTGGACTCACCTAGGGAACTTTGAAAAGTTCCCCATTCCCAGGCACCACTCATGACACCTTATGTCAGAACCCCTGGGACTTGGGACACAGGCACACAGTAATTTAGAAAGTAGCTGAGGGAATTCCAATGTGTAGCCAATGTTGAGAACCAGTGGTATAAATGGATATACAAAGTGGGTTAGTTTCTTTTACTGGGAATTAAAAAGCAATAAAAAAAAATCTCAAGTCTTTCTGCAATTGTTTTAAATTCACAAATGAAACACTCTTCAACATCTGGGTTTTTATGGCTCTTCTGCTACTGCTCTCAATCTGCTACTTGAAACTTGAAGATGCTTATTCCCCCTCCAATGCACACCCTTCAAAGCATGGCTGTCATCTGTTATGTAGGCACAGGCTCTCACTCCTCTCTTTACACACTTTTCTGCAGCATCAGGAAGAATAATATATGCAAGCCAGTGTTTGGGTAAAAAGAGAGCAACCAAGTTGAATATTACTCCTCCAAAATATCTCAGAATGAGCCTCAATTATAGCCCCCATGCTACTTGCTGCATTGACCAGTCACACATTCTCCCTGACAGCAGCCAACCAGTAAGAGAAGGTTGAATCATGTGTACAACCCTAGGTGGGCATCCAGTAACAAAGTCACATGTAAACAAGTGGCCTCTAAGTGGCATAAACTATATGCATAAATTCTGAATATAGCAAAACTGGAAGGATGATGAGAAGAAGAGTAGCTGGGAAGGGAGAATCAAAAATTATACTTGAAATAAATGATAAATCTGGGTCATTCTGACAAAGCAAGAGTTACTAGCAATGAACGATAAATAGGCCACCCTTTGGTCTCAATTCCCTGTGCTCGGAAACCAGAAGGCATTCACTTTTCCTCTTACAGTTCTTTAGCTTTTGCCTTTATTGAACAGTCCCCAATCTGGTTATATTGTTCTTAAATTAAATCACAGACCATCAGGCTGCTTCATAATCCTCTACCTTATGTCATTTACATACTGTAGTATCACATGGGGTTCTATCCAGCAGGACTGGTATTTACCAGGTTGGCTGTATTTAGCACATTTCATATTTGCCTATCCTTGCCCCTCTTTCTCTCATTTTGCCAATTGCTCAAACGTCACCTGTTAGGCTATGCAATGGATGTAAACCCGATCATTAATGACTCCTCTCCTGACTTTTCAAGGTCATCTTGAATTATAAGTAGATCTTCCAAGGTTCTTGTTACTTCTCCCAACTTAGAGTCTTCCATGAAACTTTATGAGCGTGTTCCATATTTTATCATCCAAGTCACTGATAAAATGTTAAATATTACCACCCTAGACAGACCCTGCAGAACATCATTTGATGTGTCCTTTTAGGTTGCCTCTGAAACATTAATAACTTCTCATTGAATATGATCCTTGAACCAGTCTCTACCCAACTAAGAGCCAGAGCTGTATTTCCCTAGATTGATAGCACTATTTTAAATCTCTATGCTACAACCCTGAGGAAGGAATTTTGTACTCTTCTTTTCTCTCAGAGAGAAAAAAGATTTTTTAATTTTAGCAGCTTAAAACTGACCTGTCAACATATGCCAAACAATAACCCAGGATAATTTAGCACTGTTCATAAATGTGATATTTTCAAAAAGCCATAAAAGGACTCCCCATTAATAACTCTGACTATAAAGGTTCATCATGGGCTACTATTCTCACCTCTTTGAACTTAATGACAACTCAAGTCAATGCTCTCCTTTTTTCCTTTGTTACAGCTGTTATTGGGGTGGAAAAGACTGTTGTTGGAAAGGACTGTTGTCCAGGCTCCAAGAAGTCCAGACAAGGTCTCCAGAGACTCTCTATTTTTCCTCCAGATCCTTTTACTGACATTAATGATGAAACAGCTTTGTCTGTGTCTCCGCCTTGGTTAGCAATGCCTTAGTGACAGGGCAGCTCCAGATGCATTAGATCAGCAGCTGATGCCATCATGCGAATGTCTAACACTTACTTTAGGTAGGTGACACTTCTTAATATTCAATCCTGTCTTCACAATGTCGACTTGTCCCACCACACACGGGTGTTCTTTTTATCATTGTTATTGGGATTGTTAATATTTTTGCTTGTGATTTCTCTACAGGGCATATTTTTTAAAAAACCATAATTATTTATAACCTTTAATGCCAAGAGGGCAATATAGTATGCCTGGAAGAATATGCATCACAGAGTTATTGTTTAGAAATGGTAATTAATTTTACAGTCAACAGTAGTGTGACACACTGTCTCTGACTAGACGTCCACCGTGGCTTCCTGCCAGTCCTTTGTAAGAATATTAATTGACGTCCAGCACTAAGCAGCCTCTTTGCTGTGTTTTTGAATGCAACAACATGCTTCAGATTAAATAAATACATTCTAAACTCACAAATTCAATATCAGGTTCTATACCTTGATGTCACCCAAATACAGTTTGTTTATTTTCATTATTTTTTCTCTTTTGTCCCCAGCTTTATTGAGGTATGACTAGCAAATAAAAATTGGGTATTTTTAAGGTGTACAATTTTGTTTTATTTTTGTGTTACTTTTCCTTCTCTTCTGTTTCCTTTTTGTTCTTTCTCTTATACTCCCGATTCTTAAAGTGTCCCTATTATTTACTTTCCCTTAATTTTAGCTATTCTTCTAACTTCTTACAATACCTGGTTGTGGGGAAACTTCTGCAGCAAATACTCTGTCTCCAACAGCAATTTGCTCCTAGGTTACTGCTCTTTCTCTTTCCAAGGTTTCCCAAGCGACGACATTCAACAATTTAAGTAATATTATGAATGACGTGCTCATTAACATACCAAGGATGCCAGATTAGGTGGAATGGCCAGTTTAAAAAATATATATATATATATATATACATATATATATGTATATATATATAAATTCAAAATGACCTTGACAGGGGCGCCTGGGTGGCTCAGTCGTTAAGCGTCTGCCTTTGGCTCAGGGCGTGATCCCAGCGTTCTGGGATCGAGCCCCACATCAGGCTCCTCTGCTGGAAGCCTGCTTCTTCCTCTCCCACTCCCCCTGCTTGTGTTCCCTCTCTCGCTGGCTGTCTCTCTCTCTCTGTCAAATAAATAAATAAAATCTTTTTAAAAAAATTGACCTTGGAAGTTTAGAGAATTGGGCACATAAGAAGGAGTTAGTTTCATGAGAGAAAATACATGATCATCCACACTATGAGGAGAACACTGTACAAATAGAGGATGACACGGAATGGTCAGTTAGCCATAATGGGTGTGGAGTGGGGAGGAAGCAGGCCACATTCTACACAAAAGCCAATTGCCAGGATGATGAATCAGCGATGAACAACCCAAGATACCAGGATGCAGAAACTGGAACATCACGTAAACATGTGAGAAAGATACAGTCTCTAATTCGTTAGATCTCTGTTGTTTTTTCTAATATATAATATTTAGGAATCCACAGCTTATATGATAAGATTGCTGGAAAAACTTCAGATAAAAAATAGCATTTAAAATTAAGGTTCAAAGATAAAAGTATATATGCTCTCCACGTTCCCACAAAAATCAGGTGATAGAGTTCTTAATAGATTCATGTCTTATGTTAAAGCGAGCACAGCAGTCCTCTGTAATCGACGTGGTTTCTTTTGGAAAGAATTTTTGTGAACTAAATTATTATTATACCATGTGAATACATTATTCACATAATAAATATAATTTTAGATCTTTTTTTTTTTTCTTTATACAGCAGTGGAAGACTTTGTTCATTTAAAATCATACAGGGACTCTCCATATTCAAAAAGAAAAAAAACTGGTAGGGGATCTGGAGCCCAGCCAGCAGTCCTCCTTTCCACCCTGAGGGAAAAAATCTGATCCAAACAGAGGTCAGAAATAAAGATGGGCTTCCTGAGGGTCAGAACTAGTTAGTGCTAATGACGTTGTTTGAACCCAAGTGTCTGGTTCACCAATTCAGGATTCCTTCCACTGAGCTACACTGCCTCCTGAAAAACAGGTCCTACTTCTGAGGCATTCTTGTTTATCACAGATTTGTTTTACTCCCCTTTTTTACAGTCTTTTAAATTTCTTTTCTCATGTTCTTTCACTTATTTCCCAAAAGCCATTTGTTATGTAACAGATGCATATGTGTTCCTGTTTATAAATATTCTACAGTAAATGAAGAAAATATGGGGAAATGTTGGGGGAAAGGCGACCATAATCCTGAAACCCTCAAACCGGAAATGTTGGGAGTATGCTCTGTGCCTTGGGGACAAAGGTCTCCAGGGCAAGACCCATCTGGGATGTGGGAACTGGTCTTGCATTGTTGGATTCCATCCCACCTGTTCTCCCCCTCCATTTTTAGTCTATCCAAAATTAGGATGTTTGGTGTTACGGAGGATCACCTGGGGAAAATCAGTAGGGCACCAAATATAATTCTGCGATGATATTACAGTAAACAAGAAGCTTAAAATCAAATTCATTACTAGGGAAATGAATCCAGGGAACATGACTTCATTAAAAAGTATGACTTCATAAATAACTACACATAAACAGACTGCTTTGCCTTAGAGAGTAATATATTTCAAAATTATTATCTACTTAAAATATTTTACCTAAAAGAATTCACAATTAGCTTTCAATATTTAAACAGTACATTAGAAATGGAATGTTTATAAATATCAGAAATAAAAGCCACTTCATTACAGTATGAACATATGCTAACACACCACATACTGGCTTTTGAATTTAATACTGATATGGTTTACTATATCCGTGTTTTGTTTTTTTTCTTAACTGACATAAGGGTTTAGATAATAGCTAATATAAATATATGAAATGTCAAATTTAGAAGATAGTGTTTAAACATTTGTCTTTTGGAGAGTATTGTTAAACTTAACTTTTATTAACTCAGGGAATCAAAGAGAAATATGGTGATGCTAGTGAACCTTTGAAAATCTTTTATTTTATCACTTTTAATGCATGTTTAATATTTAACATCCATCTTATTACAGACAGGAATTGTGAAATGCTTGTGCTGTCTCTAAACAGTTTTAAAGTTCAATGCACAGTCACAATTCAGAGGGGAGATTTCACACATTTATGGAAAATAAGCCATTTTTGCAGTAAAGTTGCAAAGTGTGAAAGAATTCTTGTTTTATCTGCCTTACTTATCATGTTTATGAGTTATTTTGCCTGGAAGTAAATTGACAAGTTGTCAATGAACAATAGACAGTGCCCCAGCTAGGCTTTTCACAGGTTCAGATGCCTTTGGGCAAAAGGGCTAAATCTGTAGTTGCAATCTAGCATATGGAGCACTGAAAAAAGTGGCAACAGGGTGAGAGACATTCCCTGCAAAATGCATGCGGCTCTTGCTCTCTCACCAATCTGCTTGGACCACGGTGCATTATGAATTCATGTCCCGTCACCTTGCTGTCCATAGAACAACTCATTTCTGTTATATCCCCAGTGCGTTTTGGTCCATTTTGTCACTTTAAACCATTTTATTCCTCCAAACAATTATTATTAAATATTCACCTTTAATAATAAAGAGCCACTTCTTCATTTTAGGGGGCTCTGTATAGGAAACTTCTCACAGAATCTCATAGGGAAAAAAAAAAAAAAACAAAAACAACAGTCTCAGTGTCCCTTTCCTCTGTGGTTCAGGGTGGACCTTGACTTCCACCTTCGGCCACCACATAGAATGACCTTACTTAAAACATTTCATGTCTTTCCCTCCCATCTCAATTTCCCAGAATGCTATTTTGAGCCTATTTTATGATAACTCTTATAGCTAAATAAATTACTGGAGAGCTAAGTGGTCTTTCAATAGATGGCACTCTTTGTTCTGAATCAGCCCAAATATATTCTAATGCTGTACTCACAGGCCAGCGCTTTGAAGCTCCTGACCTTCCGGTATAACTTTCTCCAGGATATAGTTAGGGGTGTGCTTTAAGGTAAAAACTAGGGCTGAGGTTTCTACTCCCAAGAAACCAGGAGGACCACAAAAGACACAGCTTCATCGGTAGGACTTTGGCAGGAAAAAAAACGAGGTGGGAATACAGGGAAAGTCAAGACCATGGCCAGTGGTGGATGGTGGTTGAAGTCACAGAGCCAAGAGTTTGAACGTAGAGATAGGATCAGAGAACATCAGGAAGAAGCAGTGTGGTAGATGACCAAGAATTTATTGTAAACCTAAAGGTGATTACTACTCACCTTTATGGCCCAGCCAATCCAGGGTGTATGGGGGGATCCTCTGGCTCGAGGCCAGAGACAAAGCAAGAATATATTCTGGCTCTCTAGTGGCCTCTAGGTTACCATCCACCCCTCCTCTATCCTATTTTCATAATCATTGACAATTTTGGCACAAGGTTTGCAACCTTTCCCCACTCTCCAGCCATCATCTTGAGTCACTTCCACACCAAGTAGACAATCCTGTCAGTATTTGTAATTCTTCTTCCTAGGGGATCTTCTTTTCCTGGGTCCATTGCCATTCCATCTCAACAACCCAATGTCTTGTCTACACCCTGGACCTTGTCCCCACTTCTGATGGGATCTCCTATTTTCTCCACAGTGTTCTAACTTACCTCTCTTGCTGTTGTATGAAAACGCACTCCTCGAACTCAATAAATTCTCCCCATTTCAACCCCTATTTTTGTTCCCAACTCCACCTACCTCGGTAATGAAAGCATTACCAAACCCCCAAATTCACTTGCTCTCTACATGTAAAGCACAAAGGACAAGCACACCATCTTCTTCTTTCAGAGAGACATGGACTCAAACACTGGCTTTTGCCGCTTTGGGAAAGCTGCTGTGCCGCCCTTTGTTCACCTGTAAATTGGACCCAGCACCTAGCAAACACTCTGTTGAGAAACTGCTATCTCTAGAGACTGCTGACTGAATGAGATAACACAGACAGATCCTCTTCAGATCAGTCTCTTCCTCCCCCTCTCCTTCCCTTATTCTTCTGCTCTATCCATCCTTCAAAATGCTCATCGGGGATGAATGCTTTTCTCCATTTTTATCTGCTCCTGCTCCTAGGTTGCTGAAAGCACCTGGGGAAAATCACAGGACTGCTCTATTAATCTTGCAAATTTAGGAACTCCTACAGATTTTTCAACACCACGCACAATGATTGGATCTTTACTTGACTCCCCTTCCTCATCCTCACACGGGCTGATCCAATCCCTTCCCATCCTCCAAACCTCCATCTGCTCAACTCTCTCTAAGAAAATGTCTATGTCTCTTCCTTCTCAGAGAAAATAGTCCATGGAGCATCAAGAATCTCAACATCCAACCCGTTCCTCTCTCAATATGTATCTATCATCATCCACCTTTACTGTTTCCCTTTCTTTGGAGGTACCGCCTTAGGTAACTCTGCCATCTATGCTCCTTATACCATTCTCTATGCAGAGTTGCTACATAGAATTCACAAATACATTAAGATGTTGTCATTGCTATGTGGGACCAATTTTAATGCACAAAGTAGGAAAAGTCTTATCTTTTCTCCTCTGTAACTTAAACTTTTCTCGGCCTTTGCTTTCAACATCTGCCCTTTGCCAGTTTTTGCAACAGTTTATAGAAATGAAGTGATTTATATTTTATTTCTTCCCCTTATCTTTCCTCTGGAGGTTGGTGCTAATAAATGGAGAAATGGCCAGGAGGGAGGAAAATGCCAAGCAAGGGAGAGAGGAGTTTGTCAAGAAAAACCTATAAAATGAAATATGTAAGCCAGATAAGAAAAGTTGAATGTTAATCTCTTTGAAAAGAAATATACTCTAGGATGATGTCCAAATTAATTAAGACACTAGCAAGTAAGATTATAAAAATATGCTAATTATTTCCCCCATTAATATAGTGTTATCCAAGGTGGATAGATTACCAAAGTGCTATAAAGCTTATTTAATCTTTACATCTAAAATATAAAAATTCATACCATAATTTTATCTCGGCCTTAAAAAAGGCATTCCAAATCCGGTCTGAGGCTCCAGAAACCCCCATGCAGGGAGTAGCTCCTTCAGGGAACTGAACAAAACTACACTTCAGCAAAAGTAGCTTTCCAGAAGCATCAGTGGGGAGAAAGGTGATTGCCCAGATGTCTATAGTCACACCATTATAGTAAATATTGGCATATATGCTACCTGTTATGTTTCTCTTCTTTTTTATCTGTTTCCTTTTCTCCCTATATCTAAATATTCCATTCCTGTTTTAATTGCATTTGGTTTTCTTCTCCTTCTCCCCTTTCCTTTTTATTTTAATCCTATTTTCCTGTTTGCCTCCACTAACTCCAGAAAGGAGGGAGTTAAATGAGGTCATATGGCTGACTCTCATATTTTACAAATGAAAAAAACTGAGACCCAAAAGGTTAAGTGACTTGCCCAACATCTCATAGTAGTTGGAAGCAGAACCCCAAGGCTAAATTGAAAGTCTTTTGAAACTAACCCTACATTCTTTCCATTACACCCATAATCTCTGCCATCTCTGTCCTTCACAGTGCAAACTGGCTTTCAAACCTTCGGGCATAATGAGAGGAAAAGCAGTGAAGGGCTATAATAGTGGCAGGATATGTGTCTCAGACATGTTTGGTGAGTATAAATGAGCTCCTGATTTGCTCACTCTTTCCTGCCACAAAAGGATGTCAGAAACCAAACCAAGCACCTTCGCTCTGTTCCTGCTTGCGTATAACTTCTTCTTTATTAGCACCTCTCTCCCTCCTCACACTGCTCTACACACGCATACATACCCGCTTGGCACCCTACTAAATACCACAAACTGCCCTGCCCCCCTCCACTCCCAGCTCCCCTGCCCTTGCTCTTCCTAGTCTCCATAGCGTTTCTCACCTTGCAATGTAACATATAAATGTTGTATTTATTATGTGTATTACTCATTGTCTGTCTCTCTTTGAGAATATAAGCTCCATGAGGGCAGAGATCTTTTTCTCTTTTATTTATCACTATATACCAAGCACCTAGAACAGTGCCTTCCGTACTGTAGGTATTTGATATTTGTTAAAAAGATATATTGAATGAATGAGCCAGAACGGCCCATATAATGCCTCTTCTTCAGGACTTCCAGAAACCCAAGGGTATGATCATAACCAAAATAAATTTAATATGAAAAATAATTAAATTTTCCAGCTTGTCTGCTCTGCTTCTGTAGTGTGTGTGTATGTGTGTGTGTGTGTGTGTGTGAGAGAGAGAGAGAGAGAGGCAAGAGGGAGAAAGAGAACTGAAGGGTGGTGTTAATAAAGCATTTATATTGAAAATGGGGCAATTTATAAATGATGTATTTTTAAATTTTAAATCCTGAAAGATGAATTTTTAGTTACAAAAATTTTTAGTCCTCGCTGTCGGGATTTCTGGTACCAATTCATCAAATCTGTCTCTATAGAAACAATTGAGATTTGGCAGGTAGGTATAAAAAGATCATATTTGTTTTATTTTATTGCTGATAAAAATATGTTGAAAAACATAGTCTGGAACTAAGCACAAATGAGCTCCCTACTTGTAAATTCCTGTGTCAGAATTTTCCAGGTAGTAACAGGAAGAACAGCTGAACAACTGCTGACCCTCTTCGATGGAATGGTTTCGATCTACTGGACTCTCTAAAGAGAGAAAAAAGAAGCTGTGTCACTGGCAGAAAGATCTGAGAGAAACCAAGAGCCAGAGGTACGCATGCTCAGTGATCTTTTCCTCCAACTCTGTGGGAGAGAGAGACTGGAAGCTTTCCTCCAAATAATACTTCCAAGAGGGCAAAAGTTCCTATTTAACGGACCATAAATTCCTGAGGTTCCCTATGACATTTCACCGGGTCACAACTCTAAAAAAAAAAAAAAAAAAAAAAGATTCTACAGTCATAAGGTGCCAAGATCATTTCAACAGTTGACCCCAGGCCAAGTCTATGTCGACCTCTTGATCCCCATCTCTTCAAAGGAGGAAACTGGAGCCAGAAAGCATCTCTTTACAGACTTCGAAACAACCTACTCAGACTCACTCAAGACCCATTTAGTAAACCATATGTTTGGAGAAAGTACAGGTAACACTCCCTTCCATAAATTACAGAAAACAAATAAAGGTAAAATGCAGTCATGACATCACATCTAAGACAAAAACAAATATCACAAGTAACAGGTACAAAATTGTAAATGTTAAAGCAAAGCTGAGAGATGAAACCAGATGTCTCTTTAGAAAATAGTTTGCAATCATTGCAATTGCCATGGTGTTTCCAGAACAGCTCTTTAAAAGTCAGCAAAATTTCTTGACCACAGCATCTTGGTCACTATTATGAGAAAGCATGTGGTTTGATTGAGTCCAAGAATTATGACACCAGAAGTGTTCCTTTGAGTATCAGATTCAATTCCAAGACCCAGAATTTCTGTGTTAATCCACTCAGGTTGCAATTCACGGATACCATTGATCTTTAGTAGGGAGCCATAGGAAAATCAGTATCCCCTAGAATTCTGGGATTCAAGACAGATCCAGCATCACAAGGTGAAGTGTCTGTGGTTTAAACAAAAATGGTAATTTACAGTCACTCCAAAAGCTCAGGTACTATTTAATGTTTTAAAAATATATATTTAGGGGCACCTTGGTGGCTCAGTCAGTTAAGCGCCTGCCTTCAGCTCAAGTCATGATCCCAGGGTCCTGGGATTGGAGCCCCAAGTTGGACTCCCTGATCTGGAGGGAGCCTGCCTCTTGCCCCTCCTCCTGCTTGTGTGCTCTTTTCTCTCTCTCTCTCTCTCTGTGTCAAATAAAATAAAACAAAATCTTTAAAAAAAAAAAAAAAGAATGCTTCATACCACAGTGACTCAACTTCTTTTTATGGTGGTGAGTTGAAGAGTTCCTCATCTCCATCTCTGTTTCTATGGCTTTCATTGATTTTCTTATACGGTAAATGTCTAATTTGGTTCAATTAAGAAGTACTATTAAAGAACTTCATCATGAGTTCCAGATAATAGAGCATTCTATACTCATCACCTAAGAAATCTGCAGCATGGCAGAAACGAGAGATATCAGGTAGCTCTGCAAAAAGAACAAACATGCCCACATCTGGCACATGCACATCTCTGAACGGTGAATAAACTATGTAATAACTGCATCCCATTTTTTTAGCCCATGAAGACAAAGTGATAGCCACTAGCAGAGTTTATGTTCAAACCTTGCAGGCTGGCAGGAGCTCAGTGGGGTTTTTAAGAGAGTTCAACGAAAACTCTTTTGTTGAATGTGTGTCAGAAAATGTGGATTGGCGTCGATCTCCTCAGTCATGTATCCATTCAGTGAACTTACCAGTAATGCGTACCTTATTTTTGTTTTAAAAAGAATTCCCTTGGAGCACCTGGGTGGCTCAGTCAATAAAACATCCGACTCTTGATTTGGGCTCAGGTCCTGATCTCAGTGTCATGAGACTGAGCCCTGAGACAGGCTCTGTGCTCAGTGCGGAGTCTGCTCGAGATTCTCTCTCTCTCCCTCTCCCCCTGCACCCCCCACACTCTGCTCTCATGCTCTCTCTCTCTCAAATAATTTTTTTAAAAAAATAAGAAAAAGTATTCCCTTTTTATCATAAACAGGTATGAGTAAAAGCAAAACAGAAAAAAACCCATGAATTCAAAAGCTGTTTACTATATAAAATTGATTGTGGGTTCAGAAGACCTTGGAATGTAGAAATTAAAAATCTTCTGTGGGATCAAATAGATCTTGGTTTTCATCACAGTTTGCCAGATTAGTAAATGTATTTATTGTGTGATTTTAGGAAAGTTACTAAACTCTCTAATGGTGATCCTAGCAATTGATTTGATGTTGGGGAAGAGGAGAGGGAAAAGATTCTTCATCTACAAAATGGAGATAAAAATATATAATTTATAGGATTACAGGGTTATATAGCCTTGTAGGGATTAAACAGTACACATAAAAAGCTTAACATTGTATCTCTCACATAAAGAAAAACACTGAAAAAAATCATAACTATTATAATTGGCAATATTATTAACAACATTTTAAAAATATTATTAAGTCTGATGGACTGACTTCTAAGTAAATTAGAAATTTTATTTTTGTCACTTAATGAAAAGTCCAGGGATAGGGAGACCAGGACCAATGTAACAGCGAGATGTCCACAATGTCCCAGGCTTCTGTCTTTTTTCCTCAGGCACCCCTAGGATATGACTTGTTCTCAGGATTTCAAGACAGTTCTTGCTCCCTCCCTGCTCCCTCTTCCAATACCCACACCAACATTTCAGGCAAGAGAAACAAAAAGGCCCATGAAAGTTAGATCTACCTCCCTTTTTAAAAGTTTTGAAAAGCCCCACCCAGTGACTTCTACTTATCTCTTATTGACCAGAACCATATCACATAGTCAGATTTAGATTCAGAGAAGTCTGAGAGATACAACTTCAGAGAAGACTAGGAAAAGTTTAGAGAACTTTTGAAATGAACATCTTGCCATCACCAATAAAATCAGGATTCTGTTAGTAAAAAGAGGGAAGCAAATGAATATTTGATAGACTATCAATAGTTATTGCTGTAGTATTTTGATGACTTCGTGTCATATAACAGAGGAATCCAGATATAACAAAACTAACAGAGAACCAAAGCCACTCCCCCCACCCTACCATGTTATTAACACTCTTTTCTTCAACTTCTCCTTAAGCACTGATATATTTTTGTGGTTTCCTTGCTAAATTGTGCCATCTCTTCTTCTCAGGGATCCTTTCAATACGGTGGCCCATTAACATTGAACAGTAAGGTTCAGTCATGGCTCTCTGAGTTTCCCTGAAGAATTTTGCTTATCTAATTTCTCACTGTATGTGACTCTGGGTTCATATTTGTTGCTGTTTGTAAAATATCCCCATTGAAATAGCTTTAATTAAATGTATCTAAATCAGTTTTTATTATTCTCCTTCTACCAGAGTACCTCATTAAAACAACATGACCTTTTACTTCTTAAATCCTATAAACTTTCTAACCCGGTTTTTTTCTTTTTCTTTTTTTAAAACTTTTACATTGGCCTCTCATCAAGTCCATTACTTTAGCCTTATTCTGGATCCCTTCTTTTCCCTCTCCTCTTCCCCAACATCAAATCAATTGCTAGGATCACCATTCTTTTTCCTAGTTATATAGGTAGACTTTTCCCACAGCTGTAGGCCTACACCGAGTCACCATTTTGCCAAGAATTCTACCCTGCCACTTTAGCTCCCTTCTTTAAGCTGTGCTCACCTCCAATCTAGACAGAACAATCTTCCTAAAATGCAAACTTGATCATAATGGTTCTTCTCTGCTTGAATCTCTCCAAAGCCTCCCCAGCTCTCATAGGATAGAGTCCAGACTCCTTTATATGACATAGTAAGCCTTCGTGGTCTCCTTTCTCCTTACTCACTATCTCATTCTTGAAATTCCAGTCATATGAGCTTCTTTAAAAACTTCTTCCAAAGCTCCATGCCCTTTTATTTTATAACCTTTTCATATATCATTCCTTCTACCTGTAATAGTTCTCTCCTTCCTTCTTACCCCTTGCCTAACATATACTCATCCTTTGAGACCCAGAGTATATGTCACTTTCTTCAGGAAGCCAATAGACACCACCATGACCTACATGTTCAGGAAGTCAATAGCCACATCTGTGACCTAGACCCTAACCTCATTAGACCTGGATGGTTAGTATTTCTTCCTAGCGTGATTTCCTACATTCAGTTTTTCTTCATCAAATAAGTCTTACATTAGTATTATTTTGATGACTGCGTATTAGTAATCTCCAGTAGTTTAAAATTTGAACCCCAAAAGTAGGAGCAAATTTTTACTCACAGAAGTCAAAACTCTCCTTGTCAATTCGGAAATTTCCCTATATAACATTTCTAAATTTGTCTAACTCAAGCAGGAAAAGCCAGTACGACTCATTGCAGAGCTCAAATCCTCTCCTTTCTGGATCTTCTAGCTTTTTTATGTGTACCAGGATGTCTTCTCCCACCCTGCCTCCATCCTCAAACATTCCCCTTTGTTCTAATATTTCATAAGACTTCCTTCTCCTATCCTATGCAGACTCAAAGACTAAGCCATGGTGATCATTTCAGTAGTAACAGTAATACAAAATAGTAGTTGGTTACATTTATATAATCATTTCTTTTTCTACTTTAACTTGTGGTGGATATCTCGTCCCTCACTGAAACTCCTTAACTGGAGGTATCTCGCCTTTTATACACTTTATAGTATAAAATACATACTATTAATAAGGTCAGCAATAATAAGGCTTAAAATAATGTCCTAGCTCAGTTGTTATGTTAAAATCTTCTTTAAAAATTAAGTAGTAGTACGGCATATATCTTTATAACTGAGACTATTGTTTCTTTAATATGATCCAGGGATCTTTAGCTACCAGAAATGCCAACGTTGTGTCTTAAGAAATATTTATGTAATCATGAAGTAGGAACATGATAGTAATCAATTAACATAAGAATGGAATAACACTAAGACTTATGATTAATGATGTATGAAAGAATGCTAAATTACATTTGTTGTCAGACATAATTAGAAGACAATTGTGCTGTTTCTGGATGTCAATATCTTATAACTGACAAGGGTAGGATACCTATATTAGTTGATATGATCTTAACCAAAAGGAATACAGTTAATCGAGAGGAATTATGTAATGCTCTCAATAGATTTGAGGAAAATAATGAACACATTATATTTTAACATCTTATAAACTGCCAAATTATTAATGATCTGGAGAGGCTATTTGCACTTTCTCATTTAGAAGTTGTTCCGACTTTAATTAAATATCTTCATGCAACAGTGAAACACTCTTTCTAGTCCTCTGCTTTGTGCATGTGAATTAATGGGAGACACACCCAGAGAGTTCGGATGTGCCCTTTCACAGAAGTCACTAAAATGGCTCCCAAGTAAAATAAGTATGGTGATGGGGTCAGGCCTTCAGAGGTGGAGTTAATGCTGAAGATTGTTGAGAAGACAAAGACATAGTACCGACTCCTTCCCGAGCAAGTTAGTCTCTGAAGTGGCTCACAAAAAGTACTTCTAAATATAAACCGACAAAGTTCAGGATGTCTTGTTTTCTTCTAATTAGTGTTGACCAGGTTTCAAGCCGAAAGTAGTTAATAATATGGACCTAGGTATTTTTTATCACATGTGTTATTTTCCAAAACCATGGATCAGCCATTTCAGAAAATGTAAAGCTCAAACTGTTGGCAGATTTTTAGACAATATTTTTAATATTTTCTTTCTGATTCTTTTAGAAATGAATTTCTCTTGGATATCACTGTCTGTGAAGTACTGAAATATTAAAATTTGCTTCCTGAGAGTGTAAATTATAGATATTTTTTAAGTAAGACACCTAGTAATTTGATTAAGCTACATTGCTAAAATTAATTTGAAGCCAGCAAAAATTATAAAACATTTTGCTCTAGCAATTATGGGGAAGTGTATGTATCCCTTGACAAGTTCTCAAATTGAACAGAAATATCTGCCTTGTTAGAGATTTTTTAAATGTCCTGGCTAAGTTTTCCTTAATTATTTCTCCCCTTCTGTCAGCTGTGTTATTGCCCTACTGGTTTAAAGGTTAAACAAAGTACTAGATCTGTCAGAGTGAGTGAAACCAACTGGTGAGGAGCTAGCAGAAGGTAATCAGGGCTAATAGGTACATAATGGCTAACAGAGTCCTGTTTGCACTCAGATACATCACCTCAGACAGAACGCAGTTCTCACTGATGCTCCTGTTAAAGAAAACACGGAGCAGTCCAGACATTCTGTGGTTAAAACCAAGTGAGGAGACAGATCTCACCCCCCTGCCCCCACCCTCAGGATAAAAAGCTGGTAAAACTCAACTGAAAGTAGTAGATCAAAATTTGCATTTGTGTGGTGAAACTCTTACTTCAGAGCAGAAACTGCCAACTGTGCCCTTACCTTGGGATCGTTTTAAAATTAACAGGGTGCTGACAAGAGACATAGGTTTTTATTCAAAGATACCCGATAATCTAGTCTCTCTCACAGGCCCTTTGGAAGCAGTATTTACACCAATTCCTGATTCAAGCCAAATAAAATCATATAAAGGGAGAAAACACGAAAGCGTAGACAAGCACAGCTTGTACAGTACTTAGGGCATAAAATTCTTCTTGCATTTTTTTTTCTTTTTGGCGCTGTGATACATTTTCATAAATTATTGCTCTCCCTAACCAACTAACAAACTAAGTGTAAGCTCTAAGTCTTACTAGCTGTTCCCTAGAACAACATCTCCACTATTACTGCTGGCTGTGTGATTTTACTGCTTCATCATTTTGACAATTATCTGTTGTGGCTTAAGTGCTTGCAAAGCTTAGTGTAAACAATAATGCAGGGCATTAAAGCATTTACTTACTGTGTGGTGAAACTAATTCTTCTTAGTAGTTCTTGCAATAGCTGACAGGAAATAAAATCTAAGATACATGCAAGAACAATGGGCTGCTTACAGTAACAGTTTAATCTCTCCAAGGCCAGTGAGTGAGCTTAAAATAAAGGTTTATTTTTCAATTATATGTATCCATGCATCTTGGAGTTTAACATACTCGTCTTGAATAACACCAACACATGAATCTTCCACTTAAATTAAGTAGGGTCCATGCAGAATGCTCCAGAATTGAGCTCACAGTCTGCAGAACTTGGGACAGGGCAGTGCAACGCTTCTCAGCACAGAAAGCCTTGGGAGAGAATCGTTTGAGTTCTCCCATTGCGTTGCTAATGCCAGAAAACTTTGTTCAGATAAAATGATCTAAACAAATCAGAAGCCAAAACAAGTAATAAGAGGAGAGAGAACTCTTTCCCATCCCACCCCACCACATTTTTGGGATTGCAGAAAAACATATGCGAATTAAAGCTACAATAGCTTTCATTTGTCAGCCCACGTCCTTAGCTTCAGATCTCTCTCCAAGTCAACAGATTTCCAAGAGGCATGTTTTCATAGACATTACCATCCATTGTCGTTTTATATTTTATAATAGAATTGGAACCCTAAGGTTCTCTCTTATCAGTTAAGCAGAACTTTTTTTTTCCAAACTTTTTAAAATGTATTTTGTTCTGTTGTGTTTCCAAGAAACTTCCACTTTGTTTGAAACCTGATTTAAATTAGCCTTTCCAAGCATCCTTACAAGAAGGTCTAGATCTTTATCTCACAGCAAGTTTGGGGATTTTTCTTATTAGAGTCACTGACAATTCTTCATCAGATCAAAACCCCAAGCGACAGACTGATTATTTGATTCTATACTTACACAGTATAAATTTCTTATAGAACAGAATTCTTACAGAATTCACACACACACAAAAAAGCACCTTGGGTCAGCATTACAGACAAGTTTAAAAAATACTCGTTGCAAAAACAAAATTTACTTCATGTCTTCCCCAGGATATAGAAAAAGTTCTAGATTAACACAAGATGGCTAATTATGGCTATCTTACTAATTATTACTGAGCAAATATACACAGGTGTTTATTTACCCCTCCCTGCACAAGTAAGGGTTGGGTGTACCTGCCTGAAGGTATGTGCACACCAGCGAAGGATAGTCCTAATATTTAGGAAGAATAAAAAATAATTTTCATGATGGACTAGAAAAGACATCAAACATCTGTCTATTACACCAAGATATCTTAAGAAGGAGGCTATTCTGGTGCAGGAAAACCCTACTCACTTTATAGGATTATACCCATGATCTTTTGAGAGCTATTGATGATATTCAAATGTATGATCCCTGTGGAATCCATCACCTATCTTCACTTTTGCAACCTATCAGTTGCACAGTTCTGAGGAAATGGAATCATGACAATATGCCAGGGAAAGTAAAGAAGAGATGATTTTTCCCAAGAGTGGCGGGCATGCGCAGAGCACCTCACTGGACAGAGGGCGAAGGAGCTCAACACATGGGTACACAGTTCCTTGAGAAGGGAGAAAGGAGTCTACAGTAAAATGAGGCAGTGATTCACTGAAAACAAATCCCTCCACTTCATATTTTGCCCTATCATTATGTATAGTTTTTCTTCTCTCTTTCTCTCTGCATATATATCAATCTAGATATATTCATATATTAATGAGAAAATAAGCCCATGAATATTTGTGTTTTCACAATATTTTTATTTTCATGATTACTATTTGCAAATATCTTTCTTGATTATACCTGTGAAGTAATTTATATGCAAATAGCAGTTACATTATATAGGCCAGCACGTCTACTTCTTTCCTAAAACAATATGCAACTTTATTCCTAGCTTTCTCGTCTTTTGGAAAGAAATCAGTTATTAATATATGTATGCCAGTCCTATTGACAGGATTGCAAGTTTTATAAAAGGTGCTCTGTTAGACAATGAATACATCCTGAGTCACACATCTAAGACAACGTGATTACTGATATACAGTAAACACCTCTGACTGGTGATTTTTGTCTTTAATCACATCTCAGATATTTATTTTAAAAATATTAAAATCTGTTAGGAGAACCACCTCTTAGACCACTTCATGGATTTATTTCTATTAACATGCTAAAGCTATTAATGGCAGCCCACCTTCAATAACAATCTTTTATTTTAAAATACTTGAAATCACTTTGAAGTTTTAATCTTCCCAATAATTCTTTACCATTTCCCTTAAAGGAATTCAACATGTTAGAAATTCTGACTTCTAAACTTCAGGGGTGGAGGGGAGACAATGATCTCCTATCAAATAGTAGGTCATTTTCCCTAGTGACAATTGCAATGAAGGCATGTGTAACACAATTAATATTTTCACTTCCACCACTCTGCAGTGTCTTAAAAAACAGGAACATATTGGCAATATAACCTTAATACCTATTCCGGGGCCATATTATATGTCACAAAACTCGTTGAGAATAACTCCTACACAGTATTGTCTTTTGGCTGGGCGTAAGTTCTGGTTGTGCTGATCATAAAAGCAGCCCAATATGTTTCACAGATAAGTCACAGAATATTGGTCAGTTTATAACAGTTAAACAACATCAAAACATCTGAAGCTTAAGTACAGAGAGCCTGGAGCAAAAGAGCTCAAGTTATAAATGGAATCGCTTCCATATATCAAACGTAAGAAAAAAAAGAGAGAGAGAAGGGCTTTTATGGAACAAAGAAAAGTGGAAAAGGTTTTATTTATTTATTTATTTTTAAATGGCCCTTTCCCTGTCCTTTTTCGATAATGTTCTCGTTAGCATTACCCTTGGATAAGCTTGGGAAAATGTAGTTGTTGTCATTGGGGGGGAAAAAAAATTGCCACCTGTAAGCCATTAGGCCTGGGATGAAAATCAAGCCTGAAAACTGCCAATGGATCTACGTTTAATTTTAAATGAGAGGGGAACAAGTCAGAGGCAGAAAGTGACTCAATGAGTCCAGGACCCAAAAGAGAACATTTGGGACTCCATGCATTTAATCAGGACTGCCATGTTGCTCCAGCCTACACCTGCAGAACGTGTCGTCTTTGTCATTTGTTCTCTTGGAGAATAAATGGAACTTCTGGAAGCGAAGCTATGGGGATTGGAACTATAAAACCAAAGGAATGTTAATATTTAATCAGCAAAAGTATAATTATATCATCTCTTCGCAGGAAGAGAACATTCCTGTATTTAGAAAAATCCCCCAATCTGCCATCTCCAATCATTCAAGTTAAACTTGTAATATCAAAAGTTTCCACGATTTTTTTCAGCAGATTGGAATGGTAGGGGGAGTCTGAATCTAATGGTGGGATTTTGATAGCTTTTGGAACGCTGAGTTTCTATGTGTGATAATTGCCCTTTCATCAAATATAATTGCTCATGACTTGAAAAACAGAAAAAAGACTATTGTATAAAACATTCATATAGAAATTAAAACAAGTCAGAGCAAAGAGCAATTTTATAGCTTCTCTCATGTCAAGCACTTCAAAAATTGCATTTGCACTTTAATTCTACCTCAGTTGCACTCAGAAATTATGAAATCAGCTTCCAGCCGTCCTTATTATCTAGCATGGGTCTCAGAGGTGTCCCAACAAAATGGATTTGAAAGTCTGCTAAGTGCATTGCAGGAAATTGATCCAAATTAAATGCCTCTCTTAAGCAATGACCAATATGTATCTCTCCTAAATTTGTCAATGAAGATTTTAGAAATACTTCTAAAATATTCTAGAGATTGTTTTTGTTTTGTTTTGTTTGCCTCATTTATAGACAAATACTTCTAAGATTCATTCCATGTTGGTAATACAGAACACATTTGGAAGAATTAATGTCCTCATTTAAATTAAAATATCTGACATACAGAAAAATATCATCATTCAGTAAAATATCTGACATTTGGCATTGTCTAAAGTAGAGCTGGTAGCTACAAACAATGTTTCTTTCTGCTATTTCTCACATTGCCTTCCAAGCAAACACTATAGTCTTATCTCTTCCCTTATTTCCAGAACTGCCCTCCATCAATTACCCACTTCTTCGTTGGTATCTTCTTCCTCTCCATGGGTTCATTCCCCATCAATTATAAATAAAAAAACAGCTTCCCCCTTTAAAAGGAAATAATTAAAAACAGGTATTTGAACAAATATCTGTACACAAAAGTGTACAGCACTATAGCAGCCCTATTCACAATAGCCAAAAGGTGGAAACACCTATCAACTGGTGGAGAGATAAACAAAGTATGAGACATCCATATAATGAAATACTGCTCAGCTCTCAAAAGAAATAAAGTACTGATACATCCACACGTGGATGAACCTCAAAAACGTGACACTAACTGAAAGAAATCAGACACACACTGTATGATTCCATTTATATTTACCATCCAGAATAGGTAAATCCATACAGACAGAAAGATTAGTGACACCAGGATCTAAGAAAGTAGGGAGCAGGGGAAATTGGGAGCAGTTACTGATGTTAGCTATCAATTTGGTTCCACTCATCAAATCCCTAAGAACAACTTTTGTATCTTCAGGGCACTGGACTGTAAGTCCCTTCGAAGTGGGGACTGTGTCTGCCTTGTTCACCCATTTGTAACCCAGGATATATAGCATAGTCCTTAGAAGACAGGTACTTAATATTTATTGACTTGAAGTTTATTAGAAATTTCTTTCTTGCTTTTTCCGCTACGCAGCATTTGACGTTACTGAGCATTCTCTCCCTTCTGGATATATGTGGTATCGCTAATATCGGTTCTACCTCACCCAACACTGCCTATTTTTTCCTTTCCTTGCACCTCAAACCTTGATGTCCCCAGGATCCCCCACGTGTCCATCTCATTTTATTTGATGTGCTCACCCGAAGCCATCTCGTCCACCTTGCCACTTTCACCTACTATTGATCAATCTTACTTCTTCTTTTCACTTCTCACCTTAGGAAATGTTGCAGTTATCTTTCAGGTGTCAGGTCAGTTGTAGCTTCCTCAGAAAAATCTACTCTGAGGCCCCTCCCATCAGCCTTAAAAGATAAGATTATATATCCTTTTTTGTGTTTTTTTTCTTTATACCACTGTATACTCACGCTTTTGTGGATTTACCACATTGAGTGGCATTTGATTATTGTCTTTTTCCCTAACTAAGCTTCATAAATGGAAGGAGGATTATCTCTTGTGTGTTACTACACCTCCTGCCTCACACATAATGAATGTGTCAACAAATGAATTTATCTGTAGCTCCAAGCTCTCTTTTAAAAACTTACATAATACTTACAACTGCTTGTTGGAGCTCTTGTGGATAATGTGCAGACACTCCAAACTTGGACATGAACTCATTATACCCACTCACACCTGCCAAACTTTCTAAATTCCTATCCTAATAACGCTGCCATCTACCATGTTACTCAACCTGGATATTTGGGAGTTATCTTGAGAGATTCTTCAGTCCCCATATTCCAACTTTAGGCCCTGTTCTGGCTCCTTTTAAAATCTGTTCTCCATTCCCAGTTGTTCTGCCACTGCATTAGTTCTGATGCTCATCCTCCATATATATCTCCCCTGGATTAGGACAAAAACTCTTGAAATTTGTCTTCCTTCCCTCAGCTTTTAACCCCTCAATCCAGCCTCCTCACTGCCACCAGAGTTATCTTCCTAAACAGATCACATTACATCACGGCTTAAAAATCTTCAGTGCTTTCCCATCACCTACAGGATGAAGAACGAACACCTTCACATAACATAGAACAAGTTCCAAGACCTGGTTCCTGTTTACCTTCATAGCTGTATCTTCCATCCCTTAAAATTCCTTACCCTGCAGCCCATATTGAACTAGTCTTTGGTTACAAAACCTCCAAAGTTCTTTCATGCCCAGGTGTCTGCACATGTTCTTAGAAAATTTTACTCATCCTTCAAGACCCAACACAAAGACACTAATCTCTTTGAGGCATTTCCCAGCCGTTCCAGAAAGAGTTCCTCCCTCTTTGTTCACTCATAGACTATATTCACAATGTATTCTAATTATCACTTTGCACTGATCACATTATAATTATTTGTTTCTAAGGCTTTCTCCCCACCCTCTGGAAGCCAGCTCATTTTGTACAAGTCTCCTTGGCTTCTATTGCAGTGCTGGATATAGACTAGATGCTCAATGAATGTTTGATGAATGAATGAGTGTATGTGTGTATACATACATGTATTTATTTACATATATACATATATATAATACATTGAATATGAAAGTAAATTTGATTATATTTGATTTAAAGTATATTTGTAATTTAATACATCTGTGAATTTCCAAGTAAATGTTACACATTCTGAAATAGTTATTAAAGAATTCACACTATGGACAGATGGTAAAGAATAACTGAGAATCCTGAAGGATACATATGCGCTCACACATTCTCCTTCATTCTCTCTGCCTCGCTTATGCCTTCCTGGCCCCACCAAGCCTGTCACTTTTCATCTTCCCACCCTGCCAATTCCCATGATCAGAGAAGGCAAGCTGAAAAGGGTGCCATTGGAGAGGGTAATGGGTACAGAAGGGCCATGTAGTCTTAGAGGCTTAGAAAGTATACTGTTCCATATAATAATAAGCAAATGCTGGAAAAAGCAGACTTATTAACCAATCCTGACAGCTAATGAGTTTCCCAGTACCCATCCATCATATCGGATCATAGAGTGAGACGTGCAGCAAACTTCACAGGGGAAAAAAAAAAAACAGCACTCCATATTTCCCATCTTATCTATGCCTGCCATGACACAGACGTACGTTTGTTCTTCCACGTAGCACCATTAGAAAGAGTGATATCTTTTGTTTGTTTTTTATTGTTTGTTTGGTTTTCCACCTGTGACACTTTACTCACAAAACAGTTGTTAATGATTAAAATATAAATAAAGCCATATGCCTTGATAATCTCCAGTATCACTCCAAATAATCTGGATTTAAAGGAAGTCTTCTCTTTTTTCAAACAATGAATATTATGGTAGTTACTATAGATGAAAAAAACATCCAAGAAAAATATTAAAGTTATGGGGGATCAAGGTTTGGAACTACATAAAACACACCAGAAAAGGAAGGGGGGGGGAGAAAAACCTCTACTAATTAAAGGACCTTAACCGATGGTTTTAAATCTGTAATTGAAATACCAAAAAGTCTAAAATCATCTAGATTTGAAAACCCATGGGTTGTTGTGGGAGACGAAAACCAGGCAAACATAATCAAATTATCAGATGCTTATGAGAACACTCATCACCAATTCACTTGTTAATGCACTGGATCCACGGTGGAAGAGCCCATCTCTTTGACCATTTGGATCAGAAAGAAACAGTAAGATTTAGAATAAAAGTATGACTACTCAAATTAATGTCTTGAGAAGCAATTTGGAAAAGTAAGGTAATTGTTACTATGTAATAACTTGTATTCTTAACTTTTAAATCATTCTTAATTACCATCCATAAAAATGAATGAATACCTTCCCATTTTTCTTCGTTTTTAAATAACAACAGCACCAACAGCACCAACAAACACAAATAATCATGACACCCTGGTCTCCCAAATCTGATGTTGCCGGAGTGGCCAGCTCACACCTGTGGACGGGCCCATAGATCAAGGTGGCACAACTACTAAATAAGTTCCACAAATGAGGCTATTGAAACAAATACTAAAAGCAATAAAACTAGATTTATTTCTGAGCAGCGAGAACTGAAAGTGAGAATGACAGGCAGGAAGGAGATGTTGTAAAACTGAATTTCAGATAAACCTATTACAGATGAGGGGGACTTGTTGGCATGTGATCTTTCCTCATACCCTATGTCCTTAACTTCGATTACTGTGAACACTCCAGTTCTTTAAAATACAGTCATACCATTTTTTTCAAGATTAATATATAAAAGACTAAAAGACTGCTCCTGGGCGAGGACCCTGTATGCTAAGTTTCAGCCTGGAGCACATTTTTATAGCTGAGTTATAAACCTTTGAAAATAGGTGTTTAGAATGGAAATGTTAAGAGACCCCTTACTGTAGTGGCATAAATAGTACTGGCATCATTCATCTAGAAAAGGTATACAGGCAGCTATAGTATTAAAGTTTACACTTCAGATAAAGGAGCCAGAACGTGGTCAGGCTGTATTCCACCAGGAATTTAATAGCCCTTTGGATAAAAGTTATTAGGGGGAGAGGGGGCCACTGGGTCAGGGAAAAGGAGGGAAAGAAAGGTTGACATGTCATTTGGATGTTATTCTTTTCTTGAGGTGTCATGGAAATTCCTTACGACAAACCGAGCTAACTAAAACTGCCACAACAAATACTGACTGGAATTATTACATGGTAATGAATTTTTATTGCTCTTAAATCATGCAACGCTATTTCATGTATTCCTCAAATAAAGTTATGTTGCCCTTACAAAAAGCACTTTTTGATCTGGAGCACATTACGCCCTCATATCTATGGTAGAAGACAAATCTCACATTTGTAGTAGTTGAAATAAAATAATGGAGCATTCAGAATCTTCTACCTTGCCTACCTTTCTCTATTTTCCATTTGGAAATAAATACTCATATTCTTAAAAACAGCAGCTCTGTGATAAGTCTTGCCTCACTTACAATGTTCCTTTAATATTTGGGATATATTTACTCTCTTGCTTACAAATATGTCTTTCTTCTGATATAATTTATCTCCTCCCCCACCCTACCCCCCCAAAAATAATCATAATTTATCTCCTCCCTGAAGTTTTCTTGGATTCTCAGAAAGCGTAATTCCTTTTTGACATAATTTTTTTCTGGGCAGATAATGTAATAATGTGGTCCACAACAAGATAAATCTATGCAGAATATCTGCGGACATGATTATTCAGTAAAAGTAGTATATGGTAGTAGAGCCAAAATTAGCAATTAGAATTCAAATACTCAAATGATTAAATCGTTCACTTCTGTAGCCATTATTCACCCAGAGGAAGAAGCAGCAGAGGAGAATTCATCTGTCTCCACAGACAGATCATTTCAGATAAATCAAATAGATAACAGAGAAGGCTATCAAGTTCCTACTCTAGGAGCTGAGACCCAACCCCAAAGAGAAGACTCTTAACTTCCAGTAGTTGTTACTGACATAGTAACAAGTTAATGGAACTGGTAGGTCCACTGAACACATGCTGGTACATCAATCCTCTGGTTCAACTCAGAAAATACAAGTTTGTGAATTCTTGTCTCAAAAAGGTAAAAATTCCAAATTATGTGATTGTTGGTAACTATTCAGGTTGAGATTGTACAGCATGCTTTCAAAACAGAGAGGGGAAATCCTAATCAAGTTCTCCAGATATTGGACATTAATCTTTCAAGTGCATATTCGTAATTGGTAAAATCCACAAGACGTCTTGTTGAAAGCATAGTAAATTCTTCTTATGTAAATATCACATATACATACAATACACCAATATTTCCAAAACCAACTTTTCAAACTACTTGAAAAATAAATTTTAAAAGACCATTGTCTGACACTGTATACATGGAAAGGAACGTGGATGGTATTTTTTAAAACTTTTCTACCCTTTGTTGTTTTATTATAGAGCTGTGAAAATTCAAAATAAAATTAATAAGCTTTAATTACCACGCTATTAATATGCATTTGAAATAAAGACCTAAATATCATTCAGACATCTAAACTTCCTGAGGAGAAGACAGAGCATTTGTGTTCATTGTTCTGTCCCCAGTGTTACTGCGTGATTCAATACTGTCTTCATTAACACATATAGACAGCGAGCTGAGACTTGGAAGGCTGAAAAAAAGAAAAAAATAAATCTTCCAGCTGCGCACCTCTAAAATACACTTGTCATTTTTAGAATTCCATATTTATCCTTTCCAGGTGTCTCAAATAGTTAAAAACAAACAAGATCAACATTTTAAAGAAATATGTCAATTCCTCAGTAATTTAAACAGCTGAGGATTTTAACAATGCAAAAGTACTGCTAAAGGATTCTTTTTGGGTCACATAACCATTCTATGGATCTATTTGTGGTTCTTAATATTTAATAATGTTGCTGCAGGAATTCATTCCTAATCAGGAAATGTGTCATTTGCCCTTGAGCATGGTCTATGGAGTCTGAGAATAGTGCCAGGCACATGCCATAGGTCATGTAGGATGGCCACCTTGTGACTAGTTGTTATAAATAAGGGCTCTGGGGTCAAACCTGTCTGTTCTTTGAAGAGGTTGGGAGGTTTCACCCTGAAAGCAACACCAGCCCTCAGTCTGGAAACCAGGTCCCCAAGGAGACCCTGGGCAAGCACTTTCAAATAGCTCAGAGTGAGAGAAGAGGCACGGCGAATGTCAACTTACATAAACCCATAAGGGGAGAGATGAGAAAATAGTGTCCTTTTTTTGCAAGGGCAGAAGTCTAACTTTCTTAGAATAAATAGTGCAAAAATGAGGGCACACTCAAAAATGTAAAGAAGCGGGCATGGCCAGTAAATAAATCCAGGTGTTGGTCTGCATTCTAGGTAGACAAAGAATTTGAAATAAATAACCTGCCACTAGGAGAAAGGACATGCGGATGGCTTTCCCTATCACTGTAGGGGTTGTCTGGGGACGCTATGGGCTCTTTATACAATAGTGTCAGTAGAAATAATCAGTCCTATTTAAGAAGGTACAATGAATAAATAAATTCATTATAAAGACTTACTACAATGTCATTGATATTTATAGGAAAATACACACCAAGGAAAATGTATAATTCTATACCCCAAAGGATTATGAAATGTAAATTGTCCCCAAAGGTTAATCTTTTGATGTCCGCCCCTGACCAATTCTTTCTTGAATTCCTAAGGTTCAGGACATTATCTCCAGGGTCCTCCTTCTGGAACAGTCTATCATTTCCATTTCATTGAGCTAATAAAATTATTGTCTCTATTACCTCTTCCATTATCTGTCATTCTCATGTCTTATTCATGTTTCACACTTAAGCTTTTATATCCCTCTCCAAAAATCCTGAAACCAAAGTTTGCTAGACCGAGTGTTTAGACAGAGGCTGGACAAGATTAGATTGTCCCCATATTCTTTTGCACTATGGTCCCAGAACATCTTTCATTTGAAGATACATATTTTAACCTACAAAAGTTTCATGTACCCCTGAATGGTTGATCTTGCATTACTCTCCTGAGAAAGGTATAAAGTATTGTGTGTGTATGTGTGTGTGTATAAATAAATGTATATACACATACATATGCATGTGTGTAATTTCAGTACAAATTTGTTGTACTATTTTAAACTGTATTGTATTAATCACAGGATCTGCACATAGCTTAAAGACAGTACATGCTTGATTATTTGTGCATACAAATAAGACTGGTTATATGTACTTGAGCCACTGCACTAACTCTGGCCCCAACATCACTACTTAAGAACACACAACCCAGACTAGCAGAGAACCATTGCACTGACCATTTGGGACCCCCTGCATTTAGTCATTTTCAGCCAAAATATCTGATATAAATCAGCATCTTCATCCAAAAGAAGTGCTTTTACAAAATAGATGGATAGTGACACTAGGCAAATCTGAGTGTCACCCTTCCCAAGGGTGGTCTCTTGCTGCCATCACAGCTGTCCATGCTGCCTTTCAACTGCAGTTCCCACTACTACACTGACCCTTCTTAGTGAACACCAAAATTTACTTGATATGGGTCCCAATTCTTCCTGGTTCTAAAATGGGGGAGAATTAAAAGGTCATTATAGAATAACCCTATAGGGTGAATGAATACTGAGATGAGGTATCCTACCAGATGAGGAGGGGGAAAAATCATTTCCGTGGCTCTCAGAATGTGCCACATGAGCAGTTCTCCATATCAGCAAGTTTGACCAAAGCACTCTTTGTTTGGAGATTCTCCCCCAAATGAGGCAAACTTGAACACAAAGAGAAGTCTAAGTAGATCTTAATTTTTCTCCAGGAATCCACTAACTTGACTTTGCCCCCACTGTGGGAAAACTCCCTTCCACTGAATGGGCTGGTGCTAAAAAAGAGGTCCCACGTTCCAGGAACCCCAGTGATTCCCATCATGTTTGAGGCAAAAGCCAGAGATAATTTTGTCTCTTTCAGAGTACTCTGAAGCAGATGTCGGGTGTCTGCATGCTCAACCATCCTACGGTATTACATCTAGCATTCCAACGTAACTGCGAAGATGGCTCCTGGGAGGGCTTCTGGGTAGGCTGAGCTCGTACTTCATTTTCCCACGATAGCCCTGGGTTATACCTGTTAACTTGAAGTCCTAATGAATACTCCCTTTTATGCTCTACAGTATCCTCGTTCAGAAGACAAATTACATATTCACTCTAATTATAAGGTATCCTTAAGTGTTAAGTACTCCGAAATATCATATGGGATCGCAATGGGCATCCTAATTCAGATTTTGGGAACGCCAATGCTTACTAGGTGCTGCAGTTAATTCTTCTGAACACTGAAGTCCAATCCCTGCCACTCTCAAGAATTCTGAAGAGTCTTGTCCCATGTGCTATATTTCTATATAACACTGTTCTATATACTTCCTCCTTCCCCTTTGCATTACGGAGATTGCCACTTGCTAAACTTTTCAAGCTTAATCTTAAATCCGAAGTGCTTTTACACCTAATTGGTCTCTTTCTCTTTCTACCCTCACACAGACCCTCCCATGTAAGATCTGGCTGCCCCAGTGGTATGCTGGAGCAGGCTGGTGCCAGCACTTGACAGCTAGGTGTGTACGTCTCTCCCCTTCAGTGATGTCACGTTGGGAGCTTGCAATCAGCCATGGTGAGAATATTTCCACCATTTGCAAATGCTACAAATAAAGCCTTCCCCCACCGCCCCCTCATCCCCTGAGCCGCTTGTGAGACATTAACCAGTACAGCACTAGCTAAACATTTATTGCTAATTAGTCTACTACGCCTTAGATAAACAACACAAACAAGCAAACAAAACATCAAATATTCCCCATACGGAACCAGTCTTTGTTTTGGGTATGTAGGACAAAGCCAGAGAAAAGATTCCACATCTGAAGAATACCACGATTGTGCTTTATCTCCTACAATATTTTACCAGAAATTTTACTTTTTTAAAATATCAAAAACAATTGCTTAAATGTAGAAGTCTGACTTCAACTTCAAATTGTTTTTCTCCTGAATTTCAGGCTTATATTCAAATTTAGATATTAAAAGATATTTTTATTACAAACAAGTTGACTTGCTTCGGTATAAAATGGATGTGTGTTCATTACAGACACGTCACATTTTTTAAAAATCCTCCCAGTCCCGTGTACCCAGAGAGATCTGTTACTAACCCTCTGCTTTAGTACCTACATTTTCCACTTTATCATAAACGTCTTTCTACACTAGTAAATATAGTTTTACACATAAATATGAGGCACAGGATAATCTGTTGTATGGATAGAATGTAAATTATTTAATAACCTGATATATCACTTTTTGTTTAAAATATAGGTAGTTTCCAAATTTGTATTATTAAGAATAGCACTAACATGAACATTATCGAAGATACTTTTGCATGCACCTTTAATTGTATTCAGAATAATTTTATTAAAGAATTGTTCTGTTAAATTATATTTATTGTAACACTTTGAATAGGCACCATTAAATTACCCTTCCAAAAAGATCATACCATTCTGGTGACCTAAGTCACCAGTGATATATGAGAGAACTCATCTTTTAGCACTGTAAAGAATATATTATTAAAATAGACATGAATATTAAAATATTATATATATTACACAATTGTCTTTACATCCTCCCAGTTTTTGGTTCTTTTCTGTAATTCTGCAGTTTGGATTTCTTCAATGAAATGACCAAGTCATTAAGAAAATAAAGATGCTGAACTTTCATGAGAGATTCATTAAAGTGGCTATGGATTAAATTTGACCTTTTAATTCTAAGCTTGAACCCCAAACCAAAGCAAATACAGAATTTTCTCACTTAGGACCAGAAGTCTCAGACTATTTTTAAGAACATATCCCAAGTCTTCAGCAATAGGGTCATTTGCTATTATTAATATTGGGAGAAGGAGAAAGGGAGGGAGGGAGAGAGGAAAAAAATTCTATTTATTCTCTAAGATTCCATGATAGAAATCTAGACCAGTTGCAATTTTATAGAGTCTCCAGGAATGAACATAGTTCAGCCAATAATCACTGCCTAGTAAAAAGGGCAGGGTATTTTTCCAACCACACAAAACAACAGTAACCCATAAATTCTATAAAGGCAGTTTAAAAGGCACTTAAGCATAGTTAAGCTAATATAAATATTTTAATCTTTTATATGCATAGTGAGGTTCCCTTGAAATTGAGCCCCTTCATTTCTTAAATAGCACATCATTATTTTGCCTAGCTGAAGAACTGTTGTATAAATAATGATGCTGTACTTTGAAGAAGAAAAAGGCTGTTGATTTTCAAGATGAATATTCAAATATTCTGATATCTTTGATAGCTGTTTAAGTAGGTAAGTTCTGTGTGTAAGAACATCTTATTGGAATATGTCTAGTGATTAAATAGCTATCCCATGTTCTTACTGCATGTTGTTCATTTAGGCATGGAAGAATTAATACACTTCTCATGTCCAATAATTCCTAAGATGCAAGAGATAGTATAATCTTGCCTCTTAGGGGCCATACATTCTGTGGAGAAGAAAATATATATATCCAAAATAGAAAGGAGCACTACTCAAAGTGTTATTTTGATGCATGGTCAAATGTTTTCTTTTTCTTCTTGTTTGACCATGACATTTCTGGACCTTTTATGTGGATTAGGATGTTATGATTCTTAAAATAAAAATGTGTTGGGCTCATTGAATTCGAGAATGTTAAAAAGTGAACTCCTTCAGTTTATGAAATTATTCATGCTAGAGGCAAACCCCTTTGTATTTCACGTCAGAGACCTGGTGGGAATCTTCAAATAGAAATAGTAAGAAGAAATGTACTGATTATAACACATTTTCTTTTGAATGAAAATCCAATGTTTTGTTTACAAAAAGGAACATCTTACATATCAAGGAGAAAGCCTGATCTTAAACAGAACCCAGTAATAGTTATAGCAGACCCAATTAGCAAACCTCTGAAGAGAGCCAGAAGAAAACATTTCTTCTCTCTCTTTGTTTATGTCACATTCCTGACTATATCTAAATCCAAACAGACATACTTTCCCATCAGCTTTAGTCTACAGAGAAGCTGGCGGGTAGACCAGAAGCTGCAGCCTCTAAGACAATGCATTTTGGACTTCCGGTACACCCGTTACACAGAAAACTGCAACGGTGAATGTTAAACTGAATAAGCACTCTTGGGGTTCAATTTCTGGTTCTTTTTTCGGTTTATGTAAGACAAGTTGCTCCTTCCTTTTTCTCCTTTTCATGGGAACTTTTTCAACCACTAAATTTCTATTTATGATTATATGAGAAGGAAGTTCACTAGAGGTTACAAAAATTTGAGGCAGTGTGTTAACTCAACTCTGAAACACAAAAGTGAAACAGTCCATACCCGATGACTAAATTCATGAAATGGTTAGGCAAAATCTCTCTGAATGCTCCAAATTCCTTAACCTGTCACTAATTACAGCCACCGATTAAATTTGAATTTCTATTTGTCTAGGTTCTCAAAAACTAGGGATGACATCGAAGAAACCATCCTTGAGCATATAGATTGCACTGACACAAGTGTAGAAAAAACTCACTGAAAACCTTTCATTCTAATTCTTTATAGAATGTGGAACCATGGATTATTTCTCTCCATCGCTGGTTTTTAGCTGCATAATCTGATGAAGTAATCTAACCAATCAGAAGAAATGGCTAATACCCTCAAGTCCTAAAAAGGGATTGTTTCATCCATAAGGAGAGTAGCTGGAGGAAGTCAGGGTCCAGCCAAGGTCCCAGCTTATATGGACACCTGCCCTAATCACAGACCAAGGGTGATCATGCCAGAACAGAACCCAGAACCCAAAGGTCTCCTAAAATGGAGAAAGCCCAGCTGTGGCCTAGTGAAAAGGACACAGATAACAGCCTTAGAGCAAGGCACATGCAGTCAGCTTCTATTTTTGTTACTGTGCAAATGTGAGCAGGTTATAGAACATCGCTGAGGCTCCATTTCACATCTGTAAATGTGAATAATAATTGTAGTACTTCTTAGAGCTGTTTCAAGAATTAAATGAGATGATGTTTGTAATGAAGGTGGCACTATGGTGGAAATACTAAATGTGAGCATTTATTTGTTTCATTGAACACCCAGCCTATTGTAGTACGTATATTTAGGAAATCAGTCCAAATCGTCTGCCGTCTTCTTAAACAGAAATGGCCAGAAATGTTTTCTTATATTTTCGTGACAACTTAAGACTTGTTTCTATACTTTTAGCTGCAGCAGGTGTGGAAATTGTTTTTCAAAGGGGTGCTTTCTGGCAAAACAAAAAGGGAGACAAAAGAGTCATTCAGCCCCTACCAACTTGGAGAGGGTTGATTCTACAGACCTCAGATATCCACAGAGTCCTACAGGCTGGGAATCTGTAGAGAGCTGCCCCAGAAGGTGTGTCCAAGAGTCTCTAAAGCAGGCAGTCTTGGTGAGAGCTGTCAGGCCATGAGGGGATGCCACGGGTGAGGCCTCAAAAGGCCCATTGCCCGAGCAGGGGTCCCCTATCACTGTCTTTGAATATCACCAACTGATTATTCAACAAAACGTGGTTGGGATGCTCAGAACAGGTAACAACTCAGTTATTTAAAATGCATGCTTATGTTACCTGGAAGGGGCCCCCAAGAGCAGGTTCGCATAGATTAATTTGTCATATGAGCTAGCTGACATGTGGGGCCCTGAGGGGCAGAGCAGGAAATGTTCTGTGAAAGGAGCAGAATGGCAGGGAGAAGGGCGGGTGCAGGCAGCAGAGCAGTGCAGGAGGGAGAGTCTGAAAAGAGAGGAGAGGAACAGCAGTACCAGAGTCACTGGATCACAACTGACCCTGCAAGGAAAGGGTCTCTCTACAGAAGTGCTAGAGAATTAAAATAGATCCTTGACAAAGTCCCAGTAACACAGTAAGAAAAAATAAATCATTAGGTGATGGTAAAGACTATCTCTTCCTTACAAACCAGCCTAAGAACACTCAGGAGAGAGTATTTTACCTATATGATTTCCAGCACTTTTGAGTAATATGAATATTCTAAAGGAAAATGAGATCTGGAGGTAAAGGATAATATTGTTCTGGGGAAACAAAAGAGAAAGAAATGCATACAGAAGAACGCCTCAGATGCACTGTTACCATCAAATACCACAGTCTCCCTTTTGCCTTCTCTGGTATAGTTTTGGCCATGGACAACCAGCAAAATACTAGGTAGAAAGCAAGATGGTATGTATGCCATAATCATCCAGAACATATTCCAAAGAGCTAAGAAAATCTCAAGGAATATTGAAAGAGCCACTTTAAAATGTGTAAATAAGTTACTCGACTGAAATTTTGTTCATTTATCAAAATGCTAATTAAATTGTTGTAGCCATTTTGCATCGTCTAATTTCCCACAGGAAACAAAGAACTTGAGAGGTCATTACAGGCTCACTTGCTATGATGTAAACACAAAAATAATGAAAACATGCCCTCCTTACTCTTAGTGAAGTTCCCACCTGTGTCAAAAGCTAACAGAAACAATATTTTGGATTCCATTAACTAGAATTTGGGAGAGGGAATCTGTTCCATAAGATAGAATATATTTATTTTTTATTCAAATATTTTTCTTTTTCATTTTTGTAAAATTATCTTAAGGATGCAGAACAATTTTCTCAGTAGGAAAAAAGTCTGATATTCAGATCTGAACTAATTGATTAGTTATGAGGTAAGTCAAAAGTAACTACTTGCATCTCTTTAAATACTTGTGTATATATTTGTCATCACTAAGTGAGGCTTTGTCCATTTATCCAAAGCAAACTTCAGCAGAATTTGAGGAGTGAGTCAGAACATCCCTAGGAGCCAAAAAGGCCATTTGCTCTCTCAATCTTTTACAGAGTGGAATCCAAGCATAATCAAAGGATAGCAGTATCCTTCACTATTTCAATAAATAAACATGAGTGAAAGAAAAACACATGCAAAAGAATCTAATCACAAAAATTCTTTGGTACATTACATATTCAGCTTTGAGCACTAGTTTTAAAAATATGAGTTAGGCTTGGGAAACATTAGTTTGCAGGCCATCTAGTCAATTTCCTACAAATGTTGAATGGCTAATCATTAGAATAATTTTCTCGGGCTTTTTGTTGAGTTATTGTTGTTTTCAGTCTTCAGTTAAATGAATCACCAATGGAGACAGCAGTGAACATTGTTATCATTGGTATAAAATCTCTCTGTTTTTCATTTGGGAGCATAATTCTGTTATTCTCTCAGTTGTGTTGTTAATGGGTACTAAAAATAATTGTTGTATAACCACTGTTATTCATCACTAAGCTCAGAATTTAGAAACTTAAACACACACACACACACCGACTGAAGACTCAGGACGCAAGGCATAGACAAGAGACATGGTTTTGCGGGTGAGCTGCCCTGTTATAACACGGTCACCTTCTGTCATTAGGATATGAGGTCCATGCCCAGATTATACAGGTGATGTGGAAGAGTTAATGAACTTCTGCCAAAATGAGCAATGTGGTCCTTTCTCACCGATAAGATCAAGACCAATCTCTTTCCCAAGTAGTGTTGAGTAGCAATGAACTTCGTCATCCTTGTGAACAGAGCTTGACAGACATTGTCAGACTCTCACTCCTGAAGTATCATTGTCATTCACTCTGCATTAACCCCGCTAGGAGCTACTGCTGGATTTAGCCTTCAAAGTCTCCTCATTATTTGACAAGTTAGAAGAGGTAGTGGAACTACTAGTAATTGGGGAACTACAACTCCATCCCAGCAAGTGACCTTGTCCCCAAACTAAGCTCTGGCTGGCCCCAGGTAGAACACCGTAATTGGCAGAGTGGTTATTAGTGCGGCTCTTCAACAGGAGTATCCCAGGGAAGGAATGGGTGAGAAGAATTTCAGCACAATGCAGCGTGGCTGAAATGCTGATAACTCCATCTGAGGCTGGCATATTGTGTGCAAGTGTCACTAGCTTTGGATTTATCTCTGTCACTTATTTTCCATCTCAAAAAAGAACTTGATTCCAAGCTTCAAAAAATCAAGTCCAAATGAATGAGAGGTGAACATATTCAAAAATTTTTTAAGTAGGAGGTCAAGTTCCTTTCTGCCCTCCTATTTTAAAAATCTGACCCCTCAGCATAGAGTCAGATTGATGTTAAGTTGATATTCAAATAACTTGGGTAAAAACTTTTAATTAGTTTTTACACTTTTCAGACCTCTGCACTCCTAAGTACCATCTGAAGCTGGAAACTACAAATAATACAGAGACTGTTTCTTGATTCCTAATAGTTTGTTTTCATGATCAAGTGGATTAAACATTTTAGATCTCACTAGAAAGCTCTGAGACCTAAAAAGTTTGAATACTAATGAGAAGATTTTCATAAATACCTTAACCTTGAAATGCCTTGTCATAATTAAAAATAAATAAACATGCAGAAGTTCGTCCAGCACTTTAATTAATAGAACATCTCTTTGGTTACTAATGTATAAGATATTCAAGTGCTGTGAAGTATTTTGAACTACTGCTCCAAGTCTGTGGGTTTCCTAAAAGCCATGCCATAGTTATATTAGTCTTCTGGCGTGCAAAAAAAATGTGACTTAACCCCATTCCTAAGGTTTGAAATATTCCTTTGTAACTCGGCTACCAAACGCAAATGGCTCAATTCTCCTCCCGCTGCTGCTAAAGACAAGAAGTCCAGTCTTGTCCACGTACTTTATCACCATGCACAACTCACAAGTGTGGAATAGGAGCGTCAACAAAATGGACACAATTTTGCTATTCCCCAGAATAACTCAACACAAGGCAGAACGTGCTCGTTTCTGGAAGCACTGCCATATACTTTCTAAGGAAAATATGATATGTGTTATCCCTTATTATACTTAATTTACTGATCAGAGTTTTAAATACCTACTAAAACTTCATAGTGTTTTCAGAAATTATTTGCATTTTATAGGCAGAAGGGAGAAGAAGAAAAAAAAACAGAAATGGGGCCATTACTGTTACCTTCTGATGGTGTGTAGGGCAGTGGAGGAAAGGGGGGGGGGCTGATCCAAGCAGGCAATCAACATAATTGAGGCAAAGAATAAAAGATAAAAAAATAAACTTATCTTCAAATTTAAAGTATAAGATTATTCAGATAAAGGTAGATATATAAGTCTAGGTTATCCAAATTCACTAGGTCATTTTATAACCTTTGTTTTGCCACTATCAAATAAATGTGACCTGGATTAATTTTGTTTTGGCAAATGTATGTAAAAAGCAAAACTTTTTGGCCTTGCTTTAAAGCTCAGATGTTATATAT
Source organism: Ursus arctos (assembly GCF_023065955.2). NCBI lineage: Eukaryota > Metazoa > Chordata > Mammalia > Carnivora > Ursidae > Ursus > Ursus arctos. The sequence continues at coordinate 74,153,887 of NW_026623067.1, forward strand.
CTGAGATCTAATTCCAATTTAACAGGATGCATTCTTTATTCTCTGCTAGCTTCTATGGTTGGCTCTCAGGAGTGAAAATGGCAATTGAATTCATGTTTATATTCTTCTTTATTTTACATTAATTGTGTGAATCCTGGGCTTTTCCAGGTACAAAGAAAAAACCTGCAGTCTTTGACATGCCCAGGAAACCTTCAACTCCTGGACAGTAGCTCCAACCTTAGCAGACCACAGGCACGACACAGAGTGACTAACAGTCTCAATCTGCCCAAAACTAAGACAGGTTCCTGGGATATAGGACTTTGAGTGCATAACGATAAAACCAGGGAAGTCCCCAGTAAACTGGGACAAGTTGGTCACCCAAGGAGAGAACACAGCTAAACTGCCATAGGTGTGCTTATCAAATGACCCCCAGCAGACTTGTAGCCAAGCAAAAAAGAGCTTCTCCTCGCCTTAGGGAAATAAAAGATGTGACAGGGAATTTTTTATGGCGTTGGTCATAAGAATATAGAGAATGAGGGAATATGAGGAGATTTTGTATTCTCTTGAGTGGCCTTTTCTAAGTGTTGTCTTCGCATCTTCTGAAGCTTTGTTCTTAAACACTGCCAAGGTTTCATTACGAGGATAAGCAAGACTGCTGAAACAAGAGAGTGGTAGAAAGCTGAATACAATTGTACGCATTCCAAGTTTTTTATCCCAATAAAACACAATAGTTAGCTACATTGTTTGTTCTAAAAGTCTCCTAATATTCCTATTTTTTCCTCATGGCCATAAGCTGGAGAATTGTCGGAAGGAATCTTAACAGTGATGTAGCCTAAGCCTATAATAAAGTACATAGTGAAGTACCAGGTAACGGTTCAAAAATTAATAAGTAGTAAGGGTTTGGGCAGAACATCCTATAATTTCTTCTCAGTAGTTTCTCTAAAACAGCTGAGATACACAGCTATAGCCCCTGCTAAATTAAACATTTCAGCCCAGCTTACGAGCGCCACAATACACAGGTAGAAGTAATAAGTAATAATGAGTTTTGGGCCATTGAACACTGTGAATTTTCCCAGTGTACTGCAATTATAGAAACATCTGTGCTAAATAAGTTCCTCCTGAAAGCTAGGAGTGTTTAATAATCCTCACAATTTCTCATTATCAACCCTAATAGAAGAGAGAGTAAACTCTGCAAAAGTTTACCAGTTTCAAAGAAAATTGCTAGGAACATGATCATTTCTGGTACCACATTTCCCCGGACAATAAAAATACCAGAGACAATCTCCTCGGGAAAGAACATGAAATGGCAGCGTTAATAACATGTACCCTAGCACAAGGCAAATAATGCCACTTGCATCAGCGAGGCCATTCTGGCTAGAGCATCCGCCCTGCTACAGCCTGACAAACAGGAGACGGATCACGCTCCTCAGCCTTCTCCACTGCTTCTGACAGAAAAGGGCTGGCCTGAAGATACGCACAGCTTTCTCAGACCTGTCCTAACCACCAAAGCCCCGACGGAAATAGCGCCACAGCAGCTGATTGCTTCCCACAGGACTCATTCCAGAACAAGGGTAGGTTTCCTGGCCAGGATCTGAATAACATTAACAACCACTAATGGCCAGCTATTGCTACTGACAGGAATGTCATTCCTCTGGAGAAATGCGAGGGACTTGGCTGTGACTATCAATGGTGGAATGGGTGCCTCTATAATTAGTTTGGGAACAATACAAGCAGACATTACTTTTGGAAGAAGGTAGCATGCGACAGCCAGCGAATGCCCATAACTGTAACCAGTTTGTGACGAAAAACTGACAAAGGGAGCCCATCAGAAATTACGACTGCTTCATTATGATCAAGAAGAGATGGCGATCTGCATCCAAATCTGTCAAAAAAGCAGCTGGCTTGAGTTCTAGAACTGAAATGGTAGGTAGCTTCACTAATGCCAGACCAGACGACAAAAACTTTGAAACATGGTTAAAGTGCTTTGGAACTGTGATGGTTAATTTTACATGTGTTCTTGGCTGGGCCACAGTACTGGGATATGCAGTCAAACATAATTCTGGATGTTTCTGTGAGGGAGTTTTTGAATGAGATTAATATTTAAATTGGTGGACTTTGGGCAAACCAGATTACCCTCTGTAATGTGACCGGGCCTCATCCAGTCAGCTGAAGGCCTTAATAGAACAAGAGACTGACTTTCCCTGAACAAGGGGTAATTCTGCCAGTAAATGACCTTTGGACTTGATCTGCAACTTGGACTCTTCCCTAAGTCTCCAGCCTATTGCCCAAACTTCAGATTTGGGACTTCCCAGCCTTCATTATTATGTAAGCCAATTTTTTAAAACCAATCAATTAGTCAATCTGTCAAACCTATTGGTTCCGTTTCTCTGGAGAACCCTAAATCAATATTCTGGTTCTATCCCATTTTTTTCTGCTAATTAATATAAGCTACATCTAATATTTACTATATACCAAGTACTATGCTACGTGCATTACAGGTGCATACAGGATACTACTATCTTCATTTGACAGAGACTGAGGCTTACTGAGGTTGGTCAAACAGTCCAAGACCAAATAGCTAGTAAGTGATAAAAACAGGATGCAAGCGCAGGTCTGGCCCTTTCAGAGCCTGATCTCTCCACTGCTAGGATAGGATAGACTGCCTCTCCAACACAATAATTGGATAAAAAAGAGAAATGATTGTCATTCAAAATATACACATTTTGTAGGGGGAAAGGGTTTTATCCCTAACCACTCTTGTTGCTTGCTTTGCAAGAAAGGAGCCTGAGCCTGGGCTTCAGCTATCCAGCAATGCCCAGTTCAGCTTGCTCAACACCTGGACATTACCTGCCTTATATTATTTACGCTCTTAGGCCTTTGTCTTATTCGTATGTCAAATGTACATGACACAGGACAAGACGCTTAACCTAACTGGGGCTCATTTTATTTTTTATCTTTTAAAGGAAAAGAAGGAAGGAAGGAAGGAAGGAAGGAAGGAAGGAAGGAAGGAAGGAAGGAAGGAAGGAAAGAAAAAAGAAAAGAAAAAAGAAAAGAAAAAAGAAAAGGAAAGGAAAGGAAAGGAAAGGAAAGGAAAGGAAAGGAAAGGAAAGGAAAGGAAAGGAATTCAGCCTAAGTGATCAGTAGGCTTCCTTACAGCCTGGATTAGGTAAGGGAGCCTCAGTTTGAATAGAAAAATATTACTTGCTTTAAAAATTCTCGTGAGAACTAAATAAGAATAAATTTGAAAGTGTGGGGAAAAAATGAAAAGGCATTAGGCACATATTTGATCTTCTAAAAATCGCTTAAAAGAAAATACTGCCTTGCTCAATGTGGGAATGCAAGTAATAATTTGAATAAAAGTTTTGATTCCTGTGATTGTGATTCATGAAGCATTTTCACATGGAGGATTGATAAGCTTGGTTCAAAGAGATTTTTATTGCTTTGTGGAGGTGTTGCATTCATGAACTCTTATTATTATAATACATTTCTATGAAGCTCTAGTCCTAGAAATTACCCAGAATGACCTACCCTTCTGCTGCCCTCCACCCTCTTCTCCCCAAAATCTCCCTATCAGTCTCAACCACCCTGAGAGTATCTGTAACACCACATTGGCTAGTCATTATTTACACACTTGCCCCCCAACTTCCACTCCCATTTGACAGTAAGTGCCAAGAAGGCAGAAACAATATCTTTAATTCGTCAATGCCCACTGCTTAACATAATATGTAGCAATCAATTATATAGTAAGTGCTCATATTTGTGAAATGAGTAAAAAAATGATTGAGAAGCTTGGCTCAAATTGCTTTCCCAAATGATTCAAGTTGGTATTTAAACATTGTTATGATAGCTAACACTTATTTTCCTTTTCTTTGTGCTGACATGGTCCTCAATGATTTGTAGATGATGTCTCATTTAATCATATACCCTATGAGGTGATGAAACGGGTAACACTCCAATCACAAAGCCATTTTCTTCTGTTTTTAATTTGAAGAAGACATAATTTTTTTTTTTGAGGGAGACAAAGGGGTGGGGGAGAGTCAGAGGGAGAGGGAGAGAGAATCTTAAGCAGGCTCCACGCCCAACACAGAGCTTGATCTCACCACCCTGAGATCATGACCTGAGCTGAAATCAAGAGTCAGACACTTAAGTGACTGAGCCACCCAGGCACCCCATGATTTTTTTAAATTTCATGTTATTGTGTAAAGGACACTTAACATAAGAGCTACCCTCTTAACACATTTTTAAGTGTACAATACAGTATCATTGACTATAGGTTCAATGTTGTAGTGAAGATCTCTAACACTTGTTCCCCCTGCTGAACTGAAATTTTAGGCTTATTAATTAGTAACTCCTCATTTTGCCCTCCCTTCAGCCCCTGGCAATACCATTCCACCCTTTGATTCCGTGAATGTGACTATTTTAGATACCTCATAAAAGTGGAATTGTGCAGTATCTATCTTTCTGTACCGGCTTATTTTACTTGGCATAATGTCGTCAAGGTTCATCCATGTTGTGGCATATTGCAGAATTTTCTTCTTCTTCAAAGCTAATACTCCATTGCATGTATATACCACACTTCCTTTATCCATTCATCTTTTAATGGACATTTCGCTTATTCCACATCTTAGCTATTATGAACAGTGCTGCAATCAATATGCCAGCGCTACTATCTCTTCGAGATCCTGATTTCAATTCTTTTGAATAATCTCAAAAGTGGAGTGGCCGAAACATATGGTAGTTCTATTTTTATTGTTTTGAGGAAACTCCATACCACTTTCTATCGCGGCTGCACTGTTTTACATTCTCATCAACAGTGCACAAGGGCTCCAATGTTTCCACATCTTTACCAACCAAAGGTTCCCTATCTTCCCTAAACCTGGTTCTGCAGATTTCTTTTCTACCCTAAGAGCTACCGCAATATTTTCTCCAGAAATGTTCCTTTTGTTTTTGTTGAAAAAGGTCAGTTCTGTTGCTTACAACCATAGGGTCCTGATTAACACACAACCCTTGCTCCCGGACAGCAGAATCCTCTCTTCCCATCCCAAGCACTTGCTATTATGCTTTGTGGGCAAAAGCATAATAGAAATGCATTCACATCTTGAGAAGCATGGTGCTCTCCTCAAAAGACTTGTTTTCATCCAGGGTCTGTGACTAGAATAAAGCAAGCAGGCATCTAGAGCACACAGTGTAAGAAGGCACTTGCTTTCATGGTCACACAAGTACAGGCTTAGCTGCTGAGACTATCTCTTAAAATGTAGTGCTGCACACGCTTCTTTGTCTCACCCTTGTCCACCTCTTTTACAGAGGTTTGAGTCTTCTAAGAGGAAATGTTTCTGGCTACAGGCTCACAGGATTTCATACTGCACAATACTTTCCCAGATACTACAATGTCCTGGTTTGGATGTGAGGATCTGTAGCAACAGAGGCTAACAAGGACACTCCATGATTTTGAGGGATTGCCCAATTCACTCCTCAGGCCCTATACATTGCTCTCTCCTGCTGTGATTACGCCATGCCTGATTCATGCTGCAAGTTCCAGAATATTCCCTGGTGCTTCATCAAACAATAGTGAATAATGAGGAAAAGAATGTGCTTCCCAAGTCAGCTCACAACCACAAAATATTTTGGGAGGACCAACACCTGAGGCCTCACCAAAATCAGGGAGGGAAATGTAATTGCTGCTTGGAGAACTAATGGAAAATGGAGCAGAAAAAATTTCAACAGGATGTAAGCAGGAACTTCTTAATTAGGGGAATGATAAAACACAGGAGACTTTCTTTAACTCGATTTATTTAAACTAAAACAAAAACAAAAAAAATTCATCCATCTCTCCCATCTCTCACACCCACCTTTGGCAATCATCAATAATATAAATGTGTATTTTTGGATTCCACATATAAGAGAGATCACATAGTATTTGTCCTTCTCTGATTTATTTCACTTCACATAATGCCCTTGAGGTCGATCCATAGCATCACAAATGGCAAGATTTCATTCTTTTTTATAGCTGAATAATATTCCATTTTATGTGTGTGTATGTGTGTATACATATATACATATATTATTATACATATATATGCATACTATATATGTATATTATATATATTATATTTGTACATTAATTACACATATTATATATATGACACATAATTATATGACATTATATGTATATTATACATATTATATACACATATATGTGTGTATGTGTGTGTGTGTATATATACATATATACACAATTTCTTTTATCATTTAAACATTGAGGATATTTGGGTAGCTTTTATGTCTTGGCTATTGTGAATAATGCTGCAATGAACATGGGTGTGCAGGTATCTTTTTGAATTAGCATTTTCATTTTCTTTGGGTAAATACCCAGAAGTGGAATTGGAGCATATGAATCTATACAGTGAATCATATGGTGATTCATATGATGAATTTATATTTAATTTTTTGAAGAACCTCCGTATTGTTTTTCACAGTAGTTGGACCAACTTACACTCCCACCAACAATGTATACGCATCCCCTTTCCACTCCATTCTCACCAGCACTTGGTATTTCTCATCTTTTTAATAACAGGACTTTCTGACAGGTCTGAGGTGAAATCTCATTTTAGTTTTGATTTGCATTTCCCTAATGACTAGTGATGTTGAGCATCTTCACGTGTCTGTTGGCCACCTGTAAGTCTTCTTTGGAGAAATGTCTATTCAGATCTTCTGCCCATTTTTAAATCAGTTCAGATTTTTTGGTGTCAAGCTGGTTGAGTTCTTTATATATTTTAATATTAACCTTTTATCAGATATAAGATTTACAAATATTCTCTCCCATTCAGCGGGGCGCTCTTCATTCTGTTGATGGCTTCTTATGCTGTGCTGAAGCTTTTTAGTTTGTTATCCCACTTATTTATTTTTATTTTTGCTTTTGTTGCTTTTGCTTTTGGCGTCAGATTAAAAAAACCATTAACAAGACTTTTGCCAAAGAGCTTAACATCTATATCTTCTAGGAGTTTTATGGTTTCAGGTTTTGTCCTTAAATCTTTAATTCATTTTAAGTTAGTTTTTGTGTATGATGAAAGACAGTGGTCCAGTTTCATTCTTTTGTGTGTGGCTGTCCAATTTTCCCCAACTCTACTTACTGAAGACATGGTCCTTACCCCATTTATATTCTTGGCTACTTTGTCATAAACTAATTGACCTTATATGTGTGGATTTATCTCTGGGCTTTCTATTCTGTTCCATTGATCTATGTCAATATCACATTGTTTTGTTTACTATAGCTTTGTAATGTAGTTTGAAATCAGGGAGCATGATGCCTCTAGCTATGTTCTTTGTTCTCAAGATTGCTTTTGCTTTTTGGGGTCTTTTGTGGTTACATATAAATTTTAGAACTCTTTGTTTTATTTCTGTGAAAAATGCTATTGGAATTTAGATAGGCCATGCACTGGATCTGTATAATGTTTTGACTAATATGGACACTCTAACAATATTGATTCTTCCAATCCGTATGTACAGAATACCTTTCCCTTTATTTGTGTCTACTGGAGACTTTTAAGAGAGATTTAGAGCCCCTTGACTCTTGAGGGCCTTATAAAAATATATAAAACCACCTCTCCTGTTTGACACTCACTGGCCTTACTAGATGATTTTGATTCCATAGCTTAAAACTCTCCTTTGGGTGGCTGGCCACATGCCTGGTGAGGGTTCAGAAACATTAACAATAGAGAAAATAACTACATTTTTTAAAGAAAATAATATATGTAATTATATATATACATATAGAGTATATACACATACATAGCTTCTTTAAAGTTGAATATACTCTTTGCCTCATATTTTTTAATGTCATGTTGGTAGTAATGTCTATTTCATACATTATTGACTTTTATCTCTACTAAAAGAAATCCTATTGCTGAAACGTTTCACGGATTGACAGAGCACATATAGAAATGAAATAAATAGGTCTTACATCTGTATAATAAGTAGTTTTGAAAGAAAGAGGTCATTTCTTCACTTGGCGCAGGCAGCTGTCACAAGCAGAGTAAAAAAAATCAATTTATTTCGATTAAAACTTTATAAATATGAGTATATAATTATAATGATGCTATAGCAGGACGGTGCTAAGTACAACACTCCTAAGCAGGATATACATAAAATTAAAAATTAGTGTAGTAGCTTTGTCCAGAGCTACTATTTCCATAAAGAGTTGACTGCAATTCTTTAGAGAATCACTTTCTTTTGGCTCTTTCTGTTACTACATCTGCTTTTTTAATAGCCACATTGGCTTGTCTCCTCAGGGTCATCTTTTACTTCTTTCTCGTCCTTTTCCCAGATTCATTTAGTTAACTTTCATTATTCTACTACCTCTCCCAACTATCCCTTCTTTCTGCTTTCCCTAAAATAGACTTTATTGCCTCCCACTTAGATTATTGCAGTAGACCCCCTAAGCCATTCATTCCCTAAGCCATCTCAATCTTCCTTAAGTCTTTTCTTCACGCGCTGAAGGAATCTATGGCTCCCTATGACCTCAAAGATAAACTACAAAACTCTTTAAATAGATTTCAAGTACCTCCATGATTTGCCTTCACTCAACTTGTTTTTCCAATCTTTATGTCCTTTTGTTTATAAACGATTTGCTGTTCACTATTTTAAACTCTCACTTTTTGTCCTACATAACTTTACTCATGCTGTTTCCTTCCACTGGAACGCCCATATAAATCCTTCACAATCATGAAGTCACACCCAAAATATCACTTCTTCCACATAGCTTCCCTCAGTCCATACTAGCTAGAAGTTCTCTGAACATAAAACCTTTTCTATACATTTTTAAATAAATTTTGCAGTTATTTATTCTCATAACTTATGTACCTGTTAGATCATGTGTACATCAATGGCAAAATCTCTGGTTAATTCATTTTCATTTCCTCACATGGTAAACTATCAATATGCCTTGCATATAATAGATAATCAGCAAATATTGATCATTATGAATGAATGTATGGAAAACTGGTCCTTGAGCATTTTCACAATTCTATTTTCTCCTTGGTTTCACTAAATATTAGCATAACTATTACACCATTTATTCAACTGTGTACATATTCAAGGACTGTACATTCCCTTATGTCCTACCCAGGCTAATTATTCTACTTTCATAAGATAAGGAAAATCTGCCACTTCATTCTCAGCTCCCTTTGCCAGCCCTGGAGGCTCATCCCTTCTAGACCAACAGCAAGATTACAAGCCAAAGTTTAGTATTCCAGATCTGTGGGGTTGTTCCCTATTTGGAGGACCTTCTGAGGGCTTAGAATCCTCCAGGGCTTACTAGACAAATGCTGTTACGTTACCCCTGTACTGGTTATCAACACTGCTCAGTTTTGTAGGTTATCAGACATAAGCACCCATTTCACCCACAGATGCCAGAGATCTCAGATTTCCAGCAGAAAAATCAATGCAAAAAAGAAAAATCAATGTTTGTTAGACTAATACTAATCTTCAGCCTTTCAGATTGATAAAAATATTTGTTCTGCTCACTTCTGAAACTGGTGAGTCAGAGCTTAAAGAAGAACTAACAGTGAGCTGTGACTACTACCTATTATATCCCTGTTTGGATACAAAACACATCAGAGCAAATACTGTCAGTAGCAACATTTCTTGAAACCCATCAAATTCTAAAGTTTATGAATGGATGCTTTTGTTCTGGATGGAATTGTATGATTTAGAAGGTAAAGCAGAATTTTTTTAAAAATTTTTAAGAAGCACTTAATTGAAGAGTCTTCCTCAGTTCTAAAATTCCCCACAAAATCCTTATCTTACATTTTTAATTTAATTTTATAATATTATTTTTAAACAAATTTTATCATTTTTAAACGGTTAAGCTATTTAACCATTCATATAAACAACATAAAAAGTCTTTAAGTATTCCCCAAAAGACTTAAGGAAACTATGTATCACTTACATAGATTAACTAAAATCAGTGAGAGAACAAAAGCAGAGACTATGTATTACATATGAGGAAACATCAAAAATAATAGGTAAAATATTGTAATAGATATATTATAATGATTTACCAATGAGTGTGAATGAACAGGTGTTTTAGAGGGACACTGAAATTACTTGCATATCATATGACATTATATTATTTGAGAAATATTTGTCAATTGGCTGTTTTCCCTTAATGACATTAAATTTAATAAATACTACTTATCTAGATATTACATATGATAAAAACATTTCCAGTATATAATTATTTTGTGGGAAAACACCTCTGTATAGAATAAATATCATGTGAAAATTTAGCCTTTTTCAAAAGCTTCAAAGTGACTTAAGACTAAAGTTCCTAGTCCTAGATCAAAATGAATCCAGAGTAGCTGATTTTATAGTGAAAGTATTCTCTCTATATAAAGATATATATGTATATAAATATATATACACATATATACATATATAAATTTATATATATGCATACATATATATACACATATATATATATATACATATATAAATTTAAAGGTTGTATTGAAATTCATAGCTTTTCTTTTTTAGGTGGTGTCCTAAAAGTCAGTTAAGAAAGGAGCAAAGACTTTAGTCCTCTATTAGTTAGGACTCTTGGTTTCCCATGGTAGAAAAACCAAAAAAGACCAGTTCTAACAAAATGAGACTTCACTGATTCCATAACTGAAAAATTCAAGGCGCAGCTGGCTTCTGCTTTGACTGGCCTTAGGGCTCAAGCAATGTCACCTGGGTGCATTTTTTTCCCACCTCTCACATCAGGCTTCTGCTGTGTTAGCTTCAGTTTCTTCTCTACCTATTGTTTAAATGACTTCATCAGGCCCCACTTTACTACTTTTCTCTGTCTTCAAAGTCCTAGTGACAGTTCTGTGGCATTTCATTTGCTATCAATGGCTCACATCCCCACTCCTGAACCAAATGCTATGGTTCCAAGAGAATTTGAGGGTCTCATTGGTCAAGTCTGAGTCACATGCTATTCCTGGAGCTGAGGCTCAAGTCAGCTCCAATAAAATTACAGGACTTCGTTGTAGGAAGGAATAAAATACCCCTACTAAAATGGTAGTGGGATATATGGATGATGGGGAGTTTAAAACACAGCAAATACATACCATGCGTTTAAAAAAAATGTTGGGGCGCCTGGGTGGCACAGCGGTTAAGCGTCTGCCTTCGGCTCAGGGCGTGATCCTGGCGTTATGGGATCGAGCCCCACATCAGGCTCCTCCGCTATGAGTCTGCTTCTTCCTCTCCCACTCCCCCTGCTTGTGTTCCCTCTCTCTCTAGCTGTCTCTCTCTCTCTGTCAAATAAATAAATAAAATCTTTAAAAAAAAAAAACAAAAAATAAAAAATAAAAAATAAAAAAAAATGTTAATCAAGGAACCTAGAAGTAATGTTAATTCTACAAAAGCTCTCTCGCCTTGGTCAAGTCACCCACAGTTTACTTCTGGATCACTGCTTTAGCCTCCTTACCCACATGTATCCCACTCCAGCTCCTTCTATGCGCTGCTCCTAGAATAAGGTCCAAAATCCTAAACAAAGCCCTCCTTGATCAGTCTTGGTTTACTTCTCTAGCCTCTTCTAGAAACTCTCCCCCTATAATTCTCTGAGCTCCAAATAGCCAGGCCTTTTGTTAATTTCTTAAACACTGCCATGACTCTGTAACAGCACCTTTACACAGTCTCTATCCACTCCCTAGAACTCTTTTTCTCCTTTCTTCTATTCGCTTAGTGAACTTCCACTCACCTTCAGATATTAATTCAAGCATTACTTCTGCAAACAAGTCTTTCTAACACTACCCCACCAGGGTCAAGTTCCCCCATAATACACTCTCAATACTCTCATAGCATTTAATAACACTCACCATAGCTTTTATTTAAATGTATTTTTGTTATTTTTAATTAAGTTATTTAGTTAGTAATTTCTCCCACTAAAGTATAAGCTCCATGAGGAAAACACTATATGTACTTTCCACTGTATCCCTGTGCCTAGCACATAGTCAATACTCAATATATGAAGGAATAAAGACACTTCATGACATGTGTCTTAATTTCTCATCTCTAAAGTAACAGATTGAACTGAGAGATCTCAAATCATTCATTCCAGCTCTTAAACTTCTCTGATTCCACTTAAACAGTATAGATACCTTATATTGCAGGTGGGACAAAAAAAATTTTAAGTAATTCCTCTGAAGGAACCACTAAATAAAAATTTATTTAGCCAATGGATACTATAGCTAAAGGGTCAGTACAAATCCTAGTGAAGTATTGCCACACAAATTATGAAAACCTGTTCTCCATTTTTATTGAGATAGGATTAAAGACACATCCTTCACCCTCAAATAAGAGCATTTAATTTAGTTTGAAATCACTCTACCAGGGATTATTAAGACTATGAACTTCTTTGGGAGGGGTAGGGCCCAGGTTAACAATATGATAAGGCAAGTAAATTTTGTCCTCTGTACCTTCCCTTTGGTTTTCCATTTGTCACATTTTGGAGCCATCCACACCCTACTACCTGGAACAAAATACCTAGTTCCTTCTTTCTCCCCATTGGTTATCCCCATATTACAACCCCCCCCTTCCTCCGTCTATAGGACCTGAACTACCCCCTACACTCACACTATGAATCACCATCTCCTACTTCTCCATTAAAACTTACCTGCCCTTGCTTTTATTTCTTCATATCCCTGATCTTTACTGGGTGTCAATGGTTGTAATGGGTTATTAACAAGAAAACTCATCCATTCTAATATGCTATATAGTTAATTAATGTTACCTCCCTCAAGATAATAGGGCATATGTCCTCTTAAAGGCTTTTAAGAAATGACAGTAATGGCGGAAATTTCAGGCACCACTGCAGACTGATGAGGGAGATAGATTTTAAAGCATGGGGGCCTCTCATTGATCCTCAAATTATTCCATGTAGGCAGCTGCCAACTCTGCCCATGAGTAAGCCAGCCTCTCTCTGGAGAACTTTATAAACAGCATGAATTTTACTGTTTGACATGGGTGAAGTATAGTTCTCTCTGAAAATAACCTCTTTTAAGGTATCATCCATTTATGAAGCTATAGCTTAGATGTTCTCAAGACTAGAAAAGCTACCCTTCATTCCAAGATTGAAAAGGTCAGTCTGCCCTAGGAGATAGATGAATTTGGAGGTGTCTTTGAGTAACCAGCTGATTTACTTATCATTTTCATTTTTATTCCAATTCAAGCATACACACTGCTAGAAATGAGCAAGAACTCTGAAATCTCATGGTGTGCCCTCCTAGAACATAATTCCCCCCCCCCCCATCTATGAATCTCCTGTTGCTATCAGAGGAAGTCACCATATGCAGAGAGGGGAGACACATGCCAGGAGAGGAAAGCCCATTATGTAGTTGAGAGCTAATTTTGCTTAATCTTCTTGATCTCCATAAAGAGCATTCTGAGACCCCACAGGATTTAAACAAAAAAGATAAAGATGAAGAGGGAATGCTCAAGCAGAGCCGATGTAATACTTATTTATTAATGTCGTCCATCACAGTGTGTTTATGCGCCTAACCAAAATTTAAAACTGTCTGATTGAAAACAGAGGAGGAAAACCAATTGCTGTATCAAGGCAAAACAGACTCACTCCTTCCCTACATACTTACATTTGGAAAATGAAATGAAATGATATGAGCACCATATTAAACACTTATGGTTCCATTTAAAATGAAAAGAAAGATAAGTAAAAACATAAATCTGTGACCCTGGGTTTACCCTTAAATAGAAACCTCATCTTAAGGGAGAATTTCTCCATGCTTAATAGCAGAATTAATATTAAAGGAGCCTTATTCTTCCTGTTACTCCAATGCTTTCTGAGGAGGAGGGAGCTAGGAGACGGGGTCCAAAAAGGGCAGGGAGAAGAGATTCTCACAGCTTAATGAAACCAACTCTGAGAGTAGAACCATTGAGTCAGAATATCAGCATTGGAATATACCTTGAAGTTCTCCTGCTCAAGCTAGAGGTAGTGCGTTTTATGTTTGAATTCTTCCAGTGACAAGAAACTCATTACCCCTCAGATATCCCTTTCTAGTTTTGTATAACTTAGCATATTAGAAATTTCTCTCTTATAATATTCTGAGATCCACATCCTTGTGATTTTCCCTCGTTGGTCTTATTCTGCCCCTTGGAGCCAACCACACGAATGAACTAAAGTGTCTTGCAGGGTATGGGCCTTCAAACATTGGAAGATAGTTTTCTTTGAATACCACCACCTTTTCGTCCTTGTAGGCTTCATCCGCAGCTTTATAGCTGCAATACTATTACTGAAAGCTTTCCAAAGCTCCTGAAGTCTTCCTCATTCCAGAGACATACGTCATGAACTCAGACTTATCTTTTCTCTGAAGTTTTGAAATGTGCCCTCTCTTCTTTGGGTGGCTGGTTAAACTCTAAGACTGTCTAACTGAACTAACAATTCTGGATGTTATGAAGTTAAGGGGCATTTGTTTTAAGTGGAGGGTAAATGCAGTTCTCATGTCTCTCTGAGGCCTCTACAGCACTTGCCCTGGCATTCATCCACGTAAGGGCTCGAAATGCCTTGAATTTAATAAATGAGTAAACGAAGAATCCTTGTATGGGGCTTGACACTTTACAAAGGAATTTAAGCCATTATTTGAGAACCAAAATAAACAAGAGATCAATGGAAGAGATGTTATTATCCCTAGCCCATAAAAATAAGAAAACTGTAACTCAGAAATAAGTACATTTTGAAGAAAAGACTTTTACTGGAACAAAAAAAACTTTGAACTCACTCCACCCTACATTAGTGCAGCTGACACTCACAGGTTCTCAAAAGAACAAGAATTCCATGAAGTATCTTTGCATTGTAGACAAATCACTAATTTTTATAATGTATTTTTATTTTAATACAATACACTCCTTAGCCAAGAGGGAAATACCTTATTTTTTGTTTATTTTATTTATTTATTTTTTAATTTATTTTAATACAATACACTCCTTAGCCAAGAGGAAAATATGCATATTTTTTATGATTTGATTTAAAAAAGAAACACAATAACAAATGAGGCTTGCATGATGAAGACAATTTTAAAATCTCAAAAATTTTAAATATGAGCATTACACTTATAATCACATAACCATTCTTTGTTAGATAAAAGATGTTAAGGGGGGGAATTGCATCTCATTCATCTATTAAATAAGTACTTATTGAGATTCTATCTTGTCCAAAGTATTTAGAGTAACATTAAAATTTTATAAATAAATTTTATAAATCAAATGTAGAGTAAAAAATTAGGTCCCAAAAAAATAAAAGATGGAGGCCCCACCCCATAGGGAAGGATGGCCTAGTACACATGAGTATGCAAAGATAAGGAGATGTATGTATGCTAGGGGGATTAAACTTTAGAGTGGAGGCTTTCTAGGGAAAGTCTTAAAGGAATTATAACTGGAGGATGGAGACAAAGTACATTCCAAATAATCTAGATGAGTTGCTTGGCCTTCATAAACTATGTAAGGAAATTCAATATGTCGGCGCCCTCTTCACTCTATTTCAGGTAGCCTTCATCATAACTAACTCCATGCTGCCCAAGGTCCGTGGGTGGAGCACGATGATGAAAGGAGCACTTATTTCACAGTGGCCGAGAAGACTGCCTTTGTCTTCTGCCCCCAGGAGACTTAGGAACATGCCAATGGTACCAAATTACTGTGATATGAGTGTCCTGCCTCACCAGGACCCTGCAGAGTCCAGGGGGAACATTTCTGGGATGCCCCAGAAGAGTTTTCACTGCTGGTCCTCTCGGCCCACCCAGTACCCACAGCTCCCCCTCCCAGTCTTGGTGCACTTGCTGCCACCCTGCTCCCTGCCCCGCTCTGCCGATGCTCTTGCTGCTCCCAGCTGTATACCTCATGAAAATACCAGAAACCCTTCTCCCAAATGTGCTCAGGCACAAAGAAACCCATCCTAGGTCACCCAAACCCATCCAATGACTGCTGAAATTAAATAGTCACAAAGAAGCTTGCAATGAGGCTTGTCAGGACCTCCCAGCATTTACTCATCCATTGTCTTAATGAAAGTCATTTGTAAACTACTTTTTTTTCCTTTAAAAATGTTTAAATTATGGCAAAAAATACATAACAGAATTTACCATCATAACCATCTTTAAGGGTACAGTTCACTAAAGTAAATTCACGTTGTTGTGCTCTTTTCCTTTTTTATTTTTAAGATTTATTTATTTATTTATTTATTTGAGAGAGAGAGAGCACTCCTCCTGTGAGCAGGGGTAAGTGTAGAGAGAGAGGGAGAGTCAAGCAGACCCCCCCTGCTGAGCTCGAGGCTCTGGGCTGGGCTCCAGGCGGAACTCCATGCTGGGCTCAATTCCAGGACCCTGAGATCACGACCTGAGCTGAAGTGGACACTTAACTGACTTAGCCACCCAGGTACCCTACTCTTTTCCTTTTTAAATTGCTACTTTTAATACCTTTCCAATGGTGTGTATGGTTATTAAGCTATTAGAGACCCTACCTTTTTTAATCCACCATCTTCCCCGGAAGTCTATAAACTACTTTTCAACTCTCACTTCCTATCTGGTGATCCCAAATCTTTAAGTCATCATGCTTGTTTCATGGTTGTTAAAGTATATTCGTGTTTTTTCCCTCTATCTCTGTGAAATTTCTCTGAGTTGAACCTGAAATTCAAACTGTGTCCCAGTGTTCTCTTAAAATCTCTAACAGTACCATTTATTCATGACAAATTGTTGTTGTTGTTCTTTAAAATTCCTACAAATAAAAGGATTTCCATAGCTTCCCCAACACTCCACAAATATTTCATGAGCAATACATGCCAAAATGAGACTCTCGTTCTGGTAAATAGCAGCTTGGCATATGTGACATCAAAGCATTACAGACATGATAATATCTGTTAGATACCCAGGGCACGATGGACTGATTACCACAGATGCAGACAAGAAGGGAAGAAATTTTAGGCTTAATCCCAGATCCCCTGCATATATTGTGCTGCTTGGATAAGCTAGCAAACCCCACATAACAATTTAGTATAACAATATTGTGATCTTGACACAGCTCCTAGGACTACAGAGTACTGAACTAAAAAAAAAAAAAAAAAAAAAAAAAGGAAAAAAATTGCAAGGAGTACCCTCACCATGAACCTTATGTGAACTGCTATATAAAAGAATAAAAATATATTTAGATTAAATGAAAGTCACTTCAAATTTAGGAAATCAAAAAACAAACAAACAAACAAAACCTTTGAATATATCTTAACTTCATACTAAATCTCCAGTATTATGCAATTATAGAATGGACCGTACCATGCAAAGGGTCTTAAAAATTATTTAAAACTGTGAGTTCATGGGAGTTCTTTGAGTCTCATGGCGACATGAGCCCTTCTTCCTTTCTCCCCCCCGTGATTTACAACTCATTAGATACCCATAACCAAAAAAAAAAAAAAAAAAAAAAAGCACTTCTGCACAGCATACCAAGACACCCAAGAGATCCATCCATCTATGCACCTGAAAGTGGGTAGAGTGGACTTCAGGAGATTCTGGGAGCATGGAAGTGGCCGGAGGGAAGGAAGTGACGGCAGAGCTGGCGATAGTGGAGGCGGTAATGGCAAAGAAGGCAGCGCTGGACTGGCCGCAAACCAGCACAAGCTTTCTGGCAAAGGAGGCACAGGGTGAAGGCGGTAAGTGGGGGCCTGCCCAACCACATGTGCTGTAGTTGGAGAGACCACTTGCTCTCTCTAAAGGAAGATGCAGTGTTTGGGGAGAGGAAAAGGAAAGACAAGTAGGCAAACAGAAATGAAGGAAAACGGCTGTTGCTGTCAGACCCACGAGGCCACAGGATGTCCCATGGACCTCTGGGACTTCTTCACTTGGAGACCCCTTACCAGGCAGTGGGTACATCCAAAGTCCCAGGTGCTAAGTATATACCTCACTACCCACCCCTGCTGCCACTCTTTGCTTCTTTTTGGTTTTTTTACGCCCTCACTCAACCTTAGCCCAAATTAGCTGCCATAAGGGAAACCAAAAATTTGTGCTATAGCGCCACCTTCTGGAAGACAAAAGGAAGGCTTCTAACTACCAACCTGTTGAATTGTTAGAATCAATGTAAACAAAACTTTGCCTAATTAAGAGAAGTGTTCACTACTCCAAATGCTGCCGCAGAGGCACTTCTCATCAAACATCATGAAAAATCATGGTAATATGGTATAACAAGAAGAAATGACAATTTTCCAACAACTAAACTCAAAAACATGGACAACTGTAATCCGATCATTTAAAATAGGTGTAATGAAGAAATTCAACAAGCTACAAGTAAACTCAGGAAAGCAATAGAATGATCTTCAACAGTAAAATTAGTGAAAAGAAGTAGCACTTAACCAAAGTGATTTAAATTCTAAAAAACCAAACGGAAATTCTGAAGCTGAAGAACTCAATAAATGAGATGAAAAATGCATTAGAATGCAGTGGAAATAGACCAGATCATATGGAAGAGAGAATTAGCAAGCTTGAGTATGAAAATACAGAAATGATCAGGTGGAAGAGGATCAAGAACTAAAATCTTTAAAAAGTGAAAAAACCCTATGAGAACTATCTGACTCAATTAGAAAAGCCAACATAAGAATAATGGGTATCCTAGAAAAAGAAGAGGAAAGAGAGAAGAGAATGTATTTGAAGATATAATAGATTAGTATTAAAGACCTAAATGTGACCTGAAACCATAAAATTCCTGGAAGAAAACATAGGCAGTAATTTCTTTGAAATCAGCTGTAGAAATATTGTTCTAGATATGTCTGGCAAGGGAAACAAAAGCAAAATTAATCTACTGGGACTACACCAAAATAAAAAGCTTTTGTACAACAAAGGAAACTATCAACAAACAAAAAGGCAACCTACTAAATGGGAGAAGATATTTGCAAATGATATATTTGATAAAGGGTTAGTATCCAAAATATATAAAGAACTTATACAACTCAACACTGAAAAGACAAATAATCTGATTAAAAATGGGCGGAGACCTTAACAAACATTTTTCCAGAGAAGGTATACAGATGGCCAACAGATACATGAAAAGATGCTCAACATCACTAATCATCAGGGAAATGAAAATTAAAACCAATGTGATATTAATTTACGCTGTCAGATGGCTAAAATAAAAACCATAAGAAATAACAAGTGTTGGCGAGGATGTGGAGAAAAAGGAACAGTTATGCGCTGTTAGTAGGAATGCAAATTGGTGCAGCCACTGTGGAAAACAGTATGGAGTTTCCTTAAAAAATGTAAAACAGAATTACTGTATGATCCAGTATTTCCACAGGAAATGAAAATATTAATTCCAAAAGGTATATACACCCCAATGTTACTGCAGTATTATTTACAATAGCCAAGATGGAAACAACCCAAGTGTCCATTGATAGATGAATAAAGAAGATACAGTGTATGTGTATATATATGTGTGTGTGTATATATGTATATATACACACACATATATATACGTGTGTGTGTTTATATATATGTGTGTGTATATATATATATATATATATATATATGATACAAACACACACACAATGGAATATTACTCAACCATTTAAAAAAATGAAATCTTACCATTTACAACAATATGGATGGACATAGAGGATATAATGCGAAGGGAAATAAGTCAGAGAAAGACAAATGCCATATGATTTTAATAATACATGGAATTTAAGAAACAAAATGAAGAAAGAAAGAAAGAAAGAAAGAAAGAAAGAAAGAAAGAAAAGAAAAGAAAAGATGAGACGAGACAAACAGAAAACAGACCCTTAACTGTAGAGAACTGGCAGTTTCCAGAAGGAGGTGAGTGGGGGGATAGAGGGGATTAAGAGCATGCTTAACTTGATGAACATTGACAAATGTAGAGAATTGTGAATCATTATATTTTATGCCTGAAACTAATATAAGACTGTATGTTAGTTATACTTGAACAGAAAGAAGAGAAATAATAGCTGAAAATTCCCAAATCTGGGGAAAGAATCAAATATATAAGCTCACAAAGCTAATAGAACACCTTATTATTTCAACACAAAAAGCCTTTCTCCAAAACACATCTTATTAAAACCGTAAAAAGTTAATGATAAAGAAAGAATTGTAGGGCAGTTAGGGAAAAAAAAAGACAGTAACCTACAAAGGTACCCCTCTTAGGGTATAAGCAGCTTTCTCAGATTTCTCAGCAGAAACTCTACAGGCCAGGAGAGAGTAGAATGACATATTCAAAATATTAAAAGATAAAAACTGCAGCCATTCTACTTCAAATAAAAAAAATTTTTTTAACTGAAAAAAAAAAAAAAAAACCCTGCCAGCCAAGAATTCTTTAACCAGCAAAATTATCCTTCAGATATGAAGTAGAAACAAAAGCTTTCCCAGACAAACGCTGAGTGAGTTCACCACCATTAGACCTGCTTTACAAGAAATGTTGAAAGGAGCTCTCCAAGTCTGAAATGAAAAGACAAAAAGCACACAAACTCTGATTAAAGTTAGTCAGTCAGAATTAGAATACTGTAACTCATTTTTAGAATAGTATATTAAACTCTTAACTGTAGCATAATGCTTAAAGGAAAAGAGCATTAAAAATAACTGTAGCCACTACAACTTAGTAATGAAATCACAGCATAAAAAGACATCATTTGTACATCAAAAATATAAAAGGGGAAGCAAAAAAGGATGGAAATTTAAAGTAAAGGTGAATGAAGATAAATTGTTCTTGGCAGAAAAAGAACTATTTTATCTATGAGATGTTTTACGTAAACCTCATGCTAACCACAAAGCAAAAACATAGAGCAGAGACACAAAACATTAAAAATGGGGGACACTGAGCAAATCACCGTGGAAAACCACCAACATACAAAGGTTGACAGAAACAAAAGGAAAAAGAAATGATAGAGACAAAATTACCAGAAGGCAAAAGGTAAAATGGCAGTCATGAATCCTTACATGTCAATAATAGCACTAAATATAAATGGATTGAATTCATCAATCAAAAGGCACAGAGTGTGGGGCCCCTGAGTGACTCAGTTCATTAGACATCTGACTCTTGATCTCAGCGCAGGTCTTGATCTCAGGGTCATGAGTTCAAGCCCCACACTGGGTTCCATGCTGGGTGTGAAGCCTACTTTAAAAAAAAAAAAACGCAGAGTGTCTAGATGGAGGGGAAAAAAAAACAATCAAGATCCAATTATATGCTTCCTACAAGAGACCCATTTCAGGTCTAAAGACAGACATAGGCTCAAAATGAAAGGATGGAAGATAATATTCCAAGCAAATGGAAATGAAAAGTAGGTAGGCATTGCCATACTTATCACCAGACAAAACAGACTTCAAGCTAAAATGGGTAACAAGATACCAAGAAGGTCACTACATAACAATAAAGGGGTCTTTAAAGCAGCAATGACCACAATAGCCAAACTACGGAAAGATCCCAGATGTCCATTAACAGATGAATGAATAAAGAAGATGTGATACACACACACACACACACACACACACACACACACACACACACACATATACACACACACACGCACAATGGAATATTACTTGCATTTGCAATGACATGGATGGAACTAGAGGGTATTAGGTATGCTAAGCAAAATAAGTCAATCAGAGAAAGACAATTATCGTATGATTTCATTCATATGTGGAATTTAAGAAACAAAACAGAGGAGCATAGGGGGAGGGAAAAATAAAACAAGATGAAATCAGAGAGGGTGACAAACCATAAGAGACTCTTAATCATAGGAAACAAACCGAGGGTTGCTGGAGGGAAGAGGGGTGGGGAATGGGGTAACTGGGTGAGGGACATTAAGGAAGGCACATGATGTAATGAGCACTGGGTGTTATATACAACTGATGAATCACTGAACTCTACCTCTGAAACTAATAATACACTATATGTTAATTAACTGAATTTGTATAAAATTAAATTAAATTTTAAAAATAAGTTATACTTAAAAAAAAATAAAGGGGTCAATACATCAAGAAGATATAACAATCATAACTATATATGCTCCCAACACCAAGCACTGAAATACGTTAAGTAATAAATAACAAATCTTAAGAGAGAAATAGACAATAATACAGTAATTGTAGGGAACTTCAATACCCCACTATCAGCAATGGATAGATCATCCAGACAGAAAATCAACAAAAAAAACATTAGAATTAAAACACAGTTTAGAACAAATGGACTTAATAGATATATACAGAACATTCCATCCAATAGCATCAGAATACTCATTCTTCTCAAATGCAAGACTGAAAGCATACCAACTATCTTCTCTAACCAAAATGGTAAGAAACTAGAAATCAACAAAAAGAAAGTGAGAAGATCTACAAATATGTAGAAACTAAACAACACATTTCTAAGCAACCACTGAGTCAAAAAAGAAATCAAAAGGGAAATAAAAAAATTGTCTAGAAACAAATGTAAATAAAAACAAAACATACCAAATATTGTGGGATGCAGCAAAAGTAGTTCTGAGAGGAAAGTTTATTAGAAAGATCTCAAATAAACAACCTAACTTTATACCTCAAGGAACTAGGGGGGAAAAAAACAAAACAATTTAAGCTCAAAGTTAGCAGAAGGAGGGAAATAAGGATGAGAGGGGAAATAAATGAAATAGAGACCAGAAAAACAATAGAAAGGATCTACAAAACTAAGAACTGGTTCTCTGAAAAGGTAAACAAAATTGACAAATTTTTGGCTAAACTGACTATAAGAAAGAGAGACAACTCAAATAAGTAAAATTAAAAACAAAAGAAGAGACATTACAACTGATGCTACAGAAATAAGAGAATCATAAGAGACTACTATGAACAATTATATATCAGCAAATTACATAATATAGAATAAATGGATACATTTATAGAAATATACAACCAACCAAGACTGAAACAGGAAGAAATAGAAAATCTAAACAGACCAATAACAAGAGATTTGAATCAGAAATCAAAAAACTCCCAATACAGAAAACTCCAGGACCAGAGAGCTTCACTGGAGAATTCTACCAAGCATTTAAAGAAGAATTAATGCCAATGCTCTTCAAACTTCTCAAAAAATTGAGGAGGAGGGAATGCTTCCAAATTCATTCTGAGAGGTCAGCATTACTTTAATACCAAAACCAGATAAAGATACCACAAGAAAAGAAAACTATAGACCAATGTTCCTGATGAATACAGAAGAATAAATATAGTACGTCACAACAATAAAATGAAAAATAAAAATCACATGATCATCTCATAGATGTAGAAAAAAATTTGACAAAATACAACATCCTTTTATAAAAACCCTTGATAGACTAGGTATACAAATAACATATCTCAACATAATTTGGGACAGATACAGCAAACTCACAGCTAACGTTAAACTCAATGGAGAAAAACTGAAAAGAGTTTTCCCCTAAGATGAGCCACAAGGTAAGAATGCTCATTCTCACCATTCCTATTCACTATGGTCCTGGAAGGCCTAGCTAGATCAATTAGGCAACACACAGAAATAAAAGTCACTTGTAGCAGAAAGGAAGAAGTACAACTGTCATTATTTGGTGATATGATCCTGTACATTAAAAAAATCCCCCAAAAATTCAGTCAAAAAACTGTGGGAGTTAATCAACAGTATCAGCAAAGTGGCAGGATACAAAATCAACATACAGAAATGAATTGCATTCCTTTAGACTAATGAGAAAGCATTGAAAAAGAGATAAGAAAAGCCATCCCATTCACAATAATGTCAAATACAGTAAAATACTTAGGAATAAATTTAACTAAGGAACTCAAAGATCTGTACAATGAAAAGTACAAAGCTTTGCTGAAAGAAAGCAAAGAAGATACAAACAAATGAAAAGACATATATTGTTCACAGATAAGAAAATTAATACTGTTAAAATGGCCATTCTACACAAAGCCATCTACAGATTTCAACACAATTCCATCAAAATACCAAAGGCCTTCTTCACAAAAATGAAGAAACAATCCTAAAATTTGTGTGGAACTACAAAGACCCCAAGCAGCCAAAGCAATTCTGAGAACAAAGAACAAAGCCAGAAGTATCATGCCTCCAGGCTGAAAACTGTACTATAAAGCCATAGTAATAAAAACAGTATGGTACTGACACCAAAATAGACACACTGACCAATCCAAGAGAATAGAGAGCCCAGAATTAAACTGTGACATATGGTCACCTAATATTCAGCAAAGGAGCTAAAAATACACAATGGGGAAGACAGAGTCTCTTCAACAAATCATGCTGGGAAAAGTGGAGAAATATATACAGAACAATGATTTGGACCCCTGTCTCACATCACTCACAAAAACTAACTCAAAATGGATCAAAGACTTAAACATAATGCCTGATACCATAGAACTTGTAGAAGAAAAAGTAGGGGAAATCTCATCCATATTAGTCTTGGCAATAATTTTTTGGTCATGACACCAAAAGCACAAACAACAAAAGAAAAAAATCAACAAATAGCACTACATCAAACTCAAAAGCTTCTGCACAGCAAAAGAAACAATTAACAAAATGAAACGACAACCTAGAGAATGGGAGAAAATTTTTTGCAAACCATTTTTCGATAAGGAGTTAATAACCAAAATATATAAAGAATTCAGCCAACTCAATAACAAAACTACAAACAATCCAATCTAAAAATGGGCAAAAGAACTAAAAAGACATTTCTCCAAAGAGGACATCAAAAAAGGCAACACACACGTGAAAAGATTCTCAATATCACTCATCACCAGGGAAATACAAATTAAAACCACGGTGAGATATCACCTCACCGCTCTAGGATGGTTGTCATCAAGGAAACTAGAGACAACAGGCAAAGCTTGGTGAAAAGGAAACCCATATACATTGTTGCTGGGAATGCGAAGTGGTCCAAACACTACGGAAAACAATATGGAGCTTTCTCAAAAAATTTTAAAAAGATCTACCATACAACCCAGCGATTCCACTTCTGAGTACATAACCAAAGGAAATGAAAACAGAATTTCAATGAGATCTCCGTACTCCCATGTTAATCACAGCATCATTCAGAACAGCCGAGATATGGAAACAACCCAAATGCCCATCAGGAGATTCACGGATTTAAAAGACGTGGCACACTGGAATATTATGCAGCCATAGCAAATCATTCTCCCATTTGTGACAACACGGTTCAACCTTGTGAGCATCATGGTAAACAAGGGAAGTCAGATTCAGATAGGCAAGTGTTGTATATCACTTATATGTGAAATCGTGAAATCTAAAAAAGTTAAACCTGTAAAATACAGAGAGTAAAATGGTGGTTGCTAGGGGATGGGGTGGGGGCTCAGAGTGTTGAAGGGCACAAACTTGTACAAGTAGTAAATAAGCCCTAGAGGTCTAGCACACAGTATAAGGAGTATAAACAATAATATTGTACTATAATTATGCAATGTGATATCACTACATCAGCAATATTACAATATATACATGTATCCCCTTAATGTATGTTAAATGTGCGCCTTAAATGTACACAATATTACACATCACGTTTATTCAATTAAAAAACACTATGACATCACGATTTCCTAGATTTCAGCCGCATGCTTCCTCATTCTCGACTTGGTTTCACTCGCATTCAAAAAGATGTGCTATAAACCTTAACGTATTCTGTGAAACTCTCAAGTAAGTGAATCCCCTTCTAGCACCGTCCTTGAACAGCGTATTTCTCACAGATCTGCTGACTAATGCACAGGCGCTTCTCCCACTCACACGCTCCCTGTCAGCACTCTGCAATGACTTACATTTTTGCTCTAATCCTACGCTTGCCAGCCCCTGGCTACAGATACTCCCATTTTGTTCCAGGGACACTCTGTGGACCTCTGGGCTCTATTTCCCTTTAAGTACTGTTTTTTCTTTTAAGTACTTTTCTTTTAAGTACTGTCTTTGTCCACCAGAAATATTTTATTATTTCCAAAATACTTGCTTGCTCTAAGGAAGTATCTTTAAAGATACTCACCCTTATAATAGCCTATCAATTTATTAGGTCCCGGGTAAAAAAAAAACAAAAAACAAACAAACAAAAAAAACCAACCATGGAGAAACCAATGCACAATGCTAATAACTGTGAGATAACTTAATGGATATAAATGTTTCACAAAGGTGTTGCGTGAGAAGAGGCCTATTAAGTAAATGTGTGAATCTGAAGGCGGAGAAAGAGTAATTCTGTTTAATAAGATGTTTCCAGCATTATCTTACTAATTTGCTGAGAAGCAGGTACAGGCCATACAGCACTTATAAAGTAATTAGAAATCCCTGATAATTGTTTTTTTAATTAACAACAAAATTTGAAGGGAAAAAAAAAAAAAAAACCCTGCTACCCATTCCCACTTCTCTTCTGGATTAATTGTGTTAGATTCAGGAAAAAGGCAATTTATGCACAGGAGATTTTTCCATTCCAAATTACAGGGTGAAGATGAGCAGACTGGATACTCTCATGTAATTTATGAAGACAGGGAGGGCCCC
The DNA here is from genome assembly GCF_023065955.2 of Ursus arctos. NCBI lineage: Eukaryota > Metazoa > Chordata > Mammalia > Carnivora > Ursidae > Ursus > Ursus arctos. The sequence continues at coordinate 74,180,389 of NW_026623067.1, forward strand.
TTTACTTCCATTCCATTTAATGTTCCAAGAAAACCTGCTGATCGTTTCTGACAAACTTTTGGTCCCTTTTTAGGGGAGGAAGATCTCACTATAGACACTTGCTTTACCCTCAGCACTTAATGCCATGTTCCAGCCTCAATTACTGAAGGTCGCTGAGTCACATAAGGCCAACGAAGAGAGGTCTGATCCTCAGCAGTGATGACAAGGCCATCAGCATAGATATAATGAGACCTGCATGGTCTATGAAATACCAACAAGAATATTACTGTGATAAATCCAGACACTTCATACTGCAAGCAAATGACTGATCGGTTAGATAGCTGGAATTGCACCCCCATGTATTTAGGCTTCCATTTTATCTCATATCAGCCATTCTGCCTCCTCCTATGTTCCTCTAAGCCAAGATTAAATATCCCTCTCAATGAAGACAAAAGTGTTGATGAGTGTTCCCTGAACTTGAATCCCCCCTCTCCACGAGAATCTTACCAAATTTTGAAGCTTACAGTTAAAAGTGTCATCTGCTGGGAAGCAACTTTTTTCTCTGAGAATTTTCCTAATGACTTGGCTTGATGGTACTTTGTGTCGGTTTTTACCTTCTGTATCCAAGGGTGAAAAAGATGCTATTTTTCTTTTATTCTATTTTACACCTAAGAATGGTAAATGTGCTTTGCGGTAGGATAGAGAGTATCAGAAAGATCCCAATCTGTTGCATACATTAAAAAAAGGGAAGTGGGGAGATGTAAAATTTTTTGCCTCTTTCGTGGACATGGAAGGAAATGGAAGGCAGATCATCACATTGGCAACCAATGGTTCATAAAATAAAAATAAATGTATAACTAAGTGAACGTACATTCTCATTTGCCCAAAACAGCCTCAGCTAATGCCTGTGGTCCTGATATAATTATTAAACATGCCCTTGTTCATTCTCAAAAATGTCCCAATTTAGACAATAAGTTATATGGTGATCCTATCTATTGTCAATAAGTAAAGAGAACCCTTCGAGCTTCTTAAAGTAACCTGAGTTCATATGAGGCTTCTGCTGGCACTCAGTCTCAAAAAGGAAATATTTCAAGGATTGGGGTCGGGTGATAGCTCTAGTTTTTCCAAGGTTTTCACTTTCAAGAATCAGATCTTTATAATTAAATGCAAAAATCATTTCATACAATAGGGGATGGAGTACTCTACTCCAACTGTTTAATCTAGCTAAAATCAACAGAGACTGAAAATATTACCAGACACCTCCCTTCTCTCCATCCATGTTTGCAGACCCAAAGGATTGGGCTAAATGCCTCCCACTCATTGAATTCATTCAATAGATATTTAGTGAGCAGGGATTGTGCTAAGGGGTGTGGGGTGTAGAAATAAACCAGAGATGGATACTGCCCTCATAGACTTCACAGTCTAGCAGAGAAGATAACAAATGTATATGATAAATGTCCATGACAAAGGAAATTGCATTACTAAGTGAGTTCAGTGAGAGGAGAGATACCTTTCTCATGGAAAACCATGCGACATATACTGGGATAACCATCCTGGTTGTTAACATTTTGAAATACTTCCAAATTCTCCATTTATTTAGGCTATAAGTCACCTATGATGTCCCACCGTGAGCCCCAGCAGCAGATACAAGTGTCTAGGCACATTGCTGGTCAAGAGAAAGGGCACCCAGCTAGCTGCTGCGTGGACACGCGGCTGCCGAGGCAGCAGGGGGAAAAGGTGGAGGGCCTGCCCACTGCTCAGGAACGGCCCCAGTTGATGGGCCTCACAGGGTGACACTGGTGTCAGCGCTGTCAGGAGGGGTCTGGGCTTGGGCTCTTGAGACTGAGTCATCCAAAAAATGCCAGTTTTCAGACCCATATCCAGCCAAAAGCATGGGCTGCACACCCAGCTTCCTCCAGCTGCAACAAAACATGAGGCCCCAGCTGCCTGATGACTATGTCATTTTGTTCCCTGTAGAAGCACATTCATATAATTGCTATATAGTATTTTTCTCCTGATTTGTACCAGGGTCAGTGTAAGAAATGACCATATGAATACATTTTCTTCATCTTCTCCAAAGGCCGCTATTAAAGATATTTTCTTTTATTATAGTAATCCAGGGTTAGATTCCTGTTACAGTTTATTTCCGGGAACATTTTCTTCTTGCCTACTAGTATATATCCTTTTATTAGAAAATGAATACTACATGACTCATGGAATTTCTTTATTGGCCTTTGTGACCTGAACAGGAACTAAATGTAATGTGCAGTTGTAGAAATTATCCTTAGCTTAGATTTCAGATCCAGTAATCTCCCCCACTCCTTTATATGGCCCTTAGTAATTTAGCCACATTCTAATGTCTTAATGTATATGTGCAACCCACATCAAATGTTTCTAAAATAAGCAACATCAAGTATCAGATATCTGTACATATACATAATACTAAATATTTTGAATCTTAGGATTTTCACAACAGTACTAAAGAAATGAAGTATTCACCTGAACTATAGAATTCCTTTGTGGACAGTCTCCTACAACTCTGCCTTTTCTTAAGTGCCTACCCCAGTTCTTGGCCCCTATTTGCCAAATAATAGAATAAATGAATATCACTTTGAGGGAATATTATTCTCAAGATTGCAGTGGAGGTAAAATGCAACCCTAATATACATTTTGTATTTAGTATATTTTATAGCTCGTTTTCTGAACTAAATGTCTGACAAACACTGCTGAAAGTAAATCAAGCATTATCTGTGACCAGGAAATGGTTTTTGATTATGTGGATATTTCATGGCATTTGATATATCAAAGATTTGGACTGGAATGCACCTTAAAGAAGATCCTGCCTGCAACCAAAAACCAAAACTTTGCACTTAGCCGAATGCCCAGTATGTCTGCCTCTCAAGGAACTCATTCATTTTCAGTTTCCAGGGCTGAAGACCCCCTTTGGAACTCTAGCAAATTAAGAGGTGTGTGATTCTTGGAGCTTTGTCTCTCTTACATTAATAAAGACTAATCATGTTTAAACATGTTAGCACAGCAAGCCCAGGGATGTGGGATAGGATGCCCGCTCTAAAGCGAAATTAGTAGTGTGAAGGAAGCTATGTGAAAAATCGTGGAGAGAAATTGATTGAAAATGAAAATGAGCTGTCTTTTGAAGAAGATGGTCTAGAAGCCTGACAGTGTGAACCAACAAAATAAGGTTAAAAAATATAGCAGAAAAAGCTGGCCTCTAGGAGATTCAAAAACTCTTTCACCACTCTCTACAAGAAACTGCATTAAAAGGAGGGAAAATCTAACTACTACATGCATATTGCATAAGAGAGAGCCTTCAGAAAGGAGTCCAGAGCAGAACACCCTGTGTATTAAGAGAGAGAGAGAGCACTCTTTAAAACCAGTAAAAACTCCCTCCCACCCTCCCTCCTTCCCTCCTTCTCACGCCTCTCTCTCTGAGGCACACACCTGAGGCACACACCGTTGCTACCTTGCTCCTCCATCTCTGAAGCTCTTGAATTAAGTACACGTATTGCAAGCTTTCTCTTCTCTGTGGTGGGACCCTTCCGACAACAGGAGTGTGCGGATTCCCCACCAGCACCATCACCACCGCATTCGTTGTAAAGCCCTGCTCCCTCTCCTGTTACTGCCGGAGGAAAATGTTTACGTTTGTAACTCACTGAACTACTGACCAGGATGGTATACATCTGCTCTTCGTGACTGCTAGGGAGAATTAAGGCATCACCTGACGTACCAGGTACTCTCTGTTCACGGTGAGAACACCCACGTGCCAAAAGAGTGGAACCTACACATTTTCTTTAAAGCACTTTTTGAGAGGGACAGGAGCACTCACACAGAGTACATATAGTAAATTAGGCTATCGTGAGCCCCCAATCACTTGTTAAGGGTTGTGAACAGTTCACAAGCTGCATGGTATCATTGCCTTGAGGGAAGTCGTTCTTACACGAGTCCTTCTTACTACAAGAGCCTCTGAGGGCCATATTCATTTGCCATAATTTCGTTCCGATAGTTAGGATGTCTTTATTTAATTATTTTTCTCCTCATGCTGTATTCAACTAAGAGCAAACATTTGCGGCCAGTTTGCCAATGTATATTATGGTACACCTACTTCACAGCATTGTTGAAATCAGGAAAAAGAAGGAGGGGGAGAAATCATTTACTTCTTGCTTGCTAGATGCTAAGATCTTTAAGGGCCTTAGCTCACTGGAGCCTCACACCAACAAAGCCAGGATTACTTTTGTCCCAGTTTTATAGATTTGTGATGGACTGAGAGAAGGAAATAAAATTTGTGTACTTGTGACTTTAAGCGTGGCCATGGAGAGCCAAGGCTTAGTCTACCACCACAAAGGAAGCACGTGCAGTTCACAGACTGCTTTTTTACAGCTCCCTTGCCCCAAACCTCAGACACTGCAGAAAGGTTCTCACTCCCCCAACCATCCCTAGCGATGCAACTGCTTACTTCCTTCAATTTTATTGATCATTTTTAATAAAAAGAAAAGATAATGAAATAATCAGGCAAGATATTTATTAGTACAGATGCTCGTATATCTAAGTATTCAATTTATTGAAGGATGTCTGTGAAAGTGTTAGATATTGTCAAAACATTGCATGTCATGAGTAATACCACCTTTAGCAAAGGGTATATCTCTTACTTCAAGGGTCGGCTTATGGAGCCATTAATCTACTGGGAGGAACAGAGTTCCCAGTGTTCTCAGAGGCTGGATCAGTGACCCAGAGGAATCTGGGTATTGAATAAGAGAGGAAGGCACATCCTAATTTCTTTCACTCCCTCTCCCCCTACCCATGAATGGTTGACAAGCTGAATAGCTCGTGTGGCTGAGTTGATCAGTAGGAGTGGGGGGAGGAGGGGTGCTGAGGCAGACAGCTCTCCCAAATTAGCCGGCTGCCAGTCTTGGTTCGCTGGCACTTTGACACCAATGTTAGGACGCAGAGCTTTACTGCAATGGCACTTTGGCAGGATACCATTTCACAAGGAGCTTCCAGCTCCGACGAGGAGAACAGGCCTGTTATTACCGGATGCTTTAAATTCGTGGGCCTTGCAAATGGAGAGATGTGTTTGTCAAGGAGTCCACATTTAAAGAAATACTTGATGTTGACTTTGTGTGTGGGTGAAACTCACTTAACCCTCTGAGGTCTCACATTTCAGCTAAGAAAGAGCAGTGGTTAGCTGGATTCTAAAGAAGGAGTGATAAGGATTACAAATTATCTTCTAAGACCTAAATTTACTCAAGAATGCACAACGGTAATGAACATTTATAAATGCCAAGAATAAAGCATTTAGTGCGAAGGCTGATGTTAGATTGTACCTATTTGTCATAGTATTTCACTGGAAGCCTTTTAAGTAAATTCCTCCAGTTCCAACACATAATTTGTAGGTTGACACAATGCTGTGATGTGTTGCAGATGCTGTAAGCCCTCTAACGCTCAACTGTGAGCAAGACCAGCAGTGTGACCCCCACACCCTTTTTAAGTCACAAGCAGACAACATGCTCCATGGGCCACAAAGTGTGAGGGTTAAACCTGAGGCATGTAAAGTAAGGAGACCAATTCATGTGAGTAATGTGAGAAATTGGTCTCACTGCTCTAGTGCCACGGCCTTTGTTCATAATCAACTCAACTTTACAAAGTTAACCCAAGACGTATATAATGATGACTGTTAGGGTAAGAAAATTAGCCATATTGGGTAAGTAGTTCACAGTGTGATTAAAACTTTCATTACCTTTACATCATCAAAACATAGCTTTCACTACGATTCCTCCGGTATTTGAAATCAACATGAATGTAACCACACAGTTCCCAATCTTTGTGCCAATGCACCCCAAGATGCCACAGCATATTCATCATGGGATATATTTTTTTTTTATTTTAGAGGGAAACACAGAGATATTCTATATCTGTCACATATTCCACAAACTACCTGCTTGAGGTTGTTCCCAGTTTCAGTATGATATTGTGCTAGATTCCTTTTGATGACATCATGTCTTTGTGAAACTGGGTTTTTGGCAGTTGCTGTGAGCAAATACCACATGAAAATCATTGCGGAATGCAGAACAGGAACAGAGGTTAACAATGTCTAACCTGATTCCAAAGTTTGAGGAGTTGTGCAGTGCCAAATAGGCATGTATATGCCATTTGTATGTAATATTGGACAAGAATAGAATGAAACATATGTTTTTTTTAATGGCCACTAAGTTGTTAGGACACAAATGCTTATTAAATTATTTGTACCTAGCCACTTAATGGAACTGTTATGTCTTTCTTTTGGCCTAGGAATGCGGTGAGAAAAAATGTTGAGACACTAAGAACACTGTCTACCAAAAAAGTTTGAAAACTTGAGATGTAAACTTTTCCCAGATATATTTCTCCCCATCCCCGCTTTCTTCCTCCCTTTATCTTTCTCTCTCTCTCTCTCTCTCTCTCTCTCTCGCATAGACACACACACACATACACTCTGACACAGAAGTTAAAAGCATTTTTCCTTTCATTCCTTTTTTCCATTCAGTAGGTATTTATTGAGCTAGACACTGAGTTAGAGGCTAGATACTCAGTGTATTATTTACAGTCTCTGTTGTCACAAAGCACAAGCCATTGCAGAGACTGGAAGCTAATGAACAAATTAACAACCACAAAATACAAAGTGCTCTAAAGAATAAGGAAGAATTTATTTCTAGATTTCACTCCATAACTGCAGACTTCCCTTTCCCACTTACCAGTCTACAAAATTACCTCTGGCTTCCCTCCAAAAACCCTGAGAGATTCTTAAACCATACATGCCCACCTGCCCACCTACGGGAGAGAAGGCAACATCATAATTAACACACGGGATCAGAAGCAGCATGAGAGAGAAAGGACTGGGTTACATGGTCTTGAGGAAAAGGACAGAGGTGCTTGTGACAAGGACTTTGGATGAGGCCAAAGGAAGACAAGGGGACAAGTGGGGGCTAGTCTTCTGAGAGGCCACATCCTGAGGCAAGGCCCCTCTGACCTCTGACTAGCCTGCCACTCTAAGAAGCCAGTAGTTCCACTGTGCGTCACTTTCTACCCAACTGCTCCTCAGAGGAAAGGAGTAAGATTGAGAGTCATGAGGATGCCACTGAAAAGAAATATGGGAGATTTGCCGTTTGGTCAAAATCAAGTTCTATTTGTCATCAGTGTTCAGACAAATAAAATTGTGCACAATCTCCTGTCCGATGCAGGCTTTGTTTCTACCCCTTCCTACTTCTAGTAAGAAAGGTGCTTGATAGAATGACAAGGTGCCACCAATATACCCTAGAGCCCATATAGAGCCCACACGGCCCATAGCTCTGCAGAAAAGTATTAGTGCGCCTTAGGTAAAAGAAACAACTGTGCCTACACAACACTCACCAAAGAAATCCCTCAAAAATTCAAGTACCAAGGGGAAGTTCTACTAGAACCAAATTTTCTACCTTCATGCATGTATCCTTACTCCAAAAAGACTGTGGTTTATGTAAGAGAAGGTAGTGCCAGAACAAACAGTTAGTGACCTTGCCTCTCCAAATAGAGTGAGATTTCAGGACTAGAGTATCTGTCTTCCTTCTTAAACTGGCCTGATCTTAGCAGTGATACTTGGGAAAGTCAGTGGCATCGGGGGAAGAACAGTACATCCTAAGTTAGAACTTAGAGCCTATGAAAGATTTTCGTGAGACTCCTCTTTAGAGAGGAGCTCAGAAGAAATGAAATGATCTCCTGCCTACATTTAGCAAAGGAGGGTTGGAGAGGGTACTAGGCCATCAGACTTGGAGCTGTGCAACTCACGTCCTCCTTTCTCAGCAAGAGGACTAGAGCAATTTGTCTTACGTGGGGAAAAAAGTAGACAGAAAGACAAGAGGAAAGAGGCCAATTGAAAGGTGGTGCTATGTTCAGCTACCTCAAGATACACAGACAATGCTGCCTGTCGTTTCTGCCCTGCTGCAAGGATGGCTGTAATTACAGAGTAATTTGCCAGCTTCCTTCAGCTCATGAACCTTCTAGGTAGGAGCTATGCTTATTCTCTCATTGGCGCATGGTGCGCTATAATGTTGGCTGTGTCTCGGCTGTCAGGTGTTCTCAGCTGCTTGGGAATCTTCTACACGGGCTACACAGGCGTGTTCTCTTTTTTCATCCAAACCAGAATAGGCCCACACAAGGAAAGCAGATTTTCAAAAGGAAAAGGGGAACATTAACACTTGAAAGATATTTTTTTTTTTAGAGAAAAGAGTAAAGTTTTTAAAAAGCATTGCCCTGTTGTTCAGCTCACAACTTAGCACTTAATTGTATACTGTCTTGTTTTGTTCTCTACTAGAATTGCTGAAGTCTAGAGCTGGACATGAACTTGGCCCTTATGTAGTCCAACCCTCTAATTTTGACAATTTTAAAGAGAACACCATGGAAAAGTTTTCTAGCAGAGAAAAATACCAGGAGCCAGATTTTCAGATTCCCAGATTGGTGTCTCAGATATCCCAGGAGACAATTCATTTGGGATTGCATATATGCCCCATATCTTCATAAAAACCCCAAGTATTTTACCCCCAGTGAGTTTTCAGTTTTTCTTTTTCCATTTGTCTTTTAAGTCCATGGAGAAATAGTAAGAAAGAGAAATCCAGACAGGAATAAGAGTATGAAAGTTTTGGATATTTTTTTCAAAAAATCCTAATAAAAGCTAATAATTATGTAACGCTTATTCTGTTCCAGATATTGGGGATATAAAGGTAGGCAAAAGTGGAAAGTATCCCTATGATCAAATTGCTTACAACCTAGTAGAGGAGTCAGACATTCATTTTTAAAAATATACACTAACATTTATTGAGTGCTTCCTATTTGCCCAGACACACAGAAAAAGCTCTAAACTCATTATCTCATTGAATCCTAACAAAACATTGCAAGGTACATATTATTCCCTTTACTGGCATCATCACATTCCATAGATGAAAGCACCAAGTCACCATGAGTTAAGGTCTGCAAGGTATGACCAGTGGAAATGGAGAGGTGGGATTTGAACCCAGGGAGTCTGAAGGCTGTCCCCCCTTGCTCCACCACCATGTTACACAGCCAAGATGAACTATGGATAGGACATGTGGCAGGAAATATATAAATGCTATTAGAGAAAGACACAGTATTACCTTCTCCGTTCCAAAGAACTGGATTTGTAACTTAAAACTCTTAACCCTAAATCATGGGCTCTTTCAACCTAGATTAAAAGAAAGAGTGAAATCTAATTTAAAGTGAGAGAAATTACCAGAAAGGACAATAACCCAGATTTTTTTTAAAAGGTCTTTTATAATACTGGGACAAAACACCTCTCATTTAACTCATGCGGAACACTCAAAAAAAAAATTATGTTACCTTTTTAGTAGGCAAATCCCCATGATGACTGATGCATTTAGTTACTGGATGGGCATTACCCTCAGGACACTGCAAAATTTGGTTAACTCTACTTCCTGCTGCTGGGCTATAAGCTAACGCACTTTTTCTATGACTCTTGCCTTTCTGAACTTGAAGGGAGGTGACCAATACCAGATTGCTCAGTACTGAGGCATTCCCCAGGTTTCAGACTCACAGCACTAAAACTGGGACCGTCCAGGCAACTGTTTTGCTCAGTCTGGCATCTGAGTGCTTGGGGAGCTTATAGAGCCCACGTCGGTGGAAGAAGGTCCAACCCTGCTCATTTCTGGGGACCCATCTCTGCCTTCCCTAACTCCCACTGCCAACCGGTGCTGGGGAAATTTGTAGTCCCTTTTCTTGGCAGTGACAGCACACAGAGGCAGTGTCTGGTGAGCTCAGCCTTCTCTGCTAAGGACAAGGCCACGCCCTTGCCTCTCTTTAGGCTATAGATTACCTGAGCTCTGATGTGGCTCTCTTCTGAGCTTGGGCAGTCTGTTCTGCTGCAGGCCTCTGCCACAGGTCACCATGGCCATCACCTCATTGACCGCCTTGGTACTTGGCCAGCCAACAGCCTTATCTGTGTCCCAGCCATCTGAGATCATGTCTCAGGTTTGTGTCTGCCTCAACAAGCCATTCAGCCATGGCTCCTCCAATGCAGCCACTTTCTACTGAGAAGGATTTTCTATGAGTTTCCTCCCAGAACTGTAAATCCCAAATATGCACAGTGTCTCTCTGCTGAGTCATTCTTCTCAAGGTAAGACCCTCAGTTTCACAACCCAACCTACTGGCACGAGGGGTTTGAAGCCCAAAGGTAAGCCAGGACACTAACGTCTCAATTCTAGCATTTTCCCCTTGTCTCTTTTCTCTACTGCTCCCCTTCACCATTAGAAAGCTTAATACTTCCTCCAATGGGAATTTTGTCTGCATGTTCTCCATGTCTCTGCATGGGGAATGAAGCTTATGGAATTTAGAACACCCTTCTACATAAGAATTGAGGTCGCTACCCTAAACTGAGCAATGGCCTCTATTCCCAGGGATTCAGATGGAAACTATAAATGCTATTGGTTCAATGGATGAGGAGTTACTAAGCAACTTGCTAAAGACATCAGCAATACTTTCAAAAATATTAACCTCATTATGCTTTTTTGTCTTAATTTGGTGCTGGCTTTCTTGCTTTTTTCCTCTATTTTTTACTACTATGATAGCAAGTGAATCTATGGCAACGTTGCCTTCACCAGCATGGCACAGGAAGGAAACAGGAGGACAGTAAGAGTCTCATACCTGAAGGAAGGTGATAGTTAAAAGATCGTCTTCCCCCTACCTTGCCAGCAACAAACTAGCCCATTGAAAAAGCAGGTGAAAGATATCTACATGACTTCCATTAAGAAGGATTATCTAAATGTGTTTCCTAAAAAGACTTTTTTTTTCTTTTGTCACAGAAGAAAACCTGAGTTTTATGTTCAAGTATAATAAGACCCCTTATTTTCCCCACCAATAATTTCCATTTCAGACACAGTACTGTAGTTTGTGGTGGGTTTTCCACGACAGTATTTGACATAGAAGCACAGAATGTGAGAGCTGACTGAGTCCCAAAATATCCTCTAGTCCAGTCCTTTTAAAATATTTTTAAACTAGCAGAATTATGAAATATTTTTCTCTCCCCCAAGAGAAATCTTGCTTCAAAACCCCATACCGAATAGGCAACGATACTACTCTGATTGAAACCAGGATGGAGTCCGGGAGCCTGACCCGCAGTGACCTCAGCTACATGGCACAGCAGAATCCCAAAGTTAGGCATCTTTTGTTAAGCACTGATGACCACCATCAGGGACCAGAAAACTTAGAATCAGGGAGGCCTCTCACTGCCAAAGGTCATTACAGGCTTGGCTTATTGACTCCCTCCACGATATCATGCTTCCATCCATTTTGGAGTATTTTAACAAGGGTCTGGTGCTTTATTTAAAGTGTTTTGTTTGGTGCCTATTTAAATGTCTTTTAAGCAATTTTGGGAACTGAGGTTTTTTGTTTGTTATTTTAATGGTGATACATCTATAAGCTGTAAAGCAATAGAAGAAAGTGTTCCAATTTTCAAAGTTTTTAGAGTCAGAACAGTTATTAATGCAGCTCTACTACTGACCAGCATGTCTGTGAATATATGAACTCAAGAACTCAGTTAAATGCTGAAACAAGCCAAATGTACCCCCAAGAGAATTTCAGGAGACAACGCTATCCAAGAAGACAATTTCCCACTTCAGCAAATCTTTATTTGACATAAAGCAAGTCGGATGAAAGTTGGGGATTTAGGCAATAATACAAGAATTTTTTTAAAAGTTAAATTTGTTGTCCAGATCACAAAAAAGCTGCAAGCCATAGGTTTCTTTTTATAAGTCTAATTGCTGAAATCTGAACATCCAATGAGTCTTATAGTATTTTGGAGGACTCTGTGCAGAGGTTTAAACTTCAAGAACTAGGAGTTCTTTAAAACCACGGAAGATTGATTTCATGTTTTCTTTTACAGCATTTTGATGTGGACTTGGCAAAGAATGAGGTTCCTGTGCTAATTTCCTCTTGCTCTATATAATTAGTCAGCATTTGAAATGAGGTAACAGGATATAATTGTCTACTGACCATTGCAAGCCCATTTGTTTATGACACACTCACCCGGCTTTTAGATGTACAATATTATTACCCACCTCTTCATTTGTGTCGCTGTCTCTTTCCTCCTTTTTAATTTCTCCAGTTCTACTCCCCTCCATCCCTGCTTCCTTTGTGGGCAATACAAGCAGGCACTTTTCCTTCCAGCTGGCAAGGCATTAAGGAGGTCTGAAGGGGGTGCACAGACTGACTTACACACTCCCCGGAGGCCAATTACATTTGGAATCCTCCTGATCTGCCCTGATCGGGGAGTGGGGCTTCCCTTCACAGCCTATTGTGCTAGCGCTGAGCCACCTGATCAGCCTGATCCTACCCAGTATTTAAATTAGGGCATCACCAATCCTGGACCCACATCAGGGCCTCTAGGTAACACTGGGGAATAAATTAACATTCTGCTGTTGTTCCAAAGCCACATGGACACCATTATTAGAAACCCATGAGCAATAAAGAGGACTTTTATGAAAGTCTCGAGAAGAAAGGGGATGAAGCAGCATCATGTGATTGTGTGCCATCGCCCTGTATCTTAACACAAAAATTAGCATGTTGCCTTTGTTAGGTTCAGCAGAGGGTGATTACAGTTTAACATGGCATCACGTTATGTAGCTGGTAGTGTAATTTTACTGCAAGCATTTCTTTTGGGGTTGCCAAATACAGCAAAGGAAGGAAGGATGGAAGGGAGGGAAGGTGGAAAGGCAGGAAGGGAAGGTGGAAAAGGAAAAGGAAAAGGAAAGGGAAAGGGAAAAGGAAAAAAAGAAAAAAGGAAAAGGAAAGGAAAAGAGAAAAAAAAGAAAAAAACGACATACACACATGCACACACACACACACACACACACACACACACAGAATCTTAATTTGTGTATTAACTAGCCTTGTAATACAAATCAACTAACGGCTAGTGTAAGTGGTCAAGCTAGTTTAGAGGAATACTTGTATAACAAAGCAATGACACAAAAGGAAGGATATAGGAAAATGACTAATAGGCAAATTAGCAGGCATCAAACAAACTGGCTCTGAGTAAGAATTATGTGAGAAAATATAGGTTTCAAAATCAATAGCAATGCATTTTACAGAATTTTGGAAAGTAAAAAGAAGGACTTTGAATTTATTGAGGACAAATCTTGGCAGGACATCATGATGAAATGCTTTCATTTTACAGCAAAAAAAGAAAAATACATTTCTTTGTTGAGATTTCCTGCATTCTTTTTGTTATGTTTTGTTTTTTTTCCAAGGCAATTTGTGATACTGCTGAAATTGTGCACTGAATTTCCACAATGTTTCACAACCCTTCACATTCACAATACACACCTATTACATGATTACACCTATCTATATATCAGCCATTTTACTTTTGCTACTTTAATAACCTTATTACAGTGTCCTAAAATGAACATGAAAGTGTGAAATCATATCCTTTAAGTAATTCAAACAGCTTTTTAAATTAAGCAATAAAAATATTTTTAGGTAGAATGTATTGTCATTCTTCTGTCTTGAGAAACTATGTATATAACAGTAATGTGAAACAGTATTCAAACTGTTACTATTTTATAAACATATAAATCAGAAATAATGATTTTTCACTCTACAATAAAAGGACAATACATAGTTATATTAACTTTCAGAATTTTAGGAACATTTTAAAAAACTGTTTGCTATTTTAAAAGTCAAAGTAATCAAATTTTATGCTGATTCCAGAGTATATTTTGTATCTTTTTTTTTTTTTTTTGAGAAAGGGATCTTTTTAAATTGCACAATCATCCTAATTTTTATTATCTTTCTGCATAGCCCAGATTAAGTAGGAATAGCGAACAAAACTGTGCCAATAATAAGCAAAATTACTTTAAGGGTATTTTAAATCTAATTCAGATTTATGACAGAGAAAGAAACCTTAAACTATGTAAATCTTGTCAGTTTGAATCTGTATCTAGGTACTTGAAAATACCTAGATATATATTATCACAGCTTATATCTTTAAAAACAGTTATATAATATATAAAGAGTTCAGATAAACTGATTTTTAAAATAGTATAGATGAATGGACAAATATATAAGAAAAAATAAGTTAATAATAAACGTGAAAATATTTCAAGCTTACTAGCTATCACATAAATGCAATTAACAACAATAAGATATATACAACACTCAAAAGTGTAAGGATTTGAAAATGAAAATACGGATGAAGGTATGCTGATAGGCATTCAATAATAATGGTGATAGTATAAATAAGTACTACATCCCTGGAAAGCAATTTGACGACCTATATCACCAGTCTTGAAATTTTTCATTATCCTTAGCTTGTTTCGTTTCTTGAACTATATATTAAGGAATTAATAGGAAATTCAGGCAAAAATGTATGCACAAAAATTTTTATTACATATTCTTAACATAATAAAATACTATTATTTGTGTGAAAATAGGATAGTAGCTAAGTGAATTACATAGTATAATGTGCAATATTATGTAGCTATCAAAATGAATTGTCAAGAAATTTTTGTGAAATGGGAAAATGCTTGTAACAGGCTTATAAATTTTAAATGCGAGACTCAAAACTGGGTATCCAATTGAATTTCAAGAACATTTTTTAAATATATGTACATCTGGAACGTTTGCTCTTGGAATTCAGCCCCCATGCTATAAGGAAGCTCAAGCAGCCTCTGAGAGAGGCCCAAAGAGACAGCTAGTTCACCTGGCCAACAGTTCCAGCTGGGCCGAGTGTTACACAGCCATCCTGTCAAGGTACCATGCATACCAGGAAAGCCATGTCAGAACTTCCGGACCAGCCTCTCTGCCACCTGAATATTACCATGTGACCTCAAGCAATACCATGTGAGAAGAAATGCCCACTGAGCCCTGACCAAATCCCAGAGCCACACGATTTTGAGATACAGTAAAATGATTGTTAATATGCTAATATATAGATAAATGATAAGTATAGATCTAGACACAGATGTCGATGTGGATATAGATAAATGAGAATTGGTAGATATAAATCTAGAAGAAATGCCTGGAAGAAAACACTCTAAAATATAAGCAGTAGTTATCTTTGGGTGGGATGTTTATCAAAAATTTTTAATATTCTTTTATAGCCTTACTAAGTTCTCACTGATAAACATATAATGCCTTTATCTGAAAATGTCATTTTTAAAAGAGAAAAATATATTGATCATGACTATTTAAAACAAAATACATCTTTAACATAATTTATTCAGAGAAGTATGGCAAAGAGAGCTTTGGATTAAATTATCTGCTTTGGGATTTAAATAATTTAAATGACCAAGTTATTAAAATTAAAAAAATGAAAATTCTTTCCTTAAATGTTTGTTACCAAGACCATCTTTTAAAGAATCTGATCAAATTTGGAAAGCAGCAAATGACTCCTACTAGGTGTTAGTAAGCTTTGAGGTCTGCAGTGATCAGGATATACTCACATACCAGAATCTACTTTTGGGTTGGTGAACCACAACATGCAGCCATCAGTTCATGGGCATTTTTAGTTTTGTTCATTGGTTTCATTTTAAATTCTGAGATCTGAATTAATTACAGGTGTCTGCTTCCAACAGGAGCGTTGTCTTTAAATTATACATGTCAGGGTATCACTTCATCATATTGCATCCTGTTACGCTTTTTCCCACCATAAACTGGTACAACACAACAAGACACAAGAGAAACGCACTGACACGTGGAAGACGTCAAAAAATAAATCCTCAATTTTAGCAGACAATATGGTACAGATATTTTGAGTTATCTGAATTCTTTTGAACAACTTGGTTTACTTTATTAAAGTTGGTTCTTAAAAGAGCTGACGGAGAAATCGCAGACTTCAACGTAGCTTGTCAGTTAAAAATGTTAAGTGATAACATGGTATAGTGGACGCACTTATATTAAATCAGATGGTATCTGAAAATAACTTACAAATAACTCAAACTATGAAAAAATTGTGTAGAATTTTGACTTAGAATGGAATAATGATCATAGCTCCACAGGAGGAGAACACAAATAGAGAAGGAATGTTATTTAAGGTGCTGTACAACCAAGAGCCAAGATTTGCAAACCAAATGCTAACAATGGCCAAGTGGTCAAAATAAACAAATGACAGGAGAAATCTGGGCTAGCATAACAATAGACAGGGCAATGCATGCATCATACTCTGTTCTGCTCTAGCCAGGGTGTTGCTTGGGGAAAAAATGTGGGCCCAGTGTCCCAGATCTTCCCACTCTCCAAGAGAAGTAAATCCAGATTTGCTGTGTGTGAAATGTATTAATTTTTAAATGAACCGAATTTTGCAGAAGACAAGACATGTGCACAGGCCATTGCCTGAGGACTGAAACAGTATGGCCAGTGGGAAGAGCAATGAATAATTGAATATGTATAGAGCATGGGACGCACAAGAGGCTGAAAAGGAGAGAACAGGAAGTTATAGGTCATCCTAAGAGTTTGGGCTTAATTTTGAGTAATGAAAAACTATTGAAGGATTTAAGCGAGAAATATGAGCTGATCAATCTTTGTTTTAGAAAAATCACTGAGAACATGTAGAACTGCAAGGGGGGGATTCAGAGGCAGGGAAATGAGCTACGAAGCTATTTCAATAGGGGCACCCAGGTGGCTCAGTCGTTATACGTCCGCATTGGGCTCAGGGCATGATCCCGGTGTTACGGGATCGAGCCCTGCATCAGGCTCCTCCGCTGGGAGCGTGCTTCTTCCTCTCCCACTCCCCCTGCTTGTGTTCCCTCTCTCGCTGGCTGTCTCTCTCTCTGTCAAATAAATAAATAAAATCTTCAAAAAAAAAAGAAGCTATTTCAGTTATCCAAGAAAGAACCATTAAGGCCTATTTTTTTTTTTTAAAGATTGTATTTATTTATTTGAGAGAGAGAGCACACACACAGAGGGAGAGGGAGAAGCAGGCTCCCCACTGAGCAGGGAGACCAAGGCGGGACTCGATCCCAGGACTCAGGGATCATGACCTGAGCTGAAGGCAGACACTTAATCAACTGAGCCACCCAGGTGCCCAAGGCCTAATTTTTAATAAGCAAAATTAAGAAAAGGAAAAATTCGAATTCTTAGCACATAGTATATAAGGGACAATAAAAACAATTATATCTTGTTTTACTTCTTTTAACTTCTGAGATCCAAATAATCATGTATAGTGTCTATATTATCACAAAATGCAACACTAGAACTTAAATTCATAAACAAGAGCCAGTGACTAAATTCATCTGTCAATGGGAGTCTATGTTAGGGAAGAAAAATTACAGGTTCTAATCTCAAGCTAAAAATTTTCAACTTCTCCTCATGATTACTAATGGGATGAATTGTTTGTATAAAATTCTAGTCCCCTACCAGAGTTGGTAGAGTATTAAAAAAGAAAGTATTATGATGCTTATCTCAATCTGGCTTTTTGAGAGTAGAGCCTGAGGTTGAAGGCCCATCAACTACTATTTTATCAGGGAGAACAAGCCCAGAAGCAGAAGGGAGGGCCAAGAGGGTGTAGCCGGGAAAGAGAAAGCCCGAACAAGGATGCCCAGACGTGGTTGAAGTTGGGCACTGCTAAGTGCAATGAGGACCGCAGCTCCCTAGAAGCTCTATACTCAGCTTCTCAGAACAAGCTGTTGGAGTAAGCAAAAGGGGGAAGAACTTTTCTACCAGCTCCTCTCTTCCATGGGTTGAAATGTCACCCAGTTAACTCCCTACAGATTTCCCAGTTGCACGGTGTAGCCCTTCAGCACAAACCTGATGCCCCATGCCTGGCAGCCAACAAGCTGGTGCAGGAGGTGAGAAGCCCACAGGGGGCAGCGGGAGGGTGCTGCCGCATTGTACCCGATGAAGTCGGCCAGGGTCTCTCTAGCGCTGCCCGCTGCCATGGAGGCTGGGACAAGGCAACAGAGACCAGCAGTACCTGAAGGGGAGCCCGCCCAAGTGTTTACACCGAGCCAGACTGCTGAAACAAACACATGATCAGAAGGGGTTGTGCAAATTAAAACAACTTTCATTAATCCCTCTCTAAGTACAACTTTTCACTAAGAATTTACCTGTGAAATAAGAGATGTAAACACACGTAAAATTATTTAAGTTTACACAACTGTCACCCACTCAATAAATAATTTGCTTTGGGTCTTAACCATGCTTCTTGCCAAAATCTCCATTTATTTAATGCTGTCATTCACTCATCCTACCACTCTTTCAGGTCCCTCACTTTCCTCCCGTCCTTCCCACTTCTCACTTTGGGTTCCATGCTCCAGTGTCGTCATCACTCACCTACATTTGTCAACTTCCTCACTATTCTCTCCAGAACCCTGTGAGACAACAGAAAGAACAAAATTTCATCGAGCTCTCAGGGCTGCAGCCTCACACCTGCTGCAGCTTGCTCCTACATCTGCCTTCCCTCCTGTTTCTGCGGGTGAACTGTCTGTTCTTCAGAATGCTCTGACCTCCCTCCGTCCCCGGTTCCATGTCCTCTGCTTACTAAGAGACATTGCTCCATTCTCTGTTTTCTCTTTCCCCTCTGTCACCAATTTTCCTTCTCTACTGGATTAGTATACAGTATACGGACAGATGAGAATGTTCTGATCTTTAAAATACCCTCTATTGACTGCACCTAGCCCAA
This sequence comes from Ursus arctos, assembly GCF_023065955.2. Classification (NCBI taxonomy): domain Eukaryota; kingdom Metazoa; phylum Chordata; class Mammalia; order Carnivora; family Ursidae; genus Ursus; species Ursus arctos. The sequence continues at coordinate 74,199,035 of NW_026623067.1, forward strand.
CAGACCATAGCTTGCTAGCTAACAACTCATTTCTCTGCTCCCTTTGGCAGAATTCCTCCTCAGCTTCTTCCCCCCTCATCCTCCCTTGAACCTCCTCCCAGATGCCTTTTATCCACAAGTCTTCACCAAATCTTCTCTTCTCAAGAGTGTTCATGATTACCACCCTGATGAATGCAGTGGTCCTTTACTAGTCCCCGTCTTAAACATCAACAGCATTCAATACAGATGACCTTTCTCCTTTTTAAGTTTCTTTTCTTTGTTTGTTGTTTTCCACTTGGCTTCTGGGACAACATTCCCTCTAAATTTTCCTTTTCTCTCACTGTCTGTTCCTTCACATTCTCTTCATTGATTTTTCTTCACCTCGCCAATCTCTAAACTTTGAAGGCCTCAGGCCTCAAGTTGGTGATGTCTTTTCTCTACATGCACTCAGACTTGAGGCAACCTCATCCAGTTCCTGGGGCTATAATTTACCATCTATTCCTGAAGACCTCCAGATGTAGTAACTCCAATCTTGACCTCTCCCCTGAATTCCAGACTCACATATCTGGCTGCCTACATGACATCTCTAGAAATGTCTAAAAGGCATCTTAATGTGTCAAAAACAGAATTCCTGATTCCTTCTCATCTGCATCTCCCCAAAAGCCAGGTCCTCCCATATTCCTCCCCATCTCTAAAAAATGGTTTTGCAAGACAAAAATCTTGTAGTTATCCTTGTTTTCCTCCCCTCTTTACATCTCATAGGTGATCTATCAGCAAATTCTATCCACTCAGCTTTCAAAACGTAACCAGAATCTGAACACTTCCCAAATTGCCACACGAATGAGTTAAATCAATTGTTAAGAGCAAAAGATAAGCAAAAAAGAGCAGTAGATGCTCATTCATTAAATTCTTTTAAAAAGTTTTTAGGGCTCTTGAAAAACCTCACTTGACTTTGCAGAGGTGAGAATGCCAAGTGATTTAGGAAACCAAAATGGTTTTTATTTATAAATTTGGTAAGTAAATCTAACAGAGAAAATTGAATTTTTTTTACTCCAAATCATTAAAACTCCAGTTTACACTTAATATACATGTGATTTTCTTCAGCTGCCTTAATTACTACTGTGAGAGCACAGAATGGGGGAAGAGTAGGAATTAAATAGGGTGGGGATTTTTCAAGGTGCCTCTGATGGTAGGAGAGAAGACCAAAGGGTTTACATATGCAAGGGAATGATTATAACAGCCCACAGAATAAAGCGTGGGAAAGGAAAGGCGTGGTAGAATCAGTGGGTTATAGCATTAAAACTTCCAATTTTAATTTATAGCCTGGATAAATCAAAAGGCACATGTTTTAAAGAATGGATAAACAATGTATAAATTAATTAGTATTACCTCTGTTTACATTCCAATTCTCAAAATAAAATGATCTTATTTAGTAACACGATTTAATGAAGAAAATTTCTAAATGCATCATTTTAAAAGATGGTTAAAAAAAATCAGCCTCATTAACATTGGGCCAAACTTCAAACTAGTATGTAGAGCTTTCCTTACTAAAGATCTTTCCATTCAGACAGTCTCATAAATGACATGTTGCATAAGAGCCCCCTAACAGTGAAGTCCCAATGGAGACTTATTCTTATCTTTTTTAAAATTGCAACGTAGCATTAAATAAAACCAGATGTGATTCTGCAGTGCTCAAATTAGATTCCATGGGCAAATCCAGCCTATTTCCCCATGGGCAGATGGCAGACAAAATATGCCCAAGGACAAGCTCACCTAAAGCCTCCATCTTCACTAAGTCCATCGCACCTGATGGTATGTACTTCCTAACATTCCCATAATCACAACATAAACAAACTCTATTCCTTTTTCTCATCTTCCTTCCAAATATAACAGAATCTAAGTCTTCATTTCTCTTTAAAGTCAAACTGGATGTTATCCTTTCCTGTACCCTGGGGGATCCAGTTATAATACTTGTTTTATTTCTCCCCAAATCTCTAACTTTTCTCACTCTTTACTAGTTCTTTCCCATCTGCCTTCCAATCAACAGGAACTTGAAAAGCCATTTTAAACAAATATGCCCTTGACCTCAGGATTTATTCCAATTACTAATGTCTTCTTCTTTCTTGTTTTTGCCATTCTCTAGTGGGTGATCTCAACCCCTTGTTTCAATTTCTGCAATCTCCTGTAAGATGATTTTCGTACTGCGCTGTCCCTAAAATGCCCCCATCTGAGAACACAGACTCTCTCCTTCTCAGGAACTGTAGTGGCCTCTCCTCAAAGCTCCCATCAGGCTGGGCTTTGAGCCACTCGTAGCCCTAGAGACTCACATCCCCAAACTGGAATAGCATGCTCCTCTCCCTATAGTTGAGACTGCCCCTGTCATTTCCCTCAATGCTTCTGTTCCCTTTCTTGTTTTACCTGTAGATGTCTCCTAGAAGCTGTCTTTTTTTTCTGCTTAGAGAACATTTCTAAATCATCTCTAGCGTATCCAGATTAGGAGTCCCATTTTGAACATTACAGGTCTGGGGACTCTCATCTGAGTTATAAACTCACATCTCCATGCAACTCCAGAGCACAATTTTCACAAATCTGGCATGTCCAAAACCAAATTCATTTTTCTCTAGTCCAGACCCTTTAAACCATCTCAATATCAATACCAAAATTTGCTTCTACCTGCAGATTAAAATCTTAGTGAATTCTCTACCTTTTACCCCAGTACTCAATCTCTGATCAAGTTCTTTTAGCCTATTATTTGCAATAACAACGACAAAAACTGTATGATGTACATATGCAATGCCTTGAACACATTTCATCATTTCCATTCCTGCTAGCTTCACCCTCACTGGGACCTACTGCAATTAAATGACTAAAACAGCTTCCTTATTCCCTCCAGTTTTCCTTTCCTATCCTCACTTCCAATCCATTCTTCCATACCCTGCCAAATAAATATTGTAATCCTTGCCATAGTTTTCAAATGTTTGTTATAATTTGTACAAACTGTTGATGGGTCAGAGATGCACATATGCATCACTGATGGTTTATTTTTCTTATGGATCATGAACTATTGATCGTAAAGATAAAAACGACCAGCTTGCAAGCCTTCCGGACCTCCATATTGGTCAGAATAATTTTGGCTTAGGCTGCAGTAGCACTCAATCTCAAAACCTTAGTGCTTTTAAGCAAAAATTAGATTTTTAGAGAACTAATATCTGCCACTGCGAGCTGGATACCTTCCTAATACTTAACTTTGTCATACTTTGTTATCAAGGCTCACTAGCTTCATAATGTGACTAGAGAAATATTCTCTCTCTTTATATGCTTTCAGTCAGCTTGTACACTATGGGAATTTTTAGTCATTGCAACTTTAAAGACACAAAAGATAAAATTTTGTTTTTAAATTTTTTTCAACAGTTGTAGGTCTATTCTTAAATTTTCCACCTCTTTTGAGACCAATTTTGATCATGCCCTGTCAGGAACTCGCCTGTTTTGTTGAGATTTTTTTAATTTATTAGCACAGACGGGTATATAAAATTCTCTTAAAATGTTTTAAACCTTCTACCGATATATCCCCTTTTAAAATTATAAACTTCTCCATTCAGCTTTCCCTTTCTTTTGTTCTTATTTGGATATATCAGAAGTTTTTCTCTTAGGTATTATTCTGCCTTCTTGTTGTTGTTGTTGTTTCCTAAAAATAAATTACTTATTAAAGCACGTTTTTCCTCTTGAGTTTCTTATATTTGCTTTATTGTTTTTCTTCACACTTTCTGGGTTAAATATTAAATTAATTCATTTTCATTCTTTGTTGTTTAATAAACCAGGAACTCTTGGCTATAAATATGCCCTCAAGCCATGACTTTGGAAACATCACAGAGATTTCAGTTTAGAAATTTCTCCCTGTCTCTCTAAACACACTATCTGAAGTCTATTGTGCTACTTAAATCTAAAAGCTCTTTAGCAAAATGCTTTATTTTGCTTTTAATATCCAGGTGGTTTGAATTTTTTGTTTAGACTTTTGTAATTAAGTTTTCACTTTATTGTAATGCCATTAAAAACTACAGCTTACGAAGTTTCTACTCCTTGCTTTTGACTAAAATTTTGAGGGGATGTGGGTACGATTACTTTTTATAAATGTTTGAGGCATTTGCAAAGAAAAGATGTTTCTATAGACTATAGAGCTTTTACATACATACATATTTTATAAAGCTTTTTATTATATGTGTACATACCATATATCATATATAAGTAAAAATATAGACATAGGTATGTTGATTGCATTTTTTCAAGTCCATCAGTCCTTATTTATTTTTTAATTTTTAGATCTGTTAAAGACTAGTAATAGTATGTGATAAAGCATCCCATTACAACTGTGTTTCTGTCTGTCTCCCAATGTATTTCTAACAGTTTTTGCTGTGTATAGTTTGGTAGTGTCTTTTTAATTACATAATGTTTCATGACTGATGCAACTTTTTTGTGTATATTAACTTTAATCAATACAAAAGCAGCACCTTACATGCTTTTTGTTCTTGAATTCTATTTTTATATTAAAGTTAACTCGCAGGGTGACTGGGTGGCTCAGTCAGTTAAGTGTCTGCCTTCGGCTCAGGTCATAATCCTGGAGTGTGAGGATCAAGCCCTGCATCAGGCTCCCTCCTCAGCGGGGAGTCTGCTTCTCCCTCTGACTCTACCACAACTAGTGCTCCCTCTCTCTCTCTCTCACTATCTCTCAAATAAATAAAATCTTTTAAAAAAATAAATAAAGTTACCTCACTTAATCTGTTCTTTTTTTTTTTTTCTCTAAGTCTGATATATCTTTGTCCACAACGTCAAATTTAAAATTCTTTTTCATGTTGTTTCAGATGTGGTCTAAACATTTTTTTTGTAGAAGCCTGTAACCAGCCTAAATTTTGTTCTTTACAAGTTACATAGTTTTTTTGTTAAATACCTGAGAATTATCTCGATTTTTAGAATACAATAATTTCACTCTATGAGTAATAAAATTAATATTGCCCAGGACCTTGTGAGCTATTTCTATATTTTAAAAAATCAGATCTTACTTTTGCTAATGAATCTTCTTCTGTTACATCTTTGCTTATTAGTTCTGTTCATTTACCGTTATTTTTAATATACATAGACTGAATCCTAGAGCTCTCTCCATATTGGTAAATTTTTTCATTCTCAATTATCTCTATTTTTCCTGAAATTTTCACATTTAATCACATCTATTTTTTATTCTTTATTCTGTTAATTTAATTTTCTTCCTGTCAATTTTTTGTACCCTGCTTCCCTTGAAATGCCAATATAATAGCTGCATGTTTCATACCTACAAAATCCTTCTGGGTCTCACTTTTCTTTTGTTTTCTTAGAAATATTAGACTATTTGTTAGTCTAATAAATTTTTTTGAATCTCATTTGAAACAGGAATCAAATATTTTCTAAAATTGTCCCACGTTTCTGACTGTCCCACGTTTCCTTCATCCTCTGATTCTACAGGCAGTTCCCTGCTTTTGATCTCAGGTAACTAACTGCCTGTTATATTTATTGCCTCAGGTAATAATCTATTAAATAGTAGCCTTCTAAAGGAAAGAGCCCCAGGGTTATGGTCTCATGCATGATGTGGCCATCCTTCCCACAGCCTGACTTCACTTTTCAGGACTCTGAAAGATAAAAAAGAATGCATTGGCAGACCTGAGAATACTGGTAATACCAGACCAAGACAGCAGAATGTTCAAAGGAATAGAGATAATATTTGGCCAAGGCAGCACACTCAGTACACATACTTTTCTCCCCTCTCACCTAAAGTCCCTGGAATGATAGGAAATATACTTCTAAAATGTATTAATACACATCACTGAAAATGAGAATGTCATTAACAGACGAGAAATTCTCAGGAATTACCGAGAAAAAGACCATAACCAATCAAATAGACAAAAAAAGAAAGCAATCCCAGGGGTGTTCCAGGCTCAGCAAGAAAGGTTCCTGAAACATCATTAGGTTGACTGACCGGTGCCCGGTGCCTGGAACAGTGGGCATCAGAGGTGTTTACCTGGATGCAGCAATAATGCAACGAATACATGTACTAGGTCTGAAAAGGCAGCACTTCAGACCAGACAGCTAGCAAAGTCCAGAAAGAATGGGAATTTCTCATTTCTAGAAGAACTCCCAAACCCCGTGCAACACGATGTATGGTCTCTCCCCTGGAATCACCAGACACAATCTATAGATTGTGAACGGGGATATTTAAGCACAAAGATGAGCAGAAAGATAATCACCAAACATTTGAGGAAGTCATCAGCATGATAGAGAAAGACAATAAAATCATCTAAGAATAACAGCTGAAAATTAACAGTTTGCTTAGCAGAGCAAACATGTCAAATATAAATACTTGATATATTTAGAGAACTTCAAAGGGAATTTTCATATACAAAAATAGAAACAATGATCTTGGAAATTTTTAATATGATTGTCAAAAAAAATTTTTAAGCAGTAATTTTGGAAGCTTAATGGAATGAAAACATTGCTAAAGAATGAATTCACAAGCTGGAAGGACAACCTGAAAGATTCTTCCAAAACTTGATACAAAAGGACAAAGTAATAACACCATACCCCTCCCCAAAATCTAAGACACATAAATAATAGAAGTGTAAGTTCTAACATCCGTCACACTAGATTTACAGAAGGAAAAACAAACACAAAGAAGGAAAGGAAATAAACGAAGAAAATTATATTAAAAAATTTCCCAGAGCTTTAGGGAAAAAAAAAAAAAAGACACATGCCTTTGGGCCTACCTAGGGCTCAACAGAATGAAAGAAAAGAGATACACATGAAATCAAATCATAGGAGAGGTTCAGAACTCAAAAGAAAGGGAAAATCCTAAAGTTTCCATAGAGAAGTAACCAGGTGACCTACAAAGGAATGAGACCCACTATATTTGTATCAGACTTCTTAGCAACAACTTATTCTAGAAGACATGGAACAATGCTTTCAAAGAAAAGGAAGGACATTTCTTTAAACCTAATTCTTGACCCAGCTAAATTTTTAATCAATTATAAGGGGAAAATAATGGCATATTCAGAAAAGCAAAGACTCAGAAAATTCACCACCCTCATATCTTTTCTAAAAATAACTACTTGAGAATGTTCTATTTTATACCAATGAAAACCTCAATGAAGTAGATTGCAGAATGACCCCAAACACTGTAAGAAGTAGTAGAAAACCTCAAGAAAATAATTTCTATAGAAGAAAGTGTTAAAGATTATGCCTAAAATGGTAGCAAAAGCAGATGATTTTATGGAAAAGTTTTAGTAAATACTTCCCAGAACAGATAATCCCCATGAGCAAAGAAAAACAGAAAAATGTGGAAGCCTGCCCAACATATTCTTCAAGGCTAGCAAAATCTTGATACCAAAAATTGGACAAGGATAAGACAATAAAATAAAATTGTAGTCCAATTTCACTTATTACATAAATTCAAGTATTATTAATAAATGAATCCCACAGTCCAGCCGCAAAATGAAACATTGTTATCAAATAAAATTTATCATAGAAATGAAAGGCTGATGTAACCCTAGGTAGCTAATTTAATACAGTAATTCAGTATAAGAAGTAGATTAAAGGAAGAAAATATGATAATCTCAATAGAGGCCAAGAATTTTTAATAAAATTCAACCCCCGTTACTGATTTAAAGCGGAGATTAAATGCTTCTGCTACTCTGAAATCCTATCATCCCAGATGAAAAGGAGAAGTCCATCTTTACTGGAACTTCATCCACCAGGACCCCCACTTACAGAGAGCAGCCACTACTGATTTTCTAAAGAATTTTGGTATTCCTTCACCAACGTGTTACTCAATGCCTCATTGAAGAGAACATTCTCTTGAGAATATATAATTGAGAAATATACTTGAGAAATATAATTAAAGAATGTGTGGGCAGTGATACCTAATTCCACTGTACCATTTCCAGCCAAACAATTCTTAGTATCCCTTCCTGCATAAAATAGTGAAGAATTTCTGGTACTTCCACTTCATTTGAGGTAGGCCACCACAAAGAAGAGAGAGTCAATCATCAGAACAAGTGATTAGAATGACCCTCTGCTTCACTGCGTATCTGTAAGTCTCATGCGCTTTGCTTCCTGGCGATTTGGTACCATCCCATGATCGAAAGTGAAACTCTACTGAGAGATCAGAACATCTCCTTATTCTTAAACATTTGCATCCTTCGTAATATTTAAGACAGTATCTTGTACATCCCAGATCCCATAATTCTTTTTGTATTCATCTAATTTTAATAATAAATAAAACCCTGATCCACACAAATTGAACCTTTAAGACAGTTTTGAGAAATAAATACTTTAATAAAACATTTTTATGTATATAACTTTATTTTAACTCAATGGACAAATGGGGAGTATTTGTTTTTCTCATCTAATTACTATTAAATTCGTTGTAAGGCCCGAGTCAACATTTTCTCTGCATTTCTCTGCATCTTCCAACAAGCTAAATTCTGTGTCAGTGTATTGGCTGCTTTATAAGAGCCATAACCTATAAAGTGAGATACAGAGTGGAACCCTAGATACCTAGAAAAACTAATACCTAATTCCTTAATATCCACAACTGTAAGCTGTGTAGCTGCACAAAAGTACATTTTCCATTATCAGAAATAATGAACCATATTTCCCCAGTACCCACTTGACTAGGGTAATACATTTGAGGCTTTGTGGTAGAAATTAATGATCTTCGTAGTACTCCAGTGGCCTGGAATCCTTAATGAACATCCCTAAACACTTTACCTAATGCTGATAAGAGACATGGGCACTGTGGGGAAAAAGAAGCCCATAATTACTTAGCTTTCTATTTAAATCACCTTACAAATTGTTTAGTCTCTTCTTACATAATTTGCTGTATAGACTTCTTCATTCCTGAACCTGTCTTGGTGTTAAAGATGTCCCATGCCCCAACACACACGGTCGGAGAGGTAGGGAAGAAGAGGTATTTAGAAAGTATCCCTGTGCCCAGTAGCTCAAGTTCCATGTGAGAAATGAGTCTTTACTTTAGTGGAGGCAGTTTATATGTCAGTGGCCACCCACCCAGCTCTGGTCTATCAAATGCTAATGGAAAATTATACTGAGCATTTGAATGGGCTAGAGCTCCACAGATAAAAAATCACTGCATATTTAGTCATTTTACAAACCGCCTCTATCTTCAGAAAATGAGGCTCGTGCACTTTTCTTTCTACCAACCCATTTTTTTTCAACTTAGTTTGGAAGTCACAGGGCAGAATCTGATTCATACCATTAACGTCTCTTTGTTCTTGGTTCTACTGCTTTCACAAAAATGCTGTAGGCACTTCACTAGAATGACTAATTTACTGGAGAAGTTATCAGAGTCCATTCAGTTGCAACTATAAAATAATTCAGGTAAGACAATGGTGCCTGCTAGCACTCCATGGCGAAGGTTTGTCCCTGAAGTGATTTGATTCACCCCAACATATTTATCCATGAAGTTAAAGATCTCATCTGGAATGCCCTGCTCATAATCTATTTGTCATTCTTGTTCTGAATTAAGAAATTAAAATAGAGGGGCTTTTTAAAAGGTAAAACAAAGTCAAAACATTTTTCACACTACTCAACTGAATTTTGCATTACAAAATTTAAATATTTTAAATACTATTTATATTATAATATTTAGAAGCAAAATTACCCTCCCTGAGTTAGTTTCAAATGAAGTTCTTTGTTGTATTGTTCTGATAAGTGTGAAATATTCAAGAATCCATATATATATATGTATATATGTATATACATATATACATGTATATATGTGTATATATATACATATATACATATATATATATATATATGTTTGCTTGGCTATTTTTAATTTTTAAAGAACTGTTAGTCATCATGAGCATAACAAGAAACACCAATAAGCTGAGGCTTAGAATGTAAATATAATAAAATAGAAATTGTTGTGTTTGCCGTTACTAAAACAGTGCTGAGTTACCCGGATGCATGCCCTTTCAATGAATTCTGCTGGATAGACTACATTTTACACTAACTCACCCAACATCCGTTGGGATTTTCTTCCAGTACCAAACTCTTGAACACTTCATAACTGATTTTGTCCATACTGAAACAGAGGAAATTTAGTCCTCAAACAGTGATTCGATATTCAGAATTGTTTCCTTACAGTATTAAAAATAAAGGAATAGAATTGCATTATCATAAATAGTGGTTGTCGAAACATTCCAACTTTTAGCATCTATCTTTTTAGGACACTGTTATTCAAAGCCAAATGAAGTTAAAAGAGAATAAAAGAAGACTAGAATGTAAACAGATAGATATGATAGAAGAATATAAAGACCAGAATAGTGACAGAATGCAGTGCTGTCTCAAAATATTTAATATTTTTAATATTTTTAATATTTTAATATTTTTAAAATTTTTTTAATATTTAATATTTTTTCTGTTGCTCCTCCCCCTGGTATAATAAGTCCCACTCAGAGAGGGTTGGGGCAGATGAAACAGAAACATTGCAAGGGCTCAGAAATGTCAGCCCAAACCTCAAAAGAGTGTGATTCCATAAAAAGCCCTCATGCCCTGAGCACAGTCCCCAAGTCCAGCTTCAGCTCTCACTCCTCCCCCACTTCCCTCATCCTTTGCAAAAATATTGAACTATTTTAAATTCTCTTAACATGACAGGCCTTCTCACATCTCTTTGCCTTTTGGAATAATGTTTCCTCTTCCCTGCTTCTGATAAATTCCTGTTTGACTAAGTTTTAGCCCAAATATAACTTCCTCTGGGAATCTTTCTCTTACTGCCCCAGAAAACCTAGATTCTCTTCCCTTTATGTTCCCACCATGTGTTATACAAGATACATTATTAGAAATGCTCTCATTTTACTCATTTTACCATAATTGTGTGCATATTTTCCTCCCCACTAAGCACTTTTTTTGAGAGAAAGAATTATATCTGATTCAATTTTATATCCCTAACATTTTTTACAGTGCCTGGCACACTGTGGATGATCAAGAGATTTTTTTTTTTTAAGAATAAAATGAGAGAATTAAAATAACAAAGTTATGAATTCTGCCTGTAGTTTCATGAAGAATGTTTTGAAGTGGGAAATACAAAAGTATATATAAATAGGGTTTTTATGAGTATTTCTAAGTAGGGACTTCAAAATGGCAACTCCAGAAACAGTAAGAATTGTCATGAGACCAAAGCCAACACAGAGAGAGGGAAAGAGGACTCAATACTGATCCATAGGAGCTCTACTTTTTACAAATTTTAGAGGTAATAAAGAAGGAGAAAGAGTATATCACAAAAGAGGTAAGAATAAAGCCAGGAATTGTCCTGGAAGCCATGAAAAGATTCCTTCATGAGGGAAGAAATGGTCACCTCAGGGAAATGTTGCTAAGAAGTCGAATAAAATTAGCACATAAAAGTATCCCCTGGACTGGACCATATGGAGACTTCCGGTGACTTTGGGCCAGCAATTTGTTTTCAGTGGTGGGATGAAAACCAGATTAGATTAGAGATTAAATGGAAATGCAAACACCACACACAATCAAATATTTTGAGAACTTTGGTTGAAAAAGGGAAGAGAGAAATGGGAAGGGTTAGCTGAAAGGAATGTGAAGCCAAGAAAGAATTGTTTTTAGTACAGAAGATATGAAAGATCCATTAGAGAGGGAAAGATCGGTATCACAAAAGAGAAGGGACAACTAAAGAAACAAGGCTGTAAGTGTTTGGGAGGAGGTGGGATCCAGAGCACAAGTAAAGATCTTGGTTGTTGGTCAGAGTAGGTTCACTCTACCCACTAAAGAGGGAAGAAGTGGGGTGTGGAAGCAAGGAGGTTCCTACAAATGGGAGCAGGAAGATGAGAGCTCATTTCATGCCAAAGCTCAGAGTCATGTGTAACACCATGTTCTTTACCTCATGCTGAAAGGCTGCAGCTTACATCTGTGTCAATCAGGATAGGCTATGTTTGCAGGGTTCACAGGCAATTGCAAAATCTCAATGGCTAGCAATAACGAAGGTGTGTTTCTCACTCACGCTATTGTATATATCACAGGTCAGCCATAACTTGGCTCCACTTTGTCCTTTATCTGGAATTTTGCAGGTTGTCATGCAGAAAAAAAAGAAAATAGGCGAAGTATGCCCTGGATCTTAAAACTTCTGCCTGGAAGTGACATACCTCATGTCTGCTCATAGTTCACTGCCCAAACCACATCAAAAGGCCATACCTGCATTAAACAGGACAGAGACATATAACCTTCATGTAGGAAGACACTGCAGACAAAGCCACAGGACATGGGTGAAGAGTGACACAATCTGTGACAAGTCTTATAGATAAGATAGTTCATTCACATCTTTCAGTTAAAAAGTCTCAGGCAAAGCTAATATTCATCCAACTATCTATTCTCCACATCCATGCCCAGGACACTGAAATGACTAGAATGACCAGTGTGTTTTAGAACCTTCGCTGGGCTACCACCACAACCTAAACTGCCATTCCAGCTGTAAATCCAGTCATCCCTATGGTAGATGATCACAGGCAATTTCTACCATTCTACCATCACTAAGATCCATGCCTGCCATAAAGGAAATTGCTATACTTCCTACATGATCAATGGTTACAATATACTCTTCATGATGACATTCACATGGCTGAATATCTCCTAGGTGTAAGAAAACTATATGAAACCTTATGTGTGAAATCTGGGTGTTGGCTCCTAAATTAAAGGATTTTTTCTTTCTTGGAGAAGGAAGAAACACTACTGAGAAATTATTTCCTTTGAAATTGTGCCTGAAGTGTGCCCTTTTTATTCAAAACAGAATAACCACTAGGAAAAAAAAAACCCTATCACTTTGATAATTAATGAGATGATTGCACAGGATGGACACATTGGGGAAACACTGAGATTAAGCCTTGTTCTGCTAAGGTTCAAACTGCAGACAGATCATTTTAAGTTGAAGAATTCAATGACAGATAAGAGAAAGAAAGCAAGGTTGAACTAGTTCATCTATAAATGAAGAAATATAAGGCCTCCATAGCCTCTTCCATAAATTAAAATAGCCTCGTTGATAACTGACCGGCATAGCAATAAGAGAGAAGAAAATTTTCTAGCAAATATGGTTTACCCTTTAAACGAAGTTCTTCGTGGTATTTTCCTATATTTAAAATGATTCCTGTCCAGGGCATATTGCTACTTTGTATTCCTCTTGATATTTTCATTTAAAAGAGAGCCGCTGTGCAAAATAATGTCCTTGTCTGTCCCTTCCTCATACAAACCTCCAATCAAATTTAATAAAGCTAGTTTGATACAATGCCAGCCTACACTTGGTTTACCCTTGGTCGACTTTAATAGGGTCAAAAATATTTTCGCATTGGCAGTGTACGCATTAATCATTTTTCCAGAGGATTTAGAAAATTGGAAGAGACAAGGCCAAGCAAAATTTTAAATTAATTGGGCCTACCCCAGCCTTCCAGGGTCACCTTGTGGCAGTTGTCCCACATTTTCCAGGTCACGGAGTTCCTGTGTTTCCTACAGCTGCCACGAGGAGAGATCCAGGCTGTGGGCACACAAAGGTGAAAGAATTTCTCTCGGAAAGTGCGAATTTTCCTACGGCAACCACAACAATTGCAGTTTCCAGATTGTCGCCAGACACCAACCACTTAAATAATGCATGCTCGGCTGACGCCTCCACTTGTGCATTTTCTAATCGAGTAGTCAGGAAAATTTGCAAACACTCTGTCATTTACCATAAATCCGCTGCCTACTTATAACCACAGAGTAATTAATTTTAGTACTGCTCAGAATTATTAATTTCAGCCAGAAAAACCTGTTTTCACAATTGCTATAGCCCCCATTTTTTTCTCCACCAATATTCATCAAAAGGTTGAAGCAGTTTTCTCATAGGGGAAGGTTTATTCAGAGTCATGTTATTGAGAATCTATAAGATCGCAAGAACAGAATATATATTTCCGGTTCAATCTACAATCTCGCACTCACGCATGTCTGGCTGATACACCACACGAAGCTGGCAACATAAAATAAACTTTCTCATGACAATAGTGATACGGTAGCCCCGCAGCCTCACTGTGTGATAAGCAACCCACCTCTTCCTTTGGTTCTTCTAACAGAAGGTAGCATGGGTTATATCCTCCATGCAGGAAATAACCTGAGCCTTTTGAGAAAATTAGCAAATATTTTTCACTTGCTTAAATGATCCTGGCATTTGACAGAAGAGAGAGTAGGAATCTTTACTAAGGATAAGAATAACTTAGAGTGGAATACACAATTATGAATACACTGGTATGAAAATCTCAGCAATCACATGTATACCTAACACACACGGAATGAAAACTGAGCATTAAACATGGTGTGTTTTAACTTGGTAAAGCTAAATCTGGTCCACTCATTGGATATGAGTCTCCCGCTAACGCAGTTGCATGCTATGTCACAGGAATGTCCACATAATAAATACATAATGAGCATGAGAAAATTGGTACAGCTTTGTTTGACTAATAATCAGATCTCTCCCTATCAGTAGCAGGAACACAGAGCTAGCACAAGTATTGGCACTTTAATTGCCGTGGAAGATTTCGTTTCCGCTTTCCACTGCATGAGTGATCAGGAAAAAAATGAAGGGAAAGTAAACTAACATCTAGAGATGTAAACATGACTCACTGGGAAATCAGACATGGTTAAGTAAATTCCAGGATGTTTGTGGTTATCTGGGTCTAAACACTGCTGATAGTTCTGACTACTCTTGTTTTTAACTGTTTTTCCTCTGGGTGCTTCTTAGGCCAAGGGCTAAAATTTCAAAGACTTCAACCTTTTGATTATGAACAGTCTGATTGTTGCATAGCAAAGAAAAGATGTCAGTCAGTATTAATGAAATCACCTGGTAGAGTGTAAAATGCTTCGCCAAGGCAACGATCTAGTGAAAAAAACTAATGATTTAAAAGCAGGGTCGACTTGTGATGAGTGCTGGGTGATGTACCGAACTGTGGAATCACAACACTGTACACCTGAAACTAACATAGCACTGTATGTTAACTATCCTGGAATGAAAATAAAAGATAAATCAGGAAATAAACAAATAAAAGCAGGGGTTGAAAAAACCTAACACCATTACCATCTTTGTACTGGACCTTGATTTTTTAATAAAGTAGGGACATTTTGAGGTCACAGGACTATTATTACATTAAAATATTCCTAAAAGTTCCTAAAAAGAGATCAAGTTACAGATACATAGAAAAAGATCATAAACAGGAAAAATATGTCAGGAGGGGGATGTTTCAAAATAAGAGATGCTGCTTGGACTTCAGAACTGCTCTGGGACCTAGATGCATTTGACACACTCTCCTGTGGAGAGCGGAGAACCTAAAACTCTAGCTCTCAGCGTGTGGTCCACACTCAGCAGGGGCTGCATCTCCTGGGAGTCTGTTAGAAAGGCAGATGCTCAAGCCCCACCCTCAACTACTGAATCAGAAGCTCATATTAAGAAGATCTGGGAGATTCATGTGCCCATGAATGCGTGAGAAGCACTGGTCTAAAACGCAGCTGTGGAAAATTTCACAGATAAAATACAAACGATTGCGAAGAATCAGCTTTCCAACTCTAGTTCAAGCTAACGAATTACCTTCCAGGCCCGCACTTCTTTATTTCCCCCCGGTTTTCCACACACAAAAATAATGTTGTTCCAGACATGAACGATGATACGATGAGCCTGTCTTCAATAAACTAACTTGTATTTCATGTCAAGGGTGGGCCCACTTGAAAGAAGGCAAGAATTGTATACTTAAGAGTCAAGAAAGGAAAGAAAAAAACTAACATCTCCAAAGTGCTATTAAAGTTTCTGGTTTTATATTCCATTGACTTTTTTTGTCTCTTTTGATCCAGCCTCTTCTTTAGAGTGGTAGATTTGGCAAACATGCCTTTGGAGCTGTAATCTTTTATCTTCTTGGTTACAAGGCAAAGCCCTGATACTCCCAAACTGATGAAATAAAATCCATCTCTTTTTTTTTCAACCCTTAAATTTCCTGGGCTATGATAAAGGTTCACGAGAGAGAGAAAAAAATTTATCACTATGATAAATAATTGAAATATTGTGTAAGTAATCCAGAAAAGAACAGAGTTCAACCCCATTAATTAGTCATTACAAACTACTGACTTGTACAATAACATCAGTGGTGTTTCAGGCATAAAAATATTAGGGAGTTATGTCCAAGATATGGAGTTAGGGTACAGGACTATTCAAAACACAGGATTTTTTTTTTTTTACTGGAAATATTCGTTACTGAGTTGAGGCACAATTGAGATATTATGTTGCTCAATATGACTCTTCTCTATTAATCACAAACATTTAAACTTCAATTCATGATATTTTGTTCAAAGCAGCACTGTGCTGATCTTCACTGTATTTTGACAGCAAACTGAATTCTTGTTCACAAGTATAGGATTTGTTTAGCTTCGGGCATCTGTGTTTGGATTACAAGAATGCTGATTGGTTCACTGCCAGGGGCACCCAAAGGTCAAACTGTCCTTTTAAAAGTCAGGGTGTCTGTCTCTCTCTCTGTCTCTCTCTCTGTCTCTGTCTCCCTCTCTCTCTCCTTGGTCTCATTAATTAGAGCTAAAAGAGGAAAAGGCAATGACTTCAAATCATTTAATTCTTTTTCAAGGGTATCTTTAAAAGCAGAACTCGGTGTTGGTGTGAGGTCGAGTCAATGTGAGTACAGATCACACTGGCACACTTCTGACAGGTGACCTGAAACCTTTCAAACTGACATCTGTCACAGAGACAGACACAAGTTTTTTAGCTCGAGAGCTTGTTTTCCTGACATTTCATTTTTCATCAGATTTTGAGAGAAGGGAAAAAAGATGAACTTGAAAAAGTCTTGCCAGGGGCAGAAAATAAGATCAGGTTTTCTGCAGCTGCCTGACTCACCTTTAAAGGTTAGAGGTCTAGCAAAAGTGAACAAAAAAAAAAGATCTCGGTTTGATGTTACTGGATAAAAGGACATGTTATTACTTTAAATACATTTCTGAGACTTGCATAACCATTAGGCAGCATTACAGGAAAAAAATGGAATCTGAGTGAGATTACATATCCATTTTAAATCCCAATTTTAGAGTTTAGTCAAGGAGTAAATCAAATCCAACCTCACCTATTCATCTGGCACAAAAGATGAAATCCACAGGTGCATGAATTTTCTCATGAATTGAATAATTTCCTGCTCCTATGGTATTGAAATGGCCAGTGAAATTTAGACAAGGTATAGAAACTTTTCCTTTGGACTAGAGGGATATCTGCATTACAATAGTTACATGGTTTATCTTGACTGAAAAACATTAGGGAAATGTATCTATTGGATAAGAGAGAAAAGAACTTGAAGCCCAAAAATACCTGGGTTATAGTCCTGGCTCTACTGAAAGCATGATCTGGGGCAAGTGACATTTCTGTTTCAGTTTTATCACCTGTAAATGGGGAAAATAATATCTATCTTGTGAAATTTCACAAGATAATGTATGAGTGTGCTGCCTGATATGAAACAGTGTATTGACGACTGGACACTATATTATGCTCATCTTTTTTATTTTTTTTTAAATTCTGGTACTTAACACAGATCTTC
Organism: Ursus arctos; assembly: GCF_023065955.2. Lineage (NCBI taxonomy): Eukaryota > Metazoa > Chordata > Mammalia > Carnivora > Ursidae > Ursus > Ursus arctos. The sequence goes on from NW_026623067.1 coordinate 74,216,653, forward strand.
CTCAACTTATGATGGGGTTATATCTGAAAACATCTTAGGTTGAAAATGTATTTAATTTGCCTAACTTATAGCCTCGTCTACCTTAAACATGCTCAGAATGCTTACATTAGTCTACAGTTGGGCAAAATCACCTAACACAGAGCCTATTCGATAATAAGGTGTTGCAGATCTCATGTAATTTTCAACTACTGTCCTGAAAGTGAGTAACAGAATGGCTGTAGGGGTGCAGAGTGGTTGTGAGTGGGTGGGTTATTTCCCCTCGTGGTCGTGTGGCTGACGGCGCTGCCACTGCCCAGCATCAGGAGGGGATCACCCACACGTCGCTAGCCGAGGAAAAGATCAAACTTCAAAATTCACAGTACAATTTCTACTAAATGCATATCACTTTGCACCACTGTAAAGTCAAAAAATCATAAATCAAATCACTGTAAGTCAGGGCCCATGTGTACAGTACTTGACATGAAGTTATAGCATTCATTCAGTAAGTGCCTCCAGATTTAAAACCGAAGGTAGTCCTTTCCTTATTATCAAATAACCGATTTTTTTTAAATTGAGTCCAGGAAGTTTTTCTACAAGGAACAACATGGTTAAAGGTTGGGAAGTATATTCCTACAGATTATCTCCAAATATGGATATAGGAGCAATAACTTTGGAATTCACTAAGAGACTGTGCCCATAAGAGACCATATGATTTTCAAGCTCAAGGAATCAGGCAAATCAAATATATTAGAATAGACCCGTCCATATTTCCTAAAATAATGGCTCACATATTGCTAACTAGCCACTGTTCCTCTGAGTAACCAAATGAGGAGCTTTCAGCCATATTGCTCATTGTAGTAAAGAATCTGAGAAAGTACAGAATTTACTAGCTAAGTAATAAGAGCAAAATACATCTTTGATCTAGCCAACTACTTGTAAAAATCAGGATTATCTTGATAATTACGTGATCAAAACAGTCTCAAAATGCTATTTATACATCCTTTTTGATACCCCTTCTCCACAAAGAACATTGCAGAATGTCTTATACATTTATGATACTTAATATATCATGCATATTATATTATTAAACTGCTCAAGTTAAGTAAAAAGTATATGACAAGTTAAGTATATGAAAAGTTGAGACCCTCAGGCCTGGCAGTTTGGGTGTGACATCCACTCCTTCAGGTCCTTGGGGATCCAGAGCTCAATGCTCTATTAATAATCCTACATTTTCCTGCCTTATAATAATCCTATAATAATCTGACCTTATTTTTGAGTCTACTTCAAAGCATACTTCACACTAATAGTTAGAAGTAAATGAAACCAATGTGTATTTCATGTCAGAGAAATCTAATAGTACGTATTTTAGAATATGAAGCAATGAGACACATACTATTTGTTTGATCCTGTTCTTATTTCAGATATTCTGTTCTGTTCTTCCTTTAAGTAGAATCATAATCATCATACTACATGTTTCAATTCTTGGTTTTGAAAAGAGACTCTACAAAAGTAGTGAAAAGAACTTGGATCAATCCTTAAATCTATTTTTTAACCTCCTTAGGGTGTCCTATGTTGCTATTTTGGAGAAGTTGCCTAGTTTTGGAGAAGTTGCCTAGTTTTTATAGTTCACAGTCACTCTGTATTATTTCCCTGACAAGCCTGAGAAAAACTTTTTTATACAAATTTAGTTTATTTTATAAGATTTGTTCTGCATACTTTAGGATCCTCAGTAGTTGTTTTGATAACAGTTATTTTAGTACTGATCAGAGAAGAAGACTGCATGAAAATATTAATCTCTACTACCTGAAACCATAAAATTAGAGAATCATCAAAGAACAAGGATATAAAAATTTCTTGTGGTAAACTTTGTAGTACTTTTGAGATCTCACCAGCATTACCTGACATTCTAATTTACTTTTTTTAGATTAACATATTGTCCTGAAGCATAATCTGTTTGTGTCCTTTAATATCTTTTTTTTTTTTTCAATTTTTCGTCTCTCTTTCTCTGCAATTCTTGATGTGATTTCCAACCGTAGGACTTGAGAAGAACATATATTTTTATTATTTGAAACTGTGTATAATTTGAGATGTATAATCTGTACATTTCTTCTTCCTTAATATTTATTCATTCACAATTACACAACATTTAGGAAGTAGAGTTTACAAGTGCTACTTCATTTCCAAGAACAGGCAAGACCCATTTATGAGGCTTTAAAAGCCATCCTTTTTCAAAACAAAAAGTTACATTGTTCTACCATCATGTGAACTAAAGTGCCAGAGTTCAATTTCAGTTCAGAAGAACAAACCCAGAAGATATGAGTGGGTTTCCAATTTGGTGAAATATTTTAGATATAGTGTCTGAACTGTAGAAGAAAAAAGATACAAAGTAACACTTCAGAGCCTACGAACAAACAGACATTTAATCCACTGGGTGGCTTTGGACAAGAAGAAAGGGCTGTGAATTACCGCTCTTATTTTCTGCACCCCACTCCTTGAGTCACGTAAAGGGGCTCTATGGATTTGAGCAGGGTCTACAACTGATCAGGAAAACAAACTGTGGCATGGCCATTAGAATCTATCTACTTTGGTCAGTCCCCCCCAGTCTGTAGCACTTACGTGAAGGCAGTCTTCATTTACTGGTAGTATTTGCAAAGGAGGAAACCATTACGACCTTTACCTTTACACTTAAGACGATGCCTCATACAACCTGTCTTCAGACTTCCCTGTGCCTCTTCACTGTCCATCTTTGTACTAGGTGCCAATCTCTGGCTTTGCCAAGGAAATGTCCCAAGTCAGACATTTTCTTCTTCAAAATTAGACTTTATTTTCTGATTACATCACCAAAACAAACATGTTCATTGGAGATAACTTAGAAAATAAACTGCAGAAGCAAATTTGCTTCCAGTCGTTTTTTTTTTCTCCCCTAAGCCTTTTTTAAATACATGAGAACATACAAAAAAGTACAATTTTGTATTCAGTATTTTTTCACCATATCATAAACGTTCCCCATTGCTATAAAACATTATATTTAAAGATAATATGACTGGCTCCATAACATCCTCTCACTATAATCTCAATGGTATATTTTATGTCCTTTTATCCAATTATCACTTACTGAGTTTTCTTGTCATTTTTAAATTTTATATCTTCATAGATTAAAAATTAATCACTTGTTCTGTTTAAAAATATTACCTGATTATTACTTGTCTTTTAAATCACTTAAGATTTTTTTGATCAGTAGAGGTCTTTAATATTTATCTTAGCAAATATACTGATCTATGATTTTTTTTTTCAGTTGCTCATTCGATTTTTTTTTCTACTGTTGGTTTTTCCTATTGCTTTTTAAGCTTGGAAGTTCTTCCCCACAAAGCAAAAATTCACTTGTATTTTGTTTTGTTTTGTTTTGTTTTTAAAAAGTAATATTGATTATTGCTGAAATTGAGTGCTGAGTACATGAAAATTTATTATATTATTCAATCTACTTTTATATATGTATCAGATGTCTTTATATTTTTAAAAAAACAAAAAACAGAAGCCTTTCTGGTTCTTTTCATTCTATGGCGACTTACTTTTTCTAAACTATATCTTTTCTGGGCTCTGATGGAGACAGTGTTGACTTGAAGTAAAGTGTTAATAATAATGGCATTATGCCAGCTGTTCCTGAAGTTCAGTATCCACAAGACTCACATAGGGTATTTGCCATAAGATTTTAACTCAAAAGGGCTAGTGTGAGACCTAGGAATTTGCATTTTTAACAAGTACTAGGAATGATTATGCTGAGATAGTCTATGGACCACACTGGAATTATGTGCTCCATATTTTAAAATTAGATAAGTGATTTCAACACATGGTGCTGGAACACTTGGATATCCATATGCAAAAAAAATGAATTTCAATCCATATCTTTCACCATATATAAAAATTAACTGAAAATGAATCACATAAAAAATTAAAAATAAATGGATATAGATCTAAATGTAAATCCTAAAACTATAAAACTTCTAGAAGAAAACATACAACAAAATCTTGGTGGCCTTGGGTTATGCAAAGTTTTCTTAGCTATGACACAAAAAGCATGATCCATAAAATTTAAAAAAAATTGGTAAGTAGAAACCTGATCAAAATTTAAAACTTCTGCTCTTTGGAAGACACTATTATGAGAAGAGAATGAAAAGGTAACTCACAGACTCGGAGAAAATATTTTCAAGGCACATATCTGATAAAGTACTTATATACAGAATATATTTAAAAGCCTTTAACACAATAAAAATAAGTAACACAAATAATTAACAAAATATCTGAACAGACGTTTCACCAAAGGAAATGTATGGATGGCAAGTGATCACACAAAAAGATGCTCACCATCACTAATCATTAGGGAAATGCAAATTAAAAACGACAATGAGATACTACTACATACTTACAGAGTGGCTAAAATTTTAAAAGACAGACAGACAAAGACTGGCAAGGACTGAAGGAACTGGAGCTCTCATACACTACCGGTAGAGATATAAAATGACACAACCACTTTGGAAAGCAAATTGGCAGTTTCTTAAAAAGTTAAACATACACCTACCATATGATCCAGCCATTCCATTGCTAGGTATTTAGCCAAAAGAAATGAAAGCATATGTCTATACAAAGACATATATGTACCTAAATGCTCATAGCAGCTTTAATTATAATAGCCGAAAACTAGAAATAATCCAAGTGTCCATCAACAAGTGAATGAATAAACAAGTTATTATATTTGCATACGATGGAAAATTACGCATCAGTAAAAAGGAAGGAATATTGATGTATGCAACATACAGGAATCTCAAAACAATTATTCTGAGTAAAATAAGGCAAGCCAAAAGAGGGCATACTTTGTGATTCCATTTATATAAAATTCTAAACAATGCAAACGAATCTATAGTGAAAGAAAGCAGATCAGTGATTGCATGGGGAAGGGGGAAGGAATGGAAGGGGGAAATTGCAAAGGGTGAGGAGGAAACTTTTGGGAATAAAGTATATTTTCATTATCTTGATCATGGTGATTGTTTCATGAGTATACAGATATATTGAAAATAAAAAATAACCCATAACTTTGATTAGAGATTCTGTAAGATAGTGATCTACCTGATTTCCTTTCCCTCCTACCCCTTTCTGGGATAAGTCAACCTCTTAGGTGGACTATTGGGTCTTGGAGCAAAATCTAACAGGTGAATAACCAAAACAATTGTACAAAAGCAAAGTATAGCAAATTTGTTATATTCTGTTTTGTTCTGTTTTTTGGTTAGGCCATGGAAAATCAGTCTGCCTAGAAGGAGCCGCCCCTGTCACAGTTTGGGTTCCCCAGGAATAATACTCTAAAATGGGAATTCGTGTGTAGGATTTTTATTAGGGAGGTCCTTGGGATCAACCCCTGTGAAAGAGAAGATGCAGGAATGGGTAGACAGAGAAGTCAAGCTGTGATGCAGGCCTAGAAGCTTCAGCTAACCCCATACACTCTCTGGAGCTAACAGTACTATTTAGAGTTAAATCTGAATAGATGATACTTATGTGGCTAAAAGTTATAACATGCATCCTAGATAGTAATGAGTTCAGGTGAGGCTTGATCTGTGTTCAAAGGACGTCACCAAGGACCCAGTGTTTGGCTCTCTGTTTTGCCTTCCACATATTCAGCTCCAAGCTCTGGCTCCATTCAGTGGTCTCCTCAGTTCAAGACTTACATGACAGAAAATGAAGGCTTGGTTACATACCCCTTCCTCCCACCAACAACTCCAGTGGAAAATAAATCAAAAGTCAAAAACCTCCTATTGAAAACAAAAGGCTTCTCAAAAAAAAAAAAAAAAAATTAAATCCAGCAAAACTCTCTTCACATCTCTTCAATTGGGTCTGTGCCCGTACCTGAACCAATTTCCTTGGTCAGGAAGCCGGACTGGACTTATGGCACAGTCCTGAAACTCAGAATCCATTCTTCCAAAATGGAGGAGGAAAGATTTTCATAAAGAATCTGTGGGTATTCGTAATAAGAAGTAGACGGAATAAATGCTAAGCCACTCACAAGACTAGTGCTCTCATGGAACTACAATGATTTAAAGCAAGGGCACAAGCAATGGGGCAATTTTAGGTACTGAGCCATTAAAAAGGGTAGTTTCTGGAATACACAGGCCATTTGTTGGCCACTCCAACACCATCGCAGCTGGTGACCAGGTGACCCCACTCACTCAGACGCAATCTGTTTTTACTTTCCCCATAAGTAAACATATCTTCATCCTTTCAAATTAAAAACTACAAGAAATGTCAAAAATGAAAAAAAAAACATTTTTAAATTAAACTCTATTAAAGAAATGCTAGTTCAAAAAAGACATAATTGGGCTCTCTAAAACCTGGCAGCTCCCAAACGCCAACAAGTTTTTCTCTTCGCAAGTCTGTTCTCAGCCATTCCAAGAAAGGAACGGAGAAGAACAGAGCTATATCGTTTTGATGACAACCCACTTCTAATCCACAGGATCATATGCCTTTGCACCCTGCTCAAAGGAAACTTGGCCTAGAAAAAAATTAGTTTCATAACAAACCAGCCACTCTGAGAATAGAGGTGAGAAGAGATCGGGTGGAAGAATGTGAGACGTGTTGAGGAGCTGGCGAGCTTTAACTGCCAGTTCATATGCAGCCTCATGACTGCGCACGATGACCGGAGGGACTTGGCTTCTGGTTTCCCAGTCGAACTCCTAATTCAGGGGGAGAAAGGAACAAAATCTGGGAGGTGTGTGGTCCTTCTTCAGATATCAAAAAAATGGGGGGGGATTTTTTTGAGTCACTGAGGCAAATACAATTACTTTGAGGAAAATAGATTACACGAAAGGAAGCACCTGCAGCGGCAGCATCATACTCCTCTAGCATTTATGACGAGCATGGCTTCCAAGACATGCCAAAGTCCCTCTTTTTACAAAGCTTACCACCCAGTACTCAGATGCACGGTTGTCCTGGCAAAGGAAGTTCACAGAGATATAGGACAGAAGAAGGCTGTAAAATTGGGAAGTCACTATGACACAAAACAACACGAAACACATTTTATTTTATTTTTTGCATTCCAGTATAATTAATATATAGGGTTATACTGGTTTCAGGTGCACAACAATTCCATACATCACTGGGTGCTCCTTATGGCAAGCACACTCCTTAATCCCCATCCCCTATTTCACCCGTCCCTACTCTATACACCTCCCCTCTGGTAACCACCAATTTGTTTTATAGAATTAAGAGTCTGGTTTATTGGTTTGTCTCTTTGTTCATTTCACAAAACACACGTTTATATCAATAAAGGTTCTACCCAAGGCATGATCAAAATATGTGTAAGACAGCTGATTATAAGGAGATTTGGAGATTCTGATTTAGGAAATACTAGGACTTAAGACAAATGCCAAAAAAGTTGAAGAAGAAAACCATGTTAGACGGCCAGAGATCATCCAGTCGATTCTCTTTCCCAAGAGCGTGTCTCAGTGGCACTATTCTTTAAGCCTTTTCTTTTATTTCTCCTTCTCCCCCCCCCCACTTTTCTCTTAGTAGTTACCATTTCAAGCAAGCTTCACACCCAAGAACTTACTGCTGTTAATGAAGCAAATGATAGTAATGAAACTCAAGCTGAAAAAAAAAAAACTGTTTTAACTAAGTTCTAATAAAGCTTCTTACAGATTAAAGCCTTACAGGTGAAATGTGCATAATGCTTACTTTTTCATAGTGCTTTGAAGAAATAAGCAAAGATACATGAAAAATTAGTTGCATTCAACCAAACCTTTCCCCTCATCACCCTGTCACCCAACAGGCTACTAAATACACTAGAGAATGATTCTGAGAAACAGAAGACATGCTCCTTTGGTTCCCTTGATTTTCTCTCATTTCTGTGAATTTAATTTTCTGTGCGAGCATGTGTCTGAGCTGGGGCAGACAGATTGGTGCAGGGTTTCTTAAAAACAATTTTTTGCTCCATCAGACACAATATATTCTGCTGAAAGAGAAGAGAGCACTATACCCCAGGGAAAAGAAAGTTTCCCCAAAAGTTTGTTCCCTCCAAACTTTACAAAGGAAGAAGGCGTCCCTCTTGGGTGATTTAATTGTTATGTTTTTTAACTTTGTTCTGGGGAAAATTAAGCAACCATCAGCTGCACTTCATAGACAAATACCACTTTTTGGTAGATAGAACACAAAACTAGGAATCGGAAAACCAAAAAAAGAATCCTGGCACAGCGCTGGGTGATTTCATCTCCACATGCCTGAATTTCCTGTTTGCAAAATGAGATAGAGCTTCCCACTCGTCACTTCTTTCTTGGAGATGCTGTGAGGACTAATAGTCTTCACTCTGGTTTTTTTCTTCCAAGAAGCAGAGATTTTTAATGGTGCAAAAGACGCGTCTTGAGAAGTATGGACAGGGCCATGGAGGCAGGATACGGTGCCACACTTGACAGTTACAATCGAAGGCAAGGCCTGTTCTGTGCTCTTGAGATGCTTGCAACCCAAAGGGGCATCAGACATTGAAAGAGATCATTGAACATGGCAAATGGCAAGATACACAGGGGAACAGGCCAAACTGAGCTGAGTCTTAACAGGTAGGAGATCCCGAAGGTTAAATTCGCAGACTCTAGATCCCAATTCTGAAACCAGACTTTAAGCTGAGTGAACGTGGACAAGTTACTTAACTTCACAGTGTCCCAGTTTCCTTATCTGTAAGGAGATAATAATAGTACCTCCCTCATGGGGATACTGTTTAAAACAGTCAGTGCCTGCCATATAATCAGTGGTGTTGTTAATGTCGTTGATTGTTGGGATGAGTAAGATTATCCAGGCAAGGAAGGAGGGAGGGAGCCGCATGAGCTACGGAGGCCACAAAGAGCCCAAATGATTTGTTGAAACTATAAGAGATATTCTGTCCCTAAAGCATAAAAGACCAGGCAGATAAGGCCAATGTGGGAATTTCATGGAGGTCTTGCTACGAGCTTGACTTTATTTTATAGGCAATGGAGAGCCACTAAATGATTTCAAATAAAAAAGTAACATGGTCAGATTTGTGACTTGGTAAATAATTAAATGAAGATAGTGACAGACTATGGTAGATGGTTTGCAAACGGCCACAACTCTTTTTGCCCCTGTACCCACGCCTCTTTATGTCTTTGGAAGTGTTCCCATAAGAGATTAAATATTTCCCTACCTATTTAATAGGGGTTGGCTTGGGACTTCCTTTACCTAATAAAATGCAACCAAGCTGTACTGCACCAGTTCCAAGCCTCAACTTCAAGAGCTCCTATGTTCTTCTGTTTACTCTCAGGAACCCTGCCCTCCACCACGTGAACAAGCCCACACTAACCTCCTACCTAACAACCTAAATTACCTGAACTACCGACCTCCAGAATCAGGACCTAAATAAGTAGTTGTTGTTTGAATCCATTAAGTTTTTGGAGAGGGATGTTATGTGGCAATAGCTAACTGATACACTCAGTACACAATTTTTCAAATGACTTAATTCAAACACTAGGCCTAGCTTGCCCAAGGCAGCAACCTGGGGCAAACCTCCTTCTCACCAATATCTAATTCAACACCAAAGCTGCTTGTGTGTTTCTCCTAACAGACATGCACATGCCATTGAAAACACAATGAACGTGGTAATTATGACCTATTCTTATTAGCAGGAAGCTGAACATTTTACAGTGAGATTTCATGGTTACTGTCACCCTAGTATTAAAAGCAACTCTTGAAGTAACCTGAGACGGGTATTATTGCATTTCCTAGACAGGTTTTGTGACATCCTTAATCAAGCGATGGGAAGTGGAACTCGAACACAGGACTTTGAGATCTGCCAATTTCTTTTAACTGAATTAGTCTGCTTTCCCAAGAAAACAAACAAAGGTGTCATTTATTCATACCTCTGTTCAACAACGACTTAAGAGTTTCCTGTGTGAGACACGGTGCTGAGTACTGGGAACGGAGTGCTGAACAAGCTAGTCAGAATCCTTGCCTGCGTGGGGTGTTAGTGAGGGACACAGGCGGGTAAACAGACAAGGACTGAACAACGTGGCAAGTGTCAGGACAGCAGGAGAGGGTATTCTCAGAATTTAGGGTCTCAGGGGAAGCTTTCCAAAAGAAGCAACATCCAAACTGAAATCCAAGGAATGACTGGGAACTGGTCAGGCAAAAAGAGAGGGAAAGTGATCCAAGTGAAGAGGAACAGCATATGCAAAGTCATAAAGGTGCTCATGGCTCATTCTTGGAACTGAAAGTAATTACTCAGGTTTATAAGCTGTTCATACAATAGTATGAGTGAGGAGAGGGAAGCTGGAGACAATAGCAGAAATTTGACCTTACAGGATCATAGAATTTGACCAGTATCTTGAAGGCAATTGGAAGTCAAGGAGAATATTTTAAGGAGGGTCATGACATGGTCAGCTTTGCATTTTAGAATAACTCTGGCTAAAATGTACAGATAGAATTGAGAAAGGTATGGAATGAGTAGAGGCTGGGGGGGCAATCTAGGAGGCTATGGCAGTCGTTCAGGTAAAGGGTAGGTGGCCACGAAGATGAGGAAAAATGAACAGAACTAAACTTTGTTAAGGAGAGGGGCGCCTGGGTGGTTCAGTCAGTTAAGAGTCTGCCTTTGGCTCAGGTCATGATCTCAGGGTCCTGGGTTCAAGCCCCACGTCAGGCTCCCTGCTCAGCAGGGAGTCTGCTTCTCCCTCTGCTTCTGCTGCTCCCTCTGCTTGTGTTCTCTCTGTCTTTCTCTCTCAAATAAATAAAATCTTAAAAAAAAAAAAAAAAAAACTTTGTTAAGGAGCTAGACACAAGAAGCTTCGGTATTTAACTAGATATTGGCGAGAGAGAGGTCTACCCCAGGATGCTGCCTTGGGCAGGTTAGTGAGTGGTAGTGCTGCTCACTGGCTCACTCAAATAGGGGACACTGGAGAGGAACTGTGTGGGAGGAGGAAAGATCAACTCCAGTTTTAGGCATATCGAGTATGTTGTTCCTGTGGGCCCGTGTCCGGCAGGCAGTTGAGGAAAACAGGGATGTGAAGAAGGGTAAATTTGATCTCTGTGGTCTCTTGAAGAACTGTGGCCACTTTGCCACAACTAGATTCAGCTACAGCCTGGAACGACAGCTTAGCAGCAACAGTCTATATGGGATGTGGCTTGGTCCACCGGGGCAAGCAATTTGATGAGCAGCTTCTAGAGGGCTCACACCTCAGGATCAAAGCTGGGTATCTGCAGTAAGTGATGGCAAGCTACTCGCCTTAAACCTTCTACTTTGGCAAATGCACGGGAGTGCATGGTGTGTAGAGACTAGCAGTTTTATGTACTGGTCCCTGAAAGAAGGCAGCAATCTTATCAGGTTACCCCTGTCTCTCTCCACCATATAAACGCGGATCATCTACAAGGTACACTAACTCATGAAAACATCTCTGTGATGTCAGTAAAACAGACAGTACAATCCCTCATCTCACACGGGAAGACACTAAAACTCCTAGTAACTTGCCAGGTCCCATATTAGTAAGTGGCAGAGCGGGGATACTAGAATTGCAGGTCCCATTCTCTAAACATGGTGCTCCTTTCATTTAAAAGGAGGGAAAAATCAATAACACGTAACATATTAACTAAAGGTAATGAGCAGAATTAAGATAACTTTATAATTTCAGGTCTGGGAGACTTGAACACGGGCGATGTCTCCAGCCAAAATTGAAAACTTGAAGATGGAAAAAGTTTGACCAAGAATAGGACTTCAGTTTTGGACTGAAATTACTGGGCAGAGAGAGACCAGGCCATCTCTAACTAGGCCAGCTCTTGTCTCTCTGTAGCTTAAATTAAGGCCCATTCTTTGGATAAGCAGGATGGAAGCTGGAGCTTTTCAGGAAATCATCTCCTCAAACACTCCCACATACACAGTCTCTTAATTAAGGGGACAATTTAAAATGGACCACAGTATATTGTAAAGGCAAATCAGGTTGATACAATTAAGAAAAAATAAGGATATTACCTCAGACAGTTAACCCCGGCTCTCAATATAGCTCCCAAGCACGACTTAGAATACATTTACTGGATTTCCAGTTTACCCACAAGGAAAAAGGCAGCATTTCTACTCACTTATCGAGAAGTATATGTGTCTTAACTGATAAATGTGTTTAGATGAAAGAAGCCAAAAAAGGTTTTATTTATTAGAAAATACCATAACTAGTGCATTTCAGGCTATATTTTTTCTTAGTACCTTTCTGGCATTTTCTCTGAAGGTCATGGAGATGACCGAGTGCAAAGAGGTTCACAGTATTTGGGGTTATTTATGCAACATGTTGTGGACAACAATTTAAGCTTGACCAGTGTGATCACTGTGGAATGAGCCCTGGCTAAGTGGTAGGGATTAATCTGCCAGGAGACAGTCTTCAATAAATTATTTGGTAGGATTTTTTTTTCCTTTTCCTGATTTAAAACATTTTCTTCCAATAAATAATCGAGTTGTACACTGGAAAACGAAAATGACTGACCTCCTCAGAAAGTAAAAGAAAGTCTGAAAATGGAAACTGGAGAGTTTTCCCTTCTAGTATCCACTGAGTGAGAAAATATACTTATTTATTTGAAATACCAGCAAATGGGCTCCCATGTAATGAAATATTTATTGAAATTGCCACTTTGGCCCTCTACAGTTGCTGATAGGGTTTAACGAGAGTCAGGTAAGGAAGCCAGAGTGAAGGTATGTCTATTTATTTATTTATGGTCCAAGCAGCTTCAACTATACGGCTTACATTGGGAAATCATACGAGCAGGGCCATACATGACTGACAATAACAGTTATTTTCCATTTTCATTGAATCGTTTGCCACAACTCAGGAAAAATCAATCTTAAAGGATTTCTATATTTACTCAGTTCAGTATTTAACCCTTTACTCTGTGGAGATATATTTACATTGGTTTTAGTTAAAGTGCACAATGCTAAGTACTTATTCAACATTTTTTTCAGAATTCTATCATCAATGTCTTGTCTTTTTTGTTACTAGTTTTTGCCTGTTTACCTATTTGTTTCTCTGGCCTTTCTACACTTTGAGAATTGGTTTTATTTCACAAACTCAAGCTAAGGCTAGTTTCCATTTCTTCTTGCTTTGGTCAAGATGTATCTGTTCAAATTAAGACCATGCCTGTTCAAATTGTAACAATTACCCTGTGAAAGCAATTTCAAAACAATTCTTAAAATAAAACATCTGTATGAGCTATACTCAGAAAGAATGAGAAGTGTCTAGCATTCTAAAATCATATATACCAAATAAAGACATTCTGGGGAGACAAGGGGCATCTCGGTTCTTCAGAGAACACTGGGTGATATTGGGGCTGTGTGAATGTTCATGAAGTTCATCATGATTTATTGAGAGAGCTTGAGAAAGTCCCTAACCGGAGGTTGCAAGAAATAGTCTCCAGCATTACTTAAAAAGCATTCCAACATGTTTACTTTTGCTATTTCTGGATTTTAGAAAGCTAATAAATTAAGAGAACGATAGAACTTCAAAGTATAAGTAGCCTTAGAGACATCTAATCAAAGCGCCTCAATTTATGAATAAGGAAACTGGGATCCAGAAGCATTAAGTGAATTGAACAAAGGCAGGCAGATAGCAGAGGAGCAGGAATTAGAAATCAGGTCTCTTCACTCCTAATTCCGTGTTTATTCAACAATTTCAAATAATTACACCGTGATCAGCACACACATACACACACACACATCCACATATGCTAGGAAAGCCAGCTATATTCATGAGTCTAATAAAGTTTTCAAAGAGCACAAATGATTTGAGCAAGCTCCCAACTCATGACCTCCATATGTGTTTCAAAGGATGTAGTGGATGCCATGGTGCGTTGCCCAGATCCACCCTCCAAGACTAGTCCCTAATTCCCCCAGCTTCTGGAAGTGTTGGCAGTCAATATTCTCAACAGAATCTCCAACTAGACTTGCTTTGGCTGAAGAGGGTCCAAGATTAGACTTTGCATTGAGTGATGAGTAGTGCCAAGGTATAAAAGCCCAGCCCCCTTACACCAATTGGGGAGTGTTCCCAGCTCCCAAGCTCCTCTTGGGTTCAGCTTATGCTCCTGCGGTCACTACACTACAGTTCAACTTCTTCTCCCCTGTCCTGCTTCCTTCACGCTCCCCCCCCCACACACAGATGTTGATCTTGAGAGCTTTACACCCCAAAATTCTGCCTGTCTGCAAATCTTCATCTAGAGGCTGCCTCCCAGAGACTCCAACTAGAGACCTACAGTGCCTTGGTTAAGAGGGTGGGCTCTAGAACCATACTAGGTTTGAATCCGAGCCACACTACTTTCCAGCTGTGTTCCCTTGGGCAAGTTACTCTTTAAATATCTTTTTCATCAGTTTAAAAAATAATAATAATATTAGAACCTACCACATAGAGTGAGTACGTATTATATGAGATAATCCATGTTGAAGTCGTAGTGTAGTGCTTGGCACAGACTAATTGGCAGTATCAGTCAGGATGCTAAAGGAAACAGATGGCACATTCAAAATAAAGGACTATTTACAGGGGTGTGGGCAGAGCTAAAAGAACCAATAAGGAATGGCGAGGCATCCAGGGACTAGCAACAGTGGGAAGCCAATACCAGCCCCAGGCCTGACAAGGGCAAGTAGTCAAAACAATGTTACAGATGTACAATGTGATGTACACAGCCTGGAGAGGCCTGAAGCTGGGCAAGAGGCAACCTCTGACAGATGCGAAGCAGGAGAGGAGCTCCTCCCTGCCAGACCATGGCCAGGGAGTCCATGGGAGTTCTTTCACCTCCCACCCTCTGATTTTCTGTTTGTCCACTACTAGTCAACCACAACCAGAAGACAGATGGCAAGAGATGCCAGAAAAATCAGCATGTTGAGACCAGCACTCTCACCCTCTCCCTGCCCACATATGCAGCAAAGAAGTGCAGACATGGACCTAGAGAGACTGATAACAGCCAGCACTGGACTCCTCAAATATTAGCTATTATTCCAATTACTGAAACTTCTGGAATACCTGGTATTTGGAATCTTGCTGTTTATAAAAACTCAAGCTAATCTGAAATGTGACTATAACAGAATTGGATTCTTTAAAAAAAAAAAAAAAAATCAACTCACCCAACCAGCCCAACAAGTGTATTAGTACAATATTGGGCACACAGTAGGTTCTTAATATATGTTAACTGATGAACTGACTAACTGATTTAACATAAACTTAACATAAATTTAACATAAAATTTTCTTTAATACAAAAAGTAAAGATAACCCTTTGGGAGATATGATTTGACTTCAACATTCTCAACATATTTACAAGTTACTGAAGAATTTTAGAATTGTCAGGGGTTACATTCACTGCATTTCTCAAAATTATCAAATAAAGTCAAGTTTGGATTGGTATTATCTCTCACCAAGAGAATGAAAGGTTGCAAGAATAAAATTCTACATACAAACAAGATACAAGACAATAATCCCTCTCAATAAAATGATTTTATTAAAGGTATTAAACTAAATTCCACTGATTTCAAGTCCTTCTTTCATCCAATTTTAAATATTCAAAGGATATTTCAAGGAATGGACAAGAGAATTACTCTTTCTCGCATGTAGGAAGAAGAGTAAATAGGCACTGGGGCTAGCTGTGTAACTTCGGATAACCACCTAACCTTTCTGAGTTTCAACTTTCTCTTCTGCAAGCCGGAAGGAAGGAAGGAAGGAAGGAAGGAAGGAAGGAAGGAAGGGAGGGAGGGAGGGAGGGAGGGAGGGAGGGAGGGAGGGAGGGAGGAAGGGAGGGAGGGAGGAAGGAAAAGAAAAAAAAAAGAAAAGAAAAAAGAGAAGGAAGGAAGGAAAGGGAGGGAGGAAAGGAGGGAGGGGAGGAGGAAGGAAACAGAGAAAGGAAGAAAGATTTTCTACTTAAAGGGACAAAATGCTGTAAGCTGGGTCATATCAAGTACACAGAAGTGGTGGTGTAATTACCCATCTCAATACATATATGCTTATGTGCACACATACACCTGCCAGGGGCTTCCTGTTCACCATCAAGGGAGCTTGGGGATTGCCATTCAAGAGTGACTTGCCCCACTTCCATAGGGACAATAAAAAAAGTTCAAGAGATCCCAGAAGGGTCCAACTTCCTGATGCCAGACTCTGAACTCTTCCCACGCGTGGAGGCAAGGCCTTCACCAAAGCACTCAACCAGGAGTTCTCACCCTGAGATGGTTGTCTTTGAAACTCCCCGAAAAACGGATGAAAAAAAAGGTATTGTTCAGGGGAGATAGTCTGCTGATCACAGGAGATCCTCGAAGAAGTATGTGACCCAAGGAAAGATAAGGATCCCGAGCCCTAGGAATCCTACCCAAGCAATCTTGGTAACCACATCCCAGCTGCTGGCCACTGCTCACCTGGAGGGAAGGAGCTCACATTCCCTCAAGTAACCTACCCACATTCCACATTCCCTTCAGGAGGGTAGAGAATGGGGAGCTTTTATCCATGAGTATTATGGCTTTACTTCCTAAAGCTTGAATATCCATTTACATAATTCCTTTGTCAGCATATGTGGTGAGTTCTCATGGCCCAATGTCCCTTTTTATTATTATTTTACATTTTGCTGAGGCAAATCTTTGATTGCCCGAAGGGGTGCCCACAAGCTTTATGCAGTGGAGGTTTTAAGACATAGATAAATAGTTATGAAAATCTCAATCCTAGGAATTAAATGCACTATTTTCATGTTTTGAAAACATAAAGTGCTTCATTAATAGTTTTAAGGTTTGTAAACTATCTAGCCTGTTTTTTAATTCAAGTATAGTTAACTGGATGTTTCCACAATCTTGACAAGCATGTTTCATTAGAATTTAAATTCTTAGTTTGGGATTTTTTTTTAGGTAAAGTCAAGCGAAACGTCTCTTTAATTTGATTAGTGTAATGATAATAATGTCATTTAATTATTTAACCAGCACTTAGATGGCACTGCTTTGTGCCAGGGACTCTTCCAACAGATTTATAGCTATTAAGTTTCTTTAATCCTTATACTAATCCTACAAGATAGGTAATATTATTATCCCCATTTTACAGATGAGAAAACAGAAACAGAGAGATAGTGGTTAAACAATCTACCCAAAGCCATACAGCTAATAAGTGGCAGAGCCAGGATGCAAATTCAGACAGAAACAGTAATAGCAGCCACAGTAAAATGAAAAACACCTAATAGTTACTGACTACAGTACTCGGCACCAGATACTGGGTTCAGTGTTTTCCCTGAATTACCTAATTTAGTCCTCACTATAACAATATTATGTAGGTACTAATTTTAGCCCACCTGACAAGCGAGCATGCCCAGAGATGTGTAGTAAATTGCCCAAGACCACTCAGTTCATAAGGGGCAGAGGCCAGACTCAACCCAGGTGAGCTGACTCTCCAGCCAGGGCTTATAATGACACTGTTACAGAGATCTCAGGAAAGGGGGTTGCCAGGCAGCACAGTGCAGACGTTTGATAAGAGAATCAACAGCCCCTCGCTGTAAGCTTCCGTTAGCTTTTCATACTAACTGGAAAGGCTGCTGATGTTCGATCCTTTGGCTTGCACCGTCGGAGCTGCGGGCTCCCCTCTCCTCCCACATGTTATCCCAAGCATACCAGTGTCTTCTAGCTGCCATCCCAGACACTGTTTCAAGCCTCCCTCAGATGGACTTCAGAAAGAGTGGTTGGAGGAATCTAGTGTGCGGTGTTCAGATATCCTGTCCGCTGGCTGTGGGAATCAGAGGCGGCAAAAAGTTCCAGCCACGGCCTCTCTGCTCCTGCCCTGCAGCTGGCGTCCTCCACCCCCACCTACAGAATCCCCGCAGGTCCTCCCCACTGGAGACTGCTGTTAATCTGGTCTCCTGGCCCTGGGGGATGAGAATCTGGGCCAAGGTATGTGACAACAGAAGAGCAGAAGTCAGCAATGCAAACAATAAAAATGCATTTCAAAACCTCGTGCCTTACAAAGCTGCGGCACATATGCATCGTATCACACGGGCACTTCCTATGGGAATTACTGGAAACTGAAACTGGTTCGAAGTCATATTTGGTACTTTTGAGTTTTTGTATTTACCTTTGTCTCATTATTATTATTATGTATTGCATTTCCTATAACTGTTTTAAATTTATATTTGAGCTTTTTCTGCTTACTTAGCAACACTGAGACTTTCTCAAAACATATTTAATTCTACCAGAATGTTATTTTATTTCATTTTATTTTATCTTAAAGATTTTATCTATTTATTTGAGAGAGAGAAAGAGCACAAGCAAGGGAAGGGCAGAGGGAGAAGCGACTCCCCCCGTTGAGCAGGGAGCCCCACATGAGGCTCCATCCCAGGATTCCGGGATCATGACCTGAGCCAAAGGCAGAGGCTTACTTAACCCAGTGAGCCACCCAGGCAGCCTTCTACCAGTATATTTTAAAGGACAAAATTATCAGGTGCCTGGGTGGCTCAGTCGGTTAAGAGTCGGACTTTTGGTTTCAGCTCAGGTCATGATCTCAGGATTGTGAGATGGAGCCCCTTGTTGGGCTCCCCACTCAGTGGTGAGTCTGCTTGAGATTCTCCCTCTTCCCCTTCCCCCACATGCTCATGCTTTCTCTCTCTCTCAAATAAATAAATGAATCGTTAAAAAAATCAATTAAAAAAATAAAGGACAAAATTATCATCTTGCCATAAATATTGATAGCTTTGCCCTCAATTAGATGGAACCAGAGACTTGTCTTAAATATGATTATAGAACTAAGCACCCAGAGTCATGAGCTTCTCCAATATATACCTATTGTATGTTGAAGCCCCAATCCCCAGTGTGATGATATTAGGAGATGGGGCCTTGGAGAGTTAATTAAGTTTAAGTTAGGTGATGAGGTTGAGGCCTTCATGACTGGATTAGTGACCTTGTAAAGAGAGACACCAGAAAGCTTGTGCACTCTCTGCTTCCAAACAAAGAAGAAGTTATGTAAGCAAACGAGATGGCAGCTGTCTTCAACCCAGGAAGGAAGATCTCACCAGAACCCAACCATGTTGGCACCCTGATCATGGACTCCTGGCCTCTAGAACAGTGAGAAAATAAATGGTGTTTAAGCCACTGGTCCATGGTATTTTGTTATAGCAGCCCAAGCTAAAACAGACTTACGTATACAGACACACAATATATATTATGTATAGACACATAATGTTGACAATATAGATGATATTGATTCCCATGTATCTGAAAGAAGAAAGTTGCTCTTGCATCAGTAGTAAATAAATAAATAAGAAGAGAGGTCCAGAAGAGATCATCTAACACCTGAAGGCATTTTAGCAACAGAAACTTTAAAAAT
This sequence comes from Ursus arctos, assembly GCF_023065955.2. NCBI lineage: Eukaryota > Metazoa > Chordata > Mammalia > Carnivora > Ursidae > Ursus > Ursus arctos. The sequence continues at coordinate 74,235,968 of NW_026623067.1, forward strand.
AAAAAATTTTCCCAGGGATAGGTTGTGATCAGGGTCTGAAATAAGGTAGCAAGTCTAACTGAAGCAACCTCAGAAATTTGCTCGACAGAGATGGTAGAAAAAGAAACTTTCCAAGGAACCGTTGCTAATGGCCACAAAAGGATAGCACAGATGATGGAGGGGAGGATAATGCCCTTTGCTTAGCACCCCCACTCTGCAGTTAGGGAACATGTAAGCACCCAGAGCGGAAGAAGTAGATCCAAATTTGCTTTTGACAAATTGGCCTTTCGTGCCCTTACTGCGGCTGCTCTGGCGCTGGAGGGCATGGTTTGTGTGGGAGAGCAGAGCCAAAGTCTCAGTCTACTGAGCCCTTCAGTGAGTTAAATGTCTCAGTTGAGAGGTATTCTTACCTTCTGGAACAAGTATCAATGCTAGAAAAGATGGAGAACAAACTCCATGAGCAGTTCCAAGAGAAATATGTCTACAGAACCACAAAAACAACAAAAGGGAAATTTGCCAAGAACAAAACAGACATTTCATTCAGTAATTTTGCTGTTACAGTGCTTAAACACTGAGATTTTTAAGACTGCTATTAGATCTCCCAAAGCCTTTTGCAAAATCGGAGATATTCACTTCAAATTCTCTATATTAGCCAAGTGTGAGCAAGAAAAGTGACGGTTCAAGGCAAGGAAAGGTTAGGAAGAAAATTCATGATGCATGTACTAACTCGGCCAACTTTAATAGGGGCAGATACAATTCCAATCTTTAAATTTATGGAGGCTTTCCTACACTTTATCTTTGAAAGCTATTTTTTTATATTTTATCTTAAAGTTTAATAACAAAAGTATCAATTCTGTTTCTATCCTAGAACTCAAATGGCCAAGACAAATGTAGCCTACTGAATCCATCAAAGCTGAGGAAGCTCACAGAATTGCTGATCTTCAGGGTTGCTACATAAGACTGATTGAGAAGTCAGCCAGACTGCAGAAGAAGACTTCAGATTTTCTGGGGAATTAGTCTTTGCCATTGAATGATTCAAACACTGGGTGAAAGGGAAAACTCACACCAATATTTCCCTAATTTTTTTTGTGCTGTATTTCATAAATTCTTAGCATTCAGCATAGATGTTTCTGGATGATAAAATAGAAGTAGATTTCTACCTACATGGGCTCAGTGGATGATTTTCTAAATTCCCATGGGTGTTGGGGTTTTTTCCTATGGAGTTAAAATAATTAATGCAAAAGACATGCGGCATTTCTGAGCTTTAAAAATTGGAAGTTGGCTTATATCATGATTTTTGGAGCTATTTAATCCAAGAAAAAGCTGGGGTCCTTCCTCCTCAATGGACTTTTTTTATCAAGCTGGGTGGAGTAAGATGAATCAGTGCCAAACTGCAAGAAGTTTTCGATAACACCTACTGCCTACTATGTATCAGAGACATTGGTCTAAATGTTCTGCATTACCGGTCAATAATCCCTTACTCATAATTCTAAAATCCAAAGATCTTTGAAAACCAGATTTTTTTTTATAATTCAATTGGCAGCAAAACGACCAAACTCATTTGGCAGCAACATCTGATTCTGATTTTTAGCTGCAAAAGATGTTAATGTTTACTAATTGGTGCCCCAGATTCCATTGGGTATATTATGTAATATATGGCATATCACATAATATTTGAATATGAATAGAAGTTGGCTCTAAAGGCACAGGATCAAATGACTATTGCCCATGAGGTTGGGAGTAAAAATGTCAAGTAACAGATTAAGGGTCAATCTGAAAAGACTTAATGGATAATTAAGAAGTCAAACTTTAACAAAATGATTTTTCTACATTTGGTTACAAAACAATTATTGGGGCGCCTGGGTGGCTCAGTCATTAAGTGTCTGCCTTCAGCTCAGGGCGTGATCCCGGCGGTCTGGGATCGAGCCCCACATCAGGCTCCTCCGCTGGAAGCCTGCCTCTTCCTCTCCCACTCCCCCTGCTTGTGTTCCCTCTCTCACTGGCTGTCTCTATCTCTGTCAAATAAAAAAATAAAAATCTTTAAAAAAAAAAAAAACAATTATTTATTAAGGACTTCCTATGTGCCAAGTAAGGTCAATAGGGAATGTAAGCCTGCAGAGAAGAAGGAGTATGTTTTGTTCTATTAATATTTTTCTTTAAAAAAAAGAAATTCAAGCAATATAAATAAAGGATCTTAAACTTGAATACAACCAACCAATTGTACATGAGGCGGGAAGAGGGCTGGCTTAGCAGCGTGTGCAAAAAAGGACTTAGAGGCTTTAGTTAACAGGAAGTTCTGGAAGTCAACAAGATGAGGTGACTTTCAGAAAAGGCTAATTGAATCTTAGTTGGCATAAACCTCACTGATCAGATCAGCTTGGGATGTTTTTTAAACTTTCAGCCATCACTTTAAGAGGGATATAAATCAACTAAATTATGTACAGAAGACAGAGCAGTAAAGACACTCAATATTATGTCCCATAAGCAACAACAGAAAAGCCTGGGAATCTTTAACCTGGAGAATATAAAGGGTAAGAAGGTAAACACACACACACACACTTCAAATAACTTAAGAAATGTGTACGGGGTTGTCAACTATGGCCTTCCAGCCACTCCACACTCTAAAGAGATATTGCCTGTACCGAAGTCCTGCATCCTAGGTACCCATGTGGTGGCCGTGCTTTGTAGCACACAACCCATTCGGGGGTGGGGGGGTGGGGGTGATTGGACTGGTAGTTGACATATGACTATGACTCAAAAAGCCAGTCCACAAACCAGCATACCTACACCAGCACTTGGAGTAAAACCTGACTCTCCCTAAATGGAATTTGTATTGGAAAACACAGACAGACTGAACCAGTTAGTAATGGAGGCAGAAGCTAAAAGGAAGCCAGCGGACAGAGATGGCCCACAGCAAACCAAGACCATGCATAAACTTAAATGATGACAGAACAAAACACTTTGTAAGCAGAGAAACCTCAGCAGCAGAGAGAAGAAAACAGAGCAAACTTCAGAAGGCAGCCAAGGTGCTGAGAGGGAAACAGAGAAAACAGGAGAGAGAGAAGGAGAAAATCCAGTCCTTGAGAGCTGGTACGATTACTGCCTGCTTCTCTCTCTCTCTCTTTTCCATTCTATTTGAGTCCTTATAATAAATTCACTTTTTCTTATGGTAACACATGTAAGTTTTCACTCTTGTAAATAAAATAAAAACTGCTCTGAGAAAAATTAATTAAACCAATTTTCTAGATTCTTGAGGGGTAAACACCAATTGGTGGAAGATTCAGAGAGATTGGTTTCTTTCTAGTAGTCCGTAAATGTGAAATGGCTGCCTCAAGAAACAGAGACTTGTCTGCCACAGAGAAGTCCAAGCACAAGCTGCTAGCCAGGTGGCAGGGACCCAAGTCCAGGATGAAATGCCTGACTGAACAACCTTCACACCCCTTCCAGTCCTGAGACTACATCCTCTAACACTACGTGGAAAATTCTATCTCTTGAGATAATAGCAATGACCTTCATAATCTAAGAAAAGCACAGCCTTCTAAAATAGAATTTTGCCTTTTGTTTTTTGGTTAGAATATTTTTCTGTTCCCTGCTTTGCCATCTTGAGCTTCTTTTCTTTCCAATAGGAAACTGACAAGCCCAACTACAATTTTAAGTTCAGTAAATAACGTCTTAAGTGTTTTGGGTTTTGAGAAAAGAAACAGGTCATTTTGGCACTGACATTTTTTTCCATTCGTTTTTAAATTCACGTGTATTTTTTTAGTAAATTTAGTGCATATGATTTTGATTTATTTACACTTAGCTCCCTAAAATGTGTGGTTAGCAATCTGATGACGATGCACCTTTTAATTAGTCTGTCTCAGAACCAGAAAGTCATGTGTTGCCAACATGACCAGAGTGAAATCCAGATGACACAAATTTGGATACAAATCGAAGCAGCCATAAAATTCAAGACCATTCTAAACTTGGCGATAAAAGTTCTCTTGTTCCCAAAAGTTACAGACAAAACAAGTTCCAAGTATAAAGTGCTTCACAAATTTTTCATGCAAACATGTGGTGCGCAGATAAATGGCACTGGAACAGCTGCCTCTCTCATTGCTCTGCTACCATGATTACTTTGTGATCAACTTGTGATTAGAGGGGGTTGCTGCTTTGCATGAGGTTGTGTCTGCATCCCCAAAGAACCTGGAACCTAGTCAAGAAAGCCAGTCAACCAGTTGCTTAGCAAAGTGTAAACCAAACCACTTGCAGTGGATAGAATGTTTCTCATTCGTAGAATTAGATAATGTTAAGTGTGGTAGGAACCTTAGAAATAATCTTGGCCAATCCTTCACTTCAGTAATGTGTTTTAAATGGTTGTTTTGACATTCTATGTACATAACCTTTAAAATTCAAATGACATTGGTCCAGGCATGAGTTTAATTTAGTTAAAACTCAAAGCACATATGGAGCAGAGAGAACATTTTCTAGGGAAACCTAGAGAATTGTTTGATGGGTCCTTTTTTTTTTTTTTTCCTTTCTTTTTATCCTTGAGACCCACAACGTGAAAATAGGTGTCCTCCTTTAAATGTGTTAGAAAGAGTGATAACACTACCAGGATATATAAAATGTATATTTTATATAAAATTTGTGTTGATAAAGATTCTAAACCTGTTTCAACATATCTATATGTGCCAATTTTCTGCAAGCCAACATTTCATAAATCATATTCAAAACAAATACCAAAAATACATGACTTACATAATTAAACACTGATGTATTAAATTTACACATGGGCATACTCTTTCAAATTTAAAGATATTTATCTATGCCAGGGTCTGTGTATTCGGCAATGGCTGGGGGAAAAAATGAATCCTTAACAAGAAGTCTTTTTCTTAATGAGTTCATTGGTTAAAAGTTTGAGGCCACTGCCCTCATGTCCCCTTGGGCACCCTTGCCAAGTTAAGAGACATGGGCCTAAGGTAGTCCTCCTTACTGATCGTTCTCTCCCCCAGAAGTCTCTGATTATCTCTCCCCCATTTGAAGCTTTAGACTTTGCTCACTGAGTTTCTTCTAACTACTGAGATTAAGGATGGCCCATCAGGATTGAAGAACAATTATTCTGACCACCCACTCACCAAAGAATCTCTTTCATTATCTGTCACTCACCGTCCTTCTGAAAAATAGGATTGATCCTCATCATATAACAAAGAAGAAGCACAATCTCAAAAGATTCAATGGTTCTTGGGACCTCTTTGTTCTTTTCTGTAGTTTAAAAATGTATTTCGTATTTAAAATCCCTTCCTCAGGAAACTCATTCTCCCAAAACCACTAGTCTTCTGCTCCATCTACCCAAACCCCGCCCCATACTTCAGGACCCTACTCAAGTCTCACCTTCTCCAGGAACCCTTCCCTGACCCTCCAGTCCTCTGTGCTCTGCCCCTGCTTTGAACCTCTAATGTGCATACTGTCCCACCCAGTTTAGGCCCAGGTTGTATATAAGCTTAGATTCACTTGAATTGTTTCATATATTAGTTTTCTCTTTCTAACTAGAGACTCCTAGGAGGAGAGAATTATGCTTTATACTATTTTTACATTCCTACAGTGATCAGTAGATTGCAGAACCCAGAGAGGGTGTCAAATACATATGAGTTAATAGATTGATAAATATTACAGTTCATTTCCACTTCGCAAATGATAATAAAGCAATGTTTCTGCAACTAGCTAGAGCAGATTCATTTCCTCTAAAATTACCATTTATAAAATGCTATAAATAAACTTTGCAATAAAAATCATCCCTTCTCATACATTGGTTTAGCTCACAAGCATATAAGGTGCTGATCCCTGCCTTCCAGGAACTCACATTCTCATGAGAGAAAGGCATGTCAATAAATTAAGAGGCAATGTGAAAAATGCTCCCAAAGAGCAAGGTCTACCACACAAAAGGCCAGAGAGAAAGGAGTACTCCCAGAGGTCTCTAATCAGACTCTACAATCTAATAAGTAACGTCCCACACAACTTTCTAGATACAAATCTGGAACTTTTTCTTCCATTTGCCCTCACTGTATAAATAACCAGTGTACTTTAAAACAGTAAGATTTATCATTTGTATTGAAGTTCACAGCAAAATAGAAAGTGGAGATAAGAAATAACTTAGAAACAAAAAAAATTCATAACGTAAATGTATTTGAGGAATGTAAATTTGGAAAAATATAGAATGTAAAGTCATATTAATGAAAGCATAGTTTTTTATTAAAAACAAAAGCCGTACTCACCTGCAGCATCTGTCTACTTCAATCATGTGATTTACTGTGGTTTTGCTTTTTCATGCTTGTGCAATTCCTTGTACATATGCCTGGGGCCTGGCATAGGTTCAACTGGCTTTTATTCAGGCCTATCTCTTGGTAAAAATTAGTTTAAGATAAAAACACTGTTTTTACTTATTTTGCAATCTTAATGTCACATGACAATGTCAAGATCTTGCTGCAGACCAGCGTACACATCAAATGTGTGTCTCAAAAATTTTTGAGCTTATTGTGAACGCTCTTTCTCACATCTCCCTTTTATAGTCCAGGATTTTATCATCTTTGTTAGCTTTGTTTAAAAATATAACAATTAGATTTTGTTTTCTTCCAGAAGAAAGTGGAATATAGCTGTGACATAACTGACTCACACACATTTACTCTTATTTGTACCATAGTTAATGTTAAATTATTTACTGCAAGTTTGTATTTTTTGATTTCTATTGTCATTTGTAGATAAATTTTAGAACCATTTTAAATGCAGTAATGCTAATTTTAAAGGTATTATTAAATATGTGAGCATTTACACTAAAAATAAAAACAAGTTCAGCTGATAAGTAGCGGCTGGTAGCAGGGGAGAGTCGTAAGACTTACAGATCTGGAAAAGAAATGTGAAATAGCAACTTTAATAAAAAGTGCTCCAAAGTAGAAGACAGGTATCAGATCTAGAGGGGGAAAAGGTAAATGGGTATCATCTTTTCCTGAGTTTTCTAAATTGTTTGATAAAGCAAAGAATTATAACATTGTCTAATGTGGTTCTAAATGTGTCTACAGGAAATATTTAAGACAATCACACTACAGAGAAAAATAGGAATGGCTACTTAATATTAGACAAAGTAGACTTCACAGCAAAGAAAATTACTAGAGACACTGAGGAATATTATGTAATAATAAAGGGTCAATCACCAAAAAGATATAATAATACTAAATGTGCATTTACCAAACAACAAAGCTACAAAATATGTAAAATAAAAACCAGTGGAACTAAATGAAGAAATAGACAAATCCACAAATGTATTGGATAGTTCAACACCTCTCTTGAATAACCGATTGAACTAGACAGAAAAGCAACAAGGACATAGAAGAGTCAACAATACCATCAACCAACAGGATCTAATTGACATTTGTTAAACACACATTCTTTTTAGGAGCTTGTGGATTATATACTAAGATAGTCCCTATTGTGTTCCTGTAAAACAGACTTCAACAAATGGAAAACAAATGAAATCATTTAGAGTATGTTCTCTCACCATAATGGACTCAAACTAGAAATCAATAAGAGAAATAAAACAGGAAAATTTTGAAAACACTTTGAACGCAGCAACATACTTGTAAATAATCCATGGATCAAAGAGGAAGTCTCAAGGTAAGACAAAAATTATACTGAACTGAATGCCAATGAAAATACAACATATCAACATTTGTGGGACACAATGTGCTGAGAGGGAAATTTATGCACTAAATTCACATATTAGAAAAAAGTAAAAATCTCAAACAATAATTAAAGCTATTGCCTTAAGAACCTTGAAAAAGAAGAGAAAAACAAACCCAAATCAAGCAAAATGACATATTAAAGATAAGAGGAAATGAATAAAACTGAAAACAATAAACAATAAAGAAAACCAATGAAACAAAGAGCTGTTTCTTAGAAAACAGCTATAATATTGACATCCGTCTAGCAAGATTGACAAAAAAAGATGTAAATTACCAATATCAGGAATGAAAGGAGATATCACTATAGACTCTGATAACATCAAAAGGATAAGAGAATATACTATGAACAACTCTACAGAAGTTGACAACTTTGATGAAATTGACCAATTCCTCAAAAAACACAAACTACTACAGCTAATCCTACATGAAACAGATAGTTTGAATGGTCCTACATCTACTAAGGAATTTAAATTTGTAACTTAAAAACTACCCTGATCAGTCCTCCAAGCCCAGAGGGAGAACTGGAGAATTCTGCCAAACCTTTAAGTAAGAATTAACACCAATTCTACAAAATCTCTGCCAAAAAATACAAGAGGAAGGAACACTTACTGATTCACTGTATGAAGTTAGTATCACTCTGATACCAAAACCAAGTAAAGAAAGTAAAATCAAAGAAAACTACAGGTTAATATCCCTTGTAAATATAGATGTAAAAATCCCTCACAAAATTTTAGCAAGTGTAATTCAGCAACATATAAAAATAATTATATGCCATGACCAAGTAGGACTTATTCCAGAGGTACAATGCTTGTTCAATATTTGAAAATCAATCCATGTAATATACCATATTAACAAGCTAAAGAAAAATTCATGGGATCATTTCAATTGAAGCAGAAAAGTCATTTGACACAATTCAACACCCACTTGTAATAAAAACTGTCCGAAAAAAAAAAACAAATAGACATAAACTTCCTCAACTTGATAAAAAGCAGCTATGAAAACCTACAGCTAACATGCTTTTTAAAAAGCTGAATAGTATTCCCCTAAAATTGGGAACAAGGCAAGGCATGTCTCCTCTCACCATCTTTATTCAAAAGATGCTGGAAATTCTACCCACTGCAATCAGGCCAGAAAAGAAAAGAAAAAGCATATAGATAAGAAAGGAAGAAGTAAAAATGTCTTATCTGCAGATGACATGATTGTCTATATAGAAAACCCTAACAAATCTTTAAAAACAGTAACACCAACAACAAACTCCTAAAAGTAATAAATGAGTTCAGAAAGATTGCAGGACACAAGTAAACATGAAAAAATGATTATATTACTACATGTTAGTAATCCTTACACGGACACTGAAATTAGAAATGTAATACTACTTACAGCTACTCAAAAAAAAGTAAATACTGAGGTGTAAATCTAACAACACATGCATAGGTCTTGTATGCTAAAAATCACACAACACCCATCAAAGGAGAGCTAAATAAATGGAGAGACTTTCCACGTTCATAGATCGGAAAGCCAACAGAGTAAGGATGTCAATTCTCTCCAAATGTATTCCTATAAAAATCCCAGCAATATTTTTGTACATTTAGAAAATATTACTCTAAAATGTATGTGAAAGGGAAAAAGAAATGAGAATAGCTAAGACAATCTTGACGAAGAAGAATAAGGTGGGAAATATCACTCTGCCTGATACTGAGTTTTACCAGATAGCTACAACAATGAAGACAGCATGATATTGTTGGGGGGATAAATATGTAGATCAATAGAAAAAAAATTCAGAAATAGTAGCACACTATATGTTCAACTGATATTTGACAATGTTACAAAAGAAATTCAATCAGCAAGGATGGACTTTCCAATTAGACTCCATATGCAAAACAAAAAACAAAACAAAACCAAAAAAATGTGACATATACAAAAATTAACACAAAATGGATCACAAACTTGTATATAAAACTTCTAGCTATACAATTTTTAGAAAAAAAACACAGGAGGAAATCTTCAGTAGCTAGGACTCAGCAAAGACTTCTTAGGCTCGACACTAAAAACAGTGATCTATAAAATTAAAAATTGGTAAATGGGACTTCAATAAATTTTAAAAATTTTGTCTTACAAGAAACCTTCTTTGGTTTTACAAGAGATGGAAGTAAGTATTTGAAAACCACATATCCAACAAAGGAATAGTATCTAGAATACTATAAAGAAGTCTCAAAACTCAGTAATAAAAATCCAAATATAAAATGGGTAACAGAGGGCGCCTGGGTGCTCAGTTGGTTAAGCTTCTCCCTCTCCCACTCCCCCTGCTTATGCTTACTCTCTCTGTGAAATGAATAAATAAATCTTTAAAAAACATAGATAAAAGACATGAAGAGATAGTTTACCAAAGATACTATACAGATGGCAGATAAGCACATGAAACAATACTGGACATCACTAGCCATTATGGAAGTACACACTAAAACCACTATCGTGCTACTACCTGCCTATCAGAATGGTAGAAATAAAAAATTGGTGATAATGCCAAATGCTGGCAAGGATGCAGAGAAACGATTGTTTATATATAGTTTACCAAAGATACTATACAGATGGCAGATAAGCACATGAAACAATACTGGACATCACTAGCCATTATGGAAGTACACACTAAAACCACTATCGTGCTACTACCTGCCAATCAGAATGGTAGAAATAAAAAATTGGTGATAATGCCAAATGCTGGCAAGGATGCAGAGAAACGATCGTTTATATATTGCTGGTAAGAATGTAAACTAGTACAACTACCCTAGGGAAGTTAAGCAGCTTCTTAAAAAACACAATTGCAGTCTTGGGCACCTATGCCAGAGATATGAAGACATATCCACACAAAAATCTATATATGAATGAATATTTATAGCAATTTTATTATAACAGCTAAAAACTGGAAACAACCCAGATGTTCTTCAACAGGTGAATGTTTAAACATCCTGTGGCATACTCATGCCTTAGAATACTACCCAACAATAAAAAAGGAATAACGTGTTGATACAAGCAACAACTTGAATGACTCTCCAGAGAATTATACTGAGTTAAAAAAGCCAATTCCAAAATGTTACATACTGTAAGATTCTATTTATGTACCATTCTTGAAATGCTAAAATTATAGAAATGTTCTCCATAGGTTAGTGGAGAACAGGACAGAGAAGACAGAAGAAAAATAGGTTAAGCCTATAAAACTACAATATGAGGAATCATTGTGGTGATGGAAATATCCTATAAATTGACTATATCATTGTAAAAATCCCGGTTGTGATATTACACTACGGTGCTGCAAGATGTTACCATTGAAAGAAATGGGTAAAGAGTACATAGATCTTTCTTTGTTATATCTTCACAGCTGCATGTGAATCTACCATTATCTCAAAATAAAAAGTTAAATTTTAAAATAATTCAATGTAATGGCTGTCATCTTTTGAAATATTAAATATGAAGACTAGATACGTCAAAAAACATAAAGGAGAAAAGTATGCTTCTCCCTTCCAAATTATCTGCCTAGCAATCTAAGATGAGAAATGAATTGGGAGCATAATCTCAAACACTGTATTTTGCTACATGTTTAATAAATTTTAAAGATAGGTTAATTTTATATAAATCACAATGGGATAAACCAGTGAAGTAAAAATTGTAAGAATACAATTAATTAATAGGTACGGTTACATTGAAAAATGTATAGAAATACAAAAAAAATAGATTTTGAATTTTAGGTAGCCCTAAATTAAGGATTCATTCAGGATAGTCATTTTTTTTGAGAAATTTATTTATTTAATTGCCAGAGAGAGAGAGAGGGAGAGTGAGAGAGCACAAACAGGGGGAGCAGCAGAGGGAGAGGGAGAAGCAGGCTCTCCACTGAGCAGGGAGTTCAATGTGGGGCTCGATCCCACGACTGCGGGATCATGAACTGAGCTGAAAGCAGGTCGCTTAATTGACTGAGCCACACAGGTGCCGAGGATAGTCACTTTTTAAGTAGACTCATGTTTTGTTTCATGAAATTATACGGCAGTTTAAGTTAGAACAGATGAAAAGCAAAGGAAAAATGAATTCCGATATACTTTGCATTTACGAAATAATGTCAGAGCTGATATACTTATGATAAATACCACATACATCACTCATCGTGTCTCCACTTACAAGAAACATACTTTCAACCAAAGTCATATCGTACCAGATCCGCCTTGAGGCAAAACCAAATCACTACAAAATTAGCTCAGGAAATAAATGACCTAACTTTGGTTTCACTGATACAGGTAGGTAGGTAGGTAGGTGAGTAGGTAGGTAAGTGAGTAGGTAGGTAGGGAAGGAGGGAAGAAGATAAATAATGTTGTACAGTTGGTTTAAATGTTTGAGCTAAATTGAGTCACTGTTTTAACCAGTCACTTGAAAAAGGGGAACACACTTAGAAGAGTTATACAGAGGGCAGATACTAAGTGGCTTCTTTGAGTGAAAAGACTGAGTTAGGATTACCTAGCCTAGTCAGTTAAGTCAAAACGGTCATCTGGTTGTGTTGTGTAGGTAAGTCTCCATCTTTCTAAAATCACAGATATTGTGGATAATGGCATTATTTTTTTATACTTCAGAAATTTGAAGTCCCTTTGTTACTGATCTTTAGCAACATTTTTAGATTTAAGGAATAAAAAAGTGGGAAAAATCAGCATGTTAGTAATTCATTTTTTTTTTTCCTGGAGATTAACCCCTCAACTCCACCTTTACACTCCATTCCATCTTCAACCACCTTTGCTCGGGCTTTCATCACTTCTATTTAAATGCCACTGCAACCTTCTGTCTGGTCTGACTCTCATTGATTTTCTCTCCAGTCCATTCTGAGCCATCTAGCTCTTAAAAATACATTTTTCCATTTTTCACTCCCCAACTAAGGACCCCATCATGAGTTAGTACTGTCAGCTCCTCTAGCCCTTCACGATCTATTCCAATCCCCCTATTTACTGGGCTTTGCTTCCTGCAATTCACTCACAAATATACTTCACCCCAAACAAGGAAAGTGTCCTTACTTGCCCCTGTGCATACCCAAATCCGTCAGGTCTGAGATTTTCCTGCCATAAAATATTCCCTGACCTATCCCACTGCATTCTCTTCAGCCTCCCTCTCTAATCTCTAGGCCACCCATACTGTCAGGCCCAACTCAAGACCACCATCTTCAGGGAATCATTCTGACTTCCCAATCCACAGTCCAAAGTGATCTTGAGTTATGCTCAGAATTAAAGCCAACCATGTGCCCCTTAATTGTCCTCTTACTCATTTTCTTACTCATCTACTCTACAGAAATATATTGAGCACTTCTGTATATCTAACGTACTTTGGTAATTATAGCAATTCTTTCACATCCTTTAGTTTATATTCTATGATTATATATTTGGCAAATAAAATCAATCATGCCTTATCTTCTTTTCCAGACTCCTCAGTACCCAGCAGCACAGTTGGTATATCATCATCACCATTAACATCACCAACATCAAATATTAACAGAGCTGTTTCTACCTAGTGTCGGTACTCTCCTCAGTGCTGGAAGCTCAGAGTTGTAAGACATGGCCCTGCAGTCACAGTTCAGGTGGGGAGGAAAGTACCAAATGGATGGTATGCACAGGGTTAGAAGAGCAAAGAAACAGGAGCAAACATGGAAAGAACATGGCAGAGCTGCTAGAGCTCTTAGGGTTTCATCTTTTTCAGTAGATCCTTCTGTGCTCTACCCAGATGTCCTTTTGAGGACAGATATCCCCATTTCAGGCTATTGGGAACATCAATATCAACTGTAACACCCCTCACTGGGGGCAGCCTTCAGCTGCAGGAACCTGTCCTACCCAAGGTGGCAGAGGCAACTCATAGCCAATGACTGCTAATTTAGGGAAACAAAACTACAGGCTCCTTTGCCTTGATCTGAATCAACTCTGAAGAGCCATCCAGCCTCAGAGATCCTTCAATGATCAGCTGAGGCCTCACTTGCAACTGTACTGCCATTCAACTGCTCACTCTGCCCAGTACTACATTGCTTCTTAACTTCTTTAAATGTATCGCCCAAGACCACTCTCCAGCAAAACCTTGGCATGCAACACCCCATCCACAGTCTGGTTCCAGTGAACCCAATCTCTGTTCATGCTGCTGAGTTAAGAGCGTGGTTACTTACACAGCTCTTAGCTGAAATAAAGTTCTAGTTCAGAACACTACAAAACAGATGCGTTATCTAATGCTCATTGTTCCAAAATTCTTGAAGTAGGTAGGATTTTATATCTCTGTTTCTACAAAAGACAGTGAAGAGTAGAAAGGTAAAATGTCCAAGATCACACACCTATAAAATAACAGATCCAAGACTCAACCCCTGACCGTCTCAATCTCACCCAGTGTCCTTCATTCTACACCAGTTTGGAAAAGTGCCCTGGATTTAAGAAAACACCATGAACATCAAAAGAGTCAAACCTGGGTTTTCGTTTTCTACCAGTTATTAACCATATGACATTGAGCACATTATTTAACCTCTCAGGACTTTCCTAGGCAGCTCTGTGTCCATATAATGGACATAAGAATACCTCCTTAGAGCACCATTATAAAGATTAATTGAAACAGGGAATCAAAACAGGGCACTGTTTCATGTTCTCATGGAGGAATGGTGGCCTATAATTTAAAGTAAGTTTTTAGTATTCAGATGGTAGAGAATTTGAAATGTTTTCCTGATCATCTCATTGAAAAGGACCTTTCCTTTTGATCATCTCCACTGAAGCGATCTCTTATTTCTCTGGAATTCCATACTCTGTTGCTTACATGGTTGACATAGACTGTTGTTTATTGCTCTGGAATTCTATAGTCTGTATGTTTCTTAGAAATATAGATATTTTTTATAGTCGTAGGGCTTATTTTACAGTTACCAGCTTTATTTTGTCAATCAGTGTGTAATGTTCTTGAAGACCTGAACAGTCTTAAAAATCTTTAGACACCCCTCAGAGCCTAGATCAATAAGAGCCACACAGTAAATGTGACGATTGATGCATATGGACTTTGTGGTAGATGATAAGTAAACAGATGTTTTCTTGGCTCCACCTGCCTTGATTAGTAGTCACATGAAGGAAGGAAGAGAATACATCCAGCTACTCTGGAAGACGTAGAAGAAGGGAACCAAAGGAAGCAGTTAATTGAAACATACATCCTACCCAATAAAAAGAATGGGGACTTGTGGATGTCAGAGTCTATTTGCACCAACTATCAACTAAATCACTCATTCTCATGGGTAAAAGAGTACAGGCGGAAACAGGAAGTACTCATCCAATGCTGTTCATTCCTGCAAAACACGGAAACAAAGAAGACCAGGAGAAGAGTTCTCCAATAGAACACACTTCCAAACATTAATCAGTCAAGCCAGAAATAAAGGCTTTTGCGGAGAAGGAGGATGGGGTGGAAATGCTGCTGTAGGAAATGTGATAGGGAGTCAGCAAAAGAATTGTGAGCAGCCATAAAATTAGAAAGCATGACTCTGTACAGATCCAGTCAGAATAGTTTTGTGATTTTCTATAGCAACATTCAACAGCCCAGCTGTGTGATGAGAGAAATAGTAAAGATGACCCTGGGTAGGGTAGAGAAATTCTCTTCCCTTGTTGGTTCCTTGTGCATGTTCCTACATTTAAACATAGATGACAAAGTAGCAACTAATTAGAAATATTAGCATATTGGTTCATAGGTCTTATCCTCTAACCAGAGAGGTAGTATAGCAAAGCTCTTAGGAGAAAAAACTCAACACACTAACAGCCCTAGGTGTTTGAAACCAGTCCCTTCTCTAATTAGTAGTATGTCTTTGGGAACATTATTTAACCATACTATATAAATACAATAGTACATACCCCTTAAATTAATTTTGAGTATTAAATAAGACAACGCATAAAGCATTTAACACAGTGCTTATAAGTGCTGACTAAATGTTAATAACAAATGGGAAGGAACAGAACTTGAAATTCACAAGAATAAACACTACTCACTTTATTAGTCATAAAAATTAGATCAGAGTTTATAAAACTAGCACTTATCACAATTTATATTTAAATACAATTTATTTGTTTATTGCTTGCTCCCTGACTAAAGCATAAAATCCAAAAAGGCAGAGACCTTCTCTGTTTTGGCCAAATCTTTGCCTGAATACAGTACCCACCACATAAGAATTAATCAACTAATTAAAATGAGCATGGTATCAAGCTAGGATCATACCACAGAAATACTTTATTAGGAACTTCACCTTGTATATCCAGGTCACTCTACAAGTCTACACTGATTTAAAAAATAAATAACATAGGGGCGCCTGGGTGGCACAGCGGTTAGGCGTCTGCCTTCGGCTCAGGGTGTGATCCCGGCGTTCTGGGATCGAGCCCCACATCAGGCTCTTCCGCTATGAGCCTGCTTCTTCCTCTCCCACTCCCCCTGCTTGTGTTCCCTCTCTCGCTGGCTCTCTCTCACTGTCAAATAAATAAATAAAATCTTTAAAAATAAATAAATAAATAAATAAATAAATAAATAGCATAAACTATGGATTAATTAACCCTTCTTCTGAATGTCCTTTCCTGAACAAAAGACAAGCTTCCATCTTGGTACTTAACAGTACCTTCAGTACCTTTCAGTGGCTTCTCCCTCCTGGGTGAATTTCATCTTCCACTGGCCAGATTAAGAGAATGAGACCTTTCATAATGTGTGTGTGCACGTTGTTGCTGTATGTTTTGTTGTGTAAACTCACGTGTCTTTTCTCATCAGCGTAACACTTCTCCACTGTCAACCAGAGCTGTCCCCTCTTCCTATTTACATTATCCCTAGTTACCATCCATTACCACCACCTTGATTTCTCTCTACAATCTGACCTCTCTATTAGACTCTTGAATCCTCCAAGAACTTTTACCAAATGGTGTAATCAGTAGCATGGAAAACTATCCATCTTTCACACTTTTCCCAAAATTGTGATTAGAGTATGCAAACATTTATTTGGTTATCACTTTTAAAGCAAAGCTCCTAAAGCATCTTTTACAGTAAAAATTGTGAAGGAATACTGGATGTCAGGTAGGCAAAACCAGCTGAATTAGGGAGCTGCTATCTGCTTTGTTAACTGACATGGTTGTGCTAGAGTTCTCAGCTTCTCGGTGCTCATTTTTATCTTTTTTCTTTTTTTAAGATTTTATTTATTTATTTGACAGAGAGAAAGGCAGCGAGAGAGGGAACACAAGCAGGGGAGAGGGAGAAGCAGGCTTCCCGCTGAGCGGGGAGCCTAATGCGGGGCTCGATCCCAGAATGCCGGGATCCTGACCTGAGCTGAAGGCAGATGCTTAACGGCTGAACCACCAAGGCACCTCTCATTTTTACTTTTTAAATTCACAAGAAACAACTGGAGGCTTCACATCTGCTTTTGCGAACTGTTGTTTACTGGAGAGAGCCTCTTTAACATTGGTGGACTGTGAAACAACACTTATTTTCTTATTGCTCTTTCTAGTAAATAGCAGATCTTACCTAAAAATGGCTGAGACGACCCTAAAGTTTGTGATTCAAACACCAAATGACAAAATGCCATCATCACTGATGTCTCTTGCACACAAGGAATCCTTCTCCTGGACCATCTTCAAAAAGGGCCCTTGGATCTGCACAGCTTTGAGAATATTCAGCTGATAGAATGTAGATCACATTTGTTGTGTGTGCCCCAGTAATTTTTTTTCTAGTTTGTTTCTTGAATTTACCCCTTAGGATGTATCTTAATCTACACTGGCTTCTGTTTGGGAATTAAGTATTATGAATTTCAAGGAGAAGATTAAATAAATCCTTTCCTAAAAATAAACAATTTTAAAGAAATTTCAAAGGTGTGATTTAAGATGTCCCATTGGCTGAAATAAATATTTTAATGTATTTATCTGATTAATTTTTCCAAGTCTCTATTGGTACAGAAGGGTAATTTCCAAACTATCAATTTATTTCACCTTCAAATTTTTATAATATTTGTAGAAATTTATTCAGGGTGATTTAAACCAACATAGCCACATGAATAACCTGATTTGGCCATTGACAGATAGAAAACAAAAGCCACCACATCACTGGGTCACAACCAACAGGAACGTGGGTGTTCTCAGACGAAAGCTCTCTTCAAGAATTAGGTGAATGCACTCAATCTCACACAGCAATAGACCATTTAATTCAAAGACAGAGCGTAAATACATAGTCCTTAGAGAAACAACTGTATACACAGAAAAAATAATCAGCATCAATATATCAGACATAAATCATAACAATGCATAGCCAAATACTTGAAAAAAATTCAACTATACATACTTTGGGGGAAAGGATGCTGATTCCCGAAAAGATTATGAATGACTTGGCTAGCTGTTTTGTTTCTTGAAGAACAATTATTTACTTTAAAAACAAAGCTATGATTCTGTCATTATTTCATGTCCTTGTAGTGCTTATTAACTATCATGTACTATAGATCCTCCCTTAAGTGAGTAGTTTTCTAGGAGACCACTGCAGTATTATTAATTTAATTGCCACAATAACTGACCCAGTAGAATGCTGGTGCTCTCCACAATTTAAAGTGCCTTCCAAAGTGCTATGTGTTCAGGGAAGGATTTTTTTTTAAGGAAACAATAAACCTCCTGAAATCAGTTACATAAGCATTCATGCAAAGCCTGCTATGTACAAAGCACCATATTAGGTATTTAGAGAGACATCCAGGAACATTACATTTTCAAAGGGAAAAGAAGAAATGAACACAAGTAACTTTAAAACAAGACAGAATATAAAAATGATATATTGCTGCTTTAAACAATGCACCATAGGAAGAAACAGGAAAGATGTATTCAAGTCCAGAGTAGCTTAGAGGTTGGGGGTTGTCTTCAGCTGGAGAAAGGGCTTATTTACTATTAGTCGTTACTTTAAACAGTTTCTTTTGTTGTAACAAAAATAAATGTCATCCAGAAGGTATTAGGACATGAATAAATGATGAAATACAACCAAAACTCTACTCAAACCATTGGTGATAGACTCACTTATAGGTCCTCAGCTCCCAACACATAGTCTCGAGCTTGTATACAGTAGTCACCACGGGAGACACATATGTACCCTCTGTTCAAGCTGAATCATGCACCTATCTGCATTTTGAATTTTTAGCACATTTTAAAAGTTTATTGTACCCAGGACTTTTTTAATCACATAAGATGTACATGAAAAACTAGTATTATAAGTATCTAAGGAATAAGGCAATGTTGGAAAGCAAAAATTTTAGGTTTGTCCCACAACTCATGTCTAATTACACTGTTACACCCTCCTCTTTTTCCCTTTCTTCCTATAGAGTAGACATAAGAGTTTGCAGAAGGCTTGCTTGTGCACAAGTTTTGAAAATAGGGTCTAAATTGAGAAAGATTGAATTTGCGAGAATCAATTGCCTAATATGCCAATAAAAACCAACAACTAAATTCCAACAAAGGTCCAACAGCCTTCTCCTGGTCTCTTCCGAAATGCTTAGTGTGCAGTTCTGACTGTAATCTAATAATTGCTTTTCTGATCCAAATATCAATACTTAATGTTTATCACCAGAATGCCAAGTTAGATGGCCCGGTCTCCTCCTCCTAACAAGAAAAAATGACCTAAGCACTAGCCAGGCTTTGATGAAGCAAGGAGTGAACTGAAGGGAGCCTCCTTCCGCCAACACAGCAGCAATGTGTTTTCTGTCTCGACTGAACTTCCACAAATTTGTAATTTATTTGGAAGAATATGTTGCAGATAAGCAAAAAAAGGCATCTGGAAGCCTTCTTGCCAAATGGTAACTTTCTGGAAGGTTCCTCATTTAGAAGTAATTTCTGGAAAATTTCTTGATTAATACAAATCCGTGAACAAACTTAAAAATGATGGCTTTGTTATTGCTTTGGCACAATATGTTAACAACACTGTGAGTGCTGCCAAAACTCTGAGAGTTCTTTCATGCGGATTATGGTCTTGTTTACAGATCCAGCTGTACGGAGGCCTTGTCCATGGTGGTAACCTAACAATGTTCCCAGTGGGGGTGCCCATTAGGGGAGGGGAGACTAACTGAAGTTTAGTTTGTTTAAATTGAGCAAGAATGCACAGCGGCACTCAGATCTTTGGGGAATGTGTTGGAAGCATACCCTTTCTGGGATCTGTTTTCGTTTATTTAAGGGGGATGTTTGCATTGCTCAAAAATTGCAATACACAAACTTGCCATACAAAATGCCTTCCAAATGTTTACTGTGGTCTATACAGAAGTGAGCAGAAAACACAAATACTAGATTGAAGTGAAATGCTAAATGAGAAAGGTGGTTGCTGGTCTCTGAAATTTTTACTAATTAAAAACCCAAACTACTTTCTGTGATATATATGTATGCATACAGGCATAAAACATATCCCCAAGTATGACCATATAAACTGGATAGGAGAGGTAAACAAAACACATTGAAGAATATGAATCTCAAACTGTTGGAAACTGGCTTTCATTAATAGGACACTTATGCAAATATTTTCTTTTCACTGCTTTGCATAGATTTGTATACATGAATTTTACCGGGATTTTATTTTACAGGCTCTAATGACAAAATAAAAATTGTTTTCCCCCGAAAACAAATGTGAGAAACAAAAGAATTTCCCATTTTCTCACCTTTAACAAAAAAATTTAGCAAGATTTTAGTAGCGGTGTGTTATTACCAAAAAAGACTCTGGAATATTAATTGCCTCTACATTAACTTTCTGACATTTATGAAGTCCATAAATGAAAATAATCTGTTCAGAAGAAGCTTTCACTTTTTCTGCTTTCTGTCCTTTCTGCTAAGAGAGGATCAGGAATAGACCAGCTAGACCCCAGGCTGCTGGGCCTCTTGGCCGAACTCTGGTAGATAAAGGCCTCTGCAAGTGTTTCCTCCCTGACACCCACCGAGAGGCCATGGCGTTTCTGTCATGTTAAAAATGTATTGAGCTTGAAGTTCATCTCTCAGATATCATTTAGGTCAAAATAAAACTCTTCCTGGAAAACTCATGATTCACCGTTTTTAACCTGAATTCAGTTTGGTCCAAGTAATTTTCATCAGAAGATTTATTTTATACTTGAATTAAAAAGTGAAACTCGAGTGAATATTTTTTTAAAAGCCATGATTGTCATTTCTCAAAAAGAAAATGTATCTTAATATGTAATTTCACTAGATAATATTGTGCTGGATATCCAAAGGTCGATATTTTAATTAAATGTACCATAGTCTCTTATTATAATGTAGAAATCTCACAAACATGTAAGAGAAAAAAAATATAAAGTTGCCCATTTCCCATAAAAGGGCTCAGCCATTTACGCCATGCCGTCATATTTAGCATTCCCACATGCAAACGGCATAGCATGCAGCTCTGTCCGTGAAGATGCCATGTATTCCCCACACTATTACCAAGCTTCACGATCAGCGACGGAGGACACAGGGCTATCACTATGGCCCTTGGTTCACAGAGCCATCTTTATTTTTCTCGTTAATGATTTTTACCCTCATATATTTTTTTGAAAGAACTATCTTGTATGCTAACATGTTTTTTTAAAATCAAAATTAACTAGTAAAAGGCAATATAATAAAATATAAGGGCAAAGAACATAGCATCATACTACCTCAGTTTTTATACCAAGGATTCTACTTAGCAATGATGAACCTTTGGACAAGTTACGTGTTGTATCTGTGTCTCAGTTTCCTCATCTATAAAAATGGACCTAATAATGGTAATCTTTTCCATTGGATTGTTTTGAGGATCAAATAGAATAATACACATATGGCTTTAACAAAGTGCCTAGAACATGTTAAACCCTCAATAAATACAATGTATAAAACTAATATTCGATGGATGGGTCAGTAATTTTAGTTGAGTTAGTTTTTAAATTATTTTTAGCACCTTCCATGTTTTGAAGCAATTAATAAAGGCAGTTTTTTAAAATACCAAAGACCATGTTGACACAGTATTACTGAAAGTATTTCATAATTGTTCTGACAATATCATACAGCCAAATCTGGAAATATTTAGAAACTATTAAGTTTATGAAAGACAGACCTGACTGAACAGATTAGAAGCAAGCTTTTCAATACACTGTTTTTCAAATTCCCTTAGGAATAATATTGTGAGGTTAAAACAAAACAAAGGATAAATTGTGATGCAGTCCTGTGGACCTGTAACTGATATCAATAAAGATAAGTTTAATACCCAACTATTTTCCAGAATATTGTATTCCGTATATAATTGTTCTTTGCTATGAACTATTTTCTTATGTTCAAAATTTAGCATCTATTCTCTGACAACTTCATTTCAAAATACAATTACCAAATAAACTAAATAAACCCTTTTTAAACAAGTCTCTTAACATCTACACGAAACTGCCAAATGCATCCATACTCTGAGTTTGCTCAAAATGGTGTCTGCAAGTCTCTCGTAAATTAGCACCAAAGATGCCCATTCTGTGTTTCTGGGCTCAACCTCTCCATATTTTCAATGTTACCTTGGTTAAGACCAAGTTAGTTTCCTAAACAGGCCAAGATCAGGGGAGAGATAGGGATGCCTTAGTGCCAATCTCAGGGTTATATAGTTAAGCAAAATTTACTTCCCAATCCTCTTCATGATTCTTATTTGCTCCCAAGGACACAGATGATGATATACAGTATTAGGAAAACAAGTACCTTTAAAAAACATTTTGATGTTCATAATTTCATGACTAAAAAATAAAACCAATGTTTTCGTTTTCTAGCGATGAACTATGGAGTCTCTATTAACTCATTGGATTAAACCAGTTAATGAGCCACATGAGATATTTTAAAGTACCTGTTAGATATAGTCACATAATTTTTTAAAGAATCTTGTCCAAATCAGCACCCCCTATTTCCCTACGTAGTGATGAGATTAATCAGATTGTGACACGTACTGACAGAGCTAAAAAATTTGGGGGGGGAGGGTGTTAAGTTACAGTAGCATGCGTGAGAACTACTGGGTATAAATGTTCCTCCTGAAATTACAAGTTCACCCATAACATTGTCAAACCTCTGTGCCTAGTAATTCAATAAACGTTGATCAAAATCAGGTTATTAGAAAAAAATCCTTCCTCTCTGCCATTCTTTCATTTTTATTTTTTGAGTGTGGAGGCCTAGTCATTGAATCTTCAGGATTCAAAGTCATTTTGGAGGAAAAAAGAAAATATTCTTTACCATTGTAGTGAATCATTCGTAGCTAAAGGCGGCCTTTGTTCTCAGTCACCGGTTAGACTGCACTTTCATAGCCTAGTGCCTTCCACCAGAGCCCCTTGATATATTCACATAAATGATGGAAGATGCATGAGACGTGAAGGTGACATGTGCAGTCTCCAGGAGGAAACTGACGCCCTGGTTGCTCACTAAGGACCCATCCTGGCATTAGCTGCATACGCAGCCATCCGGCTGCCCTCCCAGCTGGAAGGAAGGTGTTAAGCAGCAGCTGTCGGCGGAAAGAGATAGGAA
Source organism: Ursus arctos (assembly GCF_023065955.2). Lineage (NCBI taxonomy): Eukaryota > Metazoa > Chordata > Mammalia > Carnivora > Ursidae > Ursus > Ursus arctos. Next base: position 74,259,174 of record NW_026623067.1, read on the forward strand.
AGGGGGTGAAGTCTCTCCAATTCACAGAAATAAAAATTGTTAATGAAAAGCTCCAGTACTGTACCCTGATAGCCGCCTTCTTTGCAAGACTTCTGACTGACTTCCTTGAAACTTCTTTAGCCTTCCGGCTTATCAGTTTCAGGGCAATGCATTACCCAGCCACCACCTGTGAAGTGAACCAGAACAATGTGAGGTTAATTCACCTCTCCCAGCAATCATAAAAGTTTGTTCGTTCATAGATTCAACAATGAAATTGTTACTGATTAGTCCAAGTCAAAAATCTGCAGTTTCGTCATTTCAAAACGATTTAATTACCTTTTTCTAATGCCGTATATATGCTCCATTTGCCAAGACAAAAGAGCTATTATTCAACACGAAAAAAATATTGCTGTAGCAAGCACAGTAACTTTTAATGTTTTCACTGCTGAACTGTCAAAATGCGAACATTCCCACCCCCTGAAAAAAATGAAAGTATGGAACTATAGTATAACCTTCACTTTTATAGTAAGAGGTTTCTGGAATATGACAAAGAAAACATAGCAATTTCAGCCAGGTCATAATTTAGTATAAAATAAAACAAGACATTTAAACCCGAGGAGGAAAAAAAAAATTCTGAGAGTGGTAGAACTATCAAACTATGTGTGCAATTTCCTTGTGCTCAAATTGCATTTTCTCCCTTCAGTGTTATATGGAGCAGGGTCTTGCCCTCTAGATTAGAGACTTTTGCATTAGAGGAAACTAGGTTATGTCTTCCACTGTCAGAGACAGAAATTATGAGCTAGAGTGCATTTTAGCCAGTCACTCTGAAAAATGTTAGCCCAAGGGGGTAATAATTAGAACTGTTTTTGTCAGGTGACTGCATTTTAAGCAGTGATGTGTCTGAGAATCTAGCTGAGGGGTTTAATATAAATATAAATATTTTTTTCAGTCAGCATCATGGCTTGATTTTTTTTTTTTGCTTTGTTTTTTATTTCAAAAGTAAGCACTTTTTAGGAATTATCAGCTAAAACGTCCTACAGTTTAGTATTATGGTGACCCAATAATATAATATAGCCAGGAGAAAATGATACTCAAGCAGTCTGAGAAGTTAATGCATAAAACTATAAACTAACTCATTATGAGATCGTCATGTGTTTATGGACACAAATTAACTAGTCTGTATACATTGTTTCTAGGAATCTGAACACAGACATACAACGGTTTCCCTCCTAAATTATTATCTTACTTATTTAAGTTGTTATTTAATACAATTTAATGTTATAGTTCCCACAAATAAATTTTAAAAATAAAAATGTAATTTATGAGCTTTCGGAATACTTCACTCTGGTATGGCCCCTCTGGGTTCAGGGTCCCATAGTAGGGTGGGTAGCCTAGGAGTTCTGTTATTATGTATTAAGTTGCCCAAATCTGAATATACCCCCTTTTGACAAGAATGGATCATTTTAATATTTGTTCCCATTACAAAAGCATTATGGAAAGATGGGGATGAATGGAAACAATCTCTTCTCCTTTAGCTTATAAAGTTTAATAAAGACTATCCTTTTGTTCTTACAATAACCCTAGCTTTACACATAAATGAATCACTTTAGATTATGAGCTTCTCAGAACACAAGATCATGTTTTCTACAGGTTCTTGAAAATAACACACAGACCTTCCCATAATAACATAAATAATGAATAATTATAAAAGCTTTCTTCTAAAAATTAGCTTACACTATTCTATATCACATGAAAAAATAAATGCAGTAATTCAAAAGTAACTAATTTTCTGGGACTGTTCTTCTTTATATAAGGACAGACTGTTATTTTGAATACTCCTTCTAAAAAGGGTTCAGGTGGAAAAATTTTGCTCTCATTTATTATAACCAATTATGAGCATGACACCTTTCATAATATCATGAGATTCCAAAAAATAAGCTTATGAGGTATGAATGCATTCCTACACCATACAACTCATCATCTCGTGCTCTGTAGCACCCAAGATATTCCCATCTCCCAGTCTGAACCTTAAGTGACTGGTGAAAAAAGGTTAATTCTCTCCTCTCAAGGGAGCTTACACCTCCCTCTCCTTTTCCTCAAGATGCTGCTGAGTAGAAGGAGATGATCTCATGTCCCAGTGGTAACAGGGGAAGGACTTTCGGCTTGTGTACTAGCATCCCGGTCTTCGCTGGCCTCTGATCTGTTCCCCCACTGTATCAAATTACTGAGTATTCTGTGCTAGTGTCCCACGTGTTATGTTTTGTACTGCCTGGCACTATGGGGGACTTACAGAAGGGAGGGTGATGGTGGCACCTCTTCCCAAAGACCTCAGATTCTCATCACTTTCCGTAACAAGCTTCCTGGCCTCTGTAGCATCCTTGCCCTGATTCCAAGCTTCTTGCATTCCAAGGATTTTCTTAGTAACAGGAGATTTAAGAATTTACAGAATCCCCGGATACCCTCGTGGACCATGGGAAGTGAGGGGCGTTATTTGGCCCTCGTGTCTTCTTTCAATTATTCCTAGTTTACTAACCATGTGGCAACATATTGGTGTTATACTATAATAAATATGAGACTTCAGGGAATTAAAATTCTCCTAGGATAGACAGATGTTGAAACAAGTAGCAAGCTGAACCTAACCCCCAACCCATGAATCCCACCATTTTAATTGGATTTTTTTTTTCTATCTCTCACTTTACTCCAACCCAAAGTGTTTGATCTCCATACTGTACGAATTCAAGCACATTTTCTGACCTCAGATCCCTCTTCTGTCTTCCTTCTTCTCCAATCTCTTCATTTTCTTTCCTTTCTGTCAAGACTGCCACCATGTTATATCCTCCTCTTTCCCTCAGTTTAATTCACCCTCCCCTTCACTGGCTTGATAGTGGTGGACAAGCTTCAGGAAAATAAACCAGATTAGCAAGGAGAGAAAAGACAACAGGAGATGTGCTGTGGGGTATTGTCTCTTGGCTCCTCCTTTGTTTTTCTGTACCCTCTTTGGCACCTCAGGGGCAGGAAGCTTGCAAAGCTAGACTTCCCAGACTCCCTTGCTGCCTAACTTCCTGTTAAGTTCTGCCAGTGGGCAGCAGTGGCAGGAACTGAGGAGAACAAGAAGCCATTTTTCCCAGATTCTAATGGCAGTTTCAGCAGCCACAATAGTGACAGGTAAGCATGGCTCCGAGTCATACTCAGGTAACTCGGTGCCCACACCAGCAGCTTCAGCCACACGTGGACTTTATGTAACATCATTTTTACCTCTGGGTCTCTGGGCCTAGGGGCTGGGAGTGCTTCCCTACAGATACTTCTCTCTTGGTAACCTTACTCTATCAGTGCCTCTAGCCTTCCAGGACTTTGTAACTATATTAACTCTGCTTGAAATTCTTCAAATGGATTCTGTTTGTCTGATTAAACACTGCCTATTTAAACATGTCAATCACATGAGCTTTATTACACTTGTACAAAGCCTACCTGTTGAACTCTTTTCAGTTGCCTTCTTTTTTAATTGGTGGTTGACAAGAATGTGAGGTAAACTTCTGGAGTAGTAGTCACTAACCATCATAACTGCCTCAAGAGAAGTATTATTCTTCCAAGGTAATGATTCCACCAGGGCCTAGGTGGTGTCTACAGCAGCAAATGAGAAACATTAGTTATTACGGCTCCATCTTTTGCCATGTATTTCCATAAGTCATGTGTTGCCTATACTCTTTATAAAATGTCTTCGGGTGCAGGAAGAAATACCAAGCACATTTCTGGAGTCTTGCTCTCACCTCTCTGATGACTCCCCTTGCCTCTCGAGCACATGGAGATGAGAATGACAAAGTTCTACCTTTCTTGCCTCACTCCATCTAGCACACAGGGACTACCATTCACTTCCTTCCAAATTCCCCTGACTCTGAATAATCGTAGTCCCAGGTGCCAGTGCCATTAAACACCTGCAGTAACAAGGAATGCTGTGGTCCAAGGACCCAGAGAGCAAGTAAAGCATACACATACACACATTCAATTACTCGTCTATTTTCCTTTCAAGTCAGGGGCCTGTTAAGTGGAGGAAACAGGTTGACTTTTTATCTTTATATCTCTAGGCCTGTTTTATCCCCAAGTCGAAAGGCATGCGAACAGCTTTTAGGATTTTTATAGACTTAGAACCATATAATTATAGAAGTAAAAAGAACATTAGAAATCATATTATTTTACCTCCTCATTTACACATGATTATCTCTACTCTAACACTCGTCACTCGTACCATAATTTTATCTTCCCAACTGATCTATGAACTCCTTGAAGAATGGGTCTGTGGTTTTTATCTAACATCTGTGCCTAACACAGTGCCTACAACACAGGAAACAACCAAGAAATGCTTGTTGGAAAGAAGTAGATGAATGGATGGAAGAGCCAACGGATTAATGAAGGAAGGAATGAGTAAGAGTTGAATATCGTGTCTAAGAACGCACAGCTCTAAGCAGCCTAATAAGGATTAAAGAACATCTGTTTTCTAATTTTGAGTCCACTATTCTTTTTAACGGACTCTCTCCTGACTTAACATTTTAAATGTTTCCACATAAAATAAGGTTTAGTCCTTTTGCCTTCAGAGCAAATGTGGAGATGTGTGCGAAACAAGGAGAGATGCCGTTCCTCCAGTCAGGGAGAGAGAAAGGTATCTGGCACAAGGTTCAGAAGCAACAGTGAAGTCCCCAAGACCAGTTGCGAAGGAGAAAACTCAGGCAAGCATGATAGAAAAATTGTACTGGACACAGCTGCACTACAACTTCAGTTTCCACTGTGGTCACTCTGCGCCTGTTGATGGACAACGTGCCACATATAAATAGCTGGGTGCTCTGAATTTTCACCCGGGCAGAGAAAAGTTCAGTATCTGTCCACATTAGCATTCTTTGTCCCCAGGAACAGTACATCTCACTTATACAAATTGTGAAAAAGAACAAAAGACCCTAAGATATGAAACCGCTCTGGAAGCTCTGGAAGCAAATGCTCTGGAAGCATCATGGATTTTAATGTTTAGGACAAATATATTCAATCGGTTGCTCTCTCACCGTGTATAACGTCCAAAGTGATGGATGGATGGATGGATGGATGGATGGATGGAAGGAAGGAAGGAAGGAAGGAAGGAAGGAAGGAAGGAAGGAAGGAAGGAAGGAAGGAAATTAGGAGAATAAACAAATGCCACTAAAAGATAAATGCTATTCAAATTCTGTTACAAAAATACTTGAATTCCTTGGTGTTTATTTTAAATCCAACTGCAAATCACAAACCACATCACCTGAGATCCCAAACAAAACTGTATACACACTTATGCCCAGAAACTTTGGTTGAAAATTAACATACCGTAAGAAAAGCCTGGTAGGCCATTTGGTTACATATTTCAGTTTCTCCCAATACGTGATGAAGTAGAAATGTGACATTTGATATTATCACTGACGGTTAATTCTGTGAACATTTTAATATTTTTCAGACATCCCAAGATTTATATTTTTCCCTCTTCAAATGAAAGTGAGAATTTAAATACCAACTCTTCCCTTTCTTTTGAAAAAATAAATGCTATAATACACCTCCCAAGGTTAATCTTTGTCCTTGCACCTCCCATGAATCCATGGCAAGAATGTTTTTTATTGCTCTGCCATATCTAAAATTGCTTAGTCCATACTCTCTTAGACACATCATTTTTCAAACTCAAACTTCCAAGTTTCATCAGAAAAGAGCACATTACACTAGATGCAAAGTGAATGACGACTAACTCATGTTCTAGGGATATGCACCATTATTCACCAAATAAACAAGCCCATATGTTTTAGGTTGAAGAAATAATCTTGCAGGAAGCACTGTTAAGATACCACCGACTTTGAATGATTCTTTGGCAAGCTTAAAGTAGTTTGTTCTGGAAATTGTATCATCCATGGAGCCCTAGCTCTCGCCATTGGATTTGTAATGGATACAGTTCCAAATACATAAGTCCGCATTCACGGCCTCGGCGTTCTTATCTCCTCTTAATTCTCAGGCTGTTGCAGCCCAGCTTCTTTCTCCTGACTCCAAAGCATGATGAGAGGAGGGGGCTCTTCTAAAGCCTATTAGGGTTGAATTTTATCCCCCCAAGATTCATAGGTAGGAATCGTGACCCCCAGCACCTCAAAATGTGACCTTATTCAGAAATATGGTCCTGGCAGATAAGCAGGTGAAGATGAAGTCATCAGGGTGGATCCTCATCCAATAATCAGAGTTCTTATAAATAAGGGAGATTTGGACACAGAGAGAGACACACACAGGGATGATGCCATAAAAGAGGCAGGCAGAGATCGGGGTGGCGCACCTCCAAGTCAAGGAGTGCCAAAGACTGCCGGCACGCCACCGCAAGTTAGGAGAGACGCATGGCACAGATTGCCCCTCACCGCCCTCAGAAGGAACCAACCCTGCTGACCCCTGACACCTTGATCTTGGACTTCTAGCCTCCAGAACTGGGAGACAATAAATTTATCAAATTTATGTTGCTTAAGCCACCCAGTTTATGATACTTAGTCATAGCAGCCCAAGAAAACTAATAAAAGCCCATTCTAGAAAAAAGTGGAGTTAGAACTCTGGACTCATCTCTTTACTCCATAAAGACTTTCCCCAAAGTTCTGTGCTCAGCTGCCTCCTCCCTGGGAAACCGCAGCCATCCCACAGCTTCCACTGTTACCTTAAGACCAATTGTTTCCAAATATACATGCCTAGTCCTATCTCTCTTCAGTGACCCAAATATGTATTTCTAACTACTTGGTCGGTGTCTCCAAAGGGATTTTTCCTGTAAGTACCACAATCAAGGTCATCCCAAACCTGCTGGCTGCTTCTGGGTAAATGATGCTATCTTCTTGGTTAAAAGCATCACCACCCATCCAATCCAAACTAGATGTGAATTATGTCTAACGCCTCTTCCTCTCAGTCCCCACATCGAATAGCTCCAATGAAATCTTGGTTCAAACCATTTCTTGCCCCGACTTATTCCAGGAGTCTCATAAATGTTCTCCCCTGCCTCCAAACCACTCTCCTCACTTTTTACAATGTTAACCTTTCTACGGATAATCTATCTTGTCTAAACTGGAGATTAAGCCACTGAGATGTAGGGGAATTTTGTTGCTTGATGCATAAACTAGCTTATGTTGACTTACATCCACTCCTGAGTTTTATACTCCTGTTTGTTCTGATTTGCATGCTAAGGCGTGTTGGTTTGCTATCAAACTGCCAGTCGAAAACATGTATGTCATGGCATTTTCAGTTTAGTGATGCAGTATGTACTTTGAGAACATGTAAAATAAAAACCAAAGATTATTATGTATGTTGTAAGCCTCCGTGCAAATGCTTCTCATTCCTGAAGATCATCCTAGACTCTGCCTCCTCCTCCCTCACTCTCACCCTCCTCTTTCTGCCTCTCTTTTTATCTTTGGCATCTTTCCTTATCTTATAGTTATTTGTTTGTCTCTTTTCCCTCCAATCACCCATTCCAACTAAACTGTAATCTACTTAAGGTCAGGATCTGTACCTGATGCCTTCTTTTCGTCCTCCTAAGCACCTCACACAAAGTGCAAGGCCATTGTCTATGCTCAGTAAATGTGGATTGAATGAGCTCGGTCACAGAAAGTAATAAATGGATTTTTTTCATAAATGCACCATCTCTCTGGAATTCCACAGTGCTCACATTTTGCATTATGAGCTCATTTTAGAGTGATTGGATGCATTTTATTGGCTAATGTCTGCCATGTGGTAATGTCTTCATTTGCTGAGTTGATGTTCCAAATCTTACAATTCTTAGTCATAATTATTAGTTTTTCCCCTGAATTTTGTGCTTCATTGAGGTTTTAAAGGGTAAAATTAACCTCCCAGCTTTTCCTCCATAAATTTATAATTTCATTGTGATTTCATTGCTATATTGGCTTCCATTTCAGAGGTTTGTCCAAAGTTTAGGTGATTATGTGTCTGTTGTTTTTCTCCTCTCACAAATGCAGTTATTTTCTTGCAAACTAACTTGCTCAACTGCATAGCAATAGACACAGCAACATGATGAAGAATTCTAAATATTTGCTTAGAAGAATTCTGTTTGAGGAAAATCAAATGTTTCACCTGTGTTAAAATTATATCAGAATTTATCAAACAAAGACTCATTTGCCTAATATTTTTCCCTGCTTTGGCATCTGTTTATCTGGACATAAGTCAACATTTTCTGCAGAACAAAGCACTGTAAAAAGTACACTGACTAGTTCTTAAGGGATATCTTAAGCATCAAATTAGTTTAGTTACTCAACAATATGGAAATTTGGTTATTTAATTTGAACTGGAAATATATGGCTCAAATTTCACTGAAGCTCTACATGATTATACAGTTAAGAAACGCACTTGGATGTTTATCATTTCTCAATATTGGGTAAACCTGTCAAAAACTTTAAACTCATAAACTACCAAACTGCTTGTAAAAAGACACCTTTACCTACTTCGTAAGTGGAAAAAACACTCAGAGGGTCAGAAAAGCTACTTCAGTCGGGATGCAAAAATAAATTTGGATGAGTCGCAAAACTTCTTAAGACCCTCTGGGGGAGAAATTGGAATAACAATTTTTACCTCACTCACCACTTTGTCCTTTGTCAATTAACGCATGCACACCTACTTTGCTGTCTGCCTTTGAATGCCTCTAATCCCATCACCTGGACAAGCCCAGCTACCCCCACCGCCACCCTCCATGTATCCCCTTCTCTGTGGAACAAGTTACAACTCATCAGTAAAAGCTAAAGAACCTAGACCAGTATGTCAGTAGCTCAGCATCAAGTAGGCCTTGCCTCAGGACTTCTAACAACCAGACTTGCCTTTTTGCCTTTAATAAAAACCATGCCTCCTACCTTGGTTTTTGTAATAGCATTCCATGGCTTCCCAGTCTCCGCTCTGATTTGCTTCCCATTAAGCTAACTAGTTCAGTGGTTCTCAAGGTGTATTTCACAGACCACAAGCATCAGCATTACTCGGGAACTTACCAGAAACGCAAATTCTTGGGCCCACCCGAGACCTACTGAATCACAAGCTCTTGGGATAGAGTTCGGATGGAGTTTGTTGGCACAAACTCTCCAGGTGATTCTGATGAATGCGAACGTTTGAGAACTACTGGGCCATTTCCGTAGCTTCAATTCCTCTCTATTTCCATGTGCACCTTTGTTCTCTTCCAGTCCTTCCTCTCTAACCGAGCAAACTTCTTTTTGGCAAATTATGTAGCAGGAGTGATTGTTCTGCCAGTTTCAAGTGTGTGTGACTTTGGCAAGAGGGAGAGATGGTGGTGTGCTTTGCTTCACAAAGTACTATGGAAACTCTGTAGTGAATGCAGCGACGTTGAGTGGGGGGAGGGGAGGTTGTTAAGGAGAGATGTCAAAGGAGAAATTTAAGAAGTCTTACTCCAAGTTAGAAATGTACTTCCCCTGCCCCAGGCATTTTTAGAGAAACACCAATAAAAATTTTAATTTACTTTTTTGTTAGCTGGGCTGTGTTCCTTTGAATTCAACACCACAGAGACTGCACCATATGGAGACCAAATTAATATTCAGGTTTTACAAGGAAGTGACCTGCCCTTCTCAGTGTGTTATGGGACAAGAACAGCATGGGACAGACAGAAAAGAAACTGTAGCTTCATTTCGCTCCCCTCTGCCTCTTCTGAAATACTGTTGGCTCGTCATCCCCACTCCTCCTTCCATCCTGCAGCCTCCCTTCTCCCCGGGAACCTAAATGTAGAACACCATCACCGTATCTTTAAAAAGTCTTTTTTAATGGTGCGACCGCCACATAGGCACGATCCTGAGTACGCTCTTCTGGTCACACACAAGCTGCCACAGAAAGGGATTCACTTTCAAAATCTCAACACCTCTTGTTTATTCTTTACCCCAGCGTAAAAAGCTCCCTTCCTTCCACAAAAAGGTGCCTCAACCACCAAGCCTATCAATGACCTGCTTAGCAAACCTGATGGGTCCTTTTTAGCCTTTACCATACCTGCGCTCTCTAGAGTATCTTATGCCAATTGTTCCTTGAAACACCTTCCTCTTAGGATTTCCACGCCGCGAAATTCTCACTTTCTCCCTCTTGTTATGCCTATTCCTTCCAGCATCCTTTTATCTTCTCCAGCCCTCCTTTTAAGCTCCCAAGTTTCCAAAATTCAATCCTTGTCCCTCATCTCTTCTCACCCTCTGCACGCTTCCCAAGCAGTGTTACCTTCTACCACCATCTCTCTTCTGTCTCCCCAACCTAATTTGCCCAGAGCATTATTTCTGTCCTCAGACTCTTAAATCTAATTTCCTGGTAGATTATATTCATCTGAAAATGCCAACGGATGGTGACTCATCATCCTTCCCTCAAAACTGTATTTGATCTACACGTTCTACCTCCCACTCATTGCAAAACAAGAAACTTGGCCTTTATTTATATTTATCCTATATTTATCCTTCTCCTTTAACCCCATATCAAATCAGTTAGTAAAAATTTCATTCTCTTTATCCTCACTGCTACTGCCAATCTCGGTATGTATTATCTTTTGCCTGACCTACTGCAACAGTCTCCCAACTCGTGCCTGTCCCCTCCACGCTGTTGCTGGTGACAGAACATACACATGAGAGCAAATTTAACGGCATACAATTTCTCAGCAACTTCCCATCAAAGACAAGAGAGAATCTACTGTCTCTTAAGTGCACACAATATATGGAAGTATGAAGAACTTTTCATACCCAACCCCTCTGGCTTCTACCTACCTTTGCCCCATTCTTGTAGTTCAATTATACTTCTAATACTCTGAACAGATAATATTCTTTCAGGATGATCGGTAGGGGAAGAAAGGGATAAAGAAAGGGTAATCAGAAGGGGGAATGAAACATGAGAAACTATGGACTATGAGAAACAAACTGAGGGCTTCAGAGGGGAGGGGGGTGGGGGAATGGGATAGACCGGTGATGGGTAGTAAGGAGGGCACGTATTGCATGGTGCACTGGGTGTTATACGCAACTAATGAATCGTCGAGCTTTACATCGGAAACCGGGGATGTACTGTATGGTGACTAACATAATATAATAAAAAAATCATAAAAAATATATATATATGCTTAGGTTAGAATTTCAAACAATAAAAAAAAAGATAATATTCTTTCAGTCCCTCATGTTTATTACCATGAAGCTCTGTGCATAACTCTATCACTTTCCTCACAATCTTATAATTATCTATTTGTATCTTTCTCTCCAAGCACCTCTAGGACTACATCCACATTTTGTATTGTAGTACCTACTACAATGCCTGGCTTATCTAAGATGGTCAATAAATAATCGTTCAATAAAACAGTTGAGTATCTGAAGTAACGCCATTCACCCAGTTTAAAATTCCCTATTTCCATTTGTACAAGTAGAAAACACCTTCTTATTCTCAATATTCAACTGAAAGTTTACTTTTGTGAAGAAATTTTCTAGTTCCCCAAGCAAAGCTTAAGGTTCCTCTCCCTGTGATCTTTACATACACCTCAATTATAGAAAAGACCGCATTTTACTGAAGTGGTCGTTTACATGTGCAACTCTTCCAGCAACCTAATTAATACAGTTGGGCAAAAAGAGAAGAAAATAAATTGAAACCATACAAGGGGGGGAAAAAAATCTCTAAACTGCATCTTACTAAAGACTTTGCCAATTCCTAGTGAAGAAAAATTAGAAGTTAATCTCAAAAATTCAGGAAGCATATACATATATTCTTGTGTACAGTATATTTTATTCAATTAAACCTATCAACCGTCTTTTTAAACGTACAACTTAATATCCCTTTCAAATATTGTTAACAGATAATTATCTGAGTAAGGAGGACACAAATGACTATTGAAATTAAGATTCTGAAGCCCAAAGTGGCAAGAGAAAGAAAGAAAAGAGAACCCTGAAGAATTGACTAGTCATCTCTTAATCCCGACTCCATATGTTACACGTTAGGCAAGCGCAGCTGGTTTCCAATGAATGGCTGTAAAGGGAAATGAAAACTACAACCCACCTCTCCAGCCCCTACTTCTACTTCCATCTCCTAGGAGCAGGGGCAGGAAAGGCATTAGAGAAAATATGGTTTGGACAAACTATCATATGCTGGTAGAATAAATCACAGACGTTTATTTGGCTTTTTATTTAACAGGGAGCCTAACATGTTGCCTTTTACCTAGGAAGTGATCCACATATTTACAAAATGAATAAATTAAATCATTTCATAATGCCGACTGCATATTAGTAGTTATTTGATAAAAAGCATGTCCCTCCTATTCCTTTATTACTCTTGCCACGGACACTCTGAAAACATGACCTCACAACTTGCCGTTGATTGGAATTCAGTGAAATACAAGTGGAGAGCTACGATCCCCTGAAAGGGACAGGTTGGACACTTGTTACTAACCTAGGCAAGCTCTCCGACACGACTCTGGCAGGTACAGACTGTTGTACTCGTGGATGATACCGTGTTGACCCAGGCGCTGAAACGCTTGTCTGTCCTCAGGGAGCTTACCATTCAGAAGTAACTCTATGGGGCTCTAACACCAGGGAAGTCGAGGGAAGAACCAACTACGTAGGGCAGCCACGGCGCTCAGGGAAGGCTTCGTGACATGACAGCCGGACCCCTGTTGGTTCCCGAACTGGCCCTTACACACGGAGAGCAAGGCGAGAACGAAGAGCGGAGCACGTCAGCCCAGACTGGCAGGTGGCAGGTTTAATAAGCGAAAGAATTTACTTACAAGGCTTGCTTTGGGCTCCCTTGAGACGAGGAGATCTCCTCACCAGCAGGTCAAAATTTTAGAAGTTTATCTAGAAGCCGTAACTGGATTCAGTCCTATACCACCCGGACGGCCTCAACAACACATTGCTCTCTCGAGGCTGTGTCCTTGAAAACCGCTTCCACGGTCGGAACGGTGGGGAGAGCGTAGGTTCCAAGCGCAGGGAAGGCAGCGAGGCGAGGCACCTCCTCTAATTGCCCGGATCTAGCCTGGGGGTCAACTAGCGGTCGTGGCCTCTCGATGACCTCCTCCAACAACCAGGAGAAGGAGCGGCTTCCTTTACATGGGAAAGCGCCCAGGAGGAGAATTTAAAGGCGCCCTCCAGGTGGAGTCAATCTCTAGAGCAAGCCCACGGAGGCTGGAATTCTGAGTCTCTGGCGAAAGGAAAACCAAGGTGCCCTCCTGGCCCCATGTTTACTGATCACAATATTGAAAAAGAAATTCTAGTCTCTGTGTAACTCAGTTACTTGTACATAGACCCCCGATGATGAGCAGTTGCTGATATGGCGAGGAGTGAGACGGTGTGAGTGGAAACCGGTGAAAGCTATACAAATAAGCGACTTGGGACTTGGGACCTGGCTTCAGCTCGGATGCTCAGCAGCCATGTGCCATCGGGACACTTAGCACCCCCAGGCTTCAGCTTCCTTAACTCTAGAATGAGGGAACTAGACCGGAGGAGACTCTAAGGTCCCTTCCAGCTCCACACATCCACAACAGACCAATTACCTGCGTTCTTGCCTCTCCTTGTCTATTATTCATTAGCATGTCCACAGGAGCAATAAAAGGAAGTGAAATTTAAACCAGCCAATTTTGCTGCTTATCTGTTCTGGGAAAAGGTTTGATGAACCAGGGAGCTAAGGGCTATCTGTTGGCTTCAATTATCAACACATTTCCTGCCCACCATTACACCACTGATAATCAAGATTTTACTTTTCAAGTACGGTCAAGCTACTGTTGGAATATCTTTTTTAGTATCTCTGATGTTATTTTCATAACCCCTTCTGACACCTCTTTATAGATGCACACAGTCCTGGAGGCCATTATATAATAGCTGAATATTAAACACTAGGTACTGTATGATTTGCTAGAATTATCTGTTTCAAAGTTGTGCTCTGCTCACAGAAATCAAATGTTGTTTCTCATCCATTGAAATGCAGACATTAAAATGGACAGACAATATTGTTTGTAACATCCAGGTCACAGATAATAACCACAGTCTTTTCATGTTCAATAATCATACCAATAACCAATATTCATGTTGCATTTATGTGCCAGACATAGTGGTAAATGCTTTAAAAGCTAAAGGTGTCATGTTATTGTCTCTCATATGCTGGAAAGGAAGCTCCATGAGGGCAAGGATTCTCCTGTTTCTTTCACTGCTGATTCCCCAGGATAGGAATCAGTGCTCTGCACTATTTGGGCATTCAGTTGCCAGTGGTTTGTCTCTAGACTTCACACGACTTACTGCCGTACCATGATAAGCTGGTGTTGTATCTTCTGTGAGAAGTTGTGCCGTGAAGGAGTCTCGAGAATCTGCCCCCATTATCTACCACTGGGGTGACCTTGACAAGTTATTTAACTATTGGACGCCTCTCTTTCCTACTCTATAAAATGAGCATAATTCTATCTCTAGCCCATAAAGTGATGAAGATTAATATCTTTTGCCATGTAACAATCACCAAAAACAATGACTTTGAACAATAGCATCCATTTATTTTTGCTCACGGATCTGCAGTTTGGATGGGGCTTAGCAGGGAAAGCTTACTTCTGCTCCACACAGCATTGGAAGGGGCGGCCCAACTTTGGACAGGATGTGCACCTACAAGATGGTCTCCTCACATGACTGGCAAGTCGGTGCTGACTGGTGACTAAGAGGGGTCGTTGTTCTTCTTCATGTGGCCTGCACTTCCTCACCACATACCAACTACATTCTAAAGGAAATCAGCCCCAGAGAGGATCAAGGCAGAAACTGTACCCCCTCGTTGGGCTTAGCTTTGGAAATCCCATACCGTTACTCTCGCCATATTCTTTTAGTCAAACAGTTGACAAAGACTGCCCAGCTTTAAGAGAAAGAGACGTAGACTCTGCCTCTTGTTGAGGAAATAGCAAATTTCTAGAAGAGCACAGGGGAAAGGAAATGTGGTGGTCATTTAGGGAATATACAGTCTGCCACAACCTTACCCCTGAATCTGGTTTTCCTCACAGGAAATGTATATTTAACTACAGAATGATTGGAATGTCCAGCTACTCTGTGATTAGGTAAAACCGCGCTATCTAATGACATGGGATGGTAGGGCACTGTTCACTCATCAGCCACAATAATGTATGAGGGTTGATAGTGGGGTTTTCCCATGTCCCATGGCAGATAGGTAGGGAATTCCCAGGCACTGCGCCAGGGAAGCTAGAAAGAAATCAATTCATGTATCAAACTGAAAAGTTGAAGAGGAAACAAAACCAGAGGTGGACACTGACCAGCAATGAAGAAAGAAACAAAAATTTATTAAGCCCGTGCTGTGATGGATACTTTGCCTAGCTAATCAAATCTTTCTACAACCTTGCCTTTCCACTGACCAAAATGCTTTATGTCATCATAAAGCTTGAAAATTTCACAACGTACCATCTCCTGACATAAACCCCACAGCAAATGCTATCAGTGTAATTATCCTAAGAGTATCCAATGAGACCATTGTAAAACAGGCTCCCCCTAGGGTAGTGTGATGGCTTCAGCTGCAATGATGGGCAAACTTTCTTAAAGAAAGTGTTTCCAGCCCAGTACTTGATGTACTCTGATGGGGCTGGCTCGGCACACATCGATAACTGTGCCAGAGGAAGACACTATTCCCGTTGGTACAAGAAAATAGCACATTTGGGTTTGGCCATTTCTGTCATCTAAGCTTCCCCAGGCAGCTTATAGAGAGGTTAAATAAAATAGGCTCTAGAAATGTTCATTTGTTTCTAATATTTTTCTTCTGTAAATCGATTCCTTATCTGTAACAGAGTATCTCTTTTTATCCAGTTCCTTGAAATCCTAAAGCTTCGGAAGGATGTTTTTATAAAATGGTTCCATTTACAAGTAATTCTATAGCAAAGTCCCTGAGGATCGTGACGCAGTGAAGTTTTAGTATAATATTCTCTTCGATGCAATAATTCAGCCATTGTAGTGCATATCACGGGATCCTTGGTTTAATGAGAGTTTTGCTGCAAGGCATCCAATATCCATCCAGTGTGCTTAAGAAGATCAGGTAAAACAGGTGTTTCCTCAATTAACAATTTAAAGTTTTGTTATATGAAAAATAAGTGAACCAAAATAGAAGATAATATTCCTAGCAAAACATACCATTACTCTACATTTCCTGTTTTTCCAAAGACCTTGAATGTATCATTTCATGTATACATTTTTAAAGTAATTAATTTAATGCATTCTTTGCTAAGAAAAATACCCCAAAAATCATTATTCACAGCAACCTCACATTAACCTGCCTATGTTTAATCAAAAAAATCCATCAGTCAATGAAGTGTAATTTTTAACTTCTAAAGAATTAACATAAGTAGTATGATGAATTGAAATTTCTAGTTTTATGAAAAAATCATGCTTAAATATTTAGAAATAAGTAGTTTCCACGTTTACAAATATTGTTAATCACGTTGTTTCTTCAGTTATTGGCAGTTTGCTTTAACTTTGACGGAATCAGAACTTCTCCAAAATCATATGAAAATTGAATCTGTTGGTCATATCCTACTTACGATTCATTGTTGATTGCTCTCAGAAGGCTAGCATCTGTCTAATACACTACCCAAGAGAATTCTCACAGTGGAATAAAATGAAATTTGATTCCATTCCCAACTTCCTAATTAACTTAAGCGAGTCGTATGAAATCCAGTTCCTTACTTTTTTCTGAATATTATAACTAGAAATCTGAAGAAAATCTGAAATTATTTGGAGTCCTAAATTGTTCATCTGAAAATATTTCAAAATATCCTCACAGAAGACCCTAGGGGAGAAAGACAAAGGGCATAATGACAACAAGAAAGATGTAGGCCTGAGTATATTACCATGTAGGCCTGGTTTGCTCTGGTTTCCATGTCCTCTGCCTCCTCTCTCTCTCTCTTTCTCTCTTCAGGGAAACCAGATTTGAAAACCAAATCAAAGCATTTCCTCTTTCATCCTTTATACACATCTATTAACTTCAAAGGGAGCTTTGTTTATGTTTAGGACCGGTATATAATTTATCTCCCAAGCCAGGACACTTTTAAGAAAACAAGGGGATATTACTTATAACTAACTTGCTCGACCGACGTGAACTGGGACTGTCCTGGGCAAACCGGGACATAGGCTCACTCTACTTACCGACAATGACGACTTGGTCTCAGAGAAACTAAGTTCAGGAAGAGCAGTTGTTCATTGAAAACGTCACAACATTCTACACTGCGTTGACTTTTTTCCTTTCATTTAAAATTCCAAATTCTTCTTGGTATAAGATACCAATCCTTGCACTTGCCTTCTTTAGTCTCCTCACTAATATGCTATAGCTTCCCCCCAATTTCTCATATATTCACCAGAGCCCTGACAGAAGAGATGACAAGTATAATCAAGTGGAAACAAAGCCTAGACCGACTATAATCACAACCGAACCATTTCTAAGAGTGCCTTGTATTATCATCTCCTAAAAACTTGGGGATTTAAATGAGTCTGTCTAGAATAGGGTGCTTGGAATCTTACTGACATTTCCCTGAGCTCAAGTTTCTCCCCTGGGCTTGCTCAAAGTTACCCACTTCTATCTTAGCCCCTGCAGATCCATCTGCAAAGCTTATAGCTGGCTATATACTTAGACCAGAGTTCTCTGATGACTGGGTTGTTGTTGTTAAATTAGGAATCAGACCTTGGGATAGCTCCAAAGGCAGGTTATTTTCCTTTCATTCCCAACTGAGTCAGAAAAATTTACTCATTTACTAGTCAGAAAATAAACTTGATGCATGCTCCTTAGGAGATCCGTGTGCTGTACCTTTGTGTGGCAAAATGCCGCATGTACATGGGAAAGGAATATTTTGTCACGTGGCCCACGGCCACAGCTGCTTGGGCCACAATTCACTCACAGCTTGTAAGGTAAGCAAGACTGAGTCCAGCAACTACCATGGAAAACAGGCCCAGAGGGGAGGCGTGCTGTGTTCCAGGTCATGTCTTTTCTTCCGGCTTCACTGGAGGAGGGCCTTCACATATGCTGGGGGGCCGCTGGGCTGCTGAGACAGGCTTTCCACAGCAAGAGTTAGGGGGCCGTCGGTGTAGACTAACCTTCCGTGACATTGTCTGCCCTTCTTCTCTTCTGTCCCCGCTGGCTCCGCGACTGCACGATCAGCTTAACCCCACCTTCTCGCACTGTTCCCTAGTGGCTTTAGCCGTGGACAACATAGTCCCCTTTCTGATAAAACCGGGTGAGGAGACGGGCTAGTCTTCGCTCCGCCGTGACCATTTTCTCTGATGAAATGGTTGGATTTCTTCAAGGAGTGGCAAGCCTTCTGCTGTCAAAAGTAAACAAAGTGAAACGGAACGAAACACCTCACTAACTGCTCTAGTGGGATAGACGCTTTCTCCTTTGAGTAAATGGTAACCCAGATCAGGCACGGACCTAACTTTTTTGAAGTTCCAAAGTCATCACAAATATCTGACGTCCCCAGTAGCATATGTACATGCCTTGAATCACTGATGGTCTAAAAATTTGTTTAACGATAACTAAGGGGGAAAGTTGGCAATTTAAGTATTAGGGGAATTAAGATTTCATTCCTTTTACTGGAAAAAATATTACCATTATTTGAAGCTGACCAAAAAAAGATTTTTTTATGGGCATATTTTAGCCTACCACGCTGTAATCAAGCATTTTTATGGGGCCCATTTATAGTAATAAGGCAGTAAAGGAGGAAGCTTCAGTTAAAAAACATAAGTGGCAGAAGCCTTGGGAGCCAATGACAAGACAAAATAGGAAGCTGCGTCTTCTGATTCTACCAACTACTCTGGATTCATCCTGCTTCCAAATTCCACTTGCTTTTTTTTTTTTTTTCCTTTTCTTTTTGGTGGATGTGGGAACACCCTGACCAGTCTCGAAAAGTAGGACTTGATGGCCCATCATGTGAAAAGCTATTAACATATCCACAGTTGGCCCTGAAATATGCTTTCAAGAATTGAGAAGATTTGCCAACCCCCATTTGAATTTTTCTTCAGAAAAGTGCACTTTTATTAACACCCTCCTCCCTACTGTGGATAAAAATGGTCTCAATATTCTCATGGGAAAAAAGAGCATTCTGAAGAGCCTCTGTAGACAGAGAAATAGAGTTTTCCTGGCCAAGAATAAAAACGGGAAAGTCTGAAATGTTTAGCGCCTCTGATTAAACCTTCAGTGGTGTATTTCTCTTAGACAAAGCATTTGTCATAAGTAGCTTGTCTGCCTGACTATGATTTATGTGGCTGGACTGAAATTGGCTGAATAATTTATGCTATTTATTGTTCTGGAAAGTTTCTTTTCTTAATAAATAAATAAGTGCTGTGTTAAGAGAAGGGGAAAATAGTGGCAAGTGTCAGTAGCGTGAGGAGGGAAAAAGTTATTTTTCCGTGTTGAAAGCTAATGAAGTGTATCTAAGAGGAATGGTCTCCACATAGAAGGGCAGGACTCTAATAGGTGAATATTGTCAGCATTTTCAATGAAACCAATTGGCTAAGAGAAGCTGTCAAATAGGTGTGAAATGAGGTAAAATTACGAGCGATACACTTTCTTTTAAGGTACTTTGCTTTGTTCCTTACAGTGCCTTGCAGCAAGAAATTTAATTTAAATACTGAAAATGGAATGCAGTTATATTGATTTAAATTTGCTAAGAAAGTCTTGGACTCTATTTCCTGTTTCCTGCATAAGTACAGACTGTGTGTGAGGCTGTGTATGTGCTTGCGTGTGAGTGCCATCAGCTTTTCTACTATTTATGAGTGAGTCACAGTTTATTAGACCCTACCACAATGTATATTAGCATAAAACACATAACTTGAATTGTCAGTTTAGAAAATGTTCAGAATGTATGATTACAGTTCTGTTCTTACTGTAAATTCTTACCTAGCTCTGATGATGGATCCCACCTGCCGAAGCACCGAGCTCATTAGATCTCGGTTGTGGTTGTTTTTTGTTGGGCTTTTTTTTTTTTTTTTTTTGGTTACCATTTTATCACATAAATTTTTATTCCTGGAACCTATGCCAAAGACAGAGTTGTAGACAAAAGAATGGATGGATGAGTGTGCAGAAATACATGTGGCTCGGTTCAGCGGAAACGGTTTCGTAGATAACTCACTGGAAGCTCTGACTAAAAATATTTGAAATGTTTACAGGCTGCATAATATATATGTTTGACATATTAAAGGAGACTTCTATCAGCTGCTCGGTAACCATTCCAGAAAAACGCCTTAAAAGAACTCAAGCAAAATCACAGCCCCTCATCTGCAGTGCTGTTTCTAATTTGAAGGCAAATTCATCTCTGACATACAGCAGATCCCGTGCAGGTGGAAGCAAGCCCCTCTCTGCTCCTCTCTCTGCCAGTCAAATTATGTCATCAGTGAAGGATCACTGGTTTTTAATGATACGGTGGCCTCCATACTGAGAAGCAGTCCTAGCAGAGCAATATGCATAGCCAATAAAATGGCTGTCACCAAATTACAATTGACACTTAACATCACTAAATCTGCAATGTAATTCCTTGTGACAGTTGTGTAGGTATATTAGAAGAAAATAATTTACTTCAAACCCAGCATGTTAGACACATTTTCCTGAGCGTAATTCATGTCACATTTACAGTAGCCAAAGCAAGCAGTCTCGAGGCAACCTTAATCTGGGAAGAGATCATAGATACTAACATGTTCATTGAAGTATGATTATTTATGCATGCAATAAACAAAGCTAGAGCAGTTGTTCATTGTAGGTTTTAATTGTTATTGGGGGTTTTAATTGTTATTGGGTTTTAAATGAATATTAGCCTCTTTTGCTGTAGGGAATAAGAAAAACTATAAAAAAACAAAGCCACATTTTATATGGGAAACAGGCATCAGAGAGAAAATCTTAATTTTTTTTTTTTTTCCCCAGGGATCTGACGAACGGACGTTCAAGTGGCCCTCACCCCACTCCAGCTCTGGCTGGGGTTCGGACTTGAAATTCTACACCAACCGCCACATGACAAAAGCATCCACAGGCAACTTGCAAAACGCAAGTAAACGAAACCACCAGCAGCAGTATTTCTCTTTTCTCAGAGTAATAACGTTGGAGGACAAAGGTTTGCGAGGCAGACCCGGTTTCTTCTGGTATACTATTTTGATACATTCACCCCGAGCAGATCTGCAGAAAGACCCTTCCCTGGCCTTATAAGCATATATAAATATGTGACAGAGTTAAAGGTCTCCACTCTTCAGAATGAAGTGGTTTGAATGTCTGGCGAAATGGGACTGCAAAAAATTCATTCCAACTTTGTCTCTAGGCAATTCACCTTTGGCCCAGTGATGATATGAGTCTTTCTGCTGATGGGAGAGATAGAATAGGTCAGGTCAGGCAGTCTCTAGAAGGCAGGGGCCTATTTGTTAGCAGAATGAGGCAGGTGTACTATTCTAGGGGAGATTAGCTCATCCCAGCATGATAATTACCTCACAGGAAACCCTCAAGGTGACACATCAAGTGTAGGAGCTGAACATCCAGTCCTGAAAATGGGCATGCCTGTATCGTTAACTAGGCTTAATTTAGAAACTCCAAATTTAAAAACACAAATCAGTGAGTGATAATTTCCCTGTCCTTTCATTAAGACATTAAAATGTCTCCAGCAAGTGCGAGCTCAGTAAAGAACGAGAGGCTAGATTAGAGCTCAGCTGCCAGGAGAAGGAATTATCCCCGTCCGCGTTTCCTAGTTGATTTTCTTACGGGAGTGGGAAGCTGCAAATAAGAAGTAAGCGAGCCCACATTCTGCTCACTGAGGTCCTTTTGGCTATTTGTGCCATTTGCCGGATCCTTCCTTTTGGAAAATAATTTCGAGGGAGTGGTGCCTTTTCTAAAACCGAACCATAAGGTTTCAGCTATGTCACCAAAGAACAAAAAGGGGGGAGCGTCAGCTGGGGTCATTCGGGTTTTTATATAAAGTTTCAGAACGTCGGTTGCTCTTCTCACAGCATCCTGACTTTGGGGCGGCCGTCTGAACCGTGTCTCGGGCTGCTGACGGCTTTAGCCACACTAAGCAGAGCTGGGCCGCTGCCTCCAGCCGTGGGCAAAAGCTAGAACCTCTTTGCTTTTCTAGGTCAGTGAAGATGACCTGAGAAATTCTTCAGCATCACTGGTCCCTTGAGCACACTCCCGACAGCACGAGGCTGGGGGAGGTGGCCGGGCCAACTGCATGACGACAGCTGCCGGATTTATCATGTGGGCACCAGGCTGTGGGGGGGTGCACCGAGAGAAGTGGCAAAAATAGCAGCAGGAGGGTGGGATAATATGATCAGGAGTCATGGAGTCTCACCAACTTTGCAGCTGGAGGTAGAGCAAACAAGGACGTTTCTAAGGATTTCTTCGGTAGAGAAGGAACGTCTCAGAGCTTTATTGGAAATGAAAGTTTTTAGCAGACATTCTTAAGGATGCATTAATGAGAAAGTATTTCACACACAAAAAACAGAATTGTGAACATGGATATTAGTATGATGATCTTCATAAAGATCAAGACTGAAAGATATTTAATTTGTTACTAATAAAGGATTGAGGTTTTGTATTTGTGTCTTTCCATGGGAGAAAAACCTATTCATTTTATACTCCAAAGTGCCTTTAAACTTATTTTCACTGAGGCCAGAAGAAATCTTTTTGCTCTCTCATACTGTTTAAGGTCTATTCCATGGTGAGGGCAAACAATGTGATGACCCCTGGAATGGTGTTGCCCACAGAGTGAATTTGGACCATCTGCATGGTGGATCCTTGTGAGAAACACCCCCTCTCCTAAGACCTCCAGATAGTTTAGGACACCCTGCCAGGACAGTTAGGATTGCCTAGAGCCCCAATCCAACGGCACCTACCTTATCGTCTCAGGACCCCTACAACCGCACCCCCGCCGTACCTCACAATACTTACGGTAAGAAGAGAAATCAAATAAATACAGTAACTCATTCTGCTGGAGAAGCTGTCTACAGAAATTGTACAAAACCTATTCACTCACTGATGATGGCAGGAAGCAGCACGAAATCCTGGACGCACTTCTCAGAAAGTCACTTAATCTCTATTTTGAAAACATTACGATTGTGTTATTATTATACGAACTTAACAGAAAAATGCCCTCACACAGAAGGAAGAAGTTAAGTGAAGGCAGGTAGCATCTAGTCTCTTCGTGTTCTGTTCCTTCCAAACCAGGTCGCGTGACTCCCGCTGCTGAAACAAGTCCAGTTTGTCACAGAACATATGGCCTGGAGTCTCTTTATTAGGAGCAGCTGATTGGAAGAAATTATTTTCCAAAATATCAAATGTAGAATAATTCTGTTAAAAAGGCATTAAGGATTTCTTTTGGAAATAGTCTCTGCTTTAAAGAATGTTTTTGAAGAGGGCACTTGATGTGATGAGCACTGGGTGTTGTATGTAAGTGATGAATCACTGAATTTTACTCCAGAAACCAATATTGCACTGCGTGTTAACTAACCAAAATTTAAATTTAAAAAAAGATGTTTGTTGAAAACAAACAAAGATTTTGTCCACTATGGGGAAGAAGGTTGAACACACACACACACATACACACACACACAATCACATGTATAAATACTCCCTTTGCTATTTTATTGTTTACCCCACTATTCTGCCCACACACACCCTCAGAAACGATTGTTCTATTCCCAGGCCTTGTTAAGACTCTTCAATCACACTAACACTCAGTCTCAATCTTTAAAATGAACACGTCTTTCTGAAATTACATGTTGAATATCAAACAAAGGCCATTTTAATGTTTTCAAGGCCAGACCAATATCATGGATAAGTCTGAAAAGGATGAAAGTCAAATCATGAACTGTGTATGGCTTTGATAACCAAATAATTTCAGTGATTAAGACAGAGAAGGGCGCTCTGGAATCACATTTGCACGATGATAAGAAGCAGCACTTATTTTGGGGGTTCTTTTCCATTGACATAAGACATCAGAAAGAGAAAAGAGAAAATGCTTATTATAAAAACAATTCTTCCTTATTAGCTCCTCTATGCATAAGAATAATTTATCAAATGGAGAATATAAGGAAATCCCAATTTTAAATGAAAATGCTATCAGTATTTTGTGAGGTCTCAATTATACTATCAACTACATCTTAATTTACACCATTGATAGAGACATAAGACATCAATTGATCTTTAATATGTTATGTTTCTGTTCCAAGACATCTAAAGAGAATTGTTTTCTCTATACGTCTGGATATTTTAACTTTATAAAATGATCATATAAATAGCAGATGAATAATACCCTTCAAAGTCAAAGCACAATCAGTAAAAGAAGCCACATTTCATTATTATCCCCATTTTCCTGCTTATCCTATATTACACTGTATGCAGTTTTTATTCAAACAAGTTACAAAATAGAGATCTGTATTTCTAGCACTATTATATTTCATTTTACTGGAAAATAAAATACAATCTTTGAAACCCACTTAATTTTTTTAAAAGAGAACAAAGAATACATTTTAAAAACTACTACACTTTATATCACATGTCGTCAGGAAAATGCAAATTAAAACAATGAGCGACCACTACACACCTATTCTGATGGCCCAGATCCAGACCGCTGACAAGACCAAATGTTGTCAAAGACGTGCAGCAACGCAAACTCTCATTGCTGGTTGGAATGCAGAATGGTAGAGCCACTTTAGAAGACAGTTTGGCAGGTTCTTAACCAACCAAATGTGTCTTTACCATACATTGCCCCTCTTGTTATTTAGCCAAAGGAGGTGAAAACTTCTATTCACCCAAAAATCTGCATACAGATATGTTTACAGTGACTTTATTCACAATTGCCAAAACTTAGAAGCGACCAAGATGTCTTTCAGTAGGAAAATGGATGAATAAATTGTGGTAGATCCAGACAATGGAATACTAGTCAGCACTAAAAATATACGAGTTATCAAGCCATGAAAGTTATGGGGGAAACTTACATGCATATTACTAAGTGAAGGAAGCCAATCTGAAAGGCTACCTATTGTAGGGTTCTAATCATAGGACATTCTAAAAAATGCGAAACTATGAAGATAGTAAAAAGATCAGTGGTTGCCAGGGTTTGGGGAAGGTTAGGATAAATACGTGGAGAACAGACGATTTTTAAGGCAGTGAAAATACTCTATGTGATACCATCATGGTGGTTACATATCCTTATACATCTGTCCAAACCCATAGAATGTACAACACTAAGAGTGAACCCAAATGTAAACTATGGACTAAGTGTGGTTATGATCTGTCAACATAGGTTCAACAATCGTAACAAATGTACCACCATGGTAGGGTATGTTGATGATGGGGAAGGCTATGCTTGTGTGGGGGTGGGGAGTATGTGAAAAATCTCTGTACCTTACTCTCAATTTTGCTGTGATCCAAAAATTGCTCTAAAAAAATAAAATCTTTTTTTAAAAATTCAACATTTATTCTTGATAAAAGCATTCAGATACATTTTTTGTGAATAGTTAAAAATACTCGAACAGAAGATTAAATTTGTCCAAGTCAGTCAAGTTAGAAGGTTTTAGATTTTGCCAGAAATTAACTTTACATGATTATAAATAAGCATTTTTCAAGAAGTTTATGTCATCCTTATGTAAGTCTTTAAGATTAAAGTTCCAGTTGCTTATTGCTATATAATGAACTACTCCTAAAATTTACTTATTATGTTATTTTTTCATTATTTTGTAGGTCATGATCAGAACTGGACTCAAGTTGGGCCATTCTCCAGGGTGTCAACTGGAGTCATACTGGTGATCCTCAGCTAGAGGTTGAGCTGGTCTGGATTCCTTATTCACATACCTGGAGCCTGGAACGGGATAGCTGAAATAGCCAGAGACTGGCCAACATTGGTCTCTCCCCCTGCTGCCCCTCTATGTGGCTAGCTTGGGCTTCCTCACATCAGGGCAGCATCAGGGTAGTCACAGCTCTCACACAGGAGATCAGGGCTCCAAGAGTGAGTGTTCCGAGAGACAAGAAGTAGACCTTTCTAGGCTCTTAAGGCATAGACCCAGAAACTGGCAGACGTAGACCCACATAGACCCACAACTTCCATTGTGTTCCGCTGCTCAACGCAGTCACAGAGCTCACCAGATGTAAGACTAGGAGACACAGACCCATTTCTTAATAGGAAAAATATTTAAGGTTTTGTGGCCATCTTCAATCTGCTACAACAGAATGTCTCATTTTGGAAATGTGTTGTTAAAAATTTTTCCCACAGGGGCACCTGGGTGGCACAGCGGTTAAGCATCTGCCTTCGGCTCAGGCCTGATCCCGGCATTGTGGGATCGAGCCCCACATCAGGCTCCTCCGCTATGAGCCTGCTTCTGCCTCTCCCACTCCCCCTGCTTGTGTTCCTTCTCTCGCTGGCTGTCTCTATCTCTGTCGAATAAATAAATAAAATCTTTAAAAAAAAAAAAATTTTCCCACAAAGAACATACACTCCATCCAATTTCCTTGTCGAAACCCCCAATTTTCAGGACCAATCTCAGTGTTCCCAGAAAAATAGAGAATAACAAAGTCTTTAAAAAGCCTAAAGACATACGAAAATAAACTAGGTGTCACATGGATTATATACCCTACTATGCCCAATCTAAGAGTAAGTCCGACAAAAAAAAGGTAATAACGAATTCAGAGATTTTTGTTTTAGGTAGTTAGTTAGCTAGGTAGTTTAAGTTGGATTAGGAGAAATCATTTGACTGCAAAGATAAGAAAATCAACACGTCAAGCCCCAAGAGAATTACTGCCATACTGAAACTTTAGCTTCAAAGAGTTTATGTGTCTTATCAAAACCTCAATTTAATTTTGGAAATGGTTCTGTAGCATAATTTATATGCTCAGACCAACAAGGACGATTCCATAAGCCATCCCGAGCAATCAACTTAATTACTCCACAGGCATTCAAGATAGTTCCTCAAATTAATCAAAGTCAAAGTCGAGTTATGAGCTTAACTGAAAGAATCCTAAATAAAAAGAATACCGTTTCCTCTCTCATTGTAGAATAAGTATTAGTCAAGATGGTGGTTAGATTAATGTCTATAAATTAAATCTGTGTTCTAATCTCCTTTTCTTATAAGGACACCAGTCAGATGGGGATAGAGCCCACCCATGTAACCTCATCTTACTTTAATTACCTCTTTACACACCCTATCTCTCTCTAAATACAGTCACATTCTGACATCCTGGGGTTAGAACTTCAATCTGACCTCTCCTCAGATTATACCAACAACTATTTTTCTTTTCTTTTTTAAGATTTTATTTATTTATTTGTCAGAGAGAGAGATCGCGCACAAGTAGGGGGAGCAGCAGAGGGAGAAGGAGAAGCAGGCTCCCAGCCAAGCAAGGAGCCTGACTCAGAACTCGATTCCAGGACCCTGGGATCATGACGGGAGCTGAAGGCAGACGCTTAACCAACTGAGCCACCCCGGCGTCCCCCAACAACTATTTTTCAAAGTCTGTTCTGTTACCTACAATTTGCTTGCCAAATTGCTTTGGCTTGATGCCATGGTTTGCTATTCGTTCTGCAATGCTGTTTAATGCTACTTTTCTACATATCTTGAGATTTCTTCTAGTCTCTTTGTTTTCAGTACAAGCCAAATGTCACCCTCACAGAAGTTCTGTGGAGATTAAATGAAATAATAGAGCCGAAGGCATTCTATTTCTTTAAAAGTGCAACATTGACTGTTTTAGAAACAGGAGTCACAAGGATGATTATCCAAGAACTCACAATCCAGTGGCAGAAATGCACATTAAACAAAGAGGTTTCAATCCCAGCAGAATTTAACCAAGAGTAGAATATTCATTCTCATAAAGGAAGGAGAATTTGGAAGACAAAACACCTAAGATGGTCATTCTTGGTCAGAAGAGAGGCAAGAAGTTACCAAAGAAAAATGAGCAGAGTGGCAACCAGAACATAGTGTGTATTAAGAGTGAACAAGTTTTAAGCTTAGACTAGGAACAGAGATTAGGACCATATCGTGATCTTGGGAGGATTCCTCTTATTCCCTCACAAAAGTCCTATGGACAAGCCCAGCTGTAGGCTTCTAAACCACCTTCCCCACGCCCATAGTCAGGTCTCCAACCTCTGGGTGTGAAGCCCTGACTCAAAGAGAAGGCACTAGAAAGAGAGTGCCCTCCCAAGAGCCTAATGAAGATGGTGCTCCAGTTCAGAATTCAGTGGATGTGCCCTGTGCCCACCAGGCTTTCCAGGGTACGGATGTGTATCCCACCAGCCAAAGGAAAGAGAAAACAGGAATAGTAACATACACACACACACACACACACACACACACACACAAATGGGTGAAAAGGAGTCCACTCCCTTAGAGCAAGATTCCCCTTCCTTTTCTGAGTCCTGAATGCCTTTCCTAGGATTATTCAATCTCTTCGACACCCCTGGAGACAAGTCAAATAATTTTTAGCCCATATAATAAAAGTATTGTATTTTTGTTTTAGGTTACGTTATTAAATAGTGTGCTATGCAGTTCATTTCATACGTTAAAGACTTACATAAAGAATTTTGGGTTTTTACATTCAACAAGAAGTTCATGTTATTTAATTAAATCCAATTTATGTAATAAAATCATGATATTCTTGTCTGACACAATTTAAAAGTAGCATGCTTTCTTTAAGTATATTAAAATGTAGATAAAAATTAAACTATACTTGGGTCCTCTGCTGTAAATGAAAAGTTGACTGGAAAGCTGTATTTTCTCTTTTTAACATTAATTTTTGAACTATTGTATGCATTTTGGTTCCTATACCAGAACTTGACCAGAGGCACACAAAGCACAACCATCAGCACGTTTATGCTCCTTCAACTTGTTGTGTTTCAGTTTCTTGTCCTTGAAGGACAGTCCAGTCTAGGTATAATTAAACAATCTAAGAAAAAAATTAAAACTGGGTAATGTTTAACTAATGTAACATCCTGTACCAAATATACTCAAATTCTTTAAATTTTTTTTAAATTAAAACACACACACACACACACACACACACACACACACACAGCAATTATGTTAAACCTTGACAGCAGTTATCAATATTGAGCTGAGATAAATCCCCTGATTAACTGAGGCATGAGAAGAATCATCTTCTCTTCCTCCTCACTCAGATTAAATTAGAGATGCCATTACGACCTGGAACACTGGCTCCCAAGTGTGTCTCCTCCACCAGGGGTATCCACATCTCCTGAGAACTTGATAAAATGCAAATTCGTAGGTGCCACCCCAACTCACTGAATCAGGGACTCCAGGGATGACGCCCAGCAATTTGTGGCCTCCAGATACATGCTAACATCTACCACCGACCTACACCAAACTGAAACACCGCACCCACCTTCATGAGGCATGCCTTTGGGAAAAACTGCCCTGGAGAAGTCAAGAGCAAGCCTCTCAGGTGGGCAGAAAGCTCACAGAAGCCCAAGCGAAAGAAACCATCTAATTCAGATTGCATTATTTTTTTTTAATTTTATTTATTCATTGACACACGGAGAGAGAGAGAGAGCACAAGGAAGGGGAGCAGCAGGCAGAGGGAGAGGGAGAAGCAGACTCTCCACTGAGCAGGGAGCCCAACGCGAGGCTCGATCCCAGGACCCTGAGATCATGACCTGAGCTGAAAGCAGACGCTTAACCAACTGAGCCACTCAGACACCCCTCATTTTGCATTCTTAATATGGCAGCAGTATTCTAGGGATGGAGGTATTTTCTTCATAAAGAGAAGAACTGAAAAAGAACTCACATCTGTGGCATATTTTTAAAGAGAGTATTGGCTTTGGAGTCTGACAGGCCTGAATTGAAATGCTGGCCCTACTCCTTACTGGCCTCATGACTGGCCTAGAAGGGAAAATGGACAACTCTTCATCTGTAAAATGAAGATAATAAACGTGCCCTCATGGGATTATGTGGGATTTTATGATCTATCATATGTACAGGTAAGCCCAGCGTAAGAGCATTTATTTATTCAAATGGCAAAGCAGTAGGATAATTAACAGAGAAATGATTTTGGTTTTATTTGCCCTTCGTTTTTCCTTACCCCTCTCTCCTGCCATTTCTAGCCAAGGGCTCCATCTGGGGCTCTCTTGTTTCTGGGATGATCCGCGACACAGCAGAAAACATAAGCTGTAAAAGACAATTGCTGTCATTGAAGATGTTGTGGCAGGTGTCCTGGGGGGAAAGGAGAGCGAGGGCAGGGGTTTGGGGGAGGAAGGCAAAGGGAAGCTTCCCCCCATCCTGGGAGGAGATCAGAGCCTGCAGAGCTCCTGTGAGGAGTGGGATCCATGCACTGTTCGATGGTCGTGTGAGCAGGAGATGGTGAGCCCCAGGCTGATCAGGGAGGGAGGGCTCTGTACAGCTCGTAGGACTAGAAGGTAAGTACAAGGGCTCCTGGCCATGGTAAAGATTCCCAGCCCGAAAGCAAAGAAGCAAACCTTCCTGACCAGAAATGTACATCCAGACTCAGAGAATGGGTGTCCTTAAAAGTAATTGCCCCGGTGGCCAATGATGGGCAGAGAGTACGAAGTACTGCTGTTGAAGACCCTGGGGACAGGAAGGAAAGAGAATCCTCAAACTGAACCTCCTCGAAAAGGTGCACAAGAAGGCTTGGGGATGGATCGTAGTTGGCTCAAAGCAATTCTAAAAATGTGTTAGCTCTTGTACATCTGAGTTTGTGGAGTGATAACCATATCCTCTGCTATGTTGATTATTAACAGCCGCTCTACTTGCAGATTTACACAGTATCTTCTCTTCGGTTAATGAAAGCACAGGCATTTTCACATACAAAATGGGAGGGTGCCAGCATCCGCTTCCATACTAAGGAAGGAAGGTGACAGTGCGGGCCTCAACTGAAAATCTACAAAAACATATATATGTGAGTTGTAACAAATGTAACGGAGTGACTTTTCAAACCTCATTTGAGTCTACATTTGTAAAACAGGACTCAGGGGCTTAAAATCCCTCTCACAATTAAATTATTTCTATTTTCTTATAAAATTATTTGTATACAAAAATGGCCCATCGAACAAGGTCCATTCAGGATACATAAATGTGACTTGAAAGACTCATAGGAAATGAGAAGGCCCTTCCTTCTCCATGAGAGCCCCAGACCAACAGTTCTCAGGTAAGAAACACACCCCACAGTAACAACATCAGAAGTCGTCATGAGTTCTCTGAGCGCATGCCTGATAAATCACGATACCATATTATTGTGCCAAAGAGCCAATAGAAACACTCCAACATAAAAAGGGTATAGAATCTGACCTTCGTCCTCAATCAGATGACATCAATGCTATGGTTGTTGACATCCCTCGAAACACGGTAAAGCTAGAAAAACAGGCTATTTGAACACGTTGGCCGTTTGAAGTTCTTTTGTCGGGAATTGCTGAACTGTCTCAAATCTAAAACTACAATTCAGGAAAGTACAGTTCAGTACTGGCAAAATATAATTAAGTCAACTGGCCAATTCAATATAATTCGCTATTATCTCACTCACAATTTGAGATGTGTTATCTGAGGCAATTATGTTGTGACACTGCATTTACACGCATTTTGAGATTCTTGGTGGTGACTAAAAGAATGACTCAGCGATGTCAATTCTGCTTTCTCAATCTCTGAGGCAAAGCAAAATACTCACTGTATATAAAAGGAATAAACTCTACCCTGCCGTAAGAGAAAAATTTTTTCTCCCACCCCACAGGCCTGTGAAGTTTCTCTCCTCTGAGAGTGTGACAGCCCCACTTTCAACCCAACAGGTCAAGGCACAGAGCCCAGTATGACCGCCATGACTGATATTTATTATATCCTAGACTTTTGCCATCCAATGAAAGAAGTATGGGACTCTGGGGCTAACGCCTGCCTGGCTTCTAATCCACCTCTAACCTTCCTAGCTGTGTTAACTTTGGGCATGTTGCTCAGCCCCTCAGTGGATTAGTTTCCTCATCAGTAAAATAGCCATAATAACACTGCCTGCCTCATGGGGGGTAGTGAATGTGAAGTGAATGAATATTTGCAAAGTGCTAGAACAATACCTGCCTGTATAAATATTATACATATGATAGGAGGTAGGTTAGGGTATCTTCAAAGCTTTATTTCTTTACAACTGATATATTTAGTTTATAAAAAAATGGGATAAACTATGTAGTAAATGATATCTTATATTTATGTCAGAGTCAAAGAGTTGCTATAAAATTATAACATTTGTCAAAGGACTTCAGTGTGGCTAAGATTTCTCTATATAAGATTTAACTGTTAGGTAGTAGTAATTTGTTTCGACTCTTAGTATTTTCAAAGTCTGAGATGTGACTAGTTTTATCTTGCCTTGTTGGAAAACTCTAGGCCAAGTTTCTGAAATGGAAGTTTTATTCCAGATTTATTTATTGGCCCCAATTTTTTACATAACAATGTCCATGGCTTTTGGGAGGAGAAAGGGATGTAAAGCACAGTACCCAAACCAAAGTAAGAAGACAGACAGACATAAAGTTAAAAACAATTTTAAAGACTCCAATTCAAGTACCACTTAGGATCTGAGGACATGCTGGTATTTCATATTTGCTATCATTGTCCATACTGTTCATTAATAGCCCCATTTTATGTTTTAAAAAGGCTGTAAAGACTCGGAGAGGTAAAATGACCAAAGTTGAGACATTGTTGAAACCTGTTTTGGAACCAGGTTTATGTGACTCCCATCCAAGGTTCTTCCCATTCTGCCAGAGCTGCCAAGATAATCATCCAGTCTAAAGATAAGATGTGATCTGGTAGTTCAAAGGAAAGGGGATCGCAGTGGATAAAAACAAGCAAAAAAAATGTCATGGGAAGAGGCTGAGAAGTGGTTAGAATTGGGAGAGGTAAATTAGAAGAGAAAGGGCTGCAGTGGACAGTTGAGGAGAAGCAAGGACACTGAGCCAGAAGGAGCGGCAGGGAGCCCGAGCCGAGCCAGGAGCAGCGATGACGATGATTCCCTACTTACAACGGACGGAGTCTCTCCGAAAGCAAGGCTGAGGCCTGAAGTTGGGAGCTCAGGAGCCTCTGAGGGCTTTTCTGCAGGGACGTGCGTGTGTTACAAACGCGTTTAGCAGCAGGATTAGAGAACGGGAGGAGGCGGTGGCCAGGCAAGCTGCTGAAGACCGCGGCCTCGTTCAGGCTCGATGTGTGCCTGCGATGGTCTGCGGGCTACCATAGAAGGGAAAAGACATCACAGCATTAACCCTAAAGGCAAAACGTTAAGAACCTAATAATTGCGAAGCCTGAAGGAGAGCAACAAGTGAGAAATACCCTCAGGGCTTTGAAGCTGAGCACTTCAACAATGGGCATTCTATTGATAATCCCAGGAGCCCTGAGTTGGGGAAGAAGAGAGGAGCCCAGGTCTGGAAAAAACACAGGCAAAGCCCTCAGTTTGGAGGGAAATAAACACCACCAACAGGAGACGCTGGAAAACCACAGTGAGCTGAACTCTTAAGTTCGAGACACCCCAAGACCAAGGTGGTGTGCAAACTCGTCCGGTAGGACGAAAGCTCTGGTCAGCAGTCAGGATGAAAATATCGATGTAAGAGTTATCAGCACAAAGAAGAGTGTAGAGAGTGAGTCACTGGACTAAGTAGCCTAAATGAGCACTGAGATCTTCTACCGTATTCATGTGTCACCAAGAGGAGTTCCGGTTGGTGTATCTCTTGTTCTTCCTTTTCTTAGGTGACACTACAGAACATGTGACTTCTGGGCGGCAGGTGGGATGTGAGAGGCCTTCTCATTATCTATGTATTTGCTTTGCATTTTTTTGAGAGGAGTAGCCTCTATTTCCCTGTTGAAACCCCTGAAAAAGGAACACATGAGAGAATTTAAATGTGCTAAGAAATTTGAAATGCTAAAAATGGCACTTTAGCATTGGCTGTGTAAGAATTTCAATGTTCCTGCCAGCTCAGATACAGGCAATTTTATCTTTAATTACCAAAATAAATGTAATTTAAAATTTTTCTTGCATACCTAAAGGCAGAAAGTAAAGTGCTCTTTTAAGAATAATAAAATGTCTTGATCTAAATCGGACAAATGATAGTATCCCCAAACCTTCAACACTGGAGGAGGGCAGCAAAGAGATCTAGTCCAACTCCCTTGGACGACATACCAGGAGGTATTCGCTAAGCCACTGTTGGATGACAGCTGGGCTACATGATTACTTATACATACATCTTGTCAACAGTCCTCAAACATCACCCAAGAACCTTATTCAGTCTGCAAAGTGACCAGATTCGGTATCTTAGATTGTCATAGACCGCAGCAGTGTCCAAGTCTAACATTAACCCAACTCAGGACAAAAACAGAATCTTGGAAAACTCTACTTCATTGGAAAAGTTTGCTATAGAAAATGAAAACCTGTTCTCTGAAGTCCAGAGCAGAATCGTCAGAGGTAGTCAGAGCGACTGGACTACAGGGAACGGCGTCCCTCGTCCCCTCACATCTGGTATGGATTTATAATGATGAACAAAAAAAGAAATCTTTTAAATTAGGCATGTGGATTTGTGCCTTGACCTTGTTAAGTGAAAAGTAGGTGTTACCCCCATGAATTTCTATGAAATTGGTAGTAAATGTGTAAAAGTCAAGGCCCCCCTACAGCCTATTAAAGAAGCCATGTGTGCAAAAGCGTAGAGACACCAAATGCTAGTACACTCGTGCATGGGATACGTAGCTACAACGTAGGTAATTTATTACAGATTTGAACTTGGTTTTTTTTTTTTTAGCAAAAAAAAAAGAAAAGGCATGGAAAAGGTAGAAAATACATGAGCGTACAATTAAGGGAGAACTTCACTGTCAAACCTTCAATGACCAGTCCCACTGGTTCTAGATGACCAAGACGACACATTACAAAACATGGATGTAGCTCAAAGAAGATGAGATTGTTAACAATAAAAGCTTTTCTTAAGAAGAGTTTGCCATGAAATTTGAGAAATTCTGTGATTATTTTTTTTTTATCTTAGGAAAGATTATTTTATGGCACTCGAGCTTCAAAAAATTCAAATTAAACTGCTGGACTTCTTAAATAGAGTTTTCTTATCATCTTCTTTAGCTTGGTAATTTAAGATTTTTCTCCAGTCCCACTTCTGGCCAACCCAGCCCTTCCTTCCCACGTTGGCTGGGTACCGTGAGTGCTATAGACAGTGCCCAGAAAGACTGGTCTCTGACCTCCACTCCCAGATAGTTCTATGCAGAAAAGCCCCATGAATATTGCCTTCACCTTCTTCGGCCTCTTTTTTTCTCCTTGAAGTGTAGAGGTTCACAGCCAGGGCCTGGCTCTTATTACAGGTTTTAAGATGAAGTCTATACAGTGAAAAGGACTCTGTTTTTATTTCTTTGGAATTATTGGCTTTCAAAGCCTTTGAATTCCCTGCAGATAATTACTGTTTTGGCCCATGATTTCTCTGATATTTGATGCCTCTGAGTGGAATAAATTACCTATCTAACAAGGAGGGTTAATTGGTGGTTGTGAGCCCGTGTCCGTGCCCTTTGTATTAGGTTTTAAGCGCCCTGCAAACTCTGACCTTCTGAAACATCGTATTGTTTTAAACCCTCTCCCCAGGACAACCTGTGGTTTGATTCTTTTTTTTTTTTTTTCTCTTTTTCCATGCTTTTATTTTCAAACTGTCTGTTACACGTATTAAAAGATATGGAGAACATATAGATGAGTTTTAATTTTTTACCCATTCTGGCAATTTCCATTTTTTAATTGGAGTGTTTCATCTGTTTACATTTAATATAATTATTTATATGTTTGGATTGAGATTTACCAGTTTGCTATTTGTTTTCCCTTCATCCCATCTACTTTTGTTCCTCTCCCTTACTTTCCTACTGGAGGAGATAATGCTAAGTGAAATAAGTCAAGCAGAGAAAGACAACTATCATATGATTTCTCTCATCTATGGAACATAAGAACTAGGAAGATCAGTAGGGGAAGAAAGGGATAAAGAAAGGGAGGGTAATCAGAAGGGGGAATGAAACATGAGAGACTATGGACTCTGAGAAACAAACTGAGGGCTTCAGAGGGGAGGGGGGTGGGGGAATGGGATAGACCGGTGATGGGTAGTAAGGAGGGCACGTATTGCATGGTGCACTGGGTGTTATACACAACTAATGAATCATCGAGCCTTACATCGGAAACCGGGGATGTACTGTATGGTGACTAACATAATATAATAAAAAATCATTAAAAAAAAAATGTAGTTTGGATTCTTGACTACTGGGAACTAAAAGGAAGAGGGAAGCGCTTCAGTAGCTTGGTATGTTTGGGCGTTAAGGGTTCTTTTGTGTTTGTGACACGCGTACCCCCCAAGGCGAGCACGTTTCCTTCTAGTATTCTCAGAACCGTGGAAGCCAAGGATACCTGTGCCCAGACCCCACGCTCGTAAAACTTACCAGAGTTCAAACTCGGAGCTGCAGTTTCCGTAAAATTCCCTCTCTAAGCATTCGGCCTCCCTTAGCCATTTCACAAATTCATCTCTGAGACTCAAACTATGCTTTTCTCGTGGTAGTATTTGTCTTATTAAATCCGTGAAACTAAAAATGCCTCATTGAAGTAAAACATTAGCACCAACTCGCACAGCAAATTGTTTTGCGTGAATGAAAGCTTTTTAAGAGTGTAACTCGGCAAAATTACCCAAAAGTAGTTTAGCAAATGCCACAAAACATAACATCTGCGTATTAAAAATGCATTCTGTAGGCTGCAGAAAAATCGCAGTACTGAAGCAATTTTCTAATATTTACATATTTATAACAAGTGCCTGTCACGCGAAGGCTCGGCTCACCTGCAGCACTTTCATGTTATGTAAAATGAAAACCGTCTCGTGCTTGGGTGTTCTAATAACCATGATATTATTTTAACAATTACACTATTTAATACCTTGGATTAGTCCCTCTGATAGTGCTATTAGCTGTCACTAGACCCGATAATAGGTGGCTTCATCTTTGTTATGACATGATCTTTCCTACTGTTTGTTGACCTTTCAATACAAGGGGGAGGGGACGCTCCCAGCCCCCCAAACCTTTCAGCGGCTACTGTAAAAGCTGTAGTTTAAATCTCAGCTGGAATGTTTAGAAACCCTCGGTGCTAAATACCTCAGTGGACTGCTTAAACACCAACAACAGCCTTATGGGGCCTTAGTCGACCTTAAACACATCTTTTTTTGTCGAGAATATTGCATTCTGCCACAATTCTGTGGGCTAACCCTGGGCTCACATTAAATATACCAGCCTCATTGAAGCTTACTGAATTGAGTTGAGTTGTTCTTTGTTTTATTCTCTCTCGGCTTCACCCCCAACTGGGACTGGGCAGCCTTTCTTCCAGTGGAGCGTGCTTTAAAGTAACCCAAAGAAGAGAAGGAGGGGGAGGGGGGGAGAAACGAAAAGGTGCAGCTAAGGCCCATAATTAGTCTTGATCCTCCAAGTCTAAAATATTTTAACGCCAGGTTTCTGATTGCAGTATGGGCAAAGTGGATTTGGGAATGCAGAAAAGTAATTAGGTCTGTGCATTGAAGTGTGGAGAGCATTTAAAAGTGAATGGGTGGTTACTACATTCTTGGCAGGCTGTTTTTTATCTTTTCATGCTCTGCCGTTGTTAGAGGTGATGGGTTTATTGCAGTTTTGCACTCTGGAGGTGGCTGTGTTTTTCTTAACCTAGCCTTTTGCTCTCTATCTCAAAAATGAATCCTCGTGGTGTGAGGAAGAATGAGGGAGATTTTGAAAAACGACAAGCCAGGCACACTGGCCAGATATTACGCAGTGAAGCAGACTAAGTTGAGAATAAACCCCCACATTGCAACAGGTCACTTAGAGAGATTGCGGGTTTAATTAATGACTCGCTGAGCACGGGACCAACTGGAGACAATGGTCGCCCCACGGAGAAGGGAAACATCACATATTATTCTCTGACCTTGTTCACAGAGCCATCCAAACTATCTAGGGAGAAGCCTGACATCAGTACGCCACGCTGAGTCCTGGGACGCAAGACACAGACCATAAATGTCTGAATAGTCAAAATGCATGTTTTTGATTACTTCTGTCTATAGAACTGCTGCAATTTGCTCAGATCACATGCCCCTTCGGCCTAGATCTTCACGTCTGCCAGTCAAGTAATCATCAGTGCTGGCTTGCGAGTCATAGATGATGTATGTGCCCCCCCCCCCAAAAAAAATAGCTGGGGTGTTGCAAGGGGGTGGGTAGCTGAGGTAAGAATTGATAGAATTTGAATGGTCTCCTTTTCATTCCCACAAAATTTTGTTTTAGCTGATAGTGAAAGATACAAACAGAGGAGGCACATTTCTTTAGCAAAAGAGACTATACATGGAAAAAAAAATCACATGAGGCAACTCGGTCTTTCCAAAAGCATTTAGTGGTATTTGCTGAATTTGAAAAGGCAGAATCAGATCCAGCTAATGGAGGACCAAACGAAATAAACCAGAGGTAGGTTTGGGGTGGGTTTTTGTCATTGTTGTTCTTATGTTGAGAGTTTGGAGTTTTTCTGTTTGCTGTTTACGTTAGAAACATGACTCGGAAAGGCTCGCGCGGATGACCGGACCAGTGTACTCATGTCCTCGGGCAACAACTTCCGCACGCTTGAAGTTTAGACAAACGAGTTCCTTACTTTTTAACACTTTTTAACTGTTGCGTTCAGTATCTTAATTAAGTGCCATTCTTCCATTATCTAGTCTTCTGTATGAGAAGTATATCTCCTTCCACATATGGCTCTTAGCTTACTGGATTTATCTCCACTTCTAGTGGACAAGAATGAGCGCTTTGCGTATTCTCACTTTAGCCCTGGCTGGCCTCAAAGCAGCTCTCCCAGACCGGCTTCTCCCAGGAAAAGATTCACACAGCATTGATATTGCTTAGCGACCTGATATTTCAGGTCGTCTAGAAGATACAAATAAAGCACATGATCTGATGCCATTATAAATGAGATTTACATCTTCATCACTGCCTGTTTATAACAGAGAAAACTTGGAAACAGCATAAATGTCTAGCAACGAGGAATCAGTTAAATAAACAATGATACATCCATACAATGAAATGCTATCCAACCATCAGGAATGATGTTGGGGAAGACTGTTTAATGACCAGAGAAGGTCTTCAAAATATACTGAATTGAAGTGTAAAAGGCAGGTTTATAAGGCAGTGTGCACAGTATAATCCTATGTGTTTGTGTGTATAAAAGAGGTAATGGATTATCACAAATTGTAACATAAAATCTTTGTTTGAAAAAAAAGAGAGAGAGACAGTAAGCCCATTTTTAAGGAAAATGAAAACACGCCAAAATGTTAATATATGTTACCCCTGAGTAGTGGGACTCAGGATGATTTTGTTTTCTTCTCTCTGTTATCTGTATTTCCTAAAGTTACTGAATAAACTTATAATGGGACAAGATAGTTTTCTAACAAAGAAACTATTAATAGAAGTCATTTAAACAGAAAATGCTTACCAAACTATGGTATTAAATTCTCCATGCAGACTTTCTAAAACATGATCTGTCACTCGGAGTGCAAGAGGCAAGCGTAAAAGTAAAACATTTCTGTCCTCACCCACACCCCATGTTCATTGTGGTACCCGAACATAAGTTCATTACCCACAGTATTTTGTGAAGACCTGTCTCCAGTTGCCTAACAGGTGGGAAGAGAGTCCAGCACTCCACAATGAAACCGTATTTCACATTTAGAAAAGCCCAAGTAGGAATGAGCATCCCTCCCCCATCTCTCTCCATGAGGCCGTGACCGATCACCACGCGACCTCATTCCGACCAAGCTCTACCCAGAACACGCGCCGCAGGCTCGTGCGCGCTGGCCGGGGTCATCCTCCTCCCTGACCCTCCCTGAGTCCATAAAGCAAGGTGCACATTAGAACTCGGCTACCTGCGTTGAGGAAACAGTCCTTCTTGGAGGCCTGATATATTCCCTGTTATGCAAATGGGAAATAAGCGCCGGCATATCCAGGTCAGAGGCATAATGTGTATAAATAATTGCTGGGGGAACTATGTGGCTCAGTGAGCTCATCTAAAGCCAGAAGCTTAAGAAGTTTGTGTCCAGCACAGATGCTGACTTGCTGGGAGCCCATGGGAAAATCACTTAAACTCTCTGTGTTTCATCTTGAAATAGAGACGATAGGAATGTTGACCCAGGCCCCGGGGAATAGCGAAAGATTGCAAAGCACTTCAAAAATTCTTGTATCAAAGTAATAGGTGCTATTTAGGGAAAAGGTCATGAAATAATCAAAGACCTCCTGAAACCTCAGCAATAACAATGTGATTTGACAAACTGTGATCTTTCAGCATCGCCGAAAAGGTGTCAGTAAATTCACGGAACCCCAAATTCACAGACATACCTAAGCACTCGCCATAGTTAGTTTAGGGACTTGATCTTTTTCACAGCAGACTCATTGTTCTCCTGAAGCAGAACATGCCAATCAGATGTTTGTGCAGATCCTCTGGCTTCACGTGGTTTGGAAGAGAATCCCACCCGGAAATGAGTTGCTGAGAAACTTCTTGAAAGCATCACTTACTACAAACCAAATTGTATTCAGCAGGTAGAAATTAACACACGGCGAGACACAACCTAGGATCACAGAAACACACATGGAAGCCACAAGAGGCCGGAATATAGTGCTGTCCTATAATTATGTGGCTTTGGTGCAATAGTCACTGTAAGCTTCTGTGGCTTCCATTAGGAATACCACTAAGAGTTATTGGCAGCGGGATGTTTCTGGTCTCCTTGCCATCTCCCTTTCCCGTTCCTGCTGGGCACAACACCCTCCTACCATCTCTGATCTGACACCAGGCAGTGCCGTAATGTTAGTGTGTCGTGTTATTTTCTAGATGGTTTACCAAACTGTATACATGGTCAAAGACATAGGGCTGGTGGTGACTTGGTATCCCCCACGATTTGGGTCATGGGCTCAG
Organism: Ursus arctos; assembly: GCF_023065955.2. Classification (NCBI taxonomy): domain Eukaryota; kingdom Metazoa; phylum Chordata; class Mammalia; order Carnivora; family Ursidae; genus Ursus; species Ursus arctos. Next base: position 74,300,076 of record NW_026623067.1, read on the forward strand.
TCACCATCTTTTGGTCTGGTGTGTGCCCACATAAAGGAGACAGGAGAGAACGTTCTTGAAAAAGCAGCATAGGAACTGGAGCTAACTTTATGCCTCCTGGAATTTCTAGCCTTAAACAAAATGATTCAAAACAAAACAAAAGAATGACCCCCTCCCTATATGTCTGATACTCTGGGTGGTGTTATTTAATCATTATTTCTACCCAGGATATGCTTCAAGAATGGGAGTTGGAATCAGACAGACCTGGGTTCAAAATCCAACTCCACTTCATAGCTGAGTGGCCTAGGGTAAGTAATTTAAATTTTCTAACCTCAGTCTCCCCATCCCCAAAATGGGGGTAATAATTGCTACTGCCTAGTGTTATAAAAGAGTTTGAAACAAGGCATGTAAGTATTTAACAGAATGTCTGGCATATAGTAATTATTCAATTAATGCTAACCGCGTTGTTAGCAATACCGTAAGAGCTATATCGGTAGCTAGTTTCTTTATTTGGTAACAAAGAATACTGACACTGGGAGGATTAAGTGGCTGGTGAGCCAGGATTCTGTCCCAGGAACCCTGATTGCAAAATGCATGCTGTCTCCACTCCTCTTCACTGTTTTTCCTTTGGGAAACAGGGCAGTTCAGAAGGACAGGCTCACAAACCTAGGACGGTAGCCTAAACACCCACATGCAAGGATCTCAAAACACAAGTCCAGGCATATAGAAATATGTTCTTTTATTCTTAGCAACATTATCACGGCCTCTCTTGTGGGGAGCGCTGTGTTTGTCTCAACCCCACAGTAATAATGCTGGCCAGGATACTAATCTCAACTGAATTTCTCGGCACCAAGGGCAGAAGAGAGAGCAAAAGTGATCATTCCTTTTTCCCCCCTTTTTCCTTTCTTCCTTTCAGTGCAAAATCCATGACCTCCGTGACCCTCAACCCAAAACCATAGCCCAAGGCTTGGTATAGCTCAGGGTGGAGGGGTGTGGAGAGGGCAGATAATGTTCGAGAAAGACAAACTAGGAGCAGAAACAAAGGCCAGTAAACAGAGTGAAAGAAGCTTAGAAAGGGAGGAGGGAGGGGGGCCTGGAAGCAAAGAACAAGGCACAGAAAAAGGACTTGGAGAAAGACTGAATAAATTGTTTGCTTGTGCTGTTTAGCAAAATCAGCTAAACTTGGCTTTCAAAAAGTTTCACACAAAATCATTTTCACTGATTATTTTTTGGCACAGAAATTTTGTAAAATTTGGAAATTCACAAAGTGACACAATTTGCTAAAAATGCCATTCAACACAATTTGATGTAAACTACAGAAATGTTATTATAATTCATTAGGAAAACTTAAAAATGTGATAGTGTCCTGAAAACTTGGATGGTTGCCACAAGAGTCACTGGCAGCTCAAAACCAGCATAAGAACCAAAATGCTCAGCCGATCTATTCACAGGCAAATGTCATGTGTCTTTTATGCGGTGAGCTTCACTCTAATATCCTGAGGTATTTTGTAGCTAGTTTTAGTGTTCCCTTTTATTTTTTCCCGGGAGTCAAATCCTACAACGCTGACACACGTAGGCCATTCTATACAGAATCCATACGACCCACACGGCCGCAAGGAAGCCGTGCTCGCCGCCACCACGAGTTCCGAAGGCTCGAGTTGAGATTCTATCGCCCTGTTGTTAGAACGGGGCTATGTCTGGTTTGCATATGTGCGTCCTCTAGGTGGGATAAAAGCGGCGAGCTTCCTAACAGAATCCAGTGCTACTAACAGAATTCTGGGAGGCAAATATACTATGAAGAAAATGCCAAATGAACATCCGGTAGGCTGGATAGAAGGCTACTGCCTCCTTGAGGGAAAGGATTTTGTCTTGACCATCTAAGCAAAGACCCCAGCAGATAGTAAATGCTCAGTAAGTTACAGGGAAGACGGATGGATGGAGAATAGGAGGGCGGGAGGGAGAAGGGAGAAGGGGAAGGAAGGAAGGTTCAGTTCAAGTTCTAATACACAGTAAAATGAACTTGGGCAGATGGCTTACTTTTTAAAACCTGTTTTCTTGCGTATAAATGAGAATAATACGTACCTCCAGTACTGCTTATCGTCAAGGCCTTACGGCTTACCACAGGTTTTCACACACGTTATCTATTAAATCATACTGGGTTTTTTTATTGCCATTCCTATCATCATTGGGGATAGGCCTACATAATAATGAAAACCAATTTATCTTTCCTCAGCCCTCCCCACCACTCCTTTGATAATTCTCCCAGTCCTATCCATGCGTTAAAGCCCCATGTCCTCAATCTTTATCTTTCTGCTCCTGACTACCAGGTTTCCTGCCAGGTGAGCTCCTTAAAAATCCTACTTTCTAGAAGACCCTTAGGCTTCTTCCAGACCCAGACAAAATATATCAATTTAATGTACCCAATCTTTAGTCATCTGCTTTACACTTGATAATCTGATAAATACATACCAAGGTGACTAAAACTATATTAATTATTGGCACCCATCACCACATGCCCTGAATTACAAGTGCTGAAAAGAATAAAACTACACTTCCCAGGCTCCCTTGCAGCTGGAGTTCCAGGTCCATTCTGGATTTGGCCAGGATGTAGCTGTGACAAATCTGAAACACAGGAGAGGCTATTTTCCTGTGGCAGTTGCACTTGACAGGCAAGCTCTGACAGTCACCCGTGCTGGCGGGGACCGGGGTCCACATGCTCCTCGCTGCCCATCAGTGTCTTGGGAGAGAGGCAGCTGGAGCAGAAGCCCCAGGAGCCAGGGTGCCCCCACTCCTCTAACAATTGCAGTGGCGATGGGAGGACCAGAAACCTGAGGCCAGAGCAGCTCCTTGAGCGCATCACTCCAGTCTCTCCCAGGGCTTTTGTAAATTCATAATCCCTTGTATTGAATGCCTTTCTGCTTACAACACCCAGAGCAGAGTCTCTTTTCTGCGCGGAAGTCTGTTGATGCAGTGGTTTAACGATTAACTTAACGACGGTAACCTTACAGTCACTCAGTCCTCCCTCCCTACTCCCAAATCACGGTGCTCACAGCTAACTACCCATTGCTCCCGCTGTGGCCTCATTCTTTATTTACCTGTTTATATTTACATCTCTTACTCTATTGTATTGCTTTTTTTTTTTTTTAAGATTTATGCATTTATTTGAGGGGGGAGGGGCAGAGGGAGAGAATCTCAAGCAGACTCCCTCCTCAACACGGAGCCCCACGAGAGGCGGCGGCTCTATCCCACGACCCATGAGATCATGAACTGAGCTGAAACCAGGAGTCAGACGCTTAACCAGCTGAGCCAGCCAGGCTCCCCACTATTGTATTTGTTTATTTGCATGTAAATAAATAAACTCAATAAACTCCTTGAACCTCTTTTAGGTAATAGGCTTGCACTCCTCTGCCTACAGGAAGGGTTAATACATGAATCTCACGTATTCATACTCCAAGAAAAAGAGAGGGCCATTTAGAAAATCTGCATATACACACACAATCTATTTATTTATCTACCTATCTATCTTCATCCAAAGCTGTGGGTGATGACAAAATGACATGAAGTATTAATGCAATTTTCCACATTATTCAACCTTTAAAACAACTCTTAAGTAAAAAGACAAACAGCAAACTAGGGAAAGGCATCTGCAGTTGAGTATACTTACAAGGAGCTAGACTTTCATCTAGAAAGAAACCATAGAATTAAAAGAAGAAAAAAAAACCCTATTAGAAAAGTGAGTAATAGTTCACAGAAAAGGAAATACAAATGACTCATGAACATATGAAACGATGCTCAAATCACTCCCACATAGAAAAAATGCAAATTAAAACTACATCAAGATACCATATTTCACTATCAGGTTGGTAAAAATCCAAAAATTTGACAACCCTTAGGGTTGGCAAGATACAGAGAAATGGGAGCAGTGATTCATTGCTGGTGGGAGTGTAAATAGGTATAATCATTCTGGAAGGCAATTTGGCAATATTTATTGAAATTACAAATGCATGTACTCTTTGACTCAGCAGTTCCAATTCTAGGAGTTTATTCTACAGATATATTCACACATGGGCAAAATCATGAATGTGCAGGGTTATTTACTGCAGCAGTTCTTTTAATAGCAGAAGATTGGAACAATCTAAAAGTTTGTCAATAGAGAACTGTTTCAATAAATCATGGTGCATCCAAATATTGGGATACCGTTCAACCATAATAAAAAAATTTTTTTTCAAAGAATGGGGATGTTCCATAGTACCAGTATGTAAAGATACGTAAGATACATTAAGTGAGGGGGAAAATACCAAAGTGTGCATAGTATGTTCCTTTTTTTTTTAAGCTGGGAAAGGAATCGGTGTTAACATTCACTTGTATAAACATTTTTTAAATATCTGAAAGTCTACACAAGAAGCTAATAACAGAGGTTATCTCTGGTATAGGGGCGGAAATTACCAGATGGGGGATTGAGGAGAGGAAAACTTTGCGTTCATTTTCACTCTTGTTAAATTCTTAAACTATGCAAATCCATTTCTGTTTTTAAAAATAAATATTAAAATACAGCTACGATTAAGAAAAAGGAGGGTATTCTTATTTATCTGATTTGGTCAATTCCTGGCATCTGAAGGCACAAGTCTTTATCCTCACTAGAAGTTTGTAGGCCTGTAAAGTTTTAGAAGAAAAATAATTCCAGGGCGCCTGGGTGGCGCCGTCCTTAAGCGTCTGCCTTAGGCTCAGGCGTGATCCCGGTGCTCTGTGATCGAGCCCCACGTCAGGCTCCTAGCTTCTTCCTCTCCCACTCCCCCTGCTTGTGTTCCCTCTCTTGCTGGCTGTCTCTCTCTGTCAAATAAATAAATAATCTTAAAAAAAAAAAAATTCCTTTTAAGCACTATTTTTAAAAATTTATTAGAGGGGTCCCTGGGTGGCTCAGTCAGTTAAGTGTCAGCCTTCGGCTCAAGGTCATGATCTCAGGGTCCTGAGATCAAGCTCTACATCAGGCTCCCTGCTCAGTGGGGAGCCTGCTTCTCCCTCCGCTCCTACCCCTGCTCATGCTCTCGCTCTCGCTCTCTCACTCTCTCTCAAACTTAAAAAAAAAAAAATTATATATATATATATGGGAGTAGGGAAAAACACCAGAAAATCTTTTCCTACTTGCAAACATTCCCACATTAATTTTGTATTTGTTTAAGGTTAGTAAAATTCAAATACAGGGTACATTTCCCACAAGTATCTTGAAGCTCGGCGGCATTATTTCATCTGGTAATCTGTTCAAGAATAACCTGTATCTGCTGAAGGATGGGTGTTTCCAACTGGAGGAAAGAGAAGGGAAGTAGAAAGGGAAGGACTGTATGAAAGTAGCAATGGGCAGACAGTCCAGCAGCCAGAGGAGAGAGGACAGGGTGGGCCTTGCAGAGAGAAAGGGTAAAGAAAGGGAGGCAAGAGGATGACGAATCAGAAGCCTGCTTCACATTTGCCTGGAAACTTGCTGGAGGCAACCATCTGGGTTCCCCGGATAGCGACCTCTCTTGCTGCCTCTGACACACGGATCCTATTTTGCCAACACTCGGGATTATTGAGGAGCCTTGGCCTTGTTGATCCAACAGAGAGCTCGCTCCTCTTTAGTCTCATGGGTTTCTCTTTCTCCCTCTGTCCCTCTGTCCCCCCACCCCGACCCCGTCCCTCCGTCCCTTCCTTTCTTTCCATACAAAAAGTTCTGCATGCTTAATTTATTTACCATGATCAGTCTGAAGGTAAGTGTACAGTTAAGCCATCGCCACAACCCATGCCCTAACCTTCTCCATCACTTCCAGAAGTTTCCTCCTGCCCTCTTCATTGTGTGTATGTGTGTGTACGTGTGTGTGAGAAGAACAAATAACATAAGATCGACTCTCGCAGGAAGCTTTTACACCTACAGAAAGTACTGTTAACTCTGTGCACGACGCCGTACAGTAGATCGCCGGGACTTACTCATCTCACAACTAAATTTTGTCCCTTGGACCAACACCTCGCCGCTTCTTCCTCCCCCAGCCTGCGGCAAGCACCAAACTACGCCTCTGTGAGGCTAGCTATTGAAAATTCCTCATATACCTGGGCTCATACACTTCTAAAATACGAATACTGTGTTTCATAGTAAGGCTTAGTGCTTGAGAACTGTTTTGTGTGTTTTTTAAACTCTAAAATGGAGAGCTATTTAAAAAGTAGAGAATTAGGCAAGATTTTATGAAAAATATGTGTTTTGGATTAGGTTTGTCACCACATAGGAAGTACATATATCATTTCTGAACCAGGTGTTTCACTTGAAAGCCCCGTTTCCAACTGTTCGATACTCCCATTAATAGAAATCGCTCACACGGTGACATCTGCTAAATAAAACCAATGATAGTAAATAAAATGAGTAAAATCAACTGTCCTACTCTCGTCTTATGAATAATATATCTTTCTGTTGTATTATGAAAAAGTCATTGGGTCTACGCTATCCAAACCCACGGTCACGAGGGATTAGACTTATATTTAAATGCTTTAAGAACAACTTGTCAGCTCTGGTGAACAGCACAGCTTTCTTTCTATCCCTCCAGCTGGTAGGTATTTCACCTGGTAGTAAGGAATATATGGTGCTGATGGGGTCGAGGTCGCCAAAGTTCTTCATGTCTGTCTCAGCACAGATTCTACCATCACTTTAAAGTGTTTCATTTTATAGAGACTCTGTAGTGCGTGTGCTGTGCCCACAGAAATACTTCTCCTATTGTTGAAGTGCCATGGTGTAGTCACGTTGGAAATGTGTTTATCTTCGTTCCTGTCAGGTTCCCATACTATGTGTTATACAAATACATGGGGTGCAGAGTGGCTGGTTGGCTGCCTGGCTGAGAAACAGAAGGTGTGTAACACAGGGCCCAGACGCATAGAATCCTAACACGCTAGAGATGGAAGGGACCTAGAGGTTATAGAGACCGAGCCCAATTTTTACCAATGAGGAAATTAAGTTAATAATATTATTTATAAATTCTATGTATATTTCAAACACTTTCTTTAATCAAATCAACCAGCAAAGCAGAGCCTGTTAAAAAATATATAATATAATATAATAATAATAATAATAATAATAATAGAACAACTGTTGCTGCAGGCATCGGGGAGAAGAAAAGAAATGTGTGTTCTATAAGGAAAGAATAAGAATTTTAACAACCGGAAGATATCCAATGCTTTGTAGATTTGGGAATGAGCAGGCTTCAACGGTTTTCAGGAAGAGAAACAATTCTGGAACAACCTTTGCACTGTTTCGTGGAGGCAGCCAATGAACGGGCAAAGTGGCCTGCAGCTCGGGTTGCTTGTTGCCAGTTGGGCCACGGTTTTTACTCAGGACCAGAGACCCTGATTCTCCCTGTGGACCCACCCACCGACCCACGGCGTCTGCTTCCACGCCCTTCGGTCTTCAGCCAGGCTGCCTTGTCCTTCCCACAGTCCATGTGGGATGGTCATGAGGAATGATTGCTTCCACCACTGTGTCTCAAAGAGATACGTGTGAACGAGAATCCCCAACTCAGGCTCTCAAGGCATTAACTACCCTCCTAGCAAGATGCTTTCAAAACAAAAAGATTTTTTAGAAAGAACGTCTTCTAGCATATAATGTTGCTAAATAATTAACATATACTAAAACCAGCATATCAATGAGGGGTTTTAATGGATCTGAATATATCGTTTGGCACTCCAGCCCTGCACACCGAAATAATAATCTCCCATCCCAGTATCTCTAATGAATTTCCTTTCTTCTTGCCATACTATGACCACATAATAACTTTACAGGTAGTTTTTCTCTTTTGGGGCTCGTGTATGATAAAGAACAAATCACTCAGCCTACTTCACGATGCATTATAAGAAAGAAAGGATCCTATTTTCCAGGCTGGACGCTGCCTCTAACTTGCTGCATGATTTTGGGCAAATAACCTCATCTCTCTGAACTTTAAGTTTCTAAAGTATAAAATGAGAGGTTAGGCTAAGTTATCTCTAATGCCTTCTGTAGTTTAAAGACTCTGATGCACTTTGGAGCCAATTCTATAAACATTTTATAAAATTATCGCTGTGATTACTATTTTCATTATTTCGAGTTGAAATCTGAATCCTAGTTGTAGGGATCATACTCAAACATTTCAATTTGGCAGTGTTCAGCTAGCCTTTAGCGGTTTATCTGGATGGGCACACATGATGGTTAAGATGTCTGAAGAAGTACACAAAGTATTCTGTGGTTGACTTTGATAAGACAAAATGCTTTCTGCAGGGTGTTATTCGGATGAACACACCAGGACACTCAGCCAAACTCATCTGAACTATCCAAACCCCTTGATTCTGCAAACTGGGTTGCAGATCTTTCGAGAACAGGCTTTCTTACAAGATTGCTGGCACTTTCTCTTCCAATCCCAGCCAGAAAAACAGTAAGAACAGCCTTTCTCATATCATTTTGGCATTTCTGGTCTTGGCCCAGGCTGGAAAATTGAAGTGTAAAAGCACTTAACTGAACATTTCAGAAGGTAAAGAAATGTTCAATTCAAGTTTAGCTCTCAAATGGACAAGTGGTTCTTCTTTTATTCACCTCATCGGAACCCTAGGTGGCAAAGAAATACCATGATTTTCTCTCTGCCTTTAAAGGTATCTATTCTAAGTTCCATGTTAGAAGCAAATAAAGACCTCATATGCCTCTGTAAAGGGCTTTTGCTTATGTGTTAGAATGTTGGTTGGTATTCTCAATTCAGGTATCTCTATATCAAGCTTTGAGCAGATAAATTATTGAAGAATTTTCATTAGGAAAAAAATGATGTTTTGAAATAAAGTATATACAATTTACTAAAGTTAACTTAAATACACACACACACACACACATATATTATGAATAATATACTTATGAATAATATACACCTGCTTGTAACAGTCCTTAACCACTCCCCTAATAGCAGAACCCTTGGTCAGATCGGTGCCATATCTGCCTCGATTCTAGTTCTGGTTTGCCTCTATTTTCATTTAGTTCTCTGCCATGCACATGTGCAACCTTCACAAGTTCAGTTCCCATAATGGCCCACACCATGCAATGACCAGCTAGGAGTTTCATTTTGCAAAGGTAATAGACTAATTTTGGTCATTTCTCTCTCCAATACTAAAATTGCTTAAATCACTACCTTCAGCCTATAACCATGAGCTGATTCTATATCTGATTATTACTTTTGCTATTTATTAATTTTTACGTTAACATAACCCTGCTCCAGAGTAAATGTCTATTACAAAACACTTGCTTCAAAATTTCTGAGAGAGAAGGAAAGTTCGTGACTTTGAGACAGGCAATAATTTCTCCAATGGACACAAAAATCAGTAACCATAAAAGAAAAAAGTTAATAAACTAGACTTCATCAAAATATAAAACTCTTCAGAAGACACCACTGAGAAAATGGGAAAGCAAGCCACAGGGTCGGAGAAAAACATTTACAAAACACACATCCGACAAAGTACTTGGAGCCAGAGCATGCAGATAATTCCGACAACTCAACGACTAGACAAATAACCCAATTAAAAGTGGACAAAAAATGTAGATAGACACTTCACAAAAGAAGACAAACAAATGGCCAACAAGCATATGAAAATGTTTTCGACATCTTTAGTCATCAGAGAAATGCAAATTAAAACCACAATGAGAAACTACTCCATTCCCACCAGAATGGCTAATAGTTAACAAACCAACAATACCAGGTGCTAGTGAGAATGTGGAGCAACTGGAACGCTTGGGCGTTACTGATGGGCATGCGAAGTGGTACCTCCTTGGAAAACAGTCTGACAGGTTCTTAAAAGGTTAAACACGCACCTACAACTCAGCAATACGTCTCTTAGGTAATTGGCCGGGAGAGACGAAAGCATATGCCTATGCAAACAATTGTACTTGAGTGTTCACAGCTGCTTTATTCATGATAGCCAAACACCGGAAGAAAAAACTCACATGTCCTTCAGTAGGTAAATGGCTAAACCAATTGTGGTATATTCATACAATGAAACACTACCCAGATATAAAAGAATAAAAGGAATAAAGTATTGATACGTAGACATCATGAATGAATCTCAAAAACATTTTGCTGACTGAGAGAAGCCAGGACAAAGAAGACAAACAAACAAAACCTAGATAGTGTAAAATTTCATTTACATGAAATTCCAGAGTGGGGAAAAATCTCATTTATAGTAATAGAAAACAAATCCGTACTTTCCTGGAGCAGGGATGGTAGGGGTAGAGGAATGGGGGGAGGGGGAGACAGGAGTGTGCAGCAGGGAGGCTAACTGACAAGGGACTTTGGGAAACTTGGGGAGCGATGGAGAAGTTCTTTGTCTTGATTTTGGTAATGGCTTATCGGTGTATATATTTGTCAAAAGTCAATGAACTCTTCACATAAAATGCATGCATTTATCCTATGTCAATTATACTTCAATAAAGTTGATTTGAAAGATTGCTGTGAACAAACCCAAAAGCCTAACCACAAGCAAGTTTCAAAAGGTTTTATGGATCTCCAGACTTCCCACAGGAATAGAAAGACTTCCAATATGTGTGGTACAGAAAATATTTTCTTCCTATTACTTAAAAGGCCTTTACCACACGATTGTTTCCTGTAAGATGTCTCTCTCAGATACTGCACCAGCTACAGCTTAAAGCTATACGTGTTCTTCTCTTCTTCAAATACCGTTACATGTGAATTATGTGTGTTATGAGGTATAGGTACGTAAACAACTTAACATCTTTGATCCTTAATTTCCTCATCGGTAAAATGGAAATAGACCATCTCAGGATGCTTGGCAGCAGCAGTTGTCTTCCGTTGGCCGTTCTCCTGTAGAGGAGGCCTATAGGCAGCAGCCAAGGTGCCCAGCTCGAATGGCATGATCCTGAAGCCCCATTTCCATGAGAAGTGGCAGCAGCACGTGGCCACATGGTTCAACCAGCTGGCACAGAAGATCCACGGACACAAGGCCTGGCAAACCCAAGCACGCCTCACTGCCGAGTGGACCCACCAGGCCCATAGTGAGGTGCCCCACAATGAGGCATCACACCAAAGTGCCAGCTGGCAAGGGCTTCTGCTTGTTAGACCTATAGGGGGCTGGCATTCACAAGAACGCGGCATGGACCATGGGGATCTCAGTGAATCCAAGAAGGCAGAACCAGTCCAAGGAGTCCCCACAAACCAACATGCCACACCTGTAGGAGTACTGCTCTAAGCTTATCCTCTTTCCCAGGAAGCCCTCAGCCCCCAAGAAGGGAGACATCTCTGCTAAAGAACTCAAATTGGCTACCCAGCTGACAGGACTGGTCATGCCCAGACCGAATGTCTATAAGAATGAGAAAGCCAGAGTTGTTACAGAAGAGAACTTCAAGGTGTTGCCAGTCTTTGCATGACCCGTGCCAGTGTCAGGCTCTTTGGCATCTGGGCCAAAAGCCCAAGAAAACTGCAGAACAGCATGCCAAAAAGACATAAAGTACCACTGGCAACTTGAAATTTTAAAAAAATGGGAATAATATTTAACTTGTATAATCAATATCCTTCCACCACTACACTAAGCACAGAAAAGTTTCGTATTAAATTTAATAACTGTCATGATTGTTTGATACTTGTACTACTGGGGAAGTTTCAAGAACCCGAAGTGCTTCCTCCAAGAGCTTCCTTCCAAGAAATGGTTATATTAAACAAAGCAAGTAAAGCCCACCAACGTTTAGTTTATACCTATCCTAACCTCATTCAAACTTAGAGAACAGGCCTACAGTTCTCAACATGTATCTCAACACACCGTCCCTGTCAAATCTCTTTACACAGAATACAAATTATTTTCTTTGTAATCTCACCCTTTATTGCTTCACAAACTTCTTTCCAGATTGCTTCCACGATGAAGCTAGCTAGACCACTGTTTTCCACCTTTTTTTAATTGTGATAAAAATACACATAACATAAAATTTACCATCTGTATTAGTTTTCTAGGGCTGCCATAACAAATAGCCCAGACCGGGGGGCTGCCACACTAGAAATGTTATTTTATCACAGCTGTGGAAGTTGGGGAGTCCAAGGTCAAGGTGTCGGCAGATTTTACTTCTCCTGAGGTCTCTCTTCTTGGCTTGCAGATGAACACCTTCTGGTCACTTTCTTCCTCACGCGGTCTCTGTTCTATGTGCACACATCTCTGAAATCTTTCTGTGTCCAAATTTCCTCATAAGGATACTAGTCAGTTCGGATTGGGGCTACTCTAAGGGTTTCATTTTAACTTAATTATCTCTTTAAAGGCCCTATCTCCAAATACAGTCACATTCTGAGATACTTTTTTTCCCAACTATTACTTTATTTATATTATTATGCTTAAGTTACATGGAAAAGACAACCAAGCAGTTCTGCCCCGTTTCGGGAAAACTTTCCAATCCACACCAATTATGTGGTGAAAAGTAACTAGGAATGGTGACATCTTTGGGTCAAGACTGACAAGGAAGGATGGGCTTCGGTGCTACAGTTCATCTCCAGCAAGAATACGGCACGGCGGCCAGCACAAGCCATCCTAAGCATTTCTTTCTTTTTATGGCTGAATAATATTCCACTCTATGTACATACCGCATTTCGTGTACTCATTTATCAGTCAGTGGACACCTGGGTTGTCTCCACCTCTTGGCTATCGTGAAGAACACTGCTATGAATATGGGTGCACAACTATCTCATCAAGATCCTGCTTTCAATTCCTTTGGCTATCTACTCAGAACCGGAATATCTAGATCTTATGGAAATTCTGTGTTTGAGTTTTTGAGGAACCACCATATGTTTTCCATAGTGGTGACACCATTTTACGTTCCCACCAATAGCGCACAAGCACCGCCAGTTTTTCCACATCCTTACTGATCATTCTTTTCTGTTTGTTTGGTTTTTGTTTTGGGTTTGTTTGTTTGTTTTACAGTAACTATTCTAACGGGTGCTAGATTTGCAGTCCCCTAATAATTAATGATGTTGGGCATCTTTGCTTGTGCTTGTTTGCCATTTGTATATCTTCTTTGGAAAAATGCCTCTTCCAGTCCTTTGCCCTTTCTGAATCAGGCTAAATATCCTTTTTTTTTTTTTTTAAGATTTTATTTATTTGACAGAGATAGAGACGGCCAGCGAGAGAGGGAACACAAGCAGGGGGAGTAGGAAAGGAAGAAGCAGGCTCATAGCGGAGGAGCCTGATGTGGGACTCGATCCCAGAACGCCAGGATCACGCCCTGAGCCGAAGGCAGACGCTTAACCACTGTGCCACCCAGGCGCCCCTAAATATTCTTTTTACTATGACCAACAGTAAGAAATATATGTCCAGCCAGTGTGGACTTAGGCCCGGGGCATGGACACAAACACACACCCCTGCTGCATCAAATTCACCCTAATATTTTCTACTCTGTTTTTCTTTTAAAATGCTGGTGACCATCTGCTAAACTGTTTTTACAACTGACTAATGGATTGCAACCTAAAGCTTGAAAAACAAGCTACACCCTATGTTTCTCCACCTCTAGATAGGAGCTCTTTCCCTTACACATACTGTGCTGAATATCGTCTCTCTGTCCTGCGTATATATCCTTCACTCTTCTCCACCCTACCATATTCCCTAGGAGGCTGACCTTTGTGAACCACATTAGTGGACTCCCGTGACCTCTGACTTCCTGTTGGGTTTGGCCAAGAGACACATCTGCACGAGAGTTGGAGGAAAGAGAAGATGGAACCTGTATGACCCCAGCTCCCTCCCTGCCACTCCTCACAGGCAGCCTCTCTAGGTTTAAATAACTGGTGCTTGCTCTTGTGTCTTCAGGCCTGTGAAGATAAACCCCGTTATTAGTTGCTTCCCAAGCCTATACCATCCCTTGGTGGGTCCCCAAACCCTGCCCTCTCCTTCATAAACAGTCCCTTTCTTTCTTTTTTTTTTTTTTTAAAGATTTTATTTATTTATTTATTTGACAGAGATAGAGACAGCCAGCGAGAGAGGGAACACAAGCAGGGGGAGTGGGAGAGGAAGAAGCAGGCTCATAGCGGAGGAGCCTGATGTGGGGCTCGATCCCACAACGCCGGGATCACGCCCTGAGCCGAAGGCAGACGCTTAACCGCTGTGCCACCCAGGCGCCCCAACAGTCCCTTTCTTAAACTCTCCTCAAATTCTCCTGTTTGAGCACGCCATACCCTTCTTGCCAGGACCCTAACTGCTTAAATATAGATGTTCATTATACTATCCTTTCTGCTTTTCTTTATACTTGAAATTTTAAAAAATGAAAAAGTAAAAGAGAACAGTTGTGAGGAAACATTCTAAAGTAGAGATGGTGCTTGACTTACTATGGTTTGACTTACGAATTTTTGACTTTACATGGCATAAAAGCAATACTCATTCAGTAGAAGTTACCCTTTGAATTTTGCTGTTTTCTCAGGCTAGCGATCTGCAGCGTGAGTCCCTCCCCTGATGCTGGGCAGCAGCAGTGAGCCGCAGCTCCCATTAAACCACAGGGTCGCAAGGGTTAACCACCAATATATGTACAAGCATTCTGTACCCACACAGCCATTCTGTTTTTCACTTTCAGTACGGTGTTCAATAAATTACATTGAATATTCAGTAATTTCTTATAAAATTATTTTTGATGATTTTGCCCAACTGTAGGCTAACAGAAGTGTTCTGAGTACATTAAAGTAAGCAAGGCTAAGCTATGATGTTCGGTAGATTAATGTTGGTAGGTTCGGTGTATTAAACGCATTCTTGACACAATATTTTCCATTTATGATGGGTTTATTGGGTCATAACCCCATTGTAAGTCGAGGAAGATCTGTAACTAGAAGTGATGCAGGGACAGTTAATGCTTCACCAAGATCTTGACTCTCTCCTTGGTCACTTGGCTTGCTTCCAACTGTAGTCACAAGAGGACAGACATTTGTTGTCTTTTCTTCTTTGTTTTGTGTTTCTCCACTAGTCTCAGCTTACCTATTCACTTTCCCCAAATTTACTAGTCGCTTACATTATTTCTACTAACCAATTCTGGTACGTTTTCCCCTCCCATAAAACAGAGGTCCTACTGATTATGAGGTCCATGCAACCAAATTTTTTAAAAGGTGATAAACAAAGGGAATATGAATTATAAGTTAAAAATGTCTCCTCTTTTTGCCCCTCCATTTATGGCAAAAATTTCTCTTGGTATTATCTCTTCCATTGAAAAAAACGTTGTTCAGTTCCATACAAAACTAGTGTTACTTGTTTCTAGACATGCTCTTCCTGACTCGGATCCAGATAGGGGAAAAAAAAAAAAGTAAGGAATTAAATATGTCATTTTCAGGACCATTTTTATCTTACAGATTTAGAGTAGATCCACAGTAGAAATGATCTTGCATCTACCACCTTCCAACCAATAGCTTTGAAGACAGATGTCAGTAGGAGGAGTAGCAGCAGCAAGCGCAGGAAGACAAATGGAAACAGAAATAAAGACTGAGAGGATGACAGAGCGCACAGTGGTCTTGAGAAAAGCAAGAGGGAACAAGAAGGGGAATCTGATTTATATTGGAGAGGCTTTTCCTGGTTCCTCCTAACCAACTCCTTTCCCCTTACCGAGCCCGGGGTCTTTACAGCACTCTCACATTTTAAGAAGAGCATTATCTTTTTCTTTTTCCATTTCTCTTGTCTATTAAGACCTTTGGAGGAGTGGAAACCCTTGATGGTACTCGTCACGCAGCAATAACCTGAGGCAGACTTTGATTTTACTAGGGAAGTGATTTATAATTATCTCCTTATTGGTTTTTTTGTTTGTTTGTTTGTTTACAGGAGAGAAATCCAACCAGCTATACATCTCCTTAGTTCAACTTGACATCCCAGTCAAATATAAATACTTCCTTAAAATACCTTGCCATGATCGAACATGCAAAATACGGATGTTGAATCTCCTCTTTTTCCTGAAATCTTAGTTCTTGAAAAGCAAAGATTTTCTGTGTGGAAATCAAGTTGCCTCTCGAGCACGTATTACCAGCCAGACGCTGTTTTAGAGGCTTGGTGAGCAAAACAAAATTCTGACCTCAAGAAATACATAACCAATCGGGGAGAGAGGCGAAAAGAGAAGCAGTTACCAAAGTGTGGGTGATAGCGGCCACCACAAGGGTATGCAGGGTACTGTGCAAACACAAAAAGTGTCCTTACTCAGAGGAAGAGACCCAGGCAAGGATTCTTAGACAAACATCTAATTAGGTGAGAAGCAATAGATCACTAATATTTACTGAGTGTTCACTAGAACCCACGCGTGGTTCTAGCTCCCACTCATTTAGTCTTCATAAAATCCCCTGAAAGGAGATACCGTCACTAACATCACCCCTGTCATCATCCTCACCATCAAGGCCCAGGAAAGCGAAGGACTGGGAAATGGGGAGCCAGGATTCCAATCCAGGCAGTCTCATTTCAGAGCCTGTGCTCTTAACTAACCACACAAAAGAGCCTTCCAGAAGAAAAAAAAAAAAGGGAGTAACACGAGCAAAACCCAGAGGGGGTAAGAAAACATGTTCCATTTGAGGAGTTGAAATTAGAAATTCCACAAGGCTCAGCAAAGAGCACAAACGTAGTAAGAGGAGGAGAGAGGGGACTGGAGATGCAGTCAGGGGTCAGATCAGGAAGGACCATTAAGGAAACTGGCCTTAACCTGAAGGCACTGGGGAGCCATTAAAGAGTTTCAACAGAGAAATGGTAAGGCCAGATTCACTTTTCAGAAAATCACTCTAAGGGTGGTTTGAAAAATGGATTGAAGGGATTCAAGACCTGAGGCAGGAAGATCCATTAGGACATTTTTGCACAAGTCCACGGGAAAGCTAACAGCAGCCTAAATAAGGAGTGATGGTGATGGGGGGAGCAGGCGGAATGGAGTGATGTTAGACAGAGAGGACGGAGAGAAACTGGTAGTGAATTGGCTGCAGGCACGGAGAGGGAAGGCAGAATTGGGATGAGTTTGCTCTGTCCCTTGGCCACAGGACGAGTGATAGTGCCATGTGAAGAGAGGCAACACAAACCCAGCGAGTGGGGGGCCCGAAGCCCCTGAGGTCCGTTAGCGGCACACTGACTCTAGGTGGCCCAGGGCGCACCAGGCAGGATGGTCCCGCAGGCCTTCACCCCCCACCGTCAGGAGTGAGAGCGGCACTAGAGACACTGATGTGTGAATTCCCAGTCTGCATACAGAAACCAAAGCTGGGGGTGAACACGCCCCAGGACACAGATGTAAAGCCGAAAACAGCTAGCACCATCATGGAAGGCCAGAGAGAGACGGGAACTCAGGAATGATGCTGAGAAGCCACTGCCAGAAAGGCAGCTGGAAAAGTCACAGGATATGTAGTCACAGAAGCCCAGGGAAGGGAACTCAGAAGAAAGATCTGTGAGACTGTTTTGCAGGAACCATCACAACAGGCTATAATTTCCTTCTGTTCCAGTAAAAAAAAAAAAAAAAAAAAAAAAAAAAATGCCTCATGCTCAGAATTCACAGGGTTCCACAGACTTAAAACATTTTATTATTACATGAGTGACATTTGTGGGGCGACTCAAGAGAATGTTCGGCTTTAGGAAATACTTCTGTTCCTCAGTGTGTGATCCTTGCAGCTTTTGTGGCCACTGATACTCATTCAGTAAACTTAAAAAAATTCGTCAATCAGTTCTAGACTTTCTATTTTCATAGTCCCATTTAATTTCAGTAACAGGAGAGAAATAATCTGTTGCATATTTCAAATAGATTGATCATAATGTTACTTATATGAGACTAAAGAAAAACTATCAATGACGTTTTATATAGATTTTAGACTTTCCCATTCTACTGTCAATGTTATTTTATCTGTTTCAGTCCCAAAGGATGGCTGATTAGGTTTAGTTATATAAATTGAATCTTTGATGCCTTCAAATCTTTTCTGAAAGAGAGGCACTGTAGTAGCTGGATAGGGAACAGTCTGGTTGACAATTCTGCCATTAAGTTACTGAACATTAAGACATTTTGTTGAGGTGTATTCTATACTAAAAATAGAAGTATCAAACTGCATCAATTATACACACCCATTCTCAACTGCCATTGAATAACCCTGATGGCTGTTTCCTAGAGAAGAAAGAGAGATGATAAATACCTCTTCTTTTAGTTACTAAAAATATTTTTCACTATTTGAAAAAAGAGTCAATGCTTGGAATTTGTAAACTACAGAGCATAAGAATCCTCTTACTCAGGTAAAGTTTATTAAGAGGGTTCAGTACAAACATTAATTTGTCAGAATACGCTGACGACTTAAAAACAGGTTGTGAGAGGAGCATTTTTGGCAGCTGATGATTTGCTGGCCTTGCGAGCCGTCCTTCGGGAGTCAGGAAGGGCTGTGGAAGGACCGAGGAAAGAGAGCGGGAAGCCCGCGAGATGTCACTGCCTCACTTCTCCTTTCTCTTCTTGTGTTTATATCCTAGTTCATTTTTCCCTGTCAAAGGTATGTATTTCGGGCCTTTTTAATAATACTAATTTGTTCTGATGAACAGGAGATTTAATTCCAAACAGCTGAGTGAGGAACCACTGAGACAGAGCAGACCCTGGGCAATGCTGAGAAACGACAGGATGTCCGTGAAATGGGCAGATTGCATGCAAGAAAGGAGGAATTATGGGAAGACGGAATATTATTTGGTCATGTTATAAGGAACGACCGTGTCTGCTGTAAATTTCAATCTCTTCTAGCTGAGGCTCTCTGTAATAAAACCACGACACAGTTTTCCTTTAGTCCTCGACTTCCTCATCTTCCTGCATTCTGATTTGGCTCTTTCAAACTTAGGCCTTCTTTTTGCCCTAATCTTCCTGTGACAGCAGCTTGTAAATTTCAAGCTCTTTCCATTCACATTTGCCACCCACCCTGCCATCAACACCTCACTCGCTGATCCTTGGGTTTCCAGATCTGACCTGGCATAACCTTGAGGCAGGCTTCCATGATTGACAGCAGTTGCATTTATAGTATTGTTTCTCAGAGACAGGAAAAGACCAGAAGATTTGCAGTGGCAACTGCCAAGGAATTTTATGTAAAGAATTGTGGGTTATAGGAGATTTTCTGACTTGAATAGAAACCAAAATTCAGGTCATTCTTAATACACATAAGCCACACAGCATTCTGTGACCTTTCCAAGGTTTGGGGGTTTTTTTGTGGGTTTTTTGTTGTTGTTGTTTTTGGTTTGGTTTTGTGTTGTTGTTTCCCTGACTCGTCCAATCTGACTGGTATTGTCTGGGGTGGTGGGTGGTAAGAAAGAGGTAGTGAAGGTAGGGCAGTCTGAATTCCCTTCCCTGACTTCTCCCGTCCACCCAAACCTGCTGTTGCCTCTGCTGCCCCTTTCCCTCATCTTTCCAAATCCTTCTTTTGTCCTAGTTTTCTTTTACCATCTCTTACCACTAGCCAAGACTGAAAGGCAGGGGATGAGGTGAGAATGGGAAGATGTGATTAGATCGGGTGGGGACTCGATTTCTGCCCCTGCACACATAAACATAAACACACCTTCACTTCCAAAGTTTAAATCACAATTTCATGTGGGGGGCGGGGGGAGGGGGACAGTTACCTCTTCCTGGCATTTCAACCAGAACAAAAGTCACTGAAATACAACCTTCTCAAACTCAATTTGTTATCATTAACATTACCGCCCATATCAGTAATGTTGAAACATGACTCAACATTAACAACTGATCCCAAGTGTTTTCAAATACCCTGGTGACAGAAGACTGCTGGCCCTTCTGGTAATGCAAAGAACAGAGCCTACATCTGGGTAGATACAAATATTTTAGGTCATTCTCTTTGAAAATAAACATTTGACCAACAGCTCTAATTCTGATTGCATATGCCTTAAACTCTAATGCTGACATAAATTTTTAGACTGCTGTTTGACTAGGCTCACAGACTCCCAGAGTTCCTTCTATTTTTTTTTCCTTTTGGATGCAAGGGATCTTTTAGAGTCTATAAAAGATGTCCTTCTCTGTGTAAAATCAGGAATACCAACTGTCTGTCATCCTTAGACTGAAAGAATGGCTCCCACTCAGTGATTAACGGAACTCTGAATTAGGAATAGGTCCTCCAAGGGTGCTATTTTGTATTAACAGGGCAAAACATGAAAGTGGAAGGAAAAACTGCCCTCAGCACCAAAATGTATGTCCTCTTTGTCCCTATTATAATCAAGAAAGAGAAAATAATTTTATTTTTGTATACGTTTTAAGATTTTTCCCTTAAACTTCGAAATGTTGTCCTTCAGGTAATTGTTGCTTCACTCGCCAAGTGAAAAAGAGAAAGAAAACAGAGACACAGATCAGGCAAGAGGACAAATATCATGGGAGTGGCATGCAAAATTGAGAACTCTCTCTTCAGGCATCTTTCACAATACTTTCCTGGATTGAAACACTCGTGCTATTCCCGGACAACAGTTCCTTTAAAACAAGGATAGTTAGGATTCCTAAACTGGATCTGCTGTTTACTCTGAACCTTTCACACCTGCATTTCTCAATTTAACCTCTCATCACAAAACCACTACGGCACAACATTCTATTATTCTAGTTCTGGAATAGTGAACAACTATTCCGTTTCTGATTAGATCACCCACATTTTAACAGACGCCCTTTTGGAGGGGTATACAATCAGCTCACTCGATTTCAAATTTTTCTCCCATTTTCCTTCTTCTTTCTCAGCATCAGATTGGGATCCTCCATTTTGACCCTCTCGTTAGCAAAACACAAGTGTGGCTTGGAAGGAGGGGACTGTGCGGTTTCCAGGGTGACCCCAAGGACCAGATCCTGCACAAATGATTCTGCAAATGGAAGTTTCTCAGCCGGACCCAATGGCAGGAAAGAAGATTTACAAACTTGCCCAGGGCAAAGCTGGTGTAAAGTTTCAGATAAATGTTCAGAATTAACCACCTCCTGTTACTCCTAAGGTACAAAAATAACTCCATGAAAAGAATTTTCATTTTTTTAATAACCTTGCTCAGTAATCTTTCTCTTCTCCTTAAGAAAGAAAAAACCAGACTCATAGTTATAAAGGAAAGAACATTCTTTACTTTGAGGGGCACTCAGAACAGATTGGATTCATATATGCTGGAAACTATGTAGATGCTTAACTGCAAGAGGGTTTAAAAGTTCCCATTTTCATTACTGACGGGTCAGAATCAGCAACAAGTTAGCCTGCAGCTCAAGTTGCCACTTCACACCAGTGGGTCCAAGACTGACTCGCAGGATCTTCTATTAATATTTTGACTCTTTGTACAACTTTAAGTCTACCGTATTTTTAAGCCTCCGTTAGGACAGTCACCGGCTGGAAACACAAGGGGGAAAAGAGAGGAGGTGACCAGCACACAGTGGGCAATCGGGTTTTCGTATTCCCTCTGAAGAACTACATTTTGCTTTTTGCTTTTCCTGGAATTTTGTGCATGTTTGTTCTGATTCTCTACTTCCCTAAAGCAAAAGTTTGAAACAACAACAACAACAAAAAAAACCCTATTTGCCAGTTAGGATATATTGGATTTTTTTCACTTTTTATGTTTGACAAGTAGTACTTCAACTTAAACTGCATGGGTCTTTCAATATCATTTAGATTGATTTCAGCGATATTTGGGTCAAGACTGTTTCAGCTCAAGAAAAGCTTGGAACAGTCTCATCACACCGTTGCATTTTTTTAAATCCAACAAAAGTTTACTTAACTTGTCAAGATTAAAAAAAACCCTAGCATGTTCAATTGCTATCTGGAGTGGTAAGCATTTTCTATTAAATATAAAATGATTATCAAACATCTTTTTTCAAGGTGTTGAGAGTCATTATTTTCTTTTGACAGCTATGCTTAAGATTAAATAAAGGAAATACTTCAATTTACCAAGAACTGTCAGGTGTAATAATTTGCTGAGTCAATATATTTATTTCAAGGTCAACTTGATAAACTTCACAACCATAAAATTTTATGGAGATAGTTGAGGATGTTTAGAGAAAGATTACTGTCTGGAACTCCCTAATCATAGTATCTGAATCCAAAAATAGTTTATTCCAAGACCTAGAGCCACCTCAAGAAGTCCAGTGTTCTTGGTGTTTTATTGAGGATTTTCTTATTGACATTCTGTCATACTGTGTTTGAAAAAACTAAAACAGAAGAAAAAAGCATTAAAAAGTAGAATGAAAATCATTTGACAGATGTTTCTAGTTTCAGTTTGGACAGTTGGCACTAGAGATAAATATTCATAATCCATCTCATCTTGCTTGACAAATCCTAAGATATGTTGCTTTAAACACCAAATTCTAGTATTTAGGAATTTTCAGAAGGATGACTAGATCTTTAGTTCACATCAAGACTAGAAACACATTTGTTCATTCCACTTCATAAGCAACATATTAATAGATATCAGATTTACCTCCAAGTTCATCCCCATTTAGTATCAGTCCTGCCATTGTCTTCTCGGCGATATTTCTTCCCCACGGACTGTACCATCTAGCCACACCTAAGTGTCTTGCTTAATAAAAACTACTACCACACCACCCCCCCAAGGTGACTGTTTCATGCGGAAACATTTCCCTGAAATGTCCAGATCCCAAAACCATCCACACCAATGGGATGAATTACTTATAATAGAAATGCCTGTCAAATGTTCTCTTCCAGAATTACTCCAACATTTCAATGTTATACTTATCTTTTAATAAATATCTGTATTTCTTTTCTTTTTTTTTTTTTTTTTTTTTTTTTTGAGAGAGAGAGAAAGAGAAAAAGCACTAGCAGGGGGAGGGGCAGAGGGAGAAACAGGCTCCTGACTGAGCAAGAAGCCTGATGCAGGGCTCGATCCCAGGACTCTGGGATCATGACCTGAGCCAAAGGCAGATGCTTAACCAACTGAACTGCCCAAGCGCCCCTAAATATCTGTATTTTGATAAAGTGAAATTATCTTCCAGAGATGCTAGGTACATTTGTTTATGTTTCTCATCCAAGGTGATCACATTTTAATATTGCTTCTGAATATGTCTGATGTCTTTAAATTCAGAGCTAGACAGTGACCTCCTCAAGAGCCTCTTTCCAATGCCACATAACACCTTCCATATCCATTAGGGCTACACAGTATAAAGTAAGAATGTACACAGTACCATACTGCCAGGGCCTAGCTATTTTCAGTATCAATGACAATTATATCTCGAAGGGTTTTCTAGGAGGAAGCACTAATAAATGAAAACTGAGGCCCTTGGAGAACATAAAAATGGTATGGACATATTTTTTTGGTATGTACATATGTATCAACATAAAACATAATTATTTTGCATACATCTTGATCATCTGGCCTCAAAAATTCATTTTCAAAAATAATTAGTGGTTCTGTAAGAATAATGGCCATTCCTTTAATAATCCATTATTCAGATCTATC
The DNA here is from genome assembly GCF_023065955.2 of Ursus arctos. NCBI lineage: Eukaryota > Metazoa > Chordata > Mammalia > Carnivora > Ursidae > Ursus > Ursus arctos. The sequence goes on from NW_026623067.1 coordinate 74,323,434, forward strand.
GATTTGGAGTTCTTAATGGTTTTTAAAAATTCTTTCCTTATTCACCCACAGGAAATGGCTATTCTTGTAATGTCTCCTGTACTTCCTAGGTGACTAAATTCTGATTCTTTATTTTTCTTGTTAGAGATACAAAATTTTTTAAAGCAGTTATTCCATTCATTGTATATCCTTCATTTATAAGCAGATTAATTTTTCTCTACAGCATCCTTTTTAAATTGATACACTGACTTCTGTGGATCTATCTTTTCTCTCTATCCTTTTTTCTAGAAGCCATTCTAATTTTTCCATGCTTTTATTTGTCGGGCTTAGACATATTATATATATACGTATGTATTTAAAATCTTATCCTTTGCAATTCAATTATACTTTTCCCTTGGACAAAGTTATATAAGCTTTCTTTTATGAGCACATACTGAATGCTTTGTTTTTGTAGTATGAAAAAGGAGGTCCATACGTGGGCTTCAAGATTCAAGAGGTCCAGAAGCCCCATGAAACTTTACACAAAACCTATATATGTTCATTTGTGGAAAAAAAGAAAAAAACATCCATTTCAAAAATTCTCAGAGTGTTTAGGGAGACGAAAGAACAATAAACTTCTAGTGTATATGGTGGTACCCAAGGGCGCCATGTACGCCAACCCCCACAGTTCCACCAGCCTTGGCTGTTCTGCTCTCTCCAAGTGGGGGCTACATTTCCCTCAACTAAAAATTGAGGGCAGACTGACCCAGAAAGACATCTTCGCTCATACAAATGTTGAGGTATAACTAGTTACTAGTTCCAAGGTATATCTAATTCACCCAACTCCTCAGGAATGCGAGCTTTCCATGAACAATAACCAGTCCCAATTTTGCAGCCAGGGCAAAGGGAGAGAGTTTTTGGAATTCTAAATTAGAACTCAAGTGAGTTTTCTTATTCTAAAAATTACTTAGAAAAAGTTATATGGAGTCATTTTTATGCTGCAAGTGGCTTAAGAATCTACCCTTAGTTATTTCCAAGGAAAACACACTATCAGTTCCAACCTGCTTTCCACTTAGGTCCCGCCTATGTAGGTCATTCTAAGAAAAGGCAAGGAAACATTTTAATTTGTTGCTTTTAGCTTTTCCTCTCAAAGATCATCATTCGGTTAGTCCGGCTATGTAAGTCTAAGCCCAATCTTTCTTCTGTTTTCCGGAATCATATTGAATTCTACAGTCGCTTCTCAGTCTAGATACTCACAGGCTTCCATCTTCCTGCCTCTGCATCCCCGCCTAGCCCCCCCACAATGATAAGCACTCTCTCGCTCCTATTTGTTTCTATCCCTTGCATTGTGTCTGGTCCATACTGGAGTTTTAGAAATGTTTGCTAATGCAAAAATAAATGTAACTAATTTTAAAAACCAGTTTTTTATTTAGCCATTTTTTATTTGGGGTTATTATTTTTAAATATGTAACCTGAATTGTTGATAAAGTAAGACATACAAATACAGTCTTAGGGCACCCTACTTGGTTTCTTGTTCTGTTAATGTGTTTTAATATTTCTTAACACGATTTTTACTAAATCCTTACATAATGAGAAGAAAATATGAATATGACTATAAATTTCTTAGCCTGGGTCTACTTGATGTACTAGGATGTTAAAAATGGACCATTTCTATTGTAGTTTCTGGTATGGATCAGAGAACATTGATCACAGATAGTCCCAGTTTCCAGAGTGAAGTGTTGAATTACTTATGCATGTAAGCAGTATACATTTTGATGTGCAAAAAAAAAAGGTCATTGGCTAAAGCCAATTTTGTGACCCTTAGCCCACCCATTGAAGGTAGAAAAAGTTTGAGATTTAAGAGGCCATTAAAGAAAATGTCTTTGGAGACGGTGTTGGATGCTACGGCATTTCCTTCCCACTACCTTAGCAGGGGAAGGAAAGAAGCTGCTTTCCCCTCACCTCGAGTCAGGTGGGAGGAGATTGTCATTCTCCCCTGGAGTCTAGGGACCCAATAAACTGATCATTGAATCACTCAGGGGGGAAAAAAGCCTACAAGGGAGAAATTGGCTGAAGTGGCCGATGGCAGCCAAGAAAGCAAGCTTTATTGAAAGGAAATTGGGATGACAAACATGGGAGTAGATGTAGGAATGTGTAAGCATTTTGCACAAATCAGACGTTGGCCATGATGAAAGAATCAGGCTGAACCATATTAAGTATTGTCCAAAAGGACTGCTTGAAAAGGTGATATGATTCTCCCAGGGATGAAGATGATGGACTATTACATAACCTGAAGCTAAGGGAAAAATTAAAAATAGCCAGCTGGTAGACAGAAGACTCACTGCTTATGTCACAGGAAGTTCACTCAGGTATGGCCAATGGGATGAATTTCAAAGACACCCATAAAAGTTCCCCTTCAAGAAAAAATCAGCTTCAAACAACCACTAAGAACAGAGAACCCCAATATCAGACCAAGGGATTTCCTGAATATTCCCTCTCTTCCATCCCCCTCATAACCATGGAGGAACAAGGTAGCCAAGTGGGGTGGGTACAGAGAGAAGAAATAGAAGATGAAAAAGTTGTTCTCCAAAACTGCCTGCCACTGCAGACCCTCAACCAGAACAGGTCCAAGCTGGGGGAGGGGAGAAGCCTTAATCTGATATAAAGTATAAAGTTTTTCCTATGATATGGAACTTGAAAAGAGAATTGGTTTTATGACTAAAGGGGCTAAAACTCTTTTGATTTTCTGGGAGGAAACGGGAACATCATGGGCTTGACCCATATTTCATCCAAAGGACAGAGAAGATCTACTCAGAACAGGTTTGAATGAGCAAAGGGACAGGGGAGCACTTTTCAAGTTCACCATGCCTCCTATGAACTCCTGTTATTTCCACAAATAATTGCCTTCCTAATCCAAAAGTATTCTCCGAAGTTCAAAATGGAAATGTCAGTAATTTGGTAATGTCAGGATGCTCGAAATGTTTCTCCTGGAAAATGGTGCTTCATTCACGTGACCCAAGGTTGCACTTCTAAATCCTCCATCTCACAGTTACGGAGGCAGTTGATGAGAAGATCTCCATACTCAACCACAAAAATCTTTTTCTTGACTTTATAAAGTATTTTTGCAACAATATAAATAAATACCCCTAAAAATTCGCACTAAAACAATTTAACGTTGACTCTTATTGAAAAAGTCTCATTTACATTTTTTTAATTATTTGATAGACCGCATTCAATTTACCAGTGAGCACAGGAACAAAACTATATTCTAAATTATCTTCCATAAGCAGATCTATAATTGAGTAGGATAAAATAGATCCTCAACATGTTATAGATGAACAATTAGGAAGCAGTTTTACATAATAATGATGGTCTAGAAATCATCTAACACATGATAAAAATAGAAAGAAACCCTAAAGAGATCATTCAAAAATGGCACATAAGAAGGCTACTTTGCTCATACAATGACTAAACTTAGTCTCATCATCCACCTGGTTGGTCACATCCTCTTAAAGTGGAAAGCAGACAGCTAGATATAAAATAAGAGAAATTTTCCAAAATCGTCCTAAAATTAATAATGTTTTGAATACAAAGGGTCCTTCCATTTACAACGGTAATTCCAAATGACATCCCTGGCAAAAAATAGGTCTACGTGACAGAAATCAGGTAGACAAAAAATGAGACTATCTTGATTTGGTCAGTTGGCAGTTTGCCTTTCTAATCGTACCACACTGATCATTTGCCATACCTGATTTTCCTCTCTTCTGGCATCTCTGTGCATTGGCTTTGATGGAGACTTTGTTTTTCTTGATCTATGGGCCTGCGGAAATTCTTCCAGTTCTTTACGGCCGAGAAGATTCCAATTTCCACAGATAAGGTGAAGAAGAATATATGCCTGGTTAGGAAACCAATCATCAGAAATGAGTGGAAAACAGACTAGGTGGGAGTGTGCCTATTCAGCTGTCACTGAGGCCACGGGGAGAGACGTGGGGACGGCCTCAATACCTATGTGCATTCTCCTTTGGTCACATCTTCTCAGACTGTCACCACAAGTCAGCCTCCTGGCCAAGTACGCCCAAAGACCTCAGTACCACCCTCTGCCAGCTACACTCCTTCTAGGTTTGTGCCAACACAGTGCCACCCAGAAACTTTGGCCTTACACTGAAATCGCCTTTGCTCCCAATGAAATATCTAAAGGCTTCTTAACTTTGGCATGATTTGGGTTCTTCCTTTATGCTCTGTAACAAGCTCTTCTACGGTGACAGTCTGCCTCCAACTCTTACATTTACTCTTAAGCTTTCTTGGATATACCTGTGAATATCCTTAAATTTGTCACTTGCACAAACGCACATCCAAACACACATACTCTTTTCACAGGTGTACTAATAACAAAGCCAACTTAGGCACCATCCCGAATCCTGCCTTCTCTGTCCAGCCACCAGAATTGAGTAGGATAAAACAGATTCTCTGGCTTTCTTCCAGGAGCTACCTTAGCAAAGATATAGGTCTTCCGTGGTAGAAAAAGCCAACAGAAACTCCATACACATCACCAATGGACAAGGAGGAACCCCAGCTTTCCCAGCAGTCCTTGAAGTTCACAGGAGTTAATTCTAGTTTGATTTAAACCAATAAGATAACAGCAGGTGGGAAAGAGCTGTCAGACGAATGGCTGTATCTCTCCAGTCCACTCTTCCATCTAGCCTCTCTGGAGACATTCTCCATGACCTAACAACTGTTATCTGTCTCCTTCTCTGGAGTTCCACAATGCACCACACTGGACCTGCTTTTCTTGCTTGCTTTCACTCTTGCTTCCCTGAGATGGCACCATCCAATAAACCATTAGCATTTATCTTTTGTTTTCTGAGGAATCTACATAAAGAGAGTGTAAAATAAACTATTTGCCTTGCTCAAGTTTTTTTTATTATCTGACAGGTTCTTTTTTTTCTCTAATGTTTAAGGTCTCTGGTTTATCCACTAATTTGAGGGCAATGTTAGCTCTTCATGTGGTTTGCTGTGCTTATAAGTGTGGGTCTTGAAGATCTCAAGATACCACATTTTATCAAAGTAGCATATATTTTTTAATTGTTAGTAATTATTTATCCAAGCTGACTTAGACTTAATATTCTTGAATTCGATGAAATGAGGAAGTTGGTTGGAGCGTCAAGAGGAAGTTCTTCTGAAATAATCAGAATCAGATCAAGATTGAATTTGCTAGCGTGGATGTCACTTCATGCTTTTCGATTTGTGTGCATGAGGATTGAACTGGACATTTCTCCTTTTTACGTCGTATTGAGTCGTTCTTTAAATTACAGAATTAAATGCTCAAAGATGAAATCTTCAGAGTTACAGTGTCACTGAATCAAATGCTGTAAAGATGAAGTAGCTTTGCTGTTATGTCTGTCAAAGCCTTCGAGCTATACTTCACATTTGGTGCCTTTATATTTGTTCTTCTATTTCTATTTTGTTAAATAAAATGTTGGAACATATACCAAGAAACACAGATTGTCCATAGCAGCATGAGACTTAGGCTGTGGTTGGAAATAATTTAAATTAAACATTACATGAACACTGAAGAAGTTTCCAACTTCCCAATTTAACTTGTGTATAAATTATACCCCCCCTCAAAAAATGTAATACAAGAATATTATATTAAGGCATCTAGGTATCTAAATAGATGTAGATAGATAGATAGTCTGTATTTGTGTATGAATTATATTTTAAAGGGGATAAAAATTAAACATATCCTCATTTTTTAACAAAAAGATTACTAAATCCCACCCGAATAAAATACTAAACATAGAAAAATCCCTAGAACGTAAATCTTGCTTGAAGAAATTACCTTACTTAAAATATAAATTATGTTTTTAAAGAGAACTCTTACCCAAAACATACATCCTATGATCAGATAAAGGGCATTCAATGATAAGGATGTAAATAATCATGCAAATGCTTTTCCAGTTGGGCAACTAGAAGTATTCATTTTATTCTACAGCCCTCCAAAATGCTGTGTTGCTTATCAAGTTTTAAAATAACTGCTTCCGTGTCCACACTTTGGCAGCCACAAACTATGGCGTGACTAGAACTTTGCTCATGTTACTTTGGATTCACAGGCTGTGTCTAAATGCAGCCTCTGAATTGGACTGCCTCATGCAGAATCTAGCCAAATTGGTTGCAGAGATCTTCATCAAATGTTAAGATATCAAAAAGATCCAATTATTAAAGACATTTTCAATCTATAGGCCCACACATAGTCTAGGCTAAGGCCCAACATATCCCACAGAATGACAGAAAACATTTGGAGGCTGATACAACTCTTAGAGTTGGTAACAGATGACCCTGATCAGAGACTGGCAGGATGTAAAAACTCATTTTTACTCATTTTCTAAAACTCAGCTGTGACCTAATCACATATTGAATTACCAGAGAAGTTTCCTAAAGAAAATTACCTCCAGCCCAATTACCATCCTCCTACTGGGCCAAGACACCAGAAGAGAAAACAGTAGGTACATTAATAGGAAAATGTAATGAATAATTTTACGCCCATAAATTTGATAACTTAGACTACATGAACAAGTTTCCAGAAAACAGTAACTTAACTAAACGTACTCAAAAAGTATTAACAAACCAAGTTGTCCCATAACCATAAAGGACATTGATGTAGAGTTTAAATTTTTCCCACAAAGAAAACAATAGGCCCACACAAATTTTACAGAAAATTTCTACACAATTTTCAGGGAATAATTCCAATCTTACACAAACAATTCCAGAGAATTAAAAAAAGCAGCCCAGAAGGGACAATTCATTTTATGTGATTTTATAAAACCCTGATACTATAAGCAAATAAAGACAGTAAGAGAAAGGAAAATTACAGGCCAATCGCACTCATGCACACAGACTCAAAAATCCCAAATAAAATATTAATAAACTTAATTGCACCATAGAAAATATACTATCATCAACTCAATTTCTAACGAGAATACAAAGTTGACACTTGTTTCAGCTTCAAGAAGTAAGGAGCTTGGAAGTTGTTACTTCCATCATTACAAGAAGAAAAAGCTGGACCAACTGAAAATCAAAACCTTTTCTTGGATCTATCAGATAACAGAGGTTGCAAGACAAAATGCCACCCCAATCCCTACAGGGAGGCACATCCAGAAAGATATGGTAGAAGCTGCTGGAGCCACAAACCGATAGGAACAATAAAATGGTAATGTTGACAATCGGTGGAAGAGAAGTGTGGACTAACGTGAGAATGAGAAACTCCGAGGGGAGTTTCTGCTGGGGACAGTCTTTGAATGGTCCCCCTGGATTTTAATGGGCTTTCTCTACAGGAACACCAACAGGTCTTACTTGAGGATCTGAGAATTGGAGAAAGATTCCCCTGTGGCTATGGCAAGGGGAGGGAGGGGAAGAGGATCCTTATGAAATATATTCAGAAACATCTTCATTAAATAGGGCTACTCTCCAAGGCAAAGGACTTTGCCTTAGCACAATTTTGAAAACTTATCCCAGATAAGAGAAAGAAGTCCTCCCCATTCCAGCCCCCCTGCAGCCTTCTTGTCCCACTCAAGGGGAAAAAATTAAAACAACAGTGAACAGGGACAGGCTTCAAGAAATAGACTCAAAATGCTACTCCCTATGGGGAAGGGAGTAGGGAGCAGGGAAAATAAAAAGCAACACTGGAGGAGAAAGAGAAGTAGGTATAAAGACCACAGCCCCTGAACACAGGCCCACTAAAAGACTGAGAGTTCATCAGAAGATTACATAAAGCTTACTGGGGCGCCTGGCTGGTTCAGTCAGTATAGCATGTGACTCTTGATCTCGGGGTCATGAGTTCAAAGCCCACGTTGAGAGGAGAGATTACTTTAAAAAAAAAAAATTATAGTATGTTCCCTCTCCCCCACCACCACATCAGTACAATACAATACAGTACAGTACAATAATAGTGGATTTTAGCCATAAGAGCTTGGAGACACAAGCTCTCTCTGAGGAGCAGTACATAGGGAAGCCCCAAAGCAGAGAGAGTAGACAAAAACAAGGATGCTGGAGTAATGTGAAGGCTCCAGAATCGTAACTACGACAAACATTAAACAAGGGCCAACTCTTAGTGAGAGTAGCATAAATCCACACACTAAAGACCTATTAAATTAGTTCCTGTTCTCTGATACAATAGATTCTGCTTACAACAATGAAAACATTACAAGGATGCCAAAAGGCAGGGGAAAAAAGCAACAATCTGAAGAGATAAAGCAGTCATCAGAACCAGATTCGGACAGGGCAGAGCTAATGGAATTATCAAACAGGGAATTTGAAGTAACTACGATTAATATGTCAAGTGCTCTAATGGAAAGAGTAGACAATACGCAAATTCAGATGGGTAATGTTAAGTGAAGAGGCGGAAACCTTAAGGAAGAACAAAAAGGAAATTCAACAAATTACAGACACAGTAAAAGAAATGATGGATGGTCTTGATAAGCTGATCAGTAGACTTGACACAGTTAGAAAAAGCAGGAGCAAACTTGAGAAAATAGGCCAGTGGAAACTTCTCAAACTGAGATGCAAAGAGAAAACAGAATGAAACAGAACAGATCATCCAAGCACAGTGGGACAACTTCAAAAGGTATAACAAACTAAAAATTGTAATATCAGAAGAAGTAAGAGAAGGAAGAAGAAATATTTGAACTGACAATGGCCGACCACTTTCCATATTAATGACAGACAGATACCAAACCACCGACCCAAGAATCTTAAAAACACTCAGCAAGATTTTTTTAAATATCAAAAACAGCAGCAACTGCAAACCATCTAGGCATGCTATATTCAAATTACACAAAACCAAGGACAAAGAGAAAATCTTGATAGAAGCCAGTAGATGAAGAATAAGATAAAGCTTCCCACTATGACAACTTCTGCTTAATGCTGTATCAAAGGTCTTAGAAAAAAATTAACTAACTAACTAACTAAATAAATAAATAAATAAATAAAAAGGATTTGACAGGAAGCAAGAAAACTATCAGGATTCTTAGATAATACAATAATATATATAGAAAACCCAGACTTAATGATAAATTAAAGTTTGTAATAGTCTTATGAAGAAAATTATAAAACTTGATTGGAAAACATAAAAGATCTAAAAGAGTTGACAGATATGCCGTGTTCATGGACAGAATGACTGAATACTATAAAGGTGCCAATTCTCCTCAAATTTATGTGTAGACTAAAGTCAATTCTAATCAAATTCCCAAGGTTTTTGGTGAAACTCAACACGCCAATTCTAAACTTTGCATGGAAGATCAAGGGTTAAAAATAACAAGTCTATCTTCTGACAAAAAACCGGATGGGTCAGGGGGCCTGGGTGGCTCAGTTGGTTGAACGTCTGACTCTTGGTTTCAGCTCAGGTCATGATCTGAAGTTCATGACAGGGAGCCTGGACCCAGGCTCTGCACTCAGCAGGGAGTCTGCCTAAGATTCTCTCTCTCCCTCTCCCTGGCCCCTCCCCCAATCACATGCTTGTGTGCTTTCTCTAAAATAAATAAATAAAATCTTTTTTTTCCTTTTTAGTAAAACATTCTTAATTATGTTCAATTAAAAAAAAAACAGAATGAGTGACCTGTCTTATCTGATATCAAAAAATATTATAAAGTTAGGTGAATTAAGGTAGTGTGGAACCAGACCATAAGAAAGAAAAATAAAGTAATGGAATATGGAATCTACAGATACACACTTACATATAAATAGGAGTTGTGAAGCAGTAACAGTGTAGATCAGAGAGGAAACGTCTCAGTAAGTGTCATCCAGACAACTGCTTCTCTATACGCAGAAAAAAATGGAGTTGAACTTCTAGATACACAATACACAAAAATGAATTCCAAGTAGATTAAAGACTTGAGGGATAAAGTCAAAAATGATAAAACTTCTGAAAGATAGTCAACTGTGGAGAAGACAGAAAATAAATACTTTGAATACAATGTATTAATTAAGTCCAATGTTGACATAAAGGGGGAGATCTCCAAGGGGGAGGGTGGGAAGGGAGCATTTATTCCAAGCAGAGGAACTAGTGACTGCCAAGACTCAGGGGTGTGTATTGGCAGGTAATTCCAGGGACTTGTTAGCAGTACCATAGGGGTGACCATCTCAATGTATGGGGGCAGGAATAGTAATGGAAACTAAGCTGGAAAAATAAATGGAGATCAAATCCTAAAGAGCCTTATTTACTCCATAAAGGAATTTGAGCAGAGTCCGACAAGCAATGAGGAGGCACTGAGGAATTTGAAATAGGAGTACTGGGATTTGATTTGCATTTCCGATAGATCTGTCCAACCTGCAGGTGGGTGAGAGAATGGAAGGGGCTGAAACTAGGGAAGTAGCAGACCAATAAAGTAAGGCAGGCACGGCTGCTGGCTTGCCTTTAGGACAGCCGCAAAGAAGCTGAGGGGGGAGCAGAGGGAATGCAGCAGGAGGTAAGCAGTTGGAATCCACTGGGCTTTGTAACTGTGTGGAGGATGTGAGGAGGACTCCCAGGCTTCCAGAATGGCTAAATGAGTAGAGAGTGATGTAAATTAGTAACAGCAAGAGGAACCGATTTGGGGGCTGGGGATAAGGAGTAAGATAGTGGAGTTCGATTCTGAACAAATTCAGTTTGGATACTATGGTCATATCCAGGTAGAGACGCTCAGTCAGCCTGGAAGACATCGGAGGCAGCAGAAGACCAAAACCGGGAGTTTCCATAGCGAAGGAACGAAATCAGAATACACTCTGATAGTGTTCAAGAAAGCTTGGTGTCAGTGATTACAATGGTCAGAGGCACCATCTGGAAAATGTGCTGTCTGGGGGGGAATACGTCTGAAAAACAAACTACTGCTAAATTTCAATATTAATTAAAAATAAAATTGTATTTACTGATGTGAAAATAATGAGGTCTAAATGAGTTTGAGGACCCAAATTTGCAAAGATATTCTTTTAAAAGTGAGGGGCGCCTGGGTGGCTCTGTTAGTTAAGCGTCTGGCTTCGGCTCAGGTGGTGATCCTGGAGTCCCAGGATCAAGCCCCATTTCAGGCTCCCTGCTCAGTGGGGAGTCCGCTTCTCCCTCTCTCTCTGCCCCTCCCCCTGCTCCTTCTCTAGCTCACTTGCTCCCTCCCTCACTCTCTCTCTCATAAATAAAATCTTTTTAAAAAATAAAATAAAATTTAAATCATTCCATCTACCTTATCTGACTCTGGGGAAGATTTCTCTTTATCCCCTCTTTATACATAGAATGCAGAAGAAACACATTGTTGGAGTAGGTAATCGAGGGTCTCCCACTGTATAAGTTCTGTCTCGAAAACTAGAATGTTCAATGCAATAGCACCATCAGCCTCAGATGTAAGGGAAAAATGCAGTCGAATCTGCCAGGGAAAATTAAAACAACCTTGGGATGGTGGCGGTGGCACTTCGGATCCCTCCATAAACTCCAGATTAACTAGAGTAACAAAGATCAAATGAACACTGGAAGCAGGTTTAGCTTTTCAGACTTCAGAGCATCAGAGAGGGAATCATTGCCTCCGTGACCTGGAAGCGTACACATTCCCCAAGATGAACAAAGAGATTTAACTCAATAAATATTACAAAGAGCATGAGAGAACTGTGAAAGTTTCGAAGATGGGCTTTTAAATAAAACAATTACAGAATTGACATAGGAGGATTTCTGGTCTTACTGCTTTCACTTTCTCTAGTTCTCTAAAAGGCAGTATGTTTTTAACTGGTACAGGCAGTTTCCTCGGCACCTTTTGACATTAGCTATTGTCATTTCTAATTCCCTAAATTTCCTCTCTTCAAAATCTACACTCGTCATTTCTCTCTCTATTGTGTCCCCTGACACGTGTGCAGAGATGGAGAGACTCCAAATCCAAGCAGACCTAAAGATGTGTCTATGTCACTAAACACAGCACATTGTACTCTATTTTTCTTTAGTTAGAGTCTCTAAGAAAATGCTCAAAACAATTATGTTTCACTTTATACAATAAAAATAGCTTTCTGTATTAAGCTGCTGCACATGTTGGGGAGACAGGGCTGGTTTTCTACTAGCATTTTTCTTGAACACACATCTCTGACTGAAACTCTGAGCTTCACTTCCAAGATATTACGAATCAGCTCTTCTTACTTCTCTCATGTGCTTCCTTAAACAGTATTAGTTAATTTCTAGTTACTAGAAGGTCTGGAACTTAGAAAAACAAGCACTGCTCTTCCATTTCTTATGCTTCTATCAAAGCCTAAGGTTTTTTTTTTTTATGTTTTTTTATTATATTATGTTAGTCACCATACAGTACATCCCCGGTTTCCAATGTAAAGTTCGATGATTCATTAGTTCAAAGCCTAAGGTTTAAAAACTTAATAACAACCTTGGTTAATGGAAGCAGTCCTTTGATTCCAACATCTATTTTCGCATTTAAGATTACCAGGCATTGCGTTTAAATAGTTACAATGTACACTCCTAAATTAGGAATAGACTCTACCCTATAATGTGGACATTCAAATTAGATATTCAAATTGGTAGCTTTATAGTTTTGCATACTTCACCATGTATAATTTTAAACGACACAAATATGCTTAAACGGTTGTGTTTGAAGGTTAAGCTACCATGGGAAAATCCCTTTGGTTTTCATATTATTGCAATAATTGACCGATTTCAATTTTATTTGGTTTATTGACCCTTGCTGCACTAATCCTAAATCATGCGGATTTTTGTTTTCTACAATATTTTAGTGCTGCTCGACCCACCACAGTTTAATAAATGGGTGTACGTAAAGGTCACACCTTTCTACGAAAGGCTTATGACTCCCTTTCAAGCAGACAAAGACCAAACAGAAAGCCTAAATAAGAAGTTGGGGGTCAGGAAAACAGCTTTCTTTGCCATCAAGTGAACAGAGCTTCGAGCCTACTGCTTCAGGTGTCTACCTGTCACTACCTGTCCGTTCGTGAGGTTCTGTTCTGAACTCTCCCCCACACTGGCCATTGGAAAATTATCTAAGTCCGAGAACTAAGTCCCCAAATATTGATAAGCACCTCTGTTCATTATTAGGGCAGTGAATCTGTCTTCAGTGACAACTGCCACAAATTACCACAAATGTAGTGGCTTAAAACACAGATGTATTATCTCATAGTTCTGGGAGTCAGAAGTCCAAAATGAGACTCACTGGGCTAAAATTAAGGTGTCAGCAGAGCTGTGTTCCTTCTGGAAGCTGTAGGGAGAATCTATTTCCTTGCCTCTTCCAGCTCTATCTTAGTCTGCTCAGGCTGCTCTGACAAAATCCCACAGACAGGAGAGACTATACACCACAGAAATTTATTTCTCACAGCTCTGGAGGCTGAAAGTCCAACATCAGAGGACCAACACGGTTGGGCGAGGGTTCTCTTTGGGTCATTGACTCCCTGTCAAACCCTCACATGGTGGAAGAGCTGAGGGAAATCTGTGGAGTCTCCTTTATGAAAGTGCTAATCCCATTTATGAGGGCTCCACCCTCATGACCTAATCACCTCCCAAAGGCTTACCTCCTAACTACATCACATCAGCCATTACGATTGAATATATGATTTTGAGAGGACACATTCAGCCACCAACAAACTCTGAGAGGCCCCTCACCTTCCTTGGCTTATGGCCCCCTTCCTCCGTGTTCAAAGCTCAGAACAAAAAAGTTCTTTTTGAGCCGCAACCTCGCTTAGTCGTCTAGTCCCACATCGTCTTCCACTCTTAAGGATGCACGTGATTACATTGGGTTCACCTGGATATCACAGGGTTATCCCTCCACCCTAAGGTTAGGTCGTTAGCAACATTAATTTCATCTGCAATCCCAACTTCCCTTTGTCTTATAACTTAACATACTCACATGTTCTTTGAATTAGGACCCAATCATTTTGGGGGAGCCACTATCCTGCCTACCATCAACTATTACACAGCATCATTTTGACAGCAAGAGTTGTGAGGCTCCCTTCAAAGCAATCTAAGTCTCAAGGGACACCCAACTCTGGCTCCTCTCTTAAACATGAATCCCACAGAGATATGCACCCCTGAAGAGGGCCACTTACCCACCCCCAATGACTAGACCAGATTCTCCCACTCACATCTTTGTGATGGAGCGGCCCCCATGAGTACCCCAGTACGGTGAGCTGGCACTGACTCACCTGATGAGGAGGGCTTGTGGGGGTGGCTTTCATGAAAGCTTGCAGGCCAAGGCTAGGAATCTTCAAGAAGAGGCAATACCTGTGTCTCCCAGGAGCTTGTGTCTCACAAGTGCAGTTCTGGACATCCTCAATGCCTGTTTGCAGAAGCTGTCTGGAACCTGGTGACTATCCCACCAAAAAAATGTCTGAAATACCTCTGTGTTCATTAAAGTAAAAGTAAGCCCCTATGACAGCTCCTTTCTAACAGTGAGATGGAACTTTTGCTCTCTCTGTCATTACAGTCCACCCACCTCAGCTGATGGGGCTGTTCTGACCATTCATCAGCCCAGACTCCTCCCCTGCTGACTCTCTTGCCTGACCATTGTCCTCATCTGCCGGCTCAAAGTGGGGTTACCTTCAAAAGTGTTTCCACCCCAAAGGAACAGGAAATGGGAAGTTCAGTGTGAATCAATTTGTCAGCAAGCCAGGCAGTGATGGCACAAATCATTTCCCCTCACAGGCAAAACGTAATCACGGAGACACACTTAGCTGCAAGGGAGGCAGGAAATGGGGTCTCTAGCTAGGCGGGTTTTAACATTTATTTGGTGCCTGCTCTGTGCCAAATTCTCTCTGCACGTTATTTTTAGTGCTTGTTTGTAACCAAATGAAGCACCTGAGGCAGAAAGTAGCTAAGTCATTGGCTCATGACCACCCAGAAGCCCTGGAGCTGAACCCAGGCTCACAGGTCACAAAGCTGGGCTCTTTCTACAACCATGTGGCATCCCAGAGCTCCACACATGGCCTTGCCATGCAGAACTTGTTCTTCAGGACTTGGGAAAACATTCACGTTGGATCTGCCTCTTTTCTAAGTTCTTCATTTTCCTATATAAACATTCCCTCTACCTTCTCTTTCCTTCCACTGGCCAAAATACAGTGTTGACATTTATCATTTGTCCGAGGTATTCAGTCCAGTACTGGCTACCTTTATAATGTAGAGCCCTGCATTTAAGAAGCAAACGCTAGACCGTTGTGTTCTCTTACTTTTAAAGAGCTGAATTCAAATCCGTTCATTTCACTTTTTCTTCGGCTCTCTTTAAAGACGTTGGATTTCCTTCACCGCCCATGGCCCGCCTCAGTGGGAGGAGCTAGTCTATGAAGACCAGAAGCAGGTGGACCACGAGTTAATGATGAGACCCACAGCCTTGCACAAGAGGAAACCAACCCAAACAAGATCACCCAGAGGAGGCTGAGGAAAATTAATAGGTAGCTGAAAACCTTCTCAGAAGAAAACAAGGGAAGTTTGCTGCAGAGCCGCAGCCCCTTTGAAAGTCCGAGCAGAAAGAGCTGGAGAGCATCCGGTCCTTTCCCCTCTTTTATGAAGTATTCATTTGTCCTTTCTCTGCTACTTCATAAGCCTTGCCGTCAGCATTCATGAACTTCCGGTTCCAGTTTAGAAGGTAGCTCCTACAAGAGTGACGATCTTCAGTTCATTCTTCATCCTTCTACAGCACTCTGCATACAAATGGCATTTGGTAAATGATTTGGGAACTTAAATGTGGAAGGTGTGAATAAAAAACCTTAGATGAGCTTTGATTTTTTCTTTTTCCTAGAGCCCAGACAGAAAATGACCGTCTGATGGTTACACATCTGACGGCTAGCCTCGTGCAGAACACCAGAGGCACGCCCACTGTGGTCCTGGCCCCCCTGCGCCAGAGGGCCTCCAGACCTGGGTGTGCCTGTCAGGTGCTTAACGCCAGAGCTCCTACCACCACCGCCGCAAAGAGACCAACAACGGTGCATGTCCTTGTCAGCTTAAAGTGCTTTCCTCAAAGCTGCATGTCTTGTCAAAATTGTTTGCCCACATCACGGCAATCTGTGTGCAGGGAAGCCTGAAACAAGTCCGTGTTTGGAAAGCAACGGAGAAAGTACAAGAGGTTCTGAAATTCATAAGCCTGGGAAAGCAATGATTCAGAGAGAAGCTGCTCTTCTCGGTTCTTCCAAATTGAAAAGCACTCAAAGCAATAGAGCAGCTGCTGCTTGCCTAGGCTGGTTCCTATTGACCTGACTTGACCTTGTACCTCGCGTGTGAATTGGGCTTCCAGCTAGACCAGGAAACCACAGCCCCCTCCCATGACCAAGTTTGACCTCTCCGTCTCTTCTCCTCCCTGCAGAAGTACCCAGAGAGCCGAGCAGCAGACAGACAGTCAAGAGTGAGGTCAAAGGAGTTGCTTAATTAAAGGGTTAACACCAAAGCAGTTCTCCCAGCTCTCCTTCCTTCCCTTTCCGCCAGCCAGTCGGCTGGGACTGGCTGGCTTCTCATCCTTTACATTTTATAGTCTTCAGTTCCAATTACAGGGGATTAATAATTAAGTGATTGTTAATTCTCTTCTGTCTCCTGGAAGTCGTGACTCTCTGAACCACGATGATAACCGCCGTAGCCTGGGAAGGAAATGCAGGTGGGCAGAACCGAAAGAAATTACAGTGTTTTCCTTCCTGGGTCAAAATCACAGCATCCTCAAATGAAATGGGTTGTAGTTCATAGTCTTGGTCTATAAACAAACAATTGATTCTGTTTTGAAATACATTTCTCTTTCTTATTTCCCAAGTACTTGCATGTTCTCCAGACTTGGGGAGTAGAAATAAAGGCAACATTACCATTCAGGGATTATGAGCTTCTCAGCAACAACTATTCCACTTTAAATATTTACTTGGCAGCTGATTCAAATTCAAATAGACCTGCAGTTATTGGGTAAAGTGTGCCCCATAACTCAAAGCACTCGTAATGTCTGTAAATTTTTCAGCTGACCTAATTTATGTTTCCAGTTTGACCCACAGTAAGTTGGGTTATTCATTACTAGATGGCACGCAGTTAGGGCCAACCCAGAAGACCTCAGTCAAGGAATGTTCTTCCTTGATGTTGTTCTTGACTTCTCTGAGTTTAAAAAACTAAATCCGTTCTGAAAAACAGTGAAACTGTATAATGTGGGGGGGGGGGGGGTGCTAGGCGATGTACACTAAGCATATTCCTAACTACTTTAATATTTTAAAGCAATTCAAAGAACTGGCAACTAGAAAAACTATCCCTAACCACCTCCACTTCATACCAATATTGTCCTTATACTCCCTCCAAGTGATTTGAGCTACATCGTCCTACTTTTGCATTCCCCATTTTCCCTAAAAGAGAGTTTCATATCTACCGCAGCTAGATGTTCACCTCTTTAATGAGAGTAGCCCTTTATTTACAGTAGACACTCAACAGAATGAACAAATGATAAATGAGTGAAAACCTAATTCAGACCAAGTCCCATTCACTAATGAGGCTTTTTTGCTACCTAACTACCTTCTTCCCTCCTGCCCTCAATGTTCTTTGGCGTTCCAAGGTTCCGCAAGCATGGGAGAGCATTCGGGTTTGAGTAGCTATCCCAGGATACTACCCACAGCAAAGATCAGGCAAACCCACGTGGCACCTTCCCTTCGTGGCAAACTGACTAGTGGTCAGTGACATATGAATGCCCACCACTCCGCCCCATCCTAGAAACCCTTAGCATGTGCATACACTTTGCAGCCCCTCTGATCTGACAAGCTGATCGCGAGGTTCACGAGCAGAGAGATATTGTATGGTTAATGATTCAACTTTGAAACATTTTCTACCAGTCCTCGCAAGCTTCTGAATTAGTTCCACTGGGGAGTGTCCTGGGGTTGCAAGGCAAACTACTTTTGTGTGAACCGGTATTTGCTTGCTACAGTATGGGGCAAGCAAAATAGAAGACAGAAAGAAATTGGGTTTGAGGCAGCAGTAGGACGGCAGCTGTCATCCAGGGTCCTGACTTTCAGACGGTCGGTTGGTCACACGACACCTTCAGAGTTATCAACTAGCTGTAAAATAAGGGAAGGGTACATCCTGGGACTTATTAATTAAAACCATTTTTATTTATATATTCAAGTTTTATATAAGATCATATTGTTTGGACGTTGAAAATCACTAAAATAAGGCCTCACTAGGGAAGGCAAGGAGCTCTGCCAGGAGCCTGCAGGGTTTTTCAGTAACCTCCACGTTTCATTCATTCACAGTCATTCGACAAGTATTTCCCAGCCCCTGAACAATGTCTGGTGCTGTTCTAAGTGCTGGGAAAATAGCTGTGAATGAGAGAATCGAATTCCTGCCCCCATTCTAGAGAACTGGTAGAGTACAGTATTTATAGTATTCTCTTTTTAACTTCCTAAAATAACTGTGATCAGGGCACCGTGTCCTAAATTTCACGTATGCCATGGAATACCAGGAAAATGAATTTTCTGAACCAAAATACCCACAAATTAACTTCTTCATTCATAAAAGACTGCGTGGATTACAACATTCCCAATGCAGGTAAAAGCTTCTCTTTCTGAGGTAAATACTCCCTGTATCCTCCACTGTCCTAGTGCTTCCCAGACTCCTCGGAGGCCTGGTTCCCATCTCTGTGCTGCTCTCTAATCTGCTCATGCCCATGCAAGACATCCCCTGTGCCAGGGGAAATTTCCAGCACTGGGTGAAGCCCTGGTTGCAGGAGCCACAGGCAGCAATATCCCAATCCACAGAAACCCAGAATAAAGACCATTCTCCTTACCCTGCCCATCGCTAGTGTCTGGTTAGCTGCACGCTGACCAAATTCTGGAATCCGATCCTCTCCAAATGGCCACGGGAACATGGCACAGCCCGCGTTAGTGCTACAGACTCAGGGAGAAAGTTGACCTCAAATTCTTCTCTGGAGCGCAGAAAGCAGAGAGGCCACACCATTCAGTTCAATCCGATCATCCAGCAGGTATAAAATTAGTACCTGTTCGATGTAAAACCAAGCCTGGATCCTCTGCTCAAGAAACTTACACTGAAATAGGGTCATTTCAGAGCCTGCTGAGATATCAGTCATAACGCCCTGTAATAAAAACCAGAGGGGAAGACCATGGCCAGCCTGGATGCCACCAGGCAGCAAGACGGCACCGCAGTACCCAGAGAGGGCTCGGGGCCAGAATGCCTGCATGCATCACCCAGCACCTTGGCACATTCCTCAACCTTTCAGAGCACCCTTCGAAAATGTGGAAGACAAAACAGTGCTTCCTCGCAGCACTGTCGTGAGAATTAAAGGAGTTCGTCCCTGCAAACCCGTTAGCTCTGAGCCTGGCGTACCCCGGTGGCTCCAGGCCGAGGACAGACACATCACACAGGTGCCTGGGCACTCCGGGCTCAGAACATTGGCCCCACTGTTGGCTGATTTCTGTCCACACGACTCTCCCCAAAGAAACATTAAGAAACACATTAAACAGTGGGAGAGACAGTAAAAATATTTACAGATGATACCAACCACTAGGTTGATACTAAAATTTTGACGTTTAATTCTTTTCCTCAGTCACTAGTACGAGTCTATCAATCATGAGGGGAAACTCATTCAGATTATTAGACTGTCTCAGGGCACAGGCGGACTTAGTTCTACAAATTCCTCAAAATTCTTTTCTAAAAATGGATGAGACTATAATTCATTTTTAATGTGCAGAAGAATTGTAAGAAATGCAAAAGTCTCTTAGGTGATATAAAAATTGAAAATGCTCCATAAAAAGGACCCACTTAAATGTCTGACTTGTAAAAGTAAATGTCGTTTTAAAATTTTTCATTTGTCACACTCCATGAGGTGTCTCCTGCTTGCCACGCTCATGCAAGTCCCTCCCGGTGCTCTCTGCAGTGTGGGGACAGCACGGCTAACAGGGCTTCTGCTGGTGTGCTGCTGGCTGTGGGCAAATCAGCCTTTCCTGTGGCCCCCGATACCACTTCTCCATACTGGCTACTCTAAGAAACGTTCCTCCATCTGCTTCATTTTACAGCTAACCCAGAGAACGACACAGCCAGGGCCGTGCATCCAGGTAGATGTCAAGCAAGCACCAGACGCCTGCTTCCTGAGGACTCCCAATCCAGTGCTCATTCCACAAAACCAGGCTTGCATTAAGATGCCCCCATACCAACCTCTAACCATAAGGTCTTAGATCGGAATCTCGAAAAGCCTCCGAGTGTTGGATATAATTTTGGCCCCAGCAGCCCTGGGGCCTCTGTGGAAATATCCTCCCCCGTCCCCAGTAATTCTAGCAAGCCTCGGCCCCCCCAGGACTCCTGAAATAATGCCACCCCCATGTTGCCAGGATATCTCTGAGAGCCAGGCGGGATGGCTTCTAGCTCAGCCAAGCAAACCAGTTCTCCAGGAATTTCAGTAACCACCAACCCAGGGAGGGAGCAAGCAGTCTGTGGGCACCAGGGGCTGGACGGCTGCTCTAAGTTCAGGTCTCACGCGGAGCTGCTTTCACGTAAGGGTTGCCGAAGTTCTTCCACGTCTGAGAATGAAAAGCTTCATAAAACAAACACAGAAATCTATGACCAGCAGTCAACAAATACTGGCGCCTTGACGAATGGCCAACCTGCTGGCATCCAGAAAATGTGCTGTGCTGACAAGTGACTCTTTCAAAGAAGCCCTTTACTTAAATGAGGGGTGTACCCACCGCAGCAGAGCACGTGGGGAAGTTCAAGGATCAATGAGGCCGCTAATTAAAGCAGAGCACCCATCCCCTGTGTTTAGAATGCATTTAAAGAGCCAGCGCCATCGCTCACTCAAGCTCGCTGAATCCCCTGTGATCAAAAGTTGTCAGGTGCTGCTGCGGCCTCAGCGGACCCGGCCCCCCGCCTGACCGGCTGCTGGGGGGCGGGGCTGACCAGGCGCTGGCTGGGGGAGAGGCGCCCCCGGCTTCTTCCGGCCTGCACCTTGTCCGGCCAGGCACGCACACAGTCACGGCCCCGAAAGGCACGGGAGGAGAGTTCACCCAGTATCCTAATGCTGTAGAAAACCCTGACCTCGCCCGCCCAAAATGCAGACGTGGAATGGAAAACTATTGCCTAAACAGATTAGGATGAGAAGTGTCCCTAATAATACTAATCTTTAGCAATTTGGGCTGAAATTCTGCAGAAACCCTCAAGGTGATTTTAAGGGAAAAAAAAGATTTTTAATCATCGTTTGTAAAGAAGCCACATGCCCCCCCAGTCCATGTCTCCACGAGACACCCAAACTAATGACCTCAGCAAGTTCTAATACCTTTTTGTATTCACCCCTTTACTTACATTTTTAGTCTTAAGTTCTTGTTGAAACAAAAATTCGTTGCAGAACCTATTGTTTAGGATAATTTAAAAACAAGCCTTTGCACCACTGGCTGATATGTGTATATACATTATATGTACTTATAAGATGTATAAAAATTTATTAAAATATATAATTATATATACAATATAATTTATGCATTATATTATATGCTTACTTTTTAAGATTTTATTTATTTATTTGACAGAGAGTGCAAACAGGGGGAGCAGAGGCAGAGGGAGAAGCAGGCTTCCCACTGAGCAGGGAGCCCGACGCAGGACTTGACCCCAGCACCCAAGGATCATGACCTAAGCCAAAGGCAGATGCCTAACCGACTGAGCCATCCAGGTATGCCTGTATTATATGTTTATGTATAATATAATTTATGATATAAATACAAATTTTATTATATATTTCTATATAATATAAAATATGTATGTACAAATTTCATATAATATTCATATACAATGTTTATTTTATATATATATATATATATATATTCCCATGTCTTTACAGTACAAGGACACTTCTGTTTTCTATCAGTTTTGAAGAGATACCAGGAAACTCAGAGGAATGAGATGTATTCTCTAGTCTTTAATCTTCATATTAGTAGATGGGTTTGAGTCATTAAGAGTTTGCAAAGCGTAAACCTACACTCCCCACCTGGTCCCGCAGGCAAAAGTGCACTTAGCTCCCAGGCACGGGCCTCCCTCTGTGGGAGAAATGGTGTTTTATACCATGTTGATGACTAATATTTCAAGTACATTTTGCAGACTCATTTTCCCAGCATTCTGTTGTTTCAGCTGAGCCATTCATGCCACAATATTTTTATAGGCTCTGAGGCTGAAAAACATTCCCATCCAGGCAGGATATATGAACCTCTTAGTTTTCTGATGCAAAAGTAGCATTTCAGATTATCCTCGTGCAGAAGAAAACCAGTCTCCTTATGCTGGCAGGTGAATGGGAGAGTGGAGCCTGGAACAAGGATATGAAATATAGGTAATGCTCATCTAGAGCCTTCTGTCACAGCATATGTGCAACAGCTGCCTTCATGCTCCGCTGAGATGAAATCAGTGTTTCCCACCTGGGTGGGGGGCTTTGGGGGGCTCTTCTACGGGAGACAGAGGTCACAGACAGCGGTGTGGGCCACCCCATTTGGTGGCCACCTAATTGTAAGGACCCTATTTCACACGAAGCAGGGTGGATATGAAGAGCTGGAGGTCTGCAATCAAAGACCTGGGCTTGAATCCCAGTTCCGCTGCCTGTACAGTCACGGGCGAGTGACGTCGGCTCAAGTAGCCGTGGCCAATTGTACAATCTTGGACAAGTTTCTTCTCCTCGCTGTGCCTCAGTACCCCGTCCTAGAGAATGGGAGTATTCATAGGTCTTCTCTTACAGGTGAGGACCGAATGGTTACGAGAGGTAAAGCACTTAGAACAGAGCCAGCACAGAAGACAGCTGTTTCAGATGGTTCAGAAAAGGCAAGCTGGAGAAGGCCCTCCAGGGAAAGATGAAGAGGGGGAAGAAAGAAGCAAAGGTTGGGACAAAAAGAGGGAAAAAATGAGCCAACGCTGCTGCCCTTTCCTCTGAAAATGCTTGGCCATACTGGCTTCTGTGGGATCTGCTCTTAATGCTTCTGCTGCCGACTAGGAGCTGCCGGGCAGGGTGACGGGGCCCCAGGAGCAGACACCTGCTGGGGCTACACAGTGGGTTCTTCAACTGCGTCACCGTACAACGACTTGAGAGCCTCCCAACAGAAAACTTTTTTGTAGACATCGACATGGAGAAAGAGGGGAAAGAGAATGGAGACTGAATGCTAACAAAAAATAAACTTTTAAAGATTTAAAACTAACCAGTGGCAACCGAAACAGGATCCTGATTTCTATTAGCTTCCAGAAAGTTCTCCTGTAAGAACAATCCAGGAACTAGTCCTTGCATATAAATGCCATAGTAGTGTGTGACTGTAGGAGCTATCTATGTTCAGAGTCTGAGAGCTTCTCTTAAGTGGCTACGATCTGTCTTGTAAGGGAGAAGGAGGGAAACCCCAGAAAAAACTAAACCAACCCATCTCACTACGGCTTTCTGACCTCATCTTTGAGCTGGGTACACACCACCTAGAGCTGAGCCTGCCAAAGCAGCAGACTCTCAGGGCAGTGGCCAAAGGCTGCAATCTTAAAAGGACACTGGATCTCCCTGAAGTTTGCAGTACTCTAAAATACGGCGAGAAGGGGGACCATAGATACAGAAGTCCTTCCGTGAAGACGAGGATATATAGTTGAAGTACGTTGTTTGACAACCAAGGCAGGGAATAGCTGATGTCTAACATCCATTCTCCCTCCCTTTTATGTGGCCAAGCTGGGAAGACTGCAGCTTCCTAAAGTAGTCAGATGATTAGGTTTAGGCCAATGGGGTTTAAGCGGTACTTCCAAACCATGCCCATAAAAAAGAAGAGAAGTGGCTTCTCCTTCCCCCATCCCTTTTCTCCTTCCCGTTGGATGGAGCGTGGATATAGTAGGAAGCCATCCGGACCATGGATATGAAAATCCTGCTGTAGAGATGGCACAAAAACAAGCCACGGGGAGTCTGAACCCCAATCTGTGGATTCCATACCAGCCCTGGACGGCGTACACGCTCAACTTTGCTGCTATTTGCCGTCCCTGCGGCCCTCACTTCATCTATGTTCTAACAAAAACAGTCTCATTTGGGGTGTAAGGTGGGGTGAGATCACAAGAGATGGCCATGAGTTGTACTATTTGGGCATAAAGTGCCTTCAAAGGAGGGGAGGGGCCAGTGATGCAGGGTTTGCTTTGCTTTTTCGCAGCGGAACTGAATCGCCACGAACAATAAGGAGGCTGGGCTTGTGCAACATCTTCCTCCTCAGCTCTTCCCACAGGCAGCGCCCAGCCTAGTCTGCATATACATGTGACTAAATATTTACAAAATATTGACTCGAAGGCAGAGGCCCTTGGTGCACATTGCAGTCTTGTCTTGCCTTCCAGGCAAAGTTTTTTCGAGATGTGAGATGTTTGTGAAAGCACTTAGCAGAGTGCTTGCCAAGTATTTGGGGCTCAGTAAATGTTAGTTTCCTTTCTTCTTGACAGCTGCCTCCTTTTTCTCATAACATACGTGGGGTTTCTAATAGAGGACCTCAGTCAGTACCCAAAAATGCCTCGGAAGTTCCCTATCTATAATTGCCTGTCCTACGGAAGATATAAATGCAGCCCAAACCACCTGTGACGCACTGACAGGCCAAGTAAAACTGTTTTCCCCTATTTACAAAGCATGAATGAGGCTTTCCGAAAATTTTGTTTGGGAACCAGTAGGTGAAAGGTTAACCCCATGCCAGGAGACGAAATTATCATTTAGGGGCTCCTAATTTAATTATTTTACATTATTCTCCCGAAGTGTCTCTCCTCGCTGTACTAAAAGGAATGGTCTGGGTCAATGAGCCCGAAAGTCCAAACTGTGGAAAAGACAGAAAATATTACATTGGAAAGTGTCTCTCACCCATTTTGAAAATCGTCTTGCTGTAGCTTCATTGGTTCATCCCTCCATCTTCTGGTCAAGGCTTCCACGATTCGTCCACCAGACATTCATGAGCACGTTCTGGGAGCCAGGTCCTGTGCAAGGCTCTGAGGATACAGGACAAGGCCCTTGAAGACCTACAATCCTGAACTGGGTTTCAGACCAGGAGCAGGACCTGAGTGCAGCACAGGCGTAATGAAGGACAGCCACCTCATCCTCCACAGAGAAGGATTCAACATTTTGGCTGGGCCTGGAAGACTTAGAAGGACTTTGTGAAGGACAAAAGACATTCTCGACAGTGACTGATTACAGATCACTTTAGAGCAGCACAGACACTGAAGAGGACTGGCGAGAGAGAGACAAGACTATTATAACCGAGTAGTCGAGAATAAAGGCCGAGGTCAAGGAGGCGGTAAAAACGATGCCAAAGACACAGAATTTAATGACCATTAGATGTAAAAATAAAGAGAGAGGAGGTGACTCCATGGTTCTTGGTTTGCTATAGGTGGATGGAGCCCAAATAAAACAAGACAAATAACAGAAGATACAAAACAAATTTAGAAAAGGAGACACCAAGTTGTTTTGAGATGATAAGTTTGCAGTTCTGCAGGTCACATCCAGAAGGAGATATCAGGGAAGCTGTTAGAAGGGAGAGTTCAGGCGGCAGGTTTGGATTGGGAGGTCTTCCCCACAGTCCTGCTGGCTGAGACAACAGGAGTAGATGAGAGGTGAAGGAGAAGGTGTGCAGAAATAAGAGGTAAGGACCAGAGAACCGGTAAGGGCTAGATCATCAAAGCAATGGAAAAGGAATGAAGAAAAGACTCAAGAAGAGAACGCAAAAATGGGGAATCCAAAAAGTAGAGAGTAGGGGTGCCTGGGTGGCTCAGTCGTTAAGCGTCTGCCTTCGGCTCAGGGCGTGATCCTGGCGTTCTGGGATCGAGCCCCACATCAGGCTCCTCCGCTGGGAGCCTGCTTCTTCCTCTCCCACTCCCCCTGCTTGTGTTCCCTCTCTCGCTGGCTGTCTCTCTGTCAAATGAATAAATAAAATCTTTAAAAAAAAAAAAAGTAGAGAGTAATCAGCGGTCCCACATACTGCAAAGAGGTCACTGAGAAGAAGTGAAAACAGGCCAGTAGACTTGGCCACTAGGAAGACGCTGGTGACCTGTGAGAGCAGTTCTAGAGGAGCTGTGCGAGGGGAACCCTGACTATAGGGGGAGGAGAAAGGAATGGGCATGAAGTCAATTTGGCAAGACTGAATTACTCCTTCAAGAAATGTGGTGGTAACTTGAAAGAAGGAAATCGAGTAACAGCATGATGGAAGGTTGTGTCAAAAGAAAATAAAACGAAAGAGGAAGATTTAGACAAGTTGGCAGGCTGACCAGACAGGCCCAGAGCAGAACGAGAGGATGATGATGCAAGAAGAAAGGAACTGAGGGAAGGAGATCTGGGGCAGGTGAGAATGGATGGGGTGCTGGGACCTCACCTGACTTTTGTCTTTTAGCAGACATGAGCCTTGTGTTCCACAGCTCTTCTTTAGGGCAACCGCTATTTGCAATAATAATGACAAAAAACTAACCTAAGTTGGATCCTAGGTGCCCAACATGCCGGATGGCAAGGTACCACCTCATGAAATCTAGAAAGTCTAGTTGCCCTCTAATTCTAGATTACAACTCTGACTTGAGAAGCCAACACTGTTTCCTACCTCCACCTATACCCATCTCTCCTTAGCATCGTTTGTCACTTTGGCCCTCCGCTCACCCTCTACCCTTCACTCTGGTCTAGCACATAAAACATGGGCTCTGAGTTTAAATCCAAATTTCACCACTTATGCCTTGTGTGAGTATAGGCAAGTTACATAATGTCACCATGCCTCAGACTCCTCATATGTAAAACAGAGATGTTGGCATGCCTCAAAGCTCGATCTTACTTTTCATGGCAATTCACTTATAACTATAAAAACACCTTTATTTCCTAAACCCCTACAGGAGAAACAACCATGTTTTTGTGATTCAGGAATTCCCTATTCTCCTATTGAAACAATTGTTTCTTTATCGTAAATTTTTGCAAAAGCAAAAAAAATAGTCAGGATCCCCCTCGCTATACATGACTCAGGCCCTACTATTTTTAGAAAAATCTCAACAATTGTTGTGGTAGACTTAATAGGGGTTCACCAGATATTCAGATCCTAATCCCTGGAACTTGGGAATGTTACCTTGTATGGCAGAAAGGGACTTTGGAGATGCCATTAAATTAAGGATCCCGAGATAGGGATACTAGTCTAGATTCACCAGGTGGTCCCCAAACATAATCACAAGTGTTCTTCTAAGAAGAAGGCAGTAGAGATCTGGTCACAGAAGACAGGAAGGCCACGTAACAGAAGCAGAGGGAAGCTGAGCCGAGACAAAAGATGCTAGGCAGTGCCTGTGAAGATGGAGGAAGGGCCATGAGTCCAGGAATGCAACTCCAAGAGCTGGAAAAGGCAAGACACAGATTCCCCCAAAGAGCATGGCCCTGCTGACATCTTGACTTTAACCCAGTAAAACTAATTTTGGACTTCTGACCTCCAGAACCATAAGAAAATAAATCTGGGGGCGCCTGGGTGGCACAGCGGTTAAGCGTCTGCCTTCGGCTCAGGGCGTGATCCCAGCGTTATGGGATCGAGCCCCACATCAGGCTCCTCCGCTATGAGCCTGCTTCTTCCTCTCCCACTCCCCCTGCTTGTGTTCCCTCTCTCGCTGGCTGTCTCTATCTCTGTCGAATGAATAAATAAAATCTTTAAAAAAAAAAAAAAGAAAAAAAAAGAAAAGAAATCTGTATTGTTTTAAGTCACCAAGGCTGTGGTCGTTCGCTTCAGCAACAACGGGAAACTCATACAACTCTTTTCTTCTTGCCGATCCTTAGACGGCAAGTTATCAAGCCCTCTGCTTTCAAGGGAAGAAGGCATCAGTCAAGTTACCAATCCTCTTTTATTTCTAGACCACGAAAATGGATCTTCTGAGAGAACCTCCCAATAGTCTAACCCCATCAGAGCAGCCTCCCCGTCTCTGTGGTGGAGGACTGTCCATCCTCCTCGAAACACGAACCGAAGAGGAGATTCATATGCGGTGGGGAGCACAGTTTTATGTTGTAATCAAATGAAATTAAAATAATCAGTTCAAATTTTACCTTTAATATACAGGTAATCAGACTAGATTAAGACTCCACTTTTTATTTGCCCAAGAAGCAGGGAAATTCAAGTTTATTTTTAAGTATTCATAAAACCTGCAATGTAAGGAAGTAGTTTCCAAACACAACCCATAAAATAAGGATGTATTTAAAATGCTGTTATTAGATAATTGCCATCCCCACAAACTTCCCCTCATGCATCCTGGCAACTAGTCACATTCTGAAGCAAAAGGAAGAGATGGTTTTATGAACAGTTTTTTTCTTGTGACATATTGGTGAACAATAAGATCAGGACACCAGTAAAAACCTGCTCCCTGAAAGAAAAAAAAAAGCATATAATTTTTGTCAGGTGGTCCTAAGAGAACTCATGAAAAATGTACTTCTTCTAGGAGGGTCTCTGGGTGCCTTAAAGATAGGACCAGAACACAAAAGCCTGGAGATCTCTGTTTTGTGCAGTTCACTTTCCTCTGGAGCGGTAAGGAAATGGCATTTTCTTTTTTTTTTTTAAGATTTTATTTATTTATTCGACAGAGATAGAGACAGCCAGCTAGAGAGGGAACACAAGCAGAGGGAGTGGGAGAGGAAGAAGCAGGCTCATAGCGGAGGAGCCTGATGTGGGGTTCGATCCCATAACGCTGGGATCACGCCCTGAGCCGAAGGCAGACGCTTAACCGCTGTGCCACCCAGGCGCCCCATGGAAATGGCATTTTCTGAGTTGTCAGAAGGTGTGGTTCATGTGCCTGGATAAATGCCTGTCTCTGTTTGTTCCTGATCCCACTTGGAAGAAAGATAAAACGTGGACTGAATGAATCCTCATTCAGCATCCCAGAGACTTTTAATGAAATTGCATTTTAAACATTTCTCACATAATTCTCCCTAGCTGAAGATTTACCATGAAAATTTACCAAGGGGATTTGACTCATAAGGAACATCTAGGTCTTATTCTCAATTTGATATATCGAACAAATTGAGTCCCTACTGCATGCAAAGAAAATAAGCTAGATGTTGAAATCGGGGATGAAGCACAACGGTAAATGAGTCGCCTGCCCTGAGTGAGCTCAAAAGCAACCTTTCTTTTTTTTTTTTTTTTTTTAAGATTTTATCCATTTACGTGAGAGACAGAAAGCACACAAACAGTGGGGGAGGGGCAGGGGCAGAGGGAGGAAACAGACTCCCCGCTGAGCCCGACTTGGGGCTCAACCTCAGGACCCCCAGATGATGACCTGAGCTGAAGGCAGACCCTTAACTGAGCCACCCAGGCACCCCGCAACCTTTTCTAAAATAAAGGTAGGAGGAAGCGAGTGGTCAAGAATATTGGATTCAAACTTCCGTTTTCCATTGGTGCTTTATGGGTTGCACGGTATGACTGTTGTGTCACTTTGTGTTAGCCTCTCCTCCCCATTCTTCTAGGAAGAGTTGTGATATCAGTTCAGGAGATTCCATTTTGCAGGCTCTTCGTACATCTGAAATTCCCAGGTATTCCCTATTTCAGTTGTTCCAGACCCACTCCGTTCCAGGACCATAAAGAATTGAGGGCTAGCTTATATTTTTGACATGTGTCGAAAAGGCATTTTTAATTCTTTGAGATGACAGTTCAAGTTCTATATATCACAAACAGAAATCAAATATATGCATGCTGCCCTCAAATGCAGTAAGAAAAACCCTAAAACAAATGTTCTTCTTAAAAAAATACAAATAAAAATCATAAACATCCTTTTCCTGAGGGTACCAGTAACCAGATGAATCCAATTCTAGTACTACTAGTCTGGCCCGGTGCTTGAGAGCCACATTCTCAATTCCAAAATCCAGCAACAATCCCACAGAGAGTCTTCCCGAAAAGCAAGGCTATCCTTTCTGGACATTGACACACAGAAATACAACTGGCTTTTCTTCTGTTTGCTTTAACTGGATTCTAGGTTTTCTTCAGTATTCCTTTCTCCTGGTGAGTCTGCATCAACTCTGCTTCAGTTTTTAGGTCCTTGTGTAACTCGTTCCCCTTTTTTTCCTTATGTACGTCTCAGCCTCACTAGAAGGCAGCCCTTCTTCTCCTTTCTCATCTGTCTCACAGGTAGTCTGGGGCAAAGCAAGGTCTGGATAGTAGCTCCAGGCCTCCAGAGCACCTGCTTGTCTGATAACCAAATGGATCTCCTGCCTTTAAAAAAGATTGCCAGTTCAGATGTCATCTTTCTGGGCTCTTTAAATGTAAATTTTATATCTTAATTAATATACAGATAATATTGCTAAATTATCAGGCTTCTATGGTGGTAAAAGAGCCAAGGTTAAGGTTCCTATTTTATTTTCTCACCAATTGCTCCTGGCAAAAGAAGAGAAATATGTCAAGATTTTAAGACCTTATGAATTGCTACGTAAACAATGTTAATATACTATAAAAAAAAAGAAAGAAAGAAAACTTTGTGAAACATTTTTAAAACACCAAATGAAATTAGTACCAAAAACTTGCCCCAAAGAGAGAAAATAAAGCAAGGGTTAGTATGTTTAGTCACATATTATTCCTAAGGTTTTACATATTGATACGCATTTTTGGAGTGACATGACCAGGTATTATAAATCTAGATACATATATAACAACCTTTGGTTAAGTTTACTCCTAGGTATTTTATTTTTTGGTGCAACTATCAATGGAATTGTTTCCTTAATTTCAACTTCTGCTACTTCATTATTAGTGCATAGGCACACTACCATTTCTGGGTATTAATTTTGTATCCTGCAACTGTACTGAATTCATTTATTGCTTCTAACAGTTTTTTGGTGGAGTCTTTAGGATTTTCTATGTATATCATCATGTCATCTGCAAATAGCAACAGTTTATGGTAGGTACACTTGGGGTGAGCATAGCATAATATATATAAACTTGTCAAATTTCTATGTTGTACACCTGAAACTAATATAACATTGCATGTCCACTATACATACATACATACATAAAACAACCTTTGGGAAAATTTTGTTCAAGAGAAGCATTAAAGTGAAATGAGATTTGGCGAATTTTGTGACAAAGAAAAATATATATTTGCTGGTCATTTTTTATCCTCTTTTCAACAAATGAAGTTATATAGAAATATTATTTTTGGTAATAACTGAGTCTTTTCAATAAATGAAGTTATAGGGGCGCCTGGGTGGCTCAGTCGGTTAAGTGTCTGCCTTTAGCTCAGGTCATGATCCCAGGGTCCTGGAATCGAATCCTGCATTGGGCTCCATGCTTGATGTGGGGCGTCTGTTTCTTCCTCTCCCTCTGCCCCTCCCACTCATGCTCTCTCTGTCTCTTTCTCTCAAATAAATAAATAAAATCTTTTAAAAAATAAAATAAATGAAGTTATATATAAATATATTTTTGGTAATAATTGAGGCAGGAGACCCCCAACATTGCTTTCATTTGACCAAATGAGAAGTCTAATTTGGATCTCTGTTCTAAGACATAGATATTATTTTTATTTGTCTATGGTCTCTGTAACTCCCTCTTTGTATATGCGGTCTTCTGAACAATTTTATTCATTTCTAGACAGAAAGTTGTGGAATGCTCAAGAGCTAAAAGAGAACACAAATTGGAGGGGGACACTAACCATGTGCTTAAAATGCTTGATCATCTTTTAAAACCGTTTTTTGGGTACTCCACTAACTAGCATGAAAAGAGCTCTGGAAAATCTTGCGTATAGGAGGCGTTTGAGCCTCCTAAATCACAGATATTAACACTGCAAAGTAATAGAATTTTGGAAGCTGGGATCGCGGCCTTCTGACAAATACCGGACACATACTGGATCCAGAGAGATAGACAAGTGAGGTTGCAATTCTCACCCCGCCCAGTGTAACCCACTCTACCTGAGTCAACAAAAAACGGAGAGATAACACGGAGAGCACCGAGTAGGGTATCTGTGTGCGTCGCGGCAGAATGTATTTCTTTCCCTTTCCTGTTTATGTTGTCAATTACGAAATGCTGAGTTGGAATGTTCTTACAGTGAAGACCTGTTCAGCGTTTTCTCCTTTTCCTCACATTTATGTTAGCCTTTTCCTTTAATTATCTCGCCGTTGTTATTCTTGGCAAGGCCGCCCTTTCCATTATGGTGTGTTTACCTTCCAAACAGTCCCTACTTCCTCCTTATCTTTGTGAGCTTATTAAAATTTCCAGCGCCAACGGCTCACTTCCCCTCTTCGGCATATCCTCACCTTCACAGCTCACTTCTCTTTCTTTCTTTTCAACCCTTCTTTCAACTCTCACCCCAGCCCTCTCACCCCTTTGGAATAACAAGTTATTTCCTCTTTCATTTCCTCTCGCAGAAGATGTTTTTGGACCCATTCCCGAAAATCTTTGGCATGAAACCCATGCCGCTCTGTGTTTCCACTGGGCACATTTCCAGAGGTGTTTCATCGGCCGGGAGCCCTCGGCCTTCCCACCAAGCTAGGCCTGGCTCTGTCAATCATGTCCGTCACTGTCCAGCAGTCCCAGCCAGCCGCGATGGCGGTAACAGGACTGGCGGGTCTTGCTCCCTCTGGCAACAGGCTCTAGTTTTCATACCGTTTTCAAAAAGGCTGTTTGAGGTAGGAGAATCTGGACTTCTTTTTTTGCAGCAAGAGAAAAGGCGAGGAGGTGACGGGAGGGAGTGCTAAGTCAGCAATACTTGCGGAGCTGAGCCATGCTTCGGAATCTATGCAGTAAGTTTATTATCCACTTGCTTTTCATTCTTTCCAGGTCAATGCAGAAGTAAGTTTGACAGCTGCATCCAAGCTGGAGGAAAAAACCTGTGAAACAAGAGCTCTACCTAGAATGAAATGTTTTCCATTTTAAAGTGAAAAAAGTTGAGCAGAGGAGAGTCGTACTAATTTGTCCCCTAATGGGGAATGGAGTGTTATTATGTGTTATATCATTAATGATGGTATTAAACAGACTGAAAACTTCACTATTCGCTATTTGATAGTGTATTGAAGTGAACAGTTTCATAGCACATTTTGGTGTTTGTTCTGAACACTTAGGTATCACTAACATGATACTTTAAGAGCTGGAGGACACTGTCTTGAGAAGAAGGTTTTTCTCAGGCCCTGAGACACAAAGATGAGAAGCCGTGATGGTGCCCTGGGTCCTATAACCCTAAGCAGTCTCCTCGACATTTGGTATCTAGTGCTCTGGCAACCCAGTGAGTAACATGTGTGAGAACACGTGTGGCGCTGGATATCTGGTACCCAGAAACAGACACCCTGGAAGTGAGCAAATAAGTAATTTCCCTTGGTTCGAAGCATTCTAGATTCAAAATCCAAACCTGGTCTTTTTTATGGAGTTTGATTGGTTTGGTTTGGTGCAAAGGGCAGACACAGAATAGAAGAGGTTGTGAATTCTAATCTGATTTTTAAATACTATTTAGTAAATAAGGCCATCAACTGGGCCAAGTTATAAACATTTTCTAAGTCACTCCAGTACAATGTTGTCAGTACAATTAAAAACGCAAAGTCAAAGAGACTTCCAACTCG
This sequence comes from Ursus arctos, assembly GCF_023065955.2. Classification (NCBI taxonomy): domain Eukaryota; kingdom Metazoa; phylum Chordata; class Mammalia; order Carnivora; family Ursidae; genus Ursus; species Ursus arctos. Next base: position 74,356,841 of record NW_026623067.1, read on the forward strand.
AAATGGAATTTGCCAAGCAGTTCCAACACAGCATCTCCCTTCAATCTTATGAACATACTGATGAGGGCTCAGAAAACATCAAATTGCTTATAAAGCCTGTGCTCAGGACACAAATAAATCTGCAGGAGAGGAAGGAGGAAGAGGGAATGTGTATCAGGGGGCACTAGTGAGCACTGCTTTCAAGGACGACTCAGTGCCCATTAAAATCCACCTCACAGCCGTGGAGCTGAAGAGGAGACCACACGTGGGACCCAGAAAGCAGGGCCCAGAACAACCCACTCGCCCTCTCCACTAACAATGTCCAGTCTGCAGAGCTCACTCCTTGTGTGAGGATGAACGGAAAGGGGTGGGAAAAATACTGCTGAACAAGGGGAAAAGAGCAGCTTCCACTAGACCCAGAGAAAGAGTAAGCTGGGCTTGAGTTTATCACTCGCTGGCCGCCTCAACTTGGATAAGGTACTTAAAACTCTCTAATCATCACTTTTTATGAGGATTAAATAATGTATAAAAAGCAAAAATTTTGTATCTAAGATATGGTAAGTACTCCATAAATGCTGATTAGTATAATGATTATGATTACCGGATATTAAGATGCACTATCAAGTTACCATTCACTCATTCAGCAGCGATTACTGAATGCCTATTCTGTTCTGACACTAGAGCCATACTGTGTTTCCTTTCCTATTACCATGCTGCTTGCATTCTAGCATAATAATTAATGATTAAAATAGTTCTGCTCCAAGAATGATAAGCTAAATGGAAATGGTAATATTATCAATTGAGTTCTGGGAGAAAGGGTTATAGGAATCTCAAAATCAGAGTCAAAATCAGAGTTTAACTACACAAACTGTGTTACAAACTGGATTTAATATAAGCTTATGTAATTCAACTTTTACATCCAGTATTTAGGAACAAAATTACTATTGTGTCTGCAAATGTAAGTGCAACCGTCTCCGAACATAAACCCCACATCAATTGTTTAATGTGGAATTTGGAACATTGAAGGAAATTAATTTCTTAAGACTTGCTATAAAAAAAAGGTAGACCATCAACACAATAATATCAGTTCTAACTTACTAGTAATCCTGATGTTCTGTAAGTCACTATATCAGACATTATCTAATTTTATCCTCAGAGTGTCTTTGCCATTTCATTTAATGTGATCACATTAGTCCTTTTACAATAATTCAGCTAAAATTGATCTATATGGATTTTCTTAGAGAAAATCACAATATGAACATAATTTTAAGCTGACTTTTAGAATACAGCTTAAATTCATTGATCTCTTATGTCCGTGTCAGGGCTGAAAAGTAAGTTATCATACATTTGCCTCAAAGTAATCCCATTCTTCAAGTTGCTTAAAATGTTATATGTTACCATTCCTGTTCCTCACTAATTTAGTAGTTGATTTTTGTTCCAAAAAAAAAAAAAATCCTTGAAGTTGTTTATTTTGTTCTGTGTATACGGACTCCTCAGGCAGATTGCCATCCTAATAAAGTACACTCGAATCTTGCCATCAAAGCGCTCTTAAGGTAGGTCTACTAAAACAGTCTCAGGTTGTCATTCAAACTACTTCATTTCACAGGAAAAATTGGGAATTTTACCTAATTGTGAACATTGAAATTACATGATTTTGTGTCCCCTGAAAAGTTCTGATTAAATAGGTATTCAGTGAAACATAGCAGAGTATATAACAATTTCTAAGCCGTACATTGCATCGGATACTGAAATAGAATCGTCTTTTGTTTCTAAGATGATCTGTCTATCCTTATTTAGAGAAGCCAAAAAAGAAAAATAACTTTTTGCCCCACACTAAGTACCTTTAAAGTCATGAAATGCAAAGCCCCGTTGGACCATCTCCTATCTTTCTAGCTCTCTCTCTCTCTGCCAGTAAAGGCTTTTAAAAAATGGAAAGGAATATCTTTATGTTCTTCCTAACTGTTCCCCACTGCCTCCTTCTTTTTGATGGGTAGGTTGGTGCTACTGTCAGCAGTCCAATTCTCTATCAGCACATTTTAAACTACACTGAAAAAAAAAAGCAGGAAAAGGAGAGAGTGGGTATATCAGAATCCAGAGAGCTGACCACACTGGCTTCAACTTTGCTAACTGAAACATGAGTCCCTGGAGCCACCAGTTCACAATTTTTATCTTCATAATTGTGTCTGTAGAGTTTGAAGAAAGAAAAATAGCCAGAGAAGAAGTACCAAATACTCAGATACGAGTAGCTGACCACAAAAGGTTTCTACAATGTTACCAGCCGGCATCTTACTCATGTATGGAGTAGTAGACAAAAATAGTCTTTAGGGGGTCCCTGAGTGGCTCAGTTAGTTAAGGGTCCGACTCCTGATTTCAGCTCAGGTCATGATCCCATGGGTTGTGAGATCAAGCCCCACGTCAGGTTCCATGCTCAGTAGGGAGTCTGCTTGAAAGTCTCCCCCTCTCCCTTTGCCCCTCCCCACCCTCACCTCTCTAAAATAAACAAATGGAATCTTTTTAAAAAGTAGTCTTTGGAAGCAAACAGTCCTGAGTTATAATCATGGGTCTTTTCCTGGACAAGTTGCTTAGCTTCTCTGAGCCTGTTTCCTTATCCATAGAAAACAAATCATAATACCTTACTATTTCTGTTGTTATATAAATGAAACTAAAATAAAATATATGAAGTACTTAGAATGGTAACTGACTCCAAAAGTACTCAGTATTAGCTATTAGTATCATCAGCCTCATCATTATTTCTTTTAATTGTCTCTCTTGTGCGTTCCTTTTTTCCCTTTATCATGTCAATCATTTCACTGAACATGTTTAAGTATGGAGGACGTCTAGAGAAGCACTGTAGAGGGATTTGTGATACAAAGAATAACCGAAATGTGGATATTCTGTACACAGGAGCTCACAATCCAGAAGATGGGACAGAGATGTAAACTCATTAGCAGTCTACCTGCTAGTGACCTCATGACACTTTTTTGCCCTTATTTCTGTGTATGTCTGCATTTGCTAACAAAATACATACCCCCTCATTGTCTTAGTCTTCTCAATAGCCCAAGCACCTAATCTGGCCCTAGATTACATACTTGCCAATACGTGTTTGTAGAACAAACAAATGAAGGAACGAATGCTTTGCATTCAGAGCAAAGAGAGCTAACTTCACCTAGAGAAGATGGGGTGGCCTCACCAAGGAGATCACATTTGAGCCAGCTTTTAAAGAATAAATTGAAATTCAATACATGAAAAGGGCTGAAGTGTGAAAGAGCTTTCTGGGGAAAAAGGAACCATATAAAAATTCAATTATAAATTCTTTGAGGGTTAAAGTTGTAGTTTTAAATTCTCTTATAACAGCACACAGGACTTTGAAGAGTGCATGAACAAGAAAAGTTATCCTTAGACAACTGAATATCAGCAACCATTAATATTTTTTGAGCACATAAACATGCTGGTACTGTATAAATGCCTTACAGTATTAACTTATTTCATCTGCAAAATACGCCTATGAAGTAGGTATTCATTTACTTAGGAACAGAGAGGTTAAGTGATTTGCTCAAGGTCACACAGCCAGGAACTAGCAGAGCCAGCTTTCAAACCTGGACAGTCTGGATTGAGAGCTTAGAGTCCTACAGGCTCTCTAACCTCTGTATTTATTCACTCCATCATTCAATAAATACTGATCACTGGCTTTGTGCCAGGCACTGTTCTGGGCATTCAAGTAGTGCTTACCGTTGTGAAATTTGCATTCCAGAATGAGAAGAAAAACAATAAACTAAACAAATAAATAAATAATATAAAATATGAGATGATAGTGCTATGGAATAACATGAAGGAGAGAAGGGGGAGTAAGAGCTGCCAGATAAGGAGAGATGTTCTGTTTTAACTACAGGGGTCTGGGAAGGCCTCTCTGAGAAGACATTTGAGCAAAACTTGAACCAGGTGAGAGAGAGAGCTCTGCGGTTATCTGGAGGAAGAGAAATCGAGGCAAAAGGCGGAGCAAGTGCAAAGGTGCTGAGAGAAGAGCATGCTTGGCCTGTTGTGGAGTCCCTGGCCAACGTGGCCAGAGCCGAATAAGCAAGGAGAGAAGGAGCCAGATCATGCAGTCTTGTAAGCACTGACTTATACTCAGTAGGAAAACATTATTCAGTGGTTGATTTTGTTTGCATCACTACTCACCCAGCCTTCTTCCCTAGCCTGAGCCAAGCGATGGAACAGATTTCACAACTGGCCACTCCACCCCTTCTGTTCTTTAGACCCAAGGAGAGTGAGTCCACTTGGTTCTTACAGACCTACCCCATCTTCTTTGGATCCCTTTCTGCATACAATAAAATAGAACCATGGACAGAATTATTACTGACATAGAAAAAGTCTCTGGACCCTTAAATAAGATTGCTGAGTTTAATAGACCAGAAGATTAGGGGGAGGGTAGGAAAGGAATGCTTACTTTAAAATAGCTGCTCTGAGCTTGAAACCATTTTTTGATGATAATTTTCATGACTTTATCTTACCTCCTACCCGGTGCTTGTGGGTAGTAATTTTCATTTAGTTAAAACGGCTTTTTTTTCTCACATATTTTACAAATGTTTCAAATAAATACCAATTTTTTGGCTCCTAAATGTAGATTATTTTTTATCTCAATTTCCAATTTATAATTTGATACCAGAGTCCCATTTTGGGTGAAAATATTCTCCAAGGAAGAACCTCATTCACTGCTCAAACAAAGCCACAAAGAGTAAATGTGATAGAGAAACTTCACAATAAGATAAAAGCAGATGTGAGTAACCAAGAAATTAATAATCTTAAAATCTATTATCTTAATAATTGTTATTTATAGGAAATCTGAAATCACTGATTCAATGAAATTTTTAATTATTTTTATTTTGGTAAAATTTGCATACAACGAAATCCACAGACCTTGTGTCATTCAATAAGCTAATGTAAACATTCACATAAGCAACAACCTGTAAGTACAGATAAAGAAAATTCCCATCTCCCCATAAAGTTTCTTACACATCTTACTAATCAACTCCTCAAATGCTAAGACAACCACTGTCCTGATTTCAAAATCTTACCATAGATTAGTTGTACCATTTCTTGACTTTCACACAGATGGAATCATACAGTATGAACTCATTGGAGTCTTGCTTCTTTTCCTCAACATATTGAGATCCATTCATAGCGTTTGCTAGCCTTGGTTCATCATGCTTATTGCAAAGTCATATTCCATTGTATGAATATGCCACAGTCTGTTTAGTCATTCCCTGGTTGATGGACATTGGGTCATTTCCAATTTTTTTAAAGATTTATTTATTTGAGAGAGAGAGAGAGAAAGAGAGAGAGCACACATGTTGGGGGAGGGGCAGAGGGAGAGAATCTCAATCAGAGTCCCCGCTGAGTGCAGAGCCCTACTCGGGGCTTGATCCGAGGACCCATGGGATCGTGATCTAAGCCAAAACCAAGAGTCAGATGCTCAACCGACTGAGCCACCCAGGCACACCAAGGATCATTTCCATTATGAGGCTATGCTAAATAAAGCTGGTGTGAACATTCTTATAGAATTGTGGACAGATGTTTTCATTTCTCTTGGCTAAAAACACTGGACTGTAATTGTGCACTTATAGGAGTTATTTATGCGCATTTCACTTCATAAGAAAGTACCAGACAGCTTCCACAACTCATGCCATTTTCTACTCTCACCAGTAATGCATGGGAGATCTAATTTCTACATATCTTCACCAATATTTGGTGTGTTGAGGGGTTTGTTGTTGTTGTTGTTGTTGTTGTTGTTGTTTAAGAAAAGCCATTCTGGTCATTCTGAAAGGCTACCGTCTTATGGTTTTAATTTGCATTTCCCTGATGAGAAATGATTCTGAGCCCATTTTCAGATGCTTATTGGCCATTTGCCTGTCTTCTTTTTGAAGGGCCTGATCTAGTTAGTCTTTTGCCAATATTTATAGAATTGCTTGTCTTTTTCTATTGATATGAAAAAGTCCTTTGCAGCTTCTTGGTTACATCATTTGGCAGTGTATTTTTTAAAATAATTTATTTCAGTCTGTTGCATGCCTTTTCTATTCCTAATGGTGTTTTCTGATGATCAAAAGTTTTTAATTTTGATGAAGTCTCTTTTAACCATTTAAAATTTTTTGTGGTTCATGCTTTTTGTATTCCCTCTAAGAGGTCTATCCCAAGTTCACAGTGATATTCTAAGTTTTCTTCTAGAAATTTTATGCTTCTATCTTTAAGTTTATACACCATCTCCAGTTAATTTGTATGTAGTATGACAAAGGGGTCAAGATTCATTTTTTTCTCCATACATTTATCCACTTGTTCCAGCACCATTTGTTGCAAGTATTTTCCATTTCCTCACTGAACTGCAGGGGCATCTTGGTCCAATATCAATTGACCATACATATGCATATCTATTTCTAGACCTTATTCTGTTAAAATAGTTTTCTATCCTGATGCCAGTAATATATTGTCTTGATTACTATAGTTTTAGAGTAAGTGTTGAAATCGGGTAGTTTAATTCCTTTAACTTCGTTCTTTTTCAAAATTGTTCTGACTCTTCTAGGCTCTTTTCACTTCCATACAAATTATAGAACTAGCTGCTCTCTCAAAAGAGCTATTGTAACTTTGATTGGAATTGTGTTGACCATATCTATGTATAGATCAATTTGGACAGAAGTGACATTGCAACAATACTGAGTCTTCCTTCCATGAACAACACATAATTCTCCTTTATTTAGGTTTCCTTTTATTACTGTCAGCATTGTTTTGAAGTTTTCAGTGTAGACATGTAGAACATCTTTTGCTAAGTTTATGCCCATTTATTTTATAAATTTTGATGTTAAATGTTGTTTCCTTCGATTTTATTTTCAAATTTTTTGTTCCTATAATATAGAAATACAAATAATTGTATTTATTGGCCTTGTGTCCTAGGACTTTGCAATCACACTTATTCTAGTCGTTTTTCTGTTAGTTTCTGAAGATCATCTATACAGATACAGAGGCTACAATAGTGTCTGAAGACAAAAAACAGTGTGACTTTTTTCTTTTCAATATTTATGTCTTTCATTCCCTTTTATTTAATTCATTTTCATTTTATTTCTTTTCTCCTTTTTTAGTTTTATTGTAGTAGTTAAGACCTCCAATATAATGCTAAATGGAACTTGTGAAAGTGGACATCCATAAGAGTCAACATTCTTGCCCTTGACCCTCATCTCAGGGTAGACCTGTTCAGTTTCTCCATATGAAATGTTGACGTTAGCTGCAGGGTTTCTTTTTTCTTTTTTTCTTTTTTCTTCTTTTGAAGGTACTATTCATCACACTGAGGAAGTTTCCTTCCATTCTTTTTGCATTTTTTCTAGTATGACTCTGTTGAAAATGAAGTCTCTCAAATTCCATTCATCTAAAAATGTCTTATTATTTCAGTACAACTTTTAAAGGATATTTCACTACATATTGAACTCAAGGCTGACAGGTTACTGTGTTTTCTAAACTTTAAAGTATTTCATTCTTCTGACCGCCATTCTTTCTGATGAGAAATCAGTCATCATTCTTATCATTGTTCCCCATCATGTAATGCCTTTTCTCCCTTCCTTCTTTCCTTCCTTCCTTCCTTCTATCCTTCTTTCCTTCCTTCTTCCCTCCCTCCCCCATCTCTCTCTCTTTCTTTCTTCAAGATTTTCTCTATATCACTGGTTTCCAGCAAACTTATTATGCATCTAAGTGTAAGTTTTTTTGTTTGTTTGTTTGTTTGTTTGTTGTGCTCGAATGGGATCTATAAATGGCTGTTTTTCACCTAGTTGAGAAATTTGGGATGATTATTTCTTCAAATGGCTTTTCTGCCCCATTCTCTTAAGTCATTCTCTTAATTCTCTTAGTTCAGTGTTTCTTATACTGCTGGCTGTTTTCCCACAGATCACTGAGGCTCCGTTCTCCCCCTGCCCATCTTTTCTTCTCTATATTCTTAAGCTGAAGCAATCTCTATAAATTTTCCTTGAAGTTTACTGACTCTTCTACATGGTCCAATATACTGTTACACCCACTTAGTGAAGTTTTTATTTCATATATTTTATTTTTCAGTGCTAAAATTTCATTTGGTTCTTTCTCATATTTTCATTTCATGCTGAGATTCCTTTTCTGCTCATTCATTTGAGCACCTTGTCCTTTAAATCCTTGAGCACATTTCTGTGTTCTGCTTTTATAAAATCTTTGTCACTAATTCCAACATCTTGACTATTTTAGGGTTTGTTTCTGTTGACTTTTATTGCGGATTATAGTTTATTGCTTCTTCACATATTTAATATTTTTATATATTGGATATTTTGAATTCTACATTCTAAGGAGTTGGTCTCCCTTTAAACTATGTGGAGTGTAATTGTGGCAGTTAGATAATTTACTGGCAGATTCCCTTAGTCCAGTCAGGCTTGGTTTTAGGCTTTGTCAGTGTATCCTCTAATTGAGGATGTGGCCCTTACTCTAAGCTGTGGTCCTAATCCCTAAAACATGGCCTTTTGGAGGTTTCAACTGAATGTCAGATGACTTTGGCTGGGCCAGAACTTCAGTATCCTTCAGCATCGCATGAATTATGGGAACTCCATTCAGCCTTCTGACCCACTAGCCTCACTCTGCTAGGCCATACAGATTCTTACCCTATGCATGTATAGCCAAACTCTTGGCAAAGAACCTAAGGAGAATTTACCTATAGACTTCTGGGGCTCAACCCTTCCAGCATCCTCCTCTCTGGGACCATGGCCTGAATGTTCCAGCCACCTTAGCAGACATGAACTCTGATCTTTGCCTTCTTAGAGCAAGACTCATACTCTCCACTTGGGCTTCACCTCCCTGAACCACAGTGTGAAATGTGCCACCAATCAGAAAGTTGGGTTAAACAAGAAACTTACCTTTTATATATATATTTTTAAGGATCATAGCCTTGTGCTGCCTATTTCCAATGCCTGAAAAACTATATCTTTATATAGTTTGTTCAATTTCATAACTATTTACAGTAGGAGGTTAACTCTAATACCAGTCACTCTAATATATCCAGAAAAAGAAGTCTGATCTACTAATAACTCATCTATTTTTTATCATGTGCCAGAGTTAATTCCTCAGCCTCAGTTCCATCATCTCATAAAATTGTGGGTTGCCTCTAAGAAGTCTTACCTCCTTTAATATCCTAAGATTCAGTAATATCTTGCTTCAGAAGTTAGAGAATATCTCAGGTCACAGTCTCATTCCTTACACATGTGCAAATGGATTTAATTAGTGCCAGCATTTGAACTGCCACTTTGACCTTTGTCAGTCAACACTGGTGTGGTGTGCTTTTTTCGAAAGCTGAAAAAAAATAAATCATTTCCTTAAAGGCATTATAGTTAGCAACACTCTTACAAATCTCCTACATCATTTGCAAGGGTAAAAATATAAATGGTCCCAATTTTTCCCGTTTAAAATGAAAAGTTGGCACTATTTTAATAGAGAATTGTATAGGTTAATGACTAGAATATTGGGAATGTGCCTGGAATTTCTTGAGTGAAAGGGACCCAGAAATATAAAAGAGAATTTTCCAGACTCAAGAACTATAATACTTCACATATGTGTCATGGGGTAGAATGAAGAAGAAAAAATGGGAAATGGTTAATAATCTGGCATACTTTCAAATGTTCCAAGAAAACACACACACACACACACACACACACACCAATTTTATATGCCTTTCATGAAATGATAGAATAAACTTACTAGTCTTACAAAAGACTAGGATTTATAAGCTACCTAACAAATATCCATTTCCCCAATTTTCCTTTTTTCTGTTCTTCCTTTCCTTATAGACACTGATAGTTACACATAAAAGTATATTTAAAGGGTTTTTTGGCAAAAATAATTTTGTGCCTATAAAGTCCTTTATTTAAAAGCTTTAAACTTTCTTTTGTCTAAGATCACCTGAAGGTTGTCTTGATAAACATTATGTGTGGAAAACACAATTTTTCTTGCATTAAGCATTTTTAATAAAATATTTTTAAACTTCATGTAGTCATTTCAGATGATCTAAAAGAACCCCAGAGACAATAAAAGAAGAGCACATCTGTTATCCTCTCTGTTAATAGAAGTGTCTGATTGTTTCATGTCCCACAAGGCATATTCCCACATAAAACTTGACAGGGAGAATGAGTAGTAATGACTGGAGTGCAATGACTGGGTTTGTGGACATCCCACACAATGACCATCAGTCCACTTATGAGATGATGTGCGAACAATACCAAAAATGAGCAACGGCAACCATTGTACCACACATGACTGTTAAACAACAGAGAGGGATATGTGAACACTGAATGCTTGTTGGAGACAAGGCATTTACTAACTCTGCTCCTAGAACTCCCAAAGCCTCAGATCCCAGTTTACAACACATTTTTCTCTTTCTCTGTCTACAGGATAAGAATAGCAGTTTCAGGGCAACTCTTGACCTTGGAAGTAGCAAGAGAATTTTTAGGTGTGCAGTTTTTTGAGATGATGATATTTTGAGGTTGATTTTACATACGCAGGTAAAGGAGCATTCGCTCCTTTCTGTATACAAACAGTGTTCACATTGCACAACAATGGCAAGCCATACAAGTGGCCATGCAAACGGAAACCATACAGGTCATTTAAAAACCAATGGGGAAAAATCATGATTGCTCTGTGAGCTCTAAAAATTTTTGTCAAAACAACAAATCATCTCTTACTGTCAATTATAAATATATAGAGAAATGAAAACAATAGAAAAAAATGCTGTTTGTTTTATACATTCTAATTTAAAACACCTCATTGAAAAATAAAGTTTTTATTTTTGTAAAACCTTATCAAGAGTAGATTAAACAGTGTTTTCCCTCTTCTTATGGTATAATAGGATATGTAGCATATATCTTTTCAGTCTTACTGAATTTCATACTCTTTCCTAAGATTGGGTCAGCTTTTAACATTTTGTTCCTTGTGATTTAAACATCATGAAATATCTTCAAGAGTATTTTAATGTGAGTTTTTCAGTTTTGGCATTGGGGATTTTTGCCAATGTCACTTCCTCTGGGACACCTTCATCTTTCTCTTCATAACCACTTTCCAATTTCACTTCCAGAGTCATTCTTTTTTGTTTCTTTGCTGCACTTTCATCTTTGTTGGCCAATCCCGTTTCAATGATGTATACTTGTAAAATGTCACGTGGGTTCATCACTTAGGAGACAAAGACACAACACCACTATGCACTTTGCTGCTCAGCAGGGAGCTTGCTTCTCCCTCTCCCGCTCCCTCTGCTTGTGCTCTCTCTCTCTCTTTCTCTGTCAAATAAATAAATAAATAAATAAATCAAAAAATAAAAATAAAGTACCTGTCTGGAGCTTGTGTCTGAATTCAAAAGGTTTATATAATGCCAGAATGTGGTGGGGTAATAGATTAAGTGAATTTCTTGTCTCCGGTCATCAGCTTTTCTCAACACCAACATACAATGAGCTACCATCTTCCTGCCTGAAGCTTGCTCTCTTAGAGCCACAATGTCTTCCCCCCCTCATCTTGACTACATGGATCTTCAGGTGCCCTGGTTCTTTGGGAACATCTAGCAGCTTTCTGTAATCTAGAAAAACATTCTGTGGACCTACAAGCTAGGCTAGGATGCTCAGGGTCTCTTCGGGAGTCTCAAATTCAAAAAAGCCATTCAAAAGATGCTCTGGGGGCGCCTGGGTGGCACAGCAGTTAAGCGTCTGCCTTCTGCTCAGGGCGTGATCCTGGCGTTCTGGGATCGAGCCCCACGTCAGGCTCCTCCACTGTGAGCCTGCTTCTTCCTCTCCCACTCCCCCTGCTTGTGTTCCCACTCTCACTGGCTGTCTCTCTGTCAAATAAATAAAATCTTTAAAAAAAAAAAAAAAGATGCTCTGTTCTCTCCCTATCAGTGAAAATCAAAACAAAACAGAGTCTTGTTCCCTTTCTGAATCCTTCCTGAAAGAGGACACAGGCTTCTTCGTGGCTTTCCAAACCAATCTTGGTATTCTTCCAATGCTCTCAACTCTGTACTGGGGCTCAATCCAAGAATTCTCTTCTCAAGACTCACAGAAATCCATTTAGCCTCAGCCTGATTACCTTCTCTTTTATACACAGTCCTTCCCCTATCAGCAAACGTTACAAGACTGGGTGGATTCTGACTACCATGTTCAGCATGAGGGGTTCTACTATAATGACCCCATCTCAAGCAGCAGATGCTTCAAGAATGCAGCTTGAGTGGGAGAAGAGCCATGGGATAAAAAGAAATAGGGAAAAAATGAGCTAATGGATTTCTTAAATTGTATCCTAGAGCAAAAGGAAAGGAAACACAGTGTGTTCCTTAAGTTCATAACTTAAGCAAAGGTCTGACTGCTCCTTTAGTCTAAATCCAGGCTTTACCCCTATATATTACTTTATTTCTTTGAGCCTCAGTTTCATCATCTATAACACTGAGATAATAAGAGTACAGACCTCGAGATTTTTGTGGAAATTAAACTTAGTCATAAAAAAGCATTTAGCATAGTGCCTGGCAGATAGCAACTGTTCAATAAATGTTAGCCCTTGTTACTAAGGGAGACGGCCACTAGTGGATGATGGAAACTCAAATTTTTGAGGCTACATATCCCCCAAATACCCTTAGAATTGTGCCATTTATATGCCACTTAAGTGATTGCCACAGGTTTGCAAAAGATAGTTGTCCCACGATTCTGTTTTAAGCTAAAAAACTAAACTTTGTTTGGAATTTCCTTTACACAAAATTAAAGGAAGGGGATTTGCTGCTTTTTGAGAAGGATTCTGCAATTACACATTGCATGCATCCTGTGGCGTAGGATGGAGTAATAAGTTGCATGAATTTCGGTAAAAACCATTTTCTTTATCATCAACAGAGTCAAACATTTAGAAAGCTGCCAACAGGGCCAATCATGCTAAATCCTATTAGCTAATCCATGCCATTAATTCCTATGAATGAATAGATTAAGAGTAAAGAGTCAAGAATCACAAAAATTCACATTTTTCCCTCCTTTACTTTGATGATTACTATGTCTGTGGCCCTGAGAAACACAACTGTCGCTGCCTTCCATCATTTCCACTGTGTCTGGAACTGCTTCCCAGAACTGTGTGTGTGTGTGTGTGTGTATTTGTGTGTGTGTGTGTGTGTGTGTACATGTGTACATGTGTTACATGTACACGAAGATTGAGGAAAGGAGAAATAAATGGTTTTGAAATGACCGACTAGGATATAATTTATTGAAGCATTAAACAGAGTATTGACAGCTTTCCTTAGTTTTCCCTACAAGTGCCACACATCTGGATACAAAACAAAAATCAAGAAAATAAATAAATAATTAGCATCTCCTCAGCAACTGCACCTACTGAGAAAAGTAACACCTGTTAAAGCTGCACTTGGGACAACACAGTTACAGAGGCATTAAGTAGGGACAAGCCCAACAAATAAATCATAGACTCAAATCTATCCTGGGATGGGAAGAATCATCCTCTCAGCTCCTGCCTATTATTTCCAACTTTGTACGTCTGTTTCTCTACCAGCTTGACCTCTCTCCCCCTTCTGATGGTAGCACCTCAGTTTTGCCTTGGGGAACTTCCACTCCCCCAAGGCATGAAACGTTTGGTGAAGAAAGCATCTCCCTCCATCTTTAACTAAAAGCACTCAGACTCTCTCTTCCATAGGAATTTAGTCTTGAGCAGGAAAAGTGTTCCACAGAGCTCCTTGCCCCTTCCGCCATGTGAGAACACAGCAAGAAAATGGCTTTCTAGCAACCAAGAAACCAGCCCTCACCAGACACCAAATCTGCCAGTCTTAGACTCCCCAGACTCCAGAACTATGAGAAATAAATGTTTGCTATTTAAACCAGGCAGTCTATGGTATTTTTGCTCTAACAGGCTGAAATGACAATACAAAAAGTTCTTAACCTAATATTATGCTTCCTTACTAAAACCACTTGGGTTTTTCTTCACGTTAAAACAAACAAAAATAACAATAACAAGGGAAAACACCACTTGTCTAGAGATTCATGGCTAGTGACAACTTGGTCAGCCATCTTGGACTGAGGAGTTGCCACAGCAGTTTTTAACCCATATTCTCACATGAGGGGAAGGCAGGACTTGAGAGTCCCTGAGTCTTGTCTTAGCTTCCTAGACAGATGTCCCTCTGTGCCTCCTTGGCACAGACACACTTCTTTATTTCTTTCACATAGCTTGACTACCAGCAGCCCCCTTTCAGTTGGCCAAAGAACACTGTGAGGCAATCTTCCACCAATCCCCTGTGAGCAGCCCAGTACACCGTGAAAACCCAGAGCAGCCTCTCTTTCAAACAGCAAGAGGAGCTCTGGGCAATATTTTTTTTTTAATCATTCATTCCAGAACCCTTTGAAGCTATAAAAGTTACTACTATTCCCAAAAGACTTTTAATGGGGCCATACCTTTTTTCCAAACTTTAAACAATGTTGAACCAAGCAGAAGTTTTGCTTTGTTTTGTTTTGTTGTTTTGTTTTTAAAGAGAGTTACAGAGCAGTTTTTTTCACATTTTCCAAAGTTACTGCCTTTGGTAACTAATTCTGATATTTAATAATTCTCAGCTTGGTTTCTCTCTTTAATATGAAGGACAGTGTGGGCCAGTATTTAACTAACTTTTAAAACCACAACAGTTCCCCAACCCTGCTGAGTGAGAAGTGAGATGCCATACCAACCTACTTTTTTCCTGACAGGCATAATGCCTGTCTTATGTCAATCTGGAATTCAGCAGTCAAATTACATAGTAGATACCTCTTATATACCTGCCATTATTTTAGGCACTCTGTTGCATATAATAATAATAGAAAGTAATGTTTGCTTGTAACATTGTAGTGATCCCGCCAAATTTCAGGACTGGTATCTATCATTTTCCTGGGAAGACCACATTTTTCTCTTTCTCTGAGCTCAGAACTTCCTTGGATCACCAGCTTTTTCACTGTCTTCCCATTCTTTGCCAAAGAAACAACAAGGACACGGAAATGACAAAGGCAAAAAAAATATTAATAATAGTGAATAACGAACGAACCACGAAAGAAAGGAACCACAATGCAGAAGAGCTGACTCGAACCCACTTGCTGTCCAAAGATATCATGAATTATAGTGACCCATGTGTTTATTCTGAGTCTCACATTTACCTATGTGATCACTTATTTCCTCATCCCTTTTGACTGACTTCAGTTACTCCCCACTTTTCGGATACAGAAAACTCTGTATCTGCAATGGCTAAAAGTCACAAAGAGGATAGGAAGTCCACTGTCTGGTGACTCAAAATGGGTCCAGGACCAACAGCATTAGCATCACCTGAGACCTATTAGAAACGCAGACACTCAGGCTCCATCTCAGACCTACTCAATCAGAATCTGCATTCCAACGAGATCCGCTGGCTAATTCCTCCACGCAGTAAAGCTTGAAAAGCTCTGGTCGATAGTATTTGATCATTTGAAAGAGTTTTCAAAGCTACCTGGAGTTCCTGGTTGTAATTTCTAGAATATGAGAGAATTTATAATGCATGTGCACGTCTTCCTTGCGGTAGAGCACGAAGCCCTTCTGATTTGTGACTGAAATAAGAAGACATCTTATAAGATCTGTCTCTGCTGATACGAATTGCCCCACAGCGAAATTTTTCAACCATATATGCATCCACTGAAAGAAAAGAATTTATGTGCATATCAAATTTAAAATAGTTACATTTATTTTAATAACACTTAACATGAACATGAATTATGCAACCACATTAAGGAAAGAATAAGAAAAATAAAAACAGTTCCTACAAAATAACTTTGTCCCCCAAATGTGCCCAAAACAAAATCTTGGCCCAACATGACTTTTCTTTGTCTCTTTTCCAAAATATTCCATTAAATAGATTTAACTTTGTCTTTCAGGCAAACTGCCCTTGCCAAAGAACGATTCCGTGATATACTTAAATCCATATGGCTCATTCCATTATAAAATGACCATGAAAAAGGAAGGGAAAGAGCACAGATTTCTTCTAAAGAATTTATCTGAGGTGCCAAAATAGACTACAATGAGGCTATTGCAAGGGTTAAACTTACATTCCGTGTCCTCCAAAAATCTAATGAAATTTGGGCCTTCTGGGAAGGATGGAGAAAATGTTATAGAAAATGAAGACTCTAAGGAAAACAATCTCCACAGGTAGTTCAAGACGAATAAGAACCTATCTATAGCATTCAGGATTTAGGTTAAAAATATGGAAAAGTTTCTGACAATTAAGATTATTAAATGCATAAATTATCATTATACGGAAAGTTAAAAGGACACAATCTTAATAGAACTTGCCTCCTTGAAATCATGGAGTTGATTTATTCTCATTGAGGCTCTTCTTCTAGTAATAATAATTTGTTGTTGCTTTTACTACTATTATTATTATTATTATTACATCAATGCCAATTGAGCACTAACAACACAGCAGTCACAGTGCTTTATATTTTACATGCATTGTAGGTGCTACTTTTTTTTGCTTTTATAAAATATTTTTTTGTTGAAGTATAATTGACATATAACATGTGCATACAACTGTAGATGCTATTATTATACTCATTTTACAGCTGAAAAGAACTGAATGTTTCTGGCTAAATGACTTGCCCAAGGTCACAAAGGCAGTGTGTGTGTGGTAGGACCAGGATTCCTACCCAGGCAGCTTCCTTCCCGAGTCAGCACCCTGAACCACTGTACAACACTATTCTGCCTCCTGATACCCCTACATCATGACAAGTCAGACTGGGACCCCAAAGTTGGGTTAACTTGGTTTGCTCCGACAAATGGACTTAAAGGGAAACTGTAATCAACATTGGGAAAGGCACTAAGGAATATTAAGATAATGTCCAGTTAACCATGTGGTTAAAATACCGATTTAGGGGCACCTGGGTGGCACAGCGGTTAAGCGTCTGCCTTCGGCTCAGGGCGTGATCCCGGCATTATGGGATGGAGCCCCACATCCGGCTCTTCCTCTGGGAGCCTGCTTCTTCCTCTCCCACTCTCCCTGCTTGTGTTCCCTCTCTCGCTGGCTGTCTCTATCTCTGTTGAATAAATAAATAAAATCTTTAAAAAAAAAATACCGATTTTGTTTCTTGTCTGTTCAGTGTGTCATCAGTCACCAGGCATAGCCCACCAAGCTGAGAGCTGATTGAGGCTGCTCTGGATTTCCATATGCCATCCACATGGCCCTCACTGTATCAACACCCAGAGACAAAGCACTTCTGGGACATCTGCCCCTCACTTTCCATTGCACTAACCAACCATGATCTGCCATGCACACGCACAACTAGAACAAACACATTCTCTCTCTCTTCATTACACACAAACCAAATCACAAAAATTTTTTTCAGAAGGTAGCTTGAAAGAGCCTGGAACTGAATCAATACCATCATAATATAAATACAGAGGATGTAATGTTTGTAGTATCTACCTAGATCATATAAGATTACATATGGAAGGCCCGGCCATTGAGCAGGACATTAGAGGTACTCGGCAAATGTCAGTTCTTTCTTTTGCCCCTCCTTAATCACATGGCTCTCACATATTTTATTTTGCTTCTCAAATGGAGAGTGGGAAGGCATGTCCCTTTAGAAAAAGCCAAGTGATGACCCATCATGAAGGAAACAAATGATTGGCATTAAGAGTGACAGGGCAAGAACAGAGATATTTATAAGGCATCTCCACCTTATAAAAGGCAGCTCAATTCCACAAGAGAAAAGGAAGGTGAGTACGCATCAAGGCTTAGTACAAGACATCAGAAAAAAACCAGAGAGCTATGCAAAAATCTGATGTCTATTATAAAACCACCTCTTGCAGGAAGAAACCATGAATTGTTTGAAAACACTGAATGCCTAAATTTTACTGAACTATTACCAGACTGACCAAAAGCCATGAAAATGACCCAAGTGTTCACAGGAAGGTCCTAACAGGCTGATTACAGATGGTTCAGATAACATTTTACTTTTGTCAGAAGGTACGTTATTTGCCCTTAGAGGTTTCAAGATGAATGCCTTGGTTACAGGGGAAATTATCAATTTATGTACAAATTTTAAATTATATTTTATCTTATAAAAGTCTTACTGTAGTAAGTGAGATGCCCTGTTTTTCTCAGTGACCCAGACTAGAAGCAAATCTAATGTCCATGCCTCTATGCTCTAGTAAGTCAGAAGGCAGACAATCTAAAAAGAATGAGAAGTTCTCTCTAGCAAGGTGTCTTTCGCATTTTTGAAACTCATGTCCTCTTTTGATATGTATCAATATCTCATGCCTTCTTTTAAGGTTCTTTAAAATTCAGAATGAATATTGTTATTCTCATCGAGTCAAAGCAGTGGAACAAAGGGATGCTTTGTTTTCAAACCACATCCCTGCCTCCATTATGATACCGGAGGCAGCAGTGAAGGGGAACAGCGTGCCCCGCTCACTTCTGCTTGAAGAGTCATTGCTTTCATCCTCATCCTCAAACACTGCCAGCTTTTACATCCGACAAACATTCTCAGTGACCAGGTCTCAAAGTTCCAATCTGGATCACTTTCACTAAATACTTTGGTCTTAAAAGAAGCCTAAAGTACTGAGAAATACGTAAACTCTGAAATAACTAAATCTTCGTGATCGTACATGCAACCTTTGCAAGGTATCTGTTAATCATTCTAACTCTTGAGAAGCTTTTCTAACCTCACCCATGTTTTACATGTTGCTGGAACATTTTATAGGTTATCATTTCCTGTCATTCTCTGGATTGACGCCTTTTTCCCCCCTTGGGATCACACTCAACACATTCATGCCTCATTTGTTTACATGCAATGAGAAGGCAGTATGGAATCGAGGAAGGTTCCAAAGGCCTTTGACAGATACATGCATGTTCCAATCCTGAATCTGCCGCTGACTATCCAGTTGGTCTTGAGCATGTTCCGTAACCTCTCTAAGCCTCAATTTTCACATCTGCAAAATAAGTTTAATGATTTCCATCTCTCAGGACTATTGCGAGAATTAAAAAAAAATTATATATAAATACATATGTATATATTTATATATTTATATATTTATATAGTTAAAGCCCCCTTGCCCAGTACCTGGCACAGAGCAGGTACTTACTATGATTTTTTTTTGGTATCTACCAAGCTTATGGAAAAAAATTTGTTATTAGCATTATGATTTTTAGTTCTGAATGATAATGAATATTCCTTCAAGAAAAAGAAATGAGTTTGAGTTTTTAAAATGAAAAGTACTATGTGTCTAAATTTAATGAAATTTGATCTTTACTATCATAATACTGATCATATTGAATGAAATTGAAATATTGTTACCTAGGCAATACCCAAAAGCTAATTCCCCAAGACAGAGTGAAAACAGATGCAAAAATTACTTCAATAATTACCAATTTGTTTCCAAATGCTAGTTTTCTTGTCACATTATATAAATTAACCATACTGTGCCTGCCACCAGTATATCAAATTTTTGCATTTTCTAATACACCAACTAAAATTAATTTAAAACAGTTATCTACAATTATCAAGACACCACCAGCTTCAGAAACTTGGATCTTTTTCATTTTAGCTCCTCCACTCACATGGTGTGGTCTCTCATTGGTAGTGAGGAAACCTAATTCTCCTAGCACAGATCCTTCCCTTCTTACCCTCATCCGCAGGCAGTATGCTCTGCTCTGGAACAAGGCAAGAAATGCCCACTGAAGGAGCAGGGCCCTGCAATTCCCGCTTACCACACAAAGTGTTACAAAGTAGAATCTAACTGTTTTAACCAGTGAGAAAAATTTAAGTGACAATTTCTTATCAAACCAAATAAACTCTGATTAAGCCTATGTTTACATATTGCCAAATGCCCAAAGGAATGATGACAAATTCAATCATCTTAATAGTTTAAAATAGGAAATTAACCACTGTATGGCAAAAAAAAAAAAAATCACTCTACTCCATGCTAAGAGATAGTATCATACGGGTAAAGTATTCTAACATTTGATTAAACACAATGAGTTTGGGTTTAATAAATACCAGCAGTTTCCATTAGGAGTTAGAGTCTGACATGTGTGAAAGTTCCTGGCATAGCACCTACCCAATACAATTGCCTAATAGAGAATATTTGAGTACCAGCCCAAAATATCTCCAACTTGCTATTCTATGTCTGAGGTACTAATTTATTTGATTAATCTTATAGCTACCTAAATAGTTTCTTTAATGTTCTGGTAAGGAGAACCTATCCATATTCTTGTGCTCTGAAGAGGAAAGAACTCTCAGAATAGGAATACAATGAAGTTTTCACATTTTAGTATAAACCAGTAACAGATATGCAATTTCTTATGAATGTTCATGGAACCAGAAATGTGTTGGATGCTTTGAATTCGATCTCAGCTCAGTGACGTGTCCAAAATAAAAATCTAAGTATAAAAAGCACTAAAAAATAATGGTCATTTTTACTGTAAGTCTGGAGTTAGTAGCATAGGAGAATTGCATTGCATAATATGCAGCAGACCTACTTCCTTAAAAATCTTCTTAACATTCCCTAAAGTTACTCACAAAAGCAGCCTTTCTTTCTACCAATTCCCCCAAACTACTCCCCAATCTTACCCCTGTGCTAATTCTCTTCACCTCTTTACTTTTCTCTCCCCTCTTTCACACCCTTGAGAAGAGAACAAAAAGGAAAAATTGCAAAACTGTTCTGAGCTTCCTTGTCGGAAATCCTTGGGAGGTAGATACATACTAAATTCAGAACTTCTCAGATTTTAAGGTTGGTATAATGCATATATGGCATTTTATATTAAGGGAATGGAGAAGTACCCTAAAAACAAGCCATTAATATTTTGGCACTGAAATACATGAATATTCATATTAAGTGAGATAAATAAGTATCATACATAAGACTACATACATACATAAGAATGATGGAATTGTGTTGGCAAAGGATGGGTGATTCATTGAGCACCCACTATGTGCTGGGCACTATTCCAGGCTCCGTACCTGCTGAACAAAGCAGATGAAAGTCCTGCTGTCATGGAGCTTGCTTACATTCTGGGAAAGGCAGGGGGTGGGGACAGAGAATAAACAAACAAGCAAAAGAAAATATAATTTGAGATCCAGTAGTTAAAGATGCAATGAAAAAATAATAACAAAGCAGAGAAAAGGCCTACAGAGTGATAAGAGAGTGGGGAGATGGTCAAGGAAAGCCTTACTGGGGAGGTAGAACTTGAATGGAGATGTGTAGGGTGTGATGTAGTGAGCCTTGTGACTTTTTGGAAGAAGACTACTCCAGGCTGAGGAGACGATAAGTGCAAAGTTAGGGGTCAGTGGGGGGAGAGGGTAGGGTGCTTTTTGAGGAAGCCAGTGTGGTAGAATGCCCTGAGGGATTAGGAGAGACAAGGGAAGTGAGGTCAGAAGAAAAACATAGTATTTAGGCATGATTCTTAAAATTCAAGAATGACGGTATGGGACAGGTGACTGGAGCCATCATTGACTGCAGATGACAGAAGAAAGACAGCCAGAAAATGATAGTGAGTGAGAGGTACAGGTCGGGCAGGGAAGATAATGAGGTGAGCAAGGGGCCACCATGCTGCCAAAAGGCTGTGCCAAGGCTCTAAACGAGCACGATGGGGCAATGCCAGAAGGCAGGAGAACAGGCAGCAGAGGGCAGAGACCCTTTCTTGAGAAGAACAGTGGGAGAGAGTGAACAGACACCACTCATGGAGCTGTCAATCAAGGTGAAGCCCTCGCTACAGGACAAGGAAGAATCCATTGCCCAAAGGTGAGTTCTCAAGCAAAAGAGGTCTGGCAGCCTGGGGTTAGCTGAGTTAGCTGAATAGTTACTGCCCTCCTAAACAGAGCTGGGATCAGCTCTGCTGGCTGGAGCAGGACCCAGGCAGGTGGAAAGTGGGATCATTACAAACTTCCTCCTCTGCTTCTGAATTCATGGGTAAAGTTTCTTATTTTCCTTTTCCACATACCTAAACAGTCCTAAAACAGTCTTAGACCCCTGGAAAGAGCAGAAAAAACTGCTCTTCGTCTACTTATGAACAATGGTACTTGGTAACAAGGGAAGGAAACAGCTGTGGTAGTAATACAGCAGGAAGGATAGATCTTTGGAAGGAGTATGCTAGTCCATAATAGATGGAAATGGAGGAAAAAAGACTTGCCAGCCCAGAGGAAGAGTGATGCCCCCATGACCATTGTTAGTTGTGATAGAAAGCAACCATGACAATGATCATCATTAACTTACACTTACTGAATTACCCCTACTTCCTAGGCACAGTGCTAGGCACTTCACATACGCCTTCCAAACCTCACAGCCATGGAAGTATTAGAAGGATGGATAGGTGGTGTTATTCTTGGTGTTTTTCTTGGCTGCTGGCACTCTGGGTATAAATGCAATTAAGAAATAAGGCCCAACGATCACACCAATGTTGATTAAAATAATCTGCTTTAGGGGCGCCTGGGTGGCGCAGTCGTTAAGCGTCTGCCTCCGGCTCAGGGCATGATCCCAGCGTTCTGGGACCGAGCCCCACGTCAGGCTCTTCTGCTGGGAGCCTGCTTCTTCCTCTCCCACTCCCCCTGCTTGTGTTCCCTCTCTCGCTGGCTGTCTCTCTCTGTCAAATAAATAAATAAAATCTAAAAAAAAAAAAATAATCTGCTTTAATCCTGAAAAACAGAACTAGAAAACTCGACATGGATTTACTGTCAAATGGGCTTCCTAATTATCTCCCCCAAAAGAAAGTCTTCCTCCTCAAGCGTAAGAACTACTTCTGTAAGCTTAGTCCAAAGCAGAAAAAGAAGAAATGGAAGAGACAGAGAGTGAGGTCAAACTACCCACTCAATAAATGATTCCTTGTCCCAATGGGAAAAGTGAGATAGGGAGAGGATGAAAGAGTTTCTTCCTTTTATCCTAAGAAAGGTAAATTACCTCCTTCGTATGGAAGAGTGAGGAATAATAATCATTTGGTCTTGTTATCCACACTTTACACACTAGCCAACTACAGTTCTAAAGTGCACATCGTACAGCTAGGAGGTAAAAGAGAAGTCAGTATTTGAATTCAGGTCATTCTTACTCAGAAGTGCTAACACTTTATACTATGTCATCTAAGAAATTAACTTACAGGGGAAAAAAGTCCTAAAATTTGTATAGAACCACAAAAGAGCCCAAATAGCCAAAGTAATCCTGAGAAAGAACAAAGCTAGAGGTGTCACATGCCCTGATTTCAAACTATATTACAAAGCTATAGTAATCAAACAGTATGGTACTGACATTAAAAACAGATACAGATTGATGGGATAGAATCGAGAGCCCAGAAATAAATCCATATGTATATGGTCAACTAATATTGGACAAGAGAGCCAAGAATATTCAATAGAGAAAAGAATTTCTTCAATAATGGTGCTGGGAAAATTGAATATTTACATGTAAAAGAATGAAACTAGACTCCTATCTTATACCACTCACAAAGAACTCAAAATGGATTAAAGACTTAAATGCAAGACCCAAACCATAAAATCTGTAAAAGAAAACACAGGAAAAAAAACTTCTTGACGTCGTTCTTGGCAATGATTTTTTGGATAGGACAACTACAACACAAGCAACAGAATCAAAAATAAATAAGTTGGACTATATCAAACTAAATAGCTTCTGAAAAACAAGAAAAGAAAAAAGAAAGAAACAACAAAATGAACTGACAAGCTACAGAATGGAAGAAGGTATGTGCAAACCACATATCTGATAAGGGGTTTATATCTAAAATAATTAAGGAACTCATTCAACCGAATAGCAAAAACAAACAAATAATCCAATTTAAAAATGAGCAGAGGATCTCAACAGACATTTTTTCTAAAGAAGATATGCAGATGCCAACAGATACATGAAAAGATGCTCAACATCACTAATCACTAGGAAAATGCAAATCAAAACCACAATGAGATATTACCTCATACCCCTGAGAATGACCATCATCAAAATATAAGAGATAGTAAGTGTTAGCGACGATGTGTGGAAAAGGGAACGCTTGCACACTTTTGGTGGGAATGTAAACAGGTGCACCCACTATGAAAAACAGTATGGAGGTTCCTCAAAAAATTAAAAATAGAACTACCATAAGATCCAGCCATTCCACTTCTGCATACATATTCAAAGGAAATGAAATCACTATCGCAAAGAAATACCTGCACCCTAACATTCACTGCAGCTTTACTTACAGTAGCTAAGACATGAAAACAACCTAAGTGTGTATCAAGAGATGGATAAAGAAAATGTGTGTGTATATATATGTACATATGTGTGCATATAATAACATATATATATATAATGAAAAATCATTCAGCCATAAAGAAAGAAGAAAATCTTGCCATTTTTACCAATGTGGATGGACCTTGAGGGCATTATTTCAAGTGAATTAAGTCAAAGACAAATACATATGATCTCACTTATATATGGAATACAAAAAAATAAAAAATAAAAAAGACTGAACTCTTGGAAACCGAGAACAGACTGGTGGTTGCCTGGGGTAGGGGATGAGGGATGAGGGATTTGAGTGTAGATGGTCAAAAGGCACAGTTATAATACAAATTCCAGTTATAATACAAATAAATTCTGGGGATATAATGTGTAGCATGGAGACATAGTTAACAATACTATACTATATGTTTAAAAGTTGCTAAAAGTTCTCATCACAAGAAAAAATTTCTATTGCTGTATGAAGTGAAGGATGTTAACTAAACTTGTGGTAACCACTTCACAAGATACACATAAATTAAATCATTATGTTGTACACCTTAAACTTATACAATGTTATATGTCAATTATATCTCAATAAAACTGAGGAAAACACCAAAATTTAAAAGGAGACTACCTTTTATTTTTAATTCTTACAAAGGGTCACTGTACAGAATACATAAGTTAAGAATAAGAAAATTAAGAACACCCATAACCTCCCATAGCCTTTGTATATATTTTGGTATAGAGCTTTCCTGCCTTTATATGAGATGTCCTATCTGACATCAGGCTTGAACCAGGTTATTACCGGAAAATTTCTGAGGGAGTTGGAAGACGAAGACTGTCAGGGAGACAGGCTCAGGACTCAGAGAATAAAGCTGGTAAGTAGTTTCTGAGGACTCCTGACACACACCAATCTTCAACATCTGTCTACCAGAAGTCTGTTCTCACTTCAGCAAAGCCAGAATCCAATTCCCTCCCATGTTTGCTCCACCCGTGTATCTGACTGAGATCCCCCCCTTCCTCTGGCACCTAAAGCCAGAAAGCTGCCTCATCTATCATAGTCCTTTTTGTTTCCAAGCCCTCATACCTGTGCTCCTGCTCCTTGGCCATTCCTCCTCAGCTCCCCAGGTGACCGATTGCTGGCAATTGCCTAGTTTTGGACTACTTCCTCATGGACATCTGGAATTGGAGGCTCCCCTTGTCTTAAATGTCTATCTGGGTTCCAGCTCACTGCGTGTTCTTATCCTCCTTCTTCTCGTGCTTCCACGGATAGTTCTAATACCTGGCTTTCAGAACTAGGACATTCCCATTCCAGCCTGCTGATATCTCAAAACCAGGTTTTATCCAGAGCCTAACACATCCTTGCATCTACCATCAATCCGGACTTTTATTCAGATCTGGATTTCATCGTCCCAGTGCCCACTCAACATCCACAATCAACAGCTATCAATGTCCCCAGATAGACACCAGTCTTTTCCATTTCTGTCAATAGCCTGATTCGAAACAAAGGACCAAAGACACGAGTTTCCAAACCCATATACCTTGTACAGTAATTTACTCTAATTGAGAAGTGGCATCTGTTGCCTATCACCAAGAGGTGAAGTCAGACCATTACTGCCCACTGCATCTTAGTATTTGAGTTGCCAAGGAAAACCCAATGCTGTCCGGCACCAGATGGAGCTACACTTTAGTCACATGAAGAAGAGACAGAGCAAGCTCAGCTTCATCAGTCCCTCATGGCCATGGTTACTCCTGACAGCCACCAGGCCATTAGCCTGCACACACCCATCTCATGCCATAGAATGAAGGACCCTGTCCCCTCCCTTCAGGGAGAAGGTATGGCCATATGACACACATGCTAAGCAGAACAAAGGAACACATACTAAGTCTGAAACAGGGAAAGATTTGCCCACACAAGGGGACAAGTTCAGTACAGGCTGTGAGGACTCTTCCTCTTGGCAAGTCAAGTTCCAGACCCACAGCCCATGCCCCTGCAGATGAGTGAGAGTCAAAAGACTACACACAAAGGACCGCCTTTCCCAACAGTTCCACTTTCAGAGTTACTCTGTTTAGAAATAGTATGTTGATGTAATGAGCACTGGGTGTTATATGCAACTGATAAATCACTAAGTTCTACCTCTGAAACTAACAAAAAAAAAAGCATGATTTGTATTGTCTATAAATGTGTTATCATTCCTCTTCAAACAGCAATATAAATTTATCTCATGAAGTGTCATATGTTCATAAGATATGGATTTAAATAATGCTTTTTTTTTCTGAATTCACTTTCAGCACCAACTCTGTGCGACATAGATTCTCTTAAAGTTACCTGAGGCCATACCTTTCCCTCTTCCTGAAAAGAAACCACCAACTCAGCATGAGACCATAACTCAAGTGTTTTAGACTGTCATTTACAAGACAATAAACACTAAATGGAATAAATCTTCATGAACAAATTAGAATGATCAGAATTAGAGTGATTATATTAGAGTAAGTCACTCAATTAAATTAGAATTGCTGATTTGGAAAATTAGCTATAAAAAAATGTTCAAACCATTGACTTCATTGAGAACTTGACTAAAACGTCTACAACTTTTCTAAAAAGAACTTAAAGAACCAGTCCCTAAGCCCACACCATGACTATGTTCAATGTGATTGCTACAGCAATGAAAAACTCTTCTGTCAGTCATTTCTAGCTAGAAGCAGATAGGTAGCCAACGCACATACACACTGCCCTCCTCCTTCTGAGACATGTTTCCATCCTGACAGCAAGGAAGATAAGACCATGGGATTTCAATCCAAGTAGAGGAGGGGATGAGTCTTGAATTCCCTCACTGTCCAAATGTTCAGATTCATGTGGCTTCGGGATGTGTACCAAAGTTTTTAAGAAACTTGGAGAAGATCATCAAACCACTGGAATGTACCTTATCTTAAATTCACCTTTTGAAATCACTTCTTGTAACTTCACTAAAGAGGAACATCTTCAAACCTGCTAATGCAAGCACATCAAATTAGGTAAGTACCAGATTTGTTCAGATTGTAGCAGAATAAATGAATAGTATGATTTTACCAAGTTAGCACATTGCTTGTTAAAGCCTTCATCCCTGAAACTTCACCAGCAGTGTAACCATCTCAGCCTCAAAGTGTTAGCAAGAAGCTAAAAACGCAAATTTCTGAAACCAGTGAAGAATCAAAAATCTTTGAAATCTAGCAGATTAACTTGTCCTCAGGCACTGCTGAATCAAACTGAAGAAGGACCTCAAGGAGTATGCTTATCACTACTGTGGTGTTCTTTTTAAGCCACACCTCCCTGGTCCAAGAGACGGTCAAAATGGGGCTCTAGAAAATCAGATGGTCTTCCAGGCCAGAAAAGTGGTCCTTGTTCCATTATCTAACGCCAAAAGCACCATACTCACCCACATAGTAGGGACTGATATACAAAAGAGTCTCTTTATGGGGCAAAGAGAGAGAGAGAGATAGAGAGAGATTCGCGCTTTTTTTTTTTTTCCCACTTCAAATGTGTGGGATTTTATAGCACAGTGCTAGACCAGCTCAATACCTGATTGAAATAACCCAAGAGAAGGATACAGAGGGAAGGCTGAATTCAGAATGCTCTGTGAGAGTACATCTGTTTTATATGAGACACACAATCTGTCTCATTCCAACCTGCATTTCTGGGTCACTTGAGACATTTAAACTGCACTTATAATTAACAGCTATTTTTAAACAGTGAAAAAATAGAGCACTGGTAAGGTACAAAAGCATTAAAATTGCCCCAGTTTCGCTTTTCAATAGGACACACCACTGCAATATGCTTCAAGATCAAAGAGAGCTCAGAAAAAGAGAGAGCAAGAGAGAGAAAGAGAGAGACAGCCCGATCAGTGGGGATAAATTGTTCCCATTATGATGGTGTAAGAATAGGGTTCTTTCAATTGAAACAATTTAATAACCACATTCATTACATTGGTGTCCACTTGGTTTTATCTGAGCAGTTTTTGCATAACTGGGGAGCAAGTTCAATTGAGCTTATTCTCTAGAAATTAAGATGTGCAGGGTTTGACATTCAGAAATTAAGCGCTAATAGTCGACCAAGCAGTTGTCTTGAGATTCCCTCTGGATGTAGTGAGATCTGCCTACCACTAATTATGTCAAATGCAAATGCATTCTCTAAAAGACCTGCCCCAAATTTTCATTAGCTCATTTTAAAGCAGTTAAGATTATATTAGGATGATGATGGGATAGCAGAGTCTCTTCTTTGGAATATGTTTACGGAATCACTTTGCAAAGCCTCACTTGCATAGTGTAAGTATAGCATTGCCATCTGTAAACTTGTTTTTCCCTCAGCTATCAACAGAGGAAATCTTTCAGAGCATTTTCTAATATTCTGTGAGATCAAGACAACCAAACAGAATCACGACAAACACTGGAAGTGCTGATTTGATGAACAAGGGGATCATTGATTTAGGAGGGGGAAAAATGACTAATTTTCCACGGTTCTTCAACTGTGGATAGCTATCTACTAGCAAAAGTGTTGGACTTTTTGCCAACTAGCTTTCCTGACAATGGTTAACATTTGCCAGTTCTCAACCGCACTATGGGGCATAATATGTCATTTGAAGTGTAGTTTATCCTAAAGAGCTGTTTAAAAAGTTATTAGGACTGGAACTGCAGAAAGGCATACAGAGGAAAACCCAAGGTCTACAGATTATGTATGAGATATACATAATCCATTCCTGTCTGCTACCCTCACTAGGAGCTAAATCGTGTACTTCAACATTTAGGAGACATCTCCCAGCGTACACTAAATCCTTCTTTGTTTTCTTACTGCTGCCAAACAAGGGAAAGAAGAGAATTGTTGAAACACACATTGGGTAGCAACTTCATAATAACTGCACTTCTTCTTTCCTTCTTTTTTTCCAGAAGACAAAGTGTAAAAACTAAGAAGTTACCCTTACCTCTACAAAAGCTTTTAAATAATGGCTTTTCCAGGAGCAACTGCACTTCTCTCACTAGACCATTTCCCCAGATGGGATGTGCAATATAAAACCACCATACATTGGCTTATTGAGGAAAGGAGATAGACTTGTACAAATCACTGGAAAGATAAATAAGCTATAGAGATCAATAAATAAAAGCCAGGCGGAAAAAAAATCAAACTCCGGCATTCCAGACCAATTAAGATGTTATTTACTGCCCATGTGATTGTAACTTCGATGCTCTCCTTCCTTGTTTTCACACCATAGGCATTTGTTTTGCTGAGAGAAAGATATATAACTGATGTGTAAACAGAAAATGATATAGATAGATTTTATGTCCCATAAAACTGTTAATCTGTGCTCCACATTAAATATAAAGTACATTTTTTATTTAGACACTGCACTGGTATAATTAAAATAAAGTATGCTAGCTTTATTTTTTCAGTAAGTCATTTCCAACCATAGAGATCAAATAACAGTGCAACAGCAGCATGAAATGTGGTTATAATAGCCTGAGACCACATTTCCTGAAACTAAAACATGGGAGATAATAGTGTGAAGGTACAAATTAAATGCAAATAAAACAGATCCCCTATTGTTGCTAATCCCTGTATTGGGTTTCAATGGGGAAATTTCACTCTAATGTTTAACTTCTTTGTAAGTAATCATTGACATGTTATCAGTTACATTTTGAGATGTCACTGATGGAAATTATCAGTGAAGGATTTAAGAAGACTACCTGCCCACCTTTCAGAAAGAGAATGGAAGTGCTTGGAAAAAATGAAAACAAAAATATACTGCCCAAACTGCTCCTGGGACACTTATGGCAGGTGGCAAACACTCACTGACTTGTTTCCTAATTGACGTACATTTTTGTGGCAACCCTACTTTCATTTGCCAGCAGAAGCTCTTTCTGATTTCAGAGGTGTGTCAGCATATCTTAGCAAGATCCCATTTTTTTGAGGGTGACTGCTCTAAAAACATCTCACATTTTAACACAAGGGGACTTAACAGAGTCAGCTTGTGGCACAATTTCCGGTTTTCCTACCTCGTAATAGGCCCATATGGCATGGAGAGCAAGAGTGGCTGGTGTGATATAGATGTTTTCAAAGTCGGAAAACTATGATTTAAAATGAACTTAGCAGAATCACCCTTTCTCTCAGCTCAGTTTCACATGGACCTTGCCACTAGTGTTTAAAATGATCATTGACCAATTGGCTTCTTGGGATTTTCAATTGTACTGACATGAGTAGCTGTTTGATGAAATACAGTCTTATTCTAGAGCTTTAGGTGAACAATCTCCTTCTAGTCTTTTATAAAATGGCATATGTCTTATAATCCTGTAATTGACAGGTCTCAACTTTCAGGAAAGTTTTGGCTATGTTACATTCTATACTGTTACACTCCACAACTCCTCACTTTCAAAAACTGCCAGAGACTACTAAAAAGTCTCTGCAGTCCCTTTCTCACTTTGAAGGCTTCTATTTCTGAAAGAATAAAGAGCCACATTGACACAAGTTAACCCAAACTTCATCGTTTCTCCTTCTCCTCCAAAATTAGGGGCACACAGCCCTGGGGGCACACAAGATGATGTGCTGTGGTGCAAAGAAACCATTAGAAGATCTGTTTTTATTTATTTATATGCTAAAAAGAAATGAAGCTTTATAATAGTATACATGCTATTAATATAGATAATAGTAGGATGGTTTAGAAGGAAATGTACATATAGTGGAGTACATAATCGAAATTTTAAAACTATTTTCATGCATGATTTTAAAAGTTGGAGACTCCTAGGAGCTGCAGTTAACTCTCCAAATATTGGTATGAGAAAGAATTCTCAGAGACTCCACGTGGTAGGCAGATTAAGGCCATCAACCCCCACCCCCACCCAACCAAAGATGCCCCAATCCCATTCTTCAGAACCTGTAAATATTATATCTTGCATGGCAAAAGAGATTTTGAAGATGTGTTTTAGGATATGGAACTTGAGCTGGGGAGATTATCCTGGATTATCTGGGTGGGTCCAGTCTAATCACATGATTCCTCAAAGGTACAGAACACTTTCCAGCTGCAGTCAGTGAAAGAGAAAGGTGACGATGGAAAAGAGTCAGACTGATGCCATGTGAGAAGGATTCGACTCATCACTGCCAGTTTTGAAGATGGAGGAAGAGGCCACGAGTCAAGGAAAGCAGGAGGTCTCTAGGAGCTAGAAAAGGCAAGGGAAAGGATACTCCGCTAGAGCCTCCAGAAGGAAAACAGCTTTGTTAACGAGTGATTTTAGCCCAGCAAGACCTCTGAACTACAGAACTGTATGCCAATAAACTTGTATTATTTCAAGCCACTGAAGTTGTGGTAACTTGTTATGGCACAAACAGGAAACTTCTATACTCCATTTGCCCTAACTAATTTTCAATGCTGGAGTATCAGGACAGAGTTAAGTACTACATCAAACGGATTCAAGGTGCCATCATTTAAACATTTTGGGTCAACATCTCCTGAATTTGCATCACTAGAGGAAAAAATAACAGTGAAGTAAGTATGACATGAGAAGTTGATGAAGTATTACTTGCAAAAGTGGGAATAGAAGAGGAACAAGTTCCTTGGTCAAGAAGAGGTAAGAGTTTTCAGATATGATCTTTCCCATTATCTGAACATTGTCTACAGTGCCATCAAATATCAAAGAAAGATAAGAAAGCTGACCTTGGAATAAGTTGCACTTTCCCCAAATCTAAGGCAGTTAGAGAATTTTAAAACTCATTCTTCAATATTTGAACTTCAAAAGGTAAAATTTCCAGGAATGACAGTATCGTGCTGGAAACATTAATGTGCCAGCATGAAATAATACCATTCTGTAGGAGGTAATAAAGGTATGAATTATGTCAAATTGTATTTGGCTCCTGGATGTTACAGTGCTCCTTATGGGCAGATACAGCTAACAGGCACAAGAACACCTGCCTGTCTCCCTCAGAAAATGGAAGTCCTGTGCACAAACATCAGTCTATGAAATTAGGGGACCATTTGTTGCAAAATGAAAATGTGCCCTGTTACAGATACACCTCCTAGGGATATGGAGTATCTCTTGTTACAGCAGAACATAATTTTTCTCCTGGCCTTGCTCACTGTAGAAAGAACCATTAAGCCATTTACATTACAAGGGGTGGCTTCTACTCCCGTTAGGTAATATAATATGCTAAATGAGCTTGCTGCTATGCTATACAGTGCTCTATTATGGACTCTAGCCATTAATTGGTTTGGGGTCATTGGCCATCTCAGTTAATGTGAGGAATCTACTGTTCTTTAAGTAAAATGTTCTAGAGCATCTCCTATTGAAATGGGCCAGATTCAAATGATATGCATCATTATGCATGTGCCAATGTGCAAGTGTATGGGGTTTCCTGCATTTGTATTTAGGGTAAGAAAACAGAGTCCATTTTTTAAAGTTTAAAGAAAGTATTTACAGGGGCCATTTTGTACCAAAGTTGTTTAAAAGTCTGAGGAAACATGGCACAAGGAAAATACAAAATCTGTAGGCCTCATGGTGATTTAACCCTTTTGGAGCTAACGCACTAAGGGGGGAAAGCTGTCTTTCTCTTCTTTGCCCCGGGCTGCAGATGCATATGGATAACACTGCAAACAGAACCATCACTTCTGCTACAACCTGGGTAATAATGTGCTCAGTTAATCTACACAACATAGAGTCATCCTCTCAAAAAGTAATTCACTTCTTTAAAAACTGGAAGGAAAATAAATATGGTGCAGTAAAATTGTTGAGTAGAGGAATCTATCTGGACATTTCACAAAACATTTCATTATGCTGACAATTCCCAGAAGTACTCTCAAGAGTGCTTTAAGCTGAGGATTACTGCACTGGAGCTGATGGACTTTTTTTGTAGCCCCTTTAAAAGGCAGTGAACCGTTTTTCTATTTTATTTAAATAATGCCCCTTAAAATGGATTTTTAGAGGTATAATAACTCCTTAAGAGTCAGTTATGCTAAACAGTTTCTCTTGATAGAAATGTTGTAAAACTCGTTAACTGCACAATTTCAGATGCCGGCTTGGTGAACACTAACTGACATGTGAATGACCAGAGTTTGTAAAATAAATTGCAATAGTTGTTGTATCACACAGCTAGCATTGCACAAGCTGGAGGCCACAAGGGGCTCCAACCTGACAGAAAATTACTTCAAGATGAATGAAAAGTGCTTGTTTCTCTTTATTAGTTTTTAGAGAACAATGAAAATGTTGAATTGTTTACAGAGGGCTGATTAAATGTGGTCAGTGGGGCCATGTCCCTACTGCTAACTGTTGGCCTCCTTCTCCCGCTGGCCCCCAAACTACACACTCACATACCACCCACTCCAAGCACCCAACCCCCACCCTTAGCTCCCTGCCACATGCATCTTCTTAGAGGCTATTATGGCTGCACATCTGTGTGTGAAATCTGCTCATTCTGACATTCCGCTGCTGCTCAGAGCTGCAGAGGCCTTTGTTAGGTAAAACACGATTGTCAAGTCTAACAAGCAGGTCATGCAATTTGCTGGACACTGCAGCAGAGAATAGCCCAGGATGAATTGCTTTGGCCTCAAACAATGCTCAGTTCCATACTGCAATACATATGTACTCCTTTCATTGGGCAGTACTACAAAGAGTCATGACATTTTGTTTTTTTAAGGCTTTGATTTAAAAAAAGAAAAATACATATATATATACATATATATATATGTATGTTGCTAGTGTTAGACTACCACAAAATAGCCTATTTGTTATATTTACTTAGGATAACTACTGTCTTATGGCTAAAGGAAAAAGGCATGAAGTGCTTTAATTGGTCATGTGTGGTTTAAATCCCATTTACGTTTTACCAGAAAGCGCAGTGAGAGGAAAGGCACTAGCTACCCTTTTAGCTGACTGCTTGCTGTCTTTAAAGGGGTGGTCAAAACCACAGCATTTAGGAGGATGCTGTGGAGAATAATTCTCACTTTATATTTCCACAAAGTAAACAGCGCTTGATGGAAAGAAATATGAGAACTCATTAATAAGCATATGCCACGCAGGAAGAAAAAAGTCCTTTTACCAGACCAGGCTAAATGAATCCGATCCAGAAGATGTTTTAGTAAACTAAAAAATTAAGGAAAAGCAAATCACGGTCACTCAGCTCAACAAACAGCCGTCCATGGCCCATCTCCTTCCTCACTTTTAACCTACCCTTACACACACACACACATGCACGCGCACACACACATTAGGGAAATAAGCAGTAATAGGGAGCAGTTCGAATGCTATTTGTGGCATTGTGACACAATACATAGCACACACCCCTAATGTGCAAGCAGAATTCTCTTTCCCTCTGTGCAGAATATGCATTCTGAGCCTATTATGTGTATAAACAATGGCATATGTAATTACCTTTCTAGGGTGGCAATTATTCTGCAGAATCAACAACTAGAGTTAAAGCATGTTCCCCCAAAAGACATTTGGGGATCAATTCTGGGTCAATTACGTCAGGCTTTGATTTATCACATGGTGTCAGGCCATGTTAAAAAAAGAAAGTTAAAAAAAAGGCATTATGAGATAAAGGCTAAAGGTTTGACTCAAATTGGTTTGTCTCCAACTTTGCTTTCTCCCAATTGCTCGGCCCTCCCCCATTCTCAAAACAACTGTGATTTGCTGGGTTTTATCTGTTAGACAGTTTGCTGTTTGGGAATACCAAATGAAATGAATCTGGACTACATCCAGATTTGATCTGCCCCCACACCACCAGGCACTGGGAATTTCTCCTGGGATGCAACAGAGGGGAGAGGTTAATAGTTCAGGCTTTAGAATCTAAGAGATCTGGATTTAGATCCCCATGACTTAAGCAAGATACATACATATCTCTGCAGTAGATAATACCTACTTCAAATGGTTGCTGTAAGGTTTAAATGAGATAATTAAGTGAGAGGATATGTGTAAAACACTTAGCTCAGCGCCTGGCATGTCGTGAATACCCAGTGAATAGAGTGATTGCTCTTCTGGTGGTAGACAAGCCAGAGGAGGAGAAGCAGAACAGCCCCTCCAAAGACCCGCCCCTACTGAGTTGGCCAAGGGCCAGGGGAAGCAGAGTAGATGTTAGTACAAATCACAGGGCTAAACTGACGAATCCAAGACACCCATTAAGAAGCTCAGTGGACTAGACTGAATATGAAGAATCCGGTTATTTTGGACTTATTCTAACTGGATTGCCTGTGAATCGATGAAGGTGCTACTGTGTTAACAAGACCCCTCTGTCTTTTATACAACCTAAAGAACCACAGAAAAAAGCGACTTTACACGTTTTGATCACCAAATGTATACTCAACACATACCTACTATGTACAGGCACTGTGCTAAGTTCCAGGAATATAGAGATGCTCCCTCCAAAACATTTCCCAAAACAGGAAATAAATATCTACAATTTAGTACAATATAGTTCCATAACTCAGATTAACAACTATTCAGTATCAACATCAGGAATTTGGGGGCAGGGCAATTCATCCTATTAAGGGTGGATCATATTACTAAAGTCATTGGTCAAATGAGAAAGAGTCCTTACTGAGGACCAAAATAAAGGTTTTTGGAAATTAAGTAAGAAGGGAAGGTATGAGAATTCTCATCAAATTCTTTAGGGAGCACTATAATGTCCCATTCAAAGAACACTTTAAATCCACTTTATATGGAGCAACATTGTTTATTCAATAAGAGGGAAACGGCACTTCACAATTCATTTCTCGAATGGCGCACAGTGCTATTGGCAGTATATATTGGCAGCTTAATTAAGAAGTCTGCTGACGATGTTTAAAAAAAAAAGCTGGCACATTTTCCACTCAGATGGACACTACTCAAGACAAAGACATGTCTATTGTTGCTTTATACATACTGAAATGTGCTACACCCACTACATAAAATGTCTAGTATCTATAGTCATATTAGTGTCTTAACACTGGAAAAATCGTGACTCATTCCCAGAACAGAAATAAGTTTTTTAAAAAACTGTACAGTAATTTTGGAGCATAGAGGACAACACACAAATATCGAAATAGCCAAATTTTCTGACAGAGTCATTGCCTGGGTCTGTTTTGCTCCTATCCCTGCCCTATCTTGGGTCCATGAACAATATTCCCAAATTTGATCCAAATCTTCCCCTGCCCCATGCTAATAACTCACACAGGATGTCAGGCTCCTAGGGCACAGAAGGTAGAGGCCTACACAGACAACAGATGTAATTCACCTACCCACTCTGCAAGAAACGTACAAACACAATATATTTTTTCAACAGGCAATCTACACCTAGGGGGAAAAAGAATTTAATTCAATTAATTCCAACTCTAATGTGTTAATATTGCTAAAGTCTACCAAATATTTACAGAATCAATAAAATAAATCCTACCTATCGAAAGTCCAAAAAAATGGAATTAAGATGTCCTGAGTTGCCCACATTAGATTGTTTTGTTTTTTATTAAAGGGATTTAAAATACTTGCGGAATACACTTTTCCATTCGTTTTCTATCTTAGAAACACACTTAATTAAGAGCAGCAGAAAAAAAAAAAAAAGTGCCCTGAAACTAATTGTAAATCCACTGAAGGCAGGAAACACATCTTACTTGGCTCCCTCATTTTCCCTCCCCTATTTTGTGCAGTGATTCACCCATAGTAAGTACTCAATTAAGTTGAAAAGGCAATGCATGTTTCAATTCACATTAATTTGGAGGGGTTGCATTGATTTAAGGAACAGCTGAGACAAAAAGGATAGGTTCAATCTTCCCTGATTTCTGGCTGGTGAGGCACACTGTCTTGAAAACTTTGCTGCAGCTTGTGTAACGCTGGCGTCATTAACTGCCGGCCACCGTGGCATTCTTAATGTCTTGATTCGTTTGCATTTTTGCTGATGGTAACAAGATGATTCTCCAACGGTTGTCTTTCCAACAAGAAAATGTGAAAGGTGCTGTGAAGCAGGTATTCAGTGAAGCAGGTATTCAGTCTACCCCTGTCCTACAGACAGTACATCTGTGAACAAAATGGAAACAAATTATTAATCCAAGCCTTTCTAAGAACAACTTTTCAGAAGTACAACAGTTGGTCTTCCGCTGATCACTAAAATTATTTAGCCCAACCTTTCCAAAATACAACCAGGTTCTTTTAAGGGTAATAATGCTGGTTCAAGTTTTCTTTCCTTACCTGAAATAATGACTTTGAAATCCGGGCCACCCCAGGTGCAGATCCAAGCCCAATAAAATCAGAAACACCACGTATCTGTACATTTTGAAAACAAAGTTTCCCTATCCAGGTAAGGAATTTGTATTTACTTTCCTCACCTCCATAAACAGGAATAAAACCCCTCCTGCAGTTCCAAGCCCCCTCCCTTCATGAAGAGTAAAGCCCATGCCTGTATCCCGCCCTGGAGCAGCAAAGCGGCTGGCTGGGAACCAACAGCTGCAGACAGCCTCCTGCAGGGAAGCGACGTGGCCAGGCAGGAGCACTCTTCAGTCAGCAAAGGCTCTGAACTAGCCAGGTGAGGAAAAGAGGTACGCAAGAACACTTCACACAGCACCTCCAGCAACACAGACACATACAGGTAGGCCCCACCTGAGGCTTTTCAGTCATACTCAGGCACACGTACATTACTAACACTATCTTAGAACAGGAAAGAAAAGCATCTTTGCAAGAAACATGTCTACTCATCACACGCTCGAGGGCTCTTTCTCTCTGAATCGTCTCAGTGCAAACCCACTGCAGCTGAGATTTAAAGTCAACAAACACATGGCAAGCTTGGCCTTAACACACTTATTTACTAGTTTATTTATTGGGGTTTTTTAAAAAATAGGCCAAAAGTGATACGTGTTTAAAACACCCTTCAGCTCTGACTTCTCAGTGGCCTGGCCTACCTATTGCTGTGGGCATGGGGATTGGTTATTTAAAGAGAGGGAACTTTGTTCTCTGTGAGTGAGCAAGTTTCCTAGGCTCTCTCTTTTGCCACCCCACCCCCTCCGTGCATGTCCCAGGGGATCACGGATCCTCACCCTCCTGAGGCCCAGCTCGAAAAGAAAGAACACAGCAGCTTCAATTAATCTTGAATCTTGTTTGCCCAGCCTCTTCCACCCCACCATGTCTGTGAGCCCAGGTCTGGTATGAGGGTTGGAAGATGCTTATAGCAAGGGACCCTGGAAGTGTCCCGAACTGAGGTGGGACTTCTCCTTCCCATGGCGCACTGAGCAGTAGAGGTGGTGAGGGGTGAAATCTGGTTGGCATTCCCCCCTTGTGCAAGATGGGAAGGCTGCGGATGGGGCAGCCTCAGCTTGGTGGGGTTGTGAGATAAACCTGGAGAAGAAGCACAGTTATCCCATTGAATTATTTGAGCAAGACACTGCTGTAAATAACTTTTTTGTCTTTTGTCAAATACAATTGGTTTTGGTTTAAAAAAAAAAAACACACACACAGCACACACCCTTCGGCTCATAAACAAAAATGTCATACTACGCAAGCATTTAAAATCGACCTGGAATCATTTTAGGTTCTTCCTTCTCTATCCATTATATCAAACCTGTCACTGAAGCCTCTTCTTAATTTGAAATGTCTTTTGCAGTCCCCTTTCCTTCTGAATTTCCACTAAGTCCTCCCCACCCCTTTCACAAGCCCTGTTCTCCTCAGCCTGGAATGTGACAGGCTCCCAGCTATGCCTGTGCCTCCTGTGCTGCAGTCTCAACTCCTTCCAAGCGATGCTGCCTCCACAGGGTCTCCCTGCAGCTATTCATTCCAACATTCACCTGGGGATGGATCCTTTAGGGCCCCTAAAGAATCTACTTGAGAGGCTCAGCAAATCTGTGACCTGCAGCACATCTTCATCAGGCAGGCAAAAGAGAAGCAAGCTCAGCCCACCAGATAGCAGGAATGGTGTTCCTTTCTTGGCCACACAGGCACTGAATGGCACTGAGTTCACCCTGCACAGCTTCATCATCATTCCTCCATTTCCCTACTAACTCCACACGTGTTGGCCCAATCTCTGGAACTGGCTTTTGCCCTGACTAGCTTTCCTTTTTCCTTCAAGACGTTGTGCCTTGCCCTGAGTTTCAATCTACTTCACTGGGCCCTGACACTACCCTTACCCAGATTCTATTCCAGAACTCCAGCTGCCTGCTGGAATCCAGCTATGATGCGATTGCCCAACTTCCATGACACCACCATTCCTGACTCAATCGCACCGGCTATCTACATTCTAGTTAACCAAA
Organism: Ursus arctos; assembly: GCF_023065955.2. Classification (NCBI taxonomy): domain Eukaryota; kingdom Metazoa; phylum Chordata; class Mammalia; order Carnivora; family Ursidae; genus Ursus; species Ursus arctos. The sequence goes on from NW_026623067.1 coordinate 74,396,278, forward strand.
TCTCCTGATGAATTGGATCTCCTCAGATCCAACACTTCCTCTTGTTCACTGAGGACTAGACTGCTGGCTAACCCTAGGGCAGCCAGGCTCCCAGTCCCTGATACACCTAGTCTTGACTTCTCTTGCTCCCTGGCAACCTATGTTGCTGATATCCTGCGTAGGAACCCCATATTCCCAGCCTAGACAAATTCTACTTAAGAGGCTAGTTTTTATAATATCTACAACATCTTTACAATACAATTTACTTATTCATTCATGCAATTAGTCAGTAATTTATTAATTTATCGTTCCATAAAAACTTAAAGAGGTTAATATTAACTTAGTTTAAAAAAAAAAATCTTACCTGACTACCTACAACTTTACCCCTGCCTGATTTTTGAAGTATCCCACTTTCCTATTCCATTTCATTCCCTAGTCTCCAAAATGAAGGCTCTGCTTCAGGCACTAGGTTCAGTGACCTCTAAGCTCATTATGAATCTTTATTCACCCCATCTTTTCTGCCTTCTTAGTTAGTTCCTTTAATCCTTTGGCACCTCACTTGTGACATGATCTAGAAAGCCTTCCCCAAGAAACAAATCCACGTTGACTTATCCCTTATCTGGATTCTTCTGGAGTAATCAATAACACATAGTTCAAGTACTTGGTTTTCACTAAACGTTTCCTATACATTAGCTCCCCAGAAAATTAGTTCTTTGAGAACTGGGATAAAGGCCATGTCCTGTATTTGTTATAATGCCTTCTAGAGCAAAAAGAAAAAAAAAAAAAGTTCCACTTCCGCTTCTCCCCATCCTTACTCCCCAAACCCACACCCATGAAGGAAAAGAGGCAAGGAGACTGAATATAGTTACTGGAATCAACTAAACCTCTTAATTGGGGCTGGAGCTTTGGGTGTATGGAGAAAAAAGGTTAAAGTTTTGACTTTAAAGAGGCTGTGACCTCTTTGGAGTTCATCTCCTGGGATTCTCACTCTCTTTAGATTGCTTTTCTCCACTTCCATGTGGCCAGCGAGGCAAAACAGGTCTAGAACTGCCTCCCACTTGGAAGATGCTTCCCAATAACCTTTCCCCAAGATAAGGCTTAGGGCGAACTAATTAGACCAGCTCTAACTTCAACTATTATCTTTCTTTTTTTGTTTTTCTCCTGCCTCAACCAGCCACTAGTAAACTAGGACCTAGACAGTTGGACCCAGAAAAAAGGACCAAGGACATTTATCTGTGCTCAAGACACAATATTTCCAAGCAGCTCCATGTGGACAGCTGAGTTCATCAGAGACTGCATTAGGTTTGGGGTTTGGGGTTTGGGAGCTGGGGGTTGGGCAGCACCTAGGTAACAAGAATATATGTATATGTACTTGAGGTCTATCCTGTGCTTATCTCCTCTTGTGGCCCCAGAAGATACCAAAGTAAGGATCTGTGGGTCCATCTCAACATAACTACTAAGTATATTCTCAATAAATATTCTCAATACTTATTAATTTTTCTACGGTAAATACCTAAACTTTATCAGTATAGACCAAGAAGGGGCATCTGGCTGGCTCAGTCAGTAGAGCATGTGTGATCTCAGGGTTGTGAGTTTGAGTCCCATGTTGGCCTGGAGCCTACTTAAAAAGAATAAATTAAAAAAAAAAAAAAAGAAAAGAATTGACCAGGAATTCTAGGAAACTCTTAAGTTCAGAGTCAGGATTGTTTGTGATTTATGCATTGAATACATGCTTCACTAACTTTAGAGTAATTTTATTTCTATAAAGCCATCTCTCTACGAACACATCTCTTACAACATAGGTCTCTTGAGTTTGAGATCTTTTTGAGTGAGGATGCGAGCAAGAGAAATGCCAAGGGTTTTGTAAGGCTTTCTGCCAAAGAGTAAACCAGCGGATCTCTTGCATTATGAAATTTTGAATTAGCATTTGTAGATGACCAGAGTCCATCAAAGAATCATGTAATATTCATGAAATCTCACATATTACACTTAAATAATTTAAATATATCATACATATACTATATACATATATATATATACATATATACGTATATGTATACATATATGACCTTGGTGTACTACTTGGAAAGAAATGTATAATGGATGTAGGCATATCCCAAAGTCATGAGATCATCCATCACTTGTCTAAGTCTGTGGTCAAAACTCCATTTTGAAACAATGTTCTTAATTAGCATGTGATGCAGAGACTGCCAACTGTCCCTTAATACTCCCTTCTTCCCTTTTCCCTTTATTCACAGAACCCCTGAATTTTGAGAAGTACATGGCCACAAAAATATACTTTCAGACCTTCCTGAAAGATAAGTATAGCTAGTAGGATGTGAGTAGAAGTTTGAAGTGCAACATCTAGGAAATGCCTTTACAAAGAATGATTATGAGGGCGCCTGGGTGGCTCGGTCAGTTAAGCATCTGCCTTTGGCTCAGGTCATGATCCCAGGGTCTTGGGATCAAGCCCTGTGTCAGGCTCCCCACTCAGTGGGGAGTCTGCTTCTCCCTCTGCCCCTCCCACCTACCCCCGCTTGTGCGCGCTCGCTCTCTCTGCTTGTGTGCGCTCTCCCTCTCTCAAATAAGTAAATAAAATCTTTTTAAAAAAGAGAAGAATGATTATATATCTTTGGACATGTGAACGAAGCCAACATGCAGGGATAGCTGAGTAGTAAGATAGAAGTTTATTTTTCTCTTACTCAACAGTGTAAGCATAAGCAGTCCAGGGTTGATACGGCATCTCCACGATGTCAGGGAGCTCCTTCTAGCTTGTTAAGCCACTATATTTTGGAATCTCTTAACCAAAACATAAGCTAGGCTGCTGTAGCAAATACAGCACCGCAATTCTAGCTCTGCCACTTATTACCTATCAAAATTTGGACAAATTATTTAAACTCTATGAATTTGTTTCTGTCTATACCTACGTCATAGGTTGTTAGCAACATGAGACTGTGTCTTTTTTTTTTTTGCTTCCCATTGTATCCCCTAGCTTCTAGCACAGTGTCTGCACATAGTAAGAATTCAATAAAAATTTATTATTATTGCTGCTCCTGTTGATATGCCAAATCTAGACACATAATGCCATACCTTAACAACTAACCATTAGGTACCTCTAATAAAGATCTGCTTAATGCAACTAATCAACAGGGTGTGCATTAGAGTGATCACATTTTCCAACCCAAATCTTGGAAAACATGGTCTGACAAAAGGTTGTTACTTACTTGCAAATGTATTTATATGAAAATTCTTATACGTTAAACCATTGGTTGTCAACTTAATAAACTGACTTTACTTTTAAGAATTATCTGCTTAAATTGGACATCCCTAGAAAGTCAAAGGCACATTGCCCCAACATCAATGGTTCTGCCCCCTCTAGTTTTTATTACGAGGTTCCACTGTGCGTGCATATGATAGGGGGGAGAAAACAAACCAAAACCCTGATTTTTATAACACGTTTAGGGTTGTGAATTTGTATTACAGTATTTCAGATTCTCAAGAAAAATCATTCTCATGTTTTCCCAAAGGAAGATGGGCACTTCTTGCTTCTGTAAAAGTAGCATGGATGAGAGTTTTCAGTAAAACACATTTTTTCTATTGAAGAGTACTTAATAAACACACACACCTGGCTGCTTTCATTTCACCACAAGTGCCACCCATTTGCCAGCCATTGAAGTAATTCAGTCTGATCTGTTAAGGTGATGGATTCTGACAAACTGTGTAAGCCTGTCATTAAGGGGAGGATAGATTACAGTCTCTACGCAGGACATTATAGTGCTTACATTTCTCATCCATACAGCCTAGGAAACTTATAGGGGAAAGATGAAAATAAAACTGAACATAGACTTACCTGCTACTCTCTCCAATGAATGATAAGAGCTGGTGACCAATCCCCACTTTCTACCATATATATATGGGCAGGGGGGGCGGGGAGGGAGAGAGTTCTATTTCTTTCTGACTGATCTAAAGACCTCTCATAAAGGACACAAAGATTATGCACCAAATTGACTATTCAGTAATTTAAGTCTAACTTAAGGCCTTGTGCTTCCACTTTTAAAATATTATTCTTTCCTCTTTCACCCTACCTATATATAGCCATTTTGCTTCTCTATAATTTTTTACTTATGTACTTAAAATCCTCATCTAGAATGGAGATTATATCAAAAGTAAAATTTATTAGTTAGGTGAATTGAAGAAGACGAGTCTGAATTAATAAAAACTGTAAAGTATGGACTGTCGTCCAAAAGATCATGATAAAAGCAACAGCTGACGTTTTGAGAGTTGACTACATGAAAATCAGTAGGCTGAACACTTTACATGCATTATCTCTTTGAGTCCTCATAAAAGTCCTAGAGCAGGTATTATCATCCCATTTTTACAAATTAGAAAATAAAACCTGAAAGTTATTAAGTAATTTGCCTAATTCCATGTAGCTAATGAGTTACAGAAATACTTTCAAACCTGAGTTTGTTGGACTCCAAACCTCATGTTCTTTATCACCACATCAAACTGCTGGGTGTTTCCTTCAATCAATAATAATAAGAAAGCAATATTTCAGGTTAGGTTAACAAAACTCTAAAGTGTGGAAGAATACTGCTTTAGTGAAAAAATGAGAAGTGTCTGAAATTAGCTCACCAATTATTTTAGGTAAGTAGTTATAACCTGCCATTTATGGAGTACGTACTTCACACCAGACACTTTCTATACGTTTTATCTAACCTTCACAACAGCCCCATAAATTAGGTAAACAATCTCCGTTTTACACGTAAGGGAAAAGATACTCAGAAAAGCCAAATAAGTTGCCCAAGGTCACATAGATAGAAAGTGGCACCGTCCTTGCACTATGCCTTTTCCCACACGACCTCATTACCCCTCTAAGGCCTTTGAGAGTGCTTGAAAAGCTCGCTTTATAAAGCAATAGTGCCATCCCCCTTTAATTGTATTTAATAGTATTTATTAGCTCAGTAAAGCTTTAATTCAGAGACAATGCAAAAGTAAACTTTAACCCAGCCCTGCTCTCATTATCATAAATTCCAAATTTAGTGAGGTCCACGTTAATGGGTTTTACTGTATATAGAAAAGAGTTTAATAGTCACTTAGCCCTCCTCTATCTCCATTAACAAAGGTAAAAAGCCACACAAAGGTGAAGGAAGGAAGAACAGTGACCTTAAAACTAAAACAGATAAGTGTCTATAATTTGTACTTCAGCAAAAAGTCGAAATACATATGTAAACACAGCAATACAGTACATACATATGCCAATATGTAACAAATTCAACTCTACAATTTTAAGTGCCATATTCATCAATTAAAGAAAATTAATCCTAATCAGATGTTCATATTAAGGAATATAGCCATAGCAAATCGGCAATAATAATTAAAAGTCCATTTCAAATCTCTTTGGTGAGCAGGGAAATGATCTAACATAGCCAGGCTGCCCTAGTCCTTTCTGCAGTGTTGAATAAAATGTGCACATTAAGTAAAAATTCCTGGATGTTTAATACGGTCATCTTTGCTACTCACACTGCACTTGTTTCTAACAAAGACATGCAGCCATATTCACCATGAATGGGAAAAATGTGTAAGCTGTGACAGTCAAGCACATGTCTGCTCTGAGAGCCAAGTCCTTAATACACAGAATTTTCCCACCTAGGTCATCACAGTGTTGCAAAGATTCCAAACAAATCCTACCTGCTCTGGACAGAGCTGTGTGAAGCAGGCAGAATCCCATAGCTCTCTCTGGTTGCATCATGGTTTGTTTTTTTTGTTTTGTTTTGTTTTGTTTCTTTTCTTTAGGTCAGCTTGTAAACAAACTGTTATATGCCTCTCTCAAGGCAAAAGAAACAGCCTTGGGATAGAAGCAAAACAATCCAGGTGAAAGCCAGCCCATCTATTCTTTCAGGCCCAATGCACTGTGAGGTGGGTGGTGGAACCCAATTTAAGATCATTTGTAGGTTGGTTAGACTCAATAGGTCATGTGCTTCCTGGTGGTAGTCAAGGCTAAAGGGGGTGGGTGTGCTGAGCCATCTTGAAGGATAGGTTTGCAGTCTCAGATGCCCAGAGTGAACTAATCTCCCATTGCTATACTACATGAAGTATAAAAGTATAAACTTCCTACCACATGAATGGAAATTAATACAAATATTTGAGACTGCCATACTCTGATAATCCTCTATCTTGTATTGCTTGGTTGGTTTGCAAAACATGCTCCAAAGTATTTTTTTTAAAGTATTAAAAACCAAAGTATTACTTTCTGATTCAGTCTTTCACTTTCACTTTCAATTCTCTTGGCCAGAGCATTATAACTATGACTATTTCTTTTACAGACTATTTCAATGTCAAGTCACTGGAAGGCATTGCTGGAGAGAAAATGGAGTCTCATTCTCTGAACTTTTCAAAGTCAGAGCGAGAAAACAACATCCTTCCTGGGAGTGTGGGATAAACTCTGAGCTCTCTCAGAATCCTTCCCATTCTTAGTCTCTGATCACTACTAATCAATTAAATCTTATAAGATAGGCAGCAATTCCAGTTCTAGGAATCTTTCCTACAGAAATACTAGCACAAGTTCACAAAAATAAAAACAGTACCATGTTCACTGCAACACTATTGATAATCTCTAAAGTGTGAAAGGATCTAAATAGCCAGCAGTTGAGGAATGGTTTATTAAAGTCCACTTAAACTACTGAACACTGTGTAGCCACTAAAAATATAATACAGGTTTCCATTTACCGATACAAAAATGTGTTAGGGGAAAAGGAAGGTGTAGTACAAAATGTAGAGTGGGTTACTATTTTTGGAAAAAATACAACTGTGTATGTATACAAATAAATGTATATATAGAGAGACTATATGAAACAAAAATATCTGTTTTAGAGAGATATAGGTATAAATATATAGCTATGTATATTTCTGTTATATGATATTCAGGTAAAAATATTTCTATTATATACATATACATGCATTTGCATATGCATAGAAAAATCAGAAAGAATTCATCAGCTTCGGCTGTTAATAACAAAATACCACAGACTGAATGACTGAAACAACAGACATATATTTCTCACAGTTGTGGAAGCTGGGAAGTCCAAGATCAAGGTGCTGACAGATTTAGTTCTTAGTAGAGGGCTGCTTCCTGGCTTACAGACAGCGACTTTTTTCCTGTCCTCAAAGGTAAAGAAACAGAAGGAGAGAGACCAAGCCTCTAGAAAATGAGATTGGGAAAGAAGACTCACTTTCTATTTGTACACACTATTTTTTATTTATTTAGGTTTCTAAGCAATTCCCCCAAATTGAGATTCTCTTCTTCTCCTGGGTCGTAAACAAATTAAGAAGTGATACAAAAATAAAACAGATGAGAGGCTAGAATATATCCATTATTACTGATTGAGACCAAGGTAAAGGGGCAAAAGGCAAACAAGCCTAGCTGTCTTCACTACAGAATCAGTCCATCTCCACAGTGCTGGGCTGGGGTGGGCTCCCAGCCTCAGGCAGAATGTAGGCTCCTAGTAAGCAGGCCCTTCTCAAGTAAAAGGACGGTGGCAGTTGACTAAGCTGGGCCACTTACTCACTCCAAATTTACCCATCAGGTAAGTCACTCTCTCCCTCTAGGGCAGAGTGAAGAGTACAGTCTTTGAGAAAGTAGTACCTATCGTGGCTAAATCTAGACCACAATGGGTTAAAGAGCGAATGGTGAGAAAGCAAAGGGAAGAAAGAAGTCAACAAGAAAGAAAGAAAACAGAGTAGGGAATACAGGGAAGGAGTTTTCTTTCTTTTTTTAAGGAAGAGGCCAACAGAATGTCAAACACAGAAAGTGGAAGAGGCAAAATCATTTACAGCAAGAGTCTTAGCACAGTGACAGAATCATGGACACAAGTGAAGTGAATTCTTACTGCGACATGAATAAAAGGGAAGGAACAGGAAAAGCCACAGTGATCTGAGGCAAAGATGAAGGAAGGAAAGTTGAGTTCACAGCATGGTACCGGTTTTGTAAAAGGGTAAAAAGAATCTAGGGCTAATGCCAGGCAACAAAAATTAAACTCACAAGGTGCCATAGGGCCTGGTTGTGCTAAAGTCCTGACAACTTAGCAGAACCAAGACCCATTTGTAAATGTTTAATCATACTGTGAAACTTCTGAGAAATTGTGGTTTATTATTTATAAGAAAGACATTGCTATCTAAGCAATATACAAATATAGATATATACTCTCTATATCATTCAACATTGTGCATGATAATATTAGTTGACTCACATGCTCCCTTGTCCCTGGGAACCCTATAAGGAATAATGTTTTTCATAAATAAACAATGGTTTTAAGCTTGACTGGCCCTGTGCAATTTCTCATCGCAATTCTGGCTATCATTACAAATCGTATTTCCTAAATCACAATGCAATATAAAGTAAGATCAAACAGAAAGAAGAAGAAATTGGTGGAAAGATTCATAGTCTACAAGTCTGGCTCCATACTTTTGACTGATAGAAACTAAAATCTCTGCACTGGAAATGTTTCTATATTCCACTGCTCTACTTTCATGCCATGGTGTCAATGGCCACAGAAGTTCTGGCAAACTGATTCTTCTGAAAAACAGGCTTCTGGTAAACTGATTCCTGTGAGCTAATAAAAGAAGGAAAAGCTGCATATCTTTCAATAGTCCCCAAAGTTATTTTTTTTATCAGGGTTTAAAGCTATGTTCCAAGTCTCCATTTCTCTGTGTGATTTAGCTTTACAACCAGCTGCCCCCTCTTGACAGTTTTTGAGATCATTCAGGTTTTGCCAAATGTGTGCTACAGCCCCCTACTTGGGCTTCCTCCTGCTATTCACGTCATACTGCATGGGGTTCAGTGTGGAAGCTGTCACTAGAAAGGAGCCATATCGGTGATTATGATGCAAATCAGCCTCCTCAAGTCCCGCTCCTCCACAGAGGGCTTCCAGTTCTGCTTCTGCAGGGTCGCTTCACGGTCCCCAGGCTAAAGGGAACCGTCTTTGCCGCGGACACTAGATGCAGCCGAGATTGGTTCTCCTGACAGAGATTAGTGGGCAGCAATGAATCTTTCACTTGGGGTAGAAATATGATTTTATTTAAGAAAATAACCATACATAATTGGGCTTCTGTCACCTTAAATTTTAATGGTGAAAGTAATATAGAGGCTTCTGGGACTTTAAATTATGGCTTTCAGAAGCTTCACACTGAATCTTTCAATTATTCTCTATAAGTACTTTCTCAAAGCATGTGCCACCATGACATTGATATCACAACTCAAATCTAAATTCAAAACTGACTGCAAGGCTATGAGGTATGAGCTGGCGTGCCTGCTGCCTCATTTTATGTTTGAACATCTGACGAGGCGAATCAAGAGGCACTCTCCCAGAGCCCAGCCAGCTGTTTGCCAAATATTCAAATACCCTGGCATGCAGAAGATGTCCCCACATCAAAATAGTGAAGACCCCCTATTTTTCCCATTAGTTTCTGGCTCACCTACATCCTTTCACATAGGCCCAACTGACTCACTCAGCAAAGTGTTCACTCCTGCTCGCTCGCTCACCTCTCAGGTTCCGCCACTTCAGCAACTGGATCCAGTGTGTGCTGCAGAATGGCAGCCAGTTCAGACAAAACCATAGGGGGAGAGTTTTCAAGTCTGTGCTTCCTTGAAGTGGGTCTGAAAGGGGCTGAGCTGATGTTTGCGGTGGCAGGCAGATAAAAAGCAAAGAGGTGCACGTATTTTTACTAAAAATGCATTCCCTTAGGCTGCAGCAAAAATGGAACTGGGAAGACAATAAGGGAAAAGGGAAAAGTCTTTCCTCTTTTATACTGATACCTTCCTTGTTATACACCTATTTTGATTATTTTAATATTTTCATCTTCACATGAAAAGAAGTGGAAATGAATATTTAATTATTTGTAGGTTTAGCTTTAGACTGCTTCAATTAGTTTTAAATGAGTCCCCTATCTCAGCACATGCAATGCCAAATTTACAACTGTAAATAACTAAATCCAGCTGCACTAATGAATGCACAATGAAAGACAACCCTTATTTCAAATTTAAAGGTCCTGAAGCAATCTTCCTCAGCTGGATGACTTGGAACAGAGGCTATGGACAGCACATGGGAGTTTAGAAGCATAAAGGGACAAAGGTGCCACAAGACAACAGCCTCTACCCAAATGGCTAGTCAAATTTCCTGAAGCTGGACGCCAAACCCCAGGATTCCAGCTGGGTAAGGGGATCCTGATTCCTTCCAGAAAAGTTGGGTCTTTATTTGTTCATTTCCTGTGATGTGTTTACACTTGGACAGAAGGGGCACAGCAGGGATGCTTTCAGGGCACATTTGCAGGGAAGCCAATCTCACAGGAATCGTGACTGCCAGATGTCAAACCAGTGTGTGCTGCTGAGCATGCTCTGAGCGCGATGCACAGGCATCCAATCACGGTCTGAGGAAACTGCTGTCCCGATCCAGGGCCTTTCCTGAGATGCAGGGAAAGCCTGGTCGGAACTTAGGTCATTTAAAAAATAATAACAACCATTTTAAAAGCTGATATGAACGTAACAATTACCTGAGAACAAGATAGACTGATGACATTCCAGTTCTGCCAGTCACAGATATTCATCCCATCAACCCAAACCATCATAAGGCAAATAACTTACTTCTGGGAACCATGGGTAGCAAAGGTGAGGAGGCCCACGTGTGAAGTGGCCATAACAAAGATGGTGACTCTCATTTCTTGAAAACAAGCTCGGACACCTGGGTGGCTCCATCGGTTAAGCGTCTGCCTTCGGCTCAGGTCACGATCCCAGAGTCCTGGGATCGAGCCCCACAGGGGGCCCCTGCTAAGTGGGGATCCTGCTTCTTCCTCTCCCTCTGCCCCTCCCCCTGCTTGTACTCTCTATCTCTAAATAAAATCTTAAGGAAGGAAGGGAGGGAGGGAGGAAGATAGAAAAAAAGGGAAAGAAAAGAGAAAACAAGCTCAAACATAGCTTTGCACTATGATCAGGACTATGGTGCCCAAGTGAGAACTCTTCTAAGACAATGACCATAGACAGAGAAACAAAATATTTTACAATCCACATTGATTTTAAATTCCAAAACAGTGCGATTACAAATCCTGTCTGATTTGAATACTCAAGGCTCATGGAATGTTTTGAATGTAAAACAGTTCTACATAAATCATTCACCCAAACATTTACTGTGCTCCTATTATATGCCAATACTACACTTTGATGAGCCAGTTTTGATTAAAGAATAATCCTCATACTACTGGATTTCTCTGAAGAATTTAGTATCATGGCTCACCCCTTCATCTTAAAGTTCCTTCGCTCCTGTAAAAGTTCTCTCCCTCTTAAAGAGGTAGATTGCTCAGACCACTGTCCCTTTTTACTAATTCCTCTTCCGCAGCACTGTCCTCATTTCACTCTGAATCAACAAGGGGTGAAGGGTGGTATGTCAAAATCACCTGGGAGACACTTTTCATTTTTTTCAAACTATATGATGCTTTCTACCCCCATATGAGAATCTTCACCTATATGAACCTATTCGCTATCTCCAGCTGGGATAAATCACACGTCTTAAGAGTTTGGGGATTAAAAAAAAAAAAAAAAAGCTGAAGATCTCTGTACTAAACACTTCCTAAACACATCCTCTTGATCTTACCTACTTCTGTGACTTCAACTACCTATCACCTATATGATGATGATTTCAAAAATAACATTTTAAGTTCAGAACCACATATACAAATGCTTAATGGACTTCTGTTTTCAAATGATCTACTAACTCAAACTCAGTGCAACATCATACTATCTTTTTTTCTGTTCCCTTTCTTAATAGTATCCATTCAGTGGATACTTCACACTCCCTATTTCCACCCCACATACATCAAATCAGTCACCAGGTCCTTTCTCTTCCAGAACACATCTTAAATCTGTCTACCACATGCCATATTCTACCTGGCCCTCTGCACTAGCCTCCTCACTCCTCCCAACTGCAGCCTCTCTACTTCAAATTATTCTCCACAGGCTCCTGATTCATACTTTTTAAAGTAGGTAATCCTAGAATTCAGCACTCATGATATACAAGATGATTTTTGATAACAATGTTTTAAATATTCATAGATTTTAAGTTCTAGAAAAGTAGAAGTAACACATCAAACTGAGGTTTTAATATTAACTTTGCTTTTAAAATAAATTTTGGTATAAAAATCAGACAATTTAAATAAAAATCTAGTTCAGGGAATATGCAGAAATTTTTAAAGAGATAAAAGTGGTACATTAATCAATGAAGTTTGGGAAGTCTGGTCCTACAAAATAGACCTAAACTTCTCAACATGATGTTGCAAATGCTCTATGTCCTCTTCATCCTCAGCCACTGCCTCTTCCCACATTCCCAGCACTACTCAGATCCTCTGTATATTAGCTTTGCTGCATAGCAAAACACTCCAAATGTAGTGGCTAAAATAACATTTAGTTCATAATTATACAAATAACCTGGGTCATTCTGTCTGGGCTGACAACAGCTTTCCTGTGGATTCTCCCATGTGTCTATGGTCAAACGATGGATCAGCTGGATGGTCCAGGATGAACTCACTCACATCTCTAGTGGTTAAGAGATGTCAGCCAGAGCCTCTGTTTCCTGCAGGTGGCCACTTTATCCTCCACCAAGATAACCTGGGCTCAATCACAATACGGTCTCAGGCTTCCAAGCACAGAATCCCTAGTGCATAAGCACTTTTCAAATCTCTACTGGTTTCACATTTGCTAGTGTCCATCAGCCAAAGTAAGTCACATGGTCAACCAAATGCAGTGATGGGGAAACAGACTTCAGTTCTTAACGGAAGAAACTTCAATATCACATTGCCAGGATTCGGATGCAGAAAAGGGAAGAATTTGTGACCATCGTTACCATCTACCACTCTTGTCATATCCCAAACACGCCAGGCATATTCACACATGTGCTGATGCTGTTCCCATCACCTGAAATGAACTATCAACCTCTTTCTGTCTTTCTGGCAAATTTTTCATTTCTTGTCCTTCAAGGTTCTGCCCAAATACAGCATTTACTGACATCTTGCCTCAAATGAATTATTCCCTCCTATGCTCCCATGATCCCTTGCATATGCCTCTATTACAGCGCTCAGTGCATTATATGATAATGTTATAACATCTCCCTAAATAGACAGTCTTTGTACCACGAGCACAGTGACTGGCAAAGAACAGGCATTCAATAAGTGTTCACTAAATTGAATTTAATTGAATAAATTCAAAACAAAAATTTAAATCTCCTTCAAATAAGCCTACATTTAAACAACTTAAGGTGCAACTATACAAAACTGGCCTTATGAGTTGGTAGGACTAATTAGATCCACCTCATCTAATTTGAAGGGCACCAGGGCAATGCTCCCAGCCAGAAGCATTTTTCTTGTGCAACTGGCACAAAGCCTGAACTTCCAGCATAGATTATTCTAGGTCTTAAAATGTTTTGCTGTAGTGCAAACAACATAGGCTTTGGAGTCTGAAACACTAGGACTCAAGACCTAGCTACTTGTGTGTTCCTGACAATTTGTTTATTACATTTCTCTGCACCACTCTTTTACATCCAGTTATCTATGTTGCAATAAATTATGTAAAGCACCTAGCACTATGCCTACCATATACCTAACACACATCAAACCCCAGGGTCTCCTGTAAGAAAAGCAAATCACCTGGGTGGGGGTAACATCAAGCCACCTTCATTAACATCTGAGGAAAGTGGGAGAGAGGGAAGAGTGTGGAAGTAAGTAAGGGGTAGTCAGTAATTTCACAGTGTTACTGAGAGCCAGAACTGTGGCTACTATTAGACAGTTGTATCACTTTTCAAGGACCAATCAAGGACTATCGGTTTCCCACTCCCCAAGGTATATAATGACTATCTGTGGTGATATAGGAATATGCAATCAACACTTATACATCTACTTAGGTAAGAGTACTGGGGAAAAAGCTAAGGAAGAAAAGAGGTTGTTCAAAATGATGTTACCCTAATCTTTTAATGAATATTCCCTCACTCTTTTAGTTATTACATTTAAAAGCAGTATAGTAAACAAGTTTTTTTTCTAGGAATATAATTTTTTAAGTGAGAAAAATGAGAAGCACATGACAAACACACAATTCTAAGCTTTAAACTGTACCACTTCTGAAGGAAATGTTACCACTGAAACCAATAAAAAGTAAGTTTTAGACACACTGAAGTCATTTCAAAGTAAAGCCAGCTTTAATACATTTTAATAAAATCTTTAAACTTCCAAAATCCAAGTAGGAACTTGACTCCTATAAGACGTCTCTACAGTTACCCTTCTTGAGAATGTTCTCAAATCTCAGTGGCAGCTCTGAAAAACTTACATACTTACTGTTCACTAAATCAATCTACATTTGTTGATACCTAGCCCTGTAAATGAATCTCCATTATCTCCCCTGCAATCTTTCATACCATCTGTACCATAAACTTCCTGACACCCAGGATTCTACTTTCTGTATTTTCCTAATCCACTTCTCCTCACTCCCAGCACCCTGATTGTACTCAACAAATGTTAATTTATGACTGACAAGAAAATGTAAAAGCATTTGCTGATGGTAAATTCATTGGTCATTCAAGTTCAGATCAAGACTTCCAGAGATCTTAAAGACTGAAAAATTATGGTACCCCCCCCATCCACCTGGAAATCAAAATGAAAATAATACTAAACCATAAAGCACAAAACTTACATATAATGTTCAAAATTACATACATGTTCAAATTAAAATAACTTCTGCTGGCGATATTTTAGGTAAGCTCATCAAAGTTTGAACAACTCATTCATTCTCCCTCCCCTCCCCACTGTGAGGTGAGTCTATGTGTGGGAGGGAGGAAGATATAGGGGCCGGGGAACAAACTGGAGCAAGCGTGTGTCTCTAATTTCCTTGAGCTTGGTCTCCTACTGAATACTCCAATTCTTGGTCCAATTCATAAAACTATATCAGAATGTTAATTACGGTAAGTATGCTACAGAATGTAGAAAGAGGAATCAAATGATAGCCTAAATTCATATGTATATTTGCTGGTCTCTTGTAAGTGCCCAAGATCTATTGCAGGTATATAGCAGGACTGCTTAACGTAACACGAATAGAAACAACCTAACGTATTGCCTTGCCTGCTGTTACGAATGTATTGTGGTTGTGTATAGAAAAGAAGGTATGATAAATGATTGTCAGCACAGGTCTCAGAAGCACAAGTTTTTGCATTTTATTTCATTAGACTTCAACATTTAATAAAAGCAACAAGCACCAAATTATACTTGGATAAACCTTCCATAAATAATGTTATCACAGCAGTCACAAAGTCTAGAATGCAGTTGCTAATTACAGAGCCAAATCAAAACTACCATAGTTGCAATTAAAACTAAAATATTTTCACTTATGATTCTCATATTCATAGTAACAGATATTGGTTAATATTTCCATTAAATTTTAATACTCTATGTTTAGATATAATTATCTCAACTGATCTGTTTCCACTTTTATATTTAAAAATCTTAGTGTATTCTGTGTGAGTTGAATATGGAATGTGATTATCTT
Source organism: Ursus arctos (assembly GCF_023065955.2). Lineage (NCBI taxonomy): Eukaryota > Metazoa > Chordata > Mammalia > Carnivora > Ursidae > Ursus > Ursus arctos. The sequence goes on from NW_026623067.1 coordinate 74,411,828, forward strand.
AACCTACCCAGGTAGACCTTTTGCCTTTTGATGAAAAATGTTTGGATACCTAAAAAAACAGCACAGAGAAATCAGAAAATTCTTGTAATTATAAAGGTCCTTTACATACAGGTACTTTAAAACACTACGTTTTTAAGACTTGTGCTGATAGTGAAGTATAAGAATGCACATTTAGGAATACAACTGAATAATTCAGTTAATTGTTATGTGATCAGATCTCATTGATTCTAAGATGTGTCCAATTAAAAAAAAAAAAGATGTCCCTTGGTGACTTTGATCTAGGAGTAGAAAGTGTATTATGTCCATTAAATAGGAAGCCAAGGATTACTTGAACAAATAATATTACAGGTCTGTAGAATGACTGATGGTCTTTGCAAAGGTACAGACTGGTTATATCTTTCTTGAGATTTTATCACTGATTTGTTCTTAGTCATGTGCAGTTACTAAGGCTAGCATAGGTAACAAGTGTTTGACATATGATAGTTGGGCCACTTCTGTCAGACTGCATCTATTTTAAGCTATACTCATACTTGGTACTCTTATGTGTATATGTTCTTGGGCTTTAGTTTTTTCCTGTTTCCAGCAATGGGTCAAACAAATATTATAATAACACTACCCTCTAAAGCTCTACAAAAATAATGTATCTGCTTCTTTGCCAGGGATGCCTTTACATTGCAGATAAAATAAATGACTGTAGAACAAACACCTAATGTAAAGACTTACTCTTTGTTCGTTGCCTTATTTGCACAGTTTACACATATCCCTTACCTTTTAGCATATATTACCCATGTCAATTCAATCCATTCTTTACAATATGCAGCAAGCCATGGAAGTTCTCTGTTAGTTGAAAGGAAATTTCAAGGGAGGAGGGGTGTGGAAAAACACATTTAATTTATGCTGCTGAAAAGGGACTGTTCTAAATGGTTTCTGCACACTTTTGCATCTTCTTACACACTACAAATCAGCTCAGATATCTTAATCAGTGGCTAGAAACATATCCTTATCAGTAACATATTCATGAAAGATGGTATGTGTATGAGCTGCAAAATGTTTGGCAGAGAATGAGGAATAAGAAAGAAAGAATATGGTAAAGAGTTGATGGAATAGCTTTGTGTTTCAACCCTATTCATTTTGGAAATTTCCTATCATCTGTTTGTTCTATTTAGAAGGATAAAAGACAAACCAAAAGAATGCCAGCTTTCTATGGATTTGATTTCACCTATACGTTGATGCACTTACTGTACAATGATCCAGATGGAAGCATATCTACACGCAGTGGTGAACAGAAGAACATATATACATTTTCGTGCCTCTTTCTAAATTTTCCTATTCATGATATTACCTTATGCAAAGTTCAGCACTTTTCTGTTTTGACAATCTAAGCACTGTCTAAACATTATTTCAGAAAATCAAGAGTAGTTCTTGACAATTAATTTCTGCAGTCAATGGTCTTCACAAACTGGGCAACTCCCCTTGGAACTTAGGAGCCACAACAGCAGACTGTGTGCGTGAAAGAGCAAGACAATTCATTAGCCGATTCTGCAGCAACTCAAAGTGGCGGGGGATGTCAGCCCCTGCTCTGGCGCTTCAATACTAATGAGAGTCATTGCATATTCATAACCCCAAATACAGTCAGCTTCTTGTAAAAACTTTTGTCACCCAGGCTTCATGGCAAGAGCAAAGCACTGCACAATTCGTGTCGTGGCACTTCCGCCAAGTGAGTGCAAGAGCAAGATTGATTGTTTTGCAACGTAGCCTGACGGGGAACTAAAAGATGCTGCCCCAAGGGTCCTAAAATTCTGCTTAGTTTGATTGCAAAGCCCCAAATAATCAAAGAAACAAAGAAGAAGCAGTGGTGGTGAATGTATATGTCTATATATACAAATACCCACATATACACCATATACCAAAAATATATAAAAGAATACTTCAAACAAGGAATCTGGCTTATTGAGTGTTCAGAGTAATTATCTGTTAGGAATGTAAAACCACTCACATCAATTCTTACCATGTTGAAAGAAGAATGGTGTGCCCCAGTAAACTTGTTCTTGAGTTGCAGAAACACCATGGCATATCTTAATAGAAACAGATTTCTAAAACTGTCTGAAGTTTCCCGTCATTATCAATACCAAAGCTCAGTGAACTGAACCTGTCAGCTCTGCCAAATGCAGAGCAACCTGGAATCCAATTCCTCAGGCAGCTTTTTAAGTTGTTGTCAGTACCTTCCTTGCTTTATCATCATCACCATTATGATTAGTTTCCAGAAGTGAGCCATTCAGTGTGCTTGCCAGGAAATCCTAACGGGCCAACACAACACCATTTGACCCCAAAATACCTGTCTGTTTGGGGTAGCTACCAGCATCCCCTGGAGTCAGAGAAAGGAAATGTATGTTTCAGCACCCGCTTTGAAAAAGCCTTGAGCATTTTTTTCACTCGTAATGATGTCTTCAGCCGGAATGCCAGCACACTTCCACATTTTTCTGACAGGCATACAGTCTATAAACTACACATAAAAATTAAATAAAACAGGACAGTGAAAGAAAAGTTTCTAAATTTGATCACACTTGAGTTGTTAAAAGTTATTTCCAGATGCATAATGTGTATAAATATCTGCATAGCTAAAGACAAATCAGGAATATTGGGAAGATGGTGGGGGATAGATGATGAGGTGTTGTGGGGGAAGGGCCTCACCAAACTGTTTTATATCTCAGGCACAGACACACAAGCTTCGAAAATAGAAGGATTTGTGTTTATGATTGATTGAGGTAACTGATTATCCACAGATATTTTAAGTGTTGAGACATTAAATTGTCAGCTCTATCAGTTTGATTGCAGTAAAACATGAAAACATTGACTTTTGTCTAGTTAGAGAAATTTATTTTTCCCAGAATGACAATCCTTTAAGTAGAAGCCAGGCAGCTTGCCAGCTTTCCATGTCATACACTGAAGTTTGCAAATGCAACCCATATTTTCAAGTGTTTTTCAAGGTTCAATGAATGGTGCATAGGTCTTTTGCAAATAGTCTTGTAATAAACAGATTCCTGCAATATGCTTCATTCTTTAAGCCTGAAAAAAGTATTTATTCATTTTGAAGTAAAATATATATATATATTGTAGCTTTGCATTCCTGTTACCAGTGCTCTTCAGTTATTCAAAGTATCTCTCAAAAATAAAATAAACCTCTTTGGACCACCATGCTGTGAACAAGTTTGATTAATATGTTTTATAAGCCTGAAATAAATGCTCATCATAACTGTCAGTTAGCTGACAGCTTTCAAAAGTCTTTGTTCCCAGAATGAGTAATTTGATCTTTAAGATACCATATTCCAGCCGAAAAGGAAGATATAACAATCAAGTAAATTCTACTAAAATTTGATTGTTGTTAAATCAGCCTTATATTCCGGGTCCTTGCATGGGTACTATATGTATGCCTACTGTTTTACAAAATAAAAATACTACATCTTATTTCTTATTATTACTTGTCAGAATACCTGTGCTTTACATTGGGCAGAATTGTGTATCCAGAGTTTAAAATCTAGTCCATTACAAGAATCAAAAATGTCAGATACAGTCATTTTTTTAATTTTTCATTTAAATTCAATTTAATTAACATATAGTGTATTATTAGTTTCAGGGGCAGAATTCAGTGATGCATCAGTTGCATAGAACACCCAGTACTCATTATGTCAAGTGCCCTCCTTAATGTCCATCACCCAATGACACCACCCACCCCCACCTCCCTTCCAGCAACCCTCAGTTTGTTTCCTATAGTTAAGAGTCTCTTATGGCTTGCATCCCTGTTTTTATCTTATTTTTCCTTTTCTTCCCCTATGTTCATCTGTTTCTTAAATTCCACAAATGAGTGGAATCATATGGTATTTGTCTTTCTCTGACTTATTTCACTTAGCATAATATCCTCTAGTTCCATCCACATCGTTGTAAATGGCAAGGTTTCATTCTTTTTGATGACTGGGTAATATTCCATTGTGTATACATACCACATCTTTATCCATTCATCTGTTGATGGGTATCTGGGCTTTTAACAAATTTTTGGCTATTGTGGACATTGCTGCTATAAAACATTAGAGTGCATGTGCCCCTTTGAATCACTATTTTTCTATCCTTTGGATAAATACATAGTAGTGCAATTGCTAAATTGTAGGGTAGCTCTATTTTTAACTTTTTGAGGAACCTCTATACTATTTTCCAGAGTGGCTGCACAGTTCACATTCCCACCAACAGTGCAAAAGGGTTCCCCTTTCTCTGCATCCTCACCAACACCTGTTGTTTCCTGAGTTGTTCATTTTAGACGTTCTGACTGGTGTGAGGTAGTATCTCATTGTGGTTTTGCTCTGTATTTCACTGATGCCAAGTGATATTGAGCATTTTTTCATATGTCTGTTGGCCATCTGTATGTCTTCTTTGGAGAAATGTCTGCTCATGTCTTCTGCCCATTTGACAGGCAATCCTTTTAATAAAATATGTGACTGGGAAATCATCACTAGGCCTGATGATTTCAATGAAAACACCAATCAAAAGACAGATGCAGTCATTAACTACTGAAATACCAACATTTCTATATTTGTTTCCTATTTTCGAAGAATTAAAATGATGATTAAAATACAGAATGTTCTAAAGGCCAGCAGACCACTGGTCCTCCATGTGTGAATTCTGCAGACAGCAACAGATAATACCTGGAACAGAGGGTACCTGTGCAGCTATCCAAGGCTACACCAAGTAGATTAACACCTCTTCCTGACTCTTAGCCAACCACCTCGTGTGCTGGAGCACTAGATTTGGCTGCTCTTATCATATCTTAGAGAGGAATAACTACTATAAGTGGTCATTAAATTTAACTTAATTTAATCTCTTCTCCTCCTTTATCTCAACCACCACTGATGTTTCACTCCTTTTCTGTGACAGAACTTTAGGAAGCACCCTGTTTATACACTGCCTACACAGTTCCTTTTGTCAACATGCTCTCCCCCTTGATTTAGTTGTACCTCCTTTCGTACTGCACCCACAAAGATTAAAATTACAGATCTTCCATCTAACATCTTTTTTTAATTTTAATTTTTCCTAATCTCTAAGAAAGGATCATTTTTGTAACAATTGTGCTTTTTATTCTTATATCACCTTTGTCCATAAGAAGTCATTCTTCATTTTATTATTTTCCAAACTGCCCAAAAGCCACAGGTTCTGTACATACAATCACTTGTATATTGTAAGCATTACAGCTCTTCTTCATTTTGATATATCCATTATTAAACTTTTAATGAAGTTTATTTTTATTCTTTATGCGCTCTCTATGCCATAGCTACCCCTTATAATTTCTAATATACTATGGAAGTTTTGAAACAATGATCTTTCTGGCTTATATACAAATTTCCTCACATTTGTTGTAACTCATAATTATTTTATTATTTATTGGTTGCCAGGAACATTTATTCTGATGAAGAGGATGTTCAGGCTATAAGCAAATACTGGCTTCCTGCAACTAAGGCTGGGATGGGTGATTGGTCTCACAGAGATCTTTTCTTTTTGATTCATAGCACTCAATAAAGAGGCCTCTTTTTCTTTGAAATGCCTGATGTTCACACTTAATTCAGGTAAATTATGTTGATTGGGCTGGAGAAAATTCAGATGAGCTTCATCCTGGCTTTTTGCCTGGTTTTACTCTTCTTCTTCATGACTTAGTTTAGATTTTATCTCTTCCAGGAAGCCTTCTCTAACTCCAGTTAGAGAAGCTTTACCTCCTAAAGTCTAACTAAAGTAGGGTTAGATGTCTTACCTGTGTGCTCACTCATGTTTTAGCATTTAATACACAGTACTCAAATTATCTATATATTTATCTCTCCAACTAGATGGCAATCTCCTTGAACACAGTGTGTCAAACTCATTATTGTATCCTCAATGGTAGCCTCATGCCTGGCACATGGTAAGTACTAAATAATTTGTTGAGCATAAATTAAAAAATAATCAGATTAGGCTTTTAAAAATCATAAAGAGAATTGTAGTCTTAAAAAAAAAAAGGAGAGGAACTTAGATTGTGGAGCTTTTCTTATCTCCTATCACATACTCATACACACTGACATGCCACATCACTGATGTTTTGCATAATTTCAACTGTCCTCCCACTGCTAGGCTTACATTTTCAGGGCCATCAGAAGTTTCGATGAGAAAAGAAAAAATGCATTTTTCCCCCAAAGACCTGTTCATGTAAGGCAGAGTTTAGTATAATCTCTTACACAAATCGTTTGTTTCCAGGCCATGGAGCACTAAGACGATAAACGTAAGATGACAGCTCAACTGGACAATTTCTTCATCAACTTTTTAGGATCAAATATCCTCATCTTTGCCCACTATCCTCTCCAAAGAGCTAAGGTATTTCTGGCCTCTGGTTCTGAATTTTAAGAAGAGAAACTTAGAATGCTGCTAAGATTTCTTCTAAGACCTTGCCCAGAACAGCCAATTTAGCCACCAACAAAGTAAAAAAGGAGAGACCTTTAAGGCAACTGGTACACCATGGCAGATTTCAAGAATGCCTATGATCCCAGCAGTATGAATAGCTGAGAGAGAAACCAGGGACATGGAAATTGGTTATATCAATTTAAATTTTCAGCATTTTCTTGCCCAGTATCTGAACCATCAGCTATAAAATGATTTCCAATAAGATCACTGCTGCCGAACTTTATATTTTAACCACCCTGGTTCTTTTAGAAAATAAGAAAGCAAAATTCTTAAAGTCACAAAGCATTTTCCTTTGCATCACATTTGGAGATAAATCTGGGTTCCAGTAATGACTATGCAACTTGCTATGTGATCTTGGAGTGATAATTTAAAACCTTCTAAGCCTCAGCTTCCTCTCTGTTGTGAGGATTAAATAACAATGCAGTGTGCCTTTAACATTGCCCACTATATTGTCAGTGCTCAATAAATAGTAGTGATAATTTTTGTAAGTTTCTTTATAACAGGGGTTAGCAAACTAGAGCCTGCAGGACAAATCTGCTCACCACTTGTTTTTATAAATAAAGTTTTATTGGAACACGGCCACAATCCCATGCTTAAATATTGCCTATGACTAGTTCTGCTCTATAATGACAAAGTACCAGAAAGATTAATGACAGAGTTACAACAGAGCCCATATAGCCCACAAAACCTAAAATATTTACTATCTGGCCCTTTACAGAAAAAGTTTGCTGACCCCTACCCATAACAGAGATTTCACTACAACTTCTAAAATAAAACGTCACCTCCTTTTAGAACATAAATAAACCAAATAAGCCTACTTGGCTTTCTGTTCATAGAGTCCAGAATCACCCGACTAGACAGACAAAAATTATTTTCATGCAGTGAAAAAAATATAAGAGCATTTTAATGGTTTTCAGTATACTTAAAACTGTTATTAAATGTAGTATATTCAGCTTCACAAAGAAAGGACTAATCTCATGGCCTTTTCTCTTGATCTATCCTCAATAGTGATGGGACATTGTTAAAAATAATGATAGGAATGGGTAAGCAAAATAACATGCGCCTGGGTGGCTCAGTTAGTTAAACGTCCAACTCTTGATTTTGGCTCAGGTCATGATCTCAGGGTCGAGAAATCAAGCCCCATGTCAGGCTCCATACTGGGGGTGGAGCCTGCTTAAGATTCTCTCTCTCCCTCTCCTTCTCCCAGCTCTCGCAAAATTCAACTCTTTATAACAACCTGATAGCTTAAGTACACTACTTGCATAGCTCTACTTTAGGCTTAATCAAATAGATAGGAAAGCAGGTATATTAGTCCAGGTTCCCCACAAAAATAGAACCACTAAATGAGAGAGAAAAAAACATTTAAAATAATGAATTGGCTCATGTGGGTATAGAAGCTGAAAGGTCCCAAGATCTGTAGTCAGCGAGCTGCAGACTCAGGATAGCCAATAGTGTAGTTCCAGTCCAAGTCCAAAGGCCTAAGAACCAGAAGGGCCAATTGTGTAAGTTCTAGTCTGAAAGCCAGCAGGTTTGAGATCCAAGAAGACAGAGCCAATTTCTCAGATCGAGTCTCAAAATGGAAAGATCTATGTGCTAGCTTAAGCATTCAAGCAGAAGGAGCTCCTTCTTACACACTTTTTTGTTCTATTCCTATCTTCAACTGATTGGATGAGGCCCACCTAAATTGGGGAGAGCAATCTTTTTTCTTATTCAAGCATAATTACCATACAGTATTATACTAATTTCAGGTGTACAATATAGTGATTCAATAATTCTATACATTACTAAGTGCTCAACAAGATAAGTGTACTCTTAATCCCCTTTCTCTATTACACCCATACCTCCACCCACCTCCCCTCTGACAACCACATTTGTTCTCTGTATTTAGGAGTCTGTCTTCTCTTTTTTGTTGTTGTTGTTTATTCCTTTGTTTTGTTTCTTAAATTCGACATGAGTGAAATTGTAGAGTGTTTGCTTTCCCTGACTTATTTTACTTAGCATTATAACCTCTAGATCCATCTATGTTGCTACAAATGGCAAGAGTCAACTTTAAGGCTAATATTACATCATACACACACACACACACACACACACATCTTTATACATTCATCTGTCGATGAATACTTGAGTTGCTGCTCTATATTGGTTATTGTAAATAATGCTGCAATAAACATAGAGGTGCATATATCTTTTCAAATTAGTGTTTTTATAATCCCAGTAGTGGGATTACTGGATCATATGGTAATCTAATTTTTAATTTTTTAAGGAACCTCCATACTGTTTACCACAGTATGTACCACAATGTACTGGTTTACATTCCCACCAACAGTGCATAAGGCTTCCTTTTTCCTCCACAACCTCACCAACATTTGTTCTTTCTTGTGTTTCTGAAATTTTAGCCTTTTTTTTCCAGATTTATTTATTTATTTATTTGACAGAGAGAGAGAGAGAAAGACAAAGAGAGAGCATAAGCAGGAAGAGCAACAGAAGGACAGGGAGAAGCAGGCTCCCCGCTGAGCAGGGAGCCCAATGCGGGGCTAGATCCCAGGACTCTGGGATCATGACCTGAGCCAAAGACAGACACTTAATTAACTGAGCCACCCAGGCGCCCATGATTTTAGCCTTTCTGACACGTGTGAGGTGATACCTCACTCTGGTTATTCTGGTTTTGACTTGCATTTCCCTGATGATTAGTGCTGTTGAGCATCTCTTCACACGTCTGTTAGCCATATGTATGTCTTCTTTGGAGAAATATCTGTTCATGTGTTCTGCCCTTTTTTTCCCCCAATTTATTTATTTATTCGAGAGAGAGTGCGTGTGTGCGCGCGCGCCCATGAGTGGGGAGAGGGGCAAAGGGAGGGAGAGAGGATCTCAAGCAAACCCCCCACTGAGAGTGCAAAGCCAGACTTGAGGCTCAATCCCACGACCCTAAGATCATGACCTGAGCCAAAATCACGAGTCAGTTAGCTTAACTGGCTGAGCCACCCAGGCATCTTCTGCCCATTTTTAATTGGATTGTTTTTTTGGGTGTTGAGTTGTATAAGTTCTTTAAATATTTTTGATACTAACCCTCTATGGATATGACATTTACAAATATCTTCTCCCTTCAGTAGGTTCTCTTTTATTTTTTTATTTTTATTTTTTTTAATGATTTTTTATTATATTATGTTAGTCACCACACAGTACATCCCCGGTTAGGTTCTCTTTTAGTTTTGTTGATTGTTTCCTTTGTTCTGGAGAAGCTTATTATTTTGACATAGTCCCAACAGTTTATTTTTGCTTTTTTTCCTCTTGCCTTAGGAGACATAACTAGAAAAATGTTGCTGCAGCTGATGTCAGAGAAATTACTGCCTGTGCTCTCTTCTAGGATTTTACAGCTTCAGGTCTTATATTTAGGTCTTCAATTCATTTTGAGTTTATTTTTTGTGTGTGGTGTAAGAAAGTGGTCCAGTTTCATTCTTTTGTATGTAGCTAGCTCAACACCATTTGTTGAAGAGACTTTTTCCCACTGCATATTCTTGCCTCCTTTGTCATAGATTGTTTTATATAATCGTGGGTTTGTTTCTGGACTCTCTATTCTGTTCCATTGATCTAGGTGTCTACTTTTGTGCCAATACCATACTGGGTTTTTTTAAAGATTTTATTTATTTGAGAAAGAGAGTGCACACAGGCAGAGGGGAGGGGCAGAAGGAGAGGGGGAAGCAGACTCCCCACTGAGCAGGGAACCTGACATGGTGCTTGATCTCAGGACCCTGAGATCATGACCTGAGCCAAAGGCAGATGCTTAACCAACTGAGCCACCCAGGTGCACCACCATATTGTTTTGATTACTACAGCTGTCTAGTATATCTTGAAATCTGGAATTGTGGTCCCTCCAACTTTGTTCCTCTTTCTCAAGACTGCTTTAGCTATTCAGGGTCTTTTGTGGGTTCCAAGCAAATTTTAGGATTATTTGTTCTAGCTCTGTGAAAAATGTTCCTATTTTGTAGGGATTGCATTAACTCTGTAGATTGCCCTGGGTAGCATTGGCATTTTCACAATATTCGTTTTTCCAATCGCCAAGAATGGGATATCTTTCCATTTGTTTGTGTCATCTTCAATTTCTTTCATCAGTATTTTATAGTTTTCAGAGTACGGATGTTTCACCTCCTCATTTAAATTTATTCCTAGATATTTTATTATTTTTGGTGCAACTGTAACTGGGATTGTTTTCTTATTTCTCTTTCTGCTAATTCATTATTAGTATATAGAAATGCAAAAGATTTATATATATACTAATTTGTATTCTAATACTTGACTGAATTCACTTACCATTTCTAGGAATTTTTTGGTGGAGTCTTTAAGGTTTTCTGTAATAGTATAATGTCATCTGCAAATAGTGACAGTTTTACTTCTTCCTTACCAATCTGCATGCCTTTTATTACTTTTTTCTTGTCTGACTGCTATGGCTAGGACTTCCAGTACTATGTTGAATAAAAGTGGTGCAAGTAGACATCCTTGTCTTGTTCCTGACCTTAAAGGAAAAGTTCTTTGCTTTTCACCATTGAATATAATGTTAGCTGTGAGTTTTTCATATATGGCCTTTATTATGTTGACATATGTTCCCTCCAAACCTACTTTGTTGAGAGGTTTTATCATGAATCGATGTTGTACTTTGTAAGGTGCTTTTTCTGCTTCTATTGATATGATCATATGGTTTCGATCCTTTCTCTTATTGATATAATGTATCACACTGATTGATTTGTGAATACTGAATATGCCTTTATTTCTGGAATAAATCCCACTTGATTGTGGTGAATAATTTTTTAATGCATTGTTGCATTTGGCTTGCTCATATTTTGATTTTTGCATCTATGTTCATCAGAGGTATTAGCCTGAGTTTTGTTTTGTTTTGTTTTGTTTTGTTTTGTTTTTGTAGTGTCTTTATCCAGTTTTGGTGTTAGGGTAACGCTGTCCTCACAGAAGAAATCTGGAAGCTTCCCTTCCTCTTTTACTGTTGGTAATAGTTTGAGAAGGATAGATATTAACTCTCCTCTAAATGTTTGGATGAATTCACCTATGTAGCCATCTGATCCTGGACTTTTGTTTGCTGGGAGTCCTTTGATTTGAACACAAATCAGTATGTTCAAATTTTCTATTTTTTCCTGATTCAGTTTTGGACAGTAATGTTTCTAGAAATTCATCCATTTCTTCTAGGTTGTCCAATTTGTTGGCATATAATTGTTCTTAACTTTCTCTTATAATCCTTTTTATTTTTCTGTGGTGTCAGTTGTTATTTGTCCTCCTTCATTTCTGATTTTATTTACTTGAGTCCTCTCTTTTTTTTTGATGAGTCTGGCTAACAGTTGATCAATTTTGTTATCCTTTAAAAAAAAAAAATACAGCAATCTTCTTTACCCAGTCTAACAATTCAAACGTTAATCTCATCCAAAAAAACCTTCACAGACACACCCAGAATAATGTTTGACCACCTTGTGACCCAGTCAAGTTGACACATAAAATTAACCATCACAGCAGGAAGGCAGCTAAGAACAAACACTTCTATCAAGTAGAAAATATAGGAAGGACTCTCATATACACAAATATATTCTGTAAAAACTTTTTTTTGCTACTACATAAATGGATACAAAAATTAGGATTTTAAAAACTACTTATATAAAACATTTAAGGGGGCAATTCTACACACTAGGAAACTAGGATTCAATATAAGAATTAGACTTACTGAAACTACAATATGTAAACAAGCACATTCATGACAGACAGTAAAATTTACCCAGGGCTTCTGGAAAATAATGGGTTATTATAAAGCTAGATTACCCTCATTTCTTGTAAGCATCATAAAGTAGACCATGCCAAAAGCTCTCATTAAATCTGAACAGAGTCTATATTTACCAAAATATTCTCTTTCTTTCAACTGACATGCCAAACATCTGGTATAATTGTTAAGACCTATATACAGCCACAACGTAGATCACCTTACTTTCCTCCTTTGTTACTGTACAGTAGGAAATGTGTTTTAACCTTGTAAAATACTAACACCAAACCATTCATTAACTATCTTTTCCTTATGGTCACCTCCTAGTGTGTTTATTATACCTAACATTTCTTCACCTTTACTTGAGAGATAATAACAAGGTACTATGATTATTAAAACTAATCAATTACAGACAATTTATTATAAATCTCACCACTTTGTAACAATTTTACTGTAAGTCTTACACTTTATAAAAAGCAAGAGCAATTGTTTCTATAGAATTACAATATTTTCTACTCTACTGTTTGAATCCAGCAGAGTAAACACAACCTAAGAAATTCTATTTCCAGAGGCCTGTTGTACTAAGACCAAATATCAAACTGCTGGAGTAGGAGGCACCTAACGGAAACAACTTTTTAAAGACCCTTCTCTGGGGGCGCCTGGGTGGCACAGTGGTTAAGTGTCTGCCTTCGGCTCAGGCCGTGATCCCGGCGTTATGGGATCGAGCCCCACATCAGGCTCCTTTCTATGAGCCTGCTTCTTCCTCTCCCACTCCCCCTGCTTGTGTTCCCTCTCTCGCTGGCTGTCTCTATCTCTGTCGAATAAATAAATAAAATCTTTAAAAAATAAATAAATAAAAATAAAAACAAACAAATAAATAAAGACCCTTCTCTGTTCAACAAAAATAAATAAAAAACAAAATATCAAAACAAAATACTTCTGGGAGATTAGTGGTCCAACCTTGAATTACAGCAGATAATTCTGATAGACCATTAAAAGTGTGAGTAGACTAGTAACCTCAAAAAACTTGCTTTGCAGCATATCAAGATATGTGAAGTTGGGGCAACTGGGTGGCTTAGTCAGTTGAGTGTTTGACTCTTGGTTTCAGCTCAGGTCATGATCTCAGGGTCATGAGATCTCAGACCTGATCATGAGATCAAGGCCCACATCAGGCTCCACACTCAGCAGGGAGTCTGCTTGAGTTTCTATCTCCCTCTCCCTGTGTTCCTCCCCTGGTTCTTTCTAAAATCAATAAATAAATCTTTTTTAAAAATTTTAAAAAGATCTGTGAAGCACATTCTAAACACAAATGTTCATTTTATATAATTCTTTTCTGGAATTTTAAGTTAGGAATGGATGACTTTTCATGAGGAACATACACATCTGAAACTTTTTAATGTCTGAATTTAACAAAACCCAAAACATGTCTAGTCAAAGTTTTTTTAATCCATTTCTCAAAATTTATATGCTCCAGGTATACTTCAAAAGCAATTTATTTCATGTGTTTCTCATTTATACTTTGCTCATCAAAAGTTTATTTTTTATAAGAGTTGGTTCTTCTCTAAGATGCCTTATAAGGTTTGGTTTTATAACACTTTGGAACACTCTTATTTTGAAGAAAGAAAGCTGCTCAGAAAACCTGTACTTCAGAATTACTAATTTGGCTTAAACAAAGTCTTCAGCTGATAAAGTATTTCCAAACTCTCAATCAACTTTTAACTTTTTTTTATAATTCCATGGGTCCAGATATAGCTACAATGTAAGTGAATGAGATATATCACCATCATCTAGGCAGCATCTCCAAAACTGTGTTCTCAAGAGATGTAGTGTCTCAAGAGGTGTAAAGAGGTGTTCATGGATAGAAAGTGGTTAGGAATGGTAGTCAAAAAACTGTGGGAAATGTTGAGTAAAACAAAATCAAACAGGTTTGTTTACTATAAGATTTCCCAGAACCTAGAGAGAAATATAGGAAGTAAAGTTTCCCAAACTTATTTAACAATGGAACTTTTTTTTTTAAGATTTTATTTATTTATTTGACAGAGAGAGAGAGGCAGCGAGAGAGGGAACACAAGCAAGGGGAGAGGAAGAGGGAGAAGCAGGCTTTCCACCGAGCAGGGAGCCGGATGTGGGGCTCGATCCCAGAACGCTGGGATCATGACCTGAGCCGAAGGCAGACGCTTAACGACTAAGCCACTCAGGCGCCCAACAATGGAACTCTTTTAACAAACCTCTCATACCGTAGGACATTAATGTTCTGTAAAACACCTTGTACAGCTGATCTTTGTGGTTTCTAACACTAAGAAAGTGACTGCATTTATGATCTTCTACCTATAGCTGTCACTAGTGAATGTAATAATCTAGCAAATATTTTCAGGAAGATGATAGTCCAGTTATTTAAAAAATATTCCCAGTTGGCCAACAACACAGGAATAGATACTCATCATCACTTATCAGGGAAATGCAAGTCAAAACCACAATGAGATATCACCTCCTACCTGTCAGAATGGCTAAAATCAACAACATAAGAAATAAGAGGTGTTGGCAAGGATGTGGAGAATGAGGAACACCCATACCCTGTTGGTAGGAATGCAAACTGGGGCAGCCATTGTGGAAAACAGTATGAAAATTCCTCAAAATGTTAAAAACATAACTACCTTATGACCCAGCAATTGCACTACTGGGTTTTACCCAAAGAATACAAAACACTAATTCAAAGGGATACGTGCACCCTATATTTATGAAAGAAGCCGAACTGTCCATCAATTGATGAGTGGATAAAGAACATATGGGGAGTGTGTGTGTGTGTGTGTATCTATATATATAGAATATTATTCAGCCATAAAGAAGAACGCAATCTTGACATGTGCAATGACATGGATAGAGCTAGCGAGTATAATGCCAAGCAAAATAGGTCAGTCAGAGAAATATAAATACCATATGATTTCACTCATATTTAAGAAATAAGAAAAACAAGCAAAGGGAAAAAAAACAAAGAGAGAGAGAGAGAAATCAAGAAACAGACTCTTAATTATAGAGAACTGATGGTTACCAGAAGAGAGGTGGGTGAGAGGATAGGTATTAATGTACTTGTCCTGATAAGCACAGGATGATGTCTGGAAGTACTGAATCACTATATTATATATACCTGAAACTAATATAAAACTGTATATTAACTACCTGGAATTAAAATAAAATAATAACTTAAAATAAAATAATTAAAATAAAAACAATATATAAAAAAATACAAATACAAACAAGAAAATTAATATTTCTAGTTAAGACAAACTCACCAATTACTCCATTTTAACAAAATAGGAACAAATTGGAAATCTGAGTTGATTAACATAATGATGACAACCTGGCAACCATATTAAAAAGACTATCTAAATTTAATTCACAAAAGTTTTTTTAGAAGGTTTTTGAAGAAAACTGACAGCATAGAATTTTTGGTGAATTAAAAGTATAATATATGGTCATTTCTTGATTATGACTATAACAAATTTTACTTCTAAACTGGCTTCTCCCTACCATTGAACATATTTCAGAATCATACTTCCCTTTTCCCTATCAAACACATGGGGTATGCTCAGCCAATACAAAATAATTTAAATATTAACTTAATCAATATATAATTTTGATATGATTAAGCATACTTGAGGGCGGTGAATCCTCTACTCTTGGCTGAAGTTTCTGAAGGGAAAGACTTTACTGACATGTATTTACACAATTGAAAGGTAATTTTACTGTGCCTCAAAAATCACATAATGCATTCCAAAGATCCCTGGAAATTAACTTAAAATTACCTAGTGTTTTATATAATGCATACCATGTCTTGTCTTCAATTATAAAGATAACTAAAAATTGTTTCTATTTAAAAATATACTGCTTTAAAGCAATTAAGTATACTATAGTATGGAATACATTAAAACTTTATTAAAATTCATAGATATTTTATCAAAAGTAGAAAAAATGATAATAACGTAGTTATTTTTGAAGAACGTTAACAAAACTCTTAAAACAATTTGACAAGGACTTTCACTTCCATCCATGAAGGATTAACTGCTATGGAAACTACCCTATAATCATAAATATTAGAAAACCAAATAAAATATATAAAACAAGTTTTCAGATAGTGGGTAACACACAGGATAGAACTACAATTACTGAAAGAAGGAAAATAAACTAGTTGAGCCCTCCAGTTGCCCTTACTACCTGGAAGCATTTTCCAGGTTTAAAAGCAGAGACAGGGAATATAAACAGGGCCTTAAGCATTTAGCTTAAGAGAAAAACAGAAAGGCATCTGGCTAATCTGACACAGCTAGAATCTGTGGGGCAGGAGGTAGCTAAACAGGAAGAGAGCTCTGAAGATGTGCAGAAGATCTCCTCAAATCTTTGGCTGAATATTGATCTGCATATGCATAGTCAAACTCCCCAAGGCAAAGGAAAGAAACACCAAAAAACAACACATCGAACAATTCCCACAGTTACACCGAGCTAAGAATAGTTCATAAAGGCCAGAGTGAAGAGACAACTTAACACATGAAGTATCAGTAGCATTTGGCACTGAGACTAACTTAGCAAATTTAAGTTAGTGAGACTAAGAGCTAGACTAAAGGCTTCTCTGGAAACTGTAACAAAGTTCAAAAGCAAACCACAAAAGTATGAAACTGATCCCAAGTAATTTAATTGCATGCCAGAACAAAATCCAACATTCTTTAAAGAATATAACAAAATCCAGCACCCAGCAGCATAAAATACATTATGTCTGGCATCTGATCAATAAGATTAAAGAAGAAAATATGGCCCATAACTGGATAAAAAGCAATTCATAGAAACCTAGAGAAAAAAATCAACAGAATGACAGTGATGGTAGCATAGCAGAAAGGTAGATTAAAACAACGATCATATGTTCCTTATGTTCAAGAATGTAGTGCAAAACATGATCAAACAAAGATATGATATTTTTAAAAAGACTCAAATTCTAGGAATGAAAGTTATAAAATCTGAAATGGAAATTATCCTGGGTGGGATAAATCACCAAATAAAGATCACCAAAAACCAAAAACAAAATCAAAACAACAACACAAAAAAAACAAAAACAAAAACCCAGTGAACTTGAAGACAGCAAAACTATCCCAAGTGAAGCACAAACAGAAAAAGACCTCACAAAATGCATGGAGATTCAGTTACCTGTAGGAAAATATCATGCAGACTAATATACCTGTAATTGTAGTCCCAGGGGGAAATGAGACAAGAGAAAAATATTTTTTAAATAATCACCATAAATTTTCTAAATATAGTAAAAAATATAAATCCACAGATAAAACTCAAGAAATCCTGAGCAGAATAAACCAAAAGAAAACCATAAGTGAACATCCAAACCACAACATAATCAAGCTGTCAGAAACAAGAAAGAAAGGGAAAGTCTGAAAAGCAGCCAGACAGAGAAAGAGAAAAGACATTTTGTGCAGGAAAATAAAGAATGATGAAGAACTTCTCATCAAAAACTAGGCAAGCCTCAAGACAATGGAGTGACAACTTTAAAGTACTGAAAATAAAAACAAACCCAAAAATGAATTCTGTACCCGGAAGAAAGATCTTCAGAAAAGACCCTTTGCAGACAGATAAATACTGCCTGAAATCAACGCTAGCAAACTGGCACTATAGGAAATGCTAAAGTAAGCCCTTCATCCTGAAGAAATGATGCCAGAGGGAAATGTAATTTTACAAAAAGGGATGGGAAGTATCAGAAATATAAATACGTAAGTAAAAATAATAGATATTCTTTTCACACTTTTTAATCTCCTTCAAAGATAACTGATTATTTAAGTCAAAACAATTACAATGTATTATAGAATTTATAAAAATGAATAAGTTAAACAAACAGTGCTGTTGTGAAATTCTTACACTATATGTGAAGTGGCATAATATTATTTACAGGTGGACTCTGATGAGTTAAAGAGATGTATTTTACTTTTTTTTTTCCTTAAAGATTTTATTTATTGATTTGACAGAGAGAGACAGCCAGCGAGAGAGGGAACACAGCAGGGGAGTGGGAGAGGAAGAAGTAGGCTCTCAGCAGAGGAGCCCGATGTGGGACTCGATCCCAGAACACTGGGATCACGCCCTGAGCTGAAGGCAGAGGCTTAACGACTGAGCCACCCAGGCGCCCCAAGAGATGCATTTTAAACACACAGTATCACTAGAACTTTAAACCAAAGAGGTAGATAGCTAATAAATCATCAAAAGAGAGGATGAAACAAATGGAAAAAAAATAGAAAGATGATATATTTACAACCATAGCAATAATTAAATTAGAGGTTGCCAGACTGGGTTTAAATTAAGGAAGGAAAAAAGATGGAAAATCTACTTGAAATATAAAGACACACATAGTTCAAAAGTAAAAAGTGCAATAAATATACCACATAAGCACTAGTTAAAAGAAAGCTGGAGAGTCTGTATTGATAGCAGATAGGATAGACTTCAGTTCAAGGCATATGACCAATTATAAAAATAAACATTGCATAATGATAAAGGATTACTGCATCAAGAATACAAAACAATATTAAAGGTGTAGGTAACTAATAACTGAGCATGTAAATACATAATGCAAAATTAATAGACTTGAAAAAATTAGACAACTTTGCAATTACAGCTAGAGATTTCAATGCCCCTCTTACAATAACTGGATAGAACAAATACACAGAAAATCACTAAAGCTATCAATACTATCAACCAATTTGACTTAATTGGCACGTATAGAACGAACAACACTACAACTAACAATAGCAAAATATACATTCTTTTGAAGTAGATATGAAATACTCACCAAACCATCTCATAAACTGGGCCATAAAAAAGGTTTCAATAAATTTAAAAGAATTAATATGCAAAGTAATTTCTCTGCTCTCAACAGAATTAAAACTACAAATTGATAACAATAAAATATTTGGAGTATCTTCCACTTTAAGAAAAAAAAGAGCAAATTAAATAGAAAATTAGCAGAAGAAAGAAAATAATAAAGACTAGAAAGCAGTAAAATAGAAGAAGGTCTAACAATAAAGGAAACCCAATAAAATAAAAAGCTGGGTCTTCAAAAGATTGATAAAAATTATAAACTAGCTAGACTAGTCAAGGAAAAAAAGAGAAGACACAAATTACCAATAACAGAAATAGAAAAGGGTAAATCACCATAGGTATTACAGACATTAAAACAATAGTAAGAAAAAATCATAATATATTTTATGCCAGTAAATTTGACAACTCAGAGGAAATAGATTCCCTGAAAGATACAAATTACCAGAGCTTGGTACTCCTACACCTTTTAAAACCCCGCCACAAAGAATATCCCAGGTCCATGTGGCCTCAATGATTACTTCTATCAAACATTTAAGGTAGAAATGTCATCAAGTCTCCACAAACTCTTCCAGAAAATGGAATCAAAGGAAACACTTCCCAACTCATTCTAAAAATCCAAGCAATGATACTGCAAGAAATCCAAAAACCAATATCCATCATGAATAAAAAATGCAAAACTCCTTAGCAGAATTTTAGCAAAGTGAATCCCACAATACATAATGATCAAATGGAATTTATCCCACAAAAGCAAGGTTGGTTTAACATTCAAAATCAGTCAATGTAATTCATCCATCATATTAACTAAAAAAAAAAAAAAAAAAACACACACACAAAGGAAAAAAAATCTCAAAAAATATAGAAAAAGCATCTGTTTCAAAAATATAAAATTTAACTTTTGAAAAATCAGTGTAATTCACCATATTGACAATATACATGTGATCATCTCAAAAGATGAAAATAAAAAACATTTGACAGGGGCGCCTGGGTAGCGCAGTCGTTAAAGCGTCTGCCTTCGGCTCAGGGCGTGATCTCGGCGTACCGGGATCGAGTCCCACATCGGGCTCCTCTGCTATGAGCCTGCTTCTTCCTCTCCCACTCCCCCTGCTGTGTTCCCTCTCTCGCTGGCTGTCTCTCTGTCACATAAATAAATAAAATCTTTAAAAAAAAAAAACATTTGACAAACTACAACACACATTTATAATAAATTCTCAGCAAACTAGAAATAAAAAGGAACTTCCTCAACCTGATAACAGACATCTAGGGAAAAAATCTACTACTAAAGTCATACATATAAGAAAAAGGCTGGGATTCAAAGTCAACATGCAAAAATCAGCTTTATTTCTACAGACCACAAACAATTGAAAACTGAAATTAAAAAAGCAATACCGTTTAACAAGAGCAACAAAACAGGCGCCTGGGTGGTTCAGTCGGTTAAGGTTAAGCGCCTGCCTTTGGCTCAAGTCATAAACCCATGGATCTGGGATGAAGCCCCTGGGATCGAGTCCGGCATGGGGGGCGGGGCGGGGCGGGGGTGCTCACGCACGCATCCCTGCTCATTGGGGAGTCGGCTTCTTCCTCTCTCTCTCCGCCCCTCCCCCACAACTTGCGCACAGGCTCTCTTTCTCTCAAATAAATCTTTAAAAAAAAAAATAGCAACAAAAAAAAACTGGAAATAATTGGGAATAAATGTAACATAATGTGTGCAAGATCTGTACACTGAAAACTAAAACACTGCTGATAAAAATTAAGGATCTACACACATGAATAGATATACCATGTTTATGGAGAGGTCCAATTCTCCTCCAAACTAATCTATAGATTTGATACAATTCTACTCAAAATCCTAGTAAGCCTTTTTATAATAATTGGCATGCTTATTCTAAAATTTATATGAAAAGAGGTGCCTGGCTGACTCATCAACTCTTGATCTTGGGGTTGTGGGTTGGGGGTAGAGATTACTTTGTTTTTTCTTTGGTTTTTTTGTTTTTTGTTTTTTGGGTTTTTTTTGCTGAGATTACCTTTTAAAATTTTTTTAAATTAAAATTTATATGAAAATACAAAACACCTAGTATAGCTAAAAGAATCTTGAAAAAAGAAAACAAAACAAAACCGCAAAGTCAGAGGACTATCTTATTTCAAGACTTAACATTTAAGCTATCATAACCAAGATGGTCTAATACTGACTAAAAGAAAGACATATAGATCAATGGTACAGAATATAAGTTAAAATATATCTATGATCAACCAGTTTTCAACAAATGCATCAAATTAATGCAATGAGGAAAGAGGGGTCTCTTTAAAAAAGAGAACTGGATCAACTACATAGTCACATGTAAAAAAATGAAACTCTACCCCTACACCTCAAACTTTATATAAAAATTAACCCAAAATGGACTGCAGACATAAACATAAGGGCAAAAACTATAAAATTTCTTGAAGAAAACATATGAGAAAATCTTTGTGACCCTCGGTCAAATTCTTGTAATAGGACACAAAAGACATGAACTATAAAAAAAGATAATCAGCAAATTGGCTTTTATCAAAAGTAAAAATTTAAAGAAGTAAAAACTTTTCCTTTTCAAAAGACTGTTAAGAAAATGGGAGAAAATATTTGCAAAAGATTAAACTGATAAAAGATTTTAATCCATAATACTTAAGAGGTCTTATAATTCGAAAATAAGGTTAAGAACTCAATTTCCTAAAATAGACCAAAGATTTAAACAGACACTTCTCAAAAAAATATATACAAATGGAAAATAAGCGCATGAAAAGCTCAACATCCTTACTCATTAGGAAAATGCAAATTAAAACCGCAATGAGATGTTACTAGATACAACATATCCACTACAAGTGACTAAAATTAAAACACTGATAACACTAAATGATAACAAGACTGTGGAGCAGGTGAACTTTCATACATGGCTAGTGGGAATGTAAAATGATACAATAACTTTGGAAAACAGTTTGGATTACATCTCTAAAACTGATGAACTTTATATAATTTACACCTCAATAAAGCTGAATTTTAAAAATCAACTTGACAAAACATTTTTAAATAAGTAAAATAAAATTCTGATAATATCTTGTGGTGGTTTAACAGTTTTTAAACACTAGCTAATTTTTCCCCTATTCTTAGATTCTTCCGCCTCAGGAAAAGCAGTGACAGCAGAAAGTAGAAATAAGGAGTCTTTTTCCTAACCTATGAACTTCAAAATCCCGGGCCTTGAATAATAGGAAGGATTCAAAACATATGCTTACCAAGTCAGGCAGGTGAGTAAAACAAAAAAGGGAATGTGGGGATTAGAATGAGCAAACCCTGTTAAGGGTTAAGGAAATCAGCTCCAGCTGATTTCTACCATATAGAAATGTGGGTCCAGTGTTGCCAGATCATTCCTTCCGCCCCATTCCCAAAAATCTGGAAATTCAGATTTTTACGTGAATTTTCCCAGTTTTTGAAATACTTCACAAGTAAAATGCACTCCTGTGGGTCAAATTCAGCCCATGTATTTGTAATATCTGGCACAGAAAACAGATTTAGAGCACTCTAAAAACAAAACAAAGAACAACAAGACTTCCTCACCCTCTAGACTTGATGAAAAGTCCCTGAATGGGGAAAAGAAGAGTCAAAGAAATGATGGATTTAGACAATTGTTCTTACAAGAGAACAGAGGCAATCTGTGGCCTACTTCCTAGGTACAGAATATCCCATAGAACTGAAAGGATAATGTAAGAGGCAAACAAGGTATTATCCTCAGAATTTCCCAGGCCCGACTCAGGCCCAGCAAAGCTTAGACAATGGCCAGTCTCACAGAATTCTCCATATCTCAGTGGAGTTTGGGGATCACAGAAAGATTACAATGTTATCAGTAGCATGGAAATTCTAAGAAGAATTGCTTTACCAGCTAATACCTTGTGGATGAGAATGAGGAATGAGCAGCAACCTATGATGACCCATAACTTCAGAAATAAAATGAAATGATGAGCATTTCTACAAATGCCACCACTGTGAAAAGATGAAAATGTCTAGTAGGACCCACCACTTCCATCCAAGAATTAGCAGAGGCAAGAGAAACGGAAAAGTAAGAGACCCCTAATTAAGATTAAAATTTCATTCACCTGGGCAGAAGTTCAAACTAGAAACTGAGTTTCAAAAAAAATAACAAGAAGTATATCCCCTGAACATCTGACATTGTAGACAGATGTACTTTTACCCTCTGTTGTAAGCAGGGAACTTACCAAGGCAAGGGGGAAGCATTTTCTTTTCTTTCTTTGGATGAATTACACCAAATAAATATTGGATTTAGTAATATGCCCTAAAGATAGGCTATCAGAGCATAAGACCTCAAATTTCTATTACTCAAGAGACTACAGAACTAAGCTCTTCAGATGACCTCTGTAACAATTTCACTAGATAGAATGAATTACCAAACACATTTATTAACTTTCCTAAACTCATTTTGCAAGTAATAAATTATCTTAGGGCAAGTGTAAATGATTGGTAACACTAAACAAAATAAGTGAAATGTACTCATTCTCCAACTATATAAATAAACAAAATAACAGTACCACCAGAATCCATTTTTAACATTGGGAAAAGGGTTTATCTGAGGCATTAACAAGGTGGAAGCAGAGAGGTTGTCACAGTGTGTGAATGTGTGTGTTTAAAAAATTGTATTTCTAATTTTTCTAAAATGACCACAAACGTAGTCCTTTAATTCCCAGAACATAATTAGAAAGTACGTGTTTTAAAGTAAAAGACAAGGCTTTCAATTACCCCTTCAATATATTCTTAGAAATTTAACAGCACATTGTCTGATTAAACATGATTAATACCCAGATCTACACTGTTGCAATTAATTCTAGCAATTCAGGCAAAAAGCCTATTTTAGTGTGAATATTCAGATAACCAAGTAGTTATGGCAGTTGTGGCACAATAGGACATCTGAGCTTCAACATCCTTCGCTATACAATGGGGACAAATACCTGCACAGCCTAACATTTGCAACAGCATCCAGCACAGTGTCCAATATTTAAAAAGCCCACAAAAATATTTGCTGAATTCACTACCACTGACTTCACTTCTACTGGCCTCAAGAAGAACAAATCAATGAAATCTTTCTGGGAAAATAGTCATCTATCCCATCGTGGTACTGTAGTACTCTTCCAAAGGTAAAACACACCTTCAGTAATGTCACTCAGTATAAGCCGTCCCTGAACAACCACTTCCATTTTTACTATAGTATTTATATTAATAAATGCAACTGGGTAAGTGCCTAAGAATTCTCCTGATATCCTGCAGCTCTGCTCTCATTTGAAAAAATATTCCTAGCATGAAGTGAGTCCACCTTGCCTCCCTGATCTCAACCCTCTAAGTGTAATGACTTGCCATCACTCTTAGAATAAAATCCACGAACTTTTCTGTGGTCTATCAGCCTTTTCATTATTTGCCTCTGCCCAACTCTTAACCTCATTTCCTACCACTCTCCCCATCCATCCGCTGCGCTTCCTGCTGACCCTTGAAGACATCAAACCTAAGTCTATGCACTTGTCTCGTCCTGCTGCCAGGTGCTTACTGCCATAAAACTCATATAGCTTGTTCCCTCACATCACTCAGATTTCTGTTTAAATATCACCTCCAGAGAGAAAACTTCCTTAACAACCCTTTCCAAAGTAGCACAGTCCATTATTCTCTATCCCCTTAACTTGCTTTTTTTTCTCCCCACAGAAAATCAAATATATACTTCTCTATTTTAGCGTAAGCCTGGAAAGAACTGAGACTTCATCTCATTAACTGTTACACATCCAGAGCCTAGAACATGCCTGGCATAAAGTGACACTGAATTATCATGGACAGTGAATCTGTTTCGTTAACTAAGTGGGGAATATTTGAATATTCAAGAAAGGTTTCAAATAAATGACAATGGAATGAGGAATACAAAGACCAGTAATAGTTATGATGGCCATGTGAACCTAAAATACCTGTGGATAGAAAAGGCAAAAGTCTGGAGGAACTAGACTAGCACCAGAATCAGAGAGCTTTTTAGTAGCTTGAGATGATCAGCAGGATGGATGCAAAAGGAAGCCAGGCTGCAGCTAGTTAAAAAGGAGAAAAATCTTTTTTTTAATCCCATATATTCTCCCTCATCTTCCTTCCTCTAATGTTTACTCTCAGTGTCACCCCACTTTTGCCATCTCTTTACCTCCTCCCCTTTTGCTTCCTCTGTCATAAACTGTTTTTCACTTGTAGATTACACTCAAAGAGCTTTTTTTCCCTGTGAGTCAGTAGCTTCAGCAGAAGAAAAGCTGTCTAATGAGAAACTATTAAGAATATATTTGATATTCCTTTAAATGCCAAGGAGAACACCAACATCATTATCAGCAGTATCACACTCATCATGAAGGCAACAGACTGAAACCGAGAATCATAAAGCCATTCCCTTTCATAAACTCTTACATCAAGAATTGAATGCTTTGTCTTCATCTGTTTAATTCTCTTCCTTCTCCAGAATATATCTTTAAAATACAACCAACATGCATTGCTTACCTTTATTGAGGTATAATTGATATACTTAAAAATTGCACACACATATTTAATGTATGCATTGTGGTGGGTTTGGACATATGCATGCACCCCTAATACCATCACCACTATCAAGGTACTATAATCATATCTATTATCTCCAAAACTTTCCTAGTATTTCTCTTGTGTCTTTGTTTTTGTTCTGTCCTAAAAACACTTAACAAGAGATCTATCCTCTTAACATATTTTAAAGTTCAACTATCATATTGTTAACTATAGGCACCCTGTTTTACAAAAAACAATCAACATCTTTGACTTTTATCCTCACACTCCATTCAAAAACTCATGACATATCCATTAAAGTATATTTGCTAAAATCCTAAGCCTGACATTACCTTTTTTTAAGTTGATCCTGGTGCCTATCAAGGTTAAAAAAAAAAGAAGAAAAGAAAAGAAAAAGGAAAGGAAAGGAAAGGAAAGGAAACTGACAAAACAGTACCATCAGCCTTATAAATGATTGTCTATCCCCAACACTCATCAAATGACACTTGCATTCAACTGGGCTTTTTGAAGAATAAATTGTAACATATTAGCAGCAGCCAACATAATAGCATCTATTAATTTCGAATACCTCCCAAAATTTCTTATCCCAGAAGGTCAACTTACTCATTTGGAAACCTCCC
The DNA here is from genome assembly GCF_023065955.2 of Ursus arctos. NCBI lineage: Eukaryota > Metazoa > Chordata > Mammalia > Carnivora > Ursidae > Ursus > Ursus arctos. The sequence continues at coordinate 74,438,115 of NW_026623067.1, forward strand.
ATAAGAGGTTACAGGTAGAACATGATCTCTGTAATTCAAACTGAGTCTTGAGAAAATAAACTGTAAATCAAAATTTTAAGAGAAATTCATAATGAAGTTCATGTTTTGCCCATTTATCCTCGAGAGCAAAGAAAAATCCAAGCAAATAATATGGTTTTTTAATATCAGGCATATTCACAAATGACGAAGCATTAAGATTTATAAACTATATGATGACCTACTTACACCTAATCAGAATATTCAATAACAAACAAGATATCAAGTCATAAATGATTTATTTCATTATTTTGGCAACTATGCTTAAATTAACTTCAGTTACAAACATAAGTTCAAGACTTAAGAGAAAAAAAAAGTTGATTCTACAAATTAAAAATCAAATGCCTAGAGCATTATTCTCTTCTACATCTTTCCCTATTTCATCTTTCCAACTCCCTACACCCACACTCCCTGTCTCTGTCACTATCAAATCTGATAGAGTTTGTATAAAATATGTGTAGCTAGCGGTGTGACCTTATTACTTGTTTTGTGAGTTTCAAGACTGAAGGATGCTATTACCAATGCAAAAGTGTGATCATTTCTGTATATGTCTCTCCCCAGCCCTTACCAAAGCTGTGCCTTCACTGACACATATTCAGTAGAGAAAATGACAAGTGCAGAATATAACAACTGTTTGTATTTGCCTGTATTAATACCACAACATATTTATCAACCATGAAGAGAAAGGTCCAAATTTACTTTATTTAGCAGCCTAATCTAGCTTAAAACAAAATACATGTCCTTAAAGCATTTCTATTCCGAAATAACTCATAACTTTAAAAGGTAAGTATTACAGGACAGAAATCTAGAACAATAGTAAGAGCAGCAAAATATTCTTTTTTTCATTTTCACTAAGTTGGTGTTAATGAAATGCAACAATGCTATCGGTGTAGCACAATAAAAATGAAAAGGTGCCCAATGTACAAAGAAAACATGAAAATTCCTACTGACAACAAAAACAAAAAATTGTGTTTTCTCTTTTCCTTTCCATGCCCTTTTTGTTAGCTTGAGAGCTTATGCCATCATCTGTATACTATCATAAATGTAATATTGGTTGCAGTGTGCCTAGATAGAGGCTTAAAAAATAACTAAGTAAAATCATATTTCTCTGTGTCCCATAAAAGATCCATCATACAGGACCCAGTTCTCATTTCCCTCTGTTACAAGCTGTGGTAAATGCAGCTAAACAAGAGAAAAATACCTAAATAACTCTAGGAAGTAGCATACGCAGACTATATCTTTGTTGAAATCTCAAATCTTACATTATCTAAAGATTTAAATCACCTTTAAAACACAATTTAGTAAAATTCTAAACTCATATTATTTTTATCCTTTTTGTAAGTGGCTATATATTCCTAGTAACATGTTTGTATCTGATGTTACCCATATAAATAAAAGCATGGAGTCATTTTAGGGATTAATAGAAAAACAGACATCTGCATGGAACATTTCCCTCATTAGATATTATCATGTTAGCATATTTTTCCTATTTCTGATTTTACTACAAAATAAAATGAGCTGACTTTTACCCTTAAGTTTCTCTCAATATATTACCAATAATGCAAATACGTTAATTGCACATTAGAAGAATCTCATTTTCCTCTAAAAATTGCTATAGAAATTAGCCCCAAAGAGACCTCATAACATATAAAAATCAAAATATGACTAAGTCAAATTGGCATACCAGCTACCACTTGCACCAAATGTTACTTTAAACATCACTTTTAAATTAAAAGCTATCTTCAGTAAATCCCCAGCGAGATCACATGGGTCATTAAAATGATATCTGGCCTCTTCCTAAATTAGTGCCAAACTGAATCAATTAGGCAAAAATCAATTAGCCAAAAACTATACATTAATCAACTGACTTAACAACTAGCCAAACTGTATATTCAAAAATCAATTCACTCTTTTGTCAGAAGGTCGTATTTGGGGATAGTGGGAGTATAAATTGACACTTTCCTAGAAAGCAACTTGGGTTAATATATATCAAATGTTAATGTTAATTTTCTTTGACCAATAATTCTACTCCTCAGAATTATCTTAAAGAAATAATAAGAAATGCATATAAAATTTATATATATAAAAATATACATTCTAAATTTACTTATTGGAGCAGGAAAAAATGCAAACTTCAAAAAGAACTTAGTTTAAAAAATGAATACTGTGCAGCCATTTAAATCACAATTATGAATAAAATGTAATGACCTAATAAAATTCTCAGCACATACATAGAAAGTGCACCGAAATATTTACAGTGATTTCCTCTAGCTGGTAGAATTATAGGCTATTTTTATATATCTTTTTTACATTTTTAGAAGCTAATATTGCTGTTCAGTAATATTTGGGAGTGCCTAGCTGGCTCAGTCAGTACAGCATGCAACTCTTGATCTTGGGGTCATGAGTTCAAGCCCCAGATTGGGCGTACAGCTGACTGAAGAAAAAAAAAAAAAAGAATATTTGAATATTCTACATTGAACTATTATAAACAAATGTATTTTGTTAAAAGCCATTTCACTGACTGATAGTCATAAAATATTTCACATAAATGGTGAAGAAAGGACTCCTGGTCTTAAGTAGACAATTGTCATCAGCTGGCTTCACCGGAAGCACCAAGGACAGAGATACATTTCCCCTGTTAATATCTATTAACTATCAAAATAGTAGAAAATTCATGTTAACAATTTGTATTTCCATCCAGGGGTAAATTTATTTAACAATAAATTTCTCAGTAGAGGCAATTAGTACAACAAAACTGAGAAAGGGATAGGAACCAGTATTTATTGAGTATGTAAAAGACAAGATGCTAATAAACCCTTTACATATTCCATTTAATCCATATAATATTATAAAGTAGGTATTATTATCCCCATTTTTCAGAGGAGGGAATTGAACATCAGAAGTTAGGCAATTTATCTAAGTTTACAAAGATACTAAATACTGATACTGGACTTTGAACCCATATTTTCCATATGCCAGAACCCCTAATGATATCAGTGAAAGAAATGAAATAACCTTCAACTATAAAGCACTAAAGAATTTTGAAAAAGGCAACTGCTGGTTTACTGAAAATTACTAGTTTTTAACAGATTCTACATAGTCAGGAGAAAGGCAAATAAACATTTTAACTAATGTTCAACAAGATAATGCCTAATATTAACTGTTTCTGAAAATAAGAGGTGTTTAATAAAACTTTGGGGTACTGACCCGAACTAACCTGAGAATGGCTGATAATATATATATATATGTACAATATTTCCCTGTCACTTCCCAAAAGATACATGAACACACTCTCACTAAAGATATAAAAAATTAAATTTACTAAATTATAATATAATATATAATTAATATGTTAGACAACTGTTGATCATTAGGTAGAAAAGATGTGTGTATGTCAGGGGTTGCAGGGGTGGGGATAACTACATATGTATGGAGAAAGAAATCCCACATACAGGATGGTGCATTTAGTCCCTAGTAAAATCAATACCATATTGATTTAGGATCTAGAAGTGGACGAAATAATTAAGAAAATTTCCATTTAACTCTTAAAATCCAACAATTAAAAATTTTATTCTGAAAGCTACTTTCCTTTACATAAAGCATTCCAGTGATTTCTATAATTTTCCTATATGGATAAAGCTATTTGAAATCATAGCTCCTAATAATTTAAATAATCTGTTAAAATGCTGCTAACCAGGTCAGAGTTAAGTAGCTATGGTTTTGATTCACAAACATATGCTCTGAATAATTTTTGCCTATTTTTATCAATATTTAAAATCTACACTATCTATACCATTAAGATCATTAAACCAAGTTAAGGCTCATGTATCCTGCAAATTTCCAAAGGTCAAAATTTTTGTTGCTGGTAAATGCTCCGAAGGTCAACTTTATATATGTTGAAATAGACAAAGCAATTTAAACTGCTACAGACAATCAAGGAGCAAAGTGGGACTAAAGCACACCAAGTATGTATACTTTATACGTATATATTCAAAAGCTCTACAGTAGACTCTTAGAGATTAAATGTGTGTGCACACACACCCCGAAAATTACCCCTCTGAAGATACAAAGGAATTAAGAGTATCTAGTGGAATAACAGATTCTGCATGTGTTGATATTTCTCAAAAGTGTGTTCAAATTTAAACCCTGGCACAGTATGGATATGTGACTCACAGATAATCAAGAAATTCATTAGCACCACACCCAAGATTATCTGTACAGTTTAGAGTTTAAATAAGACCAACTTGTAAAAATTTTACCAGTATGCCTTATGTCTTCTTCATAAATAATCATAAATTATATAATTTAAGTAAATAAACAAAAATATGGACCAAAACTGTAGTATTAATTAATATCACCTAAGATTATTAACAAAGATAGAATTATAATTAAGATGGAAATGATTAATAAAATCTGTTGAATTAAGCTTATAAAATTAGTCTCATCTACTGTTTCAATAATTATATTTTTCAGGCAATTTTTATGTAAAATTGTCAATCTTGTCACATTTAAAACTTGTATAAGATTTCTAAATATAGGTCAATTTTTAACCAGTTCAGAAAGTAAAAGAGGTTTAAAAAAAAGAAAAAAGAATCACATAGTAATTTCTGAAAATGTTTAAATAATTTGTCATGGTTACTTAGATGTCAAGGTAGCTCATCTTACTCACTGTTACATTCCCAGACCAAGAACAGTGCCTGTGACACTATAATTAGTCAATTACAACTGAGGTTTCCTCCTTTAGCAAGCTGTACCAAATCATTTTTTATTAAGATTTCCCACCCTAAACACTGAGTGCATGTATGCCCATGCCCATTTTTCTGGTAAGAGGACTAATATCTTTAATAACAGACTGAAGTGACTACATGGCACCAAAAAAAAGTTAAAAGCTACAGATTTAAACAAAATATGGAATTGCTAAATGTAAGCTGTGTCTCCCAAACACACAGTAGAGAGCTGAGGTACCTCTAAGAACAACAGTTCAGAAGAAAGAGGTCAACTCTGGAAAAAAAAGGGGTTTTTTTGGTTGCTTTTTTTTTCATCTTTTTTTTACTGCTCTTGTTGTTTTGCCTGTTAACTAAAAGTAGATTACTACAATTGCTCATTTAATTCAACTGCCACAAATGTAGTTACTGAGTTATACTACAGCACACTTTAGAAAGGAACACTATGGTCATCATTAAGTTAAATGTACCTACCAAAAATGAACAAATATGAGGTTACATACTAGATAATTCTCTTTGGAATCCAGACATTAGCTTATTATATACTCTGTTTTATTAATTCCTGTAATCCTTGCTTACTCTAATTCAGTAAAATAGTGGCTAAATCTTACCTGATAAAGTAAGCTAGATTTCACATTAATGTTCCCCTATAACCACTTAAAAATCTTTTGGGGAGTCTGGGTGGCTCAGTCGATTAAGCATCAATTCTTGGTTTCAGCTCAACTCAATCTCATGGGTCGTGAGATCAAGCCCCGTGTTGGGCTCTGAGCTCAGCAAGGAGTCAGCTTGAAGATTCTCTCCCTCTCTGTCCCTCCCCCACGCTCGTGCGTGCTCACACATGCTCTCTCTTTCTTTCTAAAATAAATAAATCATTTTTTTAAAATCTTCTAATGTTGAGTATACCTATTTTGTAGGTAAACACCATACAGCCCTGCCCCACCAAGCTCACTGTACATGCTCATCCTCATGGCAGGTGTAACTAAGATGATCCAATTCCACACTACATTAAGAAAAAGCCAAGTTTCAGATTTTACACTGCCTGATTACTAAGATCACATTAGCTCAGTACTAGTGGTTTAGTCACTGTATCAACTATTCGTATTAAATCTTTGGATGCAATGAAAGTTAACAATGCTATTTTTATGTTGTGCAAAAAAAAATCATTCAGTCTGTTTTCCCTTTTTGATTACAGTTCATTTAAGGAAAAAATGTTGCTGTATGGCTTGACAATGTTTTATGTGTCTTCGGCTGATAGAACACACAAAACGTTTGAATAGGCCCATTTATTTGAGCAGACATATTAAATAATACTTTAAATGTGAACATGCATGTCATAAATTTTGTAGTCTCTTTAAAGTAGGATAAATCTGGTATTTAAAATAGTCTTTGTTCAAAGCCATTTTTTTTCTAACAGTCATAAAGGGACTCTGATTTGTGCTGCATGAACAATGCCAGCATCATCATTTTAATGTTATCCATATGGGCTTCTAATAATAGATAAGAGTCTACATTTGTATTATATGTCTTAGAGACATTTAAAATCTAGATAAGGAAAGGCTGATTTCATTGGCCCCATAGTTAAAGGAAAGCAGACCCTAATTAAAAGAATTCTGTTCTGAATTAACTAGTTTGACATGTGCTAATTGACAGTTCCTGTGAAATGGTTCTAATTAAAGTCAATATGTCTTTTTCAATTAAAAGGAAATTAAGAGTATACTAATATACATTAACAACTTAATCTGCCTTCAATATCCCATACATCAGCTGCTTTTCCCCCCTAACGTTATTGAAGAACCATCTGACATGAATCATCTACTGTTTGCTTATGGTATCTCATTATTACTTCACACGAGCACAGCAGTAGTATAAGTCCCCTTGAGGAAGAGAGTAACCTGCATATGCTTTAATTTTCAGAGCTTCCAACTTTTAATTCATTAAAAATAAACCCACCTTTCTGAATTTAGAAAATGGACATTCTTATTAAGAATTTTTGCTAACTGAAAACAAAGACGAGTGTTCTCAATTAGTTGGTCTTTTTACTATAGGCTTTAGAGGTAATTGCATTCTGCTGGAAAGGAGGCTGGACTATGTTTTCATCATTTGGCTTGATTCGAAGCAAAGCATGATTTGAGCAACATACAGAAAACATCCTTCAAATTTGTTCTGTTTCCCAAGTGAAATTTTGGGGAAACCTCAGGTGGGAATACTTTGCATTGTATATACAATAGGAAAATAGAAAGCAAGACTGTTTAAATGCCAGCACTAACAGAAGGCCCATCATATTCACTGAAAATATAACATTAGCAAAGCTGTTTATAGCAACATAATTAAATATTCAAATATGCATTACAAAGCTACGGTGTTAACAATTTTAATGCTAGCAAAAGTAATATTCAAGCACCAATACTAATGTACACAGCATTAAAATCACATGGAAAACTATGGAAAAGATTAAAACTATTTTGGTTTGTAGATGATTATACAAATAATTAAAATGATTATAATTAAAAATGTTTTAAAGAAGTTTTAATACTATTAAGATAATATATGCAGTCCTTTCATATGATACAGCTGATATTCTGATGGGAGTTCCATCACAACCCGCTTTCTACAGTTTAAAATTCAACCATAAAATGTGGCTACTTAGAGAAATAGGAAATTATTTTAATTTCACTAACATTAATGTATGCATGTTTATTACACGGCAAAAAAAAAAGTAAACAAGTCATTTTCACGTTTCCACTTTTATTCACTTATGTTTTAAAAACATTAGATATGCTATCACTTCTAGCATTCTGAGTTTGTGTGGGAGTGATGGAGAGATAGTCAGCCAGCCAGTCAATGCAAGATCTCCCCTTGAAAGCATTTTTCCCAAACGTACTCTATTATACTTTTCCAAGTAGTTGCCAAAAACTTTAATGGGGACTCTAAAATCAGGTGAAGTCTAGTAAATTTCCAGAATGAATAAATGCATACTAACCCACGTTCAAAAAAACACCTCCATATGATTATAAATATATTCAGACTCAATAGTCAAAATGCAGTGGTCTTTATCACCATTTGGAGCCCCTAGTTTGATTTTCAATCTCAGGATCTTGCTCCTCGAGCTGGCATTGACAAAATGCTGCAGTAACAGCATGTACTCAGTTTTCTGAAATGGGAGGGAAGCCAATGAAGCAACTCTTCTGCCCAATTAAAGAGCATTGTCTATAGCAGTCCTACACAACATAAGGCCTGCAGACTGCACACAGCCATGAAGCAATTGTTCATGACCCATCTACAGATTTGAGAAGTGGATCAAGTTGAAAGAAGACAATATGGTACCCATGTCAGGAACAAGACATACAATTGTTCCACAGATTCTACCTCTTAGTTTACATGTTATAATACCCTGTATCTAAACTCATGATAAAAATCAATGAGATTGGTCAACCCTAACAAAAAGGCATTCACTGTACCCATGCTAGACTAGTATAAAAACTTCCTAATGGGCAGAAACTATATAGAACTAAAACTAGGAAAAACCTATAGCATTCATCTGACAGCTTATCTTCTTTGAGAAGTCAATAAATATTTATTGATGATCCTCATGGTTTATACTTTCTATAAGAAATTCTTTTTATCTCTTTCTCTTGCTCTTGTCATTTACTTACCAATGGGTGACCATGAAACTTATTGCCGAACTGGAACACTTTTAAAAATTAACACAGCAGGGAGTGGTGTCATGGATGATGACAGAGTAGGAAGCTCTAGAATCATCCCTCCACCAAACCAATTATCAAGCTGGTAAAAACAAAAACAAAAACAAAACAAATACCTGTTAGAAACAACTATTTCAGAACTCTGGAGTCTAGCTGAACACTTGTAGCATCCAGGGGAGTACCTGATGAAGAAAGAGACTAAGTTTTAGTGAATTTCAGCATTATACATAGCAGCTAAAATCCGCAAGCCCTGCCAAAAGTAACCATTGGGAAAACAGCCTAAATTCCTGATGCAGCTTTCTGGCACCAGGGCAGACACTAAAGACCTTCTCCTCTAAAAACTAAAGTTTACTGTGTTTTGATCTACACGGCAGTTCACTGTATGACCAACACAGAGGCCTGGCCATTGGCTCAACCCATCAGGTTGCTCTGCTTGCATCACTGAAGGAAGTCACAGAGACATACTACCCCTTTAAAATTTTTTCCCCTCATTGGATCCAGGTTTTTAAGGAAATCTCTGTCAGGTCACTGGCTGACCATAGAGGTAACAGAATACATACTTCAGTGACCACACATGACAAGAAATACAGTCTACAAAAAAAAAAAACGATGTGGAAAAGTCATTAAACCAATGAATGACTGCAGCCTTCATCAAGTAACAGTAGCAATCCTTGGTGTAGAGGGAAGAATTTGATATTTAGAATTACATTACAATATAGATATCAATAAGAAAATGAGAAAGCACACAAATGGAAAAATACTACTGACTCATAGGAAAAAAAGAAGTTGACAGAAACTATCCTAAAAAAGCCCAGAGACTGAACTTAGTAGGCAAAGACTTTAGTTTACTACCTTAAATATGCTCAGTGAGCTGAAGAAAGCCATGGACAAAGAACCAAAGTAAATTAGGAAAAGTATGTATGAACAAATAAGGAATATCAACAAAGAGAAATCATTAAAAAGATCAAAGTAGAAAATTATGGAGCTAAAAAGTACAAAAAACAAAAATTTCATGAGAGGCATTCAACAGCAAATATAAGCAAGGAAAAGAAAGAATCATCACATCTGAAAGCAGAGCAATTATAATTGCCCAGTCTGGGGAGAAAAATAAAATCGAAGCAAAATGAACAGGGCCTAAGAGACGTCTGGGACACCATCAACATATCAATATATACATTATGGGAGTCCCAGGAGAAGAGAAAGAAAAGGAAGCAGAAAAAAAAAATTCTGAAGAAATATTGTCCAAAAGCTTCCCAAATTTGATGAAAGATAGAAATATACACATCCAATAATCTCAACAAACTCTAAGGAGGACAAACAAAGAAATCCACACCACATTATTACCAAATTGTGGAAGGACAAAAAATCTTGAAAGCAACAAGAGAAAAGCAATTCATCAAACACAAGATATCCTCAAGAAAGATTAATGGCCTATTTCTTATCAGAAACGATGAAGGTCAAATGACAGGAGGACCATATATTTAAAGAATTGAAAGGAAAAAAATGTCAACCAGGAATTCGGTATTCAGCAAAACAATGCTTCAAAAATGAAAAAGAAACTACAACATTCCCAGATAAACAAAAGCTAAAAGGAATTCACTACTAGTAAGTAATGCTAATGGAAGTACTTAAGGCTGAAATGAAAGGATACCAGACAGTAACTCAAAGCCATACAAAGACATAAAGATCACTGATAAAGTGATTATTTAGTATTATTTATAAATATAAAACCTAGTATTTGGTATATAACTCTTTTTATTTCCTATATCATTTAAAAGACACGCACAAAATAATAATTATAAATCTATGTTAATGGCCACACAATGCATAAAGACACAATTTGAAAAGAGAGGATAAAGCTAGAAAGGAATAGAGTTAATGCATGCAATTGAGACTAAGCTGGTATCAATTCAAACAAAATTTTTATAAATTTAGGATGTTAACTGTAATCCCCATAGTAGCCACTAAGAAAATAACTAAAAATATACATTAAAAGAAATGAATACATCTGAAGGCCAATGCAACAATGTGTCAACTCTACCCAATTAAAAAAAAAAATTTAATGAAGAGGGAATCAAAATGGTATACTAGAAAAAAATCAAACACAAAAGAAGGCAGCACTTGAGGAAGTGAGAAACAAAAAAAAAGACATGACACATAGAAAATGAATAGCACAATGGCAGAAATAAGTCCTTTATAACCAATAATCACTATAAAAGTAAATGGGTTAAACTCATCAATTAAAAGACAGCTATTCAGCCTTATCAACAATAGCCAAACTATGTAAAGAGCCCAAATGTCCATCAACTGATGGATGGATAAAGAAGATATGGTATATATACATACTAGAATATTACTCATCCGTGAAAAAGAATGAGATCTTGCCATTCACAACAACATGGATAGAACTACAGTATGTTATGGTAAGTGAAATAAGTCAGTCAGAGAAAGACAAATACCATATGATTTCACTCATATGTGGAATTTAAGAAACAGAACAGATGAACATATGGGGGGGCGGAGAGAAGGAGACAAACCATAAGAGACTCTTAAAGATAGAAAATAAACAGGGGTGATGGAGGGAGGTGGAGGGGGATGGGCTAGATGGGTGATGGGTATTAAGGAGGGCACCTGATATGATGAGCACTGGGTCTTGTATATAAGTAATAAATAACTGAATTCCACTCCTGAAACTAATACTGCACTGTATGTTAACTAACTAGAATTTAAATAAAAATTTGAAAAAATAAAATAAGTCAACTATTGATAGGATGAATTTAAAAAAAAATATGACACAATCATAAACTGCATATAAGAGACTCATTTTACACCCAAAGACACAAGTTGAAACTGAAAGGAAAGAAAAAGGTATTACACGCAAATAGTAACAAAAAGGGAGCCCAGTTCACAATATTAATATGAGACAAATGGATTCTACATCAAAAACTGTTGCAAGAGACAAAGAAAGACATTTTATGGTGATAAAGGATCAACTCATCACAAAGATATGACAATTATAAACATCTATGGCGAGGACGTGGAGAAAAAGAAACCCTCATGCACTGTTCATGGGAATGCAAACTGGTGCAGCAACTATGGAAAACAGTATGGAGGTTCCTCAACAAATTAAAAATGAAATTACCATATAATCCAGTAATTTCACTACTTGGTATTTACCCAAAGAATACAAAAACACTAGTTCAAAAAGATATATGCACCCCTATGTTTACTGTAGTATTGTTAACAATAGCCAAGATATGGTAACAACCCAAGTATCCAGAAATAAGTGAATGGATAAAGAAGATGTGGTGTATATATACAATGGAATGTTATTCAGCCATGAAAAAGAATGAGATCTTGCCATTTGCAACAACATGGATGGATCTAGGGTGTACAATGCTAAGTGAAATAAGTCAGTCAGACAAAGACAAATACCATATGACTTTACTCATATGGGGAATTTAAATAACAAAACAAAAAAGAGCACAAAATGGTGGTTGCCAGGGGGAAGGTGGATGAGGGGATTGGTGAAAGGGATAAAGGGTATTAAGAGTACATTTATCATGATGAACACTGAATAATGTATAGAATTGTTGAATCATTATACTGTATACCTGAAACTAATATAATACTATGTTATACTTTAATAAAAAAATAATTTTTTAAAAAAATTATAAACATATATACATCAATCAACAAAGTCTCAAAATATATGAGGCAAACACAGTGACAGAATTGAAGGGAGAAAGACAGTATATAGTAATATTTGGAAACTTCAACAGCCTGCTTCAATAATGGATAGAACACTTAGACAGAAAATCAGTAAGGAGAGGACCTGAATAATAATATAAACCCAACTAGACCTTACAGACATGTACAAAACACTCTATCCAACAATGGCAGAATATCTATTCTTCTCAACTGCACTGGAATATCCTCTAGAATAAACCATATGTTAGGCCATAAAGCAATTTCCAAATTTAAAAAAATATCAAAACCATTCAAAGTATCTTCTCTGACCACAATGGAATGAAGCCAGAAATCAATACCAGAAGGAAAAATGGAAAACTCAAACACCTGGAAATTAAGCAACATACTCTTAAGCAACCAGTAGATCAAATAAGGAATCACTAGGAGACACAAAAAATACTTTGAGATAAATGAAAATAAAAACACAACATACCAAGACGTATAGGGGGCAGTAAAAAAAAGTGTTCTGTGGGAAATGTATGGCTGTAAATACCTCCATTTTAAAAAGATCTCATGTCAACAACCCAACTTCACACCTTAAGGAACTAGAAAAAGAACAACAAACAAAACCCAAAGCTGAGAGGAGGTAAGAAATAATAAAGATTATAGCCAAGAGAAAGAAGAGAGAGAAAAGAGAATCAATAAAACCAAAGGTCAGTTTTTGAAAAAAAAAAAAAATCACAAAAATGAGAAATCTTTAGCTAGACTAAGAAAGAAAAAAGAAAAAATGCAAATAACTGAAATAAGAGATGAGAGCAGGGACACATATTTACTTTTTCAATACTGTTTTGGCTACTGGAAGTCTCTTGCAGTTTCATATACATTTGAGGAACTGTAGTTTAATTTTACAAAAATTAAAAGGACTATAAGAAAATACTACAAACAATTTTATACCAACAAATTAGACAATCTAGATGAAATGGATGAATTCCTTGGAAAACATAAATTACCAAGACTAACTCAAGAAGTAAAAAATCTTAACATTCCAGTAACAAGAGATTGAATCAGTTAATAAAAACAGCCTAACAAATGAGAAATCAGGACCATATGGCTTCAGAAGTGAATTCTATCAATCCCTAAAAGAAGAATTGACAACATTGCTTCTTAAACTCTTCCAAAAAAACACAGAGGAAGCTCTTTCTAACACTTTTCATAAGGTCTGCATTAAACTGACACCAAAGCCAGACACAGACACCATAAGAAAACTATAGACCAATATCTCTTATGACTATATACAAAATTCCTCAACAAAATAGTAGCAAACAAGCTCTGAGAGCACATTCTAAAATTATACACCACTGGAGCACCTGGGTGGCTCAGTCAGTTAAGCATCCAGCTCTTGATCTCAGCTCAGGTCTTGATCTCAGGGTCATGGGTTCAAGCCCCATGTTGGGCTCCATGCTGGGCATGGAGCTTACTTAACACAAAAAACAACAACAACAACAAAAATTATACACCATCACCAAGCAGGATATAAATTGGGAATGCAATGGCAGTTCAACATATGAAAATCAATGTAATGCATACCACACTAACAGAATTTAAAAAAAACAACAACAACACATGATCATCTCAATACATGCCCAAAAAAGCATCTGACAAAATTCTAAACCCTCTCATGATAAAAATGCCCAAAAACTAGGATAAAAGGGAACTTCCTTAACACAGTAAGGGGAATTTATGAAAAACCCGTAGTTAATATCATACTTACTAGTGAAAGAATGAAAGCTTTCCCCCTAAGATCAAGAACAGGACAAAAATGCATGACCACTGCTATTCAACGCTGTACTGGACATTCTAGCCAGAGCAATTAGTCAAGAAAAAGAAAGAAGATGCATCCAAATTGATAAAGCTTTTTAGAAGTAGAAAGAAGTACAACTATTTCTACTTGCAAATGGCATGATTCTACATATACAAAATCCCACAGACTCTACACACACACATACACACACACAAAAAACTACTAGAGCTAATAATGAATTCAGTGAAGTTACAGGGTACAAGATCAACACAATTAGTTGTGCTTCTACATGGCAGCAATGAACAATCTGGAAATTAAGAAAATAATTTTGGGGCGCCTGGGTGGCTCAGTCGTTAAGCGTCTGCCTTCAGCTCAGGGCGTGATCCCGCTGTTCTGGGATCAAGCCCCATATCAGGCTTCTCTGCTAGGAGCCTGCTTCTTCCTCTCCCACTCCCCCTGCTTGTGTTCCCTCTCTCACTGGCTGTCTCTCTCTGTCAAAATAAATAAATAAATAAATAAATTTAAAAATCTAAAAATAATAATAATAATTTCATTTACAATAGCATTTAAAAGAATAAAATACTGGGGAATAAATTTAACCAAGAAAGTGAAATACTTATACATTGGAAACTATAAAGCATTGCTGAAAGAAATTTAAAAAGCTCTAAAAAAAATGGAAATACATCCTATGTTCATGAACTGGAAGACTGAATATGATTAAGATAACAATACTCCAAAAAGAGAACTAAATTCCTCAAATTTACGTGGGACTACAAGAGACTCTGAGTAATCAAAACAATATTCAAAAAGTAAAATGCAAAGAGGGAATGAAGCATGAGAGACTACGGACTATGAGAAACAAACTGAGGGCCTCAGAGGGGAGGGGGGTGGGGGAATGGGATAGGCTGGTGATGGGTAGTAAGGAGGGCATGTATTACATGGTGCAGTGGGTGTTATACGCAACTAATGAATCATCGAACTTTACATCGGAAACCAGGGATGTACTGTATGGTGACTAACATAATATAATAAAAAAACATTAAAAAAAAAAAAAAAGTAAAATGCAGCTGCAAAACTCGCATTTCCCAATTTCAAAATGTACCACAAAGCTACCCTAACCAAAAGAGTGTGGTATTGACCTAAGGACAGAAATAGAGACCAAAAGAATAGAACTGAAAGTCTAGAAATAAACTCAATCACCCATAACCAATTGATTTTTGACAAGACCATTCAACAGGGAAAGAACAGTTTCCAACAAATGGTGCAGGGATAAATGGATAACCACATACAAATAATGAAGTTGGGCCCATACCTCACTTCCTATACAAAAATTAACTCAAATAAATGGCCTAAATATAAGAGCTAAAACTATAAAATTACCAGTAGAAAAAAAACAGAGGTAATCTTCATAACCTCAGATTTGGCAATAGACTCATAGATTTGACACCAAAAGCAGGAGCAGTAAAAGTGAAAGGCAAATTGGACTTCATAAAAATTATAATCTTTTTTGTTCCCTAAAGAACATTATCAAGAATGCCAAGGAACAACCTAAAGAATGGAGAAAAATTCTGCAAATCATATACCTGATAAAGGATTAATAATGAGAATATATAAAGAGCCTTTATAATTCAACACATAGTCAAACAAACCCAAATAAAAAGTGGGCAAGGGACCTGCATAGTTTCTCCAAAGAAGATATAAGAACAGCCAATAAGCACATGAAAAGATTTTCAGTATTTAGTCATTGAAGAAATACATGATGAAAAAACACTTCATATCCACTTAAGATAGATTTAATCAAAGAATAAATTAATAAAAATAATAAGTGTTGGCAAGGATGCAGAGAAATAGGACCCCTTGTACATTACTGGTAGGAATGCAAAATGGTTCAACTGCTATGGAAAACAATTTGGCTATTCCTCAAAAAATTAAACACAGAATAGCCATATGATTTAGAAATTCTGCTCCTAAGTATATACCTAAAAGAAATGAAAACATATGTCCACACAGAAACTTGTACATGAATGTTTATAGTGGCATTATTCGCAACGGCCAAAGGATAAAAATAGCCCACATGCCAATCAGTGGATAAATGGATAAACAAATTGGGGTATGTATATATTGTGTGTATGTATATTCAGCCATAAAAAGGAACAAAGAACTGACACATTCTACAACTTGGATGAACCTCAAAAACATTACACTAAGTGAAAAAAAGCAGACACAAAAGGTCACATATTGTATGGTCTACTTAAATAACTGCTTATAAGTTTCGGTGTGGTTTTCTTTGATCCTTTCAAACACCACGCATTTTTCAAGTAGTGATACTGTATTTACATGGATTTAATCTACAGTCTCCACAGGGTTTCATATAGGAGGCTCTTCTCAGCACTTTAGTCTCTTCTATTTTAATCTCTTCTCTAATGCTTCATTTTTGTCTTTTCTCATAAAAAAAAAAAGTACAATTATACATCCAAACCTAGCATTAAACTACAATTATTTTAAAGTGAGAAAATAAAGACAAGTGCATAAGGAAAATGCAAACAGGGTGAGGACCTCTCCAAAATTCTAAGATGTGATCCTTAAAAGTACACAGTTTCTGTAAGGAAATGTAAATGTTTACAGACTTCACCAAGAGACAGGAGAACTTAGGCTTGGTCAAGACCACATAGGATAAGAGACATTAAGAATCCTAATACCTTTTCATTCTATTTGGGGAAAAAAAATGTATTCCCAAAGTTTTTAATCCTTAATATGTAAATATTTGTATCACATAAAATTTTGTAATAGGTATAATTGTACATACAAATGTGGCTACTACTGGACATCTAATTTTTAAGAGAAAATAGATTTATTTCAAAATGCTACTTGCTCAACTAGTTATGAATTACTTTGGAAATGCTCTCCTCAAACAAATTTTCTGAATTTTAACTTTAAAACCAAGTAAAGAATTACAACAAGATATCACCTCACACCTGTCAGAATGGCTGAAATCGGGGCACCTGGGTGGTGCAGTCGTTAAGCGTCTGCCTTCGGCTCAGGGCGTGATCCTGGCATTATGGGATCGAGCCCCACATTAGGCTCCTCCGGTGTGAGCCTGCTTCTTCCTCTCCCACTCCCCCTGCTTGTGTTCCATCTCTCACTGGCTGTCTCTATCTCTGTCAAATAAATAAATAAAATCTTTAAAAAAAAAAAAAAAGAATGGCTGAAATCAACAATGCAAGAAACAACAGGTGTTGGCGAGGATGTGGAGAAAGGGGAACCCTCTTGCACTGTTGGTAGGAATGCGAACTAGTGTAGCCACTCTGGAAAACACTATGGAGGTTCCTCAAAAAGTTAAAAACAGAACTACCCTATGATCCAGCAAAGGGATACATACACCCTGACGTTTATAGTAGCATTATCTACAATAGCCAAATTATGGAAACAGCCCAAGTGTCCATCAATTGATGAATGGATAAAGAAGATATGGTGTGTACATACATACACACACATACACATACATACACACACACACAGGAATATTACTTAGCCATAATAAAGAATGAAATCTTGCCATTTGCAATGACATGGATGGACCTAGAGAGTATTATGGTAAGTGAAATAAGTCAGTTAGAGAAAGACAAATACCATATGATTTCACTCATGTGTGGAACTTAAGAAACAAAACAAACAAGCAAAAGGGGAAAAAGAGAGAGAGAGAAAGACAAACCAAGAAACAGACTTTTAACCTTTTAACTGTAGGGAACTGATGGTTACCAAAAAGGAGGTGGGTGGGGGAATGGGTTAAATTGGTGATGGGGATTAAGGAGTGCATTTGTGATGAGCACCAGGTGATATATAGAATATTGAAACACTATATCGTACACCTGAAACTATACAGTACACTGTATGCTAACTGAAATGTAAATAAAAACATAAAAAAAAAACAAGTAAAGAATATTTTGGGGCACTATAAACAAAAACAGCATACATTTCTCAAAATTGTTATAGAAGATAAATGGTATTATTGCTAACATGACTATGATCTGAACATAAAGAAATTCAATATCTTCATGCTGAAAAAAATGAATTATTTCTCCAAGACGAAGTATCTCTTCGCTAAATATCATTATTAGGTATCCTGAAAGTTAATAAAATCAAAGTGAAACACACAAAAAGAAACTTTGAATTCCTTTATTCATTTATAGACAGTAATATGAAATAAACACAAAACCTAAACACAAAACCCACATTTCATTTTGTGTTTATGTAAATAATTAGAGAGTTCTGTTTATGTCTTGCTTTGATCAAGCCGGCTTGTCTGTGAAAAAAAGAAATTGCTGTTGTCAATGCTAGCTAAGCCCATTCTATAAATTCTAGAGTCCAGGAAAATATATTTTTGCAAGAAGTCTATTCAATCAGAAATCAGAATTGGGAACGTGGAATGTCTTGGCCCTTACAGGAAAAAGCCCCATTTTTGTCAAAACTGTTGTTATTCAAGCACTTCTTTCTTCTCTACTATGTCTCCCTACCTTGACTATATAGAAATAGTAAGGCATCCTCTTAATATATGCATTATGTTTAAAACATAAACATGTTGGGACACCTGGGTGGCTCAGTGGGTTAAGCATCTGCCTTCAGCTCAGGTCATGATCCCAGAGTCCTGAGATCGAGCCCCGCATCAGGCTCTCTGCTCAGTGGGGAGTATCCTTCTCCCTCTGCCCCTCCCCCTCCCCCTAAATAAAATCTTTTAAAAAATAATAAAAGATAAACATGCTTGCTACATTCATTTGTTCATGAGTTGAAAACAGAAATATAAGGTTTTTTTATTTTTTAAAGATTGTATTTATATATTTGAGAGAGAGAGAGAGAGCAGGCATAAGCAGGGGGAGTGGCAGAGGGAGAGGGAGACGCCGTCTCTGCACTGAGCAGGGAGCCCAGTGCAGGGCTTGATACCAGTACCTCAGGATCATGACCTGAGCTGAAGGACCATACTTAACCCACTGAGCCACCCAGGCGCCCCTATAAGGTTTTTTAATATCCTTCTGGCTTTGCCATATAAAATAATTGCTCCAGTCACTCTTAATTTATATACCATGACTTTTGTGATACTTTTCTTTTTGTATTAAGTGAGTATTCATCTTAGGTATCTCAAAGGACAACAACTTTTCTCCTGATTCTGATCCCTTTATAAGGATTCAAGATTCCTAGATGCATGATAAAAAGAAGTAACTTCCTTGCCAGAAAAAGAAGGATGTGCAATATGCATGTACATAGGTCACTTTCTAAGTGTTTGCTTTAGTTAGCTTCCTCTTTGCTGTGAATACACAGAGCTTCATTAAATGGTGCCAATTTTCAGTAAGGCAGCTTACATACAGAAAAAAATTACATGAGAAGAAACCCAATGATTCTGAAATATTCCATCCAAATTAGTGTACTTCTAAAATGTAGCCCCTTCCTAAATTTTTGTAATACATTCAATAGAGTACTTTTTTTAAAGATAAAATTCTTCCACATGCCTCAGTGATTCATAGCAGTCATTACCACAGACTGTGATAGATACCAAGTAACCCAAAACCCAGTTTCCTGGGTTGAGTTTCTATTAATGCAATGTAGGACATGTATGAAAAATGCTGAAGCAGGAAACAACATGGAGAGCAATGGAGATATTATGCTATCAGTTTAGGTTGCTTGTGTGAAACCTTCCCATTCTCATCACCAGAGCTATAATTAAAACCCGGGCTACCTTAAACCAAATATAAGGTTGTGTCTTCTTCACAGAGCTGTCGATCTTTCAACTAGCTGGTTTACAGGTTCTGAGAAAAGACATGCTCCTGTTTTAAACATGTGAATGAAAGATACTGCTTTGGCAAATTTAATTAGATGGAAAATGGATTTTTTCCTTCATTCCACATCACTGTGGAACAGTGACAACTACAGGACCTTGGACTGTTATCTTGCTGAATTGTTTTTACTTATTAATTGATGTGTGTTTTATTGTCCCCACATACAAAATCATATCCAAATGTATATACTATACTCAAGTACATTTAATGTAATACATATTTATAAATCTAAGTTGATAAAATTTTGACACAGATGACATCATGAATGTGTAAAGAAAAGGAAAGCAAATGCCACAGCCTGAAATTAAAAAAAAAAAGATAAAATTCTTATTAGCTCTCTCGCATTCCTCATGTTTTCATTAAACATGTCAATAATGTATACACTGCATGATTTCATATAATTTGAATCAAGGGTCAGTTAGAAAACATTGCACTTTTAAATTTGCTAATCAATGCACAGGTTTAAACACCGTGTGCCATTTTTCCACTAGATTTTCTAAGTGCTCTTTTCAAAAAGAACTGAAGAAGTATTATACTTCAGTTTTTTTTTTTTTTAAGATTTTATTTATTTATTTGACAGAGACAGAGACAGCCAGCAAGAGAGGGAACACAAGCAGGAGGAGTGGGAGAGGAAGAAGCAGGCTCATAGCGGAAGAGCCTGATGTGGGGCTCGATTCCATAACGCCGGGATCACGCCCTGAGCCGAAGGCAGACGTTTAACCGCTGTGCCACCCAGGCGCCCCTATGCTTCAGTTTCTTTACAAGTAAGTCTTATAACAAAAAAAAAAGAAAACCGTAATGATAATATCCTTTAGGATACACTGAAAGTTAACTTTCCTTGAAGCCACCTAAAGTAGTCTAAAGAAAGATTTAATAGTCTTCCTTGCATTATTTTTCACTCTGGTTAAAACATTATATGTAATATGAGTTAAAAGCTAACAAAAACAAGGAGGAATGAAATTACTATTACTTTTTATCCCTTAAGAAACTCAAAAATGGTTGAACCAATTTTTTCAATACTTTTGCAAAATTCTTACCTCTAGTCAAAGTTCTAAGTAAATATGTCATCCCCAAAGGAGAATTTGTCTGAAAGCTACAAACCTTTTTAAGCGATCTGGTGAAGATTTAACTATGACTTATACATTTCTAAGCTGTTTACTGCATATTAATATTGCCTCTATATTTTAATTTGCAAAAATGCACAGCAAAAGATCTAGGTGAAATGTATGAAATAGAAAAGTTTCTCCATGGCATGTCAATATCTGATATAGTTTTAATGAAACAACTGCACTGCAAATAAAGGAATATAAAAGAAAGCACCAGGGAAGACACAAGTTAGAGGGCAGCACAAGTGAAACAAAAACATAAAATCAAACAGGAATGAATGTCATTGGATAAAGGCTCCTCAACAACTTAAAAAATACCCTGAGCCAAGAATCTGCAATTGAGCACAAATTATACTTAGGTAATTTTTCCTATTTTACTAAAAAGAATTTATATTCACCATAATGTTATGTAAAAGCCTCATGACTTTATTTATTGCCCTTTTGAAAAAAGCACTAAGATTAGTTGACCTGGATTCTCAACACAGATTTTTCTTTGATTCAGAGGGAGATGAAAAAAGAGGAAAACAAGTAAGAGAGAGAAAAAGGAAGAGAATGTACTAAAAAACACCTATAATAACTATTACAGAAGATTAATAATCTTTTCAAGTGAGAGAAAGGGGGGAAAGTTTTGGTAGGAAATGCCATAATTTTAGTCATATGTCTTAAAAACTTGTTTCATATTTGTGAATGTGTGTGTGTATTCCTTCAGCCAGTTAGTTACAAAAAAGGGATGATAAGGGGCGCCTGAGTGGCACAGCGGTTAAGCGTCTGCCTTCGGCTCAGGGCGTGATCCTGGCGTTATGGGATCGAGCCCCACATCAGGCTCTTCCGCTATGAGCCTGCTTCTTCCTCTCCCACTCCCCCTGCCTGTTTTCCATCTCTCGCTGGCTGTCTCTATCTCTGTCGAATAAATAAATAAAATCTTTAAAAAAAAAAAAAGGGATGATAGACATGAGTGATAGAAAATAAATGCTGTCGATCTACTTCTGGGAACATAACAAAGTGAATTTCTCCTGCTCCAAACACAAAGAAAGGGTGGAAAGAATAAAACCAAAAAAATTAACACAAAGCTTAGAAATATCCAGGCTCCAAAAACAGAGAGAACTCAAAGCCAGAGTTACAAGAGTCAAAGCTGAGAACATGACAACTTAGAGAAGCACAGAGTTGAAACGGTGTAAGAGCCAGTAGCTGAGGTTTTAAGGTCTGTATGTAGGGACAGAATATGGGGCCCACACAAGTAGGGGAGTTAGAATGAAATAACTGGGATACCAGAGTAAAAAGTTCAGATAATCAAGACTGCTCACTCTATAAAAAAGTGTTAAAAACAAAAACAAAATCTCTGCTCACAAGCCCAGAAGAGAAGGAAGGAAGCTGGCTCTCTGCCAAAAGCTCTGTGTAGGAAAAAAGTTTCCCATGAAACAGCAAAACCTGAAGATAGGTTTGAGGTCTGAATTTACATTACATGCATGGTATGGTAATCCCATGCCAGATAAAAAACAGAACCGAATAAGGAATTTTTACATACTATTATGCTATGATCTCCAGGAAATATTAAATGAAAAAAGCTAGTGCTGAACAGTGTGAATAATACACATGTCTTTATCTAAGAAAGGAAATAGAAATACATAGACATACACATTTGGTTCCATTTTTTAAAAAAGATAGATATCAGTCAAAAGCTAACTAAATTACTCATCTGTGGGAAAGAAAAAAGAGAGTAGAAGGAAGTATAAAAGCCAGAGTTTTCCAAATTTATCTTATTTTCTAGATTTTTAATATGAAATTATAAATATCTGATGTAATTATAAAACAAAATTGAATCAAGAATTTTAAAAGTGCTCCCCAAATTTGAAAATAAAATCAAACAAACTAATCCATGTACCAAGTCGATGGGTTTAACAAACACACAGAAAACAACTATTTCAAGTGACTTAAAAACAGAGTAATTTCTGGGAAACAAACTGAGGGCTTCAGAGGGGAGAGGAGTGGGGGATTGGGACAGGCCGGTGATAGGTATTAAGGAGGGCACATATTGTGCCCTGGTGCACTGGGTGTTATACGCAAATAATGAATCATGGAACATTGCATCAAAAACTGGGGATGTACTGTATGGTGACTAATATGACAAAATAAAAATTATTTAAAAAAAAACAGGGTAATTTGATTACAAATCATCAGTGGGATATACAACAAGGACCAAAGAACTGCAAAGAAGTTGTAAACTATTTCAGTAACCATATTACGTAATGGCATTGGTGTTGGTATACTGATATCAACATACAAAGAGCAATTAATTATATTAAGGTCACCAGGAATCAACATTTTCAGCATAAAAAAAAAAAAAACCCACACAAATACAAAACCAAGAAAAGTTAAAAACCCCTGTAATCCCAAATTTGAAATGGAAATATCAGGATATACTCATAAAGTATTTTTCTTTAAAAAAAGTTTGTATTTCCTAGCTGTTCATATTTCCACTAAAAGAACCTAGAAACAGTGACAAGTCCATACCACTGAGGACCCCATCATCTAAACTGTGGTCTCTAAATATAATTTTTGCACTAAAAGGAACTAGGGTAGAAACTGATCCCAGTTCTAGGGTAGAAAACAGACAATATGAGCCTGAAATATCTTACTGTACCAGAAAACAAGAAAGTTTCATCAACAGCTGATGGTGTTGTGTCAAAAGGGCTCAGTAGTTAACTTAAAGAGATGGCAAAAGAAGGGACAACTTTAGGAAAAAGATAATATCAGTGGGTTAAAATCTTAAATGTGTTAAAAATCCATATGTTCATAGCAATAATAAAAAAGGAACGTTCATAACTGCCTTTGCAGGATGCCAGGGAACCAACTTAGTATTCTGAAAACTAGTAAATAAAAGGAAAAAAATCATGCATATTTTCTTGTCTTTTCTTTATTAATTGTACCTCAGAAAAACTAAATAGTTGATGAGGGCAATTATATATGAAAAAGAAAGTTAGATTTTACAACTCTGAATGGCAGGATGAATCTGGGCAATGATCATCAACAGGTGCTAAAATCATTATGCAAAGAGCAGAGGGGGAACTTAACAATGTACAGATCAGGCCAACAATACCTGAAACTATTAGTCAGTCTTAACATCACACACACAAAAAGAGCAACCACATGTTATATGCCTCCTGGTGTGATACAGAAGAAAAGTATACAATACCACTTATGAAATATTCTTGCCAAAAAAAAAAAATCAAGCCTGTGTAAGTCTCTAAGATCTAAGTACTGGTTTACAGGGAACTGACACAAAGTAACACATTTAATAACACCTCAGATGCAATTAGCAAAATCCTGAAAGTAGGTGTACAAAAAGGAGTTAATATATCAAGATTGAAACTGCTATCCTTAGAAAAGTGTCTTTGCAAGACTGGCCTTTGGCTGCTGTCTGGGAATTTGTATTTCAGCAGAATTCCCACCATCTCAGAACTGATAAGACTGCTCAGTGTGCCTAACCTGTTTGTACAGTGGACAATGTGGTTTATGCTTGACATCTGCTCTCCTTCTATAGAATTTTGGTACATGCCAGGCAGATGCCTACACAACCAGCCTCCAATAAAAACCCTGAGCGCTGAATCTCTAATGAGCTTTCCTTTTAAATATTTCACATAGTTGTCACAACTCATTCCTGAGGGAATTAAGTACAACCTGTAACGGCACTAGGAAAAGACTCTTAGAGACTCATGCCTGGTTTCCTCCAGACTTTGCCCCATTCGCCTCTCCCCTTGACTGATCCTGCTCTGTATCCTTTTACTATAATAAACCACAGCCTAGAGTACAACTATATTGAATTCTATGAGTCTTCCTAGTGAATCAATGAGCTGAGCGGTGGTCTTCACAATCTCCAACACAAAGGGAAAATTTACAAATTAATAAACTGATCTGTTCCATAAGTTGCACAAGAAAAAAAAGGTGTAAAAATCTACGAAGAAATTTAGTAATAAATGTTTAATTACAGTATTTTGTTTCGGTTCCTGTGACTAAAGATGGAAAACACTAACTGAAAATTTTATGATTCGAAAACCATAAAACCTAAAAAGAAATATAAATAAACTTCCAAATAACTATACAAGTCTGTGACATTTATACCCTTTAAGTCATTCAAATTTAAAACTGCACTAAGACTTTTGGGACATTCTGTATAAATACCCAAAATCTGACTCAAGAAGAATATTGAAAACCTGGATATGTTCATAAACATCAAAAATTAAATCAGCAGCCAAGTATCTCTCCACAAGAAAGCATCAGGCCAAGTCTCTTGTAGACAAGTATTACCAAATCTTAAAAAAACAGATAACCCTTATTTTAAATAAGATATTCCAGAGAATAGAAAAAAAAGAGAAAGCTCTTCAGCCATTTTATAAAGCCAGTATGATCTTAATGCTCAAAATGACAAAAACTGTGTAAGAAAACACAATAGGACGTTCAAATTTACTAATATCAAAAAAAGAAATTATACACAAAATATTAGCAAATTTAATCAATTTAATAATGCAGTGTGTCTATATACATCATCTACATATCTATATATGTACACACACATAATACATACATGTACCTACACAAACTACATCATCATCAAGTAAGGCTTAGCCCAAGAACTCAATGATTAACATAATTTCCCACATCAACATATAAAAGAAAATCCATATGATCTTTTAAAAAGATACAGGAAAAAATTCAACATCTATTCATCACCTTTTGTAAAGAATCTTTTAGCAAGTTAAGAGTACAAGGAAATTTTCCTAACCTGATAATTAATGGGAAAATTTTAAAAGCATTTACTTTAAAGTTAGAAACAAGGTGAGAATGTTTGTCACTACATACTGCTTGTATCCAACCTTTCCTAAAGTACAGGAAATGCTAACCAACTTTAAAAGTATTAAAAGCATAAGGACGGAAAAAAAAATAGTCATTATTTTCAGATAACGCTATTACATAAAAGATCCCAGAGATTCTACAAATTGCCAAAACTAATAAGATAGTTCAACAGGGTTATTGGATACAAGATCAAAATACAAATAATTAATAGCATTCTTATGTACAAACAACAATCAAGCAGAAATGTAATAAAAGATCTCATTAGCAATAGAAACAAAATCAGAATGTACCTAAGAGTATGTCTAACAAAATCAGAGTAAGACCCCTATAAAGGAAATTATAAAACTTTATTGTCAGGCATAAATGGAAACATAAATGAATGGGAAGATATACTATGTTGGTAGACAGGAAGGCTAAGTTTCATGAAAATGTCTATTCACATTAACTCTATTAATTCCAGTAGAAATCCCATGAGGGTTGTTAACAGTACTTGACAATAGGACCCTATAATTCACATGTAAGAGAAGATACTGAAAATAGAACAATTTTCAAGAAGATGGACAAGATGGCAAGACTTACCTTAAACAGGCTTCATCATATTATAAAGCTCTTATAATTCATATGATATAGGATAAACAAAGATAAATCAACCATACAGAATAGAGAACCCAGAAACAGATGCATCTATATATGGATATTTGATGAATGAAAAAGCTGGCAATACAAATCACTGGGAAAAGGAAAAATTGTTTTAAAAAATGATCCTGAGAAAATTTTTACACATATGGGGAAAAATTAGATCACTGGCTCACAAAATCAATCCCAGGTGATTTTAAAAACCTAAATCTAGAAAGCAAAATTGTAACACTTTTAGGGAAAAAAGCAGGAAATTAGCCATATGGCATAAACTAAGGAAAAACTTGTTTAAACAAGATACAAAAAAAGTACAAGCATTAATGGGAAAGACTAAAATTTTTTACACAGTAAGTTTAAAACTTCTATATATCAAGACACCATAAACAAAGTAAAAAGATAAGATACAAAATGGGACACATTTATAATGCACACAACCAAAAATGAATTATTATAAGGAATTTCTAAATCAAAAGGAAAACAACAACAAAAAGGAAATAGACCTAGGCAATTCACAGAAAAGAAATTCCAAATGGCCAAGAAACATATGAAAGGTTGCTCATCCTCACTAAATGTTAGGTAAACGCAAATTAAAATAAAATAACATTTGTTTTAATATATAGTCTATATAGTCTGTAGTCTAAGTATCTGCACGTATGTAAAGGAAAGGAAATCTTACATACTGCTGACTGAGGCATAAATTGATGTAGCTACTTTAGGGAAAGATTTGGCCACATCGTGTAAAGTTGATAATGATTACAACCAAGAAATGCATACCCTAAAAAAACTTTCACACATAAAAAAAAGAAACATGCATAAAAGTGCTCATTGCAGCATTATTTTAACAATTAAAAACTGGAAATGGTCTAAATGTCCATAAATCCATGTGTCACTACAGACAAATCTCGAAAACATAATACTGAATGAAAAAAATAAGCTCCAGAAAATGAATAGTATATCATTTGTATGAAGTTTAAAACATTGCAAACAATGGTCTATATGAGAACTTTTCCACAATGATGATGTTCTCTACCTACACCATCCAATACAGTAGCCTACGCTACATATGGATATTAAACAGTTGTAATGTGGCTAGTGTTCCTGAGGAACTGAATGTATTTTATTTTAATTAATTTAAATTTAAAGAGTCAAATGTGGCTGGTGGCTACCATATTGACAGAGCAGGTCTATATGATTTACGTATACATACAAACATAGAAACATAAAAACTTGGAGGAAGAATACCCATCAACTTCAGGATAGTGGTTACTCCTGGAGAAGTGAGGTGGGTGGGAATGGAATGTGAAAGGATTTAACAGTCTCTGGGATCTTTCATTTCTTTAAAACAACAAAAACATATAAAGCAAATATGTCAAAATACTATTTGTTAAAATTGACTAATCTGTTTTTTCAGTATGTTTGAAGTATTTTCCAATTTACTGTTTCTAGTATTTCCTATTTCAAATGTTTCATTTTCATTTCTTTGAAGTATTATTAATTTAAATTTTTAAGTAACTTTTTGAAAGTAAACAGTGTTTAAATCTTTATCATACCTATAGATCTAAACCCAGGTGATCAACTCTAATATAGTCTCAATGAATATATATTTATATTCATTTATATATATACATATAACATGGAGAAAAGCAAACATCACAGCAAAAACTGTGACACAATATACTTGCTTAGTTTCTAGCTTGATTTTTACAAATAATTTTCAAAGGTCCAAAGTGAAATTTCAAAAATGTGTTATTTTATTTAGATTCTAAATATACCAAGTGGAAATGACTGTATGTCTTATAGATTAATTAGACGTGTTAGAGTATATTAAATAAAATGGTGAAAATAGCACTGGACCAGGGTTCCACGCAGTTCATATTAACCTTTTTTTTTTTTTTAAGATTTTATTTATTTATTTGACAGAGATAGAGACAGCCAGCGAGAGAGGGAACACAAGCAAGGGGAGTGGGAGAGGAAGAAGCAGGCTCATAGCGGAGGAGCCTGATGTGGGGCTCGATACCATAACACCAGGATCACGCCCTGAGCCGAAGGCAGACGCTTAACCGCTGTGCCACCCAGGCGCCCCTCATATTAACCTTCTAATACCAGTTTGTATTAACTTTCTGTGTTCTATTCACCAAGTTTGCTCATTTGTACAGGATGACCCAGAGAATCTCTGCATTCACTGTCAATTTTTTTAAGATGGGAACTTTTCATCCAGTTTCATTTCTTCTTTTACATACATACTTAATAAGTTGTTTAGAATAATCACTCCTTTGTATCAAAGTATCAAAAACCTGCACACCTGAAATCCAAATTCCCTTACTGCTGCTATCAAATAGAAAAATAGAAGATTAAATATATGATCAGCTAGTCAGTGATGCATGGCTCTCAAAGAACCTCATTTTTGAAAGCTGGAAGCTCTTCTAATAGGTTAATTTTCTTGTGGATAAAACAAGATCCTTAACAGAATATGTGATTCTCTTTAAAAACTGCATCTTTCCTCACATAAATGTTTTTAATTCACGAAAATGTAAAACTTATGCATTGTTTTAATATTTATGCCTCATTTTACAAAAATACTGAAGATCCTATTAAGAAAGAAAGGCAAATACAACTACTCACATGTGTAACATTAACCTGAGATCTCAATTTGTTCAGTGATTTACCCACATCATCATGCATCCTAGGAATGTGGAAGAATTGGCTCTCCTTTGCTATTCACACACACAACTTTTAGTTACATCACAAAGTGTGTTAAGAAACATCCAGAGCAAAGAAGGGAAGTTTAACTGTTTGTGATCTGTTCTGACTAAGCAGCATGACTATTATTAAATAGTAAGACTTTGAGGTTAAGTTATTTTGGATGGTGGTACAAAAGGCAGGAAATGGTGATAATTATCTCTCACTTTCTAACTTATTTTGTGGCAAAATTATTAAGACATTACTGATTTCTGTTACTTTTCATAAAATATATATATAGAACTTAACAAATACTCCGGAAATTAACTTCCCAACCATGATGGGGGGTAGGCAGTATTCTTACTGAACATTAACGGAATGATGTTGGTCACATCGTGTAAAGTTGATAATGATTACAACCAAGAAATGCATACCCTAAAAATAGCATGGAGGAAAATTTAAGCTCGGAGTACAAGCATTGAAAATTAGAGAACAGAATGCCCCCTACTCAAAGGGGAGGGGAAGCATTTTATCATTTATTAATCCTAATTATAACAGTTAACCCTCATGGAGACCACCATAAACCAGGAGTTAACAGATAACATAACCGTGTATTTGAATATAAAATTACAATGTCATTTGAAACATTCAACTTCCTTTCATATTCTATTATATATTCAAAGCCAGGATAACACTGCTGGTTGTCAAATACAGGGCTACTTAAAGGAACACTTTTTTTTAAGTCCAAGGATTGAAAGAGAAGAGAGAAAAAGTATTTTCAGCTTGGTATGTCTAGTAACACTTAATACTGAATATTCTATACCAAATACTGAACATGAAAAAATTTGTTACTTTTTGATAAATCTAAATTGAAAACTGCCAAACAAGATGGGAAAAAATGAACATAAGGGCCCTATTCTCATAATTAAAATATAGAACTCAAAGACATATATTTTTTCTCCTCCCAGCTTCTAACCTACTAAGTAATTTTTACCTCCAGTACCCATTAAAAAATGAAATTTATTTGGGAGTTCTACGAGTAATGAAGTGAGGTACTGTCATAAAGTCTGGCCAATTTCCCTGCAAACTTAGGAAACACTGATAGCATATAAACTTGAGATTATTTGTAAATTACCTGCCATTCACTTATCAGTAAGAATTTAAATGTTATTAAAATACCTCTTTTATTCCATTTAAGCACTTGAAATATTTCAGTTGGGGCTTCTTGCGACTGACAT
Organism: Ursus arctos; assembly: GCF_023065955.2. NCBI lineage: Eukaryota > Metazoa > Chordata > Mammalia > Carnivora > Ursidae > Ursus > Ursus arctos. Next base: position 74,468,405 of record NW_026623067.1, read on the forward strand.
TGAATTAAACACAGAGGCAGATCTACTAACATTATACAACAGTATAACTAGCAATCAAAAATGCTAAATAATTAATTTTAAGGAATTTCAAGCTTAGGTTTAAGCTGTGATCTAAAAAAAAATGTAAAAAGAAATATTTTACAGAACTAAAAATCTTTAATTTTTCAAATTTCTTGTAAGTTCTCAATTCAAACAGCAGTATGATTAGCTCACGTAACAAAGCAAAACTGACAAATTTAGAGTAAAACTAATGGGTTCTCCTTATAAAGGTAGGTTTCAAAAAGTAAAAACATCAATGAAAAAATAATATAAATTCTTAATGCTTACATTAATATCTTAGGAAAAGAATTTTTGGCTATCTTTCCAAAGTTGTATTTTCCTACATTTCAAGGCAAAGAAACATTGTGTACAAGAAAGTGACATTTGTAAAGAGATAATAATTTAGCATATGGATTTATTCCACAAATTGCAAGCATATAAAATAAAACCATGGAGTTTTACTCTTATGGTCCAGTTTTTACATTTAACATAACTTTTATAAACTATTTTATATAATTCCTTATTACATCAAAATTGTTTAAGTATACCTTGCCAGTGGAAAATTACTTCCATCTGTAATTTTATCAAAACTCTCACCACTAGAAGTCTGTGACATATAAGAGTAACATAATAATATTATTGATTACATAGGGTGTAATTCTTTTTATCATTCAAATATATATTTATTACTTTTTCTATTTCTCTCAACTGTTGTCTCTTCTCACAAAACCACATACCTCTCTCTTAGAACTTTTAAGTGTTTTAATTTAATTCTGAAATTATTTGATTAATGTTCATGTTCTCCACTAGATTTATAATTTGCTCCTGTTTTATTCTCAGCATCTACCATACTGTCTGACTTAGAGAAAGTGATCAATAAATATTTGTTAATAAATGAACAACAGCAAGAACAAAATACTGATTGTTGCTTTCACTTTCAGAAAAATCTCTCCTGTTTGCTATTGGGCCTCAAAAATTGGTGACTGACTGTAAACATAACAACAGATGACATTCCTCAAATTGCAGCTGTACATCTAAGAAATACACCACGTCTATCTCTTTTGTATACCAATTTTGTCTCTTTAATGTATAAATTTAAAGTAATAAACTGAAAACAGAATGCGTCCTTAATAATACCTACATCCAGGGGCGTCTGGGTGGCACAGCGGTTAAGCGTCTGCCTTTGGCTCAGGGCGTGATCCCGGCGTTCTGGGATCGAGCCCCACATCAGGCTCTTCTGCTATGAGCCTGCTTCTTCCTCTCCCACTCCCCCTGCTTGTGTTCCCTCTCTTGCTGGCTGTCTCTATCTCTGTCAGATAAATAAATAAAATCCTTAAAAAATAATAATAATAATACCTACATCCAGTGAAGATTCTGAGGATCTGCTGAAATGGCTCATAATATGAACAGAAACCAATAATCATGCAATCAACAAACTGACGGCCAACTTTTCATAATTAATGTAGTCAAATATTGGAGTTAGGACACTTAACTTGTACCTGGCACAAAAAACAACACAAAAATGAATGAATGAGTAAAGTTTTCTCCTCAAAAGGAATTATCTTCTTCACATGCCTGTTGCAATACTTTGGTTTGCCCAGACACAATATATATATATATACGCATTACATGTAAATATACTGCACACAACTACATAGACACTAAAATTATTTTCATACATGGTATACAGGTAAACAAAAAGATCAAAAAGATTACAAGATTCTAGAGCTGAAATCAATTTCCAATATAAGAATATACATCCTATACTAAACTTCTCTCTAATCCTCTACTGACAATAGACAAAGTAGTATGCCTTTCTGGAGTATTCCCGCCCTACCTAATAAAGATTATGATTGTTCTCTTTCATACGAATGTTAGTAAACAGAAATAATAACAACTTAATTTTTCCTTTTTCCTTTATACTCCTTTTCATTCTAAAGAAAGGACTTCAACTGGTATATCTAACCGCACCTTATAATTTAAAGGCATTTTCACATAAATTCTCACTTAAGCTAGATAGTAACCCTATAAGTTATATGGGTAAGTATTATTAGCCCTATTTTATAAATGAGGACACCAAGGGCAAAAGAAGTTAACTCAATTGTCACACACACAAAACTAATAAGTAGAAAAGCCAGGACTGTAACCCAGATGTCCTGACTCCATCTTTTCACTGTACCACAAACAGTCATATAAAGTTAGAGATAATTGAAATGCATAACAGCAAAACTAAGTATTAAACCAGCAGTATACCTCTGTGACGTTTAGAAACTACAACAGAATAATCTGAGCCCTTCACATCATCAAAGAGATCTCACCATTTTATTCAGAATTACTTCACTATACAATGCACTAGTTAACAAAAGACTCACTAGAATAGCACCTATCTACCAAACTAGAAAAAGAAACATCATGTCATTTGTTTATAAAAACAATAGGAATATTTTCTTGACTCTCCCACTGATAGAATGCAATCTTTTCAATTAATTTACATTATTTTATTTTTTTCCATGAAGTGTATTTAGACTGTCTTACTTTTCTTCTTCCTAAAACTTTAGAATTTTTTTTAAAAACTTCTAAATGTCTAAGACTTTAATAAGTAATTGCTTGATACCTTCTTGCTAACTCTTTAAAGTGTTGTACAGCTGCTAATGTATGTTTGCGCTGGCATTGCAGAGTGGAGCCTAGGGAATACAAAATCTGATTTCAGAGAAACCAGAGCTTACTTCAAAGAAAAGAGCAACTCTCCAGCTGATAAGATTTTTCCTGAAAGAAAACAACCACCAAGTAACAAACACACTAGTGATATCTCCTGTTAGTCTTCTACAATCCTTCTCAAACCTCTTTTTCCCATTTATTTGATTACATAGTTCCATTTCACGTTTTCTCCTGTGACGGTTTAATTTTTGTTAGCTTATTTGTTTATTGTAGGTTTCAGAGTGTAATCCCCATTGTTTCAAAGTACATTGAATTAGATATTTAAGACAAAAAAATAAAAAGAGCTATCCTCAAAAACCGCATCAGAAAGGGAAACAAATTTAAGAAATATGAAATAGGTATTCTTCTTATAGATTTAGAATGTTACTGGGCAGCAATAATTAGATAATTTATTTCAGACAGTCATGCCATAAAACTAACATGTCATAACTAATCAAGTTTATATTCTTTTCAATAGAGATGAATGAAATAAACAAACTGGTAACTGAGACTATTCCACATTCTGGGAAACACAAGGTTAAAGGAGAAAGAATGAAACCATGTGGGTAACCTATTACGTAACTGCTTTTGTAGTTTACATACCTGAATAAATTTGAATTAGGGGGAAAAATGAAAAGAAACATTCATTCAAAGGACTTCTACAATATATTACAGGCATAAAGTGACCTCTAAAGTTTGGGCTCATGGTAACAAGAGTTCTGCAAAATTGAATTTATGATAAATATTAGTAACATGATACCAAACTAGTATCTCCAGACCTGAGGTTGTGTGGAAACAGAAGAAAGAGCACTGACCTGTTCTTTTCCAATATATTACTAAAGTGATGGCTTTACAATTAGTAATATAGTAGAATACTATAATCCCAGCTTTGTATTTGTATGAAAACTTACAGTTCAAAACATTTTCACCTTGATGATTTCATTCAACCCTCCCAATAACCCTCAAAACCCCATTTTACAGATGAGAAAAAAGAGACTAAAAAGACAAGAATTTTCCAAACATGTAATCTCAGAAATGGAATATGAACCCAGATCTTGTCATCTAAGAAAATACATTTGCCTTCATCTGTACTTCAGTTTCTTCATCATTAAAATGGAAACCACTATATCTATAACGGTTTTTCGTATACTCTTCAAATATTTAGTATCAATTACATGACAGGCAAAATTAAATGATATGTATGTTGTAAGTACTTGGGACACCATATAAAAATTAGAACAAAACATCCACACAAAAATATAGGGTACGACTAGCAATAAAGAAACTGGTCTGGGCCTAAAGAGGGTCAATGTCAAAGCTACAATTAAACCCAAAATATTATGCTTCTTCAGGCCTCCTACAAGATACATCTAAGAAAACATTATACAGGCTAGTTCAGGAATCTATTAAAGTAGATTTAAAGTAGATTAAAACAGTTTAGCAGACTATAAAAACTGTAATTTAAACAAACAAAAAAAACCACTAGTTAAATGATCTTTTTCTCAGGGATAAAGATCTAAAGTCCACACATAAGAAAAATCTGCATATAGTCAAAATCCTTTTGCACAATGAACACTGAAGACCAACATACTTCCTCTCACAGCCAGTTATCTTTTTTCTTTCATTGAATACCAGATGAATTAGTTGGCTTGCATTTCATATTGTATTAAAATACATATATATGTATATATACCTGTATACATATATATGTGTGTGTATATATAAAGATAGATATAGATATATAGATATAGAAATAGATAATGTGTCTCTAAACCCTAGAAACACACTCAGCCTAGCACATATAAAGGAGATGAAACCAAAAGGAACAGAAGATTTACTCCCAGGACACTCCCAGAACAGATTCACTGAATGGAATACTTTAGTTCCTTTCTTTGGCCAAATCTCAAGGTAAATGTGTAATGTGAGTCCTCTAAGTAAGTCATTAAAATGGAAAACTTGAAGATATATATCCACACTAACATTCACACATGTGGAAATAAAGATATACTCAAAAAATTGCCCACGCTTTATGATGCTGAGAGGACCCTTAATTTCTATTTGACACTGTATATTTTGGTAATAACTTAGTTGTTAGTCTATTTATCATATCCATTAAAGAATATGAAAGTAGGGGCACCTGGGTGACTCAGTCATTTAGGCATCTGCCTTTGGCTCAGGTCATGATCCCTGGGTCCTGGGATCAGGCCCCACATTGGGCACCCTGCTCAGTGGGGAGTCTGCTTCTCCCTCTCACCCTTCCCCCGCTCGTGCTTGTGTGCTCTCTCTTTCAAATGAGTAGATAAAATCTTTTTTAAAAAGAATATGAAAGTATACATAAGTGTATATTAAAAATTTTCAAAGGAAGACCCTCTGAAACAATGTTTTCTGTTTAGACATGCAACTTAGAACCCCATTTCTGTTGCTATTGCCCAATAATTCTTAGTGATTGACAAAAGGAAAGTATCCAACTTGACTACAAGAAATGTGTGATCTTTTACAAAAAAGGATTATACAACTGCTACTACACAGTTTGTTCAGCAGAACACTTAAAATACAACATACTATTTGAAAAATTAGACTAAAATAATATTTAAGAAGTCAGGGCGCCTGGGTGTCTTAGTCGGTTAAACGTCTGCCTTCAGCTCAGGTCATTATCCTGGGGTCCTAGATCAAACCCCTCATCAGGCTCCCTGCTCAGAGGGGAGTCTGCATCTCCCTCTCCCTCTGCCCCTCCCCCACACTTGTGCTCTCTCGCTCTCTCTCAAATAAATAAAATCTTTAAAATAACATTTAAGAAGTCTAACAATTTCTAGAATATTACTCATGAGTGAGGACTATGTACAAGTTGACATTTCTCTTAGATGAGGTTTTAAAAACCTTCTCTATTTATAGAAAGAGAACTTGAACATTACTGTCTCTAAAGTCTCAATGTTAAGAATCATAGGGTTTTTAAGAGACAAATTCACATTCACTATTATTTATAGTCATATATAGATCCAATCAAACTCATGTGAATCACATAGAAAAGATGTGGTCTCCCTATTTCAAAACTGAACTGTATATATATATACATATTATTATAACAGTTTACACATGCTCAAAAACTACAGGTTGTTTACAATTTTAGTTTTTAGTTGTTTCTTCTGCATAATTTAAGACTGGATATAGATCTGCTTTGGTTAGTCTTCACTTTTTTGTTAATGAACACTTCCATATTTTCCTTTTTCTAAAGAAAGAACGTCAAATCCACTTGAAAAAGTTGTCAAATTCACGGTCTCATTTTCACATATTTACCATGATCATTTATCCAAAGGAAAGTTCCTAAACAAGTAGACTAATAAGTGAAATTTTAATAAGATCAAACAAAAAATAATTTAATTGTATTAATATTCTCCTTTTTCATCCAACAAGAAGAAATGTAGGTTTATTCTACTAAATGAAGAACACCTACATCTAAATTAGAAAGTATTTAATCTAGCCCCACACTGGGCTCCCTGCTCAGTGGGGAGTCTGCTTCTCCCTATCCCTCTGTCCCCTCCACTTGTGCTCTCTCTCTCAAATAAATAAAATCTTTTAAAATATATATATATATATATATAAAATAAATTGTGATTTTATAGAAAGAGGGGAAAAATTTTTTTCCTTATTTTGTACCAATGTTTACAACTTTCACACTTAGCAAAATCAGTAGGTAAGCTTTATAGTAGGCTTTGAAGTTTACAAAGTTCTTTTACATAAACTGGCTCATTATGTCCTTAAATTGGCCTTATATCCATTTCACAAATTAAAGACTGTGACTCAAATCATTAAATGATTTGGCCAAAAATAAATCACAGAATTCAAAACTGACAAAATGAAACCCAGATTATGGGTTTTCATTTATAAGTATATTTACCTTTTTTTAAGTGTTACCAACTATGCTCACTATGTTTTCCATTGATCTTAGGCATTATACATCTTATAGCTGAAAGTTTGGGCCCTTTTACCAACTTCTATTTGCCACTCTCTGTTTCTAGGAGTTTGAAGTTTGGGTTTGTTTGTTTTTTTTTTAATTCCATGTATAAGTGATACCATGCACTATTTGTCTTTCTTTGTCTGGCTAATTTCATATAGCATAATGCCTTGAAGGTCCATGTTGTCATGAATCTTATTTCTTATGATTGAAAAATATTCCATCTTGTATATGTCCACTGACAGACACCAAAAAATAATAATAAAAAGATTAAAAGATTGTGCTACAGAAGAAATGGCCTGGACAAGCTAAAAGCAAGATGGGATGCCAGCTGTGTATCATGCAGATGATGTCCTTACTTTAAATTCTGTATCAAAATTTGCTTCTGTTCCAAAATGGCAACATAGGTGGACGCTGAACTCGTCAGCTCCCATGGACTCACCTAATCTCCAACTATACATAAGGCAATTCACTCTGAAAGATATCCAAAAACTATCCGAGAAGTACACAGTTAGCAAACAAGAAAATACCCACATGGAAACAGGTCTTGGCACACCCTCAACTATTTGGAACAACGAAGAATAAATAAGGTGGATTAGACAATCATAAAGATTTGAGAGACAACCAAGAGCTTGAGTCAGGCTGAATGGTAAGGTTCCTTTCTTAAACAAGACACTCTGTCAAGACTGGGAGAGGGGGTTGTTGTATTAAATGTTGCAATCCAATAAAGAAAATCAAGGAAACTGAAGAAAAAGGAATACGTTCCGAACAAAAAAAATACGATAAAACTTAAAGAGGTTAATGAAACAGAGATAAGTTATCTACCCAAGAAAGATTTCAAAATAACGGTCATAAAGATCCTCAGCAAGGTCTCAAGAATAGTGCATGAACAAAATGAGAATTTCAACAAAGAGAAAGAAAATATAAGAAAGTATTCAATCAAAGTGATACACCACATTAACGAAAGAAAGGATAAGAACCATATGATCCTCTCAATAGATGCAGAAAAGGCATCTGTCAAAATACAGCATCCTTTCTTGATAAAAACCCGAAAGTAGGGATAGAAGGAACATACCTCAACATCATAAAGGCCATATACAAAAGACCCACAGCTAATATCATTCGCAATAGGGAAAAACTGAAGAGTTTTTCCCCTAAGGTCAAGAACACATCATAGATGTCCGCTCTTACCACTCCTGTTCAACATAGTACTGGTAGTCCTAGCCTCAGCAGTCAGAAAACAAAAAGAAAAAAAAGGCATCCAAATTGGCAAGGAAAAAGTCAAACTTTAACTCTTTGCAGATGACATGATACTTTATACAGAAAACTTGAAAGATGGGGCACCAGTTCAGGTCATTATCTCAGGGTTATGATGAGATCGAACCCTGCGTCAGGATACATGCTGGGTATGAAGCCTGCTTGGGATTCTCTCTCTCCCTCTCCCTCTACCCCTCCACAATTCTCTCTCTCTCTCTTAAAAAAAAAAGAAAAGAAAACCTGAGAGACTCTACCAAAAAATTGCTAGAACTGATACATGAATTTAGCAAAGTCACAGGATATGAAACCAATGTATAAAAATCTGTTGCAGGGGCGCCTGGGTAGCGCAGTCATTAAGCGTCTGCCTTTGGCTCAGGGCATGATCCCAGCGTTCTGGGATCGAGTCCCACATCGGGCTCCTCCGCTGGGAGCCTGCTTCTTCCTCTCCCACTCCCCCTGCTGTGTTCCTTCTCTCGCTGGCTGTCTCTCAGTCACATAAATAAATAAAATCTTAAATAAATAAATAAGTAATAAAAAATAAAAATCTGTTGTAATCCTATAAACCAATAATGAAGCAACAGAAACAGACATCAAGGAATCAATCCCATTTGCAATTGCACCAAAACTAAAAGGCAGCCTATGGAATGGGAAAAGATATTTGCAAATGATATTTCTGATAAATAGTATCCAAAACCTATAAAGAACTTATCAAACTCAAGACCCAAAAAAACAAACAACCTGGTTAAGAAATGGGCAGAAGACATGAATCGACATTTTTCCAAAGAAGACATCCAGATGGCCAACAGACACATGAAAAGATGCTCAACATCACTCATCATCAAAGAAATACAAATCAAAACCATGATGAGATACCACCACACACCGCTCAGAATGGCTAAAATGAACAATACAAGAAACAACAGGTCTTGGTGAGGATGCTGAGAAAGGCGAAACATCTTGCACTGTTGGTGGGAATGCAAACTGGTGCAGACATTCTGGAAAACAGTATGGAGGTTCTTCAAAAAGTTAAAAATAGAGCTACCCTATGACCCAACAATTCCACTACTAGGTATTTACCCAAAGGATACAAAAAATACAGATTCGAAGGGGTGCATGCACCCCAATGTTTCCAGCAGCATTATCAACAATAGCCAAACTATGGAAAGAGCCCAAGTGTCCCTCGACTGATGAATAGCTAGCTAAAGAAGATGTGGTAATATATACAATGCAGTATTACTCAGCCATCAAAAAGAATGAAATCTTGCCATTTCCAACAACGTGAATGGAACTAGAGAGTATTAGCTAAGCGAAATAAGTCAGTGAGAGAAAGACAAATACCATATGATTCCACTCATATGTGGAATTTAAGAAACAAAACAGATGAACACAGGAAAAAAGAAGGAAAAATAAAATAAGATGGCAACAGAGAGGGAGACAAACTATAAGAGACTCTTAATTATAGAGAACAAACTGAGGGCTGCTGGAGGGGAGGTGGGTGGGGGAATGGGGTAACTGGGTGATGGGCATTATTCAGTAGGCCACTGGATGAAATGAGCACTGGATGTCACATGCAACTGATGAATCACTAAATTCTACCTCTGAAATTAATAATACGCTATATGTTAATTAAATCGAATTTAAATAATTTTTTTTTAAAAAGATAAATGGCTTTGCTTCATTGTTCTACAAGGAAAAATGAAATTAGACTTTATGAAACACACTGGAAAGTCTCATCCTTCCTATGCCTATGCTCAGTCGTACAATAAAATAACGAAAGCCTGTATATCACTGTTTATAATCCAAACTGCATGCATTAATTCAGCATCTTTAGTTTCCGCTAGGAGTTACTCTAAATTTCCTAATAAAATGTTTTTGCTTTTCCATTTATCTGGGTGATTTCTTTTTAACTGCTACTATCACACAAAAGTTCACTGATAGTTAAAATGGTCTATGGCTTATACTTTGTGTTTGAGAATGATTATTTTGCCATCTTTTCATTGTCCCTAGTCCCACTTTTTTTCTACCTTAAGGAAATCCAGTGGTGAGGCACATCTGGCCGGCTCAGTCAGAAGAGCATGTGACTCCTGATGTCTGGTTCACGAATTCAAACCCCACAGTGGGTGTAGAGATTACTTAAAATAAATAAATAAAATTTTAAAAATATATATCCAATGCCTACATCTTTATTAACAAAACCAAGAATGAAAATATACCAAAATTGACAAAGACAGAACTTGGAGCCCTGAAGTAGTATATAAACGTGAGAAAACGAACTAGTAATGCAGGTAAGTATGAAAGCCAAAAAACTGAAGAAGGCTCTTCAAGCTAAACTTTAATATCAGAGAAAGTAAATCTAACATTCACTTTGTTTTTTGTATTCCTGGAATGCATTCCTACTCTGAAGAAGAATAAAAACAGTAATAAATCTAAGGCAAAGCAAAAAGTTTTGACAAATACTAATTACATCTTTTTTCTTCATAATACAAAGCAAATACCACTCAATAGCATAACATATAACAGAAAAAGATCCCATTAATTAAAATATCTCACTAATATTTAAAGACTGTTCTGGTGGCTTAGGTGAAACAGATATATAGTGCCTTTTTAAAAAGCCTATAAGTTTTTGTCAGTATTTTTCATCTTGTTAGTCTGATATACTTACTCTTTTTCTAAAATGTGATTTGAAATTAATTTTGCAAGTATTTATCATAATACATTCAATTTGTGGACCTCTGTCCCTAAAAAGAAAGTTCTAAGTTTATTTTATATAAGATATGAATTTATTTGGTTGTTTCATTTATATACTTAGCTTCTATAAAATTCCTTACATTTTCATAAACTTCAGACATCAAGACACACACAGAAGAGCAAGAAAAAGAGAACAGGATTTTGCAATAGAATCCTGACTGAGCCAACTAACTCTCAGTGGTTTTTTGGCAAAAGACCTTGTGTGAACTATTTCCAAGACCTCAGACTACTGCAGCCAAAGGTTCCACACAAGAATACGCCCAAAATGGCTTATAACCTTTCACATTTGACCTTCTACCCAGGTGCCTCATACTTTGTGAACTTAAAATCTTATGAGAGAATGCTTAGTCATCCTGTTTACAAACAGCCTATTTATTCCACAGGAACAGTTTGGCAGGACATATCCGGGTCAACTGACCTTGAGTTGTCACAGAAACCATGGTTCTCATACTCCTTAATTAAGCCAAACTGCAATATTTTGACTGGCTGAAATGAGTGCTGGGCTATGTAGCAATCATCAATTATTTAATTCACTTTTATGGTATACACTTCAAAGTAGTAACATACTAACTGTGAAAGCAATCATACATAGACTATAACTGGTATAAATCATGCCTACATGGAAGAAAGAAAAAGCATAAATTTTTAACCTGAATATTACAAGTTATTCTCAACTATTAAACTGTAAAATTTCTTTTTTTTTTTTTTTTTTAAAGATTTTATTTATTTATTCGACAGAGATAGAGACAGCCAGCGAGAGAGGGAACACAAGCAGGGGGAATGGGAGAGGAAGAAGCAGGCTCATAGTGGAGGAGCCTGATGTGGGGCTCGATCCCGGAACGCCGGGATCACGCCCTGAGCCAAAGGCAGACGCTTAACCGCTGTGCCACCCAGGCGCCCCTAAACTGTAAAATTTCTAAGTACACAACAAAAATCATACAACCTTTTAGTTATTTATGTGTTTTCAAAAATCCAATCTGTCTTAGTCAGGCTTTACCTTTATATTAGGCATTTACCTAAAGAAATTACTTGATTAGGGACTCCTGGGTGGCTCAGTCAGGTAAGCGTCTGACTCTTGGTTTTGGCTCAGGTCATGATCTCAGGGTCGTGAGATCAAGCCCTACAATGGGCGCCATGCTCAGCAGAGTGTGGTTGAGATTCTCTCCCTTTCCCTCTACCCCTCCCCCAGCCACAGCTCATGCTCTCTCTTTTTAAATAAATAAATAAAATCTTTTTTAAAAAAAGAAATTACTTGATTAAACTAATTTTCTCCACAGGTAGTCCAAGATGGCAGCATAGAACGATCCTGAACTCACCTCCTCCCACAGACAGACCAAATTTACAGCTACATTTGGAACAATTCCTTCTGAAAAAAGACTTGAAAAATAGTTTAACAGCTCCTTCACAACAAATGGTAAAAGGGCCACATCAAGATGGCTAAAAAGGTAAAGACACAGTCTCACCAAACTGTACCACCACCAAGTTGGTGACCCACAATCAGGAGAGATCTCACAAATCCTGAGCTTCTCCCTGAGGAGTAAGGGGTCCATCACTCTCCATATAAGGCACCCCAACCTTGAGACCTACAAGACAGAGATAAGCCTCCAAAATGTCTGGCTTTGAAAACCAACAGGGTTCACATTCAAGAGACCCAAAGAGCTGTAGGGAACTGAGATTCTGCTCTAAAAGGGCTATGGACAGACTTACTCCCCATGGGAACCAGTACAAAAGCAGCAATTTGACAAGTGTCTAGACTCTATGTGAAGGAGACTCATTTGCTAATCTTAAAGTGTCTGTCAGAGGAGGAGAGGCCCGTTGGGACTATCTTCAGGGACACAGGCGCTGCAAGTTAGAAAGAGAGCACAAAATGGTAATTCTAACTTGCTAATGCCACTGAGCACATCCCAGTCCAGTGGGTGCATGCCGACCCTATGTTCTCCCAATGCCTTGCTAAAGCCAGCAGGCATATGCAGTACACAGAGGGGACACTCCATGATCATCTGGCTCTGGTGGCCAGGATGGGTTACATTTCTGGGCTCCATGGGACTGAAATAGTCAGAGACAGTTTTTGGCAGGCTACCAGCCCCCGGGGCACTACACAGACACAGAATGAAACATACTCCAGCCCTCCTGTGAGAAAGGCCTATTTACCTTTCCTGGAGCTTCAGCCTGAGGGGCAGACTTCAGGTTTGCCACACATTCAGAGGCTACAGAGCAGCTTAGGGAACATACGCAGGGGGATGCCATCCTCACACTCTCCCACAACCTTGATATAGCTCCAAAGTACCTCCCAAAAAGGAGCTCACATATTAGCCTGAAGTCCCAATTTTTACAACTGTCACCCAGAGGTTACTTCCAGATCACCTTATCTGGAAGCCCCCAAAGTTTAGGTTCCACCTGACAGTATATATTTGCATACTTTAAAAGCTGCTGCCTGAGGGTCTGGTCTCCAATCAGCCTGAAAATAGGTACTGACTGAGATCCCTCCCTTTAGAACACTGACAGATCTTGGCACACCTTGACCTATCAAGTATAAATCAAGCTGCTTAGATAATCACAAAGGTCTGAAAGACAACCAGAGCTAGAGCAAGGTTAAAAGATAAGGTTTATCTCCAACACAAGGCCACTCCTTCCCCACTGAGGAGAGGTAGCCGTTTTGCCTAATACACAGAAACAAATCCAGAGTGTTTCCCAGAGGAAACAGAGGATTATCTACCAAAGGAAAGAACAAGATAAAACCTCAGAAAAAAACCTTTAATGAAACAGAGATAAGTAATACATATATGATAAAGAAGTCAAAGTAATAGTCACAAAGATGTTCAACTAAAGGGAGAATGGATGAACCTGGTGAGAACATCAACAAAGAAATACAAAATATAAGACCAAAAAGAAGTCAAAGAGCTACAAAATATAATAACTTAACCAAAAAAATACAACAGCAGACTAGATCAGAGCAGAAATGATCACTGAGCTCAAAGACAGGCAGTGGAACTCACTGACACAAAGCAACAGAAAGATAAAAGAATTTTAAAAAGTGAAGGTAGTGTAAAGAACCAATAGGACTGGGGGTGCCTGGGTGGCGTAGTTGTTAAGCGTCTGCCTTCGGCTCAGGGCATGATCCCAGCATTCTGGGATCGAGCCCCACATCAGGCTTCTCTGCTAGGAGCCTGCTTCTTCCTCTCCCACTCCCCCTGCTTGTGTTCCCTCTCTCGCTGGCTGTCTCTGTCAAATAAATAAATAAATAAAATCTTAAAAAAAAAAAAAGAACCAATAGGACAATATCACATGAAATAACATTCATTTTATAGGAGTCCCAGAAGGAAAGGAGAGAGAGAAAAGGGCAAAAAACGTATTTGAAGAAATAATGGCTGAAAATTTCCCTACGCCAGGGGAAGGAAACCAATATTCAGATCCAGGAAGCCCAGAAAGTTCCAAATGACAGGAACCCAAAAATATCCACACCAAGACATCATAATTAAACTGTCAATAATTAAAGAGAGAGAATCTTAAAAGCAGCGTAAGAAAACGACTTGTCACATACAAGGGAATCCTCATTAGACTACTAGCAGATTTTTGAGAGAAATTTTGCAGAAGTGAATGACATGATATATTCAAAGTGCTAAAAGGAAAAAAAAAACTTGCAACCAAGAATACTTTACCCACCAAGGCTTTCATTCAGAACAGAAAAAGAGATAAAGAGCATTCTAGATGAAAAAAACCTAAAAACTTCATCACCACTAAACCAGCCTTAGAAGAAATGTATCTTTAAGCTAGAAAGAAAGGGCATTAATCCAATATTAAGAACATGAAAGTAGAGGGGCGCCTGGGTGGCTCAGTCGTTAAGCGTCTGCCTTCAGCTCAGGGCATGATCCCAGCGTTCGGGGATCAAGCCCCGGATCAGGTTCCGCCACTGGGAGCCTGCTTCTTCCTCTCCCACTCCCCCTGCTTGTGTTCCCTCTCTCACTGGCAGTCTCTCTCTCTGTCAAATAAATAAATAAAATCTTTAAAAAAAATTGTTTTTGAAAGTATAAATCTCACTGGTAAAAGTAACTATATAGCAAAGGTAGTAGATTACTTACTTATAAAGCTAGTACCAAGGTTAAAAGATGAAAATAATAAAAATAAATGTAACTACAATTATCAGTTAAAGGTCAGTGGGGGGACAAGATAATTGGGTGATGGGCATTAAGAAGGGCACTTGATGTAATGAGCACTGGGTGTTATATGTAATTGATGAATCACTAAATTCTACCCCTGAAACCAATAATACACTATTTGTTAACTAAATTGAATTTAAATTAAAAAATTTTTAGGGGCGCCTGGGTGGCACAGCGGTTAAGCGTCTGCCTTCAGCTCAGGGCGTGATCCCGGCGTTCTGGGATCAAGCCCCACATCAGGCTCCTCTGCTATGAGCCTGCTTCTTCCTCTCCCACTCCCCCTGCTTGTGTTCCCTCTCTCACTGGCTGTCTCTATCTCTGTCAAATAAATAAATAAAATCTTTAAAAAAAAATTTTTTTAAATAAAAAGATATAAAATGTGACACCGAAAACATAAAATGTGGGGTGGGGGTAAATATAGACTTTTAAAATGCAGTCAAACCTAAGCTGCTGTCGGGGTGCCTGGGTGGCTCAGTTGGTTAAGCATCCAACTCCATCTCAACTCAGGTCTTGATCTCAGGGTCATGAGATCATGCCTAGCATGGAGCCTACCTTAAAAAAAAAAAAAAGCAAAACAAAACAAAAAACTTAAGCTGCTATCAATTTAAAATGGACTGGGTTGTTACATATATATGCTGTTATATGCTAGCCTCATGGTAACTAAAAATCAAAAGTATATATACAAAAGATAGTAAGAAAGCAATCTAAACAATACACTAAAGGAACTCATCAAACCACAAGGAAAGACTTCAAAAGAGTAAGAAAGGAACAATTAAAAATAACCAAAAAACAATTAACAAAATGGCAATAAGTACATACCTATAAATAATTATTTTAAATGTAAATGGACTAAAGTCTCAAATCAAAAGACAAGGAGTGGTTAAATGAATAAAAAAACAAGACCAATCTATACACTGTCTACAAAAGACTCACTTCAGATGTAAGGATATACACGGACTGAAAGTGAAGGGATGAAAAAAGAAGTTCCACACAAACAGAAATGAAAGAAAAAAAAAGCTGGAGTAGCTACATCAGATAAAGCAGACCTTAAAACAAAGACTACATAAAAGGAAAAACAATGATAAAGGGGTTAATCCCACAAGAAGATGAAATATTTGTAAATATGCACCTAAAAAAGGAGCACCTAAATATATAAAGCAAAAATTAACAGACCTAAAGGGACATAATGACAGCAGTACAATAATAGCAGGGGACTTTAATACCCCACTTACATAAATAGATTGCTCACTGAAACAGAAAATTAGTAAGAAAACAACACATCAGATCAGATGGACTTTACATATATACAATATTCCATCCAAAACCAGAATACACATTCTTCTCAAGTGCACATAAATATTCTCCAGGATAAATCATATGATCTCATACAATATAACTTTATACCTAAAGGAACTAGAAAAATCTCATACAAATAATCTAACTTTATACCTGAAGGAACCTGAAAAAGAATGAATGAAGCCCAAAGTTGGAAGAAAACAAATAACAAGCATCAGAAATGAAATAAATGAAATAGAGACTGAAAAGACAATAGAAAAGATGAGTGAAATTAAGAGTTGTTTCTTCGAGGGGCGCCTGGGTGGCACAGCGGTTAAGCGTCTGCCTTCGGCTCAGGGTGTGATCTCGGCGTTATGGGATCGAGCCCCACATCAGGCTCTTCTGCTATGAGTCTGCTTCTTCTTCTCCCAGTCCCCCTGCTTGTGTTCCCTCTCTCGCTAGCTGTCTCTATCTCTGTCAAATAAATTAATAAAATCTTTAAAAAAAAAAAAAAAGAAAGAAAACTATGAGCAGGTATATGCCAACAAACTGTACAACTGAAAAGAAATGTATAAATTTCAAGAAACATACACTCTTCCAAGATTTAATGATTTAAAAATAAAAATATATCAATCACTATTAAACATAATGAATAAATAATCAAAGCTTCCCAAAAAAACAGAAGTCCAGGACCAGACAGCTTCACTGGTAAATTCTAGGAAACACTTAAAGAAAATTTAATACCTAACCTTTTCAAACTCTTCCAAAAAATTAAAGAGGACGGAATATTTCCAAACTCATTTCACAAGGCCAGCATTACCCTGAAAACAAAATCAGACAAGGACACCACAAAAAAAATTGCAGGTTAGTATCCCTGATCAACACAGATGCAAAAATCTTAAAACAAAATATTAACAAACCAAGTTGAAAAATACATTAAAAGGATAATACACCATGATCAACTGGAATTTATTCCAGGGATGCAAGAATATATCAACATCTGCAAATCAATCAGCATGATACACCACATTAACAAATTGAAGGATGAAAATCACATGATCATCTCGAGAGATACAGAAAAAAAAATTGACAAAATTCAACATCCATTTATGATCAAAAAAAAAAACCTCTCAACAAAGTGAGTATAAAGTAAATTTACCTCAACATAATGAAGGCCATATATTTAAAGTCCACAGCTAATATTATATAATTTTTCTCTAAGATCAAGAACAAGACAAGGATACCCACTCTCCCCGCTTTTATTCAAGATAAAATTAGAAATCCTAGCCACAGCAATAAGGCAAAAGAAAAACAAATAAGAAGCATCCAAATTGAAAAGGAAGAAGTAAAACTGTTACTATACATAGAAAACATGACTTTAAATACAGAAAACCCTAAAGACTCCACCAAAAAACCATTAGAACTAATCAGCAAATTCAGTAAAGTTACAGGATACAAAATCAACATACAAATATCTGTGGCATACACTAATAACAAACTCTCAGAAAAAGAAATTAAGGAAACAATCACTTTACAATTACATTAACAAGAAAAATATCTGGGAATAAATTTAACCAAGGAAGTGAAAGCCCTATATACTGAAAACTTCAAAACACTGATGAAAGAAATTAAAGAAGATACAAATAAATGAAAAGATATTCATGCTCATGGACTAAAAAAGTTAATACTGTACAATGTCCACATTACCCCAAAACAATCTACAGATTCAATTCAACTCCTATCAAAATCCCAGTGGTAAATAATCAATCAACAAACAATCCTAAAATTTGTACGGAACCATAAAAGATCCCAAATCCCAATAGCAATCAATCAATGAACAATGCTAAAATTTATATGAAACCACAAAAGACCCCAAATAACCAAAGCAAAGAGAAAGAACAAAGCTGCAGGCATCACGCACCCTGATTCCAAACTATATTACGAAGTTACAGAAATCGGAACACTATGGTAAATGGCATAAAAACAGACACATAGGGACACCAAGGTGGCTCAGTCGGTTAAGCATCTGCCTCCAGAGCGGGGTCATGATCCCAGGGCCCTGGGATGGAGTCCCACATCGGGATCCTTGCTCAGCAAGGAGCCTGCTTCTCCCTCTGCCTACCTCTCCCCCTGCTTGTGCCCTCTCTCTGACAAATAAATAAATGAAATCTTTAAAAAAAAAAAAAAAACAGACACATAGATGAACAGAACAAAGAACCAGAAATAAACCCACATATACATGGTCAATTTATCTTCAACAAAGGAACAAAGAATATACAAAAGGGAAAAGACAGGCTCTTCAGTAAATGGTGCTAGGAAAACTGGACAGCCACATGCAAAAATATAAAACTAGACTACTATCTTACATCACTCACAAAAATTAACTTAAAATGGATTAATGACTTAAATGTAAGGCCTGAAACCATAAAACCCCAGCCTACCATTACTGAAAATCTTTGGCCATAGGTTGGCCTTTATGGGGATTTGCTGACCAGGTTCTAATTATCTTGAATGATGAGAACAACTCAAGTTGTGATTTTGGTTGAAACAGTCCTAGGTTCTTTGGCAAAAGTAAATGCAAATCTTCTCTATAGAGAGGCAGGTTTACTCTTAGACACCAGGACTCTCCAAATAATTTTGCAAGGGCAATGAGAAAGATAACCAAGAATACAAGGAAACAAAGCACCAGGGGACAAAAGAATACATAAATGAAAAACAACAGCAATAGACTATTAAGACTTTAAATATTAGAATTATCAGATACAAATTATAAAACTATGCTTATTACATTTAAAAGTAAACGAATGGCATGCTTAAAAATATCCACAGGTATAGGAAACTACAAGAAGTGAAAAAGCAGATTAGGAGAAGAACCAAATGTATACGCAAACAATGATTCATGGAACACTAAATCAAAAACTAATGATGTACTGTATAGTGAATAACATAACATAATAAAAATTTTTTAAAAAAAGGGAGAAGAACCAAATGGAATTTCTAGAAAGGAAAATGAGTGTTGTTTAAAATTCAATATTTGCAAATCATATATCTGATGAGATTAATATCAAAAAATAATAACATACAGCATAAAAACAAATAACCTGGTTTAAAAATGGGCAAAGGATTTAAATAGACATTTTTCCAAATGGCCAACAGATATATAAAAATACTCATCACCATAAACTGGGAAAAGCAAATCAAAACCATAAGGAAATATCATCTCATACCTGTCAGGATGGCTATTATCAAAAAGATGACAAATAAGTTTTGGCAATGGTATGGAGAAAAGAGAATATATATTGAAATATGAATTGATACAGGTATCATGGGAAAAGTATGGAGGTTCCTCAAGAATCAAAAACAGAGCTACCCCTGTGGGGTACCTGACTAGCTTAGATGGTAGAGCATATAACTC
Organism: Ursus arctos; assembly: GCF_023065955.2. NCBI lineage: Eukaryota > Metazoa > Chordata > Mammalia > Carnivora > Ursidae > Ursus > Ursus arctos. Next base: position 74,487,945 of record NW_026623067.1, read on the forward strand.
TTGGTATTAGGGGTAGAGTTTACTCAAAGAAAAAAAAAAAAAGAACTACCATTGATCTAGCAATCCTACATCTGGGTATATACCCAAAGGAAATAAAATCATTATCTCAAAGAGATATATGCACCCCCATCTTCACTGCAGCATTATTCACAAAAGCCAAGACATGGAAACAACCTAAATGTCCATCATAGATAAATGGATTAAAAAGTGTGGTATGTATATACCATGGAATATTATTTAGCCATCAAAAAAAAAAAAAGGAAACTGTCATTTGCAACAATATGGATAAACCCAGAGGGCATTGTGCTAAGTAAAATAAGTCAGACAGAGAAAGACAAAATACTATATAATCTCATTTTTACATGGAATCTAAAAAAGTCCAACTCATAGACTAGAGAGTAGAACTGTGGTTGCCAGGAGTGGGGGTAGGGGAAATGGGGAGATGTTGATCACAGGGTATGAACTTCCAGTTATAAGATTTAATAAATTCTGGAAATCTAATGTACACCATATAGTTAATGATACTATAGGTCCACAATAGCCAAACTGTGGAAGGAGCCAAGATGTCCTTTGACAGATGAATGGATAAAGAAGATATGGCTCATATATACAATGGAATATTAGCCATCAGAAAGTATGATTACCTACCATTTACATCGACATGAATGGAACTGGAGGGTATTATGTTAAGTGAAATAAGTCAATCAGAGAAGCAAAATTAACATATCGTTTCACTCATATGTGGAACATAAGAAATAACGCAGAGGATGATAGGGGAAGGGAGGGAAAACTGAATGGGAAGAAATCAGAGAGGGAGACAAACCATGACAGACTCTTGACTCTGGGAAACAAACTGAGGGTTGCAGAAGGGGAGGTGGGTGGGCGGATGGGGTAACTGGGTGATAGGCATTAAGGGGAGCATGTGATGTGTTGAGTACTGGGTGTTATACTCAACTAATGAACCACTGAACACTACACTAGAAACTAATGAGGTACTACATGTTGGCTAACTGAATTGAAATAAATATAAATAATAATAATAATACTGTATAGTATACATGAGATCTGCTATGCTAAGAAAGTAGAAGGGGCTTTTTTAGGTTTTATTTGTCAAAGACAGAGAGAGCACAAGCAGGGGGAGCTGCAAGCAGAGGGAAGAGCAGGCTCCCCACTGAGCAAGGACCCTGATGCTGGGCTCAATCGCAGGACCTTGGGATTATGACCTGAGCCAAAGGCAGATGCTTAACTGACTGAGCCACCCAGGTATCCTGCTAAGAGAGTAGATCTTAAGTGTTCTCAATCACAAAAGAAAAGAAAACTTTCTAGGGTGATGGATATGTTAATTAACTTGGCTGTCGTAATCATTTCACAACATAGGAGTATATTAAATCTTCATGTTGTACTTTTTAAAAAGTAAATTTTAAACACTACATCAAAAACTAATGATGTACTATACAGTGGCTAAGCAAACATAAAAAAAAAAAAAAAGCCTCTGTCTTCGGCTCAGGTCATGATGCAGGGTCCTGGGATGGAGCTCCGCATGGGGCTCCCTACTCAGCAGGGAGTCTGCTTCTCTCTCTCCTTCTGTCCCTCCCCCTACTCATGTGCACAAGGCGCACGCACGCTCGCTCGCTCTCAAAACAAATAAAATTTTTTTTAAAATAAATAAAAAAGTAAAATTTTTAAAACTATGATTTTCCCAGGTTTCAATATCAAAAAACAAAAGGAAAGAAAAGAAAAACTATGATTTGCCATTAAGAAATTATTGCAATGTAGGGGCGCCTGGGTGGCTCAGTCAGTTGAGCCCCCGACTCTTGATTTCAGCTCAGATCATTATGTTAGGGTCATGAGATCAATCCCTACATCAGGCTCCCTGTTGAGCAGGGATCCTGCTTAAGATTCTCTCTTTCCCTCTCCCTCCATCCCTCCCCCCCACTCACTCTCTCTCTCTAATAAATAAATCTTAAAAAAAATGATTGTGATGTATAAAACACTTCAGAAAAATTGTTTAGAAGCTAATGAGTATACACAGACATAAAACCTGACCTTAGTGAAGGAAATATTCATAACCGAAACAATGGCCATTAAATGAATAATAATTATATTTTTGTGCTGTGGGCTAAATACTTGTGTCCCTTCAAAGTTCGTACGTTTAAGTCCTAATCCCAATTTGATGGTATTTTTAGAGGTAGAGTCTTTGGGAGGCAATTAGGTCTTGGGGGTGAAACTCATGAATGGGATTAGTGCCCTTACAAGAAAAGACATGAGAGAGATGATCTGTCTCCCCACCATGTGAGGATACAGCAAGAAGGTAACCATCTGCAAATCAGGAACAAGATCCTCCCCAGACACTGAACCTACCAGCACCTTCATCTAGGTCTTCCCACAGACCTCAGAACTGTGAAATAAATGTCATTTAAGTCACCCAGTTTATGGGATTTTGTTACAGCAGTCAGAACTGACCTGAACATCTTGAAAAAGAAGCCACTAATTACTTACAGGAAGTAAGATACAAATCTATGAAACTGTGCTATTATGCTTTCTTACAGAGATACAGGTTAAAAAAAAAAAAACTATGCACAAAGCAATGCAAATGAAGAAATGTTTGTCAAATCCTTTGGGAAAATTACAAATGTCTAAGCAATAAGCTCAGTATGACCAATTCATACATCACATAATACTATTATTTTTTTAAGATTTATTTATTTAAGAGAGAGAGGGGCACATGGGTGGCTCAGGATCAAGCCCTGCATCCAGCTCCTTGCTCAGCAGGGAGCCTGCTTCTCCCTCTCCCTTGTACTTCCCCTGCTTGCGCACGCTCGCTCTCTCTCTCTCTGTCAAATAAATAAATAAAATCTTTATTTAAAAAAAAGAGAGAGAGGGGCACCTGGGTGGCGCAGTCATTAAGCGTCTGCCTTCGGCTCAGGGCGTGATCTCGGCGTTATGGGATCAAGCCCCACATCAGGCTCTTCCGCTATGAGCCTGCTTCTTCCTCTCCCACTCCCCCTGCTTGTGTTCCCTCTCTCACTGGCTGTCTCTATCTCTGTCAAATAAATAAATAAATATAATCTTTAAAAAAAAAAAAAAAAAAGGAAGGAGAGGATCTCAAACAGACTCCCTACTGAGCGCAGAGCCTGACATGGGGCTCTATCTTACCTGAGCCGAAACCAAGAATCAGATGCTTAAATGACTGAGCCACCCAGGTGCCCCCACATACTACTACCGTTAAGGCATTAGTATCATTTTTTTCTCTTTTGGTGGTGCATAAATGGTGCATGTTTCAATTGATGGTATTTTAGATTTATAAAAATGGTACTTGCAGAGATCAACAAATTTTCCGGAACTGATCAAAGACACCAATTCACGTAATAAAGAAGCCAAAAATTCCCAAGCAGTATAAATTTAAAAAATCCACACTTAAAGACACCACATGAAATTACTTCAATCTAAAAGGAAAGAGCAAAACCTTAAAAGCAACCATGGTGGGAGGGGAAAAAAAGGAAGTTTACCTTCAAAACAAGGCCAGACACCAGGTTTATGAAGTAGAAAGTTCAAGAGTGTTACAATGGCAACTTTCGCCAGATTGATTCATATATTCAACACAATACCTAACAAAACTTCAGCAGCCTTTTGGCAGAAATTGGTAAAATAATCCTAAAATTTATATAGAATTGCAAATTACATAAAATTGCAAAATTTGTATAGACTTCATAGAGAGGGACACCTGGGTGGCTCAGGTCATGATCCCAGGATCCTAGGATTGAGTGCCACAACAGGTTCCTTGCTCAGCAGGAAGCCTGCTTCTCCTTCTGCCTGCTGCTCCCCCTACTTGTGCTCACTCTCTCTCTGACAAATAAATAAAGTCTTTAAAAAAAAAAGAATTCATAGAGAATACCAAAACAACTTTGACAAAGAAAAACAAAGCTGGACAACTTACACTTTCCAATTTCAAAATTTAATATAAAACCACTTCAGTTGTTATCAACATGACGTGGTACTGGCAAAGGACAGACATGTAGATCACTAGAATAGATGTGAGAGTACAGAAACAAATGTTTTATACTTATGGTGAACTGATTTTCAACAGAGGTGTAAAGGAAATTCAGAGGGAAAGGATAGCCTTTTTAATGAATGGTACTAGGAAAACTAGATATCCATATGCCAAAAGATGAAGGTAGACCTTTACCTCATACTATATACAAAAATTAACAGAAAACAAATCAGAGCATGGAGCGCCTGGATGGCTCAGATGGTTGCACGTCTGCCTTCAGCTCAGGTCATGATCTCCAGGTCCTGGGATCAAGCCCATGTCGGGCTCCCAGCTCAGCGGGAAGTCTGCTTCTCCCTTTCCCTCTGCCTCATCCCCTGCTTGTGCTCTGCCTCTGCCTCTGTATCAGTCTCAAATAAGAAAATAAAATCTCCAAAAAAAAATAGATCAGAGCTAAATGTTAGAGCTAAAACTTTTACTTTTTTCTGAGATTTTATTTATTTATTTGACAGAGAGGGAGCACAAGCAGCCAGAGCGGCAGGCCTGAGAACCAGAAGAGCCAAAAGTCTATTTCTTGTCTGAAAGCCAGCTGGCTTGAGATCCAGGAAAAGCTAAATGTTTCAATTCTATGCAGATGTTCAACAGATTAGATGAGGTTCACCCATATTGGGAGGGCAATCTGCTTTACTCAGTCTACCAATTCAAATGTTAATCGCATCCAGAAACACCCTCATGGACACACTCAGAATGTTTGACCAAAGAACGTTTTTTTTTTTTTCTTAAAGATTTTATTTATTTGACAGAGATAGAGACAGCCAGCGAGAGAGGGAACAGAAGCAGGGGGAGTGGGAGAGGAAGAAGCAGGCTCATATCAGAGGAGCCTGATGTGGGGCTCGATCCCATAATGCTGGGATCACGCCCTGAGCTGAAGGCAGACGCTTAACTGCTGTGCCACCCAGGCGCCCCCGACTAAAGAATGTTTGACCGAGTAGCTGGGTACCCTTCCAGCCCAGTGAAGTAGACACAAAAAATTAATCATGGTTATCAATCCAAAGAAAGCAAGAAGGGAGAGTAAAATGGAGGACACATGTCAAATAGAAAATGTAAAGTAAAACAACAAAGTCCACCACGTCAGTAAATACATTAAGTGTAAATAAATTTAAATTCCACTTGGAATCAGCCAGATGTCCAGGAGAAATAGATTAATTCAATTCACTAATTCACTAATATCTACTCTGTGTTATCTACTGTTTTAGGTACTTGGACACATCAATGAACAAAACAAAGCAATCAGATTACAAAACAATAAATATTTTATATTCATTTTTGTCTACCTAGAGTCTTTAAAAGACTGTGGTGATTTATAATTTAAAAATTTTTATAGGACAGGTTAATTTAAAACTAAGGAAAGAGCTTAGCAATGAAATGAACAAACATAGGACATAATTACATGAGGAACCACAGATGAGAAAATTACTAAAAGTGAGTATTAATATTAACCATGAGCTTATGGGCAACCAAGACAAAAAGGGAAATGACATATTATAATCATTTGGCCAAAGTTATATATGCTATGGAAGACAGAAACCTTTATTAAATAAGCCCTAAATTACAAAGAAAACTAACATGGATCCTTATATATTAAGGAATACATAATTATATAGGTTGTCCCAAAAGATTCAGGGGCCTTGCTGAGTTTCATACAAGACAAGCTGAGTAGGATAGGGAAAAAACTACAGGCTTCAGATTCAAACAGCATCTGAATAAAGTTTGAATCCTGTTCCATCACTTACTGCTTGTATAACCATGGGCAAGTCACTTAACCTCTCTGAACATGGTTTTCCTGATCTCTAAAGCAGAACTATGATTGAAGGAATTACAAGTTTCATAAAGTATCTAGCATAAATAAGTTAACTTTAAAAGAATTTTTATTATTATTATGGCACATAATCAATAAATATAAGGTCAATGTAAAGTGATACAGACTAGAGTTTCTACTTCTTGATTAAAGGACATGGTGCTTTGTTTTTCGTATAAGATGCAATTATTTTTAATGTCTAGCGTTTATAATACAAGACTAGAGCTTTCTCCCCAACTCAAGTTTATAAATTTTTGATTGGCTTGGGAGACCAATAGGGATATTTCTTCTTGTCTAATTTGGTTTCTGGGAAGACTTCATTCAGGTCCTCAATGATCATCTAATCAAATGGAATTATGTTCTTCATCTTCTCCAGCTCTTTTTTTCATATTCCTCAATCCTGGCCTTTGAAAGAGAGAAAAACTCAACACAACTTTTCAAATCTTCTTTTTGTTCAGCATCCACCTGAATAGTATATTTATCCTCTGGCACAGGAAACTTCTGGGCATTAAACTTTTTCTCCAAGTCATCTACCAAGCCAGCCTTCACCACACTGGCTTGGTAGTAAGTCTAGTTGATAGCAGGTGGATTATCGGGGACAGTAGCCAACATGCAGGTGAGGGTCTCATTATGGGATTTCAGGGAGTTAACAAGGGCCTTCTGATGTGGGGTATGATCTCCCCAAAAGCTACCCAATCAATGGCCTTTAGAGCAAGTTTTCCCCCAGCCATCTTGAGATCTTTCACCAACCCTGATGGCCCAGCAGGACATGGTGCCTTAAAAACAGTCAATTCCACAATCGATGAACTAAAATATGAAAAATTTCCAAAACTGTTCTTGGAAATCTCTAAAGAACAATATCAAAGTAATATAAATTATTTAATTAAAGAGAAAGTTGACAATTTTAGACCTTGAGATAGAAGGTTTATGTAATAAAAATTTACATAAGGCAAGCCAGTAAAATTGGGCTTTTATAAAATGGGTTTGTCCTTGTGTTAAAAACCACTTTTTATCTCTTTCCTAAGCGTTAACAATAATCAGTATACATAAAAGTAGAGTCCATTTTTTTGCATGCTGTTCTTTTCCAAAACTTGCACTTAAAGAACACTCAATTAATAATTCTTAATAAGCAAATGGCTATCAGCTACTATCTCTGGAATTGAGTTTCCACTTCAAGGAAGTTGCCTAATATGTTCCAAGGTGACAGCCTGATAGCTTGGCCCCCGGCATTTCTGTGACTTATGACATAAATATTTTTTTAAAAGGCCAACTGTGAATGTTTAATTTTATACATCAACTTGGTTATACTTTCTATGGTACCCAGTTATTTAACGAAACACTAATCCATGTGTTGCTATGAAAGCATTCTGTAGATGTTGCTACCATCTACCATTAGTTGACTTTAAAAAACAGATATTATCCTCAAAAATATGGGTGGGCCTCACCTCATAAGTTGAAGGCTTTAAGAGCAAAACCTGATGGTCGTGGACAAGAAGATATTCTACCTCCAGCCTGCAGCATTATCTCCTAAATTCCAGCCCACCCTCCAGAATTAAAACTTGCCAGTCCGCACAAGTGGGTGAGCCACTTTCTTAACATAAATCATAAATATACATGTGTATATGTACATGCTGTATGTATCTTATTGGCTCTGTTTCTCTGGGGGAACCCTGACTGATACACCAACAAAAGTGAATGATGTTTTTTGAGGCTTTAAAGTACTAAAAAGACATCAAAAGTAGATCACACCAAGTGATATTATATATTGCTTTCAACCTTTAGTTTTAACTAAAACAAAATGCCTTTTCTTTGATATCAATCCTAGGTTGCAGATCCCAACCAACATCTATCATCTTTAACATTCATGTCCTTTGAGGCTTTTTGCATAATAATATAGAGATTTCTCAGAATCGAAACTATGTATCATTAAATCCACTTAAAAAGAGATTCTAAAACAGAATTCTTTAAAGTTTACCCATAACATCAACAACACATACAACTGAAATCATATAGAAAGTACTTACACCATATTAGTAATAGAAACTAATATATCATAATTGTGTACTCCATACCTATAAATCTGTAGCTCCACCCTTTAGCATATGCCTAAGGAAGAGAAATAGCTTATCAAATCCAGGCAAATGAAGGATTTAACCAAAAATACCCAGTACTATTTATTTATTTATTTATTTACTTATTTATCAAAGATTTTATTTTTAAGCAATCTTTAACCCCAACATAGGGTTTGAACTCACAATCCCGAGATCAAGAACTGCACGTTCTATCAACTGAGCCAGTCAGTGTCCCTCCAATACTATTTAAAAACTCACTTTATATCACCAAAACAGAAAATATCATTTTTAACATAAAAACTAGAATAGGTACACCAATATAATGTTGATATTGAGAAATGCAATATATTTATGTAACCTGAGACACGTGGACCATGTTACAAAAGTGCTCATTTTATTGCCACATACATTTTGTGGGGTAAAGGAGGGAGAATAAATATTGAGGGTTAAGGTATAAACTGTGAAACATAAGCCTTTGGCTGATTTTATTGATACTGGACACCCTTAACGCCTTTATACGCTTACTGAGAAAGACAAATACCAGAAATTCCTTCTTGAATATTTTCCTTCAGTTTTTCCATAATTTCCAGATATTCCCATTTCCTCTCACAATAACTGTCCTAATGCTAAATTGTTCAAAGGAAGCAGTTAATGAAACCAATTAGGTTGTACATCACAAAATGGAGACAATCTAGCAATTTCTCCTATTTAAACATAAAAAAAAAAAAAGATCAAAAAAATTCAGTACATTTCTGTGGCCTGAGAACCTATTTTTTTGTCTCCTCTTTTCTACCCTCATCTTCTTCTATTCCCAAGTCCTACTGCCCAGGCACAGCAACAAAAGCACATTTTATCATATATTGCCACCTCAATCCACGTGAAGTAATAATGCTGCTAGATTCCAAATGTACAGCTATGTCGAAGAACTAAAAAGCATTGAGCCAGGCTGGAAAATGGCAGCATTTTATGACCCCAGTTTAGTTTATGGTCATTTCACAAAATCTACTGAAGTTAAAAGACTTAAAGTTTTTTCTGTAATTAATAAATTGATCCTCTGTCTCTCCATTTCTAACCAGGATGGTTTATATTGCTAAAAACATCTATGGAGGATTAATCTTTTGGTCATAATTTTTAAATGGCTGCAATAATTGATTATATATAATTCACTGCCTAATCAGAAATAAAATTTTAATCCCATAAAAGATGTTTAATAGCAACTTTAACTACTAAGCACATAATTAATGGTTAGGGGATTAAAAATTAAATTTCAAGGTGGCTAAAGCATAAATCCAAAACTTTAGACAATTTTAACGAGAACAAAACATTAAAATAAAAAGCTTATAATTGTGTTTCTAAAATTATGTGTAACTACACATTGCTATTCTACATTTTCATATAAATTAACATAGATGGATACTCAAAAAAATTTTTGTAAAACATTTTTAAAGACAATGGAAGGGCAATAAAACAATTTTTACAACTGAATAGTCATAAAACAATTTTTAGTTATAATATAAAGAAATCTTATTCATAAAAGAAAACAAAGTTAAAGGCACTGGAATGCTGAAATACTAATTACTCTGCTTTTACATAGGGAAAAAATATGGCAGTACAATTCTGTGTCTGTTATATATGCAAAGCTTCCAATAACTTTGATGATTTTGAAACAAAGAATTACTTTTTACCTATATAAAAAATTACATATGTAATTTTTTTTATTATAAGAGGACCTTATAACAACACCATTAAACAAATGGGGCTCTACGTTCCCATGCCTGACAATTTTCAATGAAGGAATCTCACTTTTGCTAAGGCAATGACTGAATTTTGTGCAAGATTCTCAAATTTTGAATATATCACATTAAGGAACACCCATTTTATTTTCAATTGCTTGAGTGGATGGGATTAAAGCTAATGCAGTTGTACTACAGGAATTTTCTGCCACTCAACTGCCAGTGAAATAATGCATAAAGAATTCTTATTAAGTCAAAAGAGAAGAGAATGCATTTGAAAGCAGAATTTACCCCCCTGATTAAGTTTTACGAATGGAAAGATCAAGATTCAGGTCACTATGGAACCTTTACCTAACTCAAAAAGAGCCCCTCTCTATTAATAACCATTAAAATGTTCCACATTTTAAAATATGCAACATCATGGCCTCATTACAAATTAGTTATTTAGGAAAAACTGCATTTCCTTCAAAGAAAAATGTTAAAAACATGCAATTCCTTCATCATGCATTTTTAAATACTAAGGAAAGATATGCAACTGTTTTTGTAACCTAGGCTCAAGCAACTGCCCAAGAAGCCTATAGAACTGATACTAATAGGAGTTTAATGCCTGATGGAAAATCAGTCTACAGATTTATCTTGATCTGAAAAATAATGTCATCACTGAATTCCACCTTGAGATACAAAAGTAGGGATTATATTGTGTTGGTAAAATGTTAGCAACTGCATTTCATTTTTTGATAAGGCAATACAGTTTTCCTAAAATAAAAGAGTTGATTATATCTCTTATTACTGTTATAAGAATTTGATATATCACAAAGCACAAGAGTTACAGCACGTGCCAACTATCAACCAGAAAAAATGAACCTGATTCATAATTCACTTTGAGAATGTCTAGTTAGTCAATCAAGTGATTTGTAATCATGAAGACTGCCAGAAATGTAGTGAATAATGAGCTACAGTAAAATCCCTGGATTTTTTTAGTATTCTTAAAATTTCATTATGTGACTTTTATTGCCATTTTTGATCACTGTTTCTCAGCAGCACACATATTTACTTACAAGTTTTTGACTATTAAATAGGCTAAAGGATATACAAGTTGAATGACCACAGTATTTAATGTCTTCCTACAAAATTAAAAGCCTTAGTGTTTAGAGCTTGAACAAAGAAAATTTCATTCCATTCAAACCCCTTGACACTCCCCTCATTTTATTTAAATTATTTAGTGAATATGCTATTTCAGCATAGCAAATTTTAATTCAGAATATTTTCTTAAGTTGTTTCTATATAGCCTAATACAAAGAAACTTACCTAACAGAATATAGTTAATATCAGAAGCCTTAAGCTTCCTTTTAATATCTTCATAGTATAATATTTCCTTAGTTAAAACTAATGTAAGCTGATAGCCAAAGAACATTTGACCTCTAACTAATACAATCTTGTTAAATTATAAATAAACAAAAAATAAACCAACTTAAAGTTTGGCATATTACTAAAGGAGTAATATGATACATTAGTGTTTTTCTTTCTTTTTTTTTAAGATTTTATTTATCTGTCAGACAGAGAGCACTAGCAGGGGGAGTGGCAGGCAGAGGGAGAAGAAGGCTCCCCGCTGACCAAGGAGCCCGACTCGGGACCTGATCCCAGGACCCTGAGATCATGACCAAAGCTGAAGGCAGATGCTTAGCAGACTGAGCCACCCAGGTATCCCCATTAGTGTTTTACTAAATGTAGAACTACTAACCCATGTCAGGATTTGTCATTCTGATAATACTGGTCATTATAACCTTTTTAATCAGGATTCCATAACATAAGAGTTACAGTTGCAAAGCAAATGGAACTTTAAATGTGATAACAAGTAGGTTCATTCCCTGACGTATTTTTCATCATTTTCAAGCAGAAGAGTCCTTTTCCAACTTTAGACTGATAATAACACCAAAACACATGGATCTCCTTAAAGGAAATGATAGAGTCCCTAAATCAAGACCTAAAATACTTACTATTAAAATATATTATTCATGAAAAAAATGCAACAATTGAAATTTAGTGGTTAAATTTTCAATAATAAATGGTTAGTTGTTCAAGATAACAAAACTCCAGACATGCACTATACTGACTCCTTATAAGAAGCTAGTATGATTACCATGGGACCTCAGGAAAGATACTGTTTTTTTTTATTTTTTTTAAGATTTTATTTATTTATTTGTCAGAGAGAGAGACAGCCAGCGAGAGAGGGAACACAAACAGGGAGAGTGGGAGAGGAAGAAGCAGGCTCCCAGGGGAGCAGAGACCCCGATGCGGGGCTCGATTCCAGGACCCTGGGATCACACCCTGAGCCAAAGGCAGACGCTTAACAACTGAGCCACCCAGGCGCCCCAAGATACTGTTTTTAACACTGAATATTCCCCGATAAGTCTAGTAGCATTCCACCTTGGAATGTACTTTATCACCATTATCACACCAACTGTGAGGATAATCTTTTCTTTCCTTTATAGTTTAACCATTTGGTTATTCATCCATTTAACAAGTGCTTATTAAGCATCTGTATGTACCAGGTATTGTGCTAAAAACTGGGGACATAAAAATGAATTAGACACATAGCCTTTGTACTTGCCGTTAAGAAATCTACAGTCTATCTACAGTCCAGTTAGAAAGAGACATAGAGGGGCACCTGGGTGGCTCAGTCGGTTAAGCATCTGCCTTTGGCTCAGGTCATGATCCCACGGTCCTGGAATTGAGCCCCACGTTGGGCTCCCTGCTCAGCAGGGAGCCTGTTTCTCCCTCTCCCTCTGCCTCTTACCCTGCTATGCACTCTCTCTCTCAAATAAATAAATAAAATCTTTAAAAAATTATGTTTAAAAAAAAAGAAAAAAAGACATAAATAAGTACATAAGCTCAATAAAATATAAAGATAAATACAAAATATAAGGTTCTAGAATAGTATGTAGTAGAAAGGTTCAAAGAAGATAAGGTTCAATGATAGAGGTCAGTAGTTAGGAAAGCCTTCAAAGAGAAACAAACCTGAATCTTGAATGAAAAGCTGGTACTCAACAGGAACAAAGAGAAAAGATCATAATGGTAAGAAGGAAAATATTAATGAAGACAAAAGTGCTGAATACCTAATCATGGTAGGGTAACCACAAGCTATTCAGGGTTTTTTTTTTGGGGGGGGGGGGGTGTTAAGATTTATTTATTTATTTTAGAGACAGAAAGAGAGAGAGCATGACAGCACAAGGTGGAGGGCAAGAGCGAGAGAATCTCAAGCATTGACTCCCTGCTGAGTGCAGACTATCACGCCGGATCTCACAATCCTGAGATCATGATCTGAGCCAAAATCAAGAGTCAGCCGCTTAAAGCACTGAGCCATCCAAGAGCCCCCAAGCTATCCATTTTAACTGAGGTAGACCTGTAAGGAATATACATGACACTGGCTGGTAAGGAAGAGGACTGCCAGAGGCAAGCTTGAAGCAATATGCAATAGCCCACCAACAAAAGACCTTGCATATATGCTAAAGACAACACAATCAGGGTGCCTGGGTGGCTCAGCCATTAAGCATCCACCTTTGGCTCAGGTCATGATCCCAGGGTGCAGGGATCGAGCCCAGCATCGAGCTCCCTGCTTGGCGGGAAGCCTACTTCTCCCTCTCACACTCCCCTTGCTTGTGTTCCCTCTCTCGCTGTCTCTATCAAATAAATAAAATCTTTAAAAAAATAAAAATAAAAAATAAAGACAACACAATCGCCATCCGAAAATCCTTCAGTGGTTTCTGTCTATAACAACAACAACAAAAAATCCATAATGTCTACACAATTTATGCATTTGGCTTTCCTCAACCGTGGTCAAACTAACATTTTACACTCTATTACACATCTGTTTGAGAACTAGTATCACCATTTTAGCCTACCTGTTTTATATGCATATGTAAATAATCCCCCAGAACAAAGGTCTCAGCCTCTAGCAAACTTATATATTAAACAGCAATTCTATCATCTGAAGAGTGGGGCAGACACTAAAGATACACCAAGTTTTCCCAAGGAAGCATTATCAAGATTCTTCTTAAAGAATCCATACATGCATACCAACAGACTGTCGAAAGTTGTGTCCACATAGGGAAGCCTGGGTGGTGTAGTGGGATAAGCACCTGACTCCTGGTTTCAGCTCAGATTGTGATCTTGGGGTTGTGATATCAAGCCTCATGTGGGGCTAACTTCAGGATGGAGTCTGCTTGAGACTCTGCCCCTCCCCCTGCCCTGCCCCAGCAATCTCCTGCTCTATCTCTAACATAAATCAATAAATCTTTTTCTAAAATGTTATGTCCACATAAAGTCACAAAAGCAAATGCTTCAGTCAGATACATTTTGGTGTACCTCAGTCAGTAGTACAAAATCACTGTGAACTAGCCAGACTGCCTCAAAAGTAAAGCAGCCCATTGTCAAGTTGCACATGTAAACCTTTCATGCAACTTAACACCACACTTACAAACAGGAGCTTTGCGCAGAAGCTCTGAGGTTACATAGTTGAAATCCTGGGTCAGTCACTGACCTTATGCAAATTATTGAACTCTGAGTCTTAGTTTCCTTGTCTATAAACTTGGGATAATCCTTCGTACCTCACATAACTGTTATAAAGATATAACAAGATATAAAAAGCACTCAGAATAGAGCTGAGCAAATTAATTTTAATTAATTTTACTAATTTTAATAATTCTATATAATTATAATTATTAATTATTCAACAAGTAGTATTTTATCATAATAACTACAATAGAAATCATTCTAGTTAAGACAAACTCAAGTTTATACACTGAATAACTTTGACTTGCACTATAATGTTAAAGAAATTTCCAAAGTCCAGTCCAACTGAAAATGTTTGAGGTAGGCTTAATGTGAAAATAATTATACTGAGACAAATCATCTTAAGATAATGTTTTCAAGAAACGATATTTTTAAAAACACACTGAGTTTTGGGGTGCTTGGGTGGCTCAGTTTGTTAAGCATCTGCCTTCAGCTCAGGTCATGATCCCAGAGTCCTGGGATCAAGCCCCACATTGAGCTCTCTTCTCAGTGGAGAGTCTGCTTCTTTCTCTGTCCCTCCCCCTGCTTGAGCTCTCTCTCTCTCTCTCTCAAATAAATAAATAAAATCCTTAAAAAAAAAAAAAAACCCCACACTGAGTTATACATAATAATTACTTATAAGGCATGGGAAGGGAAAGCCCAATCTTACTATAGAAATATTGAGCCTTTTTGAGGAAAAGAAAATTGAACAATCAAACTTTTTCTCCAAATATAGTGCATCAGCCCCACCAGTCTTTGACCTTGGGATTTGTTTATGCCCCAAAAGAAGAAAAATTAAAAGATAACAGTAACATTTTAAAAAAAGGAGATTATCAGTAAAGCAGACTGTAAAAGAAAATTGACTTTGACAACCTGACAATGGAGATAATTCAAGTGAAAACAACTTGAATAAAGAGGCCAAAGCAACATCAGTTAACTGTATCAAGTTACTTATACATAATGTTATACAAACACATACACACATATATATATACATATTTCACGGTTAGGTAGGACTGGGTCAAGTCACAAATGTAATTAGTAAAGTAAAATGAAGTGATGATTAATAAATATGCACTAAATGATATTGAACTGAACTACAGATTGCTAATAGATACCCTACTACTTCTTGTAATAATATTAAACATGTACAGTCATCCATTATATCTCTGGGACAGCAAGCCTGTGGCAAGCATTAACAATGGCTACCATTTCAAAGACCAAATAATGTATCTGAAAACAGAAGAGTATCTTTTACATTGACACTGCAGTTATATGAAATTTCCTGAAATTCGTAATATATTTTAAAATAAATATGTAAAATATGTGATTCTGCTCTAGCCAATATTCAAATAAAAGTCATGAATTAAAAAAAAAGTCATGAATTATAACTTAGCTAGCATGCATTATATGGAAATTAAGAACAGAGGTGAGAAAGAATACCCAAATTGGGGTGCATGGCTGGCTCACTTGGGAGAGCATGTGACTCTTGATCTTGGGGTTATGAGTTCGAGCCCCACACTGGGTGTAGCGATTACTTAAAAATAAATAAACATTTAAAAGAAAGGAAGGGAGGGAGGGAGGGAGGTTACCCAAACTATTTTTAGGTATATTCATAAACACTGAATCATTACTTCCAACCCTTTTCGTTGTCAGGTTGATCTCTGTGTGAATCTTTACACTCAAGTAATAAAGCATGACGGCTCAACATCCCATAAAACAAAGTCCAAACCAAACTATTGTTTGATAACCCTGAAAACATCAAATAACACTAGCATGATCTTTCCTGTGTGAAGATGACACTAACTCACCTTCAACAGAGATGAGCTTCATGTTGTTTTTCCACAACGGAGATGAACTTGCTCATCTGGCCAGTTCTCCTGCCAAAGCTCCCTGGTGAACAACAGCTTATATCTGCAAGATGAGTGTTACCAGTGGTCACAGAAAATAACAAAATAAAATTATTAATATACAAATGAAACCTATGCCTTGGTCATAGGTCACTATGTTTTAACTAACTAAATATAAGGCCAGAGAAATACATAAATTCTATAATACTTACATACAAAACTGTACATGTATTTACTCTGTTTCATTCACTATATTCTATATATCACTGACCTAAAAATACAAATAGAGCCTGACCTCTATCCCTAAGTAAAAATGTTCTCAGCTATCTTACCTAAAACAAAGATTGCTTCTGACATGCAAAATCAAAAGTATATAATGAAAATGCTCAAAACATGAAAGCATGCCAACTTTACATCCCTCATCACCAGTAGCAATAACTGAGGAAATTACAGAATATTTTTGTTAATGTTAGCAACATTCTCAATAACATTAAATGCAGCATGACTGCAGCCAAAATTACTTTGACATTTCCCAGAATTCTGAAAAATATTTCTATTTTTTATGAAGAAAAGTACTTTCATTACTAGCTACAGTGTTTATTCATGTTAATACAGACAGAGGTTTATAATTAAATTTTCATGATTTTATTGATTGCCAGTTGAATCTCCTTCATAAGAGTTGAGAAGCTGGTTAAACACTACCGGAAGACAGTTTTTAAGTAGAAGTAAAGTTGACGTTATGTGCTTCTTTATCATTTAAGGGAATATAAATTAGATTAACATCTATTAAAAATCAGTAAGGAACTATTTACAACTAGATACAATTCAAACAAAATCACAATGTTAAGTATCTATGAAAAGTAAGGCACTCACTATTTGGGGGTTCTGTTAACAGGTATAAGAATAACAAGGTATTATCAACAATCTCAAAGAAATCACAATAACAGTATAATTGAAACATTCCACTTCCAGTTCTACACAATTGTTTGCAATAAGAAACAGCTGAATTCTAACCTAGACCTCTGCTAGAACAGGAAGGATGAAGTAGAGAAGCATAGCATCATACCAGAGCATGGTAGCTACCACACAGATGAGGCTCTTGGGCTCCTCTTTCAAGGGACTATAAAGAAGTTTCAATAGAAATGTTGAGAACATCTGCTACAACCCATGATGTAGGCCCACTGCCACCTGTAAACAAATAAATGTTGTTAATTTAAAGGCACTATACAAATGTTTCCAGTCACAATTCTGTTTTAATGGGTTATTCCCCTTAACAACTCTTCACTATATTTCTTACCATAATTCCCTACCAACTCACCAAAACTGGAAGTCCTCCACTGGGCTGCAAACTCTTAAAGTTCCTCTTCATTTTAGTTTCCCATTTCCACAACACCCAGCAGAGTAGCTTACAGATTGTAAATGCTTAGTAACTGTTTGATAAGTTGAAATCAACTAGTCAACTTGCTCCCTTACCTGTCACTCCAAAAATTATCACTCGTTCTAACTATATTCACTATTACTAGCAGGACAGTATTAGATGAAAAGACAAGATTATTTATTTAGCAAACATTTTCCTCAAACATCTACTAAGTACCATGCTAAGTGCTACAGACACTAGTATAAATAGCACATGACCCTTACCCTTAAGTAACTCATCTATTAAAAAAGATAAAAATGGTATACTCTGAAAACCATAAAACACTGATGAAAGTAATCGAAGATAACACAAAGAAATGGAAAGACATTCTATGCTCGTGTATTGTATGAATAAATATTGCTAAAATGTCCATATTACCCAAAGCAATCTACACATTTAATGCAGTCCCTATCAAAGTACCACCAGCATTTTTCACCAAGCTCAAACATTCCTAAAATTTGTACAGAACTACAAAAAACCCCTGATAGCCAAAGCAATTTTAAAAAAGAAAAACAATGTTGGAGGCATCACAATTTAAGTTATATCACACAGCTGTAGTGATCAAGACACCTTGGTACTGGCACAAAAACTGACACACTGATCAATGGAACAGAACAGAGAATCCAGAAATGGACCATCAATTCTACGGTCAACTAATCTTCAATAAAGCAGAAAAGAATATTCAATGGGAAAAAGTCTCTTCAACAAATGGCTGAACAGCAACATGCAGAAGAATGAAACTGGACCACTTTCTTACACCATTCACAAAAATAAATTCAAAATGTATTAAAGACCTAAATGTGAGACATGAAACCATCAAAATCATATAGAACACAGGCAGCAACCTCTTTGACATTGGCTGTAGCAACTTCTTACTAGATACATCTCCTGGGGCAAGGGAAACAAAAGAAAAAGTGAACTATTGGGACTTCATTAAGATAAAAACTTCTGCACAGTGAAGAAAACCAACAGAACTAAAAGGCAACCTTTGGAATGGGAGAAGATATTTGCAAATGGCATATCTGATAAAGGGTTAATAACCAAAATCTATAAAGAACTTTTCAAACTTGAGTGGCTCAGTTGGTTAAGCATCTGCCTTCGGTCACGACCTCAGGGTCCTGGGATCAAGCCTAGCTTCGGGCTCCCTGCTCAGCGGGAAGTCTGCTTCTCCTTCTGCCTGCCACATCAACTGCTTGTGTGCTCTCTCTCTCTCTCCCTGTCAAATAAATAAATAAAATCTTAAAAGAAAAAAAAAGTACTGATCCAACTCAATACCCAAAGAACAATTAATCCAGTTAAAAAATGGGTAGAAAAGGGGCACCTGGGTGGCTCAGTCGTTAAGCATCTGCCTTTGGCTCAGGGCGTGATCCCGGCATTCTGGGATCGAGCCCCACATCAGGCTCCTCCGCTGGGAGCCTGCTTCTTCCTCTCCCACTCCCCCCGCTTTTGTTCCCTCTCTCGCTGGCTGTCTCTCTCTCTGTCAAATAAATAAATAAAATCTAAAAAAAAAAAAAATGGGTAGAAGACATGAACAGACATTTCTCCAAAGAAGACATACTGATGGCTAACACACACATGAAAGGATGCTCAACATCACTCATCATCAGGGAAATATAAATCAAAACTACAATGAGATATCACCTTACACCTGTCAGGATGGCTCAAATGAACAACATGGGAAACAACAGACATTGGCAAGGATGCAGAAAACGGAACCGTCTTATACAGTTGGTGGGAATACAAACTGGTGCAGCCACTCTGGAAAACAGTATGGAGGTTCTTCAAAAAGTTAAAAATAGAACTACCCTATGATCCAGTGATTACATTACTGGGTATTTACCCAAAGGATACAAAAATACTGATTTGAAGGGGCAAATCCACCCCAATGTTTACAGCAGCATTATCAACAACAGCCAAATTATGGAAAGAGCCCAACTGTCCACTGACTGATAAATGGATAAAAAAGTTGTGGCATATATATATGCAATGGAGTATTACTCAGCCATCAAAAAGAATGAAATCTTACCATTTGCAACACTATGGATGGAGCTAGAATGTACTGCGCTAAGTAAAATAAGTCAGAGAAAGACAAATACAATATGATTTTACTCGTGGCATTTTAGAAATGAAACAGATGAAGATAAGGAGAGAAAAAAAGGCAAACCATAAAACAGACTCTTAACCATAGAGAATAAACTGAAAGTTGCTGGAGGGAAGGTGGGTGGCGGGATGATTTAAATGGGTGATCGGTATTAAGGAGGGCACCTGTGATAAGCACTGGGTCTTATAGGTAAGTGATGAATCACTAAATTCTACTCCTGAAATTAATATTACACTCTGTGTTAACTAGAATTTAAATAAAAACTTTTTAAAAGGGAAAAAAAAAACAAGAAAGATAAAGATGGAAATTAGTCACTAGGATACCCTGTAATCAATTTATAGCAAGTTTTCCAGAAAGTGCTACAGGTAGTAAAAGAAAGGGAAAACTGGCTTAGAATAAAGGCTTTAAAGAGAAAACGTCATGTGAAATATTAAAAAATAAGCAGCTGCTGGACAGATGGACAAAAAGAAAAAGGACATTCATAATGGAGGGAAGAGGTAAAAATTATAGAGGTTCAAAAGGGTACACAATATTCTGAGAACTTCAGGAAGCTTTTTGGAGAATAGCTAATGAGAAGAAAGAGGCATGAGAAAGTTCACAAAGATGCCTCTTATGCTAAAAAGCTGGACCTCTGTCTGACTGAAGGAGGTAAGCCAGGAGAGTGATGTAATCATTAACAAGATCCTGGCTGTAGTGTGAAAGACGGGAGGAAGGACAAGACTGAGGCAAAGGACTAAATCACATGAGACAAAACTGTCTTGACCTAATGGTTTATGGAATTATGGTGACCCGATTCAACATCAGTGACCAGTAGATCTACTACCCAAGGGGTCCCAAATTCAGGTAGATATTTAGAAACTCCAGGTGCTGATTTATTTCAGAAAACTGTTTATGTGGTATAATCTCGATCAAAAATCATGGCAGGAATTTCATAAGAATTATAACAAGATTAATAACGAGTAGCTCTGGG
Organism: Ursus arctos; assembly: GCF_023065955.2. Taxonomy (NCBI): domain Eukaryota; kingdom Metazoa; phylum Chordata; class Mammalia; order Carnivora; family Ursidae; genus Ursus; species Ursus arctos. Next base: position 74,508,485 of record NW_026623067.1, read on the forward strand.
TAGTGGGGATACAGGTCATGTTTTTCTTCTTGTTAATTATATATTTCAAATTTTCTACAGGGTAAAATTAAAAATAAATCCTACAGCAATTCCTTGAAACTTAAAAGCTAAAACTGGCATTAACCCTAAAGGGCCAGAGATTCCTTCACATCATACCTAACCCAAAGCCTCCCTTCACCACCATGGCCCACCACACACAAAATACTCATTCCTACATCAGAACCTAAACCAGTGTCCTCTCTGTTTCTGTAGCATCCTCTTGTTCCGAAAGTCTATCTAAATCTCAACTTCATACCACAAGCTATACTGATTTTATATATGAATTATCAAAAGCTATCATTTTCTGCCCCATACATTGTGACACTTGATCATATCATTTATTGAAAGCCTTTCTAAGTAGTTCTCCAGTCTGTTCTTCCTACAGTTTTTTTTTACAAGAATATTAGAGCAAAATCAGTCCTATTCCAAAACAAATATTCAGACATGACTCATTTATGGGTATCCGTGCATATAATTACATCAGTGAATTGATCAACTGCAAATTTATGTATATAACCACTACTAAAGAGTTTTCAAATCTATCATCTCAGAAAAAAAATTGCCTACTGTTAATGAGTTGAATTGTGCCCCCCAAAAAATATACCGAAGGCCATAACTTTACCTGTGAATGTGACCTTATTTGGAAAGAGGGTCATTACAGATGTTCAAGTTAAGATGAGGTCATTAGGGTAGGCTCTAATCCAATATGACTGGTGTGTTTATAAAGGAAAATTTGGACATAGATTCAGAAACACACACAGGGAGGTCACCACATGAAGATGAAGGCAGGGATCAGGATGATGCATCTATAAGCCAAGGTACACCAAAGATTCCAGTAAATCACCACAAGCCAGGAGAGAGGCATGTAAAAGATTATCTTCTTCACAACCATTGAAGGAACCAACCCTTACGACTCCTTGATCTTGGACTTCCAGCCTCCAGAACTAGGCAACAATAAATGTCTGTTGCTTAAGCTACCCCTTTTGTGGTACTTTGGTACAGCAGCCCTAGCAAAATAATACGCCTACTAACGAAAACCATGATTTGGAAGTCACTAAAGACAAAAACATTCTGAAGAAAGACTGCAAATCAGAAATAATAAACTTTCTTGCTATTCATTTTTCAATCTGCCACCAAGGTGGTATTTAATAGCTAAGCCAACCTAGTGCCAAAAAATTCTAAGGATTTTCATTTCGATAGTACTATTTATACATACGACAGCACATAATCAGAGAGAATATTATCCTATAGCTACTGGGACATGAAAAGAACATGAATAATATACATTTCCTTTGTTTTGTAAAAGAGTTACTCTATGCTTTTTTTATGTGCCTGTGAGAATACAATTTGACCTATAATCAAAAGGTAATATAATCAGTTACTTGATAAGAAGCAGTGAAATCAGCATAGATCAGGAATGAGCTGTGGAGTGACACATACTTCACTTCAAATCCTTGCTGTGTTACTCATCTTCTATGTGACTAGACTGAGCAAGGTACTTAACCACATTTGAGCCTCAAATTCTTCACCAGTAAAATGAGAATTTTACATCTTACGTAAATTGATTAAAAAATATACGAAATATGCATAGCATATAATAAAAAGGTTTTACTATTTATATAAAAAGTAAAATTCAGGGCGCCTGGGTGGCACAGTCGTTAAGCGTCTACCCTCAGTTCAGGGCGTGATCCCGGCGTTATGGGATCGAGCCCCACATCAGGCTCCTCCACTATGAGCCTGCTTCTTCCTCTCCCACTCCCCCTGCTTGTGTTCCCTCTCTCGCTGGCTGTCTCTATCTCTGTCAAATAAATAAATAAAATATTTAAAAAAAAAAAAGTAAAACTCATAAATTAAGGATTTTTTACACTTCCCTTGGGTAGGATAACTATTAGGCAAGTTTATGTAAGAACGAAACTCTCCATCCCACACAGTATATATAAAAATATAGCCTTTGGCTAGTTCCTTACTATAAAATGCAGAACTTTTGGAATTTTAAAACTATTTGTCAAAATTTAACACACAGGGATGCCTGGGTGGCTCAGTCAGTTAAGCATCTGCCTTCGGCTCAGGTCACAATCCCAGGGACCTCAGATCAAGTCCCGCATCAGGCTCCCTGCTCAGCGCGGAGCCTGCTTCTCCCTCTAGCTGCCGCTCCCCCTGCTTGTGCTCTTTCTGTCTGTCTCTGACAAATAAATAAATAAAATCTTTTTAAAATTTTTAAAAATTCAAAACACATTTAACTTATTAATATTGGAACTGAAATATAAATAGGATCTTGGTGACTTTTCGCTCTGTCACAGACATTGATCGGTATGTTGCTTTCAAAGGTCTATAATACCACTCCTTTATTCTTTCAGATCACTAAGTTCTAGCCAATCCAAAACAACTACCTTTACAACTTAGACTGACATGAGACTGAGGCTAATATTATAGCATAATACAATGTAATGCTCTACCAGATATTACTGATACGTTTTTGTCTTTTTTTAAATATAAAATATACATCTCAAAAATGTAACTAAATAAAAAGGGACTTATTTTGGAATTTGTATATTTGGGGGTTTTTTATAATAATTTTTTATTATGTTATGTTAGTCACCATACAGTATATCCTTAGTTTTTGATGTAATGTTCCATGATTCATTATTTGTGTATAATATCCAGTGCACCATGTAATATGTGCCCTCCTTAATACCCATCACTGACCTATCCCAATCCCCCACCCCCTCCCCTCTGAAGCCCTCAGTTTGTTTCCCAGAGTCCACAGTCTCTCATGGACAGGACTGGAGGAGATAATGCTAAGTGAAATAAGTCAAGCAGAGAAAGACAATTATCATATGATTTCACTCATTTATGGAACATAAGAAATTGGAAGATCGGTAGGAGAAGGAAGGGAAGAATGAAGGGGGGTAAACAGAAGGGGGAATGAACCATGAGAGACCGTATATTTGTTTTGAGAAAGAACTCAATCAATCCCCAAAATTCAAAAGGACGTTGTTATCCCAGGCGAACACTCTACACAAAATACAAATTATACTTCAACTGTGTATTGCAATACTTATAAACTGAAACTTACACCTACAACTATATATAAAGAGATAGAAGAAACCACATAAGTAAGTCCAAAAAGACTGTAACTATTATATGGAGAATAGGGGTATTTTTGTTAATCTTTTTATCAGAAACACCTATACCTATCTACATTGGTCAAATTTGTTAGCAAATGTATCAACAACCCACTTCTCCTTGTGTGACAGGTAAATGGTAATTATCTGAGCATCTTTTAATAAACTTTGGTGAGCTATAAAAACACATTCATGTGTAATACTTTAAAAACAGGTTCAATGTTAAAATTCCATGATATTACCATCAAAGCTAATGGGGAGTCAAGACCAAACACAGGTATTTTTCTAAATATTTATGAAAACATGTTTTGCCTTCATACTTAGCGTGGTTCCTAACTTTAACTTAAATGTACTTTGTTAGTTGAGTTTTTAAAAAATGGACCTGCTTCTTGCTAAAAAACAGTACAAAGGCTGCTTTTCAGAAACACTGTTATGCAATTATTTTTTATTTACAGAGAGATAATTAGATTAGCATACTTAAACATGGTAGAGTACTGGGAAAAATTCTTAGATCTTATAATCTTTTTTTAAAAATCTGATTTAGGGGCACCTGGGTAGCTCAATCCATTAAGCATCTGCCTTCCCCTCAGGTCATGATCCCAGGGTCCTGGGATCAAGCCCTGCATAGGGTTCCCGGCTCAGCGGAGTGTCGGCTTCTCCCTCTCCCAGTGCCCCCCACCCCCAGCTCATGCTCTCTCTCTCTCTCATTCCCTCTCAAATAAATAAAATCTTCTAAAAAAAACTGATTCAAAGTTAGTAAATGCCTCATCCTATTTATTCAAGATACTACATTAGTATCATTTTGGCTGATCCTAAATCACAATTTTTTTTAAAGATTTTATTTATTTGAGAGAGAGCAAGAGTGAGAGAGCACAAGCAAGGGGAGCAGCACAGGGAGTGGCCGAGGGAGTGGCAGGAAGTTTAACCAGTGTAGAAGATTCCTTATATTACACATTACAGATGTTCACCAGAACTTTCAACTAGACGAGAAATGCCTTTGAAATATTTACACAGAGGCAAGCAGACACACATACACACAGACGCACACATAGCTTTCTCTCCAGGCAGAAAGGCTACAGAAATGAAAGAAATCATATTTAGTGAATGTGAGCAAATAAAGCTAAATAAAAGGGGTACTGAATGGTAATATCTGATTACACTGGGTCTCTCCTCCCCAAATATGCTAGGGAAAATTTCCTACTAGAAGCTGCTGAATACATAAGATAATTGACCTAAAACAGAGAAAAATGTGTTACCTGGTTTGCTTGTTAAAACACAACTACCTTGAGAATATTTATAGCACTGACAAAGCTACTATTAGTAGCTTCATCTTCCCTTAAAAGAACTATTACTACTATCACAAGTTTCCTAGTATGTATTTATAGAAGGAAGCAAATAATTTATTAAACCAAGTTTTTGGTCTTGAGGCAACAGATCTGGGAAAAGACAGTTTTACAATAGGATATATTAACTCCATCTCTAGCTATATTGATATTTTTTCATAGGAGAGGCATGGTACTGTGTGAATATTATGACTCAAGCTTACTCATCTCAACTAAGAATGAATTAAATTTGTTAGAGTAAAAACCTGAAAGAGAACGTACATGCATGTAATTCTAGGTTGCCATTTTTAGAATAGGGTTTTTCTCCAAAGAGATTTTAAAAACGTGTTTCCACGTTATTCTATTTGTGCTATTCTCACTTTAGTGCTCTGGTAAGTTGGTTGCTAAATAGAAACAAGAAACAAACTCATTTTCAAACAGAAAGTCGTTTGTGATTTGACCATAGTATAAGCTACAAAAAAAAGAAGCAATTTGTCAAAGTCTTGACTGCCAAAATACAATGAAAAATAGATACATGTACATGTAAAGAGACACTTAAATTTGTGCTCATCCCTATGGTCCTGGTCCAGTTCCCATGAGAGATTAGAAACCCGACTACATGGTAAGTAACCTATAGAAAGCTTCACTGTACCCAAACTATCATTTTTTCCAGGAAAGTCCAGAAAATAAAGAAGAAAATTATAGGCTCTGCAGAACACATACAGTCTTCTCATTCTGTAAGTAGCTTTCAGGCTGATAAGGCTTCAATGTTTTTCCCTACAGAAAATCATATTCTAAGAGAAAAGTCTCTCCTGCATACACAATCACAAAGATATACAAGCCTGTAGATGGTCTTTAATCACAGGCTACCACAGTGGTCAGTCAGCCAGTACCCAAAGATGACAATGTGGACTGAAGAAAAGAGTGCATTGAATTGAAGTCAGGAGAACCGAACTTTATTCCTGGCTCTGGATTTACTATATGGTCTTGGGTAAGTTACTTAAACTTCTGGGGTGACTGGGTGGCTCAGTCGGTTAAGCGTCTGCCTTCAGCTCAGGTCATGATCCCAGGATCCTGGAATCGAGTCCCGCATTGAGCTCCTCACTCAGCAGGGAGCTTGCTTCTCCCTCTGCCTGCCAATCCCCGTGCTCGTGCCTCTCTCTCTCTGGCAAATAAATAAATAAATAAATAAATAAAGTCTTTAAAAAACAAAACAAAACAAAGCTTCTCTGAGCCTTTATCTTTTATTTGTTTTATTTCATATGGAAAATGAGCTAATCAAAAAACTTTATGGCTAGAAGGACATCAAAGAACATGTGGATCTATACACAACTTCACAGATGAGGACAGTAAAGCAGAGAAACAGGACCATTCACAGGTGATTAGACTAAAACGGTTCCAACAGCTTTCACAGGTCCAACACTTCAAAATTTACTTAAAAGGACAAATCACTATGTCAAGTGTTTTGACATGTTAAGAAAAATACGTGAAAGGCAAAAAAGATAATCATCAAATTTAGGATGCTGATTATCTCTTCAAGAAGTCTTAAGGGAGGGTGCCTGGGTGGCTTAGTCAGTTAAGCACCTGCCTTCATCTCAGGTCATGATCCCAGGGTCCTGGGATTGAGTCCTGCATCAGGCTCCTTGCTCAGCAGGGAGCCTGCTTCTCCCTCTGCCTCTGCCATACCGCCACCCAGCTTGTGCTCTGTGGCTCTATCTTTGTCAAATAAATAAATAAAATCTTAAGAAAAAGAAGAAGAAGGAGAAGAAAAAGAAGTCTTAAGGGAATATGATCAGGAAGAGGTTCAATTACACTGGTAACATTTTATTTCTCAAATTGAGTCTGGAGTACAGGCCTGTTTATTTTTCTTTATATACCACATGTTGTCTGAAATACTTTCTAATCTTTTTTTAAGTAACCACTAAAACATCTTTAACCAAAAGCTGAATGAAATAAATGAAAACATTTCTCTGGAATATTAAAGGTCAATGGAAATACTGCATGGGTTTCGAAAATTCTCCTGCTGAGCTTAAAAGGTAAATATCACTATGATCCCCTAATATATGGAAAAAAAGAGTGCTAGGCTATAAATATTTGTATATATGTTTGAGTATACACACACACACACACATATAAAACTATTTCCAATTTCCAGCTTAGTAAAATAGTAAAAGTACACAAACAGCACAAAACACAAAATGAATTCTATTATTAGTAGCATGATTAAGCCACTTAAGAATACTGAGGTACCTAATAATTTGTACTCTAAACATCTGCCTAAGAAAAATACTTTCAAGAATCACATCTGATAGCCTAGAGTTTAATCTTCAGGGTTCTTTGTTTGTTTATACTGAGACTGCAGTGATTTACCTAAAGTAACCAAAGGCCTTTCTAAACCTCTACATGGAAACTACCTGTAAAAACTAAGTGCCTCTGAAATCTCTGAAATTTTCCAACAAGAAAGTATAGGTCATTCAGCAAAATATATTTACTGTACACTACCATAAAAGCTATTTAATTGTTATCATTATGATGCAGATATATAATGGAAACAGATGTTCCTTTTTCCTTTCAGCAAAGCACAGGAAAAGCATAAACTTGCTGATATTGCAGGGACTACTATCATAGCACAATAGAGGAAAAAAAGACATTAGCACATGACAATATTAGTTTTTACTACACAACTAATTGCATAAAAAGTATAACTTGAGATCATTAAATCAATATAATTTTCAGCACTACAGACGGGAAACAAATAGATTTGTATAACCAGCCTATTTCACATCTGCAGTTGAGAAAATACTTCTAAGAGACTAAGTATATGCAAAATGCTGCCACTGCTTTCAGAAGACAAGGAAAGAGTGTTGTTCTGTTTTCTTTGCTCACGTAACATAAATTAGAATGCTGCTGTCTCTACAGAGAAATTTTTTAAACAGTACCAGTATAAACTGGAAGAACCTTTCTGGAAAACAATCTGGCAATCGATATCAAGAACCTTAAAAAACAGTCTATACCCTCATCCAAGTAAATTCTTTTGTAATAATGTATTGTAAGGAAATAACCAGAGGGATGAATAAGATTTATTTAAAATGTCATTCATCATAACTTTTTGTACAATAATGGAAAATTAGAAATCTAACTCTCCAATAGCAGAACAATTAAAATATACATGTTAAAGCATTAAACAGTCAATATAAATGACTTTAATAATTTTAATTATAGAGGAAATTTTTCACTGTATAACGCCAACTGAAAAAAGCAGGATACAAAGTGGTATCTAGCTATATATGTATAAATAAAACATGTAAATGCTTGGGGGAAAAAGGTTTAGAGAAAATATACAAAATGTCATTTTTAACTTTTGCAAATTATTATGAGCAAATACCAGGCTTTTAATCACAAAGTTATATTTTCTTCAAACAATTAAACAATTCTTTCTATGCTCGAATACTCTATGTCCTCGTCCAAAGTTTCTAAAAATTATTTGCAACAAATAATCGTATAAATATTTATAAGTAAATTGACTTAAAGTTATGTTGCCATATTATTTGATCCTAAAATCTCGCATACAAAGAAAAGTGTTTGTCAATCACATAAACACCACATTTTTTCCTGAGTTAAACAAGATACTTATAAATTTGAGAAAGTTTTTATGGTACAAATATTATAAATGCTTACTTAGGAACTATTAATATGATGTGTTTTAAGTTACCAAGTCAAGAAATTTTTTAATCACGCAACTAATGAATCATCGAACTTTACATCAAAAACCAGGGATGTACTGTATGGTGACTAACATAATATAATAAAAAAATATTTAAAAAAAAGAAAAAGAAATTTTTCAATTAAAACTATTTCTAAACCAGATAAAGTAGCCTATTAATTGCTCTTCCCAATATGCCAATAAAAAGTTTGCCAAAGTTCTTATTAGGATTCCTGGTTTCATGATTCTATTTTTACAAAAAGGAGCTGATTTGTCTTAGGCTATTACTGTCTATTACTTCTACAAGTCTTGAGGAAAGGTGGGAAGCAGCAAATTCTGGCAATCTGCCTAAAGAGAAATCAATGAAACAAATTAATCCTTCGCAGGCTGCAATGACACAGTAATCCATCATTCAGAGCTGCTTTTATATACCAAATCAGAGAGCAGAGGAAAGAGCCCTGGGGGACATCACAGACAACAACTTACACCAACACTGGGAAAATACTGAGGAATCAGTTTATTTAAAGAGGATAGATTTCAGTTGATTGCCTATTTCGTCAAATAAAGATTTTTTCTTTCACAGCATAGTGAACCCAAGGTCCAATGACTTTATCTTCAGAATTCAGTACCACAAATATGCTGGCTGACATCAAAAGGGATGAATGTTTTTAAATAATTAGCATCATTAATCAGTATAAACAAATACCTGGCTAGAGTAATATTACTTTTTCCATTAAAATTCCAGGTGTTAAACAAATTCATTGTTTTCAGTAGGGACTAACTCTAAAATTCAGCCACTAATCTACAACTTAATTGACCAATTCCTGGCAAACCGCATATGAAGTATTTTTTTTTCACACATAAAATGTAACCATTCACAATATGCTTAACTTTCTAAGTACTCTTAAGTTTAAAGACTTGAAATTTTTAATTTCATCTCTAGCCACATAAGTTCCAACAGCAAATCAGATTATAAATAACTTGTTTTGAAATAATAAACAGTTCTTTAGCTTTTAATATCATCGACAATGCTGAAAGATAAAATCAAAATTTGTTTCTTTTTAAAAAATAAACCTATCAATGTAGAGCAATACATTCACACTGAGTATATTTATTTACACACACAAAAGAACATCTAAATTTATTCATGCCTATGTAGAAACTTACACACCTGAGTATGTCTTACTAGAGTAATATACTCTGAGTGGAATTATACTTCCTAAACGGAAACTAAGGACAAGAACGATAAAGGCACAGTATTTTACTATTGTTAAACATGTATCATTTTTGTGGTTAAATGTGAGATGTGAAAGAAAAGAATTTCCAAGAAGTAAACAAAACAAAACAAAAAACCTGTCACGATGGTCCCTGAAATGTTAAAACCCAGAATATCTAATCACAGATGCAAAATAGAAAAAGGTTAAATAAATGCTACCTCGTCAATTTTTGAGTGGCATCTTCGATTCTGCAGTCCACGGCCATATGATTGCAATTCCTGGCCATGCTGATACATTTTTAATTCAATACATGGACCTAGTATTTATTGATTTAATAAGGTTAGGGTATTACATTGTTGCTGCTACTGATGAACTGTCAGCAATTCAATCTAGTAAAATCTTACAAAGGAATATATATTTTAAGGGAGAGAGACAATAGCTATGTAAATGTAATCCCTTCACTACGTATGATAGTGGCAAGAGCAAAGCCCCTTCTTTCCCAGACTGCTTTGAGCTCCAGACATTTGCTTTTACTAAAGATGTTGGCCACCAACTGATTGAGGTTACAGTGAAGAGACTGCAGCAAAGCTTTGCAGGTACACCTTCAAAATTAGGGAAAGCAATGATTTATCTCCCAATTTCCACCCTCTGGCTTCTCCTCATAGGTTCTGAGGCATGTACACACGCAAGAACATAGACATGCACACACACACACACACACACACACACCCAAAGACCTGAGCCCTTACCTTGCCCCTAACAGGCTTTAAAGGAGCCTTCAGTGATTTCTCTCTCTGGACCCTAACACTGTCCACAGCTTCAATAGCAGGCAGGTATACATAAAAGAAGGGAGAAAACTCACTTTCTCAAAAGCAACTCTGCCAAAATACAACCAAAGAAGACAGGCTTTAAAGCTATGTGAAAGTAAGGAGGTATTACAGGATCCAGAATCTGAAAAGGGGAGAAAAATCCACCAAAGTTGCTGAAACACTTGGGGACCATTAGAAAGCTTTCTGCACTGCTGTGCTACCCTGCTTGTGGGCTTATTTCTCCAATGTAGACACCTGGGAAGCATGTTGTCCTCCAGCTTTTCCCTGACTTTGAAGAAATGGATAATCTAAGGAGTGGTACTGCTGCTGGGGTCAGTAAAACTATGCTAATTGGTGAACCTAATTGCTTCAAGCAGTCCTGCCTTTAAACAGGGAGAGCAGAGTTGATGGAGTCAGTCTGTTCCTAATAAAATGAAGAAGCACTGAATTAAATTCCCAAGGAAGGCACTATAAAAGTTTCCACAGTGTAACCAAATGACTTCACCTATGCTATTACCCCTAAGATGACATCTTTGAAAGAAAGCAGAGCCCAGTCAGGCTCCATATTCATAAATTGGCTGAGCTTAGGCCAGTGAATCTGGATTGATTTAAAAAGGCTTTTTCATCCTTCCAATCAAATGAAGTCACTGTTAATTAGATACTTTCTGTTAACAATGTCACTCTTCTCCACATTACCTGCTCACACTCGCTGCGCCTCTAGTGCAACATCTGGAGCAATCAGTCCTCACAAGTTTGGCTGGAGGATGGTGGTATTTCCGTTTCTCAATCCCTGTCTGAAGGAACATACTATTCAGTGTACTGACGGCAAGATACAGACCAACTCTCTAATTTGTGAGATTATAAAACAATCTCTGGGAAAACTCTCCAGATACCGTCCCCCAAAATATTTTTTTATGAACTGCGCAACAGTTTTTCTGTGCAGTTCCCGCCTTGTAGAAAGATGTTTTCAAAAACGCCAAAGGCCACAAAGTTAACTCCCACTGACTTTTCAGCTTTTTAAGACCGAGCTCCTCCTGAAACTGGAAAACCAGGTTCGAGGTTTCCTAGCCGCGCCCTACGCCTTGCTCTTTACCCCTCTCAGCCCAACACCTGAAGAGGGACTAGGTGCCCAAGGGAGGGCCAAGAGTCAGCTCCGAAGCACCGGAACACCGCAAAGGCTCAGAGCGCTCTAGCCAGGCAGGGGCAAAAAAAGCGTAATGGGGACGACTGCAAAGGCGGTCTCTTTCGACGGTGTGTCTCTGAACATCACAAAGTTGGGCCAAAATCCGGCTCACACTCCCTCTGGGCCATACCAAGGAAGTTTGCTGCACCGACCCCGGGCCACAAACTGCCAGCGCCCACCGAGGGCGTGGCCCCGGGGTTCCGCAGCGTGAGCCACTCGCCGGCGGAGCCTGGTTTCCTTCTTAAATCTTACCCCGCACAGGCCCAGGACTTTGTCGCTCCGGTCAACTCCCGGGGTAGGGACCTTCAGCACCGGCGAGAGCGCGACCCTTGCCCCTACCCGGCGAGGTCCCGGTGCGCGGATCCCACAGCCCGGGACCCTCACCGCGCGGAGCGACTCGCTTGCGTCGAGCGCCCGGAAGCCAACCCTGCGAGCGAGGCTTCGTGCCCGGATGTGGGCCTCGCTTCCGGGAACCGCTCCGGCCGGGGCCGTCGTCAGGGCCAGGGATCCCGGGCTTTCGAAGGAAGCAGTGGGAGGGGCCCCGGGGGCCTAGAAGGGAGCCTGGTTCGCAGAGTGCAGGATTCTTTAGCAAGGGAGCGCCCTTGTGGGGTGAGAAATGTGAGGAGACACGCCGGACTAAGGGCCCTTGACTGAGACGCCAATGGTGCGGACTTGGGCCAGATGTCTCCTGGCCGCCCTCAGGGCCCACCTCGCTCAGGGCCCACGCTGATCCCAGGGCTTGGGCTGACAAGAGGCTGCCACAGGCAGTTCAGAACCCTGGCAGTGCAGAGGCAGCAGGCCTTCAGGAAAGCCTCAGGGACCTGCCGCCAGGTCACGGACTTCTTCCTGGGCAGGGAGCTCCTGAGCGAGAGTCGCCGGCCAGGGCGTGAACCTGCACCTGGGACCCTGTCCCTGACTCTGAGGCGCCCAATTGGGGATCTTGGAGACCACGGCCTTGGAGTCCAACCCTGCTAAGGAAGACGGAGGGGCAAGGCTGGGGGGGTCGACAGCCAAGCGACAGTGAGCCTTGATTCCCTAGACATCACAGGGGGCAGAACCACACTAGATGAGGTTAGACAGTCACGGTGGAAGGACAGACCCATGCCGAGGCAGGCACACTCTGGGAGCTGGGACTCTTAATTACATTTCTTCAAGTCTTTGACCCTAAAGCTTCGCCCGTGACAACGTATGCCTTCTCCGCAAGAGGGTTTGGGGAAATTAACTTTCCTGGGACTCTTTCATCCCTGGTATGTGGGCTCAGGGAAGAAGGCAGACAATAGCAGCAGCCGAAACACCTGCGATCTCTCAATATAATAAAATCTGAACAATGATTGGAGTTGTTTCTCCTTCCGGTTCCAGAGGGAGCTCAAACCTGAAGCATCAAGGTTATCCTCCAAAGGGTAAAACACGATACTTGCAAAATCTGCTAGGGACACAACCGCCCGCACCTGAAGGGCGTTGCCCCTCGCAAACGGAAAAGGCGATCTGGATTTTTTGTTTTTTTCATTTTAGTGCCTGAGGGAACCTAAGTTGGGGGCTTGCTCAGTGTAATACAATCCTTTGACCCTCTGGAGACTAAACTAGAACTGAGCAAAGAGAAAACAGGCGAGAGAAAGGCAAGGTGCTGAGGAGAGAGTGAGTGGTGGGCAGAAAGTCTGGGAAAGGTGGTGCGCAAGAGCTGCTCTGACCCGGCGGCGGGGCCCAGAGCTGCTAAATCCCGGGATGCCCGGCCCCAGGGCTCTGGGCAAACCAGGCAAAAATATGGCCACGTGCTTTGGCTCTGCGTTTTGGGGCGACACGCGCACACACAGCGGCACTTGTCTTTCTCTCCTGGTTGGGGTCCCTCTGAGGTTGTTCAGACAGAGGAACCCCGCGAGTTCCCGCCGAGCCCGGCCACTTGACCACTTCGCTCGTGCTGGACGAGGGGTAACTCTAGCGAGGGCAGAACAAACTGCTTGCCGCATGGGGACCCAGTCCCGCGCAGAGGAAGGGCTGATAGAGTGATAGAGCCCAGGGAGGAGCAGCCGCTCCCCAACACCGTCCGCCTCCCCCGCCCTTCAGTCCGTCACTTGTCATCCCGAGCTCTCCCGGGTCCTCTCCCGGTCACTTCCCGCTCTCCGGGGCCACGCAACAACCCCTTAACAGCCCAAGCTGCGCGCCCTGGTGGCTCCCAGGTGCCCCAGCCCTGAGAGCCAGGGCTCACCCCTTAAGCCTCTAAATACAAACGGCAGGAGCGGCGCTTTTCCTGCATCCAGATCCTCGTCTTATACTCCCACCTAGCAATGACTCGCCGATGTTTGCGGTGGTTGTTGTTCTTTTAAAAGCATATTAAAGGATCATTGGCGTCTCCCCGTCAAGTCATTACGCCTCTATCCCCATCAATTAACAACACCTCCAAGGGCTGCTTTTAAGAATCAAATTGAGCTGCAAAAGTAGGTATACCGTTTCAGGCAGATGTTGTCATCTCCCGCAGAGATAAACGGCCGGCAGGGCCAGCCCCGCAGCTTCAGCAACTGCCCGCGCAGCGCTGGACCAGGCTCAGCACTCGCAGCTGCGGGACTGGAAGGGAGGTCCCCACCCTACGTCGCGCTAGTGCGCCTGGAGCCTGGAAGAACCCGGAGGGCCCTAGCTCTCGGACCTCAAGCATTGGCGTGTCAGGGGCAAGTGTTTCCAGAGTTGTGCCAGGGAAAACGCCAAAAAAACGAGCCATGCGTTTTTGCGCAGAGAAGTAGAGTGGAGAATGTTCGCAAAGCCCGAGCTCCCCGCCAGAAGAGGGGCGTGGAAGACAAGAGGACAAAGTAATGAGTTTGGCTGGCAGCCCTCCTCCAGCAAACCTCACCTCCTCTTCCCGCCACTGTAGCCTCCTTCATCCTTGCGGCGGCAGACCCCCAGAATCCCAGACCCCCTTGCGGAGGAAGGCGCAGAGTTGTATAGGGATGCTGGATATGGAACTAGGGAATCCGGGACAGAAACGTCGCATTTAGGACAAAGGGGTTCACTAGGGACCGCCGCGGGCTTCCGCAAAGACATGTCTTTCCACTCTTTCTCATTCCCCATCACTCCCTAGGACTTGGGGCAAGGCTGTCGCGTGGAGCTGGGAGGCCCCGAGGGCTAAGGTTAGGAGGGAATAGGGGACGTGGCCCTCACTGCAGTTAACAGGGCTTTCCTCCCGACAGTGACCACAATAAATTTAGCCAAGGCTAAAGGAGATTAATTTCCCAGCATAATCCAATTAAAAGATTTCTAAAGTAATCTTTCGCGAAAGTGAAAAAAAAAGTGCGCAGCGAAAGAGGGGACTGGTTTTGATGACAGTGATTTATAACCTCAGCACAGCTGCGCTGGTCCCTCGCTCTCACGCACGCGATTTGACCAGAGCATCCCGTCGGTGCCTCTAGTCCAAACCCTCGCCTTTCTGAAAGACAGCCATCCATCACCCCAACCTGGGCTGGGGTTGCTTACAAGCACCATAGACTTTTTTAAGTGCTATTAGATTTATGGTCTCTTTTTCGACGCCCATCCAGAGTAATTAGCACATATGTTCTAAATAGATGATAGTTTTGTGAGCAATAAAGCAATTACCCATCGTTGGAGCTGACAGTTCCTCCAACTAAACTCCAACCAGCAGCTAATTGGAAAAGTCATTTCAGCTCCATTGTCTGCAATTAGTCCTGCTAAACTACTACACCCCAACTAGCTGGTTTGAGGTTAATTTATTCAGTGTTGTATTTGCAGGAACGAAGCATTGGCACGAAGAGACTTGCCTTTTGCCCCTCCAGACTGCGCCCTGGAACTAGAGAAGCAGGTGGGAGTGAGAGGCCAATATTTTGGGGCCGGTATGATTCCCAGGGGAGGGAGTGCCTGGCTGCCTCAGCTTCAAGGTCAGTGTCCAGCTCGCTGAATGCGGCAGACAGAAAAAGCCATTGTTTCTGCTACTGGGCAGTAAGCGAAAGAAACTGCTCAGTGTGTGCTACCAAAACCTTGGTTAAAAGTAGGCACAGAAGAGGTGACTAGGTCCTGAGCTCACCTTTCCTCCCGCACACTCAGTCCTGACCCTGAGCCACCAAACTGTCCCTAACGGATAAATGTGGACTCAAATCCACCAAAACAGCAAAATTCTGAGCCCTCACTGGGGAGAGGGAGCCTCCAATTCTTGGAGTAGTTCGGAGAAAGAAAAGACTAGAAAAGTCAGGAAGCCCTGCCCCTGCCTTCAGCCTCTCTGAACAGGAAATCACTTCACCCTTGATACTGGGGTTTGTCCTTGACTCTTTCCTTTCTTTCTTTCTTTTTTTTTCTTTCCTTTTCCTTTTCTTTCCTACTTATCTTTTTTCTTCTTTCCTTTCTAAAGTTAAGCCCAATGAATCCAATACTTGTGCACAGTGAGTGGAAAAAATGTGTTAAACGTCGGTTTGACGCCCCACCGGAGCTTCCAAATATCCAGCGGCTGGGATTCTTCTACTTAATTTAATCTTTATTAGACAGGGCGGCTCCTAACCTCCTATTCACCAGGAAACGGATCTGTTGGGGTTCAGAATTGAGGACTGTCAGGAGAGGAGTTAAAGAGGGATTAATCCTCTCCCTCCCAACCTCGAACTTTGGAACTTCGATCTCCTGTAGGCTGGGGTAGAGAGGAGGGGTTCAAGGTCCCAGCCCTGACAGCCAAGGGTCTCTGCAATCTGGAGCAGCGGGCAGGGAGGCTGGCAGGTTGAGAGGGGAACTTGTAGCCCCGGTAACCATGTATTCCTCTACAGGAATTTACAGCAAAGTGACCCAGGCTCTGGGAGAAATGGGAATCTTACTTAAAAGAACATGGGGGTATGGGGGAGTGTGGAGAGCTTCTTAGGAGGTAAAGCCCAGTGCTTTCAGTCCTAGAAATCAAATGTCTTTTTCTGGATAGCCATTTATACTTCAGCTATGGACTATTTCTCCTTTTTAAAGTAAATATAATGCTTAAGGAAGACAACTTAAGTGGTCTTTCAGTTAGCATATGAAACTTAACTAGAATAATTCTAATTTCAAAACAAATTGTAATCAGTTGCTCAGCCTCAAGGTTTAGAGGTATCAGGCTCTTGTTTTCCACCTATTTATTGTGTTTTAACCAACTTAATTCCAAGAAAGACCAAAAAGAAAAAATACTGGGGAGAAATTGAAAGTAATGGTCTCGCTTTACCCCATCACCTCTCACCTGTAACACAACCTCTACCCTCTGAAAAGAAATCCTCCCACTAGTGTGACTTCCAGTTGAAAACAGAAAGGAAATAACATGTTTTCACTAAAAAGCTGTCCATCGTGCTCTCAATTTTTTGCTTTCTTTGGGGGGGGCTTAAATATGACATCTCAGAGAGCGAGGGCAAGAAAAAGCTGAAGGAAGAGTCAGCTGAAAGTATCACCAGGACTTGGTAGAAAATCCTCATGTGGGTGTGTGTGAAGGCAAAATAATCCACCAAAACCCTGCCCCCAGAGTGTAGAAGAAACTTTTATGTTCATATCATGCACTCTGAAAAATCTTCAAGCACACGTGTGCAGAAATATAGTCCGACGCAAGCTCAGCTAGCTATCCACACACATGTATTCCCTCCTGGAGTAAAGGCATTTCATTGCTCCCATAGTTTCTTTCCATTAAGAGCGATTAAATGATGTCTATTCAAAGTTGCTGATCCAGAGAGAAAATAAGAGCAGATAAAAGGAGATTTCAAGTGACCTCCTCGTCCCTTTCACACCAACCTGAGCCCTAGAATAGCCAAGGATCAACTAACACAAAAGCCCTTTCCTTTTTCTTTTCAGCTTCAGAAGATTCCCTGCAAAGGGTTAACAATAAAATAGAACTATCCTCAAGTTTTGTTAGATCATGCTTTTGGAATACTTTATTAACTCCTCCCATAGTTGGGCTAGGTTTATTATTCACCTCTGAAACAGGTAAATAAAATATACACAGTATAACAGAGGGCGTAATTATTTACTGCTCCATGTGGTTTGTATAAGTGGTGTGTACTATGCTCATACTTTTTCATTTAAACTTTACCTAACCTGCCCCTCACTGACGGAGGACACTGTAATAAACATATCTTTCCACTGACAATTTAGATGGAAATGTTAGCTTTATTATTTAGATCAACCTTCTGATAGGTAAATACTACAGTAATATGACCATAGTTACCAACAGATCTGCTGGCTTTGTGAGTCAATACTTTTTCACTAGTTTATTTTATAGGCCATTAAGAAAGTGACATTAAAGAATTAAACATATTTGAGCAGACTTTAATCAGTTAATGTCCAACTCAGATCTACCCTGATGGGCTAATCCTGCAGTAAAAGAAATAGGTGCCTTGACAGGTAACTATTAAGAGAAATTATTATATGGTTTAGTGGATTGTATTGTCAGGGAACTTTAACAAGCTTCAAAGTCATTTCAAAATTCCAACTTTTCATCCAAACCCAACCGATTTTCCCCCAGGAGAAAGAACCACGCAGTTATTCTTCACTCTAGTCCAGGATTTAAAATAAAGAAATACACTCTGCTGCATAAAAGTCTCCAGTTCTTTCCTTCTTTTGCATAAATGCATTTAGATAGCTAAGGCTTGATTTTTACGAAAAGTAAATATTTGGCCTTGGCTTCGCTAGTGTGCTAGGAATGATTGTCACTTTTCCTCCGATAAAAGGCTTGGATTTGCATCCAAAGGTCAGCACTTGCTCTCCTGCCATCCTCCCGTGGCTACTCCCGGCCCTCTCACTGGAGGCCCAAACAGAAAGGAGAACTGCTTCCCTTATCTCTCGTTCCAAAACACATGCTTTAAATGGCTAGTTTGTGGTAGAAAACTAAACCATTTTCTAAGGTAAAGCACTTATCTCTGGGCGCTTTGACCCAAAGGTGACAAAGAAAAAATGCCCAGGCTACAGAGTGACAGTGAATACACAAGCCTACTGATCCGTGGTTCAACTCCAGGGGCAGACTAAGAGCAGGCGGTCCTGCAGAAGCCCAGCTCCCAATTTGGCCTTTCCATCCTTGTTTTCATTTTAACAAAGGCAGAACTTTTTACAAGTGGGCAGCCACAATGCAGATTGAGTTCAGTCTTGTGAGGAGGGATTTCTGACATAGGCAGGGGTTTTTGTTTGGATTTTCATTTTGACTTCTTAATAATCATGAAACATTGGGCAGGCATTCCTGGTCTCTCTCTACCCTCTTCTTCAAAGTATCATTCTGAAGACCATTTTAAATATATCTTCTTCAACTGTGTTCTTCCTGGCCTTAATCTCATGCCAAGGGAGACTAATTGATTCGGCACCTTTAAAACAAGCTCTTTGGGAAAGGTCTGCAGTAAGTAGCAGAAGAACTGACCTTTCTCCCAATGATTGCAGGCATGTTCATCTCTCCAGATGGGTGTGATAAAACAGGGTTATTTCTGTTCTCTGGTCTCTCTAAACAGAAAAATATCACTTTTAACCATTTAGGGGGTAGGAAAAGGTATAGGAGATAACTTTCTACACATATCTGGTCATTTGTAGGGTCTCATCACCCTTGAACTAGATGCAGAAAATGTTTTTGCAAGGCCACCTTTGTTTAGTGTGATTTACCAAAAAGTCAAAATGAATGATCTGGTGGGTTTTGGAAGAGCAAAATACCAATAACAAAAAGGTCATAGGATTAAGGAAGAATGATTCCGCCTTCCTGGAAAGAAAGATTTGGGGTAGGACGATGTTAATCAACTAATAAATCTGCCTAGATCCAGATTCAGGGGCCAGGAATACGAGTCAATACAATATATTCAGCTACCAATCTCTGCTTCTCTCTTTCTCCCACCAGGTCATAACTGTTTACTGGCTATCCAGCTGGGAGAGATCAAGTGTTATGTGGAAGATCTTTTCAAAAGTAAGGCTGAGGGTCACCTGGGTTACTCAATCGGTTCAACGTCTACCTTGGGCTCAGGTCATGATCCCAGAGTCCTGGATCGAGCCCCTCGTCTGGCTCCCTGCCTGGCTGGGAGCCTGCTTCTCTCTCTGCTCCCCCCATGCTCGTGCTCTCTCTCTCTCTCTCTCTCTCTCTCTCTCTCTCCCTCTCTCTCTGTCTCTAATAAATAAATAAAATCTTAAAAAAAAAAAAAAAAGGAAGGCTGAGCCATGATGCTAGTAAACCACAATGGAAATTGTAAGCTGGATTCCTCTTTCCCAAGCAGAGGGGTAACTTCTCATCATCTCTTAGGGGAACCACACTGGACACTGTGTGCATTGAATGGGGCTGTGGGGATCAGACTACCAGAGGAAGCCTTCAGAAAGGAAATTGGGGAGTCTTACCCTGGTGAGCCTTTTCCCATCACTGGACGGGCCTCACCAGGAGAGAGAGACCTTGGACAGGACCCAGTATATACGGCCACTGGGCTGGCAGTCTCAAGTAGGGTATTGAGGTAAGGGCCACAATGGGTCTACGTCCAAGAGCCATGTGCACATGCTTAGACCTAAAGGCAACCAAGGTGAAGGGCTGGAGTGAGAGAAGAGGAAAAGAGATCTGGAGGAGTATAATAAGGGTGGATATTGCAACCGTGTTTTCTTCTCCAGCAGCTGAGTGTGCCTGGATACTTGGGTGGAATGTCAGTTGGGGGACCTACGTGCTCCCACAAAATATGATTTTTCTGTTCCACCCAACAACAGATATCTTATGTCCTGGTTGAGTGTGGGGTGCGTAAGGCCCCAGGACCAGTGTGCCAAGTTAAACCAGTAACAAAGGACAGCCTCACAGAGAGAAAGCAGAGCTGCCCAGGACCTGAGCTGACCCCTAGTCGCTCCATGGAAGCCATTTTGCTAGGGCTGAGGCTGTGAGCACAAGTGGAGGCACACCCAACAGAGTACACAAGCGCGGTAGGGAACACAAGGTCGGTAAGAACAGAGCCCTGAATGCCGCTTGGGCTAGACGAGTCCCAGAGGAGCACAGCACTTTTCCTCGAAAAACCTCGGTTTCTTCCTGCCTGCCCCCTCTTGAGACAGAAATGTAGCACCAGGACCGGCAGAAGGGCGATCTGTCCCCTGCTCCGAAAAACCGAGTTTCCACTGCTACCACCACCAACAGCCCCCATCTTTGGGACAAGGGCCAGGTACTGCACCCCTTCTTTCCTTCCCTTCTGGAGGAGCGGGTGGCTTCGCCTGAAGCCTCGAGGGCCCCAACTGTCCCCAACCCCAGGGTCTCTTTCAAATTTGGAAGCTCAAGGTGGTGGCTAGCGGAAAGAGCCCACAGTGAGGGCGAATAGGTTCCGCCGCGCCCGGGAAGTCTCGGCTCGTCCTCGCGCCCTGCCTTTCTTCTTGCCTGCGTGGCCCGACCGAGGCCAACCTTGCCCGGCTAGCTGAATCTCTAGACCATCTAGCCCCGGGGCGCGGCCCCCGGCGTCGACTACCCCCGCCCCCTGCGCCAGCCCTGCGCGCCCTCTGACGCAAACGCGCGCCCCTGCCCAGTGCAGAGGAAAGCGCTCTTGTAGGTTTTAATTGAGGCTCTTCCTTTCACACACACCCCCTCCGTCCCCACCCCTGGGAGGTGACCCCTCCCCGCCCGAGCCCTCGCGCTACAGCGCGAGGAGTATGGCTGGGCTGTGGGGCTGGGGATCTGATGCTCTGTCGCCGCAGCTGCCGCCGCGGGTTCTCCACTAGGGAGAGCGGCTTGGTGTCCCTTTTAATCCGCTGACACTATCGCCCACATCAGAGGCAGCCATCGATCGCGTTACATTAGGGGATCCCGTTACACACGGCGCCCGCAGGTGGGCGGCGGGAGCCGAGTTCGTCAGGCTCTGGCCGGAGCCAGGCAAGGCGCGGGTAACAAGGCCAGCCCAGCCAGACTCGGCAACCGGTTCCACCGCCTTTCAGGCTCTGCACCAGCGGGACCACGGCACGGGTGTTAAACTGCCGCCCCCCTCCTCTGCCACAGGGCTGGAGGCCCAGCATCCATCGCCCACTGGTTGGGGTGGGGGTAGGGGGTTGAGGGTGGGGGTGGGGAGACCTGTTTTGAATTTGGACTGACGCTTGGCTGGCACGATCCTCAGCTCCAGGAGGGCGCGGCGGCCGCGGTCCCGGCCTCCGCGCGGTGGCGGGACAGAAGCCGGGTGAGGGTAGTTCCTGAGCAGGCCCCGCGGAAAGTTCTCCTCATCCCGCCCTGGTTGCCTGGACTCCGACCCTGGCCTCCAGAGGCCAAGAAAGCCAACCTCCCGACCTGTCCGCTTTGCCAGCCCCGAGTTCAAAAGAAACGATAATCATTGCGTTACTTGCCTGGTGGGGAAGGACTTGGCCAAATCTCGCTTCTGGTGCCCACGACTCACGGTCCAGGTTCCGAGGGTGGCTGGGCCCGCAGACCCGGCGTCCATTGGGCCTCCGGTTCCCTGGCGCTCGCTTTCGCCTCCTCACGCCGTCTCTCTCCACGTTCTCTTTCCTTTTCCTTGTCTCCCTCTCTCTGCCTGCTTCCTCTGCCCTCGACTGCCTGCCTCTGTACTATACGGGGAGTAAAATTTAGAATTTATATATAGAAAGCTTGTTCTTTTTTCTCTTTTTAATCTTTTTTCTTTTTTCTTTTTTCCTTTTTTTTTTTTTTGTCTTTTAATCGTGTTCTTTCCCCCCTTTTAATTGACAAGGAGACGTAAGAGCGTTTATTTGGGGAGGGGGCCGAGGGCAAGGAGCCCCTGCCTGCCCCAGTCGCCTCCTCTCCGTCAGCTGCGTACAATGGGCCGCCGCTTGCAGAGAGCATTGACTGTCTTTCCATTATTCGAGCTGGAGGGGCTGTGGGGCAGGCACGGAAAAGGCTTTATTCTGCTCTTTAGAATCGTCCCTAGTCACTAAGCGGTTGCTGACTCCCGACTTGTAGGCTGGAGAGACCGGGAAGCGCAAAACGCACCCCAAACACGCAGCGCTTCCCAAACCCCTCCCTGGTGAAATTTAAAGTGAGAACGAGTATTAAAAAAACAAACCCTACCTCTGTCAATACAGCGTGGCCATTTACACCCACCTTTACCTGAGGGCGTGTTGAGGATCGGGATGCTGGAGCTGAGACAAACTTTTACGCTCTCCCGAGTCGAGGGGCGGGCGGGCGAGCGCGGCTCCCACCCCCAGCGGCTGCCGCGGCGGCTTTGTCACTCCGCACAGCTCCGCACCCGCCTGAGCCTGCCTAGGGAGCGATCTCAAAACGAGGGGGGTGCGAGTGTGCTATTGGAGAATATGTAACTAATAGAAGTATCATTTTCCCCAGTACGATCTTTCAAGGAAAAAAATCCATTGAAAGAATTTTCAAAGTGCTGTCTCCTTTTGGAGAAAAGGCGCAGGCTGCCTGCGGGGAGGGGAGGAGAGACCCGGCTGTGCGCCTCCCGGGCGCGGCTCCCGTCCGCTAGGTGGCAGCCGGAGCCAGCGATTCCTGCAGGCCCCGCGGCGGGACCGCTCCTCCTGCCAGCCCCTCCTCCCACGACCAATCGCCTTCGGGAATCGGGGTCTCTCTCTCTCTCTCTCTCTCTCTCTCTCTCTCTCTCTCTCTCTCTCCCCCTCCCTCTCCCTCTCCCTCTCCCCCCTCTCTCTTTTTCCCTCTCTCCCTCTCTCCCCTCTCTCCCCTCTCCTTTTTCCTCCCTCTCCTCTCTCACTTCCCTCTCTCCCTCTCCCTCTCTCCCTCCTTCACTCTCCTTCTCTCCCTCTCCCGCTCTCCCTCCCTACCCCCCTCCCTCTTTCCGGGGTCTCTCTCTCCCTCCCTCCCTCTCTCTCAATCTCTCTCTCTCTTCTTCTCCTTCTTTCTCTCTCCCCTCTCTCTCTCTTTACCTCTGCCTCCCTCCCTCTCTCCCACTCTCCTCCCTCTCCCCTGCCACTCTCCCCCATCCTCTTCTCCCCACTCCCTCTCCCCACCTCTCCCCATCTCCCATTTTCCCTTGTCAGTAGCTCGCCCTTTTCCTCTTTTCCTGGGACTCCGACTTGACCGCACTAACTCTCCCCCCCCCCCCCAGGAGGACTTACTACTGTTTTATTAATAATTATTTAAGCGTTGTTTGAAGTTTGGAACAGCCTGAGAATACCAAAGAGGAAAAAGGAAAGAAGGAAAAAATTGGATTGATTGTAAAGTTTATTTTTAAAAAATCATCATGGGATGAATAGGAACCGTTGATTCAGATTGATTTTGTGGCAATAGCTGCATATTCCAGGAGTGTGTTTTGTCATAATTAAACCTTTAAAACCAATGCATACTTTGGGCCAAAAAACAGGGAGTCCCTACCTTTTTTCTTAAAAGGGTATAAAATGAGCAGAATTCACACTTGGATTATGCTTATATGTGAACGAAGAAAACAATTCAAACCCAGCATATTTCAGGAATCATTAAAATGGTGAGAGTTTAATTCTCATTAAAAATGTTCCTAACATTTTCAACGACACTCTCTTCACGCTCATAAAACCAAATTTTAAAAACTTTTCAGAAGAAATCAAAATAATTTCCTTCTAATTCTCTTTTACCCATTACAAGGCATTCTCCCCCTCGCCATCCCTTCCCCCTCTAGTGTTCGTGCGTGCGTGTGTGTGTGTGTGTGTGTGTGTGACCATAGACGACCCATACTAATCAGGTCTCAGAGTAAATAGCAGCGCAGGGCGATCTCAATGTAAATTGCGCTTGTCAGAAGCACACCCCCCTCCCTCACTTTCCCTCCTCCCCTCACCATCCCCGTCAGTAGGTAGCTAAGAGGGAGGGGGAAAAAGAAAGAAAGAAAAAGAGGAGGGGGGAGGGGCTCTCCAACCAATGGCGTGCTGGAGGCTTGGCTAACCTTAGACTCCCATTTTCTCTCCCCCCCCGATTCAGGGCTCTGACCAGTCAGTCGCCTTTGATTATCAGTTGCCAGCAGCCCTTCTCTTGGCTCCTTGACACGAGCTCCATATAAGGCAGCGATCTCCATAGAAACGTGTCAGTTTCAATAGTAGTGTCAAAGTTCACTATATACAGACATTCGCGCAGATCCCCCTTTCGGAAACATTGCTCTGCGAGTCCTCCCGTTTAAACGCATTCAATTTTGGGGTCTCTCTCTCTCTCTCCTCTCTCTCTCTCTCTCTTCTCTCTCTCTCTCTCCTCCTCCGCCTCTCTCTCTCAATCTCTCTCAATCTCTTTCTCTCTCTTCTCTTCCCTTCTCTCCTCTCTCCCTTTTCTTTTCTTACATATTCTATTAGTTGTTTCCCTTGTATTCCTCTCTTTCTCTTTTTCTCCCTCCTCCTTGTCTTTTACTCCATTCCTGCAGAAGAGAGAGGGCTAAACTTAAAAAAAAAAAAAAAAGGAGGAGGAGGCACCCCCTTCGTATTCTTCTTATCGTTATTTTATACATATATGATTTTTTTTGGAGGGAGGGTGTTGGTTCCCGGCTGAAGAGCACTTATTTAAAATACTAAAAAAAGAACATTTTTGGGCGATCTCCAGGGTTTTTTTAACTAGCTCTGTGTGTTATAGCAGAAGAAGCAGAAGAAGGAGCAAGAAAGAGGAAAAGAAGAGGATTATTTATTCGACCTACTTTGGATGTCTCTCGCTTTTTTTTTATTGCAATTCTTTCTCTTCTGATTTTTATTTTTTCGATTTCGCTGTGAATTCGTCGCCGGCGTGAATTATCTCGTATTTTTCTCCCTCTCCGTCACCTCCCGAAAGAAGAAGGCAGCGAGAGCCCGGCGCCACCGGCACAACAAAAAGAGCAAAGTGTGTGATCCTCCTCGCCGGCTGCCTCCCTCTCTCCAGCGCTGCCTTCCTGAATGGCTGGCTGCGTCCAGCCCTGGACCTGGCCCCCCGACACCAACGCGCCCTGATCACCGCCGGCAGCCTCGCCCCGCGCCCTGCTCGGCTCACCGCGCTCCCCTCAATCTCGAGCCCAGCGAGGGCTCCCGCCGGGACAGCGGCGGCGGCGCGGGCGGCCCCGACCCGGGCTCGCGCTCCGGCTGCGGCCCCGACTCCAGCTCGGACTCCCGCCCGGGCCCCGGCTCCTCCAGCGGCGGTCGCCGCTGCAGCTGAGGCGGCGACTCCAGCGGCGCCTGCAGCCGCGACCTCCTCCTCCTCCTCCTCCTCCTCCGCCTCCTCCGCCTCCGCCGCCGCCGCCGCCGCCGCCGCCCTCGCCGGCTTCCTCTATGTCGGCTCAGCCGGCGCGCAGCGTGTAGCCCGAGCGGCCGGCGGGCGGGCGGGCGCCCGGCGCGGGTGAGCGAGTGTGTGTGAGTGTGTGTGTGCGCGGGGGTGCGGGCGAGGCGGAGGGCGAGTGTGTGCGCGCGCCGTGGCCCATGCCCGCCGCCCCCGGCGCTGCGCCCCGCGCCGCTCCCGGCTGCCGCCTGTGCCATTTCTGATTTTGCAACTTGGGGAAGAAGAAAAAAGCGAGAGAAGGGAGCTTGCTCGGTGGGGGGGGGGGTGGGGAGGGGGGGGAAGGAGAGCGTGGCCCCCCCAGGATCGGAGCGCGGGGGGAGCGGGCGAGGGGAGCAGGGGTGTTGGGGGGGGAGCCAGAGAGCCTGGGGGGGCTGCAAAAAGAGAGAAAGAAAACAGCAGGAACCACAACAAAACGCCAGCAGGGCGGGCGGGCGCGCAGCAGCAGCGGGGCGGCCGAGGCAGTAGCGGCGGCAGCGGCGGCGGCGGCGGAGGCAGCGGCCGGTGCCCGGCTCGGGCTCGGCTCCCGCGACCCCGGGGCGCCCGGCGGGCCCCCCGCCCCCTCCCCCTCCCCCCTTCCCCTTCCCCTTCCCCTCCCAGCGCGCCCGCGCGCCCCGCGGCCCTCGGCGAGCAGCTCGGCTCCCCCCAGCGCTCCCCGGGCCCAAAGATATGGCAATGGTAGTTAGCAGCTGGCGAGATCCGCAGGACGACGTGGCCGGGGGCAACCCCGGCGGCCCCAACCCCGCAGCGCAAGCGGCCCGCGGCGGCGGCGGCGGCGGCAGCGAGCAGCAGCAGCAGGCGGGCTCGGGCGCGCCGCACACGCCGCAGACCCCGGGCCAGCCCGGAGCGCCCGCCACCCCCGGCACGGCAGGGGACAAGGGCCAGGGCCCGCCCGGCTCGGGCCAGAGCCAGCAGCACATCGAGTGCGTGGTGTGCGGGGACAAGTCGAGCGGCAAGCACTACGGCCAATTCACCTGCGAGGGCTGCAAAAGTTTCTTCAAGAGGAGCGTCCGCAGGAACTTAACTTACACATGCCGTGCCAACAGGAACTGTCCCATCGACCAGCACCACCGCAACCAGTGCCAATACTGCCGCCTCAAGAAGTGCCTCAAAGTGGGCATGAGGCGGGAAGGTGAATATTTCTTCTCTGCTTCTTTCCCTGAGCTTCGCCCGCCTTCCCGGCCCTCTTTCTTTCTCTCGCGGGGGTGGCTGCTGTGTGGGGCTGGAGCTCCTGCGGTCCCGGCCCCGTCCCAGCTTCCCCTGTCCCCGCTGCCTTCCTCCCCCGGCGTCACCCCCCCCCCCCAACCAAGCTCGCTGCCGCTGCCTCCCCCTCCCGGCCTGCGCTCCTCTCCCTGGCTCCTCCACCCCTCCTGCTGCCTGCTCAGGATTGTGTCCCTGGGATCGTGAGCTGTGGCTTAAAATCCCTTACTTCCTCTGTCTTGGATGTGCTCGGTGTGTGTCTCTTTCCCGCGTGTGCGTGAGGATGCTTGGGGGCTGTGCTGGCATGAACTTGGGGAGGGGTGCTTATTTCTCCCAGAAAACTCTTCTGTGTTTTTTCATTCCACTTTCCCCTCCACCTCTTCATACCCTTTATTTAAAATTGGGGAAGGCTGGGGACTGGAGTACCCTGAACCATAGATTCATTGCTGCATCATCCTTTTGGAAGCTTAGCTTGGAAAAAGAGGAGTGAGATTTATTGCACTTGTAGGTCTAATTAGGGGGGAAGGGGGGCTTCTGGCCTGTTCACTGGTTCCCTCTCCTCTTCACCGAGCTGGGGCCGCCTCCTCCAGAGCTGTGGCCTTGTTTTCACCCCTCTACTTTGAAAGGAAAGTTTGTGACTGAACCGTCCTTTCATAGTTGTGTCATTTTTTTAAAAGCATGATACTCGTTTTATTTCTTCATCAAACTCCACCCTCTGCTTAAATACTGCATACAAATTACAATTTACAACGGCATTTACCGATCCTTCTGATTTGGCTATAATGCATAGACTGCAGCTGGCATGAGCTTCCACTTCATTTAATCCCTGTGTTGTATGGATTTGGTTTCTTTTAACACAACTTTTGATGTTGTATTTAGATATGCTTCATGTTCATGTGGCAAGAGATGCAGCACTTTTCTTATAAATATATTTAGCCGTTTACAGTTAAAGTTTATCTCCTGACAATCATTAAGGATGTCTTATAGTCAAATTAGCGAACCAGTCAATTTTGCAGAATGCAGATTACTCCTTCTTGTAATTGACTTTAAAATTATATTTTATATGCCACAAGGAAAGAAATTGAATTCCTTCAGATCTCAAGGAGCAGGCAAATATGACGACTTCATTTCTAGCTCCAGGGAGATTTTGTAGGCATCTGAAAAAAAAAAAAAACTGAATTGTGCTCTCATTTAATTGAAAAATAACTGCCAAGTTCAAAACTATAATTAGAAAAAAGTATTCTAGCTGTTATGTTTCAAGAGCTTAAATTGCATTGGGGCTTGCATTAAAATTAGAATCAAAGCAAACTTAAGAAAATAGTGCACAACCTGAAATAAGACAGCTATGTGTACATGGGCATATCTATATTAATTTGCTGGGGGGAGAGTTCAGTAGCCCTAACTTTTCCTAAAGTTGTCTTTGTTTACATGGCAATTTAAAACGCTGGCACTGTTGAAGTAAAACATACACATTAAAAAAAAAAAAACTTTGGTCAGCTTTAAGAACTCAAAGCATGCTTACGTTTTGCATTCAGATGGTTAATGAATCCAGTGTTTTTGCAGTTGCAAGCTCGTGCATTCACTGGGCAAAAGCTGGCTGCAGGTTGCAGTGGTACCTCACAGGACAGACATTAATTATATTTCCCACTTTTTTCAATAATGTTTGGCTACTGTAAGTTCAACTTTTTCTTGAAATTTTTCAATTTTCTGTTGCTTTTAACAGTGAACTTTGTGTGGGGCGAAGGGGAGGAGGGGGTAAGGGAGGGGTGCAGGATACTTGTTTTCTATTCAAAAGTTGTAAGTGGTTATGTAACTTGTATCTATTTTAAGGATAATTCTATAGCATTTTGAGAGAATATGGAAACATTTTGAGCAAAACAGTGCTTGCTTGCAAATGAATAGGCGGCTAGGCGTTTGCCTAGAACCACAACCTTCCTCTGGTTTCGCCTGTTCTTTTTTGTTTGTTTTGTTTTACTCTGATTTGTTTCATTCTGGAGGGGTGAGTGGGATTTCATTAACCAGTGTGTTACACCTTGGTGGTGGAGGGGTTGGGTGGCACTTTCTTGGCTGTGCCGGGCTGGGGGCCCTGAGATCAGGCCTAGTTTGGCAGGGCTAGGGTGACCAGGGGCGCAGGCGATGGCTGGGCATATTGAGCCGCGGAGCTGGAGGCCCTCACCCCAGATTTCCTGCCGGTGTGGGCTGTGAGTGAGAGCGAGCGCGAGAGAAGATGCGCCGGGCGCGTGTGGCTTGTAGGAAGAGCCTCCGCATTGTGTCGGGTGCGCTGCGGCGCGCCGATGTTCGCAAGCCCCCTGGATGCACATTGCCTCTTTTCTCTCTTTCTTTTTGTCAGCGGTTCAGCGAGGAAGAATGCCTCCAACCCAACCCAATCCAGGCCAGTACGCACTCACCAACGGGGACCCCCTCAACGGCCACTGCTACCTGTCCGGCTACATCTCGCTGCTGCTGCGCGCGGAACCCTACCCCACGTCGCGCTACGGCAGCCAATGCATGCAGCCCAACAACATCATGGGCATCGAGAACATCTGCGAGCTGGCCGCGCGCCTGCTCTTCAGCGCCGTCGAGTGGGCCCGAAACATCCCCTTCTTCCCGGATCTGCAGATCACCGACCAAGTGTCCCTGCTGCGCCTCACCTGGAGCGAGCTGTTCGTGCTCAACGCGGCCCAGTGCTCCATGCCGCTGCACGTGGCGCCGCTGCTGGCCGCCGCCGGCCTGCACGCCTCGCCCATGTCCGCCGACCGCGTCGTGGCCTTCATGGACCACATCCGCATCTTCCAGGAGCAGGTGGAGAAGCTCAAGGCGCTGCACGTCGACTCGGCCGAGTACAGCTGCCTCAAAGCCATCGTGCTGTTCACGTCAGGTGAGGCTGTGGTCGCCGGGAGGGCAGGCCGCGCCGGGGACGACAGCACGCCGCGCTCCGCCCGGCCCGGCCTCCTGCGCCGAGTCGCCGCGCGGGCCTGGCCGGCCCGAGCCCGACCTTGGGCCTGGCCGGGACTTGCGGCCCCAGCGCCCGGACGCGGCCCGCGGCGCCGCTGCCATCTTGGGAGCGCCGCGGTGCGGGAGCCGAGGCGGCTGGGAGGCGGGCGGCCGGCGGCCCGGCCTGGGGGCTTGGGGGCCTGGACCCCCACGCGGGGCTGCGGCGGCGGCGGGTGCGCGTCTTGTGTGTGTGCAGGGGGGTGGGGGGCGTTGGAACTGTCTGGCTGCGCGTGTGTGCGGTGTGTATGTGTGTGCGTGTGTGCGCGCCAGCGTTTAGTGTTTCTGGGGGAGGAGAGGGAAGGAAGAGAACGTGGGAATGTGGCTTTCTCCTCTGTGTGGCACGCTCCCTGGATGAGTTTCCCGACACAGGGAGACACACACAGAGGTGGAAAGCGAAGAATACGCGCAAATAAATCATAAATAATCCCGCTTTATTGCTGCCTGATTTTCCCTTATCGGAAACCATTCATGTTTTCAGTTGCTGAGCTTATTGAGGGTCGTAAAAAACGGATTCAATCTAAACAAGAAAGATAAAAAACAAAAGGAATACTGTAGAGCCCGCAAGTATGGGAGGATTCCCGCCCCAGAGAGAAATCTCACAGCCATGCAAAACACACGAACATGGGAAATTTAACAGAGTGCCTTAAAAATATCAAATTAAATGTAGGTGGTGGTAACATGCATGTTAACAATTTCTCTTATGATAGATGGTTCAAATTAACTTCCAGGAAAGTGCATTAACGTTGCCTTTGAAGGCTCTAGTCAGAGCCTCTGAGAGCACTGCCCGCTTTTTATTATTGTAACCTGCAAGAGGGAAACATATAAACACCCGGGACAGCAGGTAATGGGGGGAAATATAAACAAAGCCAGAAAGGAGGCTGGTGGGGAACAGAGCTGCTCAGATTGGGTCCCGGGCCTTGCCCACTGTGAGTAGGGTTAGCTGCAGTTTTACTCCCATTATTGGCACTATTGTTTTTAATTCCTCCATTCAGAGAACAAATAAACCATCCTAATAAATCTATCCTAGAGCCAGGACCTCCAAAGGCCAAATTAAAACCATTCCTGAGCAGAGATGGCAAAACCCCTTTCCCAAGGCCTTGTTGAACAGTAAGCAATGGTATAATCTATCAATATTTCCTGGCTTTCATGCGTGAAGAATCGTATTTACATTGTATTAAAATGACTCTTAAATTTGCACAATATTGTAATGTAGCAAATGTAGTATTAATATCGATCTGAACAGCAGATAATTTATTTAGACAAGAGCATCTCATTTGTATGCAGGGTGGCCAGAGCCGTGGACTTGGACTGCCCCCCTTTTACTTTCAGTGCAAATGCAGGTCTGCTAGTGGGAGAGGGAGTTATTCTTTGCAAGAGGATAAAGTGCAAACCTTAAAACAAATGGAAGATTTATTGAATAGCCTCCTCAGTGTTTGAATGCATTTTATCTTAATAAGTCTTCTTGATGGAAACGTGTTTTTCAAAAGTGACAAAGAGCCTGGGAAGCAGCGACTGGGCTGCTTCAGCTCTGGCAGGCCTGGGGCCTGGCTGGCTCTCTACTACCCGGCTCTTTAGCCAAATTAATCAGGAAGCAAGCCAGTGTCGGGGAAGCTGGGGTTTTAAAATCTCATCCAGTTAGGTGTCTTGAAGCAGAAATGTGACTTGGAGCTGGACAGAGGTCTTCTCAGGAAAGGTCTTTCCTCCCTTTTCCTTGTCCCCTACTAAGGTTCTTTGAACTCCCTTGACTTTTCTGATCTCCTGCCCTTTCCCAGAGAGAGGCGAGGACTGTGCTGGCTGCAGGGAAGATTGTGGAATTATTCATGCTTTTCTTTCAACTTTCCATCCTAAAACATCCCCGTGAAAAGTGTTCCTTTTTAAAAAGTTTTCCCAAAGAAGTTTCCGAACCACGTCTTCAAGGTGCAGGGGAGGCTGAGAAGTGAACAATAACATTATTTTGTTGGAAAATTGCAAACGGAATATCTGAAAATGGAAATGGAGCTGTCAGTAGTAATTCACCCCCCCTCCTCCATACAACACATTTCCACTTTTGACTAAACTTGTTTTGATTGCTAGCCAGAAGGGAATTCATGGGAAGCCTTCTCAAAGTCATCCAACTTTTAAGCAAACTTTGAATGATGGAAAAGACAGTTTTAGACATATTGTCCAACGAGGTTTGCTCTGGCTAAGTATTTGAAGCTGGCACGGGGGTTCCCTGTGGTGGTTTTCACATTTGGCCTCCGGATGGTATGCTTAATCCTTAATATTCTGGACAGCATCCAAGGACTAGGTCATGACCTGAACTTACTTTTTAAAAAAAATTCATTAGTTCATACACCTAAATATTCCCTCAAATAAATGGGACCTCCTCTGAAAGGAGCCATCTAGTTAACATAAATACAATAAATCCATTTTCAGCACAATAATAACTTTGATTTCTAGTTATGGCAGCTGATTACATCTATATTTCCTGAACACTAAACTCTTTTGAATGCACACCATGAAATACATTCTCTGCACTACAAAGGCTAAGCCGGGAGGGCCTGAGCAGTAATGGTTATTTATTTACATAATTTCTTTTCCATATACTATAGAAGAAATATTGAGGGTTCCCACATTGACACTACCACATAAAAAGTGAGGCATGGATTCCGTGTATTCTGCCTCCCTTTCTGATCTGCGTGTATCTCATGGAACGTAAATATGTGCTGCATGACACCCCCGCTCACCTCGCTTTGCTACCACAGCCACGCAATCGATCCGAGAGCTCAGACTATCTGTCCCTAGTTGGGGGACTCCTGTTGCAGGAATATCCAGAGTGGGGATGAACATCTAGAGTGGGAATCCAGGCCCGAGTGGGACTCCTGCTGGAGGGAGGCCACAGAGCTGGCCGGCTGGCACCTGGCAGCCAGGCCCAGCCACAGGCATTCTGCCTTCAAAGGAGGAAAGAAATGCAAGCAGCCAGCATAGGGCCTAAGCAAACCCTTCCTGGGCTTCTCTCCCTTGGAGTGGCCTAGCCGGGAGAAGGGTAGTGTCCTTGCACTCTGGGGGCCCTTATTGTAAATAACAGATAAATATTTTACAGACCTGAGGGGATGCCATATGGGTCTTTAAAAAAATCTGCTGGGTTATCAGTGGGTCCTTTTCATACTGCATTGTCTGAGGCTGAAAGGGATCCTGTGGCATAATGGGCAGATAATGCATGTAAAGCAAGATATATGTAAATATGAGTCTGCATGGTGGCCATTCAGCAGGGCCAGGTTAGCAAGCAAGGCCAAGGGCAGACCTCAGGGCCCCCTCTCCAAGCAGGGAAGCCCCAGAGTGCTCCTGCCCTCACCCTGCTGGCCATAAAATCTAACTGGCTTCCCAGGTCAGGCCAGTGTGGATGCACCCGAGTGGCTGGCAGGAGTAATTAGACATCTGAGAGGAACCCATTCTGGATCCAGGGTCAAAGGCAACTTGCCTTAGAAGTTCTTGAATTAGCACTAGTTTTATTTGTATTTTTGCTCAAGGCCATTGCCTTGTAGATGAAGGTGTTGGAATGCTTTGTAAATCCCAGTTCTTGAAATGAAAAGACATAAAGCTCAGAAACTCAGCAGACACGGGGTTCTCCGTGAATCTTTTGGTGTGACTTCTTAGGGTCACACTTGCCCATTCACAATTATGAACGTCCTTTTGGGGGCATTGCCATGCATGAATTTCTTCCCAGATCTATATATTAGCAAACTCTGCCTTTGATCTCTAGTCAACCTCCTGACTGGCTAAGGGCTCCTCTGTGATCTTCCTGTTTTTTAAATATTTATTATTAATATGAGAAATAACATGGGTGTTTGAACTAAGAGAGGAAGCTTTCCCTTCATTCCTCTGATTCCACCTTCTCTTCCGTTTCTTTGCCTTTAGTTAGTTGATAGAGTGTCAACTGCTGTCTTGAAATATTTTTAGGAGACCATGAGGAGCCTTGGTTGATATGAGATCAACACACAGGTTTTAAGATGCTGTCATTGTGTGTAAGTGCCTCTTTCCCCTTGGTCCTGGGACAGGAAGCCTACCTTCCCAAATCCCCGCCTCAACTCCCCATCTCCCAGTTTGGAAGCAGAAACAGCAGCTGCCTCCAGCCCAGCTTTGTGTCTGATCATTGAAGATGTCTCCTTTCCACAGCCTGGAGTAACTGAGCCATATTCCTTCTGATTATTATACAGCTTACAGAGATTTGGCCAATTTTCACTTACTTGATCTAAAGCACAGATAGAAGTATATACCCTCACCGCGGATTTGCTGCCGAGTTCTTGCTTGCAGAGATAGTGGATCTCAAATCCTGAATTGCTAAAGCATGGGCTTGATCTGATTCCACGCACTGCTAGCCCATGATTCCTTACCCCTCCCAGGTATTTTTTCACTAGACAGTCTAGGTTCTCCTAGAGGATTTTGGTTGGGGTCATTTAGGTTTGAGAGGGAGGACTCCAAGAAGCCTGTAAGAACTGCCCCCAGGCTACGTATTTCTTCAGGGCTTCTGAACACCCCGAAATCAGGGGCGAAAGGAGCAAAAGTCCTCCCTTTAAAGAGCACAGCGGAAAGATGCCGCCCCCCCCCCCCGCAGGCGGAGGACAGGTTGCTTCACACAGCAAACATGGCTCCAGCATCGTACATTATTTAATCCAAAGGTGAAAGAGGAAAAACAAAGGGACTAGAGGGGTTGCTGCCTCTGCATGTGTGTGTTTCCGTCTCCTGCTCCCCTAGGCTTGGTGGGGGTGTGATTTATTTTTATTTGTGGTGGGGATTGAGGGGAGGGAATGGTGAAGAAGGATTGGGGAGGTACGGAGAGGAGGATTTTTTTCCCCCTTTTCCCTTCTATTTCGGTTTCCCCCTCTTATCAACTCAAAAACATTTCTAATGGCTTATTTGTGCCTTTGCTGTTCACTAACCTGAGTGTCCCCTCCGCTTTTCTGTCCGTCTCTTGGCTGCACGGGCAGATGCCTGTGGCCTGTCGGATGCCGCCCACATCGAGAGCCTGCAGGAGAAGTCGCAGTGCGCACTGGAGGAGTACGTGAGGAGCCAGTACCCTAACCAGCCCAGCCGTTTCGGCAAACTCCTACTGCGACTGCCCTCCCTTCGTACCGTGTCCTCCTCGGTCATCGAGCAGCTCTTCTTCGTCCGTTTGGTAGGTAAAACCCCCATCGAAACTCTCATCCGGGATATGTTACTGTCTGGGAGCAGCTTCAACTGGCCTTACATGTCCATCCAGTGCTCCTAGACCTTGGGCGCTTCCCACCTGCCCCCGCCTCCCTAGAGACTCAGAGGACCGGCGGGGGCCATGGACTCCAAAGCTGCGGGGACATCAGGCGGCTGTTGCAGGGTGCAGCCAGGCAGGGGGGAGGTGGGCCGGGCCGACAGGAGCAGCCCACCCTGCAGAAATGCAACCCGAGCTGCAAACCAGGAGAAAAAGAGACTCTCTTTAGGATCAGATCTGTGAACATGTTGGAAAGGAAAGAAAAAGGACCTTGTGTCTGGTGAGAAAAGGAAAAAAAAAATTGGAAGAGAGGACCATGAGAATTTTAATAAAACAGAAGGAGACTAATGGACCTTCCAGGATTTATTGTGGACGGATGTGGATATATTCTGTACAGAAAACAACACACATGGAAGTGGACTGAATTCTATGTAGAAACACACACACACACACACACACCCCCCAAACATTGTTATTCATTTTGTAAAATACTAGTCTTTATTTTCATTTTTTTGTAAAATTTAAACATCGTATGCACATAAAAAAGGAAACAAGAATTAGGGGAAAATAACATTTTCCAAATAATTATAAAAAAATTGTCCTGTGTCTATGTATCTATATCTGTTTTGTATTTTTTTCTGGTTCCAAACCAGATTTCCTGTGATTCTATACTAATAATTTTTGATATAACCCTTTGCTTCTTATAATGAGTGCGATATATGTTGTCGAGGCTGTTCTTCAAGAATTAAAATCGAAGTGAAAATTTAAACAAAAAAATAAAAGAATTTAGCAAAACCCACGTGTCTGGTTACTTGACAGATGTCATAAGTGCAAGAGAACCCTCCAATTAATTTCTACTCCAATTGTTATTAGAATGGGGAGGTGAGGGTGGAAACTTTTAAGGCCCATTACTAAGTTGTCTAGATTTGTTTCCTAAAACCAAGCCGCTGCCTTGGTTTCGTAAATGCGGAGGGTCAGGCTCTGTGTGGGCTGGGGTGGACAGGGAGAGTGCAGGGCACCCTGGTTGCTCCCAGCAGCTCTTAGGACCTTGTGGATGGTTGGTGCCCTGCGCGGGAAGCTGGGGTAGACTTGGTTGCAAGTGGGGGCCGAGTTTGGGGACCACCTGCTTCATTGACTGCAGGTGGGAACTTGCCCGGCTAGAGAGAGAGGCTGCGGAGAGGTGCGGAGAGCTGGTGTGGGGGGTAGGGTTGAGGGAGGGCAGGGGGGCCTTCTCAGAAGCCTCTTGTGCCTATAGCTGGACCTCCCGGCTTCTCCCCAGTCCAGGGAGGGAGTTAGGGCCTCAACGCTGCCAAACCTACCTTTTCTCCCCTGTATGGTCTGCTGCAGAGCTGGCTAGGGTTTACCCTTCGCTCCAGACCCTGTGACAGGGGTTCCCTGGAGGGCTCGCAAGCTCAGTTGGGTGAAGGGAAAGCCCCCACTCTGGCACTTAGGGGCGTGGACCTAGAACTTGGGAGCTGGTGAGCCAGGCTAGAGCAGGTTCTTTCCAGAAGCAGCGTTTGGGCTCTAGTGGCCCTTCCAGGGCAGAAACCTGCCTCTGAGGCCTCTCTTTGGGTGTGCGTGGGGGGCTGCTCTCTGTTTCAGCTTTTGGAGCATGAATGTTTTATAGGATTCTAGTCGGCACTGTGAGAACACATACTACCAAGGGAGCTTTTCCCTAACATATTAATAAAGCCAGATCTTTTGAAATAACACCTCTTACCTCCTCCCCCATCCCTCACTCCCAAACAGGCCTTGGATGAGGCAAGAGCTTCACTTTCAAAAGTCATTGACAAAGTTTTGCTTTCATTTGCTGCCTGGAAATCTCCAGGTTCCCCACTCCTTTAAAAATGTATTAACAAGCTCCAAGCCACCTGAGGTTTTAATATTTCTAGGTGCAGTGCAGCGAGGGGCAATGCCACGCTCTCTGTGGAGAAACCCCTGCAGGTCCACCTGCCC
This sequence comes from Ursus arctos, assembly GCF_023065955.2. NCBI lineage: Eukaryota > Metazoa > Chordata > Mammalia > Carnivora > Ursidae > Ursus > Ursus arctos. The sequence continues at coordinate 74,545,346 of NW_026623067.1, forward strand.
CCCTCCCCGCCTGAGACTTAGGGAGGCAGGGGGGGTACAGTGTGTGGTGTGTGGGGTGGTGAGGGGCCTTCCTGCCCTCGCACGGGCCCCATCCTGACCTGGGCCTCAGCCTTTGCACTACACCCAGGGGCAATGTCTTTGGGCCTAGGCTGACTTCCCTGCAGAGTGAGCACCCAAGGCCGAGTGGGCGAGGGAGGAGCTCATATTTAACTCCTGACCGCCTCCCAGAAAGTCTCGGAGAGCCCTCTAGGGCTGCCCGATCAGGGAATGTGGGGATTGGGATGGGGTAGGCTGCAGTTGGCACTGAGGGGGAGGGGAGACGAGCTGCCTCCAAGCGCTCACCGATCTTTGCGGCCTTTCTTGAAATGAGATGTAAATATATTCATTACAGTGTGATCCCTCTGATGAAAACAGATAAACATTTTTGTAGGTCGGAAACGTATTTTTCAATTAATTTCAATATGGAGGCCCAAGCACAAGGTGCCCAGTGTGCGGGCCCTTCCGGAAGCCAAGGCCTGGGATGTACGAGGCACTTGCTCCCGGGTCCAGAGGTGACAGTAGTAACTTGTGTCTTGAGGAACCAGGCCCAGAGTATTGCGCACAGCCTGAAGAATCCTGCGACCTTTCTAAGCCTGGGTCTAAGCCCGGAGCTGACTAGCGCAGTGTAGGAAGAAGAGCAGGCCTTCCTCTGTATGGCTTCATGGACTCCTTTGCAGACTCTGTCAGGGAACCAAGAGACCCTGGCACTGAGTGGAACGGAGAAGGAAAAAGGTGGTCTGCTCCCATGCTCAGCGGACCTGGCTGGGGACTGCAGGCAGTGGGTTTCTCCTGTGCTGTCTCCCTAGTAGCATTACACTCAGAGAGGCACTCATCTTCAGAGGTCTCTGTGTGTCTCAAGAAGAGTGGCTCTGTGGGTGCTCCCACAGGACGAGACAAACTGCCTGAGTTCTGTGGCGTTTCGCTCTCAGCGCCCGCAGTCGGACCCACAAAGCTGCTCACGCTAACGGAAGGTTTAGGAGCTGAGAATGCACTATTTAAGCCACGGGCTAAGCCTTCCAACAGCCAGGAAGTGCCCTCTTTGCTCCCTGAGCATTCTCAAGGCTCCCTGGCCGGACTGGCCAGTGTCCGCAGCCCAAGAGCTGAGGGCCCGAGCCGTCCCATGGCTTCCTCGCTGTGCAGAAGAGCAGCCCCAGCAGTGGCCGGGCTGCCCCTGCTCGGTGTCCTGCCTCCCCTCGGACCCTGGAAGCCACTGGACAGAAAGTGATAGGAAGCGGGTGGGAGTCTCCTCTGCCTGGGTGGCCGGCCAGAGGCCCCTGGGCAATGAGCACGCTTTTGAGCCAAGCGCCAGGGGGAGCCGTGGAACTTGGGTGTGAGGCCGCAGGCAGGTGTAGGCTCGACGGTTACCTTGGAGCGCGCAGCCCCGCCTTAGCCTGCGGAGACGTAGCAGCCCTAAGGAGTTAGGAGAAGAGGATTGGGCTAACTGGGCGGGATAGAACTGACAGGGTCCCCGAGGCCAGAGGAAATACATCATAACTGTTGGAGAGCGGCCCACACAAGGTGACTTCCCTCTCAAAATTATCTGTGACATATGAAAGTCAGCGCTCCCCTTTCTAACCCAAACACTTGCTGGGCGACTGAGAACTTTGGGGGCTTTGAAGTCAGTTTAAACTACTTTAGCCACAAGCTTTTCTGAAAACATCAAAAAAGCCATCTTAGGACATGCTCTCCTCTGGGAATTTCTAGGGCGTGAGGCTTTGCCTCATCTGCAGCCAGGGGACAAAGAGTGGCCGAAGGGAGTGCAAATGCGGCCTCTGCCTCCACCTGCACCCCCCAATGGCGACCAGGCCTGGGGGAAGCCCCGGGGCTGGGGATGGGCGTGCCTCCTGGCCACAAGAACAGCCCTGGGCTTTCGGCACTCTGCCCCTTACGTTGGTTCAGGCTCTTGGTCTCTGGCAGCAGCAAAGGGTCTGGGTGGGCTCCCCAATGCCCCATCGCCCAGCTCAGAGGTCGGGGGCACTAGGGATACGGAGCCCCTTCGATCCAAGCCCACCTGAGCTCATCTGCTTAGAGAGCGCAAAAAGTTTATTTTAAAAAAAATCCTCCTTGGCTTATAGGCAGCCCTTCTATCTCCTACAGAGCCAGAATCACCTCCAGTAAGTTACTCGATTCTCCAGAACAAATCACCTGAATGTCTCTGCAAATGGAAAACCATGAAGGAGAGTGGGGAGGGTAGGCAGGGAGACACAAGTGGAAACTAATAAAACTCTTGTTAGAGGGCCTGCTCAGGATCCGGGGCGTCACTGGGCCTTTTACTTGGAAAGCCAAAGAGTTGTATTCCTAAATGAGTTAAAGACCCATTTACCTCTGTCGTTTTCTATTCATCAAGCCACAAGTTGAGAGTTCCTAACATGAAACTATTTGTTTGCTTACACAACCAGCTGGGCGCAATTTCACGTCTGAGATATCTATCTGAAAGCGCCTCTCATTTATTATCTCTCCTTGTCAGCGAATCCATTTTCCAGTTCCCCCTCCCCCCTTTTGGAGCTTATTTATTTATTTTTGGTGGGACTTCTTTGCCTGGGAGGACCTGGGTCTAGAATGCTCCCCAGGGAGCAGCCGGTCCCTGCGGGGGTTTCTGCCGTGCCCAGGGCGCAAGGACCAGGGGGCAGCAGAGGCGCGCTCGCCGCCACCGCTGACCCCCGCGGGCGGGCCGAAAGGGCCAGGGTGAGGGGCGGGCCGCGGGTGGGCCTGGCGGGACACTGCGAAGCTGCCTTTCTCCCTGGATGTCCTCCCTGCTAGCTCTCCCGGACTAAGCCGCAACCACCTGTGCGAGGAGGGGGTGGGAGGAGGCCCGAGAGGGGAGTCCAGGAGGCTCTCTCCCAGATGGGGGCCCGAGATACGGATTTGAGAGATGCTTTTACAAAGCCTCACCTAATCCCATGGGGCCAATTTCTTCTCCCAGGCTGGGCCGGAGCGCAGAGTGAGTAACCAAGATGTAAATAGTTGTGTGATGGGTTGGGGGAGGGGGCAGCGCATGTATTGTGTGTGCGGAGGGAAGAAGGCTGCACGTGGTTTCAATTTTGAAGCACAAAGAAATAACATGCAATGCAGAAAATAGGTTTATGAATGTAATTGAGAGGAAAGAAAACAATTAACACGGTGCAAGGTTGCACCCTCGATTCTCCACCCCTCGCCTTCTCTTCCACCCCAATTTTGAGAAATCCGGGTCATGTGAATAGAGTGGGTCTAGGCAGTTGGATCCGGCTGACAAGGGAACCCCTGATGGAGATCACAGTGATGGGTGGATAATGGTGTCTATCCATCTCCTAGTCTGCTAAGGCCTCCTCCAACCAAGCTGAAAGCCAGGGATCAAATCCCCAAGTCCATTGTATAAAATATCCGTGGCTGTAAAGGTAGCAAGGAGAAGGGGTGTCTGTAAGGAAGGGGAGAGGGAGAACGAGAAAGAGAGATAGCCAGGGATTTCTTTCAGACAGACCAGGCTGGTCTCTGCAAGCTATCCTATTGTGTTGATTTAGGAGGACATTTGCTGTATATAACGTTTAAAGCTGATAATATCATCGCGCAGCCAGATAAATAAAGCGTTGGCCCAACAGTGGGGTCAGCGATCGATCTCGGGGCTCAGAGGAAAAAGGAGAGAGACCGGATCGAGCACAAGGCTCTGTCTGTGTGCTTGTCAGTCGGCACGCAGGAGCCCGAGTGTGTGTGAGCGTCAGGGTGTGCGAGAGGGAACCAAGTCTTCAGCTGGCCGAGAGCCTCATTAGCATTCCTAACCCATGGACCTGTGCTGACAACTAACAGAGATATCCCGCTCACCACCAGGCCTCCTCTCCTTTTGTCTTCAGATCTGGAGGAGAAAAAGATTTCTCGGTGGAAGCTGGAGGCTGAACTTCCATGTGGTTGATGGAGATTCAGGGTATAAAGAGACGTTTCAGGATCTTGCCTGATCTTTCACTCTGCTTTTAAAAACTTCCCTCCTAAAGGAGGAAGTTTTTTGTTTTTGTTTTTGTTTTTTGCTTTTCTCTCTTAAAGTGTAATATGTTTGTTGAAACTCCAAGCTTAAATGAGAGAGAAAATTCTCTGAAAATATTTTGCCATTTCTCCTTGTTGACATGCAGAGAGGTGGATGTGTCTATGTTTGGCTCACATACACATGTAAAGCTGGTACTTTCAAAGATTTCTAGAACATAGCAACCAGGGGTTGTTGGAGATTTTTGTTTCTCTTCTTTCCTCTGCTTGGTTTTGTTTTTGTGATGACAAAATTCATTTGATTTCCTATAATAAATGGGCTGCTTATTACTTTATCAGTCCGTCGTTGAAGTAAAGTACATCTTTCAAAATCAAATAGGGTCCAATTTTGTAATGAACTATCAGAAATGAACGATTTTAGAGGCCTCCACTATTCTAAGAAACATTTTAAGGTTTTACTCAGTCGTGCAGTTTTAATCACCTTACACCTATTTTGGGAAAAGTGTCTTAGTTAAGTCCATCTCATAGGGATAAATACTCATCAGCTGCTCTCCTAGATCCTGCACCTTGAACTCCATCAAATGAGGCAGGTAGTTTTACATCGGAGTGTACAAATTATCCCATGTTGACAGATGTTTGTCACTTAGTAACTTCTTTCCAAGTTTTCCCCCCTCCCCTAAGCCTTCTTTCTTGCTTGCTTTGTTGTTTTAAAATATGCATGTCTCTCACTGGAATGCCAGTCACGAGTGCAAACTTTGTGTCCAACCTCCCACATGAAATGATCCTTTTAGAGGGAACTCGATATGTCTCAATCTGCACTTCACTCAAAGCCTGTGGGTATGGGCCACTCACTCACTGGTCCTGGCTCTAAAATAACTCAGCAGAAACGAGTTTCCAACTAAAAATCCCCTCGAATGTCTCCCAGGGAAGAAATATAGCTCCTATAATTAAAGGAGGCAACGGCCAGAGGGGGAATGCAGCCGGCAGCCAAAAAAAAAAAGTAAGAGTTTTATTTATTTGCTGATTGAACTTGGGTTGTCACGACCAGCAGGTTTATCCACACTGGAAGTGCTGGCCGTTTGTACCGTGTGTGCACCAGAGGGCGAGGCGGGCAGAAAAGAAGGGGAAGGGGAGGATGACATGGAACAGGGCGAATGAAAGAGGTGAGGACAAATTTGGGAGCCGGAGAATGATCTCTGTGGGACAATGTGAGGCAATTTCCTAGCACTGGATTTGCGTAAAAACTTGTAGCTGAGGGATATGGGAGGGGGGACCTCAGAGGAGAGGAGGGGGTAATTACAGTAAACTCTTAAATGTGGGGTATCAGGAAAAGGAGGACTCTGATTTCCCTAGAAAAGTAATGTGACAGCAGGAAAATTATTAGCTGTGCTGTGTGTGGCGGTTTCGGTATGTGGGGGGTGGAATTATGAAGAGAGGGACTGGAGAGTAGGGAAGAAGTTCCAGGACTCAAAGTAGAAGTGCCATGGAGCCAGAAGCCCTCCACCCTCCTTGGCAAAACCTGCCTGGTAGGTGTGGATGTGAACTCTCTAGAAGACATCATCTTTACATCTTATTTTAATTAGTTTCATCTATTTGAACTGATTCTGGCATTAGAACCACTTATAGGATGATTCAGCTCACAGGATGAAGAACACCTCCCAATCTCTTTGACCACCCCCCACCCCCCACCCCAAAAGCTTCAAGACAGAAGGAGTACTCAGGCCGGGCAGCTCATTTCTATTAAAAAGGCAAAACTTTAGCACTGATGAAAAACAGATGAATTTTTTCTCCCTCTCTCTGAAACAGTTACTCTCTTTTACTGATGTGAAGTGACGTCAGCAAAGCCTGTCCTATCCCCTTGGAGAGAAGGGAGGGAGGAGGAGGGGATGGAAGGAGGGAGCTGGGAGAAAGAGCTAGAGAAAAAGAGAAAGAGCGAGCTGAGAGAAGAGGGAAAGGGAGGGGGTGGGAAGGAGAAATTGAGAATGAATATTCTACACTTTTGACCAAAATCCCACAAAGAGTGGGCAAAACAATGCTTCAGAAGCCGGTAATTGATAGGACACCTTTCTCTTCCCTTACCCGATCTACATATTCTGACATATGGAAAGCTTACAGGCCCTGTGCACTTATAGAAGCCGATAATGCATTAGCTCTCAGCAATATTTACAGCACCACTTTTAATACACACCAGATGGTTCGCGACTGTGCCGCCTCAGCCAGCTCTCTCCTCGATTTTACTCGGCGGCACTTTGTTGCAATTACGCTCCATGCTGAGACCAATTTTATTGGTGACCTATTTTTCATATTTGCAGCATTTTATGTTAAAAACCTCCTCTCTGGCCTTTTTGTAAAGGGCAGCGCTCAGGAAGGGAGAGCTTAGGAGGACGGTGGAGCTGTCTAGGTGGGTATTAATATTTATCATGATGTTACATACCTCAGGTTTAAGTGAGTAAACCGGATAGACATAAATACTCTGGTCATTACGTTTGTTCACTCACCTCCTGTTTGTCAGACCCCCACGGACTGTCTACACGGCGCGCTTGCCTCAGAGTCAATACATCGGACCATAAATATTGTATTCCATTAATTATCACGCCACTGGCTTATCCTGGGCGCCGGCGTCCTCGAGCGACGCAGGGCAAATGAGGACGCTTCCCGAGCATATTTCTAGGCTGGGAACCCCGCTGAAATTTCCGCCGTGCCTGGGAATTCCTAGAGCCTGAGCGCCTGGCTCCACCCGGGCCGGGCCTGGGGCTGGCTGGCGGGGGAGGGAGGTGCGGCGGGCAAAGGCCCGACGCCGCCAGGAGCGCTCAGTACCTGTTATCTTGCGACGCAGAAGGCCACAGGGAGAATCCCATTTGGCACGCCTGGAAAGGCTTTCAACTTTATCTCCCGCCATGTAAATACCCCCGAGTGCCCGACTGAGGGACTTTGTTTTGCACCGAACAATATAAATATCCTATTTGCTACAACGCAGGTGTGCTCTTCCTACCCAAACTCTTTTTTTCCTTCGGTTATAGTAACTCTTTATACCCACTTCCCCTGGTAAAAAAAAAAAAAAAAAAAAAAATCACAGATGTTTACTTTATTGATATAACCTATACCAGGGTTAGGCTGAGAATAATATGCCTCAACTAACAGTCATTTAGCAAATAATAGAGGCGTTCTGGATGCTTTCCAACGTTACACATGTACTTGGTCATAAAATGATACGTGAAAAAATTAACATCTGCTTTCCTAAAGTAAAGTGTGCCAAGTAGCTTTTTATGAATGCTTCCCTCATTTTAAAAAGAAATATGGAGAGATAAACTGGCACCCAGATGTATAGCATATTTATAATGGTTTTAGGATTTAAAGGTAGCTATTCATTGCACAAACCATTTGAAAACTGACGGTTTAAAAGCTACTTAACCCCAGACATCTTCGAATCCTGAAGAGTCTTCCAAATTTTATTATTTAAAGAGGAATTTACTGTAATTTAATTGTGTATCAAAGCAGAACTATGTGCAAGTCGGGGCACTGCTGCCTGAGCTCCACAGAAATTCCAGCCCGCCTTTTATTTACCTAATTTCTCAGCAAGGTTCCCAGGCCCTTAAGAAAGCAGAGCTGGAAAGTTTAGTTGGGCTCTTTTTTGTTGTTGTTTAATTCCACTATTAGGAAATGAGGCCTACCTTTGAATTATTTCATTAGGATTTGGCCTTTTGGGGGAAGGGGTGGGAACCATAATCATTAGTGGCTTTTTATTATTTCTACAATAAATGGCTAGATTCTTTGTTGAATAAGCTGCTTGAATGTTTTGCAGATGTTCCACTTAGACCAAATCTGACCCCCTATTTCCTCCCAAATAAGTCGCTTAAACTCTCCCACCAGTGCATTTACTCGAGAGCATACTCCCCCATCCTGGCAAGTTTATAAGTGTAGAACACATTCTTATGAAATTTCCACCTAACTGCACACACGCACACACACACATTTACACACACACACACTCCCACCCACCGAGCCTCTGAGCGTGGCAGAGGATAAGAGAAAAAAAAGCCCGAGAAACTGGTGAGGCGGAATGGAAAGGAGGAGGGAAGTCAGCCCAGTGGTTACTCCCCTGTGCGGAGGCGCGCCCTCCCCGGGCCTCTCACCCCCCTTTGTGCCTTTGGTTTGAAACATAGGGGGTGGCCCGGCTCCGTTTCCCCCAAAGTGCTGGGAATCGCGATTTGCCGAGCGCTCGGGGCGTCCGCCCAAGGTGTTTCGGGGCTGTCCTGGCGAGCCGAGGCCACGGCGGGCCGGCCCGGAGCTCGGCTCGGAGCCTCAGCGCGGCGGCACCGCCCAGACGCCGCGGCCGCGCGTGGGCCGGCGGGGCTAACAAAGGGCTCCGTGGGGCGCGGGGCGCGGGCACGTGACGGCTCGAGCGCCGCGCCGCGGGCCCGCCGCGGGGAGGGGCGGCCAGCCCGGTGTGCCCGGTGGCTTCTTGACGGAAAGAGCCCCGGTGCCTCGGGCTGGCTCGCCGGGCCGCGCTCGGCCGGGGGTGGGGGGGGGAGAGGTACTTGTCTGGCTCCGCGTCGGAGAAGCCGCACCTCTCCTCTCCGGCTCTTACTTGCAAAGCACTTGGAAGAAACTGTGTGTGCGGGGAGGGCCGCGGGGTGGGCCGGGGCCAGGCTGGGAGGCTGAGGGGGGCCGGCTGGTGGGTGGACGGGGAGGAGGCTGAAGAAACAGCTCCTTTCTGAGTGACAGGACTCCTTTTCAAAGGGCAAACAAGGAAAGGGGGGGGGAAACCCTCCTAATATGAATAGGAGAATTTTCAAGGTCTCGCAGTTACTCCCACTCCTCCCCTTTTCAAGACCGAGATCTTTCTCTTTTTTCTTTTTCTTGCCTTTTTCTTTCCCCTTCCTTTCTTTCTCTTTTTAGGTAGGAAGCGCGTGTGCAAACGGGTCTCGATGTGTTTCAGGAGAAAGAATGATCTGTTAACTTTTAAACGTCTCTTGGGGTTGGTAAAAATTACTGGGACATTTTCACAGGTTTTTGTGGGCTCGCTGACCAGCCTGGACGAGGCAGCGGAGTCACGCTGTCAGGCAGGGGTCTTCAGTTCGAGATGGTGTATTTGTGAGGGAAAGAAAGGGAGTACCTTCCAAAGTTCTCCCTCACCCCAGTACCAAAACCTGTCACATCTGTACGTCTTACTAGAAAAGGGTTAGTGTCCTTATTTGGACCCCTCTAAGGTGATTATGAGCTGCCCCTGTGAAAAATCAGGTTGGGAGAGGACAGCTCATCTCTCACACACACGGATTTTTTAAAGCCTGCCTGTATTTATAATTGAATCTTAGGAACACTTTTTTTATGTCCATCCTCAACCCTAGCTGGCTTTTTTTTTTTTTTAAATTGTTGAAGGGCCATGCCTTAGAGAGGAGAAAACTTTCTCTTTAAGATTTAAACCCACAGTACCAGTTGTTTGTTGTTGTTATCATGATTATGATGGTTATTATGTCATCCCTCCTTTTTGCACTTGATCTGATGAGAACTTTTTAAAAGAGTGTGAAATGAAGGACACAAAGACAGTATATCAATGAAAAGAAGAAAGTGGCCCTTTTAATGAGAACTAAAGAAAACCCAAATGTAGATGAAGTGTACCGTAAAAGCTGCTTCAAAGTCCATCTTAATTCCCTTGGGCTCAGTCATCACGAACTTGTGGTAATTGGGAGTTCTTCGTGGAGGTAAGGCGGCCGTGGGTGGGAAGTCATGCAGGTGCACCCCCCTGCCCTATAATTCCAAATACATTTTAATCAAGAACTTGGAGATTTTACAGAACTCAGATTTGGCTACTTCACTTTCAAATGCTACCTGCCCATTTAAGTAATTTCTTTTCTTCCTGAGTAACCGTACTCCCTGAGAGAGCCTCATCCTCCGGCTGCCCGCAACCCCCAGCAGGTTGGTATATGCTGGGCCATATTCTAGGTTTTTGACTATTATTTTGTGATCAGCTCTGTTTAATTTTCTCTTTATTTTTGGACCTCAGCCTTTCTGGATCACAAAAGTCCCCACAAGCAACACAGCAATAAATCCAAGCAAAAATAAGACAGATTTCCTCATCGATGTGTAATAAAGTTAAAGGACATTGTTTTGTCAGACAAGCGCTAAGTAGAAAATAAATCTCAGAGTCTGGGGAAACAAAACGGAGCGCTGCTGGCATGTGTGTAAATTTACTTTTAAAAGCAATAAATCAATGTTAAATTAAACAGCTGGGTACCCTGTCTAGGAGAAGGTTCAGTGTTTAAGAAGACCTTGATGGGAGAAATGTGCTATTTAACAAGACACCAAAAAAAAAAAGTTAAATTTTTATTGTGAGCTGAGGCAAGACTGGCCTGGGAACTTCTCTGAACTTCATAGAGGAAGAAGAGGCAGTGTGAATTGTATCCACTTGCCATCCTGAGATCTTTACATATGTTTTCAGGCATCAGGAGGCAACGAGGTTTCGTGGAAACGTTTTAGATGTTTTGGAAATTGTCGATTAAGCTCTCAGATCCTCTCTTTATTGGCTTAGGTTTGTTGGAGGAGGGGTTATGATTTTTGTGTGATTTCTTCTTCTGTAAATACTATAACCTGTGGAGATATTTTAATGAGCACATTGAACATATTCTTATCAAATGGCCCCTTTATTCTCAATGTGGCTGTTTTGCACAGTAAATAGCATAGTAGAAAAATAAAGAGATCTGTTATTTCATATCTAGTATGCCTGTTTTAATTGAGAAGTAAACCTGGGAGTGGAGTAGCATTTCAAACTCAACTGGAATATTGTGATAGTCATTTCCTAAGGTTTCTTTCTTTCTTTTGTGGTTGGCTGGTAGTGGTAGTTGTTTTTTACAAAACACTTCACTGGGAAAAATTGTATGTGTGGGGTTGGGGAAGGGACCAGAACAATAGAAAACCTAAGCTCTGGCTCTGTATTCTAAGAACAGTGTGAATCAATGAGTTATTACAAAGGCAATCATCAATAGCAGGAAATTAGGAGAGTTTAAGGCTAGCATAAATGTACATTGGATTTCAGTCCCTCCACTCCCAATCTTAAAGTAAAATTCTGGAAAGCCTCAACAGAAGTACTTTAGAAAGCAGGCGTATTACTGAGATGAGCCCTCTTGGTCTTTTGAATTCGGATCGACTGGCTTAAAAGAAAAATATGGGGTTCTTGCCTGTACAGAAACTAGTAGATTATTCTTTACTTTCTTCGTATCACAATCTCAGAAGCTTTGTTTTGTTAGCCCAGTTCCACAGAATATTCATATAATTAGGTAACATCATTTAAACCTTTAAAAAAATGGAAGAAGTACTGTTTTTTTCCCCTCAAGCTACGAACTAACAGGAGTGTTGGGCAGCATTCTAGCTACCTTTACTTTTCTTCAGCCAAAGGAACTATCAAAGATCCGGTTGCCTAGAGAAGACTGAAGTTATACTATTTATATTTAGAAGGCAGCATTCAGTTTCCATGACCATCCGTGGCATGTTAAGTAAATCTGTGTCTTATGCCACTCAGAGATAGCTCGGATTGCCTGTCAGGAGACGTCTGGGCAAGCCTTGTAAACTCGGAATGACTTCTCAAATCCTGCTAGGTTTCCCCAGCGATGTGCTTTCCTCTGCGCTGAAGCCCTGGGAGTCATGTCAGCCCAAGGTGAGCCTTTCAGGCGCTGCTCTTTGTCCCCATCTGGATAGGAAGGTGCAGAATTAGTTAGACACTGGGCTGGTTTGGTGGGGTGGGGGGGGAGTGGGAACGGAAAGGCCGCTTGTTCTAATTAAAGCCAGTAAGCAACCCTGTGAGGAGCTGTCCTTTAGCCTTAGCTGGAGGCAGAAAGGGTCTGTCTCACCTCGGTAGTTAAGTTTGTTTGAACTGGCTGGTGGGGCGAAGAGTTGAAGACAGCAGGTAGAGCCAGGCTCAGGTGACACTGGGCCGGTGGTTAAGTCGCAGCAAGTACGTCTCGAAGTCCCTCTTTGCCTCCCAATTCCCTGGTCTCCGGTCTCTGTGCCTGACTCAGGCGCACTTTGATTCTAACTTTGCTTGCTAGATGGCGCTCGGTGTCTCAGGACATTCCATTTCAGAATTAAAGCGGCTTTTTAGCACCGTTGTTCTCAACTAGTTGTGGGTATTTTATTAGCACAGTGCTAGCGATGTTATTATTGCCCTTGTTTTTGACACCCTTGTTCACTCTTTGATTAAAGTAGCGTTCAGGTGGGAGTTACCCATCTTAATCGGTGTAATAATAAAATTCAGTGAAACTCTGCACCTGAATTTAGGGCATATTTATGGCTCAATTACTCTTTGTGATGCATTTCAGAAAGCACTTGAGTAACTTTTCCTCCCGTAATCTGATTGAGGTTTTCAGGAAGAAGATAAATCAGCAGGTCCAGATGGATATTTACAGTCCTTGAGGTTTACCACCAGGGTCCACCTCCCACTTTACCATTACTACCCATTCCCATTTCAAGGTGAATTAAGCTGATCTTAGGGAACTTATTACTTTCATCTATCATTTGTGGTATACCATTAATTGATTTTGAAAGTATCATAATTTGTTTAAAACCCAAATAGTGAAATTCATACCCACAGATGTGTTTTAATATTGGTAAGAAAAACCTACACAAAGCTTGTTTCACAGGAAGGGTGATTTATGGATTCTAATGTATATTTATTTCAAACACCAGTGACTCTTCTCAGATATTCAAAACACTTTTTAAAACTCCTTTGTGTTGAAGCACAAAGAGACAGAAAATCAATAGTTCTAAGTTTCTGATGGAAAAAAAATGAAGATGAGCCAGAAAGAATTGTATGTTGTTTTGTCGAATGAAGATGTCACTTTCACAGCACGCACCGCTCTCACACTAGTGTGTGTCCCTTAAAGACAAGGATGCAGGTGAGGAAGGCAAATGGAAAAAAAAAAACACAAAACCCCCCCAAAACCCAAACCTCCATATAGACGTCTTGCAAACACTTTAACAAAAGAGAATTTAACTTGTTACTTGCTTTTAGGATTTAAAGAACTAGTATGGAAATGTTCCACCTTTGGGAAAATCAATAACACTCAGAGCTGTGTGGTTTGGAAACCTTTTATCAAACCTTGGCTGCTTTGGTGAAGAACCCCGCAAAGTCTCTCTCTAGGTGTTAGGCTGAAACTAGCAGGCGCTGAAAACCTAAAGCGGAAAATTTACAACTTGATCAGCCCCAGCCACACACCACAAACCTGCTACTGCTGCAAACATATGTTCCAGATTAAGTTAAGCAAATGGCTCTTGTTTCTCAGGGTTGAAAGTTGATCATGAAAATTCAAATTTGAGTGAGTTGTGCTTCCAATGGATCATCGGATCCTCAAATGCTCATAAATCCCTCCCAACTGTTTACTCAAGAGATTTCATATACTTTCTTATCTGCTCGAGAGCTTAATTTAGAATCCCCTGGAAATTTAATCCAATCAGGTATTATTTTCCAGGAACACGTATAGTTTTAAAAGTTGGCCAAGTTGAAAACGAGGTGTATTCTTCCTCTAATGTAAAAATGTTAGATAGCTAACGTGTAACTCAGTTGTTAATGCTCTATTTCCTCGCATACATACTAACTTTAAAAAGCAGAAATTAAACTGTCGATTTATTTTCAAGTTCCTTGTAAGTTTCATTCGCCAGAAGAGGAGGCGATTTTTTTTTTTCACAGCATGAAACAAAATAAAGGAGTGTTATCAGAGCCTTTAATTATGTCAGGAAAGACTAAATCATGGTGTTTCTTTTACTGGGGGTAACTGTCTTTTGCAACCTCCCTGTGGTCATCCAGCCATCTCTCAGCTAAATTATTTGAAGACCAGTCTGGCTACTAAGGCATCTTGTAAGGAAATTTAGAGTTAACTCCCGACTCTTCAAAGTGTCTGCTTCCTTGGGTAAGTTGCAGAGGATGGAGACAGGCATCAGACACCTCGGGTACCTTCCTAAGTAATCGCGGGAGTCCGAAGTCCTTCCCTACCACCTCCCCGCATTCAAATGATCATCCTGCAGATTTTAACCGGTATTGTCATGTTGAAGTTTGGTAGTTATTGTTTACATTTCTCCCTTCCCCAAGGGGTCTTGGCAAGTGTTTAAGAGATTATTGATTTCCAAGAAACCAAATAAAGAAGGCTGTTCTTTTATAACATATGAAATACACACTTTTCTTTAACTAAATAGGCAGTGTATATTTGACATTGACAAATGGACAGGAGACAAGAAAACTTATTTTAAAAGATTATGAAAGGGAAAAAATGGACAGGACAGCAGTAGTCCTACGGAAGAGTAGGATTGGAATTAAGTGAAAAGCTTGGAGAAAAGTGGGGGGATGGCTATCTGTGCTGTAAAATAGTTTAAAGTTTCCTCGAACACATACAGGTGGTAAGCAAACATCGTTGAAGAAGCTCCTTTTAGGGAGAACTAATCATAGCAGTTTTTATTTATTTATTGTTAAAATAAGCCTCTTGTACTTCTCTTCTCCGCATTTTTCACTGGCAATGTGGTACTGAAATAACCACCCAGGTTTGGGAGTTTCTGATTTACTTAGAATAACCCAGAAAAACCATTCTGAAACTGTGTCAAGAATTCACTTAAAAAAAAAAAGTAATAAATACCTGATAGAGATCTTAGCTATCCCATCCCCCAAGTTATAAGGGAAATACCCAGTGAAGGAAGGAAATTCCCAGAAACTCAGATTGAGGGAACAAATGGTAGGGACCCAGGAGTTCAGTGTTATATATCCCACCCCAAATCGCCACAACTTCCCTGCACCAACAAAGGAAAGCCCCGTGTCCTTCCCTGCGCCTGATTCTCTTTTCTTGCTCCTGAACCTTAAGAAGGTGAGAATGAAATATTTCATTAATCCAAAGATGGAAATTCAGTTTATGGAATGAACTCCCCCAAAATATACCAGCCAAAGACATGCAAACATTATGGAGATATTTCACTTGAGGGTTCAGATCTAGAATCTGCAAGTCTCCGGGGTCACTATTATTCAACAGGTCCCTTTTCGCTACCCTGCACACTTCAGCTGCACGAAACTTTGTGAACCCAAGTTCTCCCCAGTTTTCGTATGCGGGTGGCACCCGCAGCTTAAATAGCTCACAGCATGGCCGAGTTTCTCTAGGAACACAGACTTATCTTAGTATTTGGGCAAAACGACTCTTGAAACCACAAAAAAGACCAAACTATGAGGGAAAATTATCTTTGGAGAGAACTCAGCAGTGATTTTGCACACTAAAAAAAAGGGGGGGGAACTTTGTGTAAGCAGCGCTGTGTGAGAAAACAGTCTAAATTGTTAACCTGTGAAATATTTAATAAAATATTTGTATGTTTTAAGGGATAGAATAATAAAGTGTTTTGAAGCTAAATTGCAACTATACTGAGGAATTCAAGGAAAATTTTCACTGTAATAGCATGCCAAGAAGAGAATAATTTTATGCTGAAATGTATTGTAATCTGTGTTACTCTGCAAAAGCAATTTTGAAAGCTGTTTATGGAGGCTATTTTATAGGGGGAAAAACCACTTAAAATACAAGGGTTCCCTCCCTTTTTCTTTGTTGGCCCTTTCTGGTAAAGTATGGATTAAGTTGGTTTGAAAGTATATTTGTACAATCAATATTTAATAGAAGTTTGCTTTTGACCGTCTCACCTGCTCTAACCGTATTATTTTCGTCCTCCAAGTCGGTTCAAGAGAATAGATGACTAGAATGGGGGTTCTAGTGGGAGGGAAGAGATTTTACTCAAAGCCCAACAAGTGAGGCGAGTTTCAATAAAACAAGGTGCAGTTTGAAATCTTTAAAAACTAGTTTTGTCTTAGGAGTAGTGACTAAGTGTTGCTAGGGAGACCATGCAATGAAAAAGACGCCACACGGAAGTG
Organism: Ursus arctos; assembly: GCF_023065955.2. Classification (NCBI taxonomy): domain Eukaryota; kingdom Metazoa; phylum Chordata; class Mammalia; order Carnivora; family Ursidae; genus Ursus; species Ursus arctos. Next base: position 74,561,214 of record NW_026623067.1, read on the forward strand.
ATTTTCAGTTCTTGTACTTTGCTTAACGCGACGGTAAAAAAAAGAAAGCCAACCATGAAGACACGCGGACATTTGGAGCTTGGAGTTGAGGTCTGCAAGTAGGAGAAGAGGTAGTGGTGGGTACTGAGCCAGACGCGCCCCCTTTTAGTGCTGTCAAATAAGTTGCTGTCAGGCTCTTTAGCGCTCCGCGGGCCGGGCGCCCCGCTGCACAGCCACCTCCCCCGGGGCGGTAATTAACCAGTACCTGGGCGCACACTACTGATCCGACAGCATCAGCCACAGGCAGAGCCGTGGGGACCAAGGGCCCGGTGGGTCTAGATGTACGCTTCTTGGAACACAGTGCTCTCGAGTCTGAGATCACCAGCCCCGGGAGAATGTGCTCAGAGTGCAGAGCTCTTAAACTGGAACCTGCATGGAGCTGGCCCGCTAAAGAGTGGTGGTGAAAAGTTAGGCAAAGAATAGTTGTGGGAGTGAGACTTCTACCACCAAAATGACTGAGAGTGGCGCTGCTTTCATCATAAAGTAGATGCAAATTCGGGGAGCAGGGAAATGGTGTGTCAACTCTGGGGCACTCTAACTGATTAACACCGGGTATGGAGCAAGCAAGATTCTCCACCCAAAAACTGTATACTTTTTAAACTCATGGTCGCTTTGGGCTCAGATCCTAAGATTTTAAGAGCCAGTTTCCTATGGTGAGGGAGTGGTCGGAGAGAGGAACCAGGCGAGTGCCGGAACTTCGGGGTTCTGGCGGAGGGGAGAGGGAAGGGGGCGCGCTGGGCGCTGTCCATGGTGCTGGGAAGAAAGCGGCTTCTCTTCGCTGTCCCCAAACCAAGCTCAGGTGTAAAAAGGGGACGTAAACCAAGGACTCATGCGGCGGGGGACTTTTTAATTCCCGCGAATGTGAAAAATACGCATGTGGCTGTATAATTTAAACAGTACTCTAGGAGTGCTCTGCTTTCTCAGTCTGTACTGTTTAGTCAGACAACAGCGTTAACTAGCCATTATAAGGATGGTTTTCTCTTTAATATGTTCCATATTTCAAAGTAATGTAATCATCAATTTTTGACGTACAAAGTAAAGAGGGAGGCGGTAAAAGAAAGGGTGATTTGAGACTTTAAACATATCCAAAGGCACCTATTTTCAGATTTGATAGGATATAAAAGCAGAGCATGACTTAGCCTGTTAGATAACATGGATACATTGAGAAAGTATTAAAAAGATATAGATCCAATTTCATTTTAATACTTCTCTGAACTCTACGCTGGTCAAATGCTGCAGTTATATCTTTGTCAGCAAGAATAACAAGAGTGATTTACCTATTGTGGGGTGTGTGTGTGTGTGTGTGTAAATTTGAAATGGCTAAGATTTCATTCTAAGTTCTAAAATGGTACTCTAACAACTGCATGCTCTTAATATAAATTTGATTTCTTGAAAGACAGGTGGCGAGGAAGAAAGTAGGATGCAGAGAGAAATTATTTCAAAATGGGGATAAAGAACTAAATGGAGACATAACCTACCTAGTAGGTGAATCACACTTTTGGAAAACATACGCACACACACACACACACTCAACTTTAAAAATATATACTGTTACACCCGTGTATAAAATACATGGTTTTTTAAAAATAAAAGTATGTTTATCTATATATCTACAAATACATGAAATTATGTAACAAAATTTCAGGTAAGCTATTACCTATGCTTGATCAAAACAGAAATATGAAAAACAGGAAAAAAGTATCTGAATTGTGTTAATCATGAAAACCTTACTTAGGCTCAGCAACTTGAATCCATGTGACAATGAAGAAGCAAAAGGACAAAAATTCAAACAGCTGACACAATGATCAGCAGCAACTGACAGCATCTCATTTGATATTTGATATCAAGCACTAGATCAATATTTGTGAGATCAATGCAATTTTAATGGTTTTTCTTTCGAAACTGTATGAAAGCCAAATCATGACACTCTGTGCTAGGGTTATTTTTAGAGCTGGTTATTCCAGGGGATGGTATTAAGTAATTTACTGAGGCAAAGGAAAAGAAAAAAAAAACACAACTAAAAACCAAAAAACAAAAGCACCACAACAAACCATCAATATTTCTTCAGTTGATAAATCCTGATTATCTGAGTACCTAGAGAAGGTGTGAACATTTATTGGAAAAAAGCCATTTATTTAATTTTGGTTAAAAAAAACGAAGAAGAAAATAAGCCTTTGGAAAATTATTTGGAGGTACATGAAGATGAACTGGATCAGAAATATCTTTTTCACTCACAATGGGATTAGGTGGTACTTGAGCAAAAATAAATGAAAATGATAAAACGAGAAAAATCTAGGCCTTTCAGCTACACAGTCAACCCCTGCATGTGCGGAATTCAGTGGGAAATAACAGATCTTTCTGTGTCCCAGGCAGAGTACAAAACTGAGAGCCCTATCTGAAACTCATACACAGCAAGGTTCCTACAAAGGGCAAAAAGAGGGGAAAAAAGTAATTAGGTATATGGTATTGTCTTTTATTTTCCTTTAAAGAGTTTATACCTTAAAAAATAAAATGCAAATTAATCTCACTCAGAGGCATATAGGTCCTCAATATCTAAATCTTTCAACAGTAATCTAGGAGGTCCTCAATATCTAAATCTAGGAGGGTTCTACGCTTTATTTTTCAGTCTTTACTGCTTAGCAGGGTTAACCCATGTGACTACCAACTCATTTTGTTTGATAAAAATGCTAAATTTTATTTATTTGTTTTTACAGACTCAGTTTTGAGGAATTTTCACCTAGAGGAATCCAAGACCTTCACCAAACAGCAATTTCTGGGGAGGCAGATGATGGGGGGGGGGTGCGCAGAGGAAGTATAAGCAGGTGAACATTTCAGTAAGGCAGTGAGAAGGTGAGATGTGGCGATTGTGGGTTGTGTTCCTGATAAGCAGCTGTTTAAGTTTTCAGACTAAAAGAGAAAGAAAATGTCTTTCATTTGTAACTCAACTTTGCTTAAAAACTCGGGAGAAGTTAGTTTTTCACTTGAAATACTAGGAATATTTAATGAAATTTCTAATGTCTGACCTAAAGATCTCTCATCTTTGTTCAAGATAAAGAATAAAATACTTCAAAACTATGCAATTCTTAAGCTTTTTTCCCCTCAATGTCTCTTTTTTCCTAACGTTTTTCTTGATGGCAGTGAATTGCCTAATAATGAAACTGTTAATATATTATTACAAACAGATCACTTCAAATAAAAGGCAATGCATTGTATACTTTTAATAGTGAAATTCATACCTAAGTCCTCTTGCAGTAGGATTAAATAATGCACCTGGTATATTCTTTAAGTGACTAGGTAAAGACATATTTTCCAGGATTTTAATAACTCCATAACAAACACTCACTCTCTGCATGTGTCTCTATGCTCTATTGTATTTCAAGTCTGGCAGATTGCCTACAAACTAGACACCAACAGTTTAAATCAATTTTTCTTTAATGAAATAAAGCCAACCTTACACACAAATACGCATTACATACAAACAGAATTTACAGACGCAAATGAACTTGAGGCATTTAAAAATATGTATTACAATGCCTTGAAGAATTTGGATATAAATTTGTTTAGAAGAAAATAAGTTTACAAACAATCCTGGTGACCAACATATATTGAGTCCCTACTATGTAACAGGCACTGCAAAGACAGACACATACTGTACATATTGTTTATTTCTGGTGGGATGGGTGTATGTACCCCATGGATGGACGTGTATATGCACATGTGTGTGTGTGTGTACACACACACACACACATATGCATATATACATATTGTTCTATTAGGTCTTTTTAAAAAACCCTGAGTTATCTCAAAGAAGGAAATCAACTTTATAGTCAATTGTGGTTAATTCAGACTTCATTTTGACTCATCATAATTTGACCAATAATTTTTTCTCTCATAGCATGGACAGTACTTACTTAGAATTTAAAAGTTTAGTGTTCCAATAATGCTGCTCTTCTTAAGCCACTTTGAAGTAATGCTAGTGAGTCTAAGATCCAGATCTACATGTTAATCTCTAGTTTTGCCTTCAAACAGAATTCAGTTACAAAGAACTTGGAAAGATTTTGAATCTATTCAGAAGAGGAAAACTCTTTAATTTTCTGAGGAGTAAAAACTCCCCAAGAAACTTCATATAGCTTCTTAGATTTTGCTTAGCATACGTGATAAAACATTGATTGTTGCAGTTTGGTGACCCATGAAATTTGGGGGTTAGTTTTCTCTTCAGACCAGAGCATATAATTATGCAAATAAAGAGCTGTCACTGATCTAGTGAAATACTCACAAACACATGCACTCTGAAATTGGACAGAAAAGTGAAATTGGTTGGTGATGTGATGGTGCCATGGTTTGTTTTCCTGCCAAGTTTCTATCCAAGTTCATTATTCAAATTGTAAACTTTAAAAAGAGACATATCATTCTTGGGGTGTTGGTTGTCTTTTCATTTCAGATTCTTTGTATTGGTACTGCAGGCTGGTTACAAAGTACAGTTCAACATTATTTTACCTATGACAGTCTCCCATATTACCCTATGTAATGGCCAAGGAAGAAAAGCTGAATGATCTAGAAAGATACAGGGCCTCCCTAGATTTCTTTCTAGAAACATGTTTCATGTCTGTTTCAAATAGAACTCAACCCAACAATACGAAGAATATAGTGAAATGTTCACAAATCTCAAGGCAAAGGGCCGGGAAAAGTTGCCTGGAAGGCCTCATGGATTAAGTCAAATTGCCACTTTCAAGTTTTTACATTGAAGGGGAAAATACTGGTCTCTGCATGGTATCCACTTAATGGTCAAACTTTCAGGACGACTTTCTCCTATCTAGCAATTAAAGCCCACTATATAATATTTGGTGACTTTAACCTTTATGGTTCATTTACAATTACCACTCTCTAAAACCTTTGTGCTAAGAATTAACAAGAGTTCTTCAATCTAACCATGCTCTTTGGCATCGAGGTCTCCCAATTCCAAAGTTACCACTGAACAGGCTGTTGCATAATTTTAGATGTCATGGAGAGTCCCACTGATGAAATCTGAGAAGGCTCATGTCAGACCACTGACTGCTAAAGACATCACTACATGAAAGATCAGTGGTGTGAAACCTTAAAAACATTGATCCAAATGAATCAATTAAATCAACATTCATGCCTCCTAAGTGCGAGGTTTAAAACTATCATTGTTGCTTTTTTTTTTTTTTTAACTCTACATAGATTTTGAGATAAACGTTGGAATGCTTTGATGGCTACTTCTATTCTCGAATCTCCGTTAATCGACTTTGTGCTATTTCCCTCTTTTCAACATCTTCCACTTGGTGTACGTTCTTTACTTTTAGTACAGTGCATGACAGTTGCAATGCTTTAAATCTAAAACCGCCTAACAAAGCTGACGCTTTAGGTAGGGTAGCTTTAAGCTCTGTGAAGTGTTGATTAAAAACCCTTTCCCAGACTCAAACTGATCTTTTTGGAGATTAATAGAATATTAGATAAAAGGAAGACGAACAATTCAAGAGACTCCCACTCAGTCACTCTATACAAGGAAGGAAGGAAGGAAAGTATTCAATTTTTGAAAGGGAGTACCTCCTGGAGTCTTTTATTTTATATTATTACAGCCCCTAATAAGTAATCATAAAATAACCACCACTATTATCCTTTTTTTTTATTGCCACCCATATTTCAAAGATGAGAATGTCTCACATTCATTTAAAGACATTTTCCCCTACAGAGGCATGGGGAAAGTTTTTGAGAAATTTTTAGACTTTCTGTAATAGTAATTTTTCTTAAATGAAATCAGGATCGCAGGAACCTGTCAGTTTACAGTTATAAACTAGGATTGTAACAGGAGACACACATGTGTTTGGATTGGGACTCCAGATAATCCAGAGAAACATGTGAAAAAATTTAACTTATTAGCCCTGATAATATAGTTAACATATTTTGTCACCCAAACTCTTTCAAAGGAGTTACAGGTTTTAAAGAAAGAAAAGCAGTAAAATAAATGTAAACAGAATATTTTCAGATTAGATGTAATACAACAAGGACCTATGCAGGGACTTGGCAGCCATGTAATGTCACCAGAATCCTTTTGGAAAACACATTTCTTTACAGTATATTAAAGGGTATTTTGTAAAATGATAGCTTAACAATGGGTTCAAATTTCTTTGTAGCTAAGGATATTTTAGATATTAAAAACAAACACCCTAAAAAATGTTGGTTTTGTGGAAGGTCCAAGCCAAATAGCAAGTGACCAAGTGAAGCTAGGATGTTACCTTACAGCAACAGTAATGGTAATAAAAGCAGCTGTATGCTTTAAAACACTGATGAATGCAGGTCCATCACTCTTTTTAGGTTTCTGCTTTTAGTAACCTCTGTACACGAATAAATGAACTTCTGAGCAAGAATAATACGCCGCTGCTTGTTGGGAAAATTGTTTTTATTTTAAAATGGTAAACAGAAATATATAATATATATGAAACTCCTGTGCTTTACTTTTTTTTTCTTTTTGTATAAACAATAATGCAATCCAGGTCGAAGCACAAGGCAGAAACTTGAGAAAACAACAACTATTACAAATAGATTTTCTCTCCCCTTCAAATATCCATGAAAACTTTTAACGGCTGCATGGTTAGATACCTTTATAAAGTTCTAAAGCCAGTATCTGGCTTTTAAGTTTTAACAGGACTATTTTGAATCTCAGATTTATCAACAACTCCTTGCTTCCCATTCTATTTGCTCTAAGAACGGAGTATAATTTTTAAAAAAGTCTACAGCCTAACTTTAAGTCTCTACTCTCCTAAAAACCTGTCTAAAGAAACCAAAATGGGAAGAAGATCAGAGCAGAAATACTGTTAACACTTTTCACCTCCAAGCAGGCGGGCTACTACCCACTGACGGTTGTTACTCCAGGAAAATTCAGGTGGATTCTTTACTACATTTATACCAACAGACGCATAATCAACAGGTTAAAAAAAAACCCTACATTACAAGGAATCTTATCACTTGTCAGTAGGAGGTCTCGATGGTTTGCCTAGCTCTTTCTGGGTTGAGGCAGCTCAGATCCACAAGTAGAAATCCCATTTGCACAACCTAAGTTTGCAAATAGCTCTCTATAGATAGTTAAACAAGGCTAACAACCCAGTAGTTTTAAAGTATTAAAGGCAATTAAACAGTGATTCACTCTAGTTGCAAGTAAAGATTTTCATAAAGAGAAGTGAGAAAACCGAAGAGAAGGAAGAGGAGTGATTTGGTGTCTAAGCTGAGCACATTTACTTTGCTCCAATTCAGGTGCAGAAGCTTTACAAATTTAGCACTGCGCAAGTGCTGATTTAAAAAAAAAAGCAATAAAATTAGTTTTCCTGTGAATACTTTCATATAGTCACAACACCACACGATTTATAACACTTTGAAAAATATATTCAATCCACATCAATTTTCAAATCCTCTCAAAGGAAGGTACCATTATTGTATACAATTCACCATTGCTTATAAAACAGAAAAGATTGCAGACCAACATGCTTGACATTGTTGGGGTTACATATATCAAGTTATCCAGGCATTGGATAAAATGACGTTTTTGATTTTTCCTATATTGTTTCCGCTAAAATAATATCAAAAGATATGTATATATGACTACTGAAAAAAGATCACTTTAATTTGCCATCATTAAAACTACAAGAACGAATTAATGTACTTATATACCAAACACAGATATTATCATTTTTAAAACTTGCTGAAATCGGTTCATAATATAAAAACATTTTATCCATGAGATGGTTATTTTAAGTTATTTTTCTGAGGAGTCAGACAGTTCTAAGTCATTTTGGGTACATTTTATCACGTCCTCAAATAAGGCAGGCATATTGTTGCATATACTTTAAAAAAGGATGAAAAAATATTAAATTCAGACCCTCATCTGCTAGAAACAGAATCTTTACTAGGTAATTAAATTCAAGTTATTAAAAATTGATAATGTTAAGATTTAATATTTGAATTTAAAAGTCAGCAAAATCTTAACTTATTTTAACTCTTACAACATTTCACAGTGTTGGCCAGATATTAGCTGGATTAAAATAACTGTTGAAACTGTAGGGCAAAACCCCACAGAGAAAGTGGACTAATAAAAATTATGCCATTGTATTGAGAGGAGAAAATCTTTCACACCAGGTCTTACTTTCTCTTTCTCTTGGAGCAGAAACCTAAAAGAATCATTTTAGCCCCATTCAGCCTTTTAGAAGGAAAAGGTGGAACAGCACACAGGTTCATTTGCCTGATGACAATAAATACTATCCCTAACAGGGTCTAACTCCACGAAAGCTCAGAAGAGATCATTCTAGTTAGGATTATCAACAAGAACAACACACTTTCTCCACATTAGGATTTAAAAAGCAAAACGAGTGTGCGATCTAAATTACAATGCCACTCAATACACATTGTACATTTAAAAAGTAAAGTCAATTCTAATGATAAAAGTTGGAAATTCCATTGAAAACGGGATCTTTCACACTTAAAAGATTTGCTCATCATTACGTTTGGTTTAAACAATCTCTTCTGAAATTAGAGACTTGTGTAAAATCTCACTCAAATGGCAAGGATTTTCAGCGGTAATGTGTAATCGGTACTTCATAGATTTTTATGCAAAGGTTTTCTTCTGGTTTCGAAATGAAAATAGATTGTAAGAGAACAATTTGCACTCCCAAAACGACATAGTACATCATGGCATTCACGTTCTGAATTTGAATTTGGCTTTTCTGAGGGGGTTGGGGGGAATCTTCCTTTAAAAAAAAAAAAAGAGGCATAAGAGGCTCTTAGGGAAAAACCTACCTAAAATGGAAGTTTGAAATCTAGAATAAAAGTTTGCTTCTGTTCGGAGAAAAAAACTGGACCTGATTGGGGGGGCCGGGGGCCGGTGCCAGTGGCGGCTGCGCTGCAGCGGGCGGTAGGACCGCGCAGACGCCGCTCGCCTCGCAGCGCCGGCGCGGGCTCCGTCAGGGCAATTAGAGGCGCGCCGGCCGCGCCGAGCAGGGCGCTGTCAGCCTTAATCTGCGCGCTGACGGGCAGCGCGAAGCCCGAGCTCAGCCCGCAGGAAGCGCGACCAGTGAACCCATATTGCTTTGACAGTTGCACTCATCTAGAAATAATGCAAAACGCTATTTAGATGTATATATCACGACCCTGTGCTCTAGGAAGAAAACAATCTAATGAGGGGCTGGGAGTCTGCTCGCCGACAACAAGCAGTTAGGAGGCGTGTGGATGCATGCTCGAGTGTGGTGCCTTTGCTTCCCCTCCCCCGTCTCGCTCGTTCTCCTCTTACAGCTCTTCGTGCTTTATTCTGTGGGAGCGCCGCGTCAGAGCCGGCTTGAGGGAGCTGGTCTTTGCCTCTGAGGCTTCGGTGAAGAATTTGAAAATAGACGGGAAGCTCTTCCAGGAAGTTAGCTCGTGACGGTCGGTGCCTGCAAAACACACAGACTGGGTTACGAGGTGGCCGCGCTCGGTGCCAAGGCACAGGCCGCCCGCCTTCCGCCCCTGGAGCCCGACCCCGCCCTCGGAGCCCGCGTCCCCGGCGTCCGGCCCGCGCTCCGGCGCCCGCTCCCCCGCCGGCGCGCGTCTCCGGGCCCCGGGCGCGGCCTCTCCGGGCCACACCTGTGCCCGAGAGTTCACTCTGCCCCCAGGGCCGAGGGCTGTCTCCGTCCGCTCACTGCGCCTCTCTGCCGGCGGCGCCCGGGGCGGCCCTCCGGAGACCTCCGATGTCTCCCGCCCGAGCCCCCTTCCCGCCCCCGAAGCGAGGACGCGCCTGGGACACCCCCCGCGGGTTGCCCGAGGCGCGGCCAGGCGGCCCCGGGGCCTCAGCCCCTCCGGGCCAATCGAGGCGCTCGGAGGGAAGGGCCACTCCCTCTCCCGCCTCGAAACCACCCACTTCCCCAGGCTCCGCGCGCGCGCGGGGATTGGTTTCCCCTGCGCGCGGAATCCGGCTTCTTCACCCACCCGGAGCACCCACGTTTCTCTGCTTCCCAAGAGAATAAAACAAATCGGATTTTTCTTGCCTCTCTCGGAAGCTGTGCTGTTAGACATAATTTGTCTCTGCGAGGTCACTGCGACCAAATTATATGGGATTGCTTCATGAAGGTTCAGATTAAAAAAGAGACTGTGCCTCGAAGTGTCCTAGGAGGCTACATTTTTAAAGATTTTAGGGGACAGTTTTAGAAAAGCTAAAAAAGTGTTTCAAAGCAGTGACTACAAAAAGAGCATCTAGGCCTCCTATTTTGTCACGAGGAATTCAACTTAGAAAATGCAGGTTTAGTTTGTCACTTTACAGGGTTATTTTACTACAGCTTCTGTGGCTAAATTTGATACCGATGTACAGTGTTTTTCCAGGGATGTAGTCACAAGAGCAGATGAGGATATTAATCGGTTTCGACTCCTTGTGATAACGTATCATTTTACCAGTCTCTTTACAACAATTTTTTAATTAAAAAATAAAAATAATAACGAAGACTCTACCATAGAAATAACGAGTGAATAGCTTTGAAACAGTTGAAATCTCTTCCTAGATCACTCAATTATGCAGAGAGATACTGCCTCGAAGTCTTGGGATTCAGGGCCTCTGTCTGATACTTTAACATTGTTAATGATAATTCTTTAGTCTGTAATAGTAGGTCATTGCTATGGTTACTCTACAATGGTGCAACACTTTGCTTTCCCCTTCAGCTATTCGCTGAGACCTGGTAACCACATTTGTTGCCTAGCAACAGTTTTGTGACAGTATCACAATCTGGGAGTTACAACAATAAGGATGCTATGGCTGCAGTCGACCAGAGAGCAGAAAGCTACAGTCTGTGCATGGGACTTAGATGTGGGAGCTGGCTCTACTAGAGAACCCCTCTCTTTATAGGTATCCTCACAAGGATGCTCTCTATCCTCTTCTTCTCTGCAATTTGGCCTTATGAACCTTCATTGGGAACTATGATCCAGTATTGAAATCATATCCTTGAGAAATATCCTCCAACACTACCATATTCAGATTAAAAAAATGAGGTCATTTCTCTATCTGCTTACTCATTTTGGGCAAATTTCAATGTTACTCAGTGGGAGAGAGAGAGAGAGATGAGTGTAGGTTTATCCTGGCAAATCCTAAATGCCTGACTTGATTTGGACAAGTCTTCATAGAATTCTTGGGGAAAAAAATTATATATATGCCTGCCCGATCAATAGGTGTGCAAACTTTCAAGTTCTTCAAAATATATGTAACATCCAGATATTTGTTATTATTATATTTTTCACCGATTTAGTCATATAACAGTCTTAAAGAATTCTTTTGAATTTGGAGGCATTTATATTCTCCAAACTCAAGTAAGCAGTTCTAGATATGCTCAGACAAACCTACTTTGGGTATATTTGAAATGGGCCTAGTTTCTGGATAGGTTTATGAAATTCCTGTTCCTATTTCTATGGTGTTTGAAAATCTAGTTTTACTTCAATAATAACTAATTGCACTTATAATGATAAGATACTTTAAAATCAAGTGATTTCTTCCTTTTCAAAGACTGTTCTCAGATGCATACTACATAGCAACATCCATCCCCAAAAACAATGAGAAAAGAAAGAAAGAAGGAAAAAAAAAGGTGTTAATTGTCTTCTTTTCCTTCTCATTTCCCTTGCTTCCAGACTCATTTGGCATTTCCTCCACAGTGATCACACTTACACTTACTAGTGTTACCAAGGCTATGATCAATTTGTGAGCTTTCTCAGGGAATTCTTCTCATAATTCCTCCCACCCCTTGAAAACCAATTCAATCTAGGAATCTAGAGGGACCTAAGGAGTCAATGGTCTGAAGCAATTTTAACTCCTTTATTTTTTCTTTCCTGGTGACAATCTTTCTGAAGGATGAACAAATTTCCCTGGTGATAAAATCACTACAAAGGCTTTTTAGTTTTAGCTTATGATGACTCTCTGCTTGATTAGTCCTGGGCTGAAAAGACCAAAGTCCCTGAGATAACTGAGTACCCGCACTGGCTCTCAACATTTACCTCTGCAATTTAAGAGTATAAATAATGAGAATGTGTGCTCTGTCAGAGGAAGGGAAATTGCTGGGAGTAAAGGTAATAAACAAAGTGAGTTAGAAACTGAACTACAAAGGGGCGCCTGGGTAGCGCAGTCGTTAGGCGTCTGCCTTCAGCTCAGGGCGTGATCCCGGCGTTCCGGGATCGAGTTCGAGTCCCACATCGGGCTTCTCCGCTGGGAGCCTGCTTCTTCCTCTCCCACTCCCCCTGCTTGTGTTCCCTCTCTCGCTGGCTGTCTCTCTGTCACATAAATAAATAGAAACTGAACTACAGAGAACCAAGTGGGGGTGGGAGAGGTCTCCCTAAACTAAGGAGGTAGTAAAGTGAATATTTTATACAAAAATGGCTTTCTTTTCAAAAATTTTCAAAGTAGGTTTTTAATAATTTTATTAAAATAGCAGTTGGAAGTTAGGTAATTGTATTTCCATCTGGGGCTGCACATATACATTTCAAGAACATGTCTGGAGACCATTTTCGAAAAGTCAGAGCCAAAGTTCAATGAAAATATTTACAAATTAATATGACTATCTACCCATAGCAATACTTAGAGAATGGAAACTTTTTTTTAAAAAAGATTTTATTTATTTATGTGACAGAGAGACAGCCAGCGAGAGAGGGAACACAAGCAGGGGGAGTGGGAGAGGAAGAAGCAGGCTCCCAGCAGGGAGCCCGATGCGGGGGGCTGGATCCCAGGACCCCGGGATCACGCCCTGAGCCGAAGGCAGACACTTAACGACTGAGCCACCCAGGCGCCCCTACAGAATGGAAACTTTTGAGAGCAGCTTTCTAGTAGTTAAAAAATATACCACTTTAGGAACAACTATTCCATCAGGACAGAAACACTAGACCATTACATTATTTATTCATAAAAGGATATAAAAGTGGAAAATTCAGGTCAACCAAAAAAGCAGCCGTTTATTGATAAACTGCAATGATGTGTAGGTTAATATGGAAAATCATTTCAAAATAACATAACTAACCATGTTATTTGAAGGATATAAACATGATTCCTAGTCTTTCCTCTAGCACAACTTCACCTAATCAAAAGCTCCTCTTTTTAGGGACTATGACTTGTTTCCACTTTTCAGACCCCCATTTTCCTTATCTACAGAGGTTCCCATGGTGTAGGGAGTAAAGGGATTCCTATGTCAAAAACCCGCATGTTGACAGGGAAAGATTTTTGTATCTTCTTGAATTGGCAGGCTTGTTCTTTCTGGATAATTCACCTTTGGGGCAAATTCAGTTTCCTAATCCATAGAATCAATTCAGTATCAAAATAAAAAGTACGAGGTCTCAGTGCTTCATTATAAAAAAGTGCCTTTGTTCAGTCTCAATAAATGATTCTTAATGGGCATGGTAGTGGCCTCTGGGGCATTTTGGAAATTCGTAGGGATATTTTTGGTGGTCAAGATGTTTGGTAAGAACTATTGGCGTTTAGCAGAAGAAGGCCAGGGAAGCGGAAAATCTGCAATTTGCGGTCAGTAGAGCACAATGAAGAATTATTTTGCCTCTCATATGGTTTTTTTCTTTTAAATATCTTATTTATTTACTTGAGAGAGAGTGAGTGAGTGCGTGCGCAGAAGTGGAGGGAGGGGCAGAGGGAGATGGAGAAGCAGGATCCCCACTAAGCAGGGAGCCCCACATGGCCACCCAGGCACTGCCCACATGGTTTTCAAATGTTCCACCGGCTATTCATGTAGTTGAAAACCCTGTTTATAATTATATGGGCTTAGAATTTAGATGTGTTTAACAAATACTCTCAAAGTACTTTTGGCATCATTTTAACACATACGGAATTTTCTAGAAATCCTACTGCCACGTAAGTTGAAGGAATTTTTTACTTTATGTTGTTCAGAATATTAATAAGCAGGAGTGGTTTATATAATTACCAAGAGTGGTTTCCATATGAGAAAAATCTCATCACTGATGGCATCACTGCCCACAGAATTTGAGTTGCCGACAAACACACCCGCATCAGCCTGCATCTGTAGTTGTTGAACCTATGGTGATTTTATGTACAGGACCAAGTATCTGATTGCTATGTCTTATGTAGATTTTCTAGAGCACTTAAAATATTGATATGCATAGTATTTTTATTATGAGTTACTTTTATTCCTTCTATGTGTTAACTAGAGCATTATAATAATTTAGCTATCTTATAAGTAGGTGGATCATATTATCTTTAGAATTCATTTCAAGATAGTAAAAGCACTACGTAATATTTGTTTTAATGGAAGGTAGTTAGATGATCAAATGTCAGCTTAAATAAAAATGGATAGTTAATTCTTTTTTTATTATATTAGAGATTAATTTTCCCTATAATCTGAACCCTACTCTAGCCATCTCTTTTATCCTATCCAGAGTAGAAAATGCCTTTTATTTCTCTTAATGTTTCTTCCATAAATATTGTTTGTCAATGATGTTGTTCACTGTGAAATAACCAAAAGGCAAGGGACAGGGGATCTTCCATAAAATACTACACTGAATATTTATCCTTTACCTACACCTGTTTTAAAAAAATGAACTGTAGCAGATTTCAAAGTGGTAAAGACAGCACAAATGGTCAAAAGGATTAGAAACTGAAAGTATGAAGTATGAGACTGTAAATCAAATGAGAAAAATCAAATTGCTAAAATGTGTCATTTGTTTTCCCCAAAGACTACATATTTTAAACAAGTGTCTTGTAATGGAACCGAGAAAGAGGGAGGCTACATCTACATAATAGCATTTAGAAATTAAACAAAACATGGGTGGAAATAGCACTGAGAGTGGAATGCTCAAAGAATAGGGTAAGAGAGAAGAAAACATTGCTCTATGTTCTGTCTTGTCTATTCCCTTTACTTCTTCCTGTGATGACTTCAATCCAAGTGTTTCTTGCAAGTCTGCCTTGTCCACACTCCTCTTCACTTGATCTTAGTGCTTACATTTTTTTGGGCAAAAACTATGCCAAAATATGCTAGTGAGTTAGCTGCCAAAATCCTGATGTTTACTTTGGCAGATGTAGACTAGTCTGAAGCTGTACCTCATTTTATGCAGTAGATGTCTTAAAAACTTATATGTAAATATAATTTCTGTAAATAGAATTTCTTTAAAGGAAGAAGTGGGTTATTTACCTCTTCAACGAATCTTTTAATAAAGTGAAGAAATGTCTGGGAAAGCAAATAATCATTCTTCAAGTGATATTACACACACACACTGTACACACCACACACATCAAATTTGCCAGAGATGAGGTTTACTCATATAATGATGGGCAGTTTAAGTTCTTACCAAAGAGATAATTTAGAAGAATTTCTTGGTCAGCTGTTTGCTATTCTAATTATTGCTAGTCGCCTTATTTTACATGGTCCTAGACCAAAAGGTCATGGAATAATTTCAACAATCTAAGCATAATGTACATTTTACGGTCTGCTTTAGAATAGGGAATATAACTGTTGACAGAGTCACTTTTGAATGCAAATATAATTTTTATGTCTTTGTTTTGGGGCACGGGAAACTAGCACGTGCCCCTACCCTCTCACTGACATTCCCCAATCCCTTCCCCCCTACAAAAAAAGAATATTTTTTTAAAAGCAAAAGGTAATGAATAAATTTTGTTTCCTAAGATAAAGGGGAAAGGAAAAAAAAAACCTAGAAAGATATGAAACATTAATATTAACAAGATAACATGTCTATGATACCTTCAAAATGACAAGGTTTGATTTTAAAAATTGATCTTTAACAAGAAAAAGAAATATGGGCAATTAGGAAGTAATGAAGACCCTGTCAATATAGCTATGTTGATAATAACAGGTAAGGGAATTCTTGAGAAAATCTAATTTATAAAAATCAAGAGGTCTGTAATATGCATTATTGAGTCCCACTGGGATTAACTAATGAACTTATGAGCTCACCAGCAGTTATTTTTAGAGAGTTATAAAGAATTAGAGAAATACCAGAGCACTGAAAAGTAATGTGCCTTCTAAAAAGAAATAAAATATAACTACCAAAATTCATTTTAAAATGAATTCTAGAGCTTCTAAGGAGAGCATCATTAACCCCCCCCCCCCCCCCCCCCCGCCAACTTACCGATATTTGAACAGAGAAGGGCTCGTAATGGAGACTCTCCTAAGTTAGAAGGTGAAAGTGTGAGACTCAGCCACTGTTGGGAGTAGTAAATGGAGTGGGGTGGGCTGTTCATTGGGACGATGCGAGGGAAATGCCAAGAGCAGCCTAGTAAACATGCTGCATCGCCTTGTTAAAGAACTTGTGTAAGAAATAGGCAAATCTCTTTCCATTGCGTGGAAAATGCAATACTGGCTAAAGCTGAAATTGTGTTGAGACCTGAAGGCAAGTTGTCAAGCTTAACCAGAAATAACAGACAGGCTGGAACAAAGACATAAACTCAGTGGTAGAAACCTTTGGGTCATTTGCAGCTTCTGAGCATCCTGTCCTTTCCTTTAGCTTCTTTTCTAGATCTCTCATCTATGGAAGGGGAGTCGGGGGTTGGGTATGGCATCTTAAGACCCAGGAAACAACTCTGGGCAGCAAACTTATTCTTAGGCAGAGTAGACAGCTTGCAGTAGCTATGGGTCTCTGACATTGAACCTGGAAGACCTCTCTCCAATCAACTGCCTAGTCAATAAAAAATGGATACATTTTTATTGCTTCAATTGCCTATCAAACACAGACAGCTGGTGTAGAAGTGCTTTCTTTGGTTTTATTTTTTTTAAGGATTTAATTAATTAATTTGAGAGAGAGAGAGAGAGCATGCACAAGCTGAGGGAGCAGCAGGCAGAGGGAGAACTAGGTTCTCCGCTGAACAGAGAGCCTGACATGGGGCTCCGATCCCAGGATCCTGGGATCATGACCTAGCTGAAGGCAGATGCTTAACCGACTGAGCCACCCAGGAGCCCCTTTGGTTTTAATTCTTGTCTCATGTACTACTCCTACTGTTGCCAAAAGGCCTGACCTCCAGGGATACTGTTTCCCTTTAAAATTTGAGCCTAGATGTGGGCAAACGTTCCCTTTTTCCAGTTTCCCTTTGTCATTTTCCAAAATAACTTTACTAAGGGATTGTAAGAGGAGAGAGCCCTGAATAAGGGAATTAATGCAAAGAACCAAAAATATAGTTATTTCTGTAAGTGCAGGTTCCTAATTCTATTATTACTCCCAACACAATCATCAGCAAAGAGCTTTACTGGGCTCCATTTTAAACTAGCGCTCTGCCCAACAGGGCTGGTATAACCTGACAGGTATCTTGTCAGGCTTCCCTTTCTCCTGGCTTCTCTGTCTTTTACTAGATAGGTATCTATGACTGATGGCTGCTAGTCTGACTCTGCATGTATCAGGGGAAGGTGAGGATCTGGGGCGAGGGAAGGAAGGGAGGAAGAGAGAATGAACTGCAAAATACTTTCCTTATTTCAAAACTGAGCCAAACCAAACCAAACCAAACCAAACCAAACCAAACCACCATTTACTAGTTCAAATACCCAAATCTTTTGTGGTCCTCCTTTCTCAACCGTGGAGTCTACTCTAAATGATATATTTTGTGGGCAGAGAGTTTTCCCAGAGGTTCCGAGAGTGATTAATTTATACATTCATACATGTATTTATATTCTTGGGGCTGAGGATGCGGTGGCGAGCAAGACGTATAAATGCCCCACTCTCGTAGCACGTGTGCTAGTGCAGATGACAGACAATAAACAAGTAAACCAGCGAACAGGATAATTTTGGAGAGTCAGAACACTGTGAGGAAAACACAGCAAGGGGATGTGAAGAGAAAGAGGAAGGAAGATGCGGTGGGACGAGGAGAGATGGCCATCGATTCAGATGAGGTGAAGACTCCTGACCTGAGACCTGAATGGCAAACCAGACAAAGGTCGGGGGCAGAGTGCAGGAGGCAGGGCTCTGGAGGAACAAGAGCAGGGGCTCTGAGGAGGAAAGAGCTTGTCACAGTTGAGGAACTGAAACGCTACAGTGACTGGAGCACTGTGGGTGAGGGGGAAGTGGTAGAAGATGATTCAAAGGTGGGCAGCCTCCAAGCCATAGGAGGTATCGAAGGCCACAGTGAAAAGTTTGGATTTTATTCCAAGAGCAGTGAAAGGGCTGTTTGCAGAGTTTTAAGCAGAGGAGAATTAAATCTGACTTGTATTTTAAGAAAGAATACAGGTCGGTATGTGAATGGTGAATGGATTATGGGGAGTTAGAATGAAGGACTGCATTTATCGACTCCACCCACCTCTAGAGCATTCTCTGGGACACACTCTTCTACACACTTTGGAGTATAAAATCCACTTACTACTAGTTCACATAAATAAATTAATGATATAGTAATAGTAATATGCAGTACGAATTGAAAGAGACTAATAAAATAGTATTTCTAAGAACTGAAGACAAAATGGAGTTGAAGTAGGAAAAGCATTTTCTTAACAATTTTGCTCTTGTGATTTATGCTCACACCTCTGCTTTCTCAGCCCTTGGAAGCACTGTTCTGCGTGGTGGGAAGGTCCTGGGAAGGGGAATACGCTGTCACTGCATTCCACTTCTGCAAGCGGTCCCAAGGAAACTGTTGGGCTTATTCCCCATGGAGGCTTTTCCACTGAGTTCTTCATTTCTCTGAATGGACACAACATTCTCTTAACTACTCCAGCTCAAAGCCTCTCAGCCATCTTTAATTCTTCTCCACGCTTGTTTGCGGTTTCCTGAACCAGTTACCAAATCCCGACAATTGTACTTCAGCAAAGTTTTTCCAATCTCCTTCTCCCTTTCTAGTTCCTCGGTTATCACTTTAGATTTAATGACCTATCATTTAGAATCTTGACACTTCCTCCCAACTCATTTCATTGCCTTCGACCTCTCCTCCCCTATTTTGTACCCCACCCGCAACCAGATGAAAAATTCTAAAGTATCATTTGTGTCATATACCTCTTTCTCTGTTCAAAAATATCCAACAGCTGTCCATAATATATTAAATCAAGTAGAATTTCCTTAATATGGTTTCAAGCTCTCCATTCTCTGGCTCCAGCCTTCTTTTCTGAATTTATGTCTCAATTCTTCTGTAAGTATCCCCTATTCTCCTAGGCCCTGCTCAATCGACATTTTAAAAACTTTTCAAAATCTCGGGTACTGGACATCTGTAATTCTGAAGTTCAGCCAGAGAAGAAATTATCATTGTAAAGTTTTGAAGAGGCAGGGGTCAAACTTTACTCATTTTAAATGCAGATTGATAAATATACCTTATGTTGAAGTAAGTGTATGTTAGCTTTTGGAGTTAAGAAATAAATTCCTCTAAAATTGGAATATAATGACAGTTGGATACTCTATAACTAAAAGCTGAAGGAAGTAGAATGTTTTCCCTGCTCTCTTCAAAAAACTGACGAGGTGATGATCCATAGTCCATTAGCAACTAGTTGATAAGCACTGACAAATACTCAAAGTATCTTCCAGATCTCTTTAGCTAAAACGTTGTGCTTATCTAGTAAATACAATTTGCTAGCATCAAAAGAGGTTTAGATAAGTGTCAGAACTGAGAACTCTTAGAAAACTTCAACTGTAATTGTTCGAGAGCTTGTATTCCCAAGATGTAGTTGGCTTGGTCTAAATTTAGATGCAGACAGAAACATACCAAATATAAAAGAGTAAAGACATGGAAAGCACCCTGGATAAAATTTTATCCAACAGTTTCATTTCACAGGTAAGAAATCTTAAGTTAAGAGAGGCTGTGATAGGCCGAAGGCACACAGACATTTCGTCCTAAGATAGTCAATATTTACAAATCGGTAAAACACTGGAATAGTAAAAAAAAAAATTCAGAAGATGTATGTCTGATTGCTTTAAGATCCAGTTCAATATTTATTTCCTCTAATAAGCTGTCTTTGGTTAGCTTTACCCCATTGTAGCTACTCCCTTTCTTTATGTGTAGTAGTTTGTAGATAGTGTATACTACACTCTCATATACCTGTTCTGCTTAACTAGTTATTTCATGTATGAAAAATACCTTGCTTTATCTCCAAATCCTTTGGCGGAGGGTAATGCTTCAAAACATTTTATTCCAGAAATCATGGTGAGGATTAACGGATGTTTGTTATATATATAACTACCTGGAACAGAATTCACCAGAAAACTGATGCTTATTAAATGCTATTAAAATATAATAAAGCATGGAATCATAAGCCTTTTCTGTGGTTTTTACACTATCTTAATAGTAATTCCCATTTTGAAAGTAGGGAAAAGGGGGCATACAGAAGATCATGGCAGTAAAAACTTGCGAATTTAGAAAGCCAAGTGCTACTGGTATTCTGAATACATAGATAAACTACTCTAGGAACTTTTGTAACCACACCATCATTTGTATTGCTTTGTCAGGCTTTCAAAAGCAGATATGTTTGTTTTGCAGCCAACAGAAGGAGGAACAAAGCAGAGAGGAAGGAGGAAAGTAGTCATTACAGATTGCCCGAGTCACTTAAATTATTTGGAATTATACTAAAGCCTATAGGCCAACCTGGGGAGAACTGATCTATTTACAACATTGAGTCTTCCAATCAATGAACATGACATATTTTGTCACTTATTTAGATCACCTTTAATGCTTCTTAATGAGGCTTTATCATTTTCAGATTAATTAAGCTGTAAGTATACTTTCTGAGATGGTTGTAGATTGACAGGCACTTGTAAGAAATAACAGATTCATCCTGTGTCCCTTTCATACTTTTCCTCAATAGTAGTGACTCGTAAAACCACATTATAATATGACAGTGCTCTAGTTAAGATACAGTAGCCATGCTCACTTCCCTTCCAGCCCCTCCCTCACCCCTGGCAGCCACTAATCTGTTCTCCATTTCTATAATTTTGTCATTTCAAGGAAGTTATATAAATGGAATTATACAGTGTAACATTTTGGGATTGGCTTTTTCATTCACCTTAGTTCTTTGGAGATTTATCCAGATTGTTTTGCATCAATAGCTTGTTCCTTTTTATTGCTGAGTAGTATTCCATGGTATAGATGTACCACAGTTTGTTTAACCACTCACGTGTGGAAGGACATCTAGGTTGCTTCCAGGTTTTTGGCTATGATGAATAAAGCCACGATAAACATTCATGTACAAATTTTTGTGTGAGATAATCTTCATTTTTCTGGGATAAATGCCCAAGAGTGCAACTGCTGGCTGTATATTAGTTACATGCTTAGTTTTTTTAAGAAACTGCGACACTATTTTCCAGAGTCACTGTACCACCAGATGGTCAACCATGTCAATGTAACTGAGTTCCAGGAAAAACTTGGACACCAACGCTTAGGTGAGCTTCCTTGATTTGCAATACTCCCTGTGTATTCTCACACATTGTTGCTGAAAGAAGACAGCACTGTTTGTGACTTGACTTGAAGAGGACCACTGGAAACTCATCCTTGGAACTTTTCTACGCCGTGCCTTACATGTCTCTTCCTCGACTTTAAAAAAAATATATTTTATTTTTTATTTGTCAGAGAGACAGGGAGAGAGAAAGAGCACAAGCAGGGGGAGTGGCAGGCAGAGGGAGAAGCAGGCTTCCAGCTGAGCAAGGAGACCGATGTGGGACTCGATCCCAGGACCCTGGGATCATGACCTAAGCCGAAGGCAGACACTTAACTGACTGAGCCACCCAGGTGTCCCAACCTTGACTGATTTTAATATGTACCCTTTTGCTACACTAGACTGTCATTGAGAATATAACAGCTTCCAGTGAGTTCTGTGAGTACTTCTGGCAAATGATCAAAACTGAAGGTAGTCTTAGGGACACCAGTTGCAATTGGTATCAGAAGTGACAGTGTTCTTGGGGACTCTAGAAGTTTATATCTACGGGGGCGCCTGGGTGGCACAGCGGTTAAGCGTCTGCCTTCGGCTCAGGGCGTGATCCCAGCGTTATGGGATCGAGCCCCACATCAGGCTCTTCCGCTATGAGCCTGCTTCTTCCTCTCCTACTCCCCCTGCTTGTGTTCCCTCTCTCTCTGGCTGTCTCTATCTCTGTCGAATAAATAAATAAAATCTTTAAAAAAAAAAGAAGTTTATATCTACAAAAAATCTTGCTGGGATCTTGAAAGGAATTATGTTAAACCTGTGCATCAATTTGGAGAGAAATAACATCTTTACTATGTTGAGTGATTGAATCTTCAAACATGATATACTCCTTAGCTTTGTTTTTCAGGACTGCATCTTTGTTGACACTACCATAAATGGGTCTTTAACTACTTGTTGTTGGCATATAGAAATACAATTGACTTTTGTATAATGATTTTGTATCCAGCAACCTTGCTAAATTATACATTTCATCCAAAAGATTTATCTACAGATTTTGAATTTTCTACATAAACAATCATATCATATGTGAAAAACTTCAGTTTTTTTCCTAATTCTTATAGCTTCTATTTCCTCCAGATATAAATTAAGGAAAACTTTTTATTTTATTTATTTATTTATTTATTTATTTATTTATTTATTTATTTTTAAAGATTTTATTTATTTACTTGACAGAGAGAGAGACAGCCAGCGAGAGAGGGAACACAAGCAGGGAGAGTGGGAGAGGAAGAAGCAGGCTCCCAGTGGAGGAGCCTGATGTGGGGCTCGATTCCAGGACTCCGGGATCACGCCCTGAGCCGAAGGCAGACGCTTAACGACTGAGCCACCCAGGCGCCCCCTTATTTTTATTTTTTTAAAAGATTTTATTTACTTATTTGACAGAGAGAGAGATAGCCAGTGAGGGAGGGACCACAGCAGGGGGAGTGGGAGAGGAAGAAGCAGGCTCCCAGCAGAGCAGGAAGCCCAATGCGGGGCTCGATCCCAGGACCCCGGGATCACGCCATGAGCCAAAGGCAGATGTTTAATGACTGAGGCACCCAGGTGCCCCTAAGGAAAACTTTTAAAACAGCCTCAAATGTATTTACACCACTATTTATTGAGATGAAATATCACATGAAGCAAATTGTTATAAACAATATAAAACTGGCATTAAACGACCACATTTTCTATTTTGAGTGATTTCTTGATGTTAGACTTAGCAAAGACCTAGTTCTGTCAGGTAATGTCATCTAGTTGCTGACTGTTGGTCATGAAAGCTGTTACCTTATAAAAGACACTGACAGCTTCTGGAGTGTCAGTAATGCTCCTAACAATGTGATTTCTTTTCATCCTAGTTAGTAATGTAGAAATAGACTATTTTTCAGCCTCCAAGTCTAGAGTTGTCCTCATGCTGTGCGGTAATACTTTAATTTCCTTACCAGTTCTCTTCCCCAAAGATTTCCTCTTTGAATATTTTAAGAGAAAAAAAATCCCAGGATGCAATTGCCTTGCACATGGCAAGAATCTTTAAAGAATCCTGAACTTATTGACACAACAGCATTAATAAAGAATAACATCTTCCATTAAGATAAAGATGCACTGATTTTTAATTAAATACATATATTCACAAATATGTAAACATAGTAAATTCCTACTACGGGCTAATTGAGAAAATGACATGGAAACATATTAGACAGGACTGATTACTAAGTATCATATAATATTTTATCATATAATATTTCAGATTATCAGGATAGGGAAAATTCATGAGCACTAAATCAACATTAAGTTCCCCTAGGGACTGATTTACAATAAAGATTGAACAGAACCAGATATGGCTAAACAATTACTAGAAAGAGTTATGAAAAATATTTTCAATTGTAATCCTTACAGCATTTATACTGAACTTATCCTAAAAAAAAAACTTATAAAAAAAAAAACAAAAAAAAAAAAACAACTCTAACTTTTGTCCAGAAGACTTTAAGGCTGAAATCTTTCATTATTGCTCAAGGAACTTTTTCTCAGGAATTAAGTTTACTTCTGGGTTTGTAAAAATTTCTTTCTTTCCTTTCTTTCTTTCTTTCTTTCTTTCTTTCTTTCTTTCTTTCTTTCTTTCTTTCTTTTCCTTCCTTCCTTCCTTCCTTCCTTCCTTCCTTCCTTCCTTCCTTCCTTCCTTCCTTTCTTTCTTTCTTAGAAAGAGACAGATAGAGGAAGGGGAGAGGGAGAGAGAATCTTAAGCAGGCTCCACACCCAGTGCAGAGCGGGACTTGGGGCTTGATCTCGACCCTGAGATCATGACCCAAGCCAAAATCAAGAGTTGAACACTTAAACTGAATGAGCCACCAGGCACCTGTAGGTTTGTAAAAACTTTTAATTGAGATTTGAGATGCTGTAATGGATGAAAGTATATTTTACATGTGTTACAGAATTTGGCACATACATATTAATCCCACTTCTTTGTTTTGTATACTGGCTCTAAGTAACATTATAAATTTAATTATAAATACAATAAAAAGTTCTCTCTCCTAAGTATTTTATTTATTTAAATATTTTATTTATTTATTTTATGTATAGAGAGAGTTCTGAGAGTCTATATAGGGGAGGGGCAGAGAGAGGGGAAGAGAGAGAATCCCAAGCCGACTTCACAATGGGCCCAACGTGGGGCTTGAACATGCCACTCTTAATCTCAGGGTCATGAGTTCAAGCCCCATGCTAGACCTAGTACTTAAAAAAAAAAATAGCCCACAGAATGTGGAGAATTTTAAAAATTCAATTTTAAGCTAGTAGGTTTAAAGTTGTGGTATGGTTGTAATATGTATTCTTAGTAATTACTATCATCATGAAGAAATAAAAGTTAAGGAGCGCCTGGATGGCTCAGTCAGTTAAGCATCCGACTCTTGGTTTTGGCTCAGGTCATGATCTCCTGGTTATGGAACTGAGACCCACCTCCGGCTCTGAGCTCAGCATGGAGTCTGCTTCAGATTCTCTCTCCCTCTCCCCACTGCTCACTCCCTCTCTCAAATACATAAATAAAATCTTAAAAAAAAAAGAAGTAACAATTAAAACTGAGTATTTCCTTTGTTCCCGGCATGGCACTAATAAGCACTTTATCACACTAACTCATGTAAACCTGAGAATAATTTTTACAAAGCAGGTAGTGTTGCCCTCATTTTGCTGATGAAAAAACTGAAGTCGAAGAGGTTATGGAGCTTGCCAAAGGTCACCATGCTAGTAAATAAGAACATAAGCTCTATGAAGGTGGGAACTTTGTTTTGTTCACCCTTTATTACTACTGCCTAGAACCATGCCTGACACCTAAAAGCCTCCGGATAAATATTTGTTGAAAGAGTGGAGGCCAAATGCCAAACTATTAAACTACAATACAGGGCTACCAGGGTATAAGCCAGTACATGGTTTCAGTGTAAGGCAGCTGATCCCTTACTTCTTAAAGTAATGAGCTCTACTCTGTTGACTTCTTGTTTTGGTAAGTTAAGTGGGAAATTGATAGCTATCTTTGGTATGCCCATGTAGACTCTTAGAAGACATTTTGGTGTATTCAATATTTTCTATTTTTCTATTCTTTTCCTGAGCTTGTAAGCTTAACTAGATCAAAGTGGTTTAAATGGGTTTAAATACTAAATGATTCACCTAATTTTTTAGGATAAATATTCTATATATATATATATCACAATATAGACTAAATCCTGTAAAGGGTTCAGGAGCGTTCACAATTACCCTCT
The DNA here is from genome assembly GCF_023065955.2 of Ursus arctos. Classification (NCBI taxonomy): domain Eukaryota; kingdom Metazoa; phylum Chordata; class Mammalia; order Carnivora; family Ursidae; genus Ursus; species Ursus arctos. The sequence continues at coordinate 74,586,829 of NW_026623067.1, forward strand.
GTTGACCAGAGGGGGATAAAACTGGAACATATGGATGCGTCAGCAAAAGAATAGCTCAAATGGGAAAGCACTTTTCTTACCAGTAGGTAACCAGTCTACCATAGGCAAAAAAAAGAATGCAAACATTTAATGTATTTTCCTGTTTAATTTCTGTCAACTCTCTTCTCCTTTCCTCATTGCCTCACAGATTTAAAAGTCAGATGAAAATCTGCTGTAAGACCCAGCTTTCCTGGTTAGATTTTTATAGGTGGGTGTTAAACAGAAGTTAGCATAGGAGCCAAGTCACCAAATAAAATGACCATAATGACCCATGCCACAGTGATGACATGGAAGCAGTTAATTCAGCACAGAAAATAACTACTAAAGTCATAGGTTAGCCCAGTACTTTTAAGAAATCTGTGTATCTGTTCTTTCTTTATATCCATATCATTATCTTTTTTGCTAAGAAAGCACCATTTTGAATGTGTCTTGCTGAGGGAAGATGAGCATTTGCTCTCAGCTGACTATGGATAGCAATCTTTCATAAACCATAAATGCAAACCTGCTGGAGAAAAAGCCTCAAGGTCAATGCTTCTAAATTCAGACAGCCAATCAATAGGTCATTTCCTAAACATGAGGTTTCTGTGCAACCACTCCAGAGCAGTATTTTTAACAAGAATATTTTTTTCCCAACATAGTGCAATAAGCTTGTTGTAGACTTACAACATTTTCGGAATGTTGTAAAAGAAATCTTGTAACAAAAAGCAACATTTTCACTTTTATACAACTCACATCTTTTCCTCACATGAAAGAGCAGCCAAAAGGATGAAGGGCAGTATGGCCTCAGTGAAATCTGCTGAATTGTAAAAATCTAGTTTCTCATCTTTAAAGGTGAAACAACAAGAATGTTAAGAATCTGGGATGATACAATCCACAAGACACTGAAACGCAGTATCTACAGAATTATTAGAGAACATTTTTTGAAATTTTGGGAATGATTTTTGCTTAAAATTTAAACTTGTATTTTACATATGCAAGTCAAAACACTGCATTGACTTTACAACTGATAATACTTCATGCTTTATTTCAGATTTACATTGGACCTAAACATAACAGTTCAAGTTTTATGACCACAGAGAAAATATCCAACTTATTCAGAAAAGTGACTTACAAATTAAAGTTAAAACTAAAGAAAGCAGTTCTAGAAAAAGGAATTTCATTAAAAGTGAGTGTTAATATTCATAACTCTGGACTTAAATTCTTTTCTCATATTTCAGTCTCATGGACAGTCACATTAGTTTATAATTACATATTTAAAAAGAATATTCTTTTTTTTTAAATATTTTATTTATTTATTTGACAGAGATCAGAGAGAGAGACAGCCAGCGAGAGAGGGAACACAAGCAGGGGGAGTGGGAGAGGAAGAAGCAGGCTCATAGCGGAGGAGCCTGATGTGGGGCTTGATCCCATAACGCCGGGATCACGCCCTGAGCCGAAGGCAGATGCTTAATGACTGTGCCACCCAGGCACCCCTAAAAAGAATATTCTGTACTTAAAAATTATCAGAATTATAAAATAAGACAAATAGATGATACATCTATTTATCATTATGAAGTATTGGTAGCTCTTCACTTTGAAAAATTTCCCCTAAAAGTGACAAGAATAATTTTATAAGGCAAATTAAAACTTGCAGATTAAAACTATTTTAGATTTTCACAAGGGGGAAAAATAAGAATCTTCATATTTCTTAATCTATACAGTGACAGTCATTCTTGTATTATTCAATAAGCTATCAAAAAAAATTTAAAAAATCTTGCTTTTTAATGAAGTCTTGGGTTAAACCATTTAAATAGCGAAGTTTTAGGCCCCAGAGCAAGACTACACAAATTTAAAACTGCTAGAAATGTTGACAGATGCTTAATTACAGTGTTACATATGGTGGAAAACATACACAATTTGAGTGGATATTTTTATGAACAATTATCATTTAAAACAACTTTGGAAATAAAATTCATTTGTAACTATGTCATTCTTAATAAAATTGTTCTGTTCAGTCAGTATTTTTTCTATATTTCTACTTACCTAAGTTCATCACAATTTTGCAAGTAAATTCAAACATGAAGATATTCTTTTGGTTAGCATTTCAAGTTCCAAATTTTCTTTTATTAAAAATATCATAAAATTTAGTGGTAAATTATATATAGTGATGTGATTCTGATGTTTTAGATTGAGAAATGAAAAGCACTGATTTGAATGTATTCTAAGAAAATGAACCCACAAGTATTAAATTTACAAATAAACTGTATTTTAAAAATAACTTCAGACTCACAAGAAAGTCGTAAAAATAATACAGTTGACTCCTAAATATCTTTAAACCAGATTTCCAGTTTTCAAAAATATTTGTCCTATTTGTTTTATTATTTATTCTTTCACTTTGTGTATGTACATACCTATGCATATAAACAAATATTTTTTCTGAATTATTTGAGAGTAAGTTGCAAATATCACGCCCAATGTACGTAGGTACATACATTGTATGTATGTACATTAGTATGTATTTCCTACCAACAATGAAATTCTGCTATGTAACTACAGTTATGAAATTCAGATTTTACATTGATAGGATACTTTTTTACTCTACCATTTGTATGTCAATTTTGCCAGTTGTCCATACAGCATTTTTTAAAATATTTTTTTATTATATTATGTTAGTCACCATACAGTACATCCCTAGTTTTTGATGTAAAGTTCCATGATTCATTACTTGTGTATAACACCCAGTGCACCATGCAATCAATATGTGCCCTCCTTACTACCCATCACCAGCCTGTCCCACTCCCCCACCCCCCTCCCCTGGGAAGCCCTCAGTTTGTTTCCCAGCCATACAGCATTTTTACTGTCTAGTACAGAATCTAGTCCAGGATCACATAGTGAAAACTATGAAGGTTTAATAATTATTTCTGTTTATTTCTATCCATTTCTGTAGATGTTATAAAGATTGTTTCATTTGGTTTTAATTTGAAACTTCAGAATGACAACAATCACTAAGGTCTATGATAGTTTTAGTCAATTACCTGCATAAAAACATAAGAATATGATGAAAATATTCCTGTTTAAGGTTATATATCTACCAGTGAGTAACAAATATCCATTTGACTCTATTTTATAAAGAAGCTTGCAATTCAGAAAGAAGAAAATTCCTGACTATTTCAAGGCATGCCTTCCTGGGATTTTCTTGTTAGCTCTTGGAAGGTTATCTGAATTAAAATTTAAAAATCAGTCAAGTATTCTATTTGCTAGGAATTCTAGTAAAATATTTATTTGGTGGAGAGGAGACTGAAATCAGTGACTAAAGTCAAGTTTCTAAAATATTTGAGGCTTGTATTCAATATGACAATTTTCTTCCATACCCATTAGAAAATACAGAATTAACTGCATACGTTGTTGCTAATGGCCTAGAAATAGTTTACACAGCTGAACTGAGGGACTTAAATTTAAGATCTATTTCTGGCTACTCTATCAATATGCATGAAATTCTAGATAAGCCATTTAACTTTGATTTGTCCCAATTTCTCTATTCCTAAAAGCAGAAAAAGAAATGTTTGTGATATAGATATACTGCTAGGATCTTATACTCTTAATCTAGTGAAATCATAATTTTTAAAAATGATTTTATTTATTTATTGGACAGAGAGAGGCACAGCAAGAGAGGGAACACCAGCAGGGGGAGTGGGAGAGGGAGAAGCAGGTTTCCCACTGAGCAGGGAGCCCAATGTGGGGCTTGATCCCAGGACCCTGGGATCATGACCTGAGCCAAACGCAGATGCTTAACGACTGAGCCACCCAGGTGCCCCGTGAAACCACAATATTAAATGTATCAAAGATTATAAAGAATCATGATAAATATTATAAAGAGTAAGGATAAATAAACCATTTGCCTAGGAGAGCAAAGAAAGGATTTTACTGTTTGTCATAGGAAAAAGTAGAAAACACAAGTAAGTAAAAAGAAAAGAAAAGAAAAAAAAATGGAAATCACCAGTAATCCTACCAACCAGAAATAACAAACTGGAATATAATATTTCAGACATTTTTTTCTATACATAAACATACATATTTGTTTGTTTACAAAATGCATTATTTTAAGAATATAAAAATTTACCATATTTGAACACAAATTAAAAAGTATTAATTAAAAAAAGTATTATACTGAGGGTTCTTGTTCTAGTAATCAGTTAACCATTGGTAACAATGATAAACTCTGGACAAAACAAACAGCTATTTGATAGCATTGAAGAACAACCTAAAGCAGATAGAAACTGAAGGAGATTAAACCTTTTAAATAGTTGGGTACCTCTTCACCGAAAATAATTCTTTCTGTAAGGTATAAGGTGGTTAGAATCCAATCAAATGGCTGCAGTTATTGGCTTGAAGTGTCCAGAGATGGAGTTGAGGGATACCAGAACAGGTGGAAACTAGGAAGGGAAATTCCTTGGGGGTAAAAAGAAGGAGCCAACCAGAGGGGGAAGTTTGAAATCTGTGTACAAATTGCTTTCAGTTTTTTAGTTGAATTCTGAACTGTGTTTGCAGGGAGAAGACTCCAAAGAGCTGGTAGAAGGTTACAACTGGAAAACTGAATAAAATGAAAAGAGATTTCAGTTGTTGCACAACATGAAACAAACAGTTTGGAGTTTGAGTCTTGTCAAGTTAGAGACCCCGGATTAACACCTGGTCTTTCTGCTGTGAAACCCAGAAAGAGTAAAGATAATGTGCCAAGTCTAAGAGTTGACCCTAAAGCTAAGGGAAAAACTTTCCATAACAAAGTGCAAAACCACATCTGAAGAAATTCAAGGTCACTGACACTATCGAAAAACTCAACAACTCACTTGTTATATGTCCATATACATATGGACATATAACAAAAACTTTTTAGATATGCAAGGGAAAAAAAAGAGTAAATTGTGATCCAAAGTGAAGTGGTGGGGGTGGTGGGACAAAACAATAGAAATGGACTTAGTGATGACCCAGACATTGGAATTAGCAAACCAAAACTTCAAAGCACATATTATAAATATGTTCAAGAACTTAAAGAAATGGCTCTAATGAGTGAAAGATATTTTTAACAGACAAATCAAAACCTTAAAAAAAAAAAAAGCCAAGTGAAAATACTAGAACTACAAAGTATACTATCTGAAAAGAAAATTCACTGGATGAACTAATACCCAACTGGAGAAAGCAGAAGAAAGCTTCAGTGAACTTGAAAACTGATCAACAGGAATCATCCAAGCCAAAGAACAGAAAAAAACCCGAAACAAAACATTGTTTAAAAAAAAAAAACAACAAAGCCTGAGTGACCTGTGAGACCACATAAAGTCACTTAATTTTTGTGTAATTGGAGTCCCAGAGGAGAAGAAAAAGGAAATAGGGAAGGAAAAACATTTGAATTAATAATATCCATGAATCCCAAATTAGGTGAAAAACATTAATTTATCAATCAAAGAAGTCAAGCAAATACTGAATAAGATAAAATAATAAAAGCACATAGATACACCACGGGTAAGACAACTACAACTCAAAGATAAAGTCTTGACAGAATACGTACAGCAGAATAATGATACACAGGACTCCTGATTTCTCATCACTAACAATGGAGGTCAGAAGACAATGAAATGACAACTTTAAAAAATTGAAAGAAAAAAAAAAACCTCATCGACCCAGAACTCTATTTCCAAACAGGAAAAAAACACCTCTTAAAAATTAAAGTGAAATAATGTTAACTATGCTCGAGTTAAAATATAAAAAAAGGCAAAATAAAGACATTTTCAGGTAAGCAATAAAAGGGAGAATTTGTGGTCAGCAAACCTGCACTGGAGGACATACAAGCCCGAGGAAGTTCTTTAGGCTGGAGGGAAATAATACCAGATAAAACTTCAATCTACAAGATATGCCCAGTAATGGAAATGGTAAACATAGGGGCAAAAATAAAGACCATTTTTTTCTATTAATTAAAAAAATTACAATGGAATCTTTATTATTTATTTATTTATTTATTTATTATGACAGAATCTTTAATGCAAAAATTATAACAATGTATTTTGTGGTTTTAGTGTACATGGATTTAAAATATATGCCAACAGGGGCATGTGACTCTTGATCTCAGGGTCGTGAGCTTGAGCCCCGCGTTGAGTGTAAAGATTACTTAAATAAATAAAACTTTAAAATAAAGTAAAATATATGATAATGCTAAAAGGATAGAAGGATAAATGGCATTACAATGTTGTAAGCTCCTTACATTTTATATGAAAATGTAAAATATTAATTCTAAGTAGACTATGATAGGATGCACAGATCAACCCTTAATCCCTAAGGCAACCATTTAAAAATAACACAAAAAGGCATACTAAAATGACTTTCAGAGCAATTAAAATAAAATACAAAAAAAAAAAAAGAACAAAAAAACCTGGACAAACAGAATGCAAATAACATAAGGGGAGACATAAACAAAGATATTAATAACTACATGAAATTTAAATGGGCTAGTTACTCCAATTCAAACTAAAATTAAAAAGGCTACAACACAAATGCTGGTGAGGATGTGCAGCAACTCAACTAGAACTCTCATCAGAGTGTAAAATGGTACAATCACTTTGGCAAAAATGTTGGTCAGGTTTTAATAAAATATATATATATCTACCTCATGACTTAGCACTCCTACTATTAGCTATTGGTCCAATAGATAAGAAAACAAATGTCTACAAAAAGGCATGTAAGAAAATGTTCATAGAAGCTTTATTCATAATGGCCAAAAATTAGACACAGCCCAGATGTCTATCAACAGGAGACTGGATATACAAATTGTGATATATTAATAAAATGGATACTACTTAGTAATTAAAAAGAATGACCTAGTGATACATATAACAATCTGGATGAATCTCAGTTAGGTGAAAGAAGCCAAACAGAAAAAAGTATATGCTCTAGATAGCATTTATGTGATGGGGCGCCTGGGTGGCTCAGTCATTAAGCGTCTGCCTTCGGCTCAGGGCGTGATCCCGGCGTTACGGGATCGAGCCCCACATCAGGCTCCTCCACTGGGAGCCTGCTTCTTCCTCTCCCACTCCCCCTGCTTGTGTTCCCTCTCTCGCTGGCTGTCTCTATCTCTGTCAAATAAATAAAATCTTTAAAAAAAATAGCATTTATGTGAAGTTTAAGAACAGGCAAAACAAATCTATGGAGATAGAATAGAGGTTTCAGGGGTGAGGTGGGGAGGGCAAGGAGAACTGACTGGAAGGAAGAAGAAAAATTTGAAGATGATGGAAATGTTCTATATCTTTATTAGCGTAGTGGTTACAATGGGTATATACATCTTTCAAAATTCAACAGTTTGTATCCCGAAGATCTGATCATTTCATTATATACAACATTTATATTTAAAAAAGAAGTAAAAAGAAAATTTAATATTCTTCAAAATATGCTTCATATATACATATAATAATAAAAGCACCATGCTTCATATACCAATATAATAATATTTAATTTATATCACTGAATACAACTTTTTGCCTAGGACATACTTTTCATCTCTGGACAAAATCAGTGGCCTACCCAGGAATTAAACCCTCCTGAAAGTACCCGCTCATTAGTCTACACCAGTCCTTTCTCTTCTTCCATTAGTCCTCAATGATTTAAAATTTCGCAAAAGAATGTGTCTGTATTAATTGGATGGTGTTTGGTAACTCTACCTTAAAAAGATGAACTTACCCACTAAATTGCAGAGAACAGTCTGAAATTACTGCTAACAAGATTACAAAATCACCTTATTTTCTTAAAAGAGGGTGACATTCTAATCATGTATTCTTGGTGACTCTCCAAGTAAGGAACTTGTCAGATCAACATGGTGTTATGTTCAACATTTACAGGTAATAGTTCTGGTTCTTAACAACTTGTCAATGATAAAGACAGTACTATAAGTGCACTTTATCACTAAAGGATTTGCAAAGCTTCCAGAGAATGTTAAAAATTATAGTCCCCAAAGGACAGTTCAGTAAAAATTCACCAACCCTTTTTATTCCATAGACTACTAATATGAGTCATTACATCCCAAGGCAGCAGAACTAATGGGCATATAATCATAATTTAAACTCTGACATTTTAACAAAATATATGACAATGAAGTAACAAAAACAGGCAGTGTACCTAATGTTTTCCAAGAATAAAAGGAGAAAATGTAGTATTTGAGTTGATTCAAAAAGTATTTGAAGTTCAAATATACTCTGGGACCAAACTGGCCTCACTCAAAAGAAGTTTTAAATAACTCTTAAGTAATTGGAGAATCCTAGTCTGATAGGACTAAATGAATTAATGTTCTTCATTTTTCTCCCGGTTTTAGAGGAAGAAATGGAAAGAAGCAGTTTAGACTATCATTGGCTTCTCCTCCAAGTAGAAATGCTTATTACACTGGTTTAAAATCACCAATTGAAACTAATATTTAATAATCTGGATGATAATTTCAAATACCATAAAATAAATTCAATCATTTACTACATTATAATTTCTTACATGAAAAAATGACCTGAATTTCTGTCATCTTTCATTACAGTATCAGTTGCTGTCAGAGTTAGGAAAAAATTATTTTGAAGACTCTCTAGGAAATTGGTTGAACACATTTAGGAAAATTATCAGATTGTATATTTCCAATAATTTTACATATATTTTATGGAGAGGATTATGTTCCATGTCTATTGGCGTAGTGGCACAATGATTGGCATAATGATTACTGAATTTACCGTTTGGCTTATTCAACATTTAACTTTGCTTAAAGTTTATTCTGTGGACCTCTGGCTTTGTGGGATAGCAACTGAGCCAGCCAGGCACCCTACAAGGGAGGATTTCAATGTGCACTATCTCCCAAACATATTTAGCCAATGAGTCTTCTTGGGACAGTTTTCTGGACTTCTATTTCACAAAACACACTTTGGAAAATTTTGGTCTAGAGGAAATAAAGATCAGCTAGAGTTGTAGCAGGTTGGAAGAAAAGGAGAGAAAAGTAAGAAAGAGAAAATACTGTTTTAAGTCACTTGTCTCTCAGTGCTCATTTCCTTAACTGTAAAATGGTATTTACTAGCTGTAAACTTGGGCAAATCCTGTAATCTCTCTTTCTCTCTTTCCTCTGTAAGAATGGGACAACTGAATCTGAGATCCATTTTTCTGTTCTTATCCCTGCAGCCTTCTGTTGTTAAAAGACTCTGCTGGTAACTTTCTCATGGATGTGTTAGCCACAGCATCAGAATCACAATCCCATCAACTTTCTGACTACTCTTTCTGTCTGCTTCCTCTTGAAACTATCTATTTGTAGCTGTAGTGTAGTGTAAAGCACAGTGGCCTCATAGCCATAACTCTTGGGCACCTAGTTCTAACACTTCCTGGCTTTAAGATTCTGTGCAAATCACCAGGCTGTCTGTTTCTTCACGTATAAAGTGAAGGTAATAATAGGACCTATTTCACATCATTGTTCTCGAGGACTCCATGAGAGGAATATGTGAAAGTATTTTATACATTCTAAAGCACCCTCCAAATGGAAATAATTTCCATTGATATTGATACTGAATGGAAATACTAATCTGAAAAACGAATATTCAGATATGAAGGTTTTAAAAAAGTTTTTATTTTAATTCCAGTTAGTTAACGTACAGTGTTATATTAGTTTCAGATATACGATATAGTGATTCAGCACTTCCATACATCACCCTGTGCTCATGACAACAAGCGCACTCCATAATCCCCATCACCTACTTCACCCATGCCCCTGTCCACCTTCCCTCTGGTAACCATCAGTTTGTTCTCTACAATTAAGAGTCTGTTGCTTACTTTCTCTCTCTCTCATTTTTTTCTTTGCTTGTTTGTTTGTTTTTTTTAGAGAGAGAGAGAGAGCGAGCGCTGGCTGGGGAGGGAAGAGGCAGAGGGCGAGAGAGAAAGAGAATCCCAAGCAGGCTCCATGTCCAACGTACAGCCTGACGTGGGGCCCGATCTCATGACCCTGAGCTCATGACCTGAGCCAAAATCAAGAGTCAGATGCTTAAATGACTGAGTCATCCAGGCGCCTTATTTTGGTTCTTAAATTCCACATATGAGTGAAATCATACGGTATTTGTCTTTCTCTGACTGACTTATTTTACTTAGCATTATACTCTCCAACTCCGTCCATGTGGTTGTAATGGCAAGACTTCATACCTTTTTATAGCTGAAAAATATTCCACTGTGTGTGTGTGTGTGTGTGTGTGTGTGTGTATACCACATCTTCTTTATCCATTCATTAATCAGTGGACACTTGGGTTGCTTCCACATCTTGGCTACTGTAAATAATGCTGCTACAAACATAGGGCTGCATGTATCCCTTTGAATTAGTGTTCTTGTATTTTTTGGGTAAATACCCAGGAGTGCCAATGCTGGATCACAAGGTAGTTCTATTTTTAACTTTTGAGGAACTGCCATACCAGAAATGTTAGATTTTTATGTTCTTTACTCTCTATATTCCAAGAGCTTGTTTTTTTAGTTAATATCATTTGCATATAAATGATTATATGTATATACTATATACATCTATATATGTAGGTATATACATGTATAAAATATATAAAGTAGAAACTGACTTGAACCAAATTACAGGATAGCTTTATAGTTATAATCAAGTGGTAATGGAAAACTTAATGCTTTTTCTTTTATCTATTTAAACATGGTGTCACCTTCAAATATCTCCATTTAATGCCTATCATGGACACGTGATTTTTGTTTTCTTTCCACCCAGCATCTGATTCCCCTTGCGTGCCTTAGGGAATACCACATTGTGTAGCTGGTGGTGAACAGGTGGGAAGTTTCATCTTTTACATCCAGTGAGCAATGCACAAGAGAAGGGGCAGGAAAGGTGGTTGGACTAGTGTATTTCCACTCACTTCTCCTAGAGAAAATGACTCCGTTGGTGATTTTATATTGCTCTGTGGTACAAAGAAAGCAGGTTGTTTTCAAATAGCTCAATGGTGGCAGTACTGGTAACAGGACCAAGCAGCCTCAAAGGGGGAAAACAATCAGCTCAAGGAGAGTCACACTGCTCTCTCACTTCCTGCTCACTCTTCAGCCCAGTGTCATCTTAAACGTTTGTCATAACACACCACTTCACTAGCAACTGAAATCATTTATTTGTTTGTTTCTTTATTTACTAGCTTTTTTATGGCTTGCTTGTTATTTGTCTATATGCTCTGACTAAAATGTACTCTCCCTCAGGTCAGGAACTTTGCTGTGTCTGCTGCTGTGTCCCATCACAGTGCCTGGAAGAGTGCCTGGCACATACCAGGTGTGTACTAAACATTTGTCGACTGACTGACTGACCGGTACAGTCTTCTGAAATAGTTGAGAGCTCAGTAAATGCTGAATTGAATTAAAAATGAAATACAGACATTTTTCTGAGATAAGTACTTAACTTCATATGTTGTCTTCTCCAGAGGAAAGGATATATTATTATGAAAAAATAAAAAATAATTAAAAAATTCTTTAAATGCTTTTCAAAAAAATATAGGTGCTAGGTTAAATACGAAAAATGACAAGATAATGCAGGTCTTTCCTCTACTCTGCTGATAGGTCTACTATTCTCAGGAACCCAATCCTTTGAGTAAAATGATCATAAAAAATATGATTGTTAAAAGCTTCTGGAAATAGAAGAAACATAATTTTAACTGTGTATTTGGTTAAAAACGGAATTTGCTGCTTCTTCATGACTTTTGTATTAATAGGACTCTCACTAAAAGGAGTTATTTCTATTCCGCAGAAATAATTTTAAGGAGTCATGTACTATTCATATTAATTTTGGAAAAGTATGGTAAAAAGAAGAAATAAGACACTGTTCATTATTTTGATCTTTAACATATTTTCACATTTAAAAATATTTTAAAAGAAACAAATGCAACTGCCTACCCATTTTTCTTTTGTTTCCCCCCCAAAAAGAAAAACCAACACTACCCACAATACTATGGCAGTTTTTTTTTTTTTTAAGATTTTTATTTATTTATTTGACAGAGAGTGAGACAACCAGCGAGAGAGGGAACACAAGCAGGGGGATTGGGAGAGGAAGAAGCAGGCTCCCAGCGGAGCAGGGAGCCCAATGTGGGGCTCGATCCCAGTACCCTGGGATCAGGCCCTGAGCCGAAGGCAGATGCTTAACAACTGAGCCACCCAGGCACCCCACTATGGCAGATTTTTTGAAATTTGTTCAGGCATGCAGCTTTAAGCCCTTCAATAATCACTTACATGGGGTAAAACAAGACAGAAACAAAAACAAAACAAAAACTTATACCATCATTTAGTCCAAACATTTTCTAAGTGCCTATATGCCAGACATTGATGGGTAGTAGGTATATAAAGGAAAACAAGACACAGGGCCCATCCTTGAGCTTACAGTACCAATGCCCCCTTGGAGGGGATCCAAGACATACCTGCCTTATTCTAAGTTGTACTTTATGGTAAATGGCATTAAAATGAAACTTCAATATTATATGAGAGGTTATATTTGGTTGCATAAATTCTGCCTATAATGAAAATGACATTGCATTACAAACCTTCTAAAAAAACTGAAAGATTATTTCTACTATACTGTACCTTCATCAAAGTCAACTGATATAGAGACCCTTCTGCTAAAAACAACAGTTAACTACATTTGCTATACAATGTGTACTGCTTTCTTTAAAATGATGCTTCTTATTTCTTCATAGATTTTTAGTAAATAAATGGCTACTATCTACATTAGATAAGCATGAGGATCCATACAACTTTTTCTCTGTGAAGGGTGGATGGCCATCTTTGGTTATAGTAAAGTTACCATAAGTTATCGTAACTTATGGTAAAAATTAAGGCAGTCTTCTGTATGATCCTCATCACTGAATCATGATTTAATGTTATATTACAGGCATTTATTTTATTGCATCTTATTTTTTCTCCATTCTCTCCTCATGGGCTTTTATTGGTCATCAGTAAAAAACTTAACAGTATCAGGAAGAGAAATTAAGGAAATAATCCTATTTTCAATCCCATCAAAAAGAATAAAATACTTAGTAATAAATTTAACCAAGGAGGTAAAAGAACTATGCACTGAAAATAAGACATTGATGAAAGAAATGGAAGACACAAGTCAATGGAAAGATATTCCACGCTCATGACCTTGAAGAATTAATATTGTTAAAATGCTCATACTTTTCAAACAATCTACAGACTCAATGCAATCTCTATCAAAATTCCCATGGCATTTTTCACAGAACTAGAACAAACAATCCTAAAATTTGTATGGAACTACAAAAGATTCCAAACAGTCAAAGCAATCTTGAGAAAGATGAACAAAGCGGAGGTATCACACTTCCCAATTTCAAACTGTATTACAAACGTAAAGTAGTCAAGACAGTATGGTATTGGCATAGTAACAGATACATATATTATTAGAACAGAGAACCCAGAAATAAATCCATGCATACATGGTTGAAAATTTTTGACAAAGGAACGAAGAATATATGGAGAATATGGGGAAAAGATAGTCTCTTCAATAAATGGTGTTGGGAAAACTGGACAACTACATGCGGAAGAATGAAACTGGACCCCTATCTTATAACAAATCCAAAAATCAACTTAAAATGGATTAAAGACTTGAACATAAGACCTGAACCTGTAAAACTTCTGGAAGAAACCATAGGGGGTGAACTCCTTGACATTGGTCTTGGTAATGATTTTTTGCTTTAATCAAAGCAAAGGTATCAAAAGCAAAAATAAAAAAAAAAGAAAGACAAGAACAAAAAACAAAGACCAAGGAAACTAACCACCCACAAAATGAAAAGACAACTTATAAAATGAGAAAAAATATTTGCAGATTACATATGCGATAATTAGGGGTTATAAAAAGGTGCTCAACAGGGAAATGCAAATCAAAACCACAATGAGATAATACATCGCATCTGTTAGAATGACCATCATCAAAAAGGTAAGAGATAAAATTGTTGGCCAGAATGTGGAAAAAAGGGAACCCTAGTGTATTGTTGGGAGGAATATAAATTGGTATAGCTACTATGGAAAACTGTATGGAGGATCTTCAAGAAATTAAAAATAAAACTACGAAGTGATCCAGCAATCCCAATTCTGAGTATCTATCCAAGGGAAATGAAAACAGGATATTGAAGAGATATCTGCAGTCCCATGATCACTTCAACACTGTTCACAATAGCCAAGATACAGAAATAACCTAGGTGTCCATCAACAGATGAATAGATAAAGATATGTATACACACACACACACACACACACACAGGACTATCATTCAGCCATGAGAAAGAAGGAAATCTGGTCATGAGCAATAACATGAATGGACTTTGAAGGCATTATGCTAAGTGAAATAAGCCAGGCAGAGAAAGACAAATACTGCCTGGTATGACTTATATGTGTAATCTAAAAAAAAAAAAAATCAAACTCCTAGAAACAGAGAGAAAAAAAGTGGTTTCCAGGGCCTGGGGTTGGGGGAATAGGAAGAGAGGTTGGTAAAAGGATACAAACTTTCAACTATAGGATGAATACGGTCTGAGGATCTAATGTATTAACATGGTGACTATAGTTAAGAATGTATTACGGAAGTGAAATTTGCTGAAAGTAGAACTTAAATATTCTCACCAAAAAAAAAAAAAAAATCAAGGTGATGGATGTGTTAATTAACAAGATGGGAGGAATCCTTTCACTGGGTATATCAAATTGTCATGATGTACACTTTAAATGTCTTAGAATTTTGTCAACTCTACCTCAATAAAGCTGAAAAAAATGAAAATAAAATATTTAAAAAAATCAACAGTATAAGGAATGCTAACTGGACTTCCTACAAATACATTCATGGAAGATATAGCCCATTATGTTAGTCAGTCTTTCTTGGATACGAATCCACGTGATTTCATTTCATTTTAATTTCAACTAACAGTTTTTTCTAGGAGCTGGGGACATGGTGATTAACAAGACATATGTGGCCACTGACTTCAGGGAGTTTACAGTCTAGTGGGGGAAGGAGACACTAAAATAATTCCATAAATAATTGCTCATTTACAAGTAAATATATGATGATTTGTTATTTATTGCAAGGAAACTACCTTTTCCGAAGAGTGTATATGCTTTAGCTTTTCTAGTGAAGAAGATATTGTCAGTTATTATTTCCTTTTCTGCCTTGACCGTAAGGAAGCTAGAGATAAATTTTATGCTAAATTAATATAATTATCACACTACAGGCTGACGGACAATTATCTTTATCTCTACGTAGCTTTTGATATTATAAAAATTCTCACTTTAATCCTTATGTCTTGTGTAAGTTTTATTCCCTGCAGGCTGACCAAGGAAGTAAAGAGGGACAGGTTTGGGGAGGGGACTAAACTGTACAGCATAAATAAATTTCATGGAAGTACCATAGAACATATTATGTTAAAAAATCAGAATTTCATAATCTTTTGAAGCTCTGCAGTACTTTAATGGTACTTCTAATAGTGCCTAACACTTGGAAGGGTTCCACAGTTTGGCTCCTATAAAGTGGTTTTTGACAGCAAATGTGCAGGAACCAGAATCTATACTGAAACTTGAATCTGAGCCACTTAGACATCATGATGTTGCCCAAATGTGTAGTGGTTTCCATTGGCAATACCATAATATCTTCTCACTGAAGCATGAAACTGAGTTTGGGGGATATTTAGCTACCAAAAGAAGCAGACATTATCTAAGCCTTGATCAGACAGAAAAAAATTGAAAATGACTTCCTGGCATTCATTCAGTGGAAAATGAAGACACGAAGAAGCCAAATAAAGTTAACAGCTCTCAAAAGAGGCTAGAAATTGTGGTGCTCTAGAGTCTTCATCGTCACTGCCATGCTCTTTGGTGCCAATAAACGTTTACTGAGCTCTTACCATGTGCAAAGCACAATGCCAGGGGCTTTAGCTATACTGGTCTTGAAGGTCATGGCCTTCTAATTTTTAAATTTAATTCCGGTGTAGTTAACATGTCATGGACTTTATATTATGCCTCCTTGTAATTCCCTGTGCCTGGCACAGGGTTTTTGAAGATAGCAAATATCAGTAAAGATGTATGGATTATGTGAATGTGACTGCAAGGGGCTTGGAGTCTAATTGGGGGATAGGATAGAAGTGACTTCCTTGTTAGAGGTTGTTATCTTAACGCCTTTATACTATTTCTATCTAGGGCAGTGTCTAGCACATAACAGGTATCTAAAAATAGCCAGTTAATCAATAATGAGCAAATAATTTTGTAAGAAACATTTACTGAGCACTCACTATGCTTTCGATGATTTACTACATTGAACTCTCACAACAGGAAAGTGCTGTTATCATTCCCATTTTAGAGATGACATAGCTCAAGTTTACAGAAGTTGGGTAACTTGCTCAGTTTACCCAGTTGTTAACTTGTGGAGGCAGGATTTGAACCTCGGCAGTCTGACTGCAGTTCACACTCCTCACTATCATACTGTGCATAGAAACCCCCCCCCCCCAATATTGTCAGGTAGCCCACGGTAAAGGTTAGGTGAATGGCAGAGATTCTAAGTCCTCTAACTTTAGAATAAGAAGTGATTACTGAGGACTGGGCAATAGGAATAACTTCCTGAAGAAAGAAGAACTTGAGGTGGGTTTGAAAGAAGAAGAATAGTTAAGTCCTGCAGAAGGAGGAAGAGAAGTGGACAAGGGTGCAGAGATGCCCAGAATGTATTTGGAGAGGAGACTTAGACTCATTTGGGCAGAATGAAAGAGTTCATGTAGGACAGTAGTAGAAAACCTAATTAGAGATTTAGCAGGAACAAGAGAGTGAAGGACTTAAGAATTTGGATTTCATTCTTTAGGCAGAAGTGGAGCCAACAAAGTTTTTCTCACAGAGAAAGAAGTGTGAAAAGCTGCTTTTTAGGAAGCTATGTAGGATATATAGAGGGTGAGGGCTTAGAGCCCAGGAGACCAGGTAGGTGGAGGTGAAGAAGACCTGGACTGAGACAGTTGCAATGGCAATGGAGAAAAAAAATTACAGATAAAAGAGAAAGAAAGAACCAAGAAAACTTGACTGCCCTGATGATGGAGAGAGGGAGGAACCAGCGCCTGTGTGACAATACTGGTACTGTCACTGTCAGAAATGGGGCACATTTAGGAAGAAGAGTTGGTTTTTGGATGATTACTAAACTTCTAATTTAAACCTCTTGATTCCTAGAGGCTTAAGGCATTTATTAATCAAATAACTTAAACATTTGGATACTGTTATGAGCCAGGAACTGGGCCAGATACAGGGACAGAATAGTGAGCAGGAAAGATCTGGTCCCTCTTTTCACAGACTTAGAGTTTATGAGAGGAGAGAGGCATTAAGTGATTATAATAACACTGATGAGTTTTATGATGGCGATGAAATACAGAGTATTATGGGACCATATGGTAGGAGCATACAGAGAGTGTAGCTTGAGACTTCCTTGAGGAGTGACATTTCAGCAATAGATCATGTTAATAGTTTGGTTAACAGTTAATAGTTTGGTTCATAGTCCCCATATCAGGGAGTTAACCTGTGTGATACAGCACATATTTTATACACACACACACACACACACACACACACACACACACACACACACACTAGAGGTGTCAGTGGTGGTATCTGCTCACCAACCACCCCCTGTAGCGAAACTAAATTGATTACAGACCTGTTTCAAAGGACAGCAGCAGGGTCTGAACCTTCCATCTGCAGCTGACCTAGCCTGGGATGGATACTGATCTAAATGCAGCACCATCGTCTCTGATCTGAAGCAAAGAGATGCGGAAAAAAATAATTTTCTTAAGAACTCGATGGAAGAAACCAAGGTACTGGCAGGGGACTGCAGCTGAAGTAAAGTCAAAACTGGAGAGACCCAGAGGCTATTCATTTGCTGAAGTTCTGAGTGGGCAGAAGGAGTAAGCAAGAGGAGGAAGCTGGTCCATGTATAGCGCCTAGAGGCATGACAGAGAGAAACAGATTCCTCTAGAGAAATACATGTCTCATGAGAGACAAGTGGCAAGAGTAGGTGCTTGGAACAGCAATATTAATTGTCAATGACTTTCCAATGACAAGACAATGAGTACCTTCACAGTAACTTTTATTCTGTTCCTTTCACATTAGAACAACACTAAAAAGTCTAAATGGCTTAAATTACAATTTGAGTACAGGTACAATTTCAGTTCTTATATTCTCTGTCCAGATCTTCTTTAGGAGACAAACTATAAATTCAATCCAAGGTAGCTGAGTGGGTCTCTATTGCCTGTAGACAAGAGGGCTTAATTAAACACATTATCCCCTCATGGATAAGAGTAAGCTAAAAAGGAAATACTGTGTTGAGTTCAGCTACCGGGGTAAATAAATTATTATATATAAAAACAAATCTGTTTGCTACCTTTAAATGTCTTTAATTGTCATAATTATAGCATGCCTATCTCAACACAGATGCATACGATATATTCTTAGGAAAATTGTCACAACTGTTCATACTTACACTCAAGTGTTATATTTGTATGCTGTATACCATACACATATACATGAAATGTATTTATACACACCTAACTAAATATCTGTAGTAAGACATCAATTATACAAATGTACAAACAAAATTATATGACTTCCTTACAACTCTGTGTGCATGCCAGGAACACTGAGATGATGGTCCTGATATAATTATTGTCTCTTTTTGCACAAGCTCATAGTGTATCATTGGGTAGATAGATGAGATTAAGCAAGTCTACACTCGATAACTTCATCTTTTGAGTTTCACCCCTATTCTCTTATTCTGTGAGCCACTCTCCTCTATTTTCCTCAACTGTGCTTTCTTCATTCTCTCTCCTGGTTGAAACAAAACTACAAACACTGTAATCAAACAAGTGATAAGACAATTAGGTTATCTGTGCCAAACAGTTTTTATAGGCTAGAAATATGCACTCTTCTATAAAGTTATCATTTGGGGCAAGGGTAAGGTAGCTGAACCAGTAGTTCCCCTTCCCCTGAAAAGAAAGTTCTTGGTTTTTCATTTTCCATTTGGCCTAAACTCAGTGAATTACTTCAGCCTAGGAGATGAGAAAGAAAATGAGGAGAGAACAAGAAGTGATTTTTAACTGGTCAAGGGGAAGGGATAAGTAGGTTTCACATATCCCCATCTCTTCCCCATTCCATGCAAGGGAGGCTGTGGGATGGACTGCTCCAGGAAAAACGTGTCCAAGAACGGAGCAGGACTGTCCTCCTTCCATAGCTCAGCTGGGCTTTGGTCATGGAAAGTGGAACAGAAAGTGAAAGGAGAAGGAAGGAGAGATCACCCTGCCCTTCAGGTCTTGGTGACAAGGAATTAAAAGTAATTTACATATGGTTAATTATCTGTGTTCTCAAAACAGTGGGTTGTTTCCCTAAAGGAATAACAAAAGTTACAATGAAAAATTACACCTTTTTGTCCAAGTGCAAGGAATTTGGTTCCAGACATAATTTCTTCAACAGCAAAGATAACTTTTTGAAAAAAATGAAGGCAGTATTTTGTAACGCTAACTGCATTATTTAAAACTCATTTAATTTCACTTTAATAGAGGAAAGCTTACCAAAGGGGCTATGAATCAATAATGTTCCGATAAACATCAATTTAGTAAGGTGTTATAAAATGTATTCTCTTGGTTTCTAACATACTTTAGAAAATCACATGGATCATAACATATGAATTACACAAATAAATAAAAGCTGCAGAAATAGATATATCAGCGCTACCCTTCTGACACACATTATAAGGCCTACATAATAAGAGTAGACTGAAGGCATCGTATCATTTTGGGATTTATTAATGCATTTCTTAGTGTTTTTTATACATACACAAACACACACACACAGGGATTTACCTTATAAATTCATTTTAGCTGTACATGTAGAGGGCTGATATTTGGTTAAAAAGAAAAAGCAACCCTAAACCTTTGTTTGCCTCCTTTAATAGTCAAGATTATAATGAGTGCATGGTAAGCAATTTTATTTAAAAAAAAACCAACTGAGTCACAGAGAACAGATTTTGCAGTTTCTGCAACTATCCAATTTCTGCATAGTGCCTAGAAGCGGCTATACGTATCACAACAGCATTTTACATCTACCTGGATTAATAGGATGTGTTACTAAGATATTATCCATGCTTCTCAACAACTTGGACAACATCCAAGTTTGAAGAAACGAAAACATGAGGTAGAAGAAAAAGGAGATAGACTGGAGCCAGAAACATCTATGGCAGAAACACAAAGATATCAGTTCCAACTTCAAGAAAACACAAACCAGTTTTTCTTATTTAGGATGTGAACCAACAGAACAAACGGGACAGGTACATGGTGTCCTATTACTATAGAAGCATCTTCCGCATTAGAGTTTATTTTACACAGAAAACTGCAAATATATAATGATAAGACATCATAGCGTGTCTGATAACCTGTGACAACAATTCTAACGCAGTCATTGTAGCCACCGGAGAAACCTGCACGTACTGAGCCCTGACCCACCGAACCTTTTATCTGCATGCGCACTCTCCACAGGCCAAGCAAATAAAGGCCAAGTGATAATTTACACATGAATCATTTTCTTTGCAGCATAGGCACCAGAGACGTTTCTTTTCTCTGTTACTGAGAGAAAGGCAGCCAGGTCTAAGCTTGTCTCACTAGAAATCATACAAGTGAAACAGTGATTTGCAGGAAGATGGCAGATCGGCAAAGGGAAACTGTTCTAAATGCGTGATAAAAATGGCAGCCACAAAGGACGAGATGAATATTTAGTTTGAAAACAGGCCTGACAGTAACAATGAGTCTTTATCCTATTCAAAACAGGTAGTGTCACACAAACTGAAATGGAGATACAATCCCGATAGAAGATGACATAAGATTCCTGGGTGGATATCTTTAAAGACTTCAACCTTCATTTGAATAAATGTACACTCACGGGTCTTTTGTATCTAGGTCTTACTCAGAGTACATATAGTTATTTCGCACGAATGACATGTAGATGTTATGTTCCCCACTTGGATAATGAGAAATAAATCAGTCAGGATGATTAAAAAAAGGTTTGTTCATTAAAAACAGGGTATACATTTTATACTACGGAACTTGTAAAGGAAAAAAAAAGTATTTTTCTTCAGCCCAGACTCCTTGGTGCTTAGGTCAACTTTTACAAATTCATTAAACTATCAAAATATCGCTACAGTCTTTCTTACAGGAACATAATAATGAACAATACTTGTCCTGGCTCATTTAACAGGGGAATGGAGATTTATTATTAAATTTGTGCTAACAGGCCATTCCAAAGATGATTACATAATCTTCTAGCAAATGACAGGTACTAACTAAATCAATACAATTCATTTTTATTCCCTTATTACCACTTCTCCAGCTTTGTGTTTGCCACATTCCACCTGTGCCCAGGAATGCTTACCTTCCTAGTCAACAACGTATATTCCCGATTTTCTTCAAATTTGGTTTACAAGTCATGTTCAGGAACCTTTAGCTAAAAGTTCCAGTTTTAGTGTCATACTTACATGTAGAAGGACCATCAGTAAATGCTGCGATGTACATGGACTCTCAACACACAGTGATAGGCCAAAATCTTTAAAAAAAATGTTATTCATGAGTTGTAAATATAGGAAGTGTGGTATAATTTGTGGTTCGTAAAATGAAACTTTGAATTTTTATTCCTGTATAGTACAGAAATGGATCTGTAAACTCCATGCTGCAATCCATGCCCTAAGACAAAGCCAAAAATAGTAAGTGTTATGGGATTAAGTCATATCAGTTCTTCATGATGAGTTGCATATGTCAAAAATCCTGGCAGTGAGCATGTTTTTTATATTACTTAATTGTTTCTCTCTACTGTTTATAGTGAGTTTTTTTAAAGCCCTTTCAACTGCTTCCCTTACACCTCTTTTCTCCTTGAGATTGACACACTCTTTTGAGCCACCTCTGTTCTCAATTGCCTATTCATTTCCCTACAGTCTGGCTGTTTAGTAATTTTTGAAGTCAAAATTAGCATTTTCCTTAAAGTGAAGCTCCTAATGGGTAAGAATCATACCTACCATTTTTACGTATCTACAACCTCTTATTAGTGTCTAAGATAGTGTTAGCCATTAGATTATTTTTAAGAACTCTCAACAAAATGGGTATAGAAGCAATGTTTTCCAACATAACAAAGCCCATACAGGACAAGCCCACAGCTATTATCATACTCAATGGTGATATGCTGAAACCTTTTCCTATAAGATCAGGAACAAGACAAAGATGCTCATTCTTGAGACTTTAGTCAATAGTACTGGAAGGTCAGATTAATTAGGCAAGAAAAAAAGACATATAAGTCATTCAAATTGCAAAATAAATATGTTTCTATTTTCAGATGACATGATAGGATACACAGAAAACCCTAAAGACTCCATCAAAAAGCCACCAAGATAAAATAACTGAATTCAGTAAAGTTGCAGGACACAAAATCAATATACAAAAAACGAGTTGTGTTTCTATACACTAACAGCAAACTATCAGAAAGAGAAATTAAAAAAAATCTCATTTACAATAGCATCAAAAGGAATAAAATACTTAGGAATACATTTAACCAGGAAGGTGAAACTTCTACATAGTAAAAACTATGAGACATTGATGAAATACATTGAAGAAGACAGAAATAAATAAAAAAATATTGTGTTCATGAATTAGAAGAATTTCTATTGTAAAAATGTCCACACTACCCAAAGCAATCTATAGATTTAATACAATTCCTACCAAAATTTCAATGGCATTTTCCACAGAAATAGAAGAAACAATCCAAAATGCTGTATGGAACCAAAAAGACATGAACAGACCTTGCAAACTGGAAAAAGAACAAAGCTGGAGGCATCACATTTCCTGACTTCAAAGTATATTACAAACCTATCGTAATCAAAACAGTATGGTACTGGCATAGAAAAGAAGACATATAGATCAGTGGAACAGAATAGAAAGCCCACAAATAAGCTCATGCACATATGTCAACTGATTTTTGACAAAAGAGCCATGAAGGTACAATGGCGAAGGGATAGCTCTTCAATAAATGGTGGTGGGAAGACTGGAAACCATTATCTTGAAAAGTTATCTGAAACTAAATGAAACTAAAATGAAACTAAAACTCTCATGTTCATTGCAACATTATTCACAACAGCCAAGACATAGACACAACTTAAGCGTCCACAAACAGATAAATACATCAAGAAAATGTGGTCATACATATATATAATGCAATAGTTTTCAGCCTTAGAAAAGAAGGAAATCATGTCATTTGTGACAATATGGATGAATGTGGAGGGTATTACGCTCAGTGAAATAAGCCAGTTGGAGAAAGACAAACTGCATGGTATCACTTATATGTGGAGTCTTAAAAAAAAAAAAGTGGTTGAGTTGCTGTGAGCTGGGGGTGCGGATGGGGTAGGAAATAGGGGGAGGGGTTGATAAAAGAGGACTTCATAAAAAACAACAAATAAACCTCTTGAGAGATGCCTAGTGTTGAGGACTCTTCAGGATATATTTTTGAAAGTCAAGTCACAATTTACCTAGTGACAATCGTTCTTATATTAAGCCAAAGAAAAGGTAAATTCATAAAACAGCTCTTGCACACTTCAAGATGGACTTCATGATCGCCAGACATGACACCCTGAAATGTCACTTTTAGTGACCTCAAAAACATAAAGTTTGGATGGGGCAAAGAAAGACTAAATTAGAATGCCCATGATTGTATACTTAAATCAATGAATCTCTGATGAATAACATCAGTTACTAGATTTTTCTTTATATTGCTTTCTCACAAGTAGATTTACTTTTGCCTTTTTTTTTTTGTGGTTAAGAAAAAATTAATTTGAAAAATGATCCAAAAACATTGTGTTGACTTGATGTTATTTTATTTGTAAGGCATAAAGGACTATGAACTACAAATGCAAAACAGGTGCCTCTCCCCATACGTAAGGATAACAAAAGAACAGGGATAGATTTTGGCTGACAGAAACTTTTCTTGGGGTTAGAATTTATTTATTTTTTAAAATGAACATTTAATGTATTATTTGTTTCAGGAGTACAGGTCTGTGATTCATCAGTCTTATATAATACCCAGTGCTCATTACAACACATACCCTCCCCAATGTCCAGCGCCCAGTTACCCCATCTCCTCCTGCTCTCACTCCCCTCCAGCAACCCTCAGTTTGCTGACAGAAACTTTTTTTTTATTAAAGATTTTATTTATTTATTTGACAGAGAGAGACAGCCAGCGAGAGAGGGAACACAAGCAGGGGGAGTGGGAGAGGAAGAGGCAGGCTCCCAGAGGAGGAGCCCGATGTGGGGCTGGATCCCGGAACACTGGGATCATGCCCTGAGCTGAAGGCAGAGGCTTATCGACTGAGCCACCCAGGCGCCCCATGCTGACAGAAACTTTTAAAAAGCAACATGGAGGAAGAAAGCAGGAGCTTCCCAAAGTACAAAACAAAGCCAGACAGAAAATAAAGTGTAAATCTGATTCAATTTAATTCAATGCATTTAAGGTGCTATTTAATAGTTTGTGGTTTTCCTTTGTTTTTTTGAGTTTTAGCAACAGGGGACGGCATGTGTATATAAACCTAGGGATAGTCCCCAACTTCATTATGTATTTTGTTCTTCAGCATCATTACATTTGGTAAGACCACCTTCTTATCAAAGTCTTCCCTCCTTGTCTTATCATTCATCCTGTTCCCTCCTTATTGATCATCAGACGATGAAAGAGACAATGGATAGCTTTACTAGCATCAATATATAACGCAGACATCGCATCTACTCAATCTACCAGGTCTGTCGATCTGCCATGGGGGAAGCTGGACTGGTCTATAATTTGATGTTCTCACAAGCAAGCTGATAATTGCAGAGAAATTTGTGATCCTCAAATGTTTCAATAATGATTTTGGATAATACCAGTACTTTCTGAAGTATCTAAATTAACTTGATGGGACTATAACTCTAAAAGTCATGCTAATTTGCATTTTTGAAGTAAAGCACCAGATCTGTCCTTTCCTGATTCTGGTTTTCCTTATTACTGCTGTGCTATCAACATACAAAATGAAACTAAAACCACTCTGCCAAAGCAAATAACATTGCTCCTTAAGAGTTGTGAACACATGAACAAAATACCAAGCACATAAAAAAGTTTCCTTTAAAAAGGTGATAAAATTCAAGAATTGAAGGATATGATTTCCATTTATACTATAACACTAACATGGTAAAACTATGGTCATGGAAGTGGAAAGAACTAGTTAGAATCTGGGAACTTCTCTTTTTTATACCTGACTGCCAAAAGGTATGAGAAACTCTTTTTTCCAAGTCTGAATGGGGCTGACTAGAAAAAAAACCTGCTTTTGCAAAGGGTTACTTAGTGACTGGGAAAAGAAGGTAGAAAATAGAGTTTCTACACTTATAAGGCAACATTAAACCGTGAATCTTAATAAAATGTTATTAAAATTCTCTAACAGAGAAGTCAAAGGAAACAGAACTTGCTTTCGAACTATGTGTTCATTGTTGGGGCTACTGAAAAACCGCCCGTCACAGCAGCAAACAGGGGATCTGCATCCTTTGCGTGAAACCTGCATTGGTTAGAAGCAGCTAAGCTGGGGCGCCTGGGTGGCTCAGTCGTTAAGTGTCTGCCTTTGGTTCAGGGCAGGATCCCGGGGTCCTGGGATCGAGCCCTGCATCGGGCTCCCTGCTCTGCTATGAGCCTGCTTCTTCCTCTCCCACTCCCCCTGCTTGTGTTCTCTCTCACTCGCTGGCTGTCTCTCTCTCTTTCAAATAAATAAATAAACAAAATCTCAAAAAAAAAAAAAAAGAAGCGGCTAAGCTGGAGGGTGTACACAGCCTATGGCAGTCAATGATGAGTTTTATAGATCCTTATATTCTTGTCAAATAACTTTTAGTCTCATGTGCTGGTGAAAGAAAAAATTTAAAGTCACGCATTTGCTCTTTTTCTTTCTTGCCATGAAACCTCTCTCTGATCTCTAGAACATTTCTTTAAATAACTGTTTAAGGATAAGAACAGAGCATGGTTCAAAGTCAAAATTTTATTTGCAATTTTCCTTCCCAAACCTCTTCCTCTCCTAGCACTTCCTCCTCTCAGTAAATGACACTGCCCAGACGCTCAAGCCCAAAATCTAGGAATCATCCTTCATCCTTCCTATCCCCTCACTTCCCGTATCTAAAGGATTAAGGCATGTTGGGCACTTCTTCCTATCTTTACTGCTACCATCATTCCAGCCACCATAATCTCCTGCCTAGGCTACTGGAACAGCTTCCAAAGTAAGCAGCTGCTTACAGTCCTGCTACCCGACCAATCCATTTTCTCTCTATAAATCAGATCCTATCACTCTCCACCTCGAGAACCTCCAATAGCATCCTGCTGTACTTAGAATAAAAAAGAAATACAGACTCTAGGTCTACAGGTTCCTGAATAATCTGGCCTTCGTCTTTGTCCCCTCCTTGCTCTATGGGCCGCAGCAACACTTGCCTTCTCTCTGTTCCTTTCTGTTTCCTTGGTCTGTGTAGAGGAAATCTGTGGATCTTCACGGCCCATGCAAATTCAGCAGCCTTTTCAAGGCTCCAGGAAATACACTTAGCATGATTCAGGGCCACACACTGTGTGTGTCGGTTGTATTTAGAAATGTTCTCAATGTCATTAAGTACAGGAAAAACTCCAGATTATTTTAAATCCCACAAAATGAATATCCGCACAGGGACAATTTAAAGTACTATTTCCTTCTCTATTTGTTGTATTTAGTTATGTATAATGAGTAATATAAGATTATAAACATCATATGTCTTATATATTTCTAAACGTGTAAAGATTATGAATTTAGGAAGGGACAGACTTTCTCAAGGACTATAGGCTTCTGTTTGTATAGAAGAACAAAACTGTGATTGTACACTTCACAATGCCGAAAAGTTCCACGTTACTTTCATTTACTGTCGAACTATTTAAAATAACTGTACTAATGTTTTTTCCTACTTGGGGTTTTGTGAAAGTGCTTTACAAGAGGAAAGTGATTTTCTTCTGGCTCCTCATAGGAGCATCCTGAATGCCACTGTCTGAAGACTTTCATTGTGATACACGAAATGCTGACACTGATTATACATTTGAAAATGATGAATTGTTTTACTCGCTAGTATGGGAAGCATTATAAACCCTTAAAACAAGACATTGTGCATAGATTTTATCTGACAGGACACTGGTAATTTCAAACCCTCCAGAATCTCGAAGAAGCCAAATTAGTCTAAGAAAATAAATATGGACTGTCAACATTACTGTTACGTCAATTGTTACTGGGTAATAATTGTCACTAATGATTTTACTATTAGTTTTGTAGTCAACCAGAAAGTATAGAACATAAAGAATCATAATAGAGAAACAGAAACCCCAGCATTATTTTTCTGTTAAGTAAAGAATAAAGATAAAAATTCAAATGTAAAAAAATAATTTTGGATGATAAAGTAAAGTAGAATTATAATGTTAATTGAGAATCTGTTCTGAATGGCAAATAATAAGAGCTCATCTCCTTAAAAGGACTCATCTCCTTAAAAATCTTTATGTGTAATTGAAGCCATCCCCAAATTTGATTAATTTGACTGAAATTAATCTGACTGAAAATACAGTCAGACTTTGAATAGTATGAAAAAATAAAGCAAAATTTGGTTGATAGAAACAATTTTTGGAAATGTAGCAGGTGTTTCTTTCCAGAAGTTTTCAGGTGACTTTGCAATTTTTCAAACAAGCTTATACTGAATAAGAAGAGACTGAAGCTGAGGAAAATACCCTTTACTTATTTATTTTTAAAAAGATTTATTTATTTATTTTAGAAGAGAAAGAGAGCATGAGCAGGAGGGGCAGAAGGACAGGGAGAGAGAATCTCAAGCAGACTCCATGCTCAGTGTGAAGTTGGATGTGGGGCTCGATCTTACAACCCCGAGATCATGACCTGAGCCAAAACTAAGAATTGGATGCTTAACTGACGAGCCACTCAGGCAACCCCCCCCCAAATACCTCTTTAAGGTATGGACTCTTTTTAAATTTTTAGACTTACTGTTTGATAGCTGAAATCAATGATCAATGTGAACTTCAACTTTAAATGGGAGGAAAGAAAAGAACTATCTTTTTTTTTTTTTAAAGATTTTATTTATTTATTCGACAGAGATAGAGACAGCCAGTGAGAGAGGGAACACAAGCAGGGGGAGTGGGAGAGGAAGAAGCAGGCTCATAGCAGAAGAGCCTGATGTGGGGCTCGATCCCATAACGCTGGGATCACGCCCTGAGCCGAAGGCAGACGCTTAATCGCTGTGCCACCCAGGCGCCCCCAAGAAAAGAACTATCTTGGAAAAGAATCAAAGTATAAGGTAGTACGAAGAAAAATCGAAATGTTAGGGATATAATAAAGCTCATGATTTCAATGGAAAGATCTGGTAAATACACAGGCACAGAAGCAAACAATGGCTAAGGAGACAATAGTTCTGAAGAAGAGCCAAGTGAGTCTTGCTCAGCATCAGTTTACTTTACTCTTCCCTTCCACAGGTGGGTCTAAGTCATGTTGAGAATTACCTCTAAGTCCTAAATAAATATTTATTATGTCACTATCAATTATTGACCTTCTAAATAACGCAATATGTTTACATATGAAAAATCAAACCATTCCATGTCTCTTCCTGGTTCTGTTTTGGGCATGACAATATTCGCTATTTTTAAAATGATGTGATGAGCACTGGGTGTTATACGCAACTGATAAATTATTGAACACTACATCTGAAACTAATGATGTACTATGTGTTAGCTAATTGAAATTAAATAAAAAAACCCAAATTATGGGACAAAGAACAATAGGAATGAAAGGGTCAACTGCATTTTTAGGCAGTGGTTTCAGAAAAAGGAGTGACAAAAACATTGTACGCATCACTGATATTCTAGGGCATAGAAAGCATTTCTTAAGATAATGAAGAATAGAAGAGAAAACAAGGATAATGGGTAAGGAATACTTTAAAAAACAATGACCACAAAATTTAGTACGGAACTAAATTGTGCTTAAATTTGAAGAAGACAGAATTAAAAAATCTCCTTATTTATACTTAAACTAGGATTTGCAAGTACGATCTGGGCATTAGCTATTATTAATCTTTAAATAATTAAGAAACACTGTAGAAAATCAGTCTGATTTGACTCTTTTAATCACAGTATCAGAAGCTTAATGTTTGACTATGGAAGTTATCCTTAGTCTTTTTCATTTCTACTAGGTCTGTCATGTTAGCAACTGCAGAAGCCAAACCAAATCAAA
The DNA here is from genome assembly GCF_023065955.2 of Ursus arctos. Classification (NCBI taxonomy): domain Eukaryota; kingdom Metazoa; phylum Chordata; class Mammalia; order Carnivora; family Ursidae; genus Ursus; species Ursus arctos. The sequence goes on from NW_026623067.1 coordinate 74,616,206, forward strand.
ACAAAATTCATTTTGTTCACTAATATCAATATGCATGAAACATATTTGTCTCTAGATACATATTTGTCTCTAGAAATGTAACACTTTTCTAGATTATCTGATAAAGAAAATGTTTCAAAAATTAAAAGAATATTTTTCCTTTCCTCCAATGCCATTAAGTTTTCCTACTTTACAATCTGGGTATACATAGCCAGTAGAACTACACTTCAAGTGTGAGGGAATTTTAAAGAAAATACTTTAAAATGGAATGTTTTTAAGTAGCACTATCCTCTGACACTGATGGTTTTGTTTTGGGATACAGAATATAAAACCATTTCCTCAAGATATTTTGTGTTCAGCATAAAATATTTAAAATGTCTCATTTCCAAGAGATCTGGTGGGAGTTCACGACAGATGTGTTATTTCTTTCTTTTTTTTTTTTTTAACAGCATTATTTTGTCTAATTAGCACTGATGATTTACCCATGGCAGTATGAACTTACTGAGAGGAAAGAAAAGTAGACCAGCTTCTTTGGAGAAAAGAACAGACTGGGTTAAGATGGAAGAAAAGCACTTTTCTTTTTTTTTTTTTTAAGGTATTTTGCAGCAAATGCCCACCAACAGCCCATAGAGAGTTCATTTATTTATGCATCACCATATGATCAATCTGATTGCCTTTAGTCTCAAATAGAGAAAGCCTCAGTACAAAGCATTCTCCAGGTGTTAGTTTAGGTTTGTCATTATTTCCTATTTATAGACTCTGTCTAGTAAAAGAAGACAAATTACTGTAAGTGGGGGTAAATGTGATTAAATGAGTCCTCTGAAGATAAGAGGGTACATGGACAAGGGTCATTAACACAAGTGACCTCCCTTTGCCCAGACCATATTTTTATTTCATGGATTTGGAGGAAAAAAACCACACACACAGAGCAAGAATAATTTCTACATATATCCAAAGAAAAATATATCCTTTTATCCTAATAAGCATTTTCATGCTTTTGCAGTATTTTAATAACACACTGACAGTGCCAAGATGTCTCAGAATACACTGAGAACAATATTGGAGAAAACATTCATCCTAAGGAGACTAATCGGAAGTACTGAAGAAATATAGTTATAATCAGACAAGATAGAAAGGCCGGAATGTAAATTAGTGGATACCAAGATCTTCTGATCAAATGAAAAGTTTAAATGTGTAAAGTTTCAATTAAAACATCCACACTCTTTCCTCCACCTGATTGTAGCCCCATATGGCAAGGTCAGCCCTTTCAGTGAACAAACAGCTCAGTCGCCTCCAGTGTAGCTGTTATCTTCCTCAACAAGGGGAGACATTTGGCACAGCCTAAAGCTGGGGCATGAACCCTGGCTAAGCTTAAGACATTTATCTGACAGCATCAGCTGACACTCCACAAACACATTTGCTCTCGCTGACCTCAGAGCATTCGTGATTAATCAAAAATGTATCTTGGATCTTGAGAACAAGCTACAACCAGGCACACACAAAAAAGAATATGCTCTCGATCTCGCTTATCGACTCAAGAGGTATATTGAATTTAGAAATAGCAAATAGAATAAAATGATCAATACGTTCTCACTTGTCCATGGAAGAGCAAACTTTATCCCTCAAGCAAAAGGCATTGATCATGTAAATGTTTCAGGACTGCTTTCAAACTAAAGAATGTAAAATGTACATGGTTTATTGGGGGTGGGGAAGGAGGCCTACCAAAGAGGAGCTTTTGCTTAAACTTAAAAAAAAAAATCTACAGCTTAAAGACATGACGTGTATGTTTGTTATGTAGCGTGTTTTACTTTTAAAAACCCGTGTGTTCCACTTAAAACCTGTTTTGGTAACATGTTGCCAAACGTTCTTAACAAAACATTAAAAAAGAGACTTTAAAACTTAATGAAGGAACATTATTTGTGCAGAGAAAACTCCCTGTCTCAATTTAAATGAGACACAGTTATAACATATCCCCTATGCACTATTTGCAATTTATAATTTATGTCTCTTGGTTCAAACTCACTATTTTCTACAGTCATCTGCTAAGTGATACGATTAGCATGTGAATATTGTAATATTTTGCTTCCTGACAACAGTATAAATTAGTATATTTTTATTTTCCTTTATATTTTTCACTTTTAATAGCAATACTTAACTCTAATTAAAGCAAAGGGAAAGAGAAGTCATATGCCCCACCCTTGATAATATGAAAATGATTATTATTAAAAAAAATCTCTACAATTGAACTTATTAAATCCCATTCTTGCCTGGTTACCCACTGGTTAGGTTACAGTTGTTCACGATTCTACAGCAGATCGTTCCACTAAAGAAAAACTACATGTCCTGGTCCCTGTTGGCATGGCGAACAAACTTTCATAGCATGTGCTCACTCTATAAAATGGTGGTACTAATTAGAAGATATAAACTCATGCTGAGACATGATATGAATCGGCTTTATGTATCTAGTAAGCTCACAGCAGTACTAGATTTATACTGTTGCCTTAAACTAACACTAAACAGAAAATTCAACTTCTAAATTTGTACCATAAGAAAGCAAAAGTGATTGAGTTGAAAAAACAAAACCTCAGCCCCTCATGTTAGGTTTCACTTTGAAACGTTTCCTGTGCACTTAGAGGTTGCCCAGCACTTCTCTCCATATGTTTACCTAACTTAAATTCTTCAAACATGAATTGCAAGTACCAGATAGCACAGCTGTATGTTTTGACATCCATGGTGAAAATGAGCAGAAAATCTAACTGTTCCATATCAAGAAGTATTTTTACTAGTGCTAATGTGCCTTAAATACCTTGTTCCACAGATGAGTGGCCTGGCACCTGCTGCATGAGAAATAGCCAATTACTGTTCAGTGTCTCTAATTTTCTGATTCAATTAGCATGCTTCAGAGCTTTCCAGTTTAATTGCAAACTACTTCACAGTTAGCTCTCTGATTAATCATTGCCCATCTGCAAGCCATCGGAAAACTTAGTGGAACAAATTTGTGTACTTTGGAATGCTGGGAGCTTAGCAAATCAAACTTGTTTTGGTATATAAAGCTTTAATTTTGTTTGCCCTTTTCAGCTGCACTTGTAAGAAGCTCTGTACTGATTAAACAGGAAGTCCGGACAATAATATGCTACATTATGCATATAATTACTGTAAATACAACCGAGATTGTAGAAACATCATTTAAGGTTAGGCGCTAACATGAATGGAGAAGGAGGTCAAGAAAACACATTTGGAATCAATTTCTTTCCATTATGACCAAATGTAAGTATCAAGAGAAAAAAAAAAAAAGCCTGTGTGACACACAGTGATGTCATTACAGCACCTGTTCCCCTGAAGGCATTTTAAATTCTGGCTTTTCGTGTATTCATAAAATCTTTCTTGTTATTTAATTAGTAGAGTACTAAGTTTTATAAGCTTTGTTTACAAAACATATATTAGGGATTTTAAAGCAAACTGGCATCACATTGTTTATGCTTCATTTTCCAAGCTTTCTTGCTAGTCCACTGAAAGTATGAATGATAGCGTCCGAAAACAAAACTGTTTTAATTGAGCTTTGAGCGGAATTTAGATTATTTCCTAACCCACAATCATGATTTCTTCGTTTCTGAACAATGAAACATGAATTTCATATTTCGTTCACTCCTATGAACAAATACCATGGCAAGGATTCCGCAAGAAAGGAACTCTAAGAAATGAACTTTCCAACTCTCAGTTTCTCTGCTTCACATTTCACAAAATTTGAAATGACTCTAATATAATTTTGCAAAAGCGTCCAAATACATCTACTGTACCAGGGCTTTTATTTCCAAGACTACATTGTGAGCTCAGGTGGGCAGGGGCTGTGTATCTACATCGCCACTGGCACTCAGCGCATCAGGGAGAGCCTCACATCCTTGGTGCTCAGTTAAAAATGGAAGCAGGATGCGTTCTGAATTTTCCGCATCATGTCACAGTGCCAGGTTGGACACTGTGTTTTCCTCTAACCTCAAGAGGATGCAGACATGCTATCTCCTAAAGATGTTGACAACTATCATCATTCTATAAATACTTGGCTGAAAGAATAATACAGAGAGAAGAGTAGTTTGCTAACTGTGATGTCCTGTAATGATTTGTCATTAACAAATAACGGAAAGTAGAATTTTCCCATCTTTTATGAAGATCCTGACCATGTTAGGGAAATGTCGAAAAGCTGAAAGCTAAATCCCAACTGATAACTCTAAAGATCACATTAACGTTGGAAAAATGGCTTTCGGAAATTGCACAGAACAAGTTCACTTGAAAAAAATTTACAGATAGAGAGATTTGGTGTGGAATGACTTTCTGATTCTGCTAACAGTAGACACATTGAGACCAAGCTTCCATGAGCTCTCTAATAGTTCCTCTTCTGTCTCGGCTTTAGGCTTCTCTGAACTTCACAGGCAGCCAATGCAAGAAATGCTGAGAAGGCGTAATCTGATCATAGCGGTTCAGGCAAGTGAGCAGGCATGCTGCCACATTCTGCTGCCCACGAGCAGGCGGGGAAGCGCGGCTGGAATCCCCACGAAGATCAAATTACAAAATAATCAAGCTTTGCGGCCAGGCGGGCACGAGAGGCTATTGTGAGGTCATGACATAAATCCGGGACTAGCATGGGCAAAACTGGGCAGTCAAAAATAACATTTTTTTCGGGGGGTACACACTTACAGCATGGTTCTCTGTGGAAAATATACTGTTAATGACATTCAGGTTTTTTTTAATTCAGGAAAGGGCAAATGGGTCTCCCCACACAAGCTCCCACCAATTGAGCCTTATGTTTAGAGATAAGCAATTAAACGCCACACATCAAAGAAAAACAAAGAGCTGTCCAAAATGGAATTTAGCCAAGAAGAGACCAAACTGGGCCTTGTTCCCTGTCCTGGGGCTTTCAGTCCTACCTCTACCTCTTACCTACTGTGTAGCCGAATGTCAATGTGTATCAGAGAGTAATGATGAAACAACTGAGTGGATAATGAATGAAAATGATTGCAAAGCACAATGAAAATGCTTAAAGGGACCAAAGATGACTTCAGAGGGTAGCACATCTTGGGCCAAGAGAGCCATTTCCAAAAATAATCCCATTATACAAAAAGAGCAGAATATACTTTGGGAAGCTGGCTGATACACGGATGCTCTACTCTGGCACCGAACTCCAGACAATGATATTTTACAGAGAAGTGTTAACTTTTGTATATGGTTCCCCAAACTGAACCTGCTACAGAAACAACATTTTAGTTCCTCAGAAGTTTCAACATGATTGTCTGTGTCATATGGTTTGTCATATTTATGAAAGGCAACAAAATTATAGAATGCAGTTAACCATTGAAAAGAAGAAAAATAAAAAAAATCAGGAAATCAGAGGACAGTGACGGGAATTCTAGGGAACTAATGTTTGGCAAACTTTGGCTGGGGCAACCACAATCAAGGGGGGCAAAACTATCTCAAAGACAACAAATAAACAAGCAAAAACTTAAATGCAGTGTAATCCAGGCTTTTTGGTAAACCTGTGTAGCAGGCACACCAGCAAATCAATGGCAAACCATTTTATAAATATTTCCAACAAGGGGTTTTGGAGAAACATTCTTAGGTGGTTGAATATGAACTGAGGGCCACGTGTTGGTTTTTCACTTGAACCCTTGCTGCACAGATGAATTATCATCAGTTATGTCTTTTTAGCCATAAAAGCAACATACTATTTGCACACTACAAATTCAAAGAGTGTTCTTAACTTTTAAAAGGCAAAAGAGAAGTGACTGAAAGTTCACAAGATTATTTTAAAAATGAAAATAAAGGCAAAAAGTAGTTGCTTTTACATAGGGAATCTTACAAGATACATGAAATTTAACATCTACTGTACTTTAGGCCTATATCTTATTGATAATTTAAAATTATAATTAGTGTTCTTGGGACCGAATGCTACACAGAAAACTAAATATGCACATATGTATGAGATGTGAGATGCTGCTGCAAGAGAGAAATACCCTATTTTTAAAGCAAAAAAAAAAAAAAAATCCTAGTGAAGTCTATCCTTTCATTTATATGTCTCATGTAAATTACACATAATTTTAAATCTTCAACACGTTGAAAATGGCCAGGTCTCATGGCACTTCTCCTTTATTATCTTCCATTTCACTTGGCCATGGCAATGGGGATTTACTAGAGATATTTAGGGATTAAAAATGATATACTTTGAATTGAACCAAAAAATGACCACTAGAAAAAAATTAATTTTTATTTATATAATCTGGTAAAAAATATATAATTTTTCCACTCTAAAGGCATTTTCTTATGCAGTAACACCACAAAAATAGCTTAAGTTTAAAATAGTGGATTTCCCATATGGTTAGTCCACAGCAAGATAAAGTTGTAAATGAGGGGACTATGTGAAGAAAACATAAAAAAGCCTTAAGGGCACATACAAAAAATGTGATATTGCATGATTTACATACACAATTTTATTTCCCAAAATTCAAAGAGAAAAGCTTAATATGTCATAATTTAAATTGTATTTCACATCAAGTATTCCTGATTACGTATTTAACTCTAAGATGCATAACTCAATTTAGAGCATAATGTGGGAGAGGAGTTAGTAAGAATCTAACCTTTTGAATTTCTTGACTTTTTTGGGCTTGTGGTAATGTTGTATTTATAGAGATTCTACACTTTCAAATTTAAGTCTTGAAATGTCAGAAAAAATCCCAAAGCTGAGATCTCACAGAAGGTGATTTTTAACAGTCCTTAAAAGTAAAGACTTTATGATCTTCTGACAACTGGAGCTTTCACATTTTAAGATTTAAAATTTTCAGTCCTAATATTACATAAGCATACACATTGGTACACTTTTAAAGATTCCGTGATCTGTGATAAGCCTTGAAAAAAGGGAAAATAAGAAAATAGGAAAAGTTATGAAATTCAGGAATATTATATAAGTACAAATAGAAAGAAGTAAATACTTAAAAGGTCTTCTGTATTTGAATGTGTTCCCTCATAAGGATATATTTCCACTGTAAAAGAAATCATATCCAGTTAATTTTTGACTATTTACAGTGATAAAGAAATGGGGATCTCCTGATATTCTCGAGCTGGATCTCAGATGAGGAAATAGAGGCCCCGAGAGGTTCAGTGACTTGATCAAGATCATACTGCTAGTTAGTATTAGAGTCTCTCATTTCCAAGTTTCTCTCATATACTAGGTCTCTCATTTCCAAGTTTCTTTACCACTCCCATGGCTAATATTTTATAAATATTTCTTGGAATTCATTATTTTCAATGTATCCTGCTACCACTTGTGTGACCACGGGCAAAGAGCAAACTCTCTAGTTTTCTCATCACTTTCAGTTTTAATGAGTATTTTTCCACCGACCTGCTATAAGCCAGATGTAGAGATTACAAAGATGATAAAACATGGGTTAATCTTATTCTTTGATGTTTTATGATTTAGTCGGGGAGAGGACTGGCATACAGATATCATTAAGGTAATACCTAATTTGACTAGAAAGGCATCAAAGTCAAAGGTGACATTTAGTTTTTGATTACCACGATTAAAGATAGGGTCTGGGCTACTTGATGTCAGAGTTCCTCTCTAAAAATTATCTGGGTTTCGTTTTTTCCCTCTACTCATATTATTTCTTAGCTGGACTTCTTAATAAGTAGGTATTTGATAAGACCAAAATTTCTAAATGTTGAAAGTGATTTCAGTGGAACACAGTGATATGTTTATGAATACACAGGTAATGAACAAAGCTTTTTCTGTGCAAATAAGTTTGTGAAATTATGGGTTTCTTTGGTATAGGCCTTTAATGTGTTAATGTGCAATAAAATAAGAGGAAAATTTAATATGCAATGTTTCTTTTCTTTCATTAAGAAAAAAATCCCTCCAAAAGGAGCTTTCATTACTATCTCTGTATCTCAAAATTAGTATTCCAAGAAGCAAAGTTTGGGTAACACTACCCCCGGACTCCCAGGATATCCTCTTAACTGGTCTTCCCCACCAAACCGTTTTACACATCCACTGGCAAGTTAATCCTCCTAAAATGCTGCCTTCATCATATTATCCTGTTCAAAAACTTTCAATGACTCTTCATGGCCTATAATTTTAAGTTCAAACTCTAGATCTTCAGGATGCTGCTTGTACATTCCACTTCAACTTTATATCTCACAATTTCCTTGAACAAACTCCAGCCAAAATATCACTGGATTTACCAAGCTCTTTCTGACTTGGATCTCACTACTTTTCTTTGCCTAGAATGTCTACTTCTTGTGACAAAATTATCAATAACTTCTCTGACAAAATTCAGCTCAGGCTTTATTGTCCCCATAAATGAACACAGTATCTAACCTCTGACCTTGTTATCAGAATTATTTTTTATAAAACTGTTATGATCTCTTTTTATTGGTATTTATCATTTATGTGTTTTTTATGTCTTTTGGCTACATTTGGGTAAGCTCACTGAGGCCAGGCATAGGCCTTGCGTGCCAGAATTTAGCACATTCTCCTGTACCTAATATCATTTAAAATGATGGCGATGGTGACATTATTTGTGACAAAGTAAAAACCACAGAAAGGAGAAGGACCTAAACCAGGGGCCTGAGTGCTCATTTACAAACTTTGTATGTAGTGGTTTACAAAAGTATTAACCACATTTTCCAAATGTCAAATCATGACTGCTCAGGCAAGAGTTTTCAACTTTGATTGTTGACATATCCTAAATATATAGTTGAAATAGTTATTAAATATTAAGACCCTACCTAATATTAAAACTCTAGTCTTTCTTAATTTAAATACTCTTATACAGCTCTGGCTTATTACCCATAAAGGAATAGTTTTATTTCCAAAAAAGATTTCTACCCCGATGAAGAAATTTTAAATAAGAAGGGTGAGCTAGTAACAAACATTTTAAAAGGTCATCAATTACAATTAATAATTATTTAGATAAAACTGCAAATTACTTAGCAGTGTCTTGATTTTAGACTACAGTGAAACTTTTTTTTAGACGTTCTTCACAATTCATTTGGTCTTGCCCAGTGAAAAAAGGAATACTGCACAGTAGTTTTTGGCATTGTAATTATAAATTATTCTGAAATTTGGATAAAATTTAACGTCAAGTGACTGAAGGCCTTACTGAGTTCTCACATCATGAAATGTTTGCATTTTTAGATGTAAGTTTTACCCTTTTAGTAACTGAAAGAAACAGCTCTTGAATAAGTTTTGATCAAGCAAAGAGTTTTTTTTTAAGTAAGATATACAGTTTTAACCAGGATTGAAATGAACTATTCAAGTATAAAAATAACATTGCCCTTCCTGAATATATGAATGTACAGTATTTATTAACACATTGCACTATATTCAAAAGTTTTGTAATTCTTATAAATGTCATTATGCTTATTGCTTATGTTAGTATGTGTCTACTTTCTTCCTTTTTTAACACTTATTAAAGGATTTGGAAGATACAAGTCATGACAGCAATTGATCCCATTCGTCTCTTCATCACTGTGCCCCAGGCCTAGGATGACACCTGGTACACAACAGATGACAAATACTTGTTAAGTAAATGAATTGCTAGAATATATGCTCCAGGAGGAAAAGGAATAGATATCTGAGAGTTTATTAGTTAAAAATCTGGTCCTTGGATTCAAATATGTAGTGTTTGAATTCTGGTTGCACTATTTATTAGCTCCCTAAACCTGCTTCTTCACCTGCAAAATGGAATAGTAATAGAATCTGCCTCCTACAGTTATTGTGAGGATTAATTCACATAAATACTTGCACACAGGGAGCATTCAATACATGTTAGCTTCTATTATCATCATCAACATCATCATTACCTTCTTCATTTGTCTCATTCGCCACTTATCTCCGGTTTCAAGCATGTAGCATATGCTCAGTAAATATTTGTTAAATGAAGAAATGAATCAATGAAGTGAAGCTGAATTTGCATACACAAATAGGCCTGACTACCCTTAGTACACTTTTAGGCAAGATGCAGACAGACAGCAGTGAAAAAAAAAAAAAAGACTCTCCAAGTTCGGGTGATTGAATTACTCTTACTTGAACCAGCTGCTTGGAGATCTAGTCACAAAGCCCCAGTCATTCCTGGTCTTTAAGGAATAGGTGTTCCTTTATTTCCTTCTTGAACTTCTTGTAATGCCTACTACAGAGGTTTGTTTCATTTATACTAAAAGAAATCCCAAAATCCTATTTAGCGACCAAGTCACATAAGGTAAAATTTGAAAACAAACGAACGTAGATTATAGAATGGCTAGATGGTAGAATTCTCATAATATTTAACTACATTATCTTAACAAATCCAGTTTGCAGTATTTATATTTCTTGCCATGTTGCTACACACTGAAGTGTCATACTGAGAATCATTATTTCCACACTTTCTAACTTCAAATGGAAGTAAAAATTGTGTAAATAGCAACTAAAAGTTACGTTTCTGGGTACTACCTCATTGTGAGTGGGCAACAAAGTAAGTCTCAGATTCTGTGGCTTTGAAGTATTTATTCTGTCATTGACTTAAATCGTTTTAGATCTTGTATTCATAATATTTCTCATCAGAAATGCCTTACATTGAATGGTACTGAAAAGTTTTCTAACTTATTTTGAACTTCGCTATGGAAAGGTACTATCAGATTACAGAGCCTTGTTATATTTAGGGCCTTTATTAGTTCTTTTTTAATTTATAAAAATGAATATACACTTCAGCAGCAAAGAGGTTTGTTTTTTTTTTAATTAAGATAAGATCAATAGACAGTATTTTAACTGGGTGAAGAAAAGAAGGAAAACAGACCCATGCAACAGTTAATCTTAAATTCTTCTGTGTGCATTCTTTGTGCAATTATTTTGTTTCCACTGTGTTTTCCAGATTGAAAATAAAATTTAAAAAACTTATAAAATATCCATAAACCTTTATCCTCTTCCTCATACTATCTTCCAAAAGGTACTGAAAAAAGAAATGCACACTAACCAGGAGTACTTGTTACAAATGCAGATTCTTGGGGTGCGGCTAAGGAATCAGAATAAGCAAAGGTGCCAAGGTGAGAGGAAAGAAAACTAACAAGAATTTGTCCTCCTCTTTAAAATCTAAAAACTTCCTTCTAGTTGCTTCTTTCCTTCTAAGCCTCTTTTCACTTTCCCCAGGTTTGAATACGGACCTCTAATTGCTTCTCAGACGCATTCCCAACCTTCTTGGGGATTCCAAAACAAGCTCATGCTGTTTCTACTTGGTCATTTTTATACTGGCTCAGGGTTGCTGAAATTCTAGATCTTAAATCTGAAAGGCATACTAAACAAACACCAATTTTATTTTATTATTTTTAATTTTTTATATATTTTAAAGATTTTATTTGTTTGAGACAGAGTAAGCATGAGTGGGGGAGGAGCAGAGGGAGAAGGAGAGGGAGAAGCCCTGGTGAGTGGGAAGCTTGGGGGGCTCCATCCCAGGACCCCGAGATCGCCATCTGAGCCAAAGTCAGATGCTTAACTGATTGAGCCACCCAGGTACCCCAACAAACACCAATTTTGAAACACATGTAAATCATCTCCCTCTAATATCATAATAATTACTATAACAGACTGACTACTAAAAGGGCTTTACATACATTATCTGTTGCTTTTCCATACCAAACCAAACCAAACCAAACCAAACCAAACCAAACCAAACAAAAAACAAACCCAAACAAGAGTACTTCCCCAGAAGCAAGAAGGGCAGATGGGTTCTGATTCTGACTTTGATACTGACTTTTAATAAACTCTGACTTTTGATTCTTTAGCAACTTAAGATGAGTGTCTTAAAGGTAAATGAAGAGTGACTGCCAAAGGTGTTGGTGGGACAAGACCCAGATGTTCAAAGGATGATTTTCTTCACTGTACTCTTACCTAACTTCACCCAAGTCGGGAGACTCTAACACTGACTTGAGTAATCTATCCAGTACTTTGACCTCACCATCCTTGATATTCAATGACCTTCTCCTGTACTCCACTTCAGCTAACCATTCTTAATGTTGAACTCTGGTCATCACATCACTTTTGTGAAATAAAAGTTTAGATGTTACCCTGGTTTGACCATAACCTCCTATCTTTTCAATCATCTTACTCAAATAATCCCGTTTTCCAACCTTGAAAAAAATAACTTATAGGGCTTCCAGTCCATTCATTCTCCTTTTTCCCTACCAGCCTTTTTCTGTTTTTACTTCCCTCCTTAATGGCTTAGAATCCACAGTCCAACATTTCAACATGTTTTTCTAAACTGCCTTGACCCATTGTCCATTAAATGCAGGTGCCTGAAAAACTCCAATGTTGGATGAACCCAGATGACTGGCTTCTCTCTGGCTAACACACTGTTACCCCTATAAACAAATCATCATCAGCCACAACTGGGCGCTCAGCACTGTTCAGCCATGGACTATGTAATCTTAGACAACTCTTAAAGGTTAAAAAAAATTATAAAGGCACTACAAGAAAGTAAAAGAGAATTTGTGTGTGATTGTGAAGTGGGACTTCAGGCACAACAATACGACCAGAAACTACAGAAAAAAATCATTGACATTTTTGCCTCCATAAATATTAAAAACTTCTGTATGGATTTAAAAAAACTAACCCACTCCATAAGTAAAATGAAAAGATAAAAGGCAAACTGGGCAAAAATACATCACATGTAATAACAAGGATTGTTATCCATCATTTATAAAGAACTACAAATTAAAGGGAAATGACAAAGATTCAATAGAAAAAATACTCAGTAATTTATAAAATAAAAAAATGGCAATTTTATATAAAAATATGTTCAACCTTCCTGCTTATCAAATAAACACAAATTTAATTGGTTTTTTTGTAGATTAGCAATGATCAAAATAATGACTCACACTTTCACTTTTTCAGTATCCTTTAGACCTTTAAGAGCATTTGACACTGTTGACCACCCTCTGACTCACAGCATTCTCTTCCCCTGGCTTTCGTTTCTCTGACTTTTCCCTTCGTTCTGTGGCAGCTCCTTCTTTGTAGCTCCTCAGAGGTCTTGCTGCACAGCTACGAATTGTGCTTTTCACTGAACATGTCCTCCTAAGGTGGCTTCGTCAGTCCTCTCACTTGCAAATCTTCTGAGCGTCAGTCAGTATATCTAATAGCTTATTGTTCATTTCTGCTGGGAAGTTTTATAGGCACCACAAACTCAGCATGTCAAAACTGAACTCATCACTCCCCCAACAGACATGCTTGTCTTCCTGTCTTCATTTTCTATGTGGATGATAGAACACCCACACAATTAGCCAAACTAAGAACCTGGCTGTCAACCTTGATGCTTTCTGTCTTACCACCCATCAATTCAGGTCCTGCTGATTCTCCTCATATCAAAATATTTTCTCCATCTCCACTGCCTCACTCAGGTCATCATAACCTAACTAGTCTTGCTTTAGTCTTGTTGTCTCTCATATATTCTCCATATCACAACTAGAACATTCACTGAAAATGCAAATTGAATCATACTATATTCCCTTTTCAAGAACCCTTCTTTCCAAGTTCTTTTATGAGGTTGAGAAGGCTCTCCATAATCTGGCTCCTGCTTATCTCTCCAGCCTGATGTCTTTTGACTTACTATTCTGCTCTCATACTCTACTCTCCAGCAATATCGGGCTTTCTTCAGTCTTCAAACGCACCATGTATTCTCTTGCCTTTGTCTCTGCCTGGAACCTGGAAAACTATCTTATGTGTCTCCACCTTTTTCCCCCTACATATAATTCTACCTTCCGTGATCAGAAATGACTAACTCCTACATTTTTCAGGCCTTAGCTTTTTGAAAGCAGAGACTCTGTTTGTTGTTTTCGAGTTGTATCCTTGGCACTTAGAACACAATCTGGCACATGGCGGGTGCAGAGTGGTTGAACATAAGTGAATGAGTATTGTGTCAAAAGCCACGGCACTGAGTGCTTTCTGCTGGCATTGTAAAAGGGTGATGATTGAAAGTCTTACTGTCACAGACGAGACTGGGCCAAAGTGGTTCCCCATATTGCTAAGACACAGCATTTTCCTAGATGTCTGTTCACATAATTAAAAAATAAAGCTATTTATTTGGAGTCAAGCTAGTCCACAGACTCACCTTCTGCTCTTTCCCTTACTGTCAAACCCAGCAAAAATGGGTCAGAAATGTGGATATCTGTCTCTGCTGCCGAGCAATTCATTCCTTCCTCCTACATCTCCATGATAACCACTCTGATTTAATTCTCACCACATACCCCTGAATTTACTCCTATCTAGTCTCCTCTTGTTTAATCTCTTCCCCTCCAGTCTGTCTTCATACCACCACCATCAATCTGATCATGCTAGTCCCAACTTAAAAACTTCTGATGGCTCCCCACTATCCCAAGAGGATAAAATCCAAGCTACTCCTTAGCAGAAAGCCCTCTATCCTGTGGACCTCATTTCCTATAACACCTCATCTCATTGGCTCTTGTGCTCAGCCATACTAAATTCCTGCCATTCCCCGAACCTGTCATACTGTTCTGTATTTTATACCTGGGCATATGATCTTACTTTTCTGCACAGAATGCCCAATTTTTCTCAAGTAATTACTTCTGGAAACAGTTCAAATTTTACTTCCTGTGAAGACCATCTCTAAACACTCAAGATAAGGCAGTGACTCCCCACTGTACATTCATAGCACTGTATGTTTTTCTAGTGTAACATTTATCACATTGCTCTGTAATAGTTTATTTACATGTTGTTGTGGAGAATGCTAACTGTTCATGAAAACCATTGCTTAAACGATTGTAACCAAACACATAAATGCTTAATACATTGCATTTCCTAGCCTTCCTTGCAGTTAGATGTGGTCATTTGACTGACCCAAAGCAATGAATGTGGGGTTGATCGGTGCCGTTTCTGGCCAGTTCCTTAAGGAAGTGGGTACATTCTGACAGCCCTCTTCCTGTGATCCAGAATAGTGATGAACCTGCAGCCAAGCTGTGACCATGCAGGCAACATTACCTACGTGATGGCAGAGAAACAGAATGGAAGGGGCCTGGTCTGTGAACATAGCTGTGTGGGGCAGAGCCATGTGCCCATCTGGAAGGCCCACCTTGGAGTGCTATGTGTCAGAGAAATAAACTTCTATGTCCTTTATATACCTATGGTCCTTTTGTTAGAGAAGCTTAGCTTTACCTTAGCCAATACAGGCCTTTTTCTCCTTCTGGTTTGTTTGTACCTTAAGAGGAGAAGGTGGCATATGCTTCTTTGTGGTGCCTGTGACAAGCATACAGTACTTAAATTAATACTAGCTGGATAAACCTTGAAGATAAAATGGGCCCTTGCCTATGTCTCGTGGAAGGACCAGAGACAAAGGGGTAAGGAGAACAGTATAATATGAGAAGTGTTTCATATATTAATTTTCATGTCTGGCTACCTTTGGAGACATTTAAGTCTACTGATAAAGGATCTGAGGATCTTTAAAACAATGAAACCAGGAAAAGCAATCTAGAATCTGAAATTAGAATTGAATGAAACATTGGTAACTAAAAGAAAGGGAGTTAATGGGTATCATTAACTTCACCAGAAACATCATTTAGTAATACCCATACCTACCGGATACTGGTCTATTTCCCCCCTGATAATCCTGCTTTATTGTTTTTCTGTGTGTGGTAGCTAGTTCCCAAAGACAGAGACCTTCTCTCCCGAACCCCTATCCATCCTCATTATAAACCATGCTTCATGATATTTATGTCCTTGAATAGCCTCCTCTACCTGAATGTGGGTTGACCTCATGACTTTCTTTTTGAACAGAGAGTATGGTGGAATTGATGCTGCCTGACTTTTGAGGCTAAGTCATATGTTTTGCAGTTACTCTCTGGGATTCTTGAAGTACTCATGTGTTCTTTGGATGCTCCCTTTTAGAACCCAGCACATGCTGGTTTAAGCCCACTATATGGACAGGTCATGTGTAGTGCTCAGTCCGAGCTGAATTTCCAGCCAATAGTTAGCATCGACTGCCAGCCATGTGAATGAGTCACTTGAGGTGTCCAGCTTACCAACCTTTCCAGTGAGTCCCGCCCCATCTGGAAGCTGATATGAGAGATCCTAGGCAAGAACCTCCCAGCTAAGCTCAGTTAACCTATGGAACCATGAAAGATAATAAATCATTGTTTTAGGCCACTAAGTTTTGGGCTGGTTTGTTATGCAGAGAGAGATCACTAGAACACTAAAACTGACAGAAATCTGAGCCTGTGCATAATGTCGTGAAGACTTTCTGAGCATTATTTGGAAGCCGTATAGGCGACTAAAGAACAATGACCCTCACAGGCTGATGTAACAGCCTTTTTTCTTGACTTAATGTTTTCTTTTTTTCTCTTAAGTTTCAAAATCATCATAAAAAAAATCAAATGCTTGAGGGGGTTTTCAAAAGCGTACTCTTCCTTCAAATGCACTTATTTCCTCGGTGGAAGAAGACACAAAACTGTGTAAACAACAAATAGACTAAGTTATGTTTAACCTCCTAAGAAAGGATATGTTGCAAGGGAACGTGAAGTCAAAAAGTAAGCACAAACATATCCGACTGATTATTGTGTAGTAATACATAGATTGCCACTGGCGGCACTTATTACTAGATGGATACAATTGGAATGTTGTCACTGTGGTATTCAATCAGAAGAAATTGTCAAGACCTAGACTTACATCTACTCTGCGTATTCCCCATCAAAATTAGATTATGTCCATATTAACTATCTCTCAATCTATGTCACCTCCTTTGACTTGCAAAACTAATCATTTGCTTCCAGAGGAAAGTTTCCTGAAGGTTTAGTAATCTTAGAAGTGGGCAAGATCATCTGAATCCTGAAATAACCTAAAAATATATAAAGTTTGAATTCAAGTAGTTTAATTTCAAGTCTCAATTTCCATTCATTCTTTACAATGTCCAGTGTCTTAAAGCGGCTCTTGGTTTACCACTGCAGGATCCTGACACTCCGATACATGTATCTCCCATACATGAAGTCTTTCCTGAACCTCCACGAACACCTCCCTGTCCTGAGTCCCATTCTTTCCACGATTTCACTATATAACTAATTGACCTATTTGAAGAAAAAACTGAAGATGACTCTTGTGGCCAAGTCCCATGGATTCTATGTCTGTTAAGTCACTGGGTTCTATCCTCTCTTGCCTTTCACTCTCTTCACCAGCAGTTAGGCCTAATTACCTTTTGTAGGGTCTATAATGACCCTTGAATTGCACATTCTCTACCTTCGTTCTTTCCTTAATATGTTTCACTCATAGCTGCTGGATCAATCCTTCTGAAGTATAGTGCTGATAGTTTATTTCCTCCCTCACAAACCTCCAATCCCCAATGCTTAAAGGAACACACACACACACACACACACACACACACACACTCACAAAACCCCTCCTTCGCCTATCATTTAATGTTCTCTGTCACCGCACTACTACCTATAACTTTTTTTCTTATTCTTCATTCACACCCATCATGTGCCTACGAAACTCCCTTCTTGCTGTCAATGCTTATGTAACATATTCTGTACTTCTACTCCTTGCTCATACTGACAATCCTAGTTGAAATATCCTTCTTCCTTCTAGAACTCTTTATATCCTACCCATCTCTCAAGGTTTGACTCAATGGATTTCCTGTCCTCAATCCCTGAATGTCCTGTTGGACCTTGTAATTAGATAGAATCACACCCTCTTCCAAATTTCTCTATTACTTTTTACCAATATTTCCTTGTGATCCTTATTCCTTTCTCCTTGAATTACCAAATTTATGAATTTTTATCTCCTTCCTACTGCCCTTTACTCTACTAACAGCAGAATAAGTTGCATATGCAGTAAATGATCAGTAAATATTGTTGCATGGATGGGGATGTCATTATTTCAATATGTTACTCGTTCTAGGTAATTTTTATATCTTACCGCTGGCATAGAGAGACTAATACGAGGAATGCAGTGGTGAGAGAAGGGAGAGGTGGTTTTTTTTTGGTGGGGAAAATCTGAATAAAAATACTATAATGCCTGCCAGGCCCACGGCTCTCCTCTCCTCATGTTACTCTCATTTGAAGACAAGTTTGGGAGATGTCTGGGTGGCTCAGTCAGTTAAGTGTCTGCCTTCAGCTCAGGTCATGATCCCAGAGTCCTGGGATCAAGTCCCACATCGCGCTCCTTGCTCAGCCGGGAACCTGCTTTTCCCTCTGCCTGCCACTCTCCCTCTGCTTGTACTCTTTCTCTCTGACAAATAAATATACAAAACCTCAAAAAAAAAAAAGACAGGTTTGGGGCACCTGAGTGGCTCAGTCGGTTAAGCATCTGACTCTTAATCTCAGCTCAGGTCTTGATCTCAGGGTTGTGAGTTCAAGCTCCATGTTGGGCTCCACACTGGGTGTGGAGCCTACTTAAAAAAAAAAAAAAGGTAAGTTTGGTTAGATGTTCCTGTCATGTTGAGAAAAAGGATCATCCATCTCTTTCTTCGTATTTATTTAGTTACTACTCATTTGCATGCATTTTCTTTTCAAATCTTATTCTATGAGAAAGCTTCATCTTATCTATCCTAATAACTACTGGTTCTCTCATTTGTTTGCTCTTTCTTTGGGTTTTAATATTTTCTGTATATCTCTCCCCTTTACAAACACTTGGGAATTACCTTGTTTTGGTACACAGTATCTGGCTTTCTTGCCCATCCAAGTAACCAATTACTTGCCTTCTTAAATTTTTTTAAAACTTTACTTTTTTTTTTTAAATTAATTTATTTATTTTAGACAGAGAGAGCATGAGCAGGAGGGGCAGAGGGAGAGGGAAAGACAATATCAAGCAGACTTTGCACTGAGTGCAGAGCCCGATGTGAGGCTCAATCCCATGACCCTGAGATCACGATCTGAACCCAAACCAAGACTCGGTTGCGCAACCAACTGGGCCACCCAGGTGCCCCAAAACTTTCCTTCTTATTATATAAGAAGATATATAACATCATCATTTAAGTAGGTAAATAATCCTATAAACAGCAAGCTGAATGATATTCTCACCTCGTGCATGTCACAGAGTCTGTAGTCTCACCTCATGCATGTCACAGAGTCTGTATTTTTTAATATGTGCCTTACATATAACTCCTTTCTACTTTCTATATAATTTTCTTGTTCAATTTTTTTGCTTTTGTGATGCCTTCATAATGAATTCAATTAAACAACCAGATGAAAATTTAATCTTAATAAAAAATGTATAACAAAAATAATGCAGGGAATTACTTTATAAATCACATTGTTTTGTATTACTTCAGCATGCCACATTTTCCCTGCTGATGCTGGTGCGGTATAGCATTTTATGCTGCAACATGTAAAAAATAAACTTTTTTATTAAAATAAAACCCCTACTAAGCTGGTAGAATGAAACACATTTTAATATTGATATTTTAATTACTCTTAATTAAAACCTTGCAGAGATTCTCATTCATGTTCTATGGAAAGTTCATATTCACATAGTTAAAGAAGCAGTTTGCTTTAGGGCTTAATCATTTAAAACAATGCCTCCAACACAGAATCCCCTATTACTTTAAAGACATAACCTCAGATGTATATTATTTTATGAAATAATTTGCAATACATTCCTAAGGGTGGCTCTTGGGAGAATATTTTGGTGAGGATGATTTTTAGAATTTGGAGTATGGGTTAAAGGGCTCAGGCAGGTGAAGTATGTATATTTAGCACAGTCAAAAGCACATATGAGTGAGCTCAAGATGGAATTCAAGGTTTCTTCTTTCTAATCCTTTGCTGATTATCCTTGAACAGTAACCTGCTTTCGCTTATTTCTAAATTGGTAGCACCAATGCACTGAAGTTATTAATTAATTAAACAGGTATTTGAAAAATGCCTGCCTACTTTGTGCCAGGCACCGTTCCGGATGCTTGGGGATTTATCTGAACAAAACCAACAAAGCTGACATTCCAGTGGGTGGCAAGGGAGACCAATAACAAATCATAAACGTTAACAAATCACTCAATCCATACAGGGCTGGACTATCAAAAATGCTACTGAAAAAAACAAAACAGAACAGAGAAGGGAAAGATATGCAATTTTTAGATGACGTAGTCAGGACAGGAATTGAAGTGATGTCTAAATAAAGACCTAAAGGAGGTGATGGGGTGAGATCTGTGCATATCTAAGTGTAGAACATTCTAGGCAGAGGCCAGTGCAAAGAAGTTGAAATCAATCACTCATTGCATGTCAGTCTCTGCTGAAACCAGGATGGTAGCATAATCAAAGAAAAACTCTATGGTCAAATACTCTAACATTTGTGATACTTATTGCATTACAGTCCATTTAAAAGTGATCTAATAATTATTTATAGAGTACAAACTATATGCTAGGCATTGAAGCAATAGTGATGAAAAGCCACACATGAAGCTTTTGTCCTCCTGAAGCTTACACTTTAATGAAGGTGGGAGGGACGAGTAAATAGATACACGCTATGCTAGGGGTGGTACAGGGAGCCATGGGGGCAGAGGATAGAAGCCCCTCTCCCAGACTACAGGAATGGGATTTTAGAGAGAAAGCTACTGGAGATTGAAAGTCTTTCATTTCTGCTCCCAAGAGCACAGACATAAGAACAGTTTTCATACAGAGTCAAGTAATAAATGCTTCACATGTATTTAATCCTCACAGCACCCTATGCCCTCACAGCATCCTCGCCCTATTATTATTGTCATTTTATAAGCAAAGGAATGAAAATCCAGAGAAGCTAGTCAACTTGTCCAAGGTCACAAAGACAGAAAGTGGCAGAGAAAGGACATGAACTCAGGCAGTGTGGCTCCAGAGTCTGTGCTCTTAACCACTATCTTGCGCGCTCTCTGAGAAGCATGCATGTAAAACAATTTATTAATGAATTAAGACCTCTGGGTATTTTCCAGCTGCTTATAAGTAATGCTTGGTATGGACTGTCTAAATAGTTTGATTGTAGAATGAGTTTTTATCAGCATGATCTAGAATTAAGAAAGTCTGTTTTATCTACAAATTAAAATCAAATCATCTTGTTCGTACTGTGGTATGAACTTCTGACATTGGGATTCACTAGCCCATTCATATAAAAAGTCTGCACTAGGAGCAGCTCTTTGGAATCCTTTCTTCCTTTGGGCTTCTGACATTCTCAATAAGTGGAGAATAACCTCTTTTAATTTGAGTGCTATCTATTAGATGTAATGGATTTTGTTAAATGACGTGGGTCCATGAATAAATTTTAAAATATCTGTCCTCTACACAGCCTCAGCCCTGCTCTCAGACACTACCTTCACAGTGAGGAGTCAGATGTTCTGGACCAAATCACAAATTACGTGACTTTCCAGATTGTCAGATGGTACCCATTCTGAGTAGAAGTTGCACTAGTGACCTCGAAGAAAAATCTAGAAGGGCTCTGAGCAGATGTACATGTGGGTGTGAGAGTGGGCTGTGGAACCTTGCAGAACTACGTATTTGCTCTGCTTGATTTCTAAAAGCTGATGATTTCCCATTTTCATCATGCCTAGCTCCCTGACTAGTTAGACAACTGGAAAGTCTAACTGGGGACTGCACAAATTCTATCTGTTGAAGAAATAACATTTTGTGACAATGATAAGTGATACAAATTCCGACTGGAATTCTTAGAAAGGCCTAAACAATAGGAAGAGCAATTGTATATGAAAATGTGGAAATGGCAGTCTAGGGAATTAGAATTCTATCATTTTAAAGATCATGGAAAGGATGATTTTCTAATAATATTCATGGCAGAAAGCCATCCAATGATTAAGTGAAAACTGTATGAATATTTTTACAGCTACATGTAAATACCTTTACTGTATAACCTGATTATTTTCAGGTATGATGTACATAACGTTAGAAAACAGTGAAACTTCAAGTCTCATAAATCATTCTGAAGCCTGGATCCATCAAAACACAGTGTCCTAATAGTTAACTGATGGGGGAGACACAGAATGTTTGAGAAAAGTCACACTTGGGTATAAATTTTAAACTGAATAGGAAGGGAAAAAAGATTTTATCAACGGAATTTGGGGTAATGCTAGTTACAATGATAAAAGATAAAGAGAAGTCAGAATAGGATGAAAGAAATTGGGCAAAAATAGTGAGCAAAGATTTTAACACCAAAGTGAAGAGGACTGACCATGGTATTATATGATTTTAGCATCTCATGCAGTGAAAGGAATCATGATTAATCTTCTATTTATAAAGAGAGCTAACTTACTATCAAGGAAAAATACAGACGAGGCGCACAGAGATGGCAACAAAAATTAACAGTGGTGATAGCTAATTTTCAGTTTTAGCTTTTAATCCTGTATTCCTCTCAAAGCACATACATGTTTCCATAATATAGAAATAACACAATTTTAAAAATTAAGTAAATGAAATGAGGCAACAAACTATGCAAATGCTACTTCTAAGTACTATTATAATGGTCTGAACCTATATTGAAACATTAAAAAATGTTCTCTTTAAAACAGAGGTTGCCTCTGAGAGACAAAGAATTCATAAATTTATAATGATAACCAAATGAAAACACAGAGTAAACTTTCTAAGTGAAAATATGACTTTTCCTAACTAAAGGCTAAAAAACAAGAGAAATGTAATGTGCATTAGATTCATATTGTGGGGAATGAGCTTGTATCTAATCTAATGCTTGCATACATTATTCCAGTGCTTTGAGAACAGAGTAACAATTGTAATTTTGCTCTGAATCAAAATAACAGAATCTGTCAGTTGACATGTTGTAGTGTTTGCACTTTCATTATTGTTCATAGAATAATTGTATGCTTCTTTTTACTGTTATTTTGTAGCAGTTTATCTCTTTAAAAATGCTACTCAAACTATCTTCAGCAGAAATCTCAGTTATAATCAGTCACTAAGTTTTAGTAGATGTTTTCAATACGCTATACATATGCTTATGCATATCTGTTTTGATAAAATGTGATTCTTACATGCCTACCTAGTCTGTTATTTCACCACAATTTGCATTGTTATAATAAGTTATTGATTGATTTTCAGTTTAAGGGACTAAGGTAGTATTCAGTAATGACTGAGTCCTACAAGTTTATTGCAAGTGCCCAAGGTTCACTCACCCCAAGCAATTTAGTCAATAACCAATTTTTATACTTCTATCTCCTTCAAAATTCCAAACCAATAATCCCTGTGTGTGTGTTTTTTTAATTATTTCAGTATCAGACTAACATTTCCCATGGAAATCAATATGGGTGCGATCCATTAGCCAAAAATCTGCAGTACTGCAATGCAAACATATTAAAAATATTGATCTTGCAAAGCTACTGATGTTTTGATTGACTTTAATGTTTGTAAGCAGCAATAACAGAATTTCAATGACTGAAACAAACTTTTGATTAAAATTATAGATTTTCTTGGGGGGGATTTGCTATTTTACTGGTTCAAAGCATATCACATGGCTTACTTGCCTGCCATAAATGAGTGCAGTGGGATATACTTATCCAATTCCTTATTTGTAAATATTTTAGTCCATCATAGCTTACACATCTTTAATGTTCTTTGAACTGTTCTGACATTTCAATTCCACTTCTTATTCTATCATAGAGTGGTGGAATTTTCAGCCTGAGAATGGCAGGAATTGAGAGCTCTAATCCTTCTTTCACTATTATGCAACCTTTGGGAAGGCATTTAAATCGCAGTTTAAATTCCCCAAATGTAACATGGAATTAACCTGGGGAATCAATGAACATTCTTATTATATTTTGAGATCAATGCACAACAAAGACCATAATTTATACATACAAAAGATTACTTGACCCAAAGATGCGTCCCTTACAGAAAGCACAGAATTTTGCAGCCATTTAGTGATAACCTAGCAATGCTCTTATATTAGGTATAAAGAGACTGAGTCCCCAAAAGGTTCAGTGACAAAGGTTCAGAGGTCCTTCCTGACCACCCCATCTAAAGTACACCTGGGGTGTACTGGGTGGCACAGTTGGCTAAGTGACCAAATCTTGGTTTTGGCTCAGGTCAGGATCTGAGGGTGGTGAGACCGAGCCCCATGTCAAGCCCCGTGTGGAGCCCCCAGGGGTCTGCACTCAGTGCATAGTCTGCTTGTCCCTCCTTCTCTCCTTACTCGCCCCCCCCCCCCGCATGCACGTGCTTGCTTTCTTTAATAAATAAGTAAATAAATAAAATCTTTTAAAAAAAGTGCAGCTCTGTACCTCCACCTGCACTATCTCACCCTTTAACCTACTTAATTTTTATCTTAACACCACTATCTAAAACATTTTATATGTATTGTAACACTTTTTTGAGAAGATTTATTTATTTATTTGAGAGAGTGAGCAAGCAAGAGTGTGCACATGCATGGGGGGGGCGGCGGTAAGGGCAGAAGGAGAGGGAGAGAAAGTCTCAAGGAGACTCTCCACTAAGTGGAGAGGCCCAGGCAGACTCAATGTCATGACCCTGAGATCACAACCTGAGCCGAAACCAAGAATCCAAAGCTTACCCAACTGTACCACCCAGGCACCCCTGTATTATAACACTTTTATATCAATATAAACATTATGTATGTATAACATTCTATAGACTATAATAGGATATATGTGTGTGTGTGTATGTGTGTGTGTGTGTGTATAAAATTTGCCTACCTCTCATCTATTTTCTCTTCTAAAATTTAAGCTTGATGCAACAGGAATATTGTTTATCCTTATCACTGCCAAATCTCTAGCATCTAGAATAGTATTTGACATACAGGACTCAGTAGATATATATATTTTTTAAGATTTTATTTTTATTTATTTGACAGAGAGAGAGGGAGAGCCAGCAAGAGAGGGAACACAAGCATGGGGAGCAGGAGAGGAAGAAGCCCAGGTTCCCAGCAGAGAAGCCTGATGCGGGGCTTGATCCCAGAACGCTGGGATCATGCCCTGAGCTGAAGGCAGATGCTTAACGACTGAGCCACCCAGGTGCCCGTCAGTTATTATTTTTTGAATGAGAGAAGGAACGAGCCAGAACTGCTAGTGGAATGG
Source organism: Ursus arctos (assembly GCF_023065955.2). NCBI lineage: Eukaryota > Metazoa > Chordata > Mammalia > Carnivora > Ursidae > Ursus > Ursus arctos. The sequence goes on from NW_026623067.1 coordinate 74,641,204, forward strand.
GGTTGGTTTGGGTAGGGGTAGGATGGGGTTAAGACTTAGATTCTATTAACTTCCAATCCAGTGCTGCTCTAAGGTTTCCTTCTTAATATGCTCCTTTTACTTCTTGGGATTCCCAGATGTATCAAAGGGGATCTGGACCCATATCTGTAGTATATGTTTTTGTCTACAAGGACATTTTTATTTTAAACTTTTCATTATTTAATTATTAATCCTTCTCTTGGATTTTTTCACCATTTGTTTGCTCTACCTTCTACCATGTTAGAACTGTAATAAATGCTTTGCATTTTTATTTGTGACATTTCACTGCAATAAAGAAAAACATCAATAATTAAAGCAAAAACTGGAAATTAAAAATGACCCATTTATTAGCTGCTTATTTCACTTCCATCCTAAACAGTCTCATATAATCCTTTGTGGGAGGTATCAAGGACAAGGTTGCAAATGTGCAGGGACTTTAGGGTACTTATAAATTAGACTAGTTTTTCCCCCAAAGTACCCTACATGCCTACACTATATATATATGTGTGTGTGTATATATATATATGTGTATATATATATGATTTATTTATTTGAGAGAGAGTGAGAACTCGAGCACACGCAAAAGCAGGGGGAGGGGCAGTGGGAGAGGGAGAAGCCGACTCCCCGGTGAGCAGGGAGCCCAACACGGAGCTCGATCCCAAGACCCTGAGATCATGACCTGAGCCGAAGTCAGATGCTTGGCCAACTGAGCCACCCAGGTGTCCCTAGAATATATTTGTAAATATACAATGCAGCTTGAGAACAAATCCCCTGGCCCTCTTCCATGAAGCTACTGCCACCACAAACCTTCAGGAAACGCCTCAACTGCTGCTGATCCCTGGTGGGTGTTGGGGAAGCAGTGCAGTGCAGAACTGCCAGATCTGGGTTTGAATTCCAACTTTGTCACTTACAAACTATGCGAACTTTGGTTTCTTCATCTGTGAAAAAATATCTAACACTCACCACAAAGAAGTACCATGAGGGGTAGATGAGACCATACAGATAAAGTGAATGGCACACAGCAGGTGTGCAAACAAGGTTAGTTTTCCTCTCTTCACACATCAGTTAAAAAAATAGCTAACGATCCTTCCTGCTTCTTGCTATTTTTTTTTTTTTTCACCTTAAGACTCTCACTTTTGTAACCTGGCTTATAGAATTGGAATCTGTTTGTAAGGACCACAGTGCAGAAACTAAAACTGAAAAAAGGTGTTTCGATATTTATGTGGAACCTCAAGTGGTTTTTGGAAATCAGTAAGGGGCAGATGTAAGGTAAAACTATTTCAGAGAACTGAACAATATGATCAAATAGTCAAAAGAAATACTTTGGCGGCTGGAGAAGATACTCTACACACGTACTAGGGGCCTCAGGGTAGAAGGTGCCATCACAGTGTGAGCAGGGGTAATACATTACACTCCTCCTTCTGCCCTTACCTCTGGCTCTTCCATCTCTGCAGGTAGTCTGGTGCCCTCAGTGCCCTAACAGTCCCACCCACCTTGACCCATTCCTAGAAAACACCTTCAGCATCACAAGCATCTACCCTTGGTACACCCTTGAAAACTGCTCCCCGTCAGCAGCTCCACTGGATCATCCACTGAAGCCCCCGAGGTCTATCAGTATAGCTCCAAGGTTATAAAGCTGGCGGGCTTTGGATGAGATCTACTAGGACTATCCAAGGCCCAGAAGCAATAACCTAAGCTATTGCTTCACTTTCAGTAGCATCTGATGGTAGTCAAGTGCACAAAATAGCTTTAAGGAAGGTGCAGGGCACCTGCTAAGGGATGTGCATATTGTTGAAGATTAGCAAAATATTAAAGAGAAGGGTGAGTTTCCTTAAATGACTGTTTTTATTTCTAAAAATGACAAGTTCTGTAAGTCCGAGATGATGGGAAAACCCAGTATGCAAAAGGGATTATTTCTGCCCAAGTAAGCAGTGTGATTTGCAGCGTGACTACAAACCCAGGACCACTGATTCTTGGCCAGTTCACACTGCTATTACTTTGACTTTGCAGTTGAAAGTCTGACTGAAAAATACTCATGGCTTGACCACACACCGTTACGGTGCCACAGGAAGTGTGTCCCTTTTGTTTCCAGGCATTGTTAGAACTACCGGATATCCACTTTTTGGGGATCATATACCAGTTTGAGATTATGATAAAAGCTATGATTCCCCTCTCCAGAACTCCTATTCAGCATAGAATTTCAAAACATTTACGGAATTCCTTGCAGCTCTTCTGGGGATCTCCAGGCTAGAGGGTATTTAAGGGTAATCCTCCTGAGTTGGAAAATACCAAGATACTGTCTCTCCTCATAGCATTGCAGGTACGTATAGTATGAAGACATCTGCTTAGGGGTGAAGAGGGGAAGGAGAGGAGAGAGAGTCAAGTCCTAAATCGAAAAGTGTTATTTTTCTTCAAGTTAGAAAATATTCAGATGAAGGAAAAAGACCATTCAAATGCCAGGACTTGGATGCATGCAACATAAGTTGAATGCATGCAAGTCAGGGATTTGGCTTAATTCCAAGTATAAAATATTTCAGCTCCAAGGGGGAAGCTAACCATAGGCCAGAACCTCAAAGTATATATGTAAACCGTTTAGTTTTTAAAAAGGTCCAATATTGTAGGTTCTCAAGAAATTCTTAAGCTTCTCAGAAATTTTAGTAATGCAAACATTTTAAATACAGAGGGCTAGCAGTTGTTGAGAAATATTCTGGCATGGATTCTAATGGAGATTTGTTGTTGTTGTTGTTTTTTTTCAGGGACACTCTAGGAAATTTAAAACAGTTATTGAGTGCTAAGAAGACCACCCTAATTTAAAACTATTTTAAAGCATATCAGATGAAGGTCTGAAACTTCCAGATTATTATGCTTCTAAACTGAAAGGTAAAGCATTCGTCCTCTTTAACTGGAGACAAAAATTAGGGGGAAAATACTGCAAAAGCTCCAAGTCTAGTTACACCCCTCCAACCACCTAATCTTCAATTATGCAACTAGCAGTCCGAGAGCATAGAATAAAAGCCCTCCAGTGAAGACTCAATTCGTCTGGCAGAGGAATGCTTACTAATGTCAAAAGAGAGACCTCAACTCAGATTACACCTAAATTTTGGGGGGGGGGAGGTAGTTTGGAAGTTCTCACTTTTATGATTCTCTTCCCCATAAACCGGCCTTAAAAGCCTACATTAAAAACGAGGCCAGAAAAAAACAGTTTGGTGATTCTTCAAAAAGTTAAACATAAAATTACTACATGACCCAGCAATTCTCCTAGGTATATAACCAAGAGAATTGAAAACAGGTATTCAAACAAAAACTTGTACATGAATATTCATACTAACATTATCCATAATGCCTAAAAGTAGAAACAATTCAAATGTCCACTAATCGATGAATGGATAAGCAAAATGTGGTATATTCACACAAGAGAGTATTATAAGGCAATAAAAAGGAACGGAGAACTGATACATGCCACAGCATGGGTGAACCTTGAAAACATTATGCTAAATGCAAGAAGTCAGACACGAGAAGATATACACTGCATGACTGTACTTATATGAAATGACCAGAATAGGCAAATGTACAGGGACAAAAGCAGACTAGTGGTTGCCAGGGGCTGGGGGGAAAGTAAAACTGACAGTGCCTGCCCAGAGGGTACAGTGTTTCTTTTTGGAGTGATGAATATTTTCTGGAATTAGATAGTGGTGATGGTTGCACAAAATTGTGAATGTACTGTAGGTCACTGAATTGTAGACTTTAAAATTGGTTACCATGGTAAATTACATATGTTATGTGAATTTTACTTCAATTTAAAAATATGGGTAGAATTCTTTTTCCTTTTGTTTATTACAATTCTGGTGAAGAAAGACATTAGTGAAACAAATTCCTACTGAAACTAAAAATTGGATATTACCATAGGTGCTTTTCTTTTTCTTTTTTTTTAAGATTTTTTTTTTTATTTCTTTATTTGACAGAGACAGCCAGCGAGAGAGGGAACGCAAGCAGGGGGAGTGGGAGAGGAAGAAGCAGGCTCATAGCGGAGGAGCCTGATGTGGGGCTCGATCCCAGAACGCCGGGATCACGCCCTGAGCTGAAGGCAGACGCTTAACGACTGCGCCACCCAGGCGCCCCCATAGGTGCTTTTCTTAAACTCATGAAATTTCTATGTACGTTTGATTAGGCTGTGTCTCACTGAAGTGGGAAATTATTCAATCATCTGGATAGTTAAGAATATTATTATAGGTATATATTTATAATTCTGGCAAAACAAGACAAGGACAAATGGGGGAATAAACTTACTGTGCTCAAAATTCATGGAAGCTAAGCAACTCTGCTTTTTTTAGGTAAGTGAACAAAATCTTACCAAAATGTAGAGATTTAATTTTCAAGAAATAAAGCATTTGTTTGTTTTATATTTGCCCTTTTTTTAAAGTTTTCTTTTTAAGTAATCTCTACACCCAATATGGGGCTCGAACTCATGACCCCAAGATTAAGAGTTGTATGCTCTACTGACTGAGCCAGCCAGGTGCCCCTATTTTTACCCTTCCTGATGTGCAAAAGCGGTCAGTTTCTCTCTACCCACAGACACAATGCAAGATCTACTTGCTAAGATTTGAGAATCTGAAATGAAGTAAGTTTACTAAATATCCAAAAGTATCTAATTATATATCCATAGTGTAACTGCTATATCAAACTTGACTTTTAAATATATTTTATATTTATTATTTTTAATTTTAAAAAGTCATTAATTTTTAGCATTTATTCTTTTTTAATATAAGCATTTAAGGGTATAAATTTTTTTTTTGTTTAGCAATCCAGCTATACCATAAAGTTTCTGTATTTTCATAATGGTTCAATTCTAAGTATTTCCTAGATTTATTCTTTAATCTTTAAGTTATTTGGAGAACTTTTTCTTCAATATTTTCTCCACTCTTTTATTCCCTCCCCAACTTTTATTGTAAAAAAAAACAAACAAAAAACCTAGAAAAGTTGCAATAGTACAATGATTGTCCATATACTCTTCCATCAGATTGAATAATTGTTACCATTTTTGCCACATGTGCTTCACTGCTTTTATGTACATTATTTTTCTGAACCATTTGAGAGTTAGCTGCAAACCAAGTAATTTATTTAACCACCACACCTCAAGTATTTGTGTTTTCTGTCAAAGTCACAAGAGTTGTATTGGGATACATTCTTCCTTATAGTCATCAACCTTCCTAAAAGTTAGAAAAAGCATTATAATAATTACTTGGCTTTTATGTAAAATTTCTCACTATTCTATAAGCATTATAAGGGCAATGGGCCTTTTAGTTCTTTGGTGTGATAACATTCTCATTTTTGACTTTGAGATATTTTTCTCTCTTAAATGATCCTCCGCATCTTCCGATTCCCATCTTCCCCCCTTTTCGAACCTCATCTTCCATAGACACGCCACACATACTCATGCATCCACTCTGCTAGCCCTGGAATAATACTTAGAGCCGTGATATGTGTCACCCACATCTGCGTACTTATTTTCTGCTCTAATTTAAGTTTTAGTTGCATGACATACTGCCTCACTGAGCTCCTAAGCTCCTTTAGGATAGGGTTCAGGCCTTTTTAATCCCATGGTCAGCGGGTACTAAAATTCTTTCTCAACTTAACTGAAATCTTCATAGCATGATACTTGTTGAAGGAATGTAAGTGAATTGAAGATTATACACATTTACTTTTATTGTGTTATATGTGATAACGTGCCATAAACTCACACAAATTAATTATAGTTATACAAATTAACATTATAGTCTGCTTGACAATTTATTTTTGTTTCACTGAAATTTCAAACCTCATATTCTCCACGTGAAAGTTTTCATGTTGAAAGAGTTCTTACAGATTGTCTAATTCAGTCATGTATCCCCAATCTTACAAGTTTTCAGGTAAAGAGATCTATAGAAGTTAAAGGACTGACCTAACATTATAAAACTTTAAAAAGGCAAAACCAAAAATAGAATCAAGCGAGTTAACACACCTCAAGTGCTGAGACCAGGGCCTGTTGGCCTAAGAAAGGCTTAAGGAATACTATTAACCACCAGGCAAGGTTTTTGGAGGCCTCATTCAGTGCATTTTCCACTAAAATACATTACTTCAGAATTCTACAGTAAAATAATGAAGACAACCATTTGGGGAGCATGATATATACATTCTTTTGTGAGCATGAGATACATGATAGAAAATCAGGCAGAGGTTGTCATCAGAATAGGCTCTGACTATTCTTCCCATATGGAGGTCGCAAACTGGCTACCTGTGGGCCTGAGTTGGATGGCAGTTACTTTGTTCAACCTGTATAATAGTTTTAAAACTTAAGTGAGTTGCAATGCTTAAAACTAGACAGATTTCAAATAAATGTACAGATATCTGGCTTCTTTGAGAAAACTGGAAAATCTGACAATGCTGTGCTTGCATTCCCACAGTTGGGGTTTGAATTTGTAACTCTTTTCCTTAGCTAAGGCCTTAATGATGATTAATGCATAGAATGTTAACTTTGAATCATGTAATAAGAACTACATTAGTCAGGAAATACTAAGTGATATTTGCTTGCTATCTATAATTGCTAGCTATACCTAAGTAGCTATTTTCTACAGTAGGAAAATGAATTGTTATAATAAGGATAAAAACAAAGGTGATTGTTTTTAAGGGGTTAATTATAATTTAATCAGAAAATTCATTTGAAGAGAAGAGCTCAGTCTCTGGACTTCAGTTACCTAAAATGCTACTGTATTTTTCTTTTATGGGAAATCCTGGTCCAATAACCTTGATTTATGTGTTAAATAAAAACAAACGACACAATTATATTTGGAACCATTTTTCCCCCCTAATGTAGACATAGCCCTTAAGATCTGAAACTATTTTAGTTAGCCTGCTTTTGACCGGAACTAATCAGCTATAAGAAAAAAATTAAAAATAAAAATAGGTTACAACACATTAAATATCCTCTCTCTGACACCTTACACTTTTTGGTGCTAAAACATATGCTCTGCCACCTGCAGATAAAAGTCACACACTGAGAGTGTATATTCTGACAAGAATTACTAGTTTCAAGCATGCCTAGTGATTTTGGACAGTAGCACTTAAGAAACCTTCAATCTGGCAGTTTTATCACTGCACATTTTCTAAAGCATTCCTACAGTCTAAAGTTGTACAAGTGTTGGGATCTGACCTTTGGGAGAAAACAAAATAAAATGAAACAAAAAGGATTCCAGGGTAGCATTTTGATCCAACTTGCTCTATTTTTTTTTTTTTTTGGTTTGATACATACTTCCTCCCCTCCCCCATTTATTTTACACTTCAATGGCAAGGGTGACTTGGGTTTTTGTATTTTCTGACAGGGTAAAACTCTATTGAAAGACCAAGACAACTTCCATTCCTAGGCATACTGGAAAAAATCTGTCATAGGAGTTAAAAATTATTGTTGCTCCATAAGGAATTTATGTTCTTATTTTTATATTTCCTTCATCCTTGCTTTACTTTTCTCTTTTACCTTATTCTTATTTATATATTGACTGTTTCACCTTGTTCCAAAAAGGATTTGTGGCTTACAAAAAAGAACCCAGGCTGGCAAATCTCGAATACAGCTATGAAAGTCAACAGAATCGTCAAGTACAACCATCTCAGCACTCCAGAAATCAACCAAAGGCAAACCACAAATTGAGAAGTGTTTATTCATGAAAAACTGCTGAACTACAGGTCAGAACAGTGACAATCTGTGGCAGGCAGCTTGGAATGGAGAGTAGTGCTTCCAGGGTGGGACTGGCTGTGAAAGCCCACAGCTTCGCTGCTAGAGTGCCCGACTTTGATTTGGAGTAGGAGAAAAGCTCCTGTGTGAAAGGTACTATCAGCAAATAAAGCAAACTAACCACAAAAGCCTATGGCCCTACCAAACTGAAGTTGTGATCTCACTTGGGGTGAGCAACAGACCAATGGACTAGCTAGAAATCGGATAGGGAGATCCTGGAAGTGAGAGAGCCATCGAGAGATTAGATGAATCCCTGGCACATCCCTCCTTTCTGCAAGGCTGAGTGCTGGCACAGAAGTCCTAGGAAAGCCTAGTCAAAAATAAAAGCTGGGGGAAGACTTGAAAACTGCATGAACTTTGAATACACTCTGTAACTCACACACACAAATATCCACAGAGCCTTATGGCTTGGGATGATTGAGCAAAAACTCTGACTATTAATCTATGCAGCAAAGGGTTGATCGCCAAAAAGCAAGTCTAGGGGCCCCTGGGTGGCTCAGTCATTAAGCGTCTACCTTCAGCCCAGGGCTTGATCATAGGGTCCTGTGATCGAGCCCCACATCGGGCTCCCTGCTCTGCTGGGAGCCTGCTTCTTCTTCTCCCACTCCCCCTGCTTGTGTTCCCTCTCTCGCTGGCTGTCTCTCTCTCTGTCAAATAAATAAATAAAATCTTAAAAAAAGATAAAAAGCAAGTCTAATATAAAACAAAAATAAGAATTAAAAAAACCCAGATATCAGCATGTATATACTGAATGGAAGACAGATTCTGCAGATTAAGTTCAGACAAGTTTCTACTACAAATAAAACAAAATGAAACAAAAACAAATGAACAAACAAAAAAATAGCAGTAACAATAATTCTTGAAAAAAAAAACTACAATTTTTCTTACCACATAGTACATAGCACAGGAGGTTATAGCTAGTGTAGCAAAGGAAGAAAAGAAATTAATGGCATGAATACTGGAAAAGAAGATGTAGGCTGTCTTTATTCATGGATAATATGCTCCTGTATTAGAAAATTCTAGGGGTGCCTGGGGTGGCTCAGTCGGTTAAGCATCTAACTCTTTATCTCAGCTCAGGTCTCAGGGTCCTGAGTTCGAGCCCTGTGTTGGGCTCCAAAAAAAAATTCCAGAACCAATAAACAAGTTTTATCTAGGTTGAAGAATACAAAATCAATATGCAAAAGTCAATTTTAATTCTTACACTAGCAATAAATAACTTGAAAATGGAATTTAGAATTCCATTCACAATATCACCAAAAAGATTAAAAAGTTAAGAATATATTTAACAAAAGAAGGACAAGAAAACTAAAAAAAAATTGCTGAGAGAATTTACAGATGATATAAATAAAGAACAATGTTGTAATTTCAAAATTTATGATAAAGCTACAGCATTCAAAATAGCACAGTACTAGTGTAAAAATAGATATGTAGATCAATGGAACAGAATATAAAGTTTATTAATAAATCCTTACTTTATGTTCAGTTGATTTTTGAGAAAGGTCCAAGGCATTTCAAAGGGGAGAATGTTTTCAACAGGCGCTCTTGGGAAAATTAGATATCCACAGGCCAAAAAATGAACTTAGATCCTTACCACATATCATACATAAAAATGAACTCAAAATGAATCATACCTAAATGTAAGAGCTAAAACTATAAATTTAAACAACAAAACATAGTAGATAAAGTTTATGATCTAGGGTTTGGTAAAGACTTCTTAGCTATGATACCAAAAATACAACTCGTAAAAAAATAATAAATTGAACTTCCTAGATTTTGAACTCATAAACACTTCTGCACTTCAAAAGATACCATAAAGAAAAAAAAAAAAGCAAGCCACAGCCTGGGATAAAATATTCATAAATCACATACCTGATAAGGGACTTGTATCTAGCATATATAAAGAACTCCTTCAACCCAGTAATAAGACAAAAGATTAAAAAATAGGCAAAACAAATACAGACATTTCACCAAAGAAGATATACATATGGCTAATAAACACATGAGAACATACTTAATATCAAGTAGTCATTAGGGAAATAAAAATTAAAACCAAAATGAAGTAACATCACAAACCTACTAGAATGGCTATAATCAAAAGCACTGATTTACTAAGAGTTGATGTGGATGTGGAAAAACTGGAACTCTTATACTTTGCTTGTGTGAATGTAAAATAGTGTGCCCACTTTGAAAAAGTTCCACGGTTCATTGAAAAGCTGAATATATTAACTTACGACATGACCTAATAATTCTACTCTTATTTATACACCCAAGATAAGTGAAAACTTATGTCTGGATTGATTCATATGTGAATGTTTGTAGTGGCATTACACATAACAGCTCCAAATTGAAAATAATTCAAATATCCGTCAACTGGTAAGTGGATAACACAACATAGCATAGCCACACAATGGAATACTGTTCAGCAGCAAAAAGGAATGGACTACTGATACATGCTATAATACGTCTGAGCCTCACAAACACTGTATGCAGAAGAAGCCAGACAGAAAAGATCACGTATTGTTTGATGCCATTTATAGGATATTTACAGAGAAGGCAAATACATGGAGACAGTAGACCACTGATTGTCTGGGACTGTGGATGGAAGCAGCAAATGGGCACAAATAAACTTTTTGGGGTGATGGAAGTATTCTAAAATTCAATTGTGGTGATTGTTGCACTACCGCAAATTAGCTAAAAATGATTCAACTGTATACTTAAAATGAAATTATTTTATAGTATGTAAACTGTACTTCACTAATGGTATTAAAAAATAGACACAATATAAAATTATATGAAAGGACTCGAAGAAGTTAAGGCAAAAGCAAAAATGGATAAGAAAATAATGAATGGATGTGATTAGTCCTATTCAGTTGCTACAGACGGGATGCAAATTTAGGCTTAAGCTTCCAAATGGTGAAAGCTAAGAGGGGAATAAATGGGTATGTCAGTGGTTCCCAAACTTGGGAAACCACTGGGGATTATCTGGGGATCTTTGAAAAAGGCTGATGCCTGGATCCCACCCTAGATATTGTGACTGTACTGTAACAGAAGAGAGGCCTTGGTTCCTCAAGTAATGCTCTTGTGGAGCTAAGTTCGGGAACCACTGGAATAACATACTGTAAGACTTTCATTGACAATAAGATAAAGAGAAATAATTGCTTGGGGGAAATCAGAGTTCTGGAAAGGATTTCTCCTACAGGTCCTCCTAAGAGAGGACCTCATAAAACGTAATGAGTTAATGGCTCTAAATCAGCCACCCCCCAGCCCATGGTGGGTCCTCAATGGGTTACAGGGATGCAGAGACAGTGATTCTTCAGTCCTCAGGGCAGCCAAGGGACCAGGGGCAGCTGGAGAAGCTGTGCCTGAGCCCTCCAGCCTTGAGCAGTCTCCTCCATCCACACCAGAAGACTCAACAAGTATTATATTTTTGTAGCATGTGCCATAAAATAAAAAGCATGTCATCTGAAAGACATCTATAGCGGCAGTAATGGGGACATTTATTTATTTATTTTTTAAAGATTTTATTTATTTATTTGAGAGGGAAGAGAGAGAAAGAGAGAGAGAGGAGAGAGCATGAGCAGGGAGAGGGGCAGAGGGAGAAGCAGACTTCCTTCTGAGAGAGCCCAATGTGGGGCTCAATCCTAGGACCCCAAGATCATGACCTGAGCTGAAGTCAGACGCTTAACTAACTGAACCATGGAGGTGCCCCTGGGGACATTTATATAATAGTTTCTTTCAACAAGCTGATTACAAAATAGAGAAAATGATTCAATCAAAACATTTCTGCAAGGGACCCAAAATGTCTGGTTACCTGCTCTCTAGCTTCACTTATTCCATAGTTTATATACGGCTACAAAACTTACTGAACTCCTCCTTTTGGGTGGCCCTTAGGTTAATGAATTTAAGTTATTTATTAACAAGGCTACCTTTATTTACCATGAGGCCAAGTTTACTAAAGGAGCTGGCCGTGCTGCCCAGCAAATGTCGCTCAATTCCTCAGAAATTGTGAAAGGCCCACAATGCTCACCTCTACAAGGCTCCTTCTTTACATGTAGTTTTTTAGCTTACTGTAAGCACAACATAAACTATACCATGTAATATGAGCATGTAGCATATTCATGTTATTTAGGAGGAATTGACCTTAGATTTAAAAAAAAAACACAAAACAGTTCATCTTTAGTCCAAACCTTCCCCTCCCACTCCATTTTAAGTTAATTCCACACAGAGTGACTGATTATAATGTGTGTCACTGGGGAGCAATAAGATTCTACCCTTCAGAATTTTTTCAAGGTATGGAATTTCAGGTAAAACTGCCGGTATAGAGGTTTAGAATATGGGGTATGGCTTATGGCTCCATATATTCTCCTGGTCACCTGCAACCCTTCCTCAGGAGAATATTCCTGGTGGAGTTTTCCCCGCAAATAAGACTTTGAGGAGATAGCCTTCATAAGTACATTAGTCAATCTTTATAGTTCTCTACCCCATTAGTCACATCACTACCCTAGAGTTACACCAACCACAGAGAGTAAAATCATCTTACATATTAATTTCCCATATGACCATCAGATTCTTGCATCAAGAGCTCCTGTTTTAAATCAAAAAGTTAGTTCTTGCCTACGTAACCACAATATCCCATTTAACTATAAAGAAATTCCATTCTTCCCCTAATGAATTTTTACTATCTATAAAAGTGAACCAAGAGGATTTTACTCTACTTATATGAATACTGCAGCCACTTCTGTTTACTCTGAAAATGAAAGAATGAAACTATAAGAATATACTTGTATTTCTAATATATATGTACAATCAAAAGAGGATTTCAGGGAAAAGTACAAATGTGAGGACAGCAAAAAGGAAAAGGCACTACATGAATGTTCAACACTTAGGATAAAACTTCAGCAGAAACTAGAGCTTCCCATTTTTTAAAAAGTACCCGTAAGTCTCCTTATTAATTTAAACTTTATCACAAATACACAACTGCATTCTGCTGCAATCCCCTTAAGTCATCTTGTTAAATTTTGTCACAACATGTGTTCCTGTAGTTCTACACTTTTACCTTTGCACTTTGTAGTGTGGAGCAGAGCGACATAATTAACCACTGCTAGGTAGTGTTTATGTTAGTTCTCAAAAGGTTAAGAAGCTGATTATAGCTAAAATCAGCTTTGCCTAAGGCTTCAGGGGCTCTGGGTAATCAAACCAGACAAGCAGGACACAGCGTCACCTAAAACAAACCAGTGGCACTTTCTTCTTTGCTCTGACCCTTTCCCCCCTTTTTATTAGGGGAACAACTCATGCTTTGTGCTTTTGCCAGATAATTTAGAAAGACTTGTTTCTAATAAATTTGGCATGCAATCTCATAAGATGTCCACCTGTTTAAAAGTAATGAGAGCAAGTACAGCAAATGTTGAAAAAAAATGCTGATAAAAAATGTTGATAGAAGAAACCCAAATTCGGAGAGATTGAGATGTTACACAGAAAATATTTTCCTAAAAGGCAGGTGACAACATGATCACGTATACATGATATTAAGGATGTCTCCTAGCTTTCCATAGACTGTCATCTTGGTTCTACAGAAAACCACACAATGGTTTATTTGCTTCCAAGAGAACTCAGAGAACTTTGTAAACCTGATAGATAACGCATTAGCATTTCTGAGAAACCATGGCTAACCCACTCTGCTGAGTTATTGCTCACTCTCCCTCCATCTCTACTCTTTGAAGTCAGGCAAGGTGAACTGTATAATGGACACATTTAAGGAGGGGGTTTCACAAGGTGAGGAGAAGAGCAAATGAGCCCTACTTCACAGACTCCATTTCCACACGGTTCTATATTTAAATGCAGTAAGACGAATTAGACAAATCCAAATCCTTGCTGCCTTTGAGCCTAAAGGGAACAAAAGCATGAAAGCTAAAGAGATATTAAAAAGGAGAAGGCAAGGCAAATTTAAATAAAAATCTAGAATCTCATTCTTAACAAAATTTGAGAATCATTATTACAACAATAGGTAACATTTGTTACATCCTTATCCTCTTACATTTGACTTTGAATTTTTGGTTCGAATTCTACATATTTATTACTTTGCTTGAAATACATAAACAAAATGAATGTAAACATCCTACAAATGAGTGATCAGGAGAAAATGAATTTTGCTAATGATTTATTCTGGGCAATAAAATAAAAACTTGTTATTTTAATTGATTAAGTCATAAAGAGTTCCTGGAGAAGTCAAATCTTGCTATTTGCACAGTCAGACAATTTCTGCTAATCCAGCAGTACTTAACAAATTCACATGTGGTTAGCTTGTCTTGCCATAGCTGTATATCACATTTCTGTGCTGCAAGCTGTGCAAAAAAAAATCAATATGCCAAGTTTAACAAAAGGACAGGAAACATGATGTTCTCCTATATTTTCAATGAACCTCAAATGACTCTGCTGTTCATACTCAGTACAATTTATGGCAGAGAAATGTATTCTTCAATGGAAAAAAACCTACAATGGAATGGATTATATAAATTCAGAGCTGAAGTTCTGCCTTATTCCATAATAATTTATTTAGAAGATTCTGACATTCTGCTTCAATGTGCACAGTACAATCAGCCATTCACGAGGCAGTTTTTTTAATAAAGACTAAAATATATTCTTTAGACCAAAGAAATATATACTATTTATGGTAATAGTTTGATATATGTATTTAATTTAGGTTTTGGAGACTTTCTTTGAATGTCTCCTTTCACATGTGAAACACAGGATGAGAGGGTATCTACTGAGCAAATGCTTTAAATTATAACACTAAGAAAAAAAATCCCAATGGATCCTGAGATACTGCATTGGTTAATTGATTCGAGATTTTTACATCTTCTTTTACTACTGCAGAAGTACATTATGTGTCAAAGGAGATTAGTATGAAAATGTTGAGAATGAAGTAGGAGTGGTCATGACCAATAGGTCAGCACAGAGCGGTGCCACTCCTGCCTTCCCAAGTCAGCGATGTGGAACTAAGTGTGGCAAAACAACCAGCAACTTGGACTTCAGCCAAGGGGTTCAGAACTATTGCCACAGTAGATTTTTTTTTTTTGTAAGAAGAGAATTGGCTTTAGCCATACACATAAAAAAAAAGCACCATATACATAAAAAAAATAAGAAAGTTGAACAATCCACTAACAGAGAAATTCACATATGAAAAACTCTTTGGTAATTTCTCTTCATTCCGAAAGCAGCAGTAAATGAATTAATGGCACTTAGCTGGGGAAAGCATGTCAGTGATCAGTACTGAAGGTATAAACTGTTATAGAAAACACATTCAGAGAATTACACTCATTTCTAACTTCCTATTAATGTGTTATTTAGAAGACAATTTTCATTCATAGATATGTATACTATTTAAAAGAGCATAGGGATAAAGTTCCCAACCAGAAAATAACAATGTAATGATCCTAACTGTTAAATAACATTAATGTTGCTATAAATGATCATTTCTATACATAGTTGACCCTTGAACAACGTGGGGGTTAGTGCCATTCCCCTGCACAGCTGAAAATCTTCATTTAACTTTTCACTTCCCCAAACTTAACCAATAAGAGTCTACTGTTGACCGGAAGTCTTACTGGTAATATAAACAGTGACTGACACATATTTTGTATGTTAAATGTATTACATACTGTATCCTTACAATATAGTAAGCTAGAGAAAAGAAAATGTTACTAAGAAAATCATAAGGAAAAGAAAATATATTTATAGTAGCGTACTGTTTTTACGGAAAAAAATACACATATTATGTGCACCCATGCAGTTCAAATGCCTATTGTTCAAGACTCGATTGTAATTCGTATTCTTATTTCAAAACAGAGGATGTAACATGGCTCGAATAGTGATAAGAAGTTTTTGTATGGATATTCAGGAAACCCAGAATACCAGAGCTTGGGAAAAACATTATACCAAGGCATACAAATAAAAATTTAGTTGTGTATTAAAGTAGACTCTTTAAAGTCTGCAACCACAATTAATAGTCAAATATAACCCCCAGTTAGTTGTGTGGTCCTAGTATTCACATAATCTATTCTCAGGAAATGAAAGGGTTAACATTTTTGGAAAGCACTTAATTATTTTAACAACAAAGAACTGTAAGTGAGAAGTAAACATTTTACTTCTGGGGAGTAAAACTTCCTTAACATGTTACTGATTTTAGGTTTAAATGGCAATTCAAATTATTTTTCCACATTTTTCATCTTTGTAGATTTTATATTTTTTAGCTTTTTCTCATCTCTCTAAAGGCTCTTTGGGAGTACCTTTTGCCTTTTCATTAGAAAACATCTATGTGTCACCGAGATCTCCCTATCACTTTATTGCCAATAAATGAAACCTACAGATTCACTTCTTTTTTTTTTTTTTTTTTTTAGATTTTATTTATTTATTCGACAGAGACAGCCAGCGAGAGAGGAAACACAAGCAGGGGGAGTGGGAGAGGAAGAAGCAGGGTCATAGCAGAGGAGCCTGATGTGGGGCTCGATCCCATAACGCCGGGATCACGCCCTGAGCCGAAGGCAGGCGCCCCTACAGATTCACTTCTGATATAAATGCCTGGTCTCTGCTCTTGAGGCAACATTGCCGGCTCTCTCTTGGATGCCTTTTTTATACATCCAATCATTTTTTAAAACTCAAACGGAGGGGTCTGCGTTCACTTTTCTTAGCACGACCTAATTTCTCCAGCGTCGCTGGTATCTTTACATCTTATTTGTCCACACAGGAGATTTTCCCATAATTTTTATACACCTCAAAATGTCGGAATCTTCACAAAATTATCCTGAGTTTTCTAGCATGGCTATTATCTACAGGGCAGAGCAAATTAGGTGCTGTAAGCTGAAACATGTGGTGTGTTTGAACTCTTAGCCTTCGAAGTGTGTATTTAATTTGGTCTGATTGAAGCCTCTAGAAGAGACTCTCAGAGCTAGAAAGGATCATGAAAATTATCTACCTAAGTAATGTTAAAACAATGTGAGATCCAGAGAAGTTCAACAGTTGGCTCAAAGCCACAAACTGGTTTGCGACTCTCATTCTCTACTCATACTGCGCTTTTTGTAGTGCACTTACTGTGCTCCTCAAAGCAGAATCGGGGGGAACCATCAATGTAGGAATGTAGGAAATATATTTCCTACACGTAAGATTTCTACCACTTTCAATAAACATATTCCTTCTGTTTCTATTGTTAAACTCTCAATGCACTTTTTCACCATATCTTAGTGACTCCTGGATCTCATTCTTACGGGTGCAAAGCCTGTCTTGGTCGCAACCTGCTGTGGCCACTTTATAACCTTGCAGAAGCTGCTTATCCTTCCTAAGGTAAATGGAACCTGTCGAAAAGTCCATCTATTATCTATCTCAAATAAAGTAAAATTTGAACTTCTAATTTTCCTGCCTGTTTTGTTCTCTTTAAGTAATGCAGATATAAAATCCTTGGCTTCTATTTCTAGCACCCTAAAATTCCATTTGGGTTCCCACTCTTTAAAGCTCCCTTTCTCATTTTTCTTTTTTTTGTAATATACTACAATAATTTTATTTATTTTTTTATAATAATTTTTTAAATTATGTTAGTCACCATACAGTACATCCCTGGTTTTTGATGTAAAGTTCCATGATTCATTAGTTGTGTATAACACCCAGTGCACCATGCAATACGTGCCCTCCTTACTACCCATCACCAGCCTATCCCATTCCCCCACCCCCTCCACTCTGAAGCCCTCAGTTTGTTTCTCATAGTCCATAGTCTCTCATGCTTCATTCCCCCTTCTGATTACCCCCCCTCATCCTTTATTCTCATTTTTCTTAAGCTCACATTTCTGAACATTTTAGAGTAGGTTCCTATCTCCCCCAACCTTCAACACTAGAAGAGAAGTGCATTATTTTGTTGTTTATCCTTACCTACTCAGGCCATCATGTCTTTTCCCTTTCAAGTCTTTTTAAGATACCTATTTATGAATCTTTCTTTGTAAAATACGTCTAATTACTGGACTGCAGTCAGCAGCCACATGCTATTGCCATCACTTACTTTTCAACTTCACTTCTTTACATCCTTTAATTTTAAAACATAGAAACTTAGGATTGAAATAGACATTAAAGATTACTTCATCTAGTCTCTTCCAAAGGTAAGAATTCCTTCTATCAAATTTGTGAAAAGTGGTCATCGAGCCCTTACCTGAATGCTTCAAAAGACAGAAAGCTCACTAGTTTATAATGCAGCCCAGTCCATGTCTGACACAACCATTATACTGAGCATATTTAATTTCCATAATCCACAATCAAAGCCTTTGTCATAAAATATTCAGAACATCATTTATGAATTGGAGTTGAGAACAGCTAAATCATTAAAATTTCTGGGTTCCTTTAGTGCCATAACTTAAAGATCTGGATGCTACCTACTAGACTTTAAGAGCTGCGACTATTAAAAGAAAAACTAATGGGGTGCTTGGATGGCTGAGTTGGTTGAGCGTCCGACTCTTGATTTA
Source organism: Ursus arctos (assembly GCF_023065955.2). Taxonomy (NCBI): domain Eukaryota; kingdom Metazoa; phylum Chordata; class Mammalia; order Carnivora; family Ursidae; genus Ursus; species Ursus arctos. Next base: position 74,659,483 of record NW_026623067.1, read on the forward strand.
GGCTGAGGTCATGATCTCAGGGTCGTGAGATCCAACCCTGCAATGGGCTCTGAGCTCAGCAGCGGGGTGTCTGCTCAAGAGTCCCTCTCTCCCTATCCCTCTGTTCCTCCCCCTGCTCGCCCTTTCTAAATAAATAAATAAAATCTCAAAAAAAAAAACCAAACAAACAAACCCAACAATCTTCAGCTGATGCTAGTTTTACAGTGCTCAAGAAATTGGCCTGTGTAATATTTTAGTAACTACTTTGAGTAGTTAGTACTTATGAGTATGGGGCAAGCTTGAACATTAAAGTTAATATTAATTAAAAATTAATTAAAATATTAATTTCCACATCGTGGGAAAACTGTATATCTGTGAAACTCTATTTCTCTTACTAGAGAAAGCATGTGTTTCCAAAAATTACACTTCAGGAATTCTGATGGAAAACCAGTATCTTAGATTTCATTTCTTTTAATTTCAGTGATTTACAGTGCCAACTACCAGACTCACCCTTTAATTTTTCATTTTGTGATGCCTAACTAAAGTGGAAGGTGTATACACAATCTTACTTACATGTGGATATTAGACTTTTGAAATAAATATAGTGAAGAACATAGTGTGAACAGCGCCTAAGACCCTGTGGTAACAGGCATAATTTTGGGAAAAGTTGAATGAATGAATGAATGAATGAATGAGTGAATGAATAATAAATATGGTCTACTTTGCAATGGTAAAATCCTGAAATTAAGCTAATATGCCAATCCCCTGGACTGGTTTTACTTTGAGATTGGTTTAAAGAGCAGATTTTAGTTTGATAGGTTTGGAAAAGGGGAAGGCGGGAAGCAGGGGGTGGAACCTTGTGTGGCAGCTCTCTATAAGATGAACTGCTGCACGGGTGAAGCCGCTGGTTACGGTACTAGCTGGGAACTGTAAGTGTTACAGGCTTTGAAGTCAGTTCAGCTTTGATGTCCTCCTCTCATAGTTAATCGTAAGATAGTACGGAAGAGGGAAAAAATAAGACTTTCCAATACTGTCCTTGGTGTCATTGCTCAGGAAATCCTAGCACGAAAAAAGATTGGTGTCTGTGTGAACTCTAAGTGGCATCAGTCTGTTCTTTATTTCTAAACAGTTTTAAATTATTGATATGATACTTAATATTAATTTGGGAAAAATTGTTAGTTTGGGGCAAGCACAGGGATAAGCAAAAACACTCTTTTTTTTTTAAAGATTTTATTTATTTATTTCTCGGAGAGATAGAGAGAGAGAGAGCGCATAAGCACGGGGAGCAGCAGGCAAAGGGAGAAGCAGACTCCTCGCTGAGCAAGAAGCCCAATGCGGGGCTTGATTCCAGGGCCCTGGGATCATGACCTGAGCCGAACGCAGACGCTTAACCAACTGAGTCACCCAGCATCCCAAGCAAAAACATTCTTAAATTTGTGATTAGAACATGTGACTCAGTCCATAAGAACACATGTATTAATGATGATATGCAATTGTCACTATGCTAACTACTACTCAGATGGAATTACACACATGTGATTCCCAACCACGAGGAACTTATCATCTGATCACTGATAACCCTGCCTGGCAGGAATCTCAGACATCGTCTAGTCCAAGAGTGAAGCCCAGAGAAGCTGGTTTGTCTTAGAAACAAAAGATGAAACTACCAAGTACACACATCCATATACATAAATTAAATAAATGACAACCAACAGATAGCATGTAGAAATAGAGGGATATGAGTACCTTGTGAGTTCTTGACTAGAAGAAAAATTATGAGAATTTCATGTTGAGATAGAACATTGTTTACCTCATTTCATTCATTTGTATAATATTTTTATGCATTTTGCCATATACACAAAGTACTGTTACTATGAAAATATCTGGTATTTTCTTTACATCAACTCACTTTTTCTGTTTCTGTTTGCCTAGTCCTAAGCAGTCATTAAATGGGTTTCATGTGTTATTCATACTTTTTCTAATATATATTAGAATGAACAAGTAAACTACTAAAATAAAAAAAAAAAGGTATATCCGTGAACCATCAGAAGTATGCATATAAAACACTAAGATGGAGGACTCAAGGGAAAAATATATCCTAATTATTTCTTGAAGTACTTAAATGAGAACTATGATTTTTAAGTCTGCACATTCTTTCTTTTTTAATGTAATATGTTCAACTAGCCAACATACAGTACATTCTTTAAGTATTTAGATAGCCACGTGATCTGGGATAACCTGAATTTTAAATGTTCTTTTCTTTTCTTTGGGGTCATGTGGTTTAACGCCTCCCAGCATAAAACTTTAGTTATTGGAAACTTCCCTAGCCTACTTCACGGATAATAAATAACCTATAGTTTAATGAAATCTATAATTAAAAGTGATAGTAATGATAATCTAAGACCAAGATAGTGACAAAAAGTTGAAAGGAAAAACGATTCCTTTTCACTCTTCACAGTGCTTGCTGTCTTGAGCTGACTACTGCTTAAAAACAAAATAAAACAAAACAAAACACCCCACAAAACTTTCTAGTTTTTCTAAGTAGAATAAAACTATAGAAATTACAGAAATCTTACAGGCATGACTTTAATGGGAAAAGGAAAAGAATGATTAAAGTTCTATGGCATTCCTCCTGTTTATGTGTTGGTATCATGTAATGAGATGAGAAAAACTCCAAGGCCAGATACTAGAAGAGAGGGGTTAACTACACCTCATGAAAACAAAAGGTCATTCCTCTGTTCAATTCTTATCCTTTAAGCGCATTTGAGTTGACTGTAAACATAAACAAAAGCCACTGGTGGGCAATTAAATTTGAAGAAGTGGCCCATAAAAGGTAGAATATTCAGTATGTATTAGAGTCAGTTACACAACATCTGATTTAATAGTTAGATTTTAAGCGTTCCTCTCATAATACATGTTAAATGATCTCAACAAATCATATTCTGTAAGGCAGCAAAATGACAATTTCATATAGTCTAAGGCTGGGAGGACAAGAACATTAAAGCAAATTAATCTGTAAACCTCTACGTTAAAAGGTTGAAAATCTGCAGACATTTTTAACAAGAACTTTAAAATGAATCTGCCATTCCTAAAGTCATCTCACTAGACAGGAAAGAGGAACTTGGCATGTGACCAATAAATTATGAGAGAGCAACACCTCAGGGTCAGAGGGCACTGATGACTGCAACCAATCTCACCAGCTAGGGCAACAGATTAAGCCAGAGGATAGGATGCCCTACAACCTTAACCTGCTAATACCTTTACATTCTTCAGAATGACCTCTAGTCTGCCCTTTCCTATTCGTTGTTAGTTACACTAATTACAGCTTAACTGGTATTGTTGGTACCAGTTTTTCCCTCGAAAGACATGCAGAGAAAGGTTATCTCTAATAGCTTGAAATAACTTCAGCCAAATTCTGTTGTGCACATTAGGAGCACTCACCTCCAGTTTTGAATGGGTCTTTTATAGACATCAAAGGAAAGACACTAAAAGCAATGTGTGTTTGTGGATTCTATAAAGCATTTCATATAGGAAGCTATAAAAATAAGAACAGTAACTTCTCCTGTGACTAGAACTTTAAAATAGTTTAAAACACGGTAATTTATTTTGTATGTTTATTTTTAACATATAGGGCTGGTGATTTCAAATAGAAGGAGCTGGTTCTATCTTAACCATGCTAGTGAAGTAAAAATACTTAGCCCATGAAATCCCCTCAAAATTTATGGTTTTTACAAAAGGAATAATGAAATTTCTATCATGATCTTTTAGAACCGTTTTAATTCAACATTTACACTGATGTTAACCTAACATTATCTGGAATTGTGCATAGATTCCAAAGCCCAGTTACAAAGATTCAAATACCATCTGTGAAGCTGCAGTAAATTACCCTGTAACATTAATCTTTAAACCAGGCACTAAATCAGAACAGAAACATACCAAAGAGATTTAAGGCAAGAGAGTCATAACTGAATTATCGAGATTAATGTAAATAGTTTCACCTTATACATAAGAGTTGCAGGTTCTTAATACTACTGTTTTCACTTTGAATGAAATATATAAAATTACATCTAAATCCTAAAACTAAATTGGTAAGATCTAAGTGACACCCGTGATTTTGTACATACGAAAAGAACTGTGACAATGATGGCTGAATGGTGTTGTTAATCTAAGTGTGCTCTGAGATGAGAAATATGGTAACAAAATTTTGATTTTATAAAAATAGACACATTAGGAAGTGACTATTAACATTACAAAAATAAACTTTGTAGTTTTACAAAAGGAAATCTTTAAGCCAAACCTAGACTTCTTAAAAGATGTCGATCAACAGAATTTTCACATAAATGTGTAAATGAAACTCTTTGGGAAAATGAAGAAAGATAATGAGAGTACTATGTGTCATCAAATCCAAGACACCATTGATTTTAAGATCTGCCATTATTCCACGTACCACTTCAAAAGAAAAAACATTCCCTATTAAGCCATACACAATACTTTCTTACTATACTGACTGCAAGATATATTTGTACTTTAGGTAGTTAAAATCGCATCTTATAATCAGTGAAATACAATATTTTATAATAAACTGACTTGTCTATCAATATACTTAATGAATATGTATGTGTGTGTGTGAGAACAATCTAACTTTGAAATCTAGTCACTAGGTAATATTAAATAAATTTTATTGTATATAAAGCATTGAGAGACATTGACCGTATATTTTCTATCTTCTCTGAAGACAAGTGGAGAAAGAGCAACTGATATATTGGTGACTTTGGTTTGCTTGGGTAACTTATTGATTAACTAATATTCTTACTTTTTTCCACCAAGGATTTAAGGCAGATGACAAGAAGCTGACATACAATAAAATAATTAGTGAAGTAAGAAACACAAAACCAGAACTAGGGAAAAGAACAAAAGCAAAGAGATTATAAGAACTCATATTATTTCAATTGGATATAAAAATAATTAATGAACAACAAAATAAGTCCTTGATTTTTATTTTTCACTTTAATTAAAAAAATAAGGCATAATATATTTATCTGAGAGTTAAGAAATAATTTTGCCATAAGTATGTAGGACCCTGCTAATCTCAAACAATTTCTATAAAACAGAGTATTATAGTCTTTCATTATGTGTTAAAAGATAGATACCAAGAGAGAAATTAAATACTGGGGAAAATAACCCCAAAATATCAGAAGCTCTTCCTTGACAAGATTAATTTGATTGTAGCAATAGCTAAAGTAGGATTAATATGAAGAACTATAGACTAAGTCTGTGTATGTGCAAATGTTAAAACTATTCTATGGAGGGGCACCAAGGGGGCTCAGCTGGTTAAGTGTGACTCTTGGTTTCAGCTCAGGTCATGATCTCAGGTTGTGAGACTGAGCCCCTCGTAGGGCTCTGTGCTCAGTGCAGAGTCTGCTTGGGATTCTTTCCCTTTTGTTCTCCTTCCCTCTCTGCCCCTCCCCCAACTGGCACTCCCTGTCTCTTTCTCTATCCAATAAATAAATAAATAAAGTCTTAAAACAAAACAAAAAAACCCCAACCTGTTCTGTGGTATAGATGCTGCTATGCTATCTTAGGCTATAGGTGGGTAAATGAGTGGGGACCACCCACGACTTGAAGGTAGTAGCTGGAATGAATACTTCAGCAAGCAGGCCCTCCACATAGCGGGCCACAGGCTTCATGAAGTCATTGGTAAATGTGGCAAAAGGACCCAGGGCATTGAACATTCAGGTCTATTTCAAAATCACAAATGGGAAAACAATCTGCTGATGGATCAGTTCAAGTGTTTAAAATGTAGGATCTTCCCATATTTAGTTATCCTACATTTTCTCTTCTCTGTATCAGATGACATAAGTGTCTGTGACATGTACATTACATTTTCCAAGAAACTAGAGAAACTGACACAAGGACAACTGTGATGGACAGATCCCAAACCCTTCTTTGGGGAAGCTCTCCTCTTCAATTCACACAGTCTTTGGATCAAAAATTACAATGTCATGCTCAGCTCCAACCTCTTCAAGACATGGCTAGCTCAGGCTTAGCAATCTTAGCCAGTTCTACTATTCAATCTCTTTGGCTTCAGTGACTAGTTCACAGATCATCATAGTACCCAAGCAGGGCCAATAAGTTTTCACTAACATTCTTATTTGGATGCTAGAGCTTTTTTTCTGGGATAACACTGAATAGAAGATGCTCCATGTGCTTTTATCTACCCTCCCTGTACTGGTAAAGAAAGCCCTGTTTCAAGAAGGAAAGAATAAGGCCAATACGCAAAGAAAAGTAGAGAAGAAGATGGAGAGAGAGTCTTGATGGCAGACTTTGAGCCATTTCATGAATCAATAAATTACTTTTGTGTAAGCAATTTGAATTGGAGTTAGGTAACTTATAATGAAGAAAGTCTCTACTAACACAGGAATTTAAGAGGGTAGATTGTATTCTCTTTTTTTCAACTTCTAGAAAATGTGGGACTGATATTCATGTGTGCATATTTGAATTTATGTGTACATATCTGAATCTGTGAAATAAACATATGGTAAATTTTAACAGTGGCATTAAAAAAGTTAATATGTGTTTAAGGGCTAGAGGGGTCTCTAAAAAAGGTAGGCAATCCAAATTAATCCATATTCAGTTTTCTAATACATTAAAATAATGAAGAGAGGAGGGTAGTGGGACAGGAGAGGGAGTTTATTCTCCTGATTATGTTTTTCTAAGCACAATTAAAAGTAGCTTGCATTCGCTGAAAACACATGAGTTTTGTAATAGGGAAAAGTGGCACAGAAATGTACTGGGAAGCAAAGGAAAGCTAGCTGAAGATGGTTTTACTGTAGATAATTCCCCGAATAAACAATCCACTGATAAACAATTGAGAACTAGGTGCAGCTATTCTTCTTGGGTTAGAAGGCTGTAGGATTGGACAATACATGCCTTTCCGGAATGAATTTTCATACTGCTTACACTTCAACATGTAAACCATTTTAAAAACAGACTAGAAAATAACCGTCATCTGGCATTATGATTTGTGTGAGCTACATACCACCTCGAGTTGAGTTATAAACAACTCCAATAAATATATCTGTGTTCTCAGAATGATTACTTATCTTCCACTTTCTGAATATCCTTATTAAACTCCCACATAGCTAACTTTTAAAACCTTAAGTTACTAAGCTAGCTACCTCTAGCTATTCTCTGTTGTTGTTAAGGGTCTGAGAAGGCAATGATCAATGGAATGTACCAAACATGAGTCTGCCACCTTAAGCAGACTTCTCAAAATTATTCACTTAACAACTATTTCATCATACACACTTTGGGGATTTTCAGAGGTAATATATATTCATAAGAAGAAGATTTATCAATGCTGCATTCTAATAGAAATCTGGCTTGTCTTCAAAACAAAATTTGTCTGCTGAAATAACTTACGCTAAAAAGTGTCACTTGGTATTTAAAGACAAAGCATGGATGTAAAGACACAATTATATATTGATGACTCTGAAACTGGTGAGTTTGCATGATTTGGGCAAAAAAACTTAGTTTTCGAATTCCACATTGATACAAAGGACTCATTTTAGGTAGTTTTGTAAGAATTACTATATGAATGAAAACATTTCAATATTCATGGATGGAAGCAATATTAGATTTAAATAATAACTAAAGATCTATAGGGTTTTTTTTTAATGTTTTTTTTATTATATTATGTTAGTCACCATACAGTACATCCCCGGTTTCCAATGTAAAGTTCGATGATTCATTAGTTGCGTATAACACCCAGTGCACCATGAAATATGTGCCCTCAAGATCTATAGGTTTATTTATTTATTTATTTTACAAAAAAGACCATTATGAAGCATTGCATTGTTTTTTATACCTTGCTAAGGACTTTTCAATGATTTTTATGAGAATTTTTTGGGGAAGTTCTAAGAATGACTCTATATGGGAGTACATCAATCATTTTATTTCATATGAGAATAAAGCACAGATGGATTAATTATTTATCTCAAGTAGATTGTTTGGTATGCAAACTTAGGTACCTATTCTATCTTCAGTATCATGGCAGACAGAGTATAACAGTGTTCCATGACAATCAACTGGGGTTCCTAATCAAATGTATTTTTGCAAACAAAGGAAACTAGGCTACTACTTAACACATTGTCTTTGGTGCCTGATGGTTTTTGTCAATAACCAAAATCTTCCCAGTGTTTATGATATTGTAATAAACTTAAACAGCTTTTTATAAAAAACCTGGTGGAGGCAATTGACTCCAACTGAACAATAGACCAGTGGATCTGCTGATTATTAATTTCTGCAGATTTGCTGATCTGTAGTGCCAAGGCAAACCATCAGTAAGCTTTATGTTAGTACTAAATTATTCTAGTTCCCAGAAGAAAAGCCTTCAGAAGCCCAGATCTCAGCATTATGAGTTAGGCTATTTGTCATGAGTCATTATAAAAACCAGCCATATGAAGAATAACTTTTTGTCTCACCTAACAACAACATCAACATTTTTACTACAATTAAAGAAATTATTGATTGTGTTGTTCACTGTCTCCTTAAGAATGATATCTAAATCTTTAAATTTAATGTTAAGAAAATATTTATCCTGGGAAAGATATTCCATGCTCATGGATTGGAAGAACAAATATTGTTAAAATGTCCATAGTACCCAGAGTGATCTATAAATTTAATGCAATCCCTTTCAAAATACCAACAGCATTTTTCACAGAATTAGAACAAACAATCCCAAAATTTATATGGAACCATGAAGACTTAAATAGCCAAAGAAATCCTGAAAAAGAAGAATAACACTGGAGGTATCACAATTCCAGAATTTGGGCTACACCACAAAACTGTAGAAATCAAAACAGTATGGTACTAGCACAAAAAGAGACACATAGATCAAAAGAACAGTATAGAAAGTTCAGAAACAAACCCATGATTCTATGGTCAATTAATCTTCGACTGAGAAGGCAAGAACATGCAATGGGAAAACGTCTCTTCATCAAATAGTGTTGGGAAAACTGACAGATACAAGCAAAACAATGAAACTGGACCAAATTCTTTCACCATACACGAAAATTAACTCAAAATGGATTAAAGACCTAAATGTGAGACCTGAAACCATAAAAATCCTAGAAGAGAACACAGGCAGTAATTTCTCTGACATCGGCCATAGCAACACCTTTCTAGATATGTCTGAGTTAAGGGAAACAAAGGAAAAAATAAACTATTGGGACTTCATCAAAATAAAAAGCTTCTGCACAGCAAAGGAAACAATTAACAAAACTAAAAGACAACACACTATGAAACTTGACATCAACCACAAGAAAACATTTGGAAAGACCACAAATACATGGGGGTTAAAGAACATTCTACTAAATAATGAATGGGTCAACCAGGAAATTAAAGGAGAAAAAAAATACTTTGAAAGAAATGAAAATGAAAACATGATGGTCCAAAACCTTTGGGATGCAGAAAAAAACGGTCCTAGGAGGGAAGTATATAGCAATACAGGCCTACTACAAGAAGCAAGAAAAATCTCAACTATAAAACCTAAAGTTACACCTAAAGGAGCTAGAAAAAGAACAACAAATGTAGCCTAAAGCCTGCAGAAGAAGGGAAATGATAAAGATTAGAGCAGAAATAAATGAAATAGAAACAAAAAAATAGAACAGATCAATGAAAGTAGGAGCTGATTCTTCAAAAGCATTAATAAAATTGATAAAACCCTAGCCAGACTTTTATCAAAAAGAAAAGAGAAAGAACCCAAATAAATAAAATCATGAAGGAGAGAGGAGAGATCACAACCAACACTACAGAAATACAAACAACTACAAACTGGGTAATCTGGAAGAAATGCATAAATTGCTAAAAACATATAAACTACCAAAACTGAGACAGGAAGAAGTAGAAAATTTGAACAGACCCATAACCAGCAAAGAAATTGAATCAGGAATCAAAAATTTCCCAACAAACAAAAGTCCAGGGCCAAAAGGCTTTCCAGGCCACTATCTCCGATGAACAAGGATGCAAAAATTCTCAACAAAATACCAGGAAGCCGAATCCAATAGTACATTAAAAGATTCATTCACCATGATCAAGTAGGATTTATTCCTGGGCTGCAAAGGTGGTTCAATATTTGCAAATCAGTTGTCATGAACCACATTAATAAAAGAAAGGATAAGAACCATATGATCCTCTCAACATATGCAAGAAAAACATCTGAGAAAGTACAGTATCCATTCTTGATAAAAAAACCTCAAAACAGTAGGGATAGAGGGAACATACCTCAACATCATAAAGGCCATATATGAAAGACCCACAGCTAATATCCTCAATGGGGAAAAAACTGACAGCTTTTCCTCTATGGACGAGACAGGGATGTCCACTCTCACCACTGTTATTTAACATAGTACTGGAAGTCTTAGCTTCAGCAATCAGACAACGAAAAGAAATAAAAGGCATCCAAATCAGCAAGAAAGAAATGAAACTTTCACTATTCACAAATGACATGATAGACATTTTCTAAAGACATACTGATGGCTGACAGACACATGAAAAGATGCTCAACATCACTCATCATCAAGGAAATACAAACCAAAACTACAATGAGATACCACCACACATTTGTCAGAATGACTAAATTTAACAATACAGGAAACAACAGATGTTGGCGAGGATGGGGAGAAAGGGGAACCCTCTCGCACTGTTGGTGGGAATGCAAACTGGTGCAGCCACTCTGGAAAATGGTAGGAAGGTTCCTCAAAAAGTTAAAAATAGAACCACCCTACAATCCAGCAGTTTGCACTCCTAGGTATTTACCCAAAGCATACAAAAATACAGATTCCAAGGGGTATATGCACCCCAATGTTCATAGCAGCATTATCAACAATAGCCAAATTATGGAAAAAGTCCAAATGTCCATCAACTGATAAATGGATAAAGAAGAGGTAGTATATATATATACAATGGAATGTTACTCAGCCATCAAAAAAAATGAAATATTCCCATTTGCAATGATGTGGATGGAACTAGAGTGTATTATGCTATGCAAAATAAGTCAGTCAGAGAAAGACAAATACTGTACGATTTCACTCATACGTGGAATTTAAGAAACAAAACAGATGAACATAGGGGAAAGAAAAAGAGAAAGAGGCAAAGCAAAAAACAGACTCTTAACTAAAGAGAGCAAACTGAAGGTAGCTGGAGGGGATGTGGGGTGGGGGATGGGCTAAATGGGTGATGGGTATTAAGGAGGGCACTTGTGAAGAGCACTGGGCGTTATATGCAAGTGATGAATCACTAAATTCTATTCCTGTAACTAATATTACACTCTATGTTAATTAACTAGAATTTAAATAAAAACTTGAAACCAAAAAAAGAGAGAGAGATAAGTGGTATATATATCCAATGGAGTATTATTCAGCTATAAAAAAGAATGAAATCTTGCCATTTTCAAAAACATGGACGGAGCTAGACAGTATAATGCTAAGCTAAATAAGCCAGTCAGAGAAAGACAAATATGGTATAATTTCACTCATATGTGTAATTTAAGAAACAAAACAAAGGAACAAAGGAAAAAGAGACAAACCAAAAAACAGATTCTTTTTTTTTTTTTTTAAAGATTTTATTTGTTCATTTGACAGAGAGTACAAGCAGGGGGAGTGGCAGGCAGAGGGAAAGGGAGAAGCAGGCTCCCTGCTGAGCAGGGAGCCTGATGGGGGCTCGATCCCAGGACCCTGGGCTTATGACGTGAGCCGAAGACAGACGCTCAACTGACTGAGCCACTCAGCTGCCCCCCAAAAACAGATTCTTAACGAATGAGAACAAACTGATGGTTACCAGAGGGGAGGTGAGTGGGGGAATGAGTGAAGTAGGTGGAGGGGATTAAGAGTATACTTCTCATGATGAGCACCGAGTAATGTATAGAACTGATGAATCACTATACTGTACACTTGAAACTAATATAACACCGTATGTGAACTGTACTGGAATAAAAATGAAAATAAAGTGTTGCTCCTAATACATTCTGTGAGATTCATGTAATCAGCTTCGTGTACTGAGAACTATGTAACTTATTTGCTATGGCTGCCAGGATTTTAACCACCGCATTTAACTCTCAATTGTAGTAACTAATCACAGCCTAGACTTTTAGTCAAAACAAACTCTTTTCACTTTTTCTTTCATTCCTGACTTTTGGTCTTCTTTACTTAACAGCTCCTATTTATCCTTCAAGTCTCAGCTCAAGTTGTCCCGGCTCTCAATAATGTTCCCAGATATCCCTCAGCGAGTTATGTGCTCCTTTCTCTGTGCCGTTCTTTTGCCCATTCCTCTAACACCGGCCACCTCGTGAGATGATCTCTGGTTTTCTCACTTCTCTCCTCTATCTAGACTATGTGTTCCTTGTTCTAATTCTGAATCTTCTTTGCTTGCCCCCAAACAGGTACTTAGTAGATAATCAGTCACTGAGGAAGTCCAGAGGTATAATGCTACTGCTCATGAGAACGTGAGAACGTGCAGCCTGGAGGAAGGGCAGGAATGGATTTGTGGGCCATAGCAAGGACGTTGGTGAGATGGCCAAAAGCTGCTACCCTGGTTGTAATCCTTTTACTTGTCGTGTTCTGGTGCATTACCTTTGATCTACGTAGCTCATATTTTATGTAATGTATCTATATGAATATTAGCACATATATGCACATGTTTTTAGAACAGTGAGACATGAAATCATTGCTCTATCTATACTTTCAAAATTTAATAATATTTGCAAGACTATAAAAATATGTGGTCAGATAATGTAATTAAATGTATATGCCTATTTGTGATTAGGACAGGTGGAATTTTACAGGTGAGTGTTAAAATGTACATGGAGATAAACATGCTAAAGATTTATAAGATATTCCACTGAATACATGGAATCATTACTGTCCTCATTAAAACAATGATAGAAAATCTATACTTGCTTTTTAGTAGAAAGTGGTATTTCATTTATATGTGGTTTTATTTCAACTGCAGTATCACTGGATCAACTGTGAGAAAATATTTAAATCTCACAAATTCAAGTACCTTCTGTTTCCTAAATGTTCACATGGTGTATATATGTGCACAGAGAATGTTCACCAAATAAATTGTTTACTGACTAATGCAAGAAACTCAGTTTAAAAATAAAAATGATACAATTTTTTATGGAGTGTGCCATTTCTGGAAACTCAAATAAAAAGGATAAAGATTCTTTCACTTCTCATTTATAAGCGTAACATTTTTGTTAGTATTTTACTTAAAATTTCTTGGCCCAGAAGACAAAAATTTATGGCTTTAGATTAACTACTTTAATGATGTGACACAGAAACAGCAAAATATTCTTTCCTACCTATCGTGTTGGTGTGATTGCCTCTTCAGGAGAGAAAAGAACACAATAAATCCCTGTATGATAAGTCTCTTCCCACTTCTTCTCCTGAGTTTAAATCTCAAAGGTAATACATATTCGCAATCAGACAAGTGCCATAAAAATGTGTGAAATGAGGTAATAATCTATAGTATTTGCATATACTTAATAACTTATTATTACAGAAAGAATGATTTACACTTCATGTACTGAGAAAACTTAGTGTCTACTTAGATTTAGCAATAGTCTTAAAACTATTTATGAAAACAAGCATGTCTAAATACTTGCTATCAGCTGTTTTAGCTCTGCTTTTCATAAATATAACACAATCATAACAAATTAAAGGCAAGGCACTTGACTGTCCTGTTACATTAGCTTGATGAAATTAGTGGCTGGCAATGCTTAGTGGAAAGTGACAGGGCTTTCTCAACAGGTTCACATATCAATTTTTTTGGAGAAAGTAAAAATCATATCTTTATCAAAATATCCAAAATTTTCTTCCTTCCTCCTTCCCCTCCCTCCCTCCATCCCTTCCTTTTTTAAAACCCAACCAGCACTGGAAGCAAAAAATATTCAAAATCTTCTTCCTAAGATAATACCTCTCAAACTCACTGATGAGAGTCCAATTGTTCTGCTCCTAAAATAGATAAAAATAAGTAGCTACTGTAATTTTTCAGCCCATAAAGTTACTGGTTGGGGTGGAAGAAATGTTATTTTTCCTGAAATGTTCCTGAGGGGGATCCCTGGAGTGGTGACACTACCTAAGTGAATGACCTGGAGACAGGATGCAGGATCTGGGACTGCTTGACTCTATGGCTACTGCGCTTTCCGTTCCATCACACCACCTCTTATTTAACTCCTTTGTAGGAAAAAATAAACAAGTCTCTTTGCCTTCCTATACCTCCCCCACAGTCCCACCTACATTTTCTCTATGTCAGGAGTGGTGGTGTTATGGGTTGAAATATGTCCTGCCGAAATTTATATTTTGAAGTCTTGACCCCCAGTATCCCAGAATGTGACCTTATTTGGATATAGGGCCTTTACAGAGGTAATTAAATTAAATGACATTATTAGGGTGGGCCCTAATCCACTGTGACTGTTGTCCTTATAAAAATGGGAGATTTGGATGCAGAGACATGCACAGAGGGAAGATGTTATGAAAAGAGCAAAGAGAAGATGGCCACATACAAGCCACCTCACAGCCCTCAGAAGGAACCAACTTTGTCCACACCTTGATCTCAGCCTTCTAGCCTCCAGAACAATGGAAAAAATAAATTTCTCTTCTTTAAGCTCCCCAAGGTGTAGTACTTGTTACGGCAACCCTAGCAAACTAATAAACGATATACTGAAACAAACTGTCTTTCAATAAAAAGGTACCTATTAAGATTTGCCCACTACTCAGTCAATAGTATTCAAAGCTTTACAGCTGTTCTAGGAACATAATCATCCATTCTAAGATAATAAATCAACTTAAAGCATCTTATACACTGTCCTGGCCATTGCACCAAGATCTAAACGAAGGTCTACACCACACATCCTGGGAGGAAGAAAATGACTAATTATTAAACAGTGCAGTTACTCTTTTGGAGATGTGACATAACAAGTTGTATAGTTTTAGAAGTGAATATTGAATCCAAAATGTAGTAAATTCTCAGGAAGTCCTCAATTTTTCCTTTTCCAATCCTAGTCTTTGGCAGGCAGTCAGTAGAAGAGTCAACAGTATTAAGCGAAGTTGGTTTGTGCTTCATCATTTTGTGGGAAACTGGGGGATAAAAGCCTAAGAAGCCCAAGTTCAATGCCAAAGGAGCTAATTTTGCCGTTAGCAGAATTCATTACAGGGTTCCTAGCTAAAAGTGAGGTGACAGGGCAGCAGCCCAACTGACCAACATGCTGCACTGTTTTCTGAAGACAGCCCTGTGGGTAAACCACACAGTCTCTCCAACAGCTTCTTGTAATGCTTCTCTTCACGGGTGTAACCATGATAATGCTAATGCTTTGTTTTAAGGATTTTACTGGGTAATGGGGTAGATTCATTTCATGCCAGTTCATCTTTCACCTAGCTGGGGCTGTAATCACAGGAACTGCCCCTGCCTTCAAACCTAGAAATCTATAGATCTTATTTATATCTGTTCGGTTTCTTCAAATACGTTACGTACGGAGGATTATACTGTGATAAAACTGGGATTTTGATATTTTCAAATGGCTTTTGAAATTGAAAAGTAAACATTCACAAACATGAAAATGATTTGGGTTTATATTATATTCTAAATATGGGTTAACACTACTGAGGTATATAAACATACTAATTGTAATTGTAAATTACCATGTTGTGCAGGAAAACAGACATATGGCAGGTGTCTTCACTCACTGAGCTACACTACAGCTCTTTAACATTAATGGGCATCTGATTTAAAAAAAAAAACCCTAATTTTTAGCAATGTTTCTCTAACCGATGTATCCCAATACACCTCTGTTTAGAGAACTGCCTTTCTTTTTAAAGAAACCACAAATCTGACTAAAAATGAAAAGATCAAATTTATTATTCCAAAATGTTGCTTTATAATGAAAAATTACCATTTTAGAGATGAAAAGACTAGAAGAATATTTTTAGGAACCCTAGATTTCCTAGCACCTTCCTTTAGAAGTTTCCCTTAAATATTTTTACTGTGAAATGTATATAGCAAAACAATTTTATAAAAATCACCAATGATACTTATTTATATATAGATTTGTATATGTAACATACCTTTTTCCTTAAAAAATAAGAAGTATCATAAAGCTTAATAAACTCTTGCCTCACTCAATAATCTGTTCTGACCTTTGTCAAAACTGTAGCTCTATAACACAATTTTTACCATTTATGGTGTTCCTTTTTATTTACTTATCCCTTTGTTGAACATTTAGTTTTAATAACTTTTTGTTGTTTAAAAAATGCTGTAGTGACCACCCTTTTTGCTAAATTTTGGCACACATACATACGATTATTTTCTTATAAAAATTAATTAAAGTTGAAATGATTGCCCAAAGAAAAATCACATTTTAAAAACTTCTCATATGAATTACCCAATAGCCTTTCATGAAGATTGCACCAATTCACATTCCCACATAATGGAATAGCCAAATACTCATTTCTGTTATTTTTGTCCATAAACACCACCACACTGTTTAAATTATTGTAGTTTCATAACAGTTGGTAGGACAAGGCCACCCTACCTCTTTTCTTCAAAATTTTCTTATTTTCCTAAGTTTTATTCTTTCAGTTTACAATCACTTTGTCAAGTAATACGCTCATATTCCACTAGGATTTTATTGGAATGGCACTGTACTTTTCACTTTCAAAACACTGTTTTAAACTGATAATACAATTTTGTACTCTAAAAAATTTCATCGTGAATAGGTTCTGCCAAGCAAACTAATACTGTTTAGTAAGCAAGACGATTTCTGGAAGAAAGCTATAAACAAAAGTGGCTATACTGAAAAATAAATTCCATGATTTTAGTTTTAGTATAATAAACAAAGATGTATAGTATATGTATTTCAAAAATGTGAAATTATAGAAAATATTTAGATGCTATTTCAAGAGCAAGATAATGTTTTAGAATAAGGGAGCATATCCTAACACTTCAAGTCTTCTTAGACAATAGATAGGAAAGATTATGGGAACAAGAGAAATTGTTCTTTACGATAGGAATTAATTAAAGTGTCAAGAACCGATAAAAGTATAGGAACAATAAAGGCAATAATTAATACAACATTTGTTCTGAATTTGAAAGACTTATTTATATAAGACGTGATTCAGGTCCTCTATTCTATACTGAGCTACAGATATCCAGAAAATACAGATTCAAAGAAAACCACAAATTACTCGTTAGACCAGTACTGTATCAAGAGAAAACTCCTGAAAGTGAGGTGGCCAAAGGGAACGTGTTTCTAAAATTCTGAAACTGTAGAGTCTACAGAGTCATGTCTCCTTTGAGAACGTGATAAAAGCTATCATCACCATTTTTAAAGATATTCTGCCCGTACTCTGAAGGGGTTCGGCATCATCAGGTTAAGAATCCACTCCCAAACTATTAGAAGTTATAGAGCAATTCAGTAATGTGGCGGGATACAAAATCAATACTCAGAAATCAGTTGCATTTCTATACATGAATAATGAGACTGAAGAAAGAGAAATTAGGGAATCCATCCCATTTACAATAGCACCAAAAACCATACGTTACCTTGGAATTAACTTAACCAGAGACGTAAAGGATCTATATTCTAGAAACTATAAATCACTCCTAAAAGACATTGAGGAAGACACAAAAAGATGGAAAAATATTCCATGCTCATGGATCGGAAGAATTAACATAGTTAAAATGTCCATGCTACCCAGAGCAATCTACACTTTCAATGCTATCCTGATCAAAATACCGATGACATTTTTCAAGGAACTGGAACAAATAGTCCTTAAATTTGTATGGAAACAGAAAAGGTCCCGAATCGCCAAGGAACTGTTGAAAAGGAAAAACAAAGCTGGGGGCATCACAATGCCGGATTTTGAGCTGTACTACAAAGCTGTGATCACAAAGACAGCATGGTACTGGCACAAAAACAGACACACAGACCAATGGAACAGAATAGAGAACCCAGAAATGGACCCTCGGCTCTTTGGGCAACTAATCTTTGATAAAGCAGGAAAAAACATCCAGTGGGAAAAAGACAGTCTCTTCAATAAATGGTGCTGGGAAAATTAGACAGCTATATGCAAAAGAATGAAACTTGACCACTATCTCACACCATACACAAAGATAAACTCCAAATGGATGAAAGACCTCGATGTGAGACAGGAATCCTTCAAAATCCTGGAGGACAACATAGGCAACAACCTCTTCAACATCGGCCAAAGCAACCTTTTTCATGACACATCTCCAAAGGCAAGA
Organism: Ursus arctos; assembly: GCF_023065955.2. Lineage (NCBI taxonomy): Eukaryota > Metazoa > Chordata > Mammalia > Carnivora > Ursidae > Ursus > Ursus arctos. The sequence continues at coordinate 74,677,765 of NW_026623067.1, forward strand.
GAAACAAAAGATAAAATGAACATGTGGGACTTCAGCAAAATAAAAATCTTCTGCACAGCCAAGGAAACAGTCAAAAAAACTAAGAGGCACCCATGGAATGGGAGAATATATTTGCAAATGATGCTACAGATAAAAGACTGGTATCCAAGATCTACAAAGAACTTCTCAAACTCAATACACGAGAAACAAATAAACAAATCAAAAAATGGGCAGAAGATATGAACAGACACTTTTCCAGTGAAGACATACAAATGGCTAACAGACACATGAAAAAATATCCAAAATCATTAGCCATCAGGGAAATTCAAATCAAAACCACACTAAGATACCACCTTATGCCAGTTAGAATGGCAAAAATTGACAAGGCAGGAAACAGCAATTGCTGGAGAGGATGTGGAGAAAAGGGATCCCTCCTACATTGTTGGTGGGAATGCAGGTTGGTGCAGCCACTCTGGAAAACAGTGTGGAGGTCCCTCAAAAAGTTAAAAATTGAGCTACCCTATGACCCAGCCATTGCAATACTGGGTATTTACCCCAAAGATACAGACGTAGTGAAGAGAAGGGCCATATGCACCCCAATGTTCATAGCAGCATTATCCACAATAGCTAAATTGTGGAAGGAACTGAGATGCCCTTCAACAGATGACTGGATTAAGAAGCTGTGGTCCATATATACAATGGAATATTACTCAGCTATCAGAAAGAACGAGTTCTCAACATTTGCTGCAACATGGACGGCACTGGAGGAGATAATGCTAAGTGAAATAAGTCAAGCAGAGAAAGACAATTATCATATGATTTCTCTCATCTATGGAACATAAGAACTAGGAAGATCGGTAGGGGAAGAAAGGGATAAAGAAAGGGGGGTAATCAGAAGGGGGAGTGAAGCATGGGAGACTATGGACTCTGAGAAACAAACTGAGGGCTTCAGAGGGGAGGGGGGTGGGGGAATGGGATGGACTGGTGATGGGTGGTGAGGGGGGGCACGTATTGCATGGTGCACTGGGTGTTGTATGCAACTAATGAATCATCGAACCTTGCATCAGAAACCAGGGATGTACTGTATGGTGACTAACATAATGTAATAAAAAAAATTAAAAAAAAATACTTGCCTTGTCTAAAGAAAACACGAGATAAAGGAAACATTTGATAAAGAATAGTCCAGAAGGATGGTGAAGATATTGAGTGGTCTGAATTTGTGTTTTTAATTGAAGTTAGGTGGAAATCTGACAAGTAGGAAGACTCTGGACTGTTGTTTGACATCCGCCTCTACCAACTACTCCTCTGAGATTGATCTCACTAATGGTACCACGGATACCTTTGTTAGTGATGTTGGCATATCTTACTTGATTTTATGTTACTTTATCTCTGTATATTTGACCCTGTTCAGCACTGACACCACACTGTTGGTCTTCTCCCAACTCGAAGGGCAGCTCCCTCTCAGTTTTGAAGGATTTTATTATTAAGGTTTCTACTCATAATCTTAAATCTTTGAAAAATATGAAATTCTTTAAATGTCAAAGTTGCTCCAAGGTCCAGCCTGTTCTCTCTTCGTAGTCAAGAGGAGCAGTGATGGCAAAATCTCATTTTAAATTATGTGAGGGCTGATCAGTGACACATAGTGGTGCTTGCCTAAGCAGAGGGGCGGCAGCTGTGTGAATGATGCCGCTGTGCAGGTGCTGAGGCAGACCCTGGGAGCTGTTCCCTGAGACGGAGAACCCATTACCATTTCTTCCAATATGCAGGGGCTGCAGAATTCGAGGAGCAGCCTGGGTCAGAGCCTCCTCACAGCTTTTAGGAGCTGAATGTCGACACAACGACAATGATTCATCCTGCCATTAAATACTACCTGGCCCTCTGCAGAAACATCTCCCTTTCAAGGCTATCCAGAAGGGCTCGACGGGAAAAGGGAGAAATGGGACTGGTGCTATGTGACTTTTAGTGGGATAGTGCAAGAGTGAGTGATTAGTCACCTATTGAATCTAAAGCTAAGTAAGCGAAGTTTATCTCCATTTTAGTGAACCTATGTGTACTGTCAGTGTTTTATCGTCGAACACTGACAAGAAGGAAAAATACACATTGGAAGAAACCACAGAAAGTTAGAAAAAAAGCAACTAATAAAAATAAAAGCTAAAAGTTAATCAATTAGAAAATAAAAACTGCAGTAAATAAGATAAAAATTTTTAAAAAGACTTGTTCTTTTTAAATACATGTAGATAAATTCTTTGTAAAAACTGAATAAGGAAAAAAAAGTAGAGAAAGAAAAAACTGACATGAATAGTAATTAAACAGAAGATGTAAACTCAGATATAATATTTAGTGATGGAATTATAAAGCAATAAATATTACGTGCAGGTTTACAGCAGCAGAAGTACAAACACAGAAAAACTAATGATTTCTGTTTCATATATGATGACCACTGTAGAAGTAGAAAACTAGAAAAGACTAATTTCATAGAAGAGATTGGAAAAATGATACAGGATGAACCACCACAAAAGCCACACAAGCCACAAGGGAATGTTGTCTCAACCATTGCAGATATTCTCTAAGAAGCACATCTGAGTTCAAAAGAAAGTAAGGCAAATCAGTAGGTAATAAACCAAACAGAGCTGAAAACCAGAGAAGTAAGCTGGATCTGGCACTGAGCTAGCCCTGTCCAGTATGCCAACCCCAGTAATAAAGGGATTCCAAATACAATGACTGTGGTGGGTCGGCAGATAAACTAGTGGGGTTCCATAAGGTGGAGAGCTGGACTGAGACCTCCATCTGAAACTGAGCACTCTAAATGAGAAGGTGAATTAGAAAAAAAAAAAAAAAAAGCATCTTTCAAGAAAGGGAGGAGAATAAGAAAACTGTGTTTTAGCAAGGGTTCTGGGTAGGTTTTGTGTACTCCTGACCTATCCCAACTTCAAACCTTCTCCCAGAGGTTACTATTATCTTGGAACCCGTGTTTATATTTACATAAAGTTCTGCTGGTTTTTGATAAAAAATGGTATACTGAAATAATCTTCTGTGACTTGAGTTTTTCACTCACTATCGTGTTTATAAGAAAAAAAATCCCTATGTTTACTGATAACCACAAGGAATAACAATTAATTTCCAATTAATTAAAAAAAGAGAGAGAAACAAAATATCCGAAACCATATATGTATTGCAATGTACCTTAAAATCAATGCCAGATAAAAACAATGGAGTTATTAAACTTCAACTTCCCTCCCCCAAATTTCATAAACAACTCCCAACTCATCCCTTAGGTATTAACTTCTTTAGACAGTGAATGGAGCTCTTAATATTAACAGCCCTGAAAAGAACCTCAGGGACCCATTTCCCCAGTTCAACCCTCCCCAGAACGGCGGGGTCCCTCATTTTGAAAGCCTGGGGTGGCCCGGAGCAGAGGCCGGGGCAGAGAGGAGGGTCCCTGCCACAGGGAAAGGAGTAGGGGAGTACATGGGTATAAAGTATGGCTCTTCATAGTGCGGGGAACCAAAATGGAGCCCCGATGCCAGGGGAAAGCATACTGGTCCCCCTGGGAAAGGAGGCCCGGCTGCCCCCACATCCTCCCCTGGGGAGAAATCAATGGTTGGCTGACCACCCATCTTGTTCCGGTTATAGAACCAAACTCGGACCAGTTCTTTCTGCAGCCGGAGCTGCCCAGCGATGCAGCTGATTTGCTGGGGTGTGGGCTTCGGGCACTTTAAGAAGAGTTGCTCCAGATTGTTTCGGATGCGACTCTCCCTGCTTGCCCGTCTCTGCTTCCGAGCCTGCTGCAGGATCATCTCCATTTTGCATAAGCCCAGAAAGTTCTTGCTGTCTACTTCCTCCAGCCACATTTTCAGCAGCGGTCGCAACTTCCACATGTTGGCGAGGCTGAGCTTCTGGGACTCAAAGCGGCAGATGGTTGCCTGGCCAATCACCTTTCCAAAAAGAGCCCCCATGGCGAACCCCACGTCGGCCTGCGAGTATCCCAGGGCCATCCTCTTTTGCCTCAGCTCCTTGGCCAGCTGCTCCACCTCTTTCTCTACAGCCGAGACGTCCTCTGGCAGCACCAAAGTTGGGGTGCACTGCAGGGCAATGTAGGGCCTCTGGAAGGTGCCCTCCGAGGGGCTCAGGAACCGGGGCCCAGCCTCGCCAGCTCCGACCCTGGGCCTGCAGGGTGCCGTCCCGCAGTAGAATTTGTATGGTGGTGGACCCAGGGGCACCTCCCACCCTTCAGGGCCTGGGCTGGCCCCCAGACCGATCCCTGGCCGGACCATCAGCATGCTGGGAGCCGCCTGGACACTCAACCAGACCGGAGCGTCAACCCGCACTGGCACTGTCCCTCTGGGCCCGCCCCTACCACTGTCTGGCAGTGGGAAGAAGTTTGAGGGCCTGTGTCCCGCCATGGGGTAAGACCACACCCAAGCAGGGAGTCTGGTAGGAACTGATGGTTCTCGAGGCTTCAGAGCAGCCACCAGCCTTGCCCTCGAGCCCCGCCCCCCAGTGGGCAGAGATGGAGGTGCAGTTGAGAGAAACAGGCCCGGAGTGCGCAGTGGTGGGGAAGTCTGGTAGACTTCCGGGTAATCCTTTGCGGCTCCAGAATTAAAGAAGTGTGTTTCCTACCCTGGTCTGTGCTTCCACGTCCTTCCGTGGTACAAGTCTCTTTCGGGTTTAGACTTCTAAGGGTTCTGGGATCTCTTAGGCACCACCTCCATCCTCTCCCAGAAAGGAACCTAGGCATTTACTAACAGCACTTCAGAACTCTGGTATCTCATCCCTTTCCTCCACCTTATCTGTGGAGGAACAGCCCCTTCTAGCTTCACAAATATTTATTAAACATCTATTATGCCAGGTATTGCTGGGACTACCCCTCAGTTCATTAACTGTCCCCTCACTGCTATCATTGTGGTCACGACACTGCCAACAGCCTCTCCTTTGCGCATCTTCAGTTCCTCTGCCTTAAGAAACCTAAGCATCCCTGCCTAAATTTCTTCTAGTGCCCATCAGTTCACTATCAGCTTCAACCCCCAACCCCCTTGCTTTGCCAGATTGTACTCTCTCACTAGGGCTTTCTTGACTAATTATGTCCCGTCTCCTCCGCCACTCCCAACCCTTCCAGTTGTTTGCTCTGCATCCCACCTCAGCTTCCTGGTGTAGTCTCCACATACGGCAGAGACCTATTTGTTTCATCTTTCTTCCCCCTCTAGAGACAGGTCTCAGAATGGGCCTGACCTGCTGCTCCCCATCGAAGATGCTTCCTTCAATACGTGATTCGCCAATATTAGGCTCCCCTATCCCTGGTCCCTCTCCCATCAGAGACCCAAGGATCTGAGAATATTTGTCCCTCCATCATATCCACAGCTCAAGCATCCAGTCCTAGGCCTTACGTGGACAAAGTTAAGGAGGGAGTGGGAGAAGATCTGACCTTGGGTTCAAAGCTTCCAGGGAGGGCTTTCGGAAGTGGGGAAGACAGTGATCTCGGCTAGACAATCCCAGCCTCTTACCCCTTCATTTTCCAACTAAACCATGATGTGGCTTTGCCCTACCCACATCTACTGAAATTGGTCTTCTTGAAGTCATTGCCAACCTTCCAAATGTCAAATCTGACGGCTTTTTAAAAATTCTCATCCTATTAAACTTCTCTGTAGTATCTGACAATGCTGACTACTCTTCTTGCTCCTTCTTTTTAAATTTCCAGGAAATGCTGGTAACAGCCAAATCTGTATTTTAGCCCTGACTTCTAATATCCGGTTCTGTATTTCCCACTGCCCCAAATCAAATTCATTATTTGCGTTCCTAAACCTGCCTCTCCTCCAGGGCTCCCTGAGCTGGTTAATGGCATTACCACCCATTCAGTCACCCAAGTTTAGACCTAGAGACTGTTCTTGACCTTTCCCATTTCTTTCTCCCTCCTCCCTTCTTCCGTTCCTTCCTTCTTTCCCAGCCTCATCTACCACACTCTCCCCGAATCCCTCTACCCTGTCATACTCCATGCTCGGTGAGAATATCTCACTTTGCACTGAAGAGGCCATGCTTTTCATGATTATTATGCCTTTAGTCATGCTGGTCCCTCTGTCTAAAATGGCTTCCCTTTGCTTTTTGGTCTCATTCTCTCATTCATTCAGGATTCTAATCAAATGTCATCTCATTAGAGAGGCCTTCTCTATCTGATCTAAAACAGTATCCCTTGTCATTCTCTGTTCCCTTTATTAAGCTTTGTTTTGTGGTTATTATTAGGTATCACCACCTAATATATAATTATTTGTCTATATGCTTATTGTATGTTTCTCTGCTGCAAAGAGAGCAGGACTTTGTCCAGGTCACTGCTGTGTCTATGGTGCCTACAACTGTGCTTGGCTCACAGAAGGTGTTCAGTAAACATTCCCTGAATAAAAAGAAGCATGCTCTATTTCCAGCCACCTGTAAGATGCAGTTTAGAAGCGACTTTATGGTGAAACCTACCCCTCTGCTTTTGTGGTGCTCCCCTTGTACTTGATATATGTTTTTATTGTAACATTTATCAGTAATTATTTATTTTATGTCTCTCTCCCTCCATCTAGAGTGTGAGGTACTTAAGGACATGTAGATGCTATAAAGCCTGAAACATAATAGAACCCTGACTGATATATGGTTCAACAAATGTTTGCTGAATGAGTGAATGAATTCTCACCTTTACAATTCTGAAAGTACAGCACGTTTAGTTTCAGCTTAACAAGAAACTTGACTCTGCCAGAAGCCTCTCCATTCTTTCTCTCCCATACTAGAACAAGGCCCTTAAACAGCTCTTACTAGATGGAGGTAGTAGTTCTGTGAGACTAGATACAACACAACACTATAGGTAACAAGGTTATAGATGTGGCTTTAAAGTACTGGTAAAGGGAAAAAGAATTGGGAAGTCAGCTGCCACCTGGACAGGCTACATATGTTACTGTTGTCTGCATCTCTGCTGCGGCCCTGGCTAGGACGTGTGGTGGCAAAGAGCAAGGTTCTTGTCTGTCTGGTTCAATGCTAAATCCTCACCACCTGGAACTATATCTGGCACAGAGCAGGAAGTTAATCAGTATTTGTTTAATATTAAATAAATGAATCTGTGTAGCATTAATGGTGAAAAGACTTCCATGTTTGCTTTGAAGTAGGTTTCAAGATGATAGTCTATGAAAAACAGTTTATGAGTTACAAAATTTCACCTAAGAATAATTTTGCTGGTATCTGTTCTTTCCAGGTATACTAACATGCTATTTTTTTTTTTTCAAAACTACAAAGCAAGCAGTGTCTGCCAAACAGATAGAAAGGCGGATCACAAAGAATAAAAGAGAGCGATTAAATAAATTAAGGTCCACATATTGAAACCAGTACATTTGCAAAAGAGAACCACAGAGAAACGTTCATCAGTTGTCTAAAAACAATAGCTGAATAAAAATATTTTTAGTGAATTGGAAAAAAGTGAATTCAACTGAATTTGAGGAAAGATTACATTTACCGAGTTAAAACAGTAGCTAAACACATTTACTAAATTAAAAAGGTGGGTTTTAAAATTAACTTGGGTGCTCTTGATTAAGGCTTTCTCTGTACTCGGTCAGATATCATCTGCCAACATGCCTATCTCCTGTTAATGCATAAGTGCTGTCACAAATAAAAGCCCATATTCTTAAGGGAAGTCTTGACATCTCCTTAAAAGTATATTTAATATGCTATGGAAATGGGGTGATCAGCGAAAAAAAGCAGGAGCATAGTTGGTTGGAAGAGAAATAGAGATCAGAAGAAGGCCGGTGATGGGAATGCCCAAGACAACCAGCACTGCTGGGGCTGGGGCGCTTGAAAGGCTAATCCATCACCTTCAGCAAATACAGAGACCTCTTAGTAAGTGATTAGATTACAATGTACGAAGCAGGCCAGTCTTATCCATAGGGAATTACAAAGTAAGGATAAGAAACACATGGTCCCAGGCTTCCATGTATTTATAATCTAACTGGGGAAGAAGAAAAACTGTCAGGAGAACAGGACAGCTATATTTGCTCAAAGAGAAGTTAACAGTTTTCTATTATTAGGATCTTTGGAATTCAGAGAAGTTAACTTTCAAGCAGAAACGCACAAAGCATCAGGGTTCGTATTATTAGGCTCTCCATAAGTATTCTCTATTCTAAGACAGCAAAACCAGCTGCCAGGATCCATTAATGGTAAGAAGCAGGAAATAGTGGAGGTGAAGTTAATAATAAACATTCTTGTAGGTTCTGCTTCAAGTTTCATCTCTTTGGAAACTTTTGCCCATACACTAGGGATCACTCAGCCCTGAACTTACTGCGTTTCCACTTAGAGAAATTGGTTGTCCTAAGTGGTTAGCTGGAGCTTCATGTAGTCTTCGCTCCCCCACCCAGAAGAGATGAAAGCTCCTATGGACATTGCAGACACCGTTTATTTTGTACTGATGGTCCAAACAACGTGCTAACGCATGAGCTATACACAGTATTCTCAGTACCGTATGTGCATAAAAACACCTGGATGTGAAGGAGATCAGGCTCTGACTCACATCATCCTGTTGACCAGTTATTTTATTGGCTAGGAAGGTGATCCTTGCTTCCTCATCTCTCCAAATGCCTCTCTCCCAAAGCTGCTCATGTTCCAGATAGAGGAGAGGGTTTTGTTCAAGAATATATGAGAAAGTTGGGGGCATCACATTGCCTGATTTCAAGCTATACTACAAAGCTGTGATCACAAAGACGGCATGGTACTGGCACAAAAACAGACACACAGACCAATGGAACAGAATAGAGAACCCAGAAATGGACCCTCGACTCTTTGGGCAACTAATCTTTGACAAAGCAGAAAAAACATCCAGTGGGAAAAAGACAGTCTCTTCAGTAAATGGTGCTGGGAAAATTGGACAGCTATATGCAAAAGAATGAAACTTGACCACTCTCTCACACCATACACAAAGATAAACTCCAAATGGATGAAAGACCTCGATGTGAGACAGGAATCCATCAAAATCCTGGAGGACAACATAGGCTGCAACCCCTTTGACATCGGCCACAGCAACTTTTTTCATGACACATCTCCAAAGGCAAGAGAAACAAAGGAAAAAATGAACTTGTGGGACTTCATCAAAATAAAAAGCTTCTGCACAGCCAAGGAAACAGTCAAAAAAACTAAAAGGCAGCCCACAGAATGGGAGAAGATATTTGCAAATGACACTACAGATAAAAGACTGGTATCCAAGATCTACAAAGAACTTCTCAAACTCAATACACGAGAAACAAATAATCAAATAAAAAAATGGGCAGAAGATATGAACAGACACTTTTCCAGTGAAGACATACAAATGGCTAACAGACACATGAAAAAATGTTCAAAATCATTAGCCATCAGGGAAATTCAAATCAAAACCACACTGAGATACCACCTTATGCCAGTTAGAATGGCAAAAATTGACAAGGCAAGAAATAACAAATATTGGAGAGGATGTGGAGACCCTCTTACACTGTTGGTGGGAATGCAAGCCGGTACAGCCACTTTGGAAAACAGTGTGGAGGTCCCTTAAAAAGTTAAAAATAGAGCTACCCTATGATCCAGCAATTGCACTACTGGGTATTTACCCCAAAGATACAGACGTAGTGAAGAGAAGGGCCATATGCACCCCAATGTTCATAGCAGCATTGTCCATAATAGCTAAATTGTGGAAGGAGCCGAGATGCCCTTCAACAGATGACTGGATTAAGAAGATGTGGTCCATATATACAATGGAATATTACTCAGCCATCAGAAAGAACGATTACCCAACATTTGCAGCAACATGGATGGGACTGGAGGAGATTATGCTAAGTGAAATAAATCAAGCAGAGAAAGACAATTATCATATGGTTTCACTCATTTATGGAACATAATAGCAGGAAGATTGGTAGGAGAAGGAAGGGAAGAAGGAAGGAGGGGTAAACAGAAGGGGGAATGAACCATGAGAGACTATGGACTCTGAGAAACAAACTGAGGGCTTCAGAGGGGAGAGGGGTGGGGGATTGGGATAGGCCGGTGATGGGTATTAAGGAGGGTGCATACTGCATGGTGCACTGGGTGTTATACACAATTAATGAATCATGGAACACTACATCAAAAACTAAGGATATACTGTATGGTGACTAACATAACATAATAAAAAATTATCATAAAAAAAGAATATATGGGAAGTTCATTTCTTTAGCAGAGGCTCCAAAAACAAAACAAAACAAGCTCTTTGCACGGAATTAAGTCAACAGAGCAGAGCAGAAGATCTAAGAATGATGTACAAGTCCGGTGGAGAGGGCAAGGTAGACTAGATGGTGCTAATTTCATGTTTTTCCCCACTCCACAGGGGTCCTAATAACTTAGCACTGACCAGGCATCAGGGTGTAAAGGCACTGTCACCTGAAGGGCAGGTGTAGGTCCCCAAGAGCCACATTAATCAAGGAGCAAGACGAGAGGCAAAGGCAGGGGACAAGATCCACGCACCAGGCACTGAGAGGTTTCTCTCTGGGTGTAGGAAGTCAAGTCAAGCACCCAGGAAAACTGTGGCAGCTGAGCATAGTAAGAAAAGATGCCTTCCATGTTCCAAGGAGAAAATCAGCAGCACACTTTACAACAATTTAGTTCACAGAAAACTACCTCAAAATGCACTAAAATGATTAAACTGTTAATCCTTGTTTTAAGTAGAAAACTGTGTAAGACAAAGTGAGACATCAAAGATAAGTCAAACAATTAAGAAAAAGGGTACCTGAAGGTAAAGGACATAGATGAAGAACACTGAAGTTGTGATAAAATGGAAAAGGGCAACCAGATCAATGTGGTCACTACAAAAAATCACTTACTGCTCTAGGAAATAAATTTACAAAATAGCTAATAGCACTGTTCTGCATAGGAGAGAACTGAGGACAAGAACAGGGCGAAAGGACAGCTATTGGTGAATAAGAGTAATGTGAGACGGCTTTACTCTTCTAAAATACGTAGAGAAAAACTAGAACGTAGTAGGGCTGCCAACATAGAATTTCTTTTCAGATTAAGATTATGAAGGACGTTTTTTTGTTGTTACTTCTTTTTGTTATTAAAAAAAAAAAGACTCTGCTGTGATATAGCTACTGCTCAGAAATAAAAGCTCAGGACAGGAATATACCAACAACCACACAGCCGGACTACAAAGAGATTGTATGTATTTAGGGAAAAATCCTTCCATTATATTTTGTGGAGCTGTGGTATTCATGAACTATGAACTTCCTGGGCTATATAATAGTATTAAATATAAAAACTCTACAGCCTTCACCAGAAGCCTCAAAGAATTTTAAATGTCTCTATAAGGCAGGAAGAGCAATTGAGCTGAACAGGGCTGAGTTGAAAGGCACTCTGGTGATGAGTCAGGTTTGTTCACAGATAGTCCCAGATAGATAAAGTGTAAAGGTTCTTGTTATGTCAAGCAGGATTTAAAGAAACTTTTGAGCTGAGTCTGCCCTTGTTACACAAGAAACGCTTTAAGGATATTCTTGCACTGATTATTCTAGTCACTGTCTTCTACATTCAAATTTGTACCCTGCTTACACTTTGGAGCAGGAGATACACAACTTGTTTAATGAAAAATTTCCCATTATACTGCACAGTAAAATACACCTAACAGAAGTGACAGCTTATGACCAATGAAACCAGTAATTCAGGAGGTGACATGGCCTCAGAGAAGTAAATGAGAAATAGAATAGAATTTCTGTTTACAGGAGATATAACTCTTTCAGGTGCTGTGAGAATTATTACTTTGTTAAAGAGATTCCAAATTAATTGATCTTGGTGCCAATACCATCACAAATCTGAGGCCTCTGTGAATTTCCCTGGAATCTCCTTAAGAAACTATGAGCTAAAATAAGCCAAATAGAGACACTTATACCTTTTTTGGAAAAATGAACACTTATATTCAGTAACATGAAACGCAATAATAACCACGGAAAATTGCAAAGGTAGTACCGGACTTAAGATTTTAAGCTCCAGGGGCGCCTGGGTGGCACAGCGGTTAAGCGTCTGCCTTCGGCTCAGGGCGTGATCCCGGCGTTATGGGATCGAGCCCCACATCAGACTCCTCCGCTAGGAGCCTGCTTCTTCCTCTCCCACTCCCCCTGCTTGTGTTCCCTCTCTCGCTGGCTGTCTCTATCTCTGTCAAATAAATAAAATCTTAAAAATAAAAAGATTTTAAGCTCCAATACAGTAACTTTATTCCAATATATAAATTAAAAACTCCTTTTAGCATTTTATTATTTAATTTTTTAAAGATTTATTTATTTGAGAGAGAGAGAGAGCACAAGGGGAGAGGCAGAGGGAGAGGGAGAGGGAAAGAATCTTAAGCAGACTCCCGCTGAACAAGGAGTCTGATGCAGGGCTTGATCCCAGGACCCCGAGATCCTGACCTGAGCTGAAATCAAGAGTTGGATGCTTAGCAGACTGAGCCACCTAGGCGTCCCCCCTTTTAGCATTTTATTTTAATTAATTAATTTATTTAAAATATTTTATTTTATTTATTTGAGAGAGAGAGAAAGTGAGAGAGCACAAGCAGGGGGAGTGGGAGAGGGAGAAGCAGGCTCCCCGCTGAGCAGGGAAGCCTGATGTGGGGCTTGATCCCAGGACCCTGGGATCATGACCTGAGCCAAAGGCAGATGCTTAACCAACTGAGCCACCCAGGCACCCTCCTTTTAGCATTTTAAACCTGACAAAGTCCTTGGTTTTACACAGTGAGGTAATAAGTTAGGTTATTAAAGCGAATCCTCTTCAAAGTCATCTCACAATGATTCCAAAGGTCTTAAAGACGACCAACCAGGCTATCTGCCTCTCTTCCGAGCAAAAGACTTAGGCCCAAATCCACATTTATTTGTCTAGAGTTCACTGCAGCTCAGGAGCCTGTTCTCCATCCAATATGTGTGCAGATAATATCAGGCAGATGACGGTTTCACCTTCTGAGAGCTCAGAACTCTAGGAAGCAATTATGTCAAAGCCGCTATGAATGGAGAACTGAAAGCAAGATTTTAATGATCACTACGTATTTAATGAAAATTTAACTATCTTTTTGAATGTTCAACTACACATTCACATGGTTCCAGAAGTATAATAAGGTATATAGTGAAAATGCACAGCATTTATTTTTAATTTTTATTTTGTTGCCAATCATGGCATCATTTCCAAGTGTTAACTTGGTTAACTTCCAGCTAGAATTTTACATTTTGCTTACATTGAATTTCTTGTAATAATTTAAATTCAAGAAAGACATTTGTTTTTTTATGATTGACAGAAATGTAGATGAAACATAAGGAAGAAACCAATGAATTTAAAGAAGTTTCTCATAAGGATATGTTCTAGGGCAGGTGTCATTTTGAAAGGAAGACAATGTATTAAAGAACCAATAGTCTTTCAGGGAAAGCGTGGAAGAACAGGACATTAGCAGGAAGAATGAAAGGGAAAGGGTCAGCATGGAATTATAGTAGGTTTATAAGAATGAAGAAATGAGGTTGAATATTGAAGAACAGGCAAATTGAGGATAAATACTGTATTTCTGTACAAGATACACTGGGAGGCTGTAAGAGTTAACCCTGTGATAAGACATGACTAGAATCAGGACTTAGTCTAGAAAATACAAAGACAGAAGCAGGAAAGAAATGAAAGTTTTTAATTCTCAAATATTGAAAAGGAATGAGCAATTTATCTAAACCCACAGTACGTGATTTGCTGGATAAAGTAATTTCTAATAACAATAGCTATAGGAAGCCCTTGCTTTGCACAGTATAAAATGATTATAAAAATGACCTTACAAGTCGAAACCATGCAAACTGATCATGATAATCAATGGGAAAAACTATGGTTGTTTGATGACCTTTAAAATTTTTTTGGTCAAAACATTAAAAATCCTCCTACTGCCTGCAAAAAATGAGTAGGGGAATGAAAAAATGGTAAAAACCGATTATATTTAGTACACTGTAGTTTAAAACATTAGAAACATGGAGAATTAAAATGCTTGATTTCTTTGTAAAAAACCTACTAAAGTAGTTTGAATAGTGCTTGCCTTCTCTTCATATAACTTATGATACAGTTCAAGGAAAACTTTTCTCTGCCTTGGCTAATTTTCATGCTCCTAAGTTTGGATCAGCTTCCAACATTTTATCCTTCGCACTTGCAATGTCGTGAAATATCTCTGAGAGTTCATTTCATGCAAAGTGTTTTTTGCTAGCGTCACTTCCTCTGGGACATCTTCATCTTTTTCGTCACAAGCACTTTACAATTTTACTTTCAGCATTCCATCTCTCTGGTGCACTTTCATCTTTGTTGGCCAAGTCTCTCTTTTGATTATCCATTTTTATAAAATGGAAGATAGTGCTGTCTGTGCATGAACTGGCTAACAGATATGCAGTTATCGGTCTGTGAAAGATTTTGAAAGAAGTGATGTGATTGGCTGCTGATCATGATGTCCATCTGTTATTTACACAGAGATTTGTGTTTAATGCAATTATTCACAGTTAATACACTGTGATAACTGAAATTTGAACCTTGTTTTAGGGGGGATTTGGTGTTATTTAACTAAACTATGGTAACCGAAATTCGGGTATTTGGGACCATACAAAGTGAAGACTGCCTGTATTTATTGAGTCCTAACTATGTGCCAGGTACAATTTTAACAGTCCTATATGGATTATTTCACTTAATTCTGACCATAACCCAGTGAGATGGTACTAGTATTATCCCCATTTTATAGGCAGGGTGATTGTAGATCTTCATCTGATGATATTACAGAATTAATTCTCCTACATATTTGGGAGAATATAAACTACCCCCAGCCATGCTAAATCCAAAGCTTCTCCTCACAAATGGTGACTTACTACCATTAAAGAGTTTGAAATGACAACATATTCATTTGAAACGTTATCTGAAGTGAAGTCAGGGTCTCATACTAGCATGGAAGGAAGGTGGATACTTTCAGAAGACTCACTGACTCTTAGATAGCAGTGGGGTACCAGTCAATAAAGGAGGATGTCAGTGAACTAAGAGTTACTCTCGGGTCCTGAAGGAGTTCACCATATGTCCTTAACTTTCCTCCCCACCCTACCTATTTCAATGATCATCCTCTGTTTATGAACAAAGAGAATCTTTGCAACAAACAGAAGACTTTTTGCTAGGAGACCACGAGCTCCTTGAGGGGCAAGAGTCACATCTAGCAATCTTTATACTGTTAGAGTGTAGAGTAGTGCCCAGTACATATTAAGTCCTCAATAAATCTTTGTGGAATTAAGGAACAAATATTTACAGTTAGTTTCTTGCCTCAAAAGAACCAAGAATAACCCAAATTTGTGGAAAGACATGAAGTTAGGCTCTAATTTAGGGGTAACAAATTAATTAAAATAATTAAGTGATTGGTAAAAATAACTAAATTTGGGTTTTCTGAAATGTAAGCTTTACCACCTATGCTGATTTTACATGCTTGATATTGTTTCTGAAGAAAAGCAAAACCAAGTAACTCTCAGAGACTGTTCTCTCATAATAACAGCACTGCAAAAGTCTACACTACAAAGGTTATGGAAGACTATACTTTCACTATAAAATTCAAACCACATATCATCTAGTTCCACAAGTAGCCTTCCCACTATTTCCCACTAATGTTTCCCAAATATTGGTTATATTTAATCACTTGTATGTGTGGCCTTAAATCAATAATTCCTTTTTAAAAGTTTAATCACTTATCCTCTGGAAACTAAGCAGGAAAGGTATGGCTACTTTTCCACAAAATTAAAATGGAAAGAAGACTCTAAATTTCTTTGAAGGCAATTTATCAAAAGGAAATAAAAGTGAAAATCTGAAATAATTCATATTGCTTTTTAAAAATACCTGAAACATTCCCTAAAAATAAAAAAATCTCTAAGCCAATACTGATTTTAGGCGGTTATTAGAAATTTTAAATTTAGGGTCTCTTACAAAAGTCTCATTTATAGAGATCACTGCTACCCAAAGCTTAAAATCATGTTTCTGTTTCTTTGCCCAAATTTTCAAAAAGTAACTTCTGTAGTATTTTAGAAATTAAGAAATTGTGTAATACACCTAAATTCTGTCAAGGATTGTGCCATGAGATTATTCAAAACATCTGTAAACTAGCTGGTGTAAGATTTATTTAGTGGTATAACATATTGAATACTTGGGGTGAGATACATATGACTGAAGGGGATATTAACAAACAATGTGGACAGAAATACCATACCAATTCTCAAGGAATATTTAGACATCATGTATCAGTTAAATCAATTCTAATACATAAAAATGAAACTCATTGATCAAATTATCTCTCAAAATTTATCATTATTTAGAACTATATCATTAAGTAGAACTAAAAAGGACTATCTTTTTAAAAATATGATGAAACAAAAACTTTAATAAATATTATCCTTGCTTTTCAAGCAATGATAACCAATTGAGAACTTGGGATTTTATATATTTAAATATATACATATTTATTTATAACTTGGGATTTTATAAACAGGAAATATTTGGCCTGTTTATGGTACCTAATGTTCACTTTGCATTTTCACTGTGGTACCCAAAGAATATTTATTTTAGAGGTTCTGAATCACTTTTAGAAAGCAAAAGAGTTTTTTGAAGAGTAATGTTTTCAGGGTAATTTTGTCAGGAGACAGATTTGTTATTGGTGACTTGATGTCCGTCTCTGACAAGACAGACAGAGAAGGCAGGGAAGGTGCAGATGGAAGCAGACAGGGAATGCATGGTAAGGAGCAGAGACCATGTGGCTTGAGGGAAGCACATATCACACAGTGAAAGAGGAGTGAAGGGCAGTGGACCCAGGCAAACCACTCAGGTCAGGCAGGGCAGGCAGAGACTGTGGGCTGGGGGAGATGTGATACCACAGGTTGCCAGGTGAATCTCCAGGTGGGGGAGACTGAAGCAAGAGATACACAGGAGACAAAAACTGTAAGATACATAGAGACTAAACCAAATGAGAGACGGAGAGTCAGAGGTCAATATACAGACACAGAGAGAACCATCAAGAGCAGTGACCCAGACCGAACTGACAGAGGGAAGGAGAAATAGAGGACAAGTGAAGCACAGACAGCTGTGGGAAGGGAGATCAATACTTAATATATAGTAAAAAAGGATGAACATTTCTGTCTTAGGGACCACTGGTCCCCGAATTACTTTTCCAACACTTAGGGACATAGCATTAAGAGCCATGAGACACTGCTATAGAGACAGTGAAAGTAGTAACTTTTGCAAATTAACTCATAACATATAATTTTCAAGTAAAAATACAAATTCATATTATTTGGTTATTTACCCCAAAGTATTCCAAAAATAATTATATATTTTTTTATCTTTAAAGGGAAGAGTTAGCTCAGTGAAAGGAGAGTTGTCACCTTTACTGCCAAATTCTTCGAAGGATTTTTCACAAATTGGTTCAGAAAGCTGTAAAAAACATGGTGGCTATTTTTAATTTTTTTTTAAAAGTGAGATTTCTGAAGTGAAACTAGTTATATTCACTGTGATTACTGGAAAACTGCAAGAATCAAAATCAGAGGAAAATATTGGATTTGATTAAGTATATATAATCAGGGCAAATATTGGTGATCTATATAAATATATAGTTAAATAAATTATTTTAAATGATTCTTTAATCAGTTATTTCCCCAGAGTTCCTGATTCTAGCTAATTATAATGAATGATTCACTGAAAACACAAGAATTTCTGGTGGTCAACTTTTAGAATACTCATCTCTTACATTAACTAATAATTATAAGGTAGCATAGAACGATGAATAGGGAGCTAACTGATGAATAACAGCTACAAGGCCAATTCTACAGGAATGAACAAAAACTGCCTGAAAAGTGCTATTTAGTTCATGAAAGCATCACTTAAAGGATTAGAATATATAACCTTTGAGTGGAAAGAGGAATGCTGTAGTGCTTGAGCAGTCCACGCAGTGAAAAAGTGGTACAGTATCATATATGCTAATATGCCTTGAATTTAAGATCTGTTTACAAAGGCAAAGTATAGATTTTCAATTACCTAATTAATTTGAGCTGTGTCTAAAAACATATTAGAAAACTCAGCTTGTCTACACATTCTGAATGACAACACATCTAGAAGCAATTACTGTTGATTTCTCATTGCTATCTTTAGAAGCAAGTGATTATTCACTAACAAAGAAGAGATACAACTCCTTAGTGTCATTTCCTCAAGATATATTTTCAGCAATAAATCAAAGTAAATATTTAGCAAATATTCAGTAAGTTCAGTCACTGTAAATAGTTAATCTGCACTGGCTAAGCAAAGTAAAATTAGGGTTATGTTAGCAGGTTGTCTACAACTCAAATTCACCTAGAAATTATTAATTTTCCACTTTCTGTTCTGGTGGGGAGGTGGGGCTTGAGATGTACATGTTAACAACAACTCCCTTCTATATCCAAACCAAGACAAGGTCATCTAAATATTGTAAGTTTTCAAGTTTAATTCTTCACCCCTAAGACATGTACTACAGCTCTCTGTTTTCCTTTTTCTTCTTCTTCTTTTTAACATTTATGCTGTTATCTTTCCAATTTTGAGGTGCCCAGATTTACATCAAGCATTCTAGGTAAAGTGAAATATTAGAGAAAAGCCTGTCTCAAGCTATGGCAAGGACAAGGAATAGTGAGATAGATACAAGTTCTGGCAGGAAATAAAGTGACAGGTCCCACACCTCTAGACTACATCGATTTAGTGAATCTAGGTTCAGATAGTTGCTTTATGGTAGGTGGCAAAATGAAGCTATGAGGAGGCAGAGCCTTCCATCCTGTGCGCCTGTTGCGAAGTGGTCACAGGTATGTCAAAATACTGATCTCTTCATCCTTCACCCTTCAGGTCAGCCAGGAGTGGTTCTGTCCCTTCACCTCTGGATATAAGCAACCTTGCCTGTGAACCCCAGGACACCATATATATGCTGTATTTTTCTATATGGGTAGCTCAAGGAAGAGTGGAATACTTTAATAACTTGCTTGTACCTATCTATGCTTTATGGTTACCATAAATCTTAGAGGACTTGTAAAATGGATCTGACCATAAGGTGAGGTTTTCAAGGACCCAGAAGAAGAGACTGCTGGGAACGAATAAGGGTACAGCTTTCAGAGCTCAGTAGGTAGCCTGGAGTTGAGAAAAGATCTCTAAAGTCAGATGGGCAAGTACTGTCTTTATCAGTGGGAGGTGATAGGAGATTATGACTAGAAAGAATGTCCCAGAAATGCCATCTTCTCAGTGAGGCCCTCCATGGCCACTCCTCTAAAAATGCAAATCCTCCCCTCCACATATTTCAGGTCCTCTCTTTCTGCTCTCTATTTCTCCTACCGATTCCCACAATCGTAAACTTTCCTTATTTACCTTGCTTATTATTTGTCTCCCCTCCTAACCTCCACAAAGGACCTTTATCTGTTGTAATTCATTGCTACTTCCCTGACACCTGGCACAATGTGTAGTCCATGGTAAATACTTACTGAACGAATTCATACAGACTGGACACACACACCCAGAGGGGCATGTAAGGAGCACATTCAGAGGGGGCTGAAGGGACACGAGCCTTAGCAGTAGCACTTACCCAAACCTAGCCCCAGTTAGAAAAATCTGGCAAAGAGCAGCCTGTCAGTCGCGTGACAGCCAAAGCAAGCTGCGTCCAGACTTTTAAGAAGTCAGAAGACAGCAGTGCTCTGTAACCTTCTCTGTTTTCAAACATTTATGTTTTGCTTTCCTTTCACGCTGGGGGAAGGCCTCCTCATAAACAGCCAAAAATTATATTAGCTATTTTTGGGGAGCAGCACGCCACACAAGATCATTTCCAATCTCACCCTTACCGCTACCCCATGTCTCTTTTAGCCTTATTGCATCTATACTTCTATGTCCTACTTTACATTTTTCGTCCTACTATTAGTTTTCCTTTTGCTTTCTTCACTGTATTTTCTCTCTTTCTGTGTCTGGTTTCCATGTAATATTTTATGACCCTTATCAGTGTCGCAGAGAACACAGGAAAATACGAAAAACTAAGTTATTTGTTGCTTAAAAATAGAGACAGGGAAACGGAAGGGGAGTATGTCTGCAAATGCTTTTTCATTCCCATACGATTAAAATAATAGTTTTAAAATAAATGATAGCCTTAAATTCTGAAATGATTAGAATATAGAATAGAATATATAGCATATACAGTACCACATGAGGTTTTTACAGTGCCTTCTTTCTGATGAACTCAAATGGCCCTCCAGACACTACAAAAATTGTTCTCATAACATTTCTACGAGATAAGTACGGCAGATATTTGCTTTTGCCATTTTATAAGCAACACACAAACAACACAGAATGTGGGCTATACAATAAACATAGGTCCTACTAACCTATCATATAATTCTTTGAATAACAACGTTTTTAATGGGCTGATTTTACTGGTCGGGAACACCACCAACAGAATGAAGCGGGGCAAACAGTCACAGGACATGGATTCAAGGTCCCTCGAATACCCACCATTCCCTATATGTTAAGATAACTAAAAAGTCAGACTTTCTTTTTAGTATAGGGTACAACATTGCCAACTCCTAAGTGTGGAGCTGTCAAGTATTACATCTGCTTTTAAAAGAAAAATGAAAACGACATGACTGCCCTGATAATAATTATCAGTGACACTTTAAATATAATTTAAAAATTTTATTGTACCTGTTATTAAAATATATGTATTCATAGATAAATAACATTAATAAAATGAAGCTATTACGAGAAGCAGATCTTTTTTTTCTAATAAAGAGAAACATATTTAGTAATGAAGGAAAAACATAGTATTAAATGAGTATGTGTGTTTATAGGCAATTCACTGCTACAGCCATGAGACTTTAGTCAAACAATAAAAGCATATTACGACTTAAGAAAACCTTTATAAATTAGAAAGCTGGAAAAAAAAGGTTTCACTAAATTGAACATAGAGTCTGGATATCCATTACTAACTTGTGCTCAGAGAATTACAGGAGTTTCAAAGGCACTTGCCCATGCTTTGGTTATTTCCATTCGAACCTCCTGCCATCACATCCACTGCCATCACCTCAACTGGGTAGGTTATAGAACAGTTTCCTCCTTTCTTGCCCTGAACTGATTTTCCTCTCCAACTCCCCTATATTTCTGGTAATGTTTTCATAATCCCAGTTACTTTTCACTCCAGCTTGTTGTTTTCTCCCTTTGCCTTAGCCTCCACGTCCAACCTACTGCCCGTCAGGGAGTGAAGATTCTTCCTGAGTCCTATTTCTCTTCACTCCCCTTTCCTCTCCATTCACACCACCAGGCCAGTTCATGCCATCCACCCCATATACTTGCTTCATCATCACAGCCTGATGAGTCGGCTGCCTCCAGCTTCTTCTTCTTTTTTTAAAGATTTTATTTATTTATTTGACAGAGAGAGAGAGAGAGAGACGGCCAGTGAGAGAGGGAACACAGGCAGGGGGAGTGGGAGAGGAAGAAGCAGGCTCCCAGCAGAGCACGGAGCCCTATGCGGGACTCGATCCCAGGACCCCGGGATCATGCCCTGAGCCGAAGGCAGACGTTTAATGACTGAACCACCCAGGTGCCCCTGCCTCCAGCTTCTTGCTCCTCTCTTTTGTCCATTTATTAAATTAATCTTCAAAATCCCACTTTGATCATGCCGTACCCCTTATTCAACATTTTTTAAGAACTCTTTGCAAGAGATCACTGATTTTGATTGAAAAACTACTGAGTTTTTATAAGTAGGTATAGAAAATGCTGGGCGTGCTGCCCCCAACTCTTTTTCTATTTGATGTAACCTAATGATGCCAGATTCAAAGGGAGGAACCTACCACTAGCAGAGGTCCAGGTAACAGTTCTTTTTTTTTTTTTTTTTTTAAAGATAGTCATGATAAGCTACTATTTCCTGCTATGCTCCCAACTTCCAGAATAGTACCTGGGACATAATATAAGTGATCAATCCATATACAAGAAATAAATGGATATATGCTGGGGAGTGTATGTGAAATCTCCTTCCGATTAAAGACAAATTTGTTGGAATAAAAGCCCACAGGGAATAGAAGGTTGCAGGGAGTAGCAAATTCTGTCCTAAGAAAAATTGGTCAGTGAAGAGCTGCAGAGGGAGAAGACTTAGTGATCAAATGATATAGTGACCAAATGTAATAAAGAAGAAACTTAATATCTTGTCTCTGATACAATGTACAGCAAAGCCTAATGAGGCGGCAGTCAGGGAACTAGGCTAGGAATGAATTGTCTTTGATGAACTTTTTAGTGCCTTTTTAGAAAGCTGCTCAAATCCTCAGGTATGAGGGCAAAGATGAGCCTTACAAGACTTTAGCCTCAAAAAAGTTAAGGTTGTTTCTACTTAGGCTTCAGTGACCACCAGGGTTGACATTTAAACCTGCTGTATTAATTATGTACTGCTGTGGAATAAATAACCCCAGCCGGGCAGCTTAAAACAATACACATTTAGCACTCGTAGGTCCTCTAGATTAGGAATCTCAGTGTGGCTTAACTGAGCGACTGGCTTAGGGTCTCACCATCATCAAGGTGTTAGCTGGGGTTGCAGTTATCTCAAGGCTGATGTGGGAGAGAATCTTCTTCCAAGGTCATGCATGGGGCTGTGGATGGGCCTCAGGTACTCACTGACTCTTGGCCAGAGACACCAGTTCCTTGCCACGTGGGCCTCTGCACAGAGCACCTCACATAGAGCTGGCTTCCATCAGAGAGAGCAAGTGAGAGGATGAGAAAGAGCCTGAGGTCTGCCAACATGCATTGGTCTTATAATGTTCCCCATTATCCTTAAGCAGCAGGCTTCATAAAGTGGTGAAGTAACTTTCTGAAGACTCAGTTATGGTGCCTGCTCAGGTGACAGCACCCTGTGGGGCTGAGACAATGTACTCCAGGGTGTGGTATGTACCCTAAATCAGCATTTAATACATGTGATATTTCTCCCAGGTCTGGGAATGAAGGGATGGAAATGGGACTGGTTTCTCTTCTTACTACCCTCAGTCACCTAGTAGCAAAACTGTTGCCTCCCATTCCTATGATTTTAGGCTCTGTTGATCTAAAGGTCTTAGTTCCATAGGGAGGAATGCTTTTATTAAGTGACACAACAATGATTCCATTGAACTCAAAGCTGAGACTGTCATCTTGCCACTCTGGGCTCCTTATGCCACTGAATTAACAAGGAATGGAAGAGTCTTACTATATTGGCTGGGGTGATTGATCCTGATAACTAAGGGATAACTGAGTTGCTACTACACAATGGAGATAAAGAGGAATGTGTGTGCAATGCAGGAAATCATCGAGGACACCTGTTAGTATTTCCTGTGACTAATGTCAATAGAAAACTACAACCATCTAACTCAGGAAGGATAGCTAATGGCCCAGCTGCTTCAGGAATGAAGGTATGGGTCAGCCCACCAGGCAAGAACTATGACCAGTTGAGGTGCTTGTTAAGAACAAAGGGGATACAGAATGAAGGTAGTTATAAATACCAGCTACAACTACATGGTTACAAAAACGAGCAATGTAATACCTATGGGTATTTCTTACTTATTTTGACGTGAATGTACATATTAAATTATTTTTGTTTTCCTCTACTCTCTTATTTCCTTATCATCTCATGTAATATGTATCAACAGTAATTAGTTTTACCTCTCAGTATTTAAATTATAGGATACAAAAGGTGAGAAGAATGGACATCAGCCAAGAACAATAAAGGGGCTTTGTATCACCCCCCGTTTTTTTTTTTAACAGATTTTCTTTATTTATTCATGAGAGACAGAGAGAGAGAGGGAGGCAGAGGCAGAGGGAGAAGGAGGCTTGACCCCAAGCCCCTGGGATCATGACCTAAGCTGAAGGCAGATGCTTAACCGACTGAGTCACCCAGGCGCCCACTTTGTATCCTTTTCTGAGGTAAGGGTTACTGTGTTTTCATTTGTACATGGGATAGTTGTATCACATGAGGTAGAAGCCCGACTTCATTAATATCCTTATTTGTAGACTGAGTGTGGTTTAAGGAGATGTATATAGCTGCCAAGTTGACAAGGGGTGAACCGTAGAGGCTCTGTAATGTGTCAGTTTGGTTGGTTGAATGATATTTTCCAGAATTCTTTTTCAAACTATGTGTTTCTGATTAGAAT
This sequence comes from Ursus arctos, assembly GCF_023065955.2. Lineage (NCBI taxonomy): Eukaryota > Metazoa > Chordata > Mammalia > Carnivora > Ursidae > Ursus > Ursus arctos. The sequence goes on from NW_026623067.1 coordinate 74,701,911, forward strand.
GATACATAAAAGAAATTTCTGTGGGACATTGGGAGGGCTAAAGCAGGAGCTGTTTTTAGCTCATGCACGTTGTTGCTTATCTGCTAGCTCACCTGGTGGCCTGAGCCAGTGGCCAGGATTCCACCTGTTCACCTTCCCCTGAATTCCCCTTTGGCATCTCTGACTCCTGGGCCAAGTGTGTGTGTGCTTAGCTCCGTGACAAAGGGCACTGGCTTCTATAGGACAGCCACACCACCAAGGACAGAAGCAAAAAGAACTGACATGAGTTTAAGTCCATCCTCCGGGCTCCAGTTCACGTTCATGGGGTCTAATTCATTCATCTGTCTCCGCCTAACAAATGTCTGCTCGATAGTTCCAAGCTCCAGTATGGGAGGCCAAGTCGACATCCTTACAGAGCATGCTTCTCCAGCTCTGGTCAAATCCCAGGTCAAATCCTTTTAACAAATCCTTTACTATATATAGGCAATCCTCTTACTTACAGATTCCATAATTGTGAATTCACCTATTTACTAAAATTTATTTGCAACTCCCAAATCAATACTCAGGGTGCTTTTTGTGGTCACTTATAGACATGCACATGTGCAGAGTGGTGAAAAACTGGAGTTACCTAGCATGCATTCCTAACTGAGGTCAAATAAAGCCATGCTTTACCTTCTTGTTTCAATTCTCACACTGTAAACAAGTGCCCTTTTTGCAGACTATTTGGTGCCATGTTTTTCACATTTTTGTGCTTTTTTTGGGGGGGCAATATCACTGTTTGAAATGGCCCCCAAGTATAGTGCTGAAGTGTTGTCTAGTGTACCTAAGCACTAAGCACTAGTGTTCCTAAGAAGACCGTGATGTGTCTTACGGTGAAAATAAATGTGTTAGACAAGCTTCACTCAGGCATGAGTTACAGTGCTGTTGGCTCTGAGTTCAATGTTAGTGAATCAACAATGTATAATAAATAAGGTGTCTTTAAATAGAGACATTCAATTCATAAAGCAAGGTTATGTATTGGTTGGCTGATGAAAACGTTGTGACTAGAAGCTTGTAAGAACCTAACCCTGTATTTCCCCAGGAGTAATGATTCAATATCACTAATTTAGCACTCTCAGTGACTTTATAGAACATAACCACTGCTAATAAGGATAATCAGTTATATAACATACATATAATATTATATATGTATATGTAATGTAGTATATATACCATAATATATAACATATATAATACATATACATACATACACACATACACATACGTGTGTGTATATTTATTTATAAATTTAAATATATTTATATATATATTTATAGAGTAACATATATGTTTCCTAACCAACAGACCTGAAAAGTTTAGCTATAATGATAGTGAAGCTGAGTTCAAGTTTAGGTATTAGTGATAATGAAATATAGTTATAATAATTGTTCTTTACCTCATATTTGAACTGTTCTCCAAATTATTTCCTTCAAGTACGTAGACATGTCAGCAACTCTAAATGCTTAGTGATCATCTACCTCCTATGATTTTTTCTGTGGAGTAGGTCATGTTCAAAACTTCTCATTCTCTGACATCTTTGCGCAAAGCAAGCCCATTTCTGTTCTGTAGCCATAATCAGATACTGCTACTCATTTTGCGTTTACCGTTCGAACTGGTTGGGAATTGCGAAAGCCAAAACCAGAAAGCAACCAAAAATGTCACTCATCTTCTCTAGAGATCAGAGACTGAAGTACAAACTCTGTAGGCTGGAAAGCCATTGCATCCTTCAACTGTCTTCCTAAGCCCACCTGCTTCCTGAGGTACTTCCCCCTCCACCTCTTTCAAAAGGCAGGTCCATCTTGCCTTTGTTTCCCGTGAACATTTTCAGATCCATTCCGGCCCTTCTTCCTTACATTGCTCTGTTTCTTTCGCCTAAAATGTCATCCTGCACGTCTTTCTATAATCTACATCCTACCGAATGCACAAGGTCCAGCCAAAATCTTCTGCATGAAAAATTTTTCTAAAGACTCTAGGCCACAGCAGTCTCTCCTCTCTGAACTCACAGCCCTGACCGCCTGTTGTATCCTTGAGTTGGTATGCAATGTGAGACAAATTTTCCGAGATCCTGCTTAGCTACCCAGTCCTTATCTTAATCAACTTTTTATTTATGTACATCTTGTCTCCCGAAGCTTTAGCAGCAACTGTCTACATTACTTTCAAATTGCTTCACCTATTCATCTTCACTGAATGTGTTAGTTACTATTTTCAGTCACTCAACAAATTTCTGGTAGCGGATCAGACCCATGCCGTATGTTACCAATAATCCATTCAAAGATTCAAGGCAGAACAACATGCTTAATTCACAAAATAGAATTCTACATTTCATTACCATATTTTTTCACCCTAAAAAAACCCATACATCTCTCATCAAACACATACCTGCTGAGACTCGGGGACAATCTGGCAGCATGGACTCCACTGATGTGTCTAATGGTTCTGAGCTAGACACCCAATTACAACAATTCTGCAATGCAATAGAGACAATTTTCTGTTGAAACATTTTTAAACCAAGACAAACTTTTTAGGCTACAGAGATTAATTTATCCTATATAGTCAACCACTAGATGTATATTCAATTTATTTTCCAAGCACTGTAAAAAATTGTCTTATATAAACACTATTATTCATGACCACTGTGGCTGTGGAAAAAAGTTTATCTTCTACAATTCAGCAAATTATCTGCGCTGATATTAAGAGGACATGTAACCTTTTGTGAACCATGATGTAATGTTTATAAGAAAAGGCTAAGATTATAATTGATGGAAACTGAAAAGGATGCCCATTTTTAACTTTAAGATGGAAATAAATATTAATTTGATCATGTGAAAGAATAGTTTTATTTTTAAAACTATAGTCTTTATCTCTGCAACACCAAAAGAAATAAATTTTGCAGTTACTCCTTAAATATACTTTCTTTTAGTTTTTACTTCAACCTTGTTCAATGAAGGCTGTATCAAGCAGTTCAAAAGAAACACAAACTAGAGAATTGTAGCTGTGTGTTTGAGGACACAAAGCCTTCAATATTGAAATCAATCTTTAAGATAATGATGACTTACCACTCAGACAAACAGAATAAAAATAATGTATATTCTTCCCATACACTTTAAGTCTGTATTTAAAGGCGAGCTTAAAAAACATGATTAACCTCATAGGGCTTTTTAAAAATTTCTAACACACACACACACACACACACACACACACACACACACTCTCTGAATTTCTAGACAGATTTTATTTTAAAAGAAATCATCCTATCAATCATGTTGGAAAAATCGCTGATTGCTATTCTGGTAAACAAGCATGTATTGTGTATTTTTAGATGCTTGCTGCCCTGGTTGTGCACCATGGAATCCGTCCTCACTGTGGAAAGATCCTTGACTGGTAGATCAAGTGTCTTATTGTATTTCCTTAATTCATTCTGTCTGGAAGAAGATGTCAGCTGTGTTGCAGTGAGGAGAGAATTTCAAAGGCCCCAGTCCCCACCAATAAAGGCCGAGGAATGGCTTTTGAATAGATTTGTCAAGGCAACCCTACTGTTCTGGGACCAGGGAGAGCAGGAATAACATAAAGGAAGGGTTGCTGTATGAGATTAGAAAGTGAAGTTCACAAAGCATGGCGGATTTTTGTAAGAAACAGTAGATCAATGAAACCATTGAACTGTGTGGAAAAAAAACCCATGAAAACAAACACAACATCTAGTAATGTTCTTAAATGCTTTCTTTCCTTTTACATTTAAAATAGATAAAATATTAGTATTTTTATGTATTACAAAAGCTTGATGGTTTAAAGTGAATATGTATTCTATAACTTGCACTCCTAATCTTAATTAGCAGCTGAATGCAAAATTATACAATGTGAGAGAGCAGAAACTATAAAAGAAATAGGGTTTTAGAAGATATTTCATACATTTGAAATAAGTAAAATTAATATTACTATTGATAGAATACCACATCACAGAGTTCTAGATAATGCAGAAGATTAGCACACAATTAGCCAGCTTTTATATACAATGTGACACTTGCTTGTAAGAAATAAGTATTCTCCAAAGCAGTGTCAAGATATGTAAATGGATGATTTGTTTTATCATTCATCACAGCCCCTAATAAATTCAAAAATCATGACTTCTATAGGTACTAAAAATAGGCTCCCAATGATACAGGGAGATAGCTTCAATGAAGAATGACTTTCTCTTTTTCTCTCTTTCTCTTAAACAATTCAGTCTTTTCAATGACAGCAATTAGCACTACCGACAGACAGGGAGCGATTAGGTATATATTTTAATTATTATTCACCCTAGTAGGACCTCCAAATGTGCTGAAAGTCGGCTATTACCCAGGTGATATGTCAGTCTTAATACTGCTCACCTACACTTCACATATGTAAAACTACGTCTTATAGGATATTTCTCGTATTAATAAAAATGATGGTACATTACAATATGTTGGCGATTAATCATTTTCTAACTCGTTATCACTGACTTTAAAAAGCTGAATAAAATGGATTTTATCCAGGTCACCTTTAACTCAAACATTTAAAGCAAAAGATAGGTTAACATTTGTGATTCTGAAATTTCACTTTTTATCTAGGAAGATGTTTAGGCTTTGACTTCTCATAAAAATAGGATAGAAATAAACAACCTATAAAGTGAATATGTCCAAAAGTTCTCTGGAGACAAAGTACCTGTGCAGGATTGTAAAGGCTCGATATCGTAATTCTGATGAGTGTCATGTACATGTGTGTACATGTATGAGTAAATTTTTATCCCACTGGGAAAAATATGTAGAGAAAAGGGCAGAACAAGATAAAAATGTTTGCCATGTGACAGAGTATAACAAAATAAAATAACAAAAATGTGCTGAGAAATACACGTAAAGAAAGAAATATGAGAAAGACGTACAGCCCTCACACATAAATTCAATCGAGTCTGAAATTCCATCATATCCAACCCAACTTCCTATTCTGAGATGCATTTCTATAGTTTAAAAACCAAATCTCTTTTTACTGTGTTTCTAGTGTTTATTCTGTCCCTCTTCTCAGTGGCTCAATTTGCCCCCACTCCTGTTCTTCAGTTGAGATGAACACTACCAACAGTATCCAGGATGGCAACAGAAGCAGCTGGCTAGGAAAGCCCTACTTAAATTCGAAACGTGCTGGAGTGTGTTCCAAGCCCCTAGAGATCTTATTCTGGGGTGCCCCAAGCAGACAGCAAGGCATGCTGTACTACAGATATCAGGACAGGCATGTTTGAGTCTCAGACGTAGCCCTGCCTCATCCCAACCAACAAGCAGAGAGAAAGAAGCCTGTGGCCAGGGCTAAGAATTTGGGAAGGATCATGTAACTAAAGTTTCTCTGGGTCCGAGGGGAAAAAAAGTGCAATACAGAGAATGTTTCTTAGAGTTAAGTGTTCTCAATTTAAAGGTCTTTTAACTCTGAAATTATGAACTTACAGTGTTTCTGTGGTTGCAAATTGCCTTTTTTGTAAAATCTAAAATGTTGGGAACTATGAACATGGACTAGAAGTGACTGTAGGCCATAGTGCTGAGTGGTCTGGTTGAATTTAGGTTCTTCCTCATTTTTATTTCATTTGTCTGAGATCCACCAATGCCTCAGAGGTGGGGCTTCAAGATGGACGGCACTGTGTCCTCAGACAAGAACAACTATGATTCACCGGGTTGTGTTTCCAGAACTGCCACTCCGAGCTGATGGTTCTGCGTAAGGGTTCATGACAATTACATAGAACCATACATCTGGCTTGGCTGAGACTTTCAGAGGCCAGGGATATGTCAGGAAATGACATTTACCCACTCAGTCTTTTTTTTTTTTTTAAACTATGTATTTAAGGCGTACAACATGATGATTTGATACACATATACATCGAGAAATGATTATTGCTGTTGAGCTAATTATTTCCTCACATAGTTACTCTGTGTGTGTGTGTGTGTGTGTGTGTGTGTTGTGATAGAACCTGCAATCTACTCTCTTGGCAAATTTCTAGTATTCAATACAGTACTGAATATAGTCATCGTGCCGTACATTTAGACTTACGCATCGTTCATAAATGCAACTTTGTACCCTTTGACCAACATCTCCCTATTTACCCCACCGGTAACCACTGTTCTAGTCTCTTTCTATGTAGTCAACCTTTTTAGAGTCCATATGTAAGTGTGATCAGGCGGTATTTTTCATTCTGCCTCTAGTTTTTTATTTCACCTAGCATAATGTCCTCCATGCCCACTCTTACCCACTTTCCAGTCCTGGAGCTGGAGGTAAGAAGTGTCTTTTAGGATCTGCCGTAGGCTACTTCTTACCTCTCCTCATGAGTCACGGTTAAGTGTGTATGCTTGGTCTTTTGCTTGGGAGTAGTTTTTACTCAGAGTAATTGCCAAAAGTAGCCCTCTCTGACCTCCTTTCTTTAAAAGAACTTGTTATTTTAAAATTATATAAGTAATGTAAGAATATAGTACTTAACCTTCTTTCTGTATGCTAATTGCTGAAATTTTAAAAAAGTAAATCAGCTTTTTATAGTAGATGAATAGTTAACATTAATACCTTTATCACATACTTAAATATGCTTACAAAACAAAAAGCAGTTTTACTTAATTCGCAGTATAATAAGAATGACTGGGCAATTCATACCCTAACCTACTTCCAAATTTAAAGTGGTGTTTGGTCAAATAATGGAGCTAATCATTAAGAGGCCCAAAGCAAACCGGGGATGTACTGTATGGTGACCAACATAATATAATAAAAAATCATTATAAAAAAAAATAAAATAAATAAAAAAAAAAAATAAAATTCATCATCTCTGCATAAAAAAAAAATAAAATAAAATAAGAGGCCCAAAGCACTGAGGCTTCATCTGCAGCCAGAATACGATTTTTATGGACAACATTACCGTTCAGCTAAGTTGTTTTTCTTTACATATTTGCAAAATATCTCAGATTCTGAGCTGATTCCAACTAAAGCCGGAGTAGGCTGCGGTAGGAAGTCGGATGCTGAGGGACGCAAAAGTTACCCTTCCACACCCTTCTCCCAACACTCGTGCTCAAGACAACAGCTCTATTTACTGAACCCAGGACTATTTGTTTTTCATTATTTCAGGGGGTCTTGCAGAATGGACAGAGACTAAAAATGGAAAAAGAAAAAGGGACAGAGTTTTATCCTAAGTGCTGGGAAACAAACACTAGATTTTTATCTTGCCAAACCAGACTGAATTCTCTACGAGGCGATCACACATTTAGGTGAGTTCCTATAAGAATATCTGGCATAGGCTCCCATAGTTTCCCTTTCTGTTCTTGTTTTAGAGAGGCTCTCTGAGTGGGGATAATTTCAAAGCTCCATCAACGATCATTTATTAATTTTTATCTCTGGGATATTTATAGTGTTTTCTATAACAAAGCATTTTGTTTTTTTATGCAGTGCCATTTGCTTTTCAAGGGATTTTCTTCTCGGTTGTCACCTTTGATTCTCATAATAGTTCACAAAGTAGATGGAATAGGAATTATTATCTCTAATTCACAATTACGAAACAGGCCCAGAATGATGGAGTGGCATTCCCAAGACAATAAGCCTTAGTGTAGAGTACATGGTATGTGTTAGATCTCAGTTACTGATTTACCTAGTGAGTGACTAAGCCAGAATCATTATCAAAACCCACTTCTTCCAACTCTTTGCTCTTTGGTAAGATATTCTGAATACGTAAATTATCCATAAAACAAAAGAATACAATCCATATATTTTATGTTACTTGGGGTCAAGAAGGTAACAACAATGAGAACTATGATTTATTGAACCTCTCTAAAATGCCCATGTCCATGCTGTTTCTTTACATAGGTTATTTCCCAACCATATTTGCAAGGTAGGTATTAGATTTCATAGATGAAAAAATTGAATCTCAAAAGATTAAACAATGTACCCAAGATTACACAGTTAGGTAAGTGATTGAGTTGGGGGTCTGAATTTTGGTATGTCATAATAAAAAACTCTTCATGCTGTTTCATGACATAACTGAGGGAATAAAAGAACTAATCAAGAAGTAGGTCGTTGATAAAATTACATAATATTAAAAAGATTTAAAAGGCTATGCTTGCAAAGAAATTAATGAGAGCTTTGACTGAATTAAGATGATTTCAACTATTGCCTATTTCAGTCAGATGGAAAAATGCACATATTAATATATTCTGATTTTTGAAGGCAGCATCTAATCCAGTCTTAGCTACAAAGGGTTAAAGGGCAAATCTACTACAGACAGCAAACTGATGGTTACCAGAGGGAGGTGGGTGGGGGAATGGAGGAAACAGGTGATGGGGATTAAGGAGGGCACTTTGTTGTGATGAGCACAGGATGATGTATGGAAGTGTTGAATCACTATATTGTACACCTGAAACTAATATAACAATGTACGTTAAATAACTGGAATTTGAATAAAAACTTCAGAAAAAGAAGTAAATTTAAATAAATTTTGTTGTATTTGTCACCTGGAATGAGACATGAAGAATTCCCAATTCAAAGATGATGAACAGGGATATTTCTAGTTTGGGACAAACACTAAATTCCGTATTGGTTATATGTGGGGAAAAAGGAGCATTTATTCAACCTTACTACTTTACATAATGCGGGGAGCTCTTTACATATCCACTTGGACAGATAAATACCACAAAAAAAGTATAGGTATGAATTACGCAAAATTTCCCTTGGAAAAAAAAAAGGCCCTTGGAAAAGACAATTAAGGATGTAGATAAATTGTGAAAGGAGAAATATGAAAAGCAATGTGGTCAGAAAACACCAGGGTGTTAGTAAAGATTAAAAGCCTACCTTCACATATTTAAATAACATTATGAGGAATGGAGTAAATATATTTTAGACTTCTGCACAATGAAAGTACTTTTTCTAGTAGATATAATAACAACAGTGAAAACAGACTGGTAATATTATGATTATTCCATTATGGGATTATACAGCTTAGTCCTTTTATTTATTCAAAACTCTTTCCAAACATTAACTCTCTGGTTCTTACAGTGCACTGTAAGGGCTGATTAGAAGTTACACACCATACCTATGGCGAGAGGTCAGCTGGATAAATGTCTGGGTATTCTATCAAGAAAAAGTGGGAGAAAATCAGGAAGGTCAACTAGTTCTCATTTAGAGAAATACATGATTGACCAAACAATTGATATAGCATGGTGTGGATGATGTCAATTGCTTATAGTATCAGAAAGGCAAATATAAGTAAAAAGGAAGTTTCAGCTGTACATCTATAACCGAAGTAAAAATAATGGGTTGGAAGTTTTAAAAAAACAGAAGCATGTTCAATGAGTCATGATAGTTTTCGGGCTCACTAGCTCTTAGGAATGGTGAAAAGAAGCTTTCTTAGCTGGAGGCTGGACCATGACCAGCCCTTGGGTTTCTTGGAGTCCCACGTTTGGTCTGGCAAAACGCTATTTCAGCTTTTTACCTCTCCCCCTACTGGCAGTAGTGAGCCAATCCATTTAAGAGTGGCATGTACTGACCATCTTTCAAGAAAAGGATGAGACTCAATGGTACTTTAAACTTCTTTCTTGTCACTGAGCAGCACCAATGCTAAATAGCTGGTGGAAAAATTAAAAATCAGGGAATAATAATCTCCTAACAGATCATGACCTTCTTCAGCCGGAGTTCCTAATGTATACTGAATGCATACGTAACATTCTACAGAATGCCCAAAAAAGGGAGAAGAGCTTTCAAAAACGTTTTTGTTCTTCAGAAGGGTTTTCTATTATTATTTCAACCATGTCTACTTTTTTCTCTTCTCTGTAAATGTTCTGCTTCTAGAAAGGGAGTTTGGGGGTGGGAGGTGATATAAGTTGGTGGGGGCTCAAGATATAAAGGCTCACACTCATTCATCTCAGCGTTGAAAAAAATCTCGTCTCACCTCTCTCATCCATTCTCGAATCGTTTTGCCTGCTTCTTGATGCCACACATTGTGAACAGAGTCTGTCAACGCCACAGCAGTTACCTTACTTTTTACATCTGCTTCTCGTTGAATCATCTGTTTTAAAAAAGGAAAATAAAATATTGGCTATAATTTTTTTTCCCTACTGGGTGCAGTCTGCTTAGTCATAGATAATAATATATTAAAACCGAAAAAGTAACATGCATCTCTTGTTCCAAGTTACTCTTTTCTACACCAAACGCATGCCCTGCTCCTGTCCAGAGATGTGAAAAGACCTAATATTTTCTTTTAAAAAGATAATACCACTTAAGTCTCAGAACTATGCAGCTCTATTATTTTCCATGTGGTTTGACAATTCAAGGATTAAAGGGATCGCAGGGGAAAAAAGGAGGAATCCCTGAGGGTTTCTTTTACAACTTTCTTCCACCCCTTCCCATTTCAGTGCTTCAGGGAAGTTAGTACCTGGAGCTCACTGTTAGCTACTTAGGACTAACTTCAGCTTCTTTTCAGTAGATGGCATGTCAGTAATGAAAGATACCTTGCTTTGACTTCTCCGATTCAACTAGCCTGCTCTTCAACACAGCCTTGTAATTCCTTGGTGTTTTAAATGCCCACAAAGATCTTTCTCTTCAAAGCCTATCAATATAATATCATTTTGCTTTCTAACATATTTCTTTATGTCGACAAGCTCCAGTATTACACTCTAACTTCTTTCTTTAGAATGCTGTTTCTATAAAATTCAATGGTTCTAAAATTTAAAAGAGAGACACGTGGCTGGAAGAAACTGAAGAATTTATCAGTGGTTTGCAAGACAAAGGAAGTGAAAAATAATAGTTCCACATCAAAAGAATCATAAAAGGTTTTAATCTGCTAAGACGAGGGGCTTTAATTTGACGCAACAAGTAGACAAAAGCTTAATAGAAATTTACACTTAAAATACAGTATGTAGTGGTCTTAAATTTCATAGCCACGCCCTCATTGTTTCTCTGCATCAAATGTCTTTTCTCCCTCTAGAAAAGAGCAATTTCTCTATCATTTGCTATTAATTTCTCTGAATTGTCTATCAAAGGTATATTACTACACTTTAAAAAAGTGAGAATTCTGAGTGGTGATGATAGCTCATGCAGTGAACGCTGAAAGCCAGGCTTCTGAAACCAAATGATGTCTGTTAGCATTCTGAATGAAAAATGTCTCTCTCTCTTGTAAATTTCTTCAAACCCTGCATATGCACATCCCCTCTCACCGAACACCACCTAATGGAAATCTAATTCACTGTCAATGCTGCTTCAGCAGAATTTCCACATCTTAAATATTTGGGCCTTTTGTTTTCTGCTTATAAAATGTGGAAATCTTAAAATCAATGTTGCCTATCAGCATCATAATATTACTGTAAAAATTCACCTTGCAATATCAATAATACTTTTAAAAGCACAAAATAATACTCTAATTCAATACTTCACATTCATTATTAAGTAGTTTGCTACCTTCTCCTACATTTTATTTTAAAAATAGACTGTCATCCATAAAAAAGGATGAGACTGTGCCATTTGAGATGACACGGGTGGACCCAGAAGGTATTATGCTAACTGAAGGAAGTAAATAAGTTAGACTGAGAAAGCCAAATACCAAATGATTCCACTCATAAATGGAATCCCCAAAAATGAATATACAAACAAAAAGGAGAATCAGAACAATAAACACAGAGAACTGAGGGGAGGGAGTGGGGGGTTGGACAAAATGGGCAAAGGGGAGAGAGCGATCCAGGCTTCCAGTTACGGAATGAGTAAGTCATGGGAATAAAAAGCACAGCATAAGGAACACAGTCAATGATATTGTAATAGCGATGTAATGGGACAGATGGTAGCTATACTTCTGGTGAGCACAGCATAATGTATAGACTTGTCAAATCACTAAGTTGTACACCTGAAACTAATGTAACATTGTGTGTCAACAGTACTCAAATTAAAAAAAAAAAATAAACTAAAGCTACTTTAAAGAATACATTGTCATGGATCACAGTGGCACTAGGACATAAAAATTTAAACCAACATTTGATAATAAAACTCAGAATTCCACAGCAGTGAATCCACTTGGCTCATGAAGAACGCACATGTCCTTACTCTCATTTTCTAACAGTAACACTTTTAGAGATCTAGAGTGATTGTTGCTAAAGTTACAAAATAAGAGCATGCTCTTCTGGTATTCTATGAATGTGTCTGCATTTTTAAATATTTGCCCTGGATTTTGTTGTGGTTGTTGTTAACATATGCTGACTTATGTAAACTGATTGTATCTGAAGACAGAATATTGAGAGCCATTTGTGAAATGATACCAAATTAAGACTTCAATAGGCTGAGGATTTAGTGCAAAAGCAGAAAATCTGGGAATTAAAATTCTACAAACTTGGAAAAATATACAGTTGTTAGATGGACTACGAGAGAAAAAAAACCCTTTGGTCTGTTTTTCCATCTGGCTGACATTTCATACAATGGATGTGATGCTGTGCAACTTTTCTTCACATCACATCAAATCATGTTATAATCCAGCATGATATTCCTTACACTGTTCTAGTCCTTTATAGCTTCAAAATCACTTTCATATTATCTTATTAGAGGCAGGGAATGGTCAAATTCTAGAGGACTTCAATGAAGAGCTGTCTACAAATGAGCTCTGTACAAAGAATTTTAAATATCTGGGGCACTTGCGTAGTGTAGTCCATGAAGTGTCCGACTTCTGGTTTCAGCTCAGGTCATGATCTCAGGGTCCTGGGATCGAGCCCTGTGTCTAGCTCCACACTCAGTGCAGAGTCTGCTTGACATTCTCTTTCCCACTCTTTCTGCCCCTCCTGCTCTCATGCTCTCTCTTTCTAAATTAAATAAATGAATCTTAAAAAAAAAAAGAATTTCAAATATTTGACTGTTTTAAGATGGTAGAATTGCAAATCAGTAAAAATCTTTAACAGTTTGGTTTTTCAGACTATTTACCTCTATTCCAGCCTTGCCGCAACCTACTTGCAGTTTCCATTTCTGCCCAAAGCCTCTGCTTCTTGTATTTGTTAGCTTGGTTCAGAGACCTTCCCTCTCTTACTGTCTCCCCTGGGAGGGAGCACTGATGAAGAATGCTGGAGAAAAGGGGTGCCTGGGTGGCTCAGTAGGTTAAGCATCTGCTTTAGGCTCAGGTCATGATCCCAGAGTCCTGGGATAGGACTCCGCATAGGGCTCCCTGCTCAGTGGGGAGTCTGCTTCTCCCCCTTTCTTTACCCCTTCCCCCGGCTTGTGTGCGCTCTCCCTCTCAAATGAATAAATGATATCTTAAAAAAAAAAAAAGGATGCTGGGGAACAGCAATCAGGGGGTAGACTGAACACAGGAACCAAGATTGTTTGAGAGACAGACTCTAGATGGAATATAGAATCGGTGGAGGTGCCCCTGGGCAGGAAAACAACTTCTATAATAGTCTTTAAGAGAAGACTATAATAATCTGGAAAACACAGAAATCTGGAAGGGAGGAGGCCATATCACTAAAGTCTACTAAAGTCAATCACTGAAGCCTACTAAGTCTACTACATATCAATCTAAGGTGAAGATACGGTTTTTATGAGGATCCATGGATATGAACCCTTTTGAAATTCCTTACAAAATTCTGTCTGTAGATGATAGGAATATTTTTTCTGGAAGAAGACCCTCAGCTTTCATTAGATTCTTAAAGGGATTTTAGTCACTAAAAATAATAAGACCCTCTGATTTCAATGTGTCCATGTATTCTTGAATGAACTCTGGAGTACCTGCCAAGTAAACTCTCCAAACAATTAAGATCGATTTTACACCTATACCAATCTTCCAAAAATAAAGGATGACCTTCTATTTTTTGTTATAATGTCTTCAGTATGGTATCAGTAGTTGAATAAAAGTGACAAAAAAATTGACATCCCAGATAACAACATCTCAGTTTCATGGCTTGATATTACAGACATCAACATGTGAAAGTTTTATGGCTTGATAAGTTATATCTGATAAAATTATAATTAAAATATTTTTTGTTTTCATTTGTATGTATAATATTTATATTTGAGTAGCACTTCACAAATTTCAAAATGAATACATAATCATTCTTATTTTATTCTGAAATAACATTAAAGTGTATGCAAAACTTCTATTATTTTTCCCATCTGTGGAGGAGGAAACTGGTTGAGGCTGAGAAACTGGTTAAGGGCCACACAAATAGAAAATGACACAACTCTGAGTTGTCCATGCCTTTAAGTCCTGTGTTCTTTCATGTGTGTCACATGGGGTCTATTTCTCAGTAATATATCATACTACTCTCACCTAAATGAACTCATTTGATTAATCCCCTTTTCTTTATAGTGCTTCAGTAATACAGTATTTCATTGACTGGGACATTTATTTTATTTTTTTAGATTTTATTTATTTATTTGAGAGAGAGAGAGACATAGAGCACAAGTGCGGGGAGAAACAGAGGGAGAAACAGACTCCCTGCCTAGCAGGGAGCCCAACACAGGGCTCTATCCCAGGACTCCAGGATCATGACCTGACCGGAAGGCAGATGCTTAACCAGCTGAGCCACCCAGGCACCCCGACTTGGACACTTAAAAAAATATTTTAAAAATCCAAATCCATATCAGTAAGGGATGTTGAAATTCTAAAACTCATACCAAGATAGAAGTCAGTCATGTGCAAAATCAGAGTATCAACACCATTTAAAAATTATTATTAAAGTTCTAAAATAAAATGATGTCTAGGATAAGAGGGAAAACTACAAATTTCCATAAATCCTATCGATGATTTGAGAATTAATACAAAATATGTGCTGCTGTCACCTGATATTTTTTGTTTCCCCTTCTTCATTCGATCTATCTCTTCACAGTCCTCTCACTTAGCTTCTACACAATTAATTTGCTCTTTCCTTCTGTGCATTGCATGTTCCCAGTCTGACAAAAGCTTAACTAACCCAATAAATATGAAGTACTTTGAACAGATTAAAAACATATATCATCTGTATGCAGGCTCATCTTACTATTAAATTTTTTTATGGGAGTTGAAGTTGAGAGGAAAAAGCTCCTTGTATTATTTTTTCTTTCACAGTAAGACTTTAAACATTAAGTAGCTGTAACAAGGTAAGAGAGCTTATCAGAGCCTAAGAATTTTGGTGAGATGAAGAGCAGGGGACCAGAGAGATGGTGTGGGAGGGCCAGAGTCAGCAGCATCCACCTTTGCTTCCCTCCCTGTGCACTACTGGCCAGCCCTTCCTGCTACCATCTGCCCCCCCAAAATTACAAAGACTGGTTCTGTCCACCTAACTTGCCTCACCATGCTTTCTGCAAGGCCCTCAAATGGAGCACCTGGTCACTACCTTCACAAAAGTATCTGGCCACATCCAAATACTGCATGTCCCCCTAGAAGTTTCTTAATTCCCTTTTTGTACCTATTTCAGTTCTTTCTTTTTTAAAAAGATTTTATTTATTTATTTATTTATTTATTTATTTATTTATTTATGAGAATGAGAGAGAGAGAGAGTAGGAGCAGAGGGAGAGAGAGAAGCAGAATCCATGCTGAGCGCAGAGTGTGATGCGGGGCTTGATCCCAGGACCCTGACGTCGTGACCTGAGCTGAAATCAAGAATAGGATGTTTAACCGACTGAACCACCCAGGCTCCCCTATTTCATTTCTTCTACAAGTCTATCATGAGCTACTTTTAGAAAAGGAAAATACAAAGACTCTTCTACTTCCACTAAATTAAGTTAAAAATTTGCTGTCCAGTTGTCTTATCTGAGAAGATAAGCTTTCGAAGGCAGGGAGATAGTGATGTTATGGGGATACTCTGCCACGAGCCTTTGGAGGTAGTTCATATCTCTAGCTGAGGGTCTTAGGTTTTGGAAATTATGAATCCAACCCAATTCTAGATTCAATACTCTCAACCTAAAGAAGTGAACCCTGCATTGGGTTTGTCTTCACCCTAACCTAAAAAAAGTGAGTAATTTCATTTTCCTGTATTTGTGGCCCAGCAGCTATCACACTCAGAATAAATCGTCTTAGATTTTAAAGTCCAAGGGGCCCTCCTGAAAGAACCCAGGGAGGGTTGGGGGTAGGTATGCATATATGTGCATACAGGCCCATATCTATATTAGCATGTGTAATATGTTTTAAACATGTTTTTGAGGGAAATGTTTTAACGTCTTTCATCAGCAAAAGTCATTACCTTTCCTTTAAAATTCTGACATGTGTTACACATATGCACTCTGAGGGTTACAGCATGTGAATCACTTGTACAGGAAAGAATATTCTGAAAGAAAATCAAATAATGCATGTTTCCATCAGATTAAGATCTGACACTACTGTACACATATAAATCTGAGGAACATTACTACTGCATGAGCATGAATGAATCATCAGTCTGGTTAATAGCACGGTTGAGGTTTGAGGTGTCTTTAAAATGTGTGTGTGTGTGTGTGTGTGTGTGTGTGTGTGTGTGTGTGTGTATAAATAGATTAGCTCCCTCTAGAGCTCCTAGAGTTAAGTTTTCTGATTAAGTTGTTTCAAAGGTTCAAAGAGTATGAAAAGGTGGTACTTTTTCACATTTTTGTCATGCAGAATATAATTACTCTCAGTGCTTCTACTTGGGTGTAGTTTCTATGTAGTTTGATAAATGATGATGCTTTACCACAAAACTCTCCCATCACTTTCTTTTTGCGCCTGTACGTCTCCTGGCTCATGGCACACTGCCCTGTGTGCTATCAGGCCCACTGGGTTGAAAACGTACATTGGGCCAAGATGACTAATCAGCCGACACTGGGTTTGGCAGAGTCTTTCCCATTAATGCCTTCTTGAAGTTTCTTTTTTACATGTCAATCCCAATAGTGTGCTATTCACAGAACAAATATCACTTTTGCTGCAACATTAAAACCTTGGTCCTGTCACCCAAGTCTCTTGAAGCACCTCTAGTGACTATTATGAAATACACACACTTCAGTAGATGAAATATGAGGACTAAACTGCCCAGCAGGAAATCCAGACAAGTATGACATTCAGCTCTCACGTGCTACTCACAGTTCACATTTCTAATCTAATCTGCATTCACTTCTCTCTTTCCTTTTTTTTTTTTTTTTTTGGAAGTAGCAGCTTTCAAGTAAGCAGTCTTCATAAGGAATGTAGTGGTTAGGTTCAAGGACTTTGGAATCAGATTCTCTGGGTTCAAATCCCTGTTTTGCCACTTCCGGTAATGATACTTCGAGTGAATTACTTCAACTTTTCTGGGTCTCAATTTCATCACAGGTACGAGGGAGATGGTAAATACACTTAAATCATGGAGTTACTGTGAGATGAATTGAATATAAATTGACTAGTGGAGGACTTGGCACATAGTAACAATTATAATAGATGATACCCTAAAAACACACAATGCAAACACAATGTAAACTTGTGCATTCTCCTTTCTCAGTGCAGAAGGTAACGGAAGCTTACCTTAGAATACATTTAATGACAAATTCTGTTTTTTAAAAAGACACAGGTCCACAAAGGAGAAATAGAAAGAGGTGATTATTGTGTTTTTTTAAAATCTTGTAATCAGAATACTAGACTTGTCATAGCATTCTGCACTTAAAAATTAAAACAGAATTATTGAAGCCATACTGTGGCAGCTCGTTTCCTGCCATCAGTGAACCCTTTCAGAATTACTTGGGCCAGCAACAACGCATGGAGCCATGGCTTAGAAGTGCCAAACTGGCAGAGTCCCCTTACCACTTTGTTTCCGACTTAGAGGGAGTAGAGCTGACTACATTTTAAAAAAGATAATCACAGGGATATCAAGAATGTCCAGAGGAAGGAACTATAGTGTTGTAGTTAAAAGCATGCATAAGCTTTGGAATTCCAAGTCCTTAAATTTTAATTTTTGCTTCATCATTATAAGAATACAAAAATGGGAATAATAGTAGTACTCGCCTCATGAGATCACCGAAGGATAACAGAGATAAAGCACGTGAGCAATCAATGTTGTCAGCTACTATCATTATTACCTTGACATTCATTTTTAATTTCTGAAACCTGTTCTTCCTTTTAAATACGGTATCTATGTACTCTTCAGTGACATCCACATTTGCACAGTTCACGTAGCAGTTATGTGTCAGACAATTACTACATCCCCTCCTCCACCTCCTCAATTATGTAAAGTGATTTGGGCTTGCTTAAATGTTTGTAAAGAAAATAATTAGGTACAAATAGGATAGCTACACATTCTAGTTAGCCCAGGACATTCCTGGTTTATCACTATGGACCTGGCATAATAATTAATAGTGTCTCTTTTCACTGTTAAAAGTGTTCTGGTTTGGGTGGTAAATTATATGGTCACTGTATATATAACAGAAGTTAAACGTTACTCTAGCAAACAGGTAAATCTTACAAAGTTTCAATGCTTAACAATTTAAGCGTACACCCAAAAGCTAAATAGCTGTCACTATAAAAATAACCATGTAGGAAAACGAACAAGAAATACCTCCAGAAGTTCCTAAGTTCAAAATTTAAGGGCAAGCCTAAGCACTGTGCTGAGCCCCTCACAGATGGACACGCAGCTTCACACCCGGGGTAGATAAACATGGCCAGCTGGAGCTCCACTGGAGCAACAGGATAAGACAACATTCTCTTTTCCTGTGCTTTGAAGCCCGAGCTTCAATTCTTACAACCTTTGTCTAATTTCAGGAAGGAAAAGGCTCTCCACAGGCAAGAACCCCAAGGGACAGGGTATGTAAACTGAAACTTCTTGGGTCACATGTATTTATGAAGATAAGTCTCCAGCCACCAGTTAGGGAATGGCAAGTTATGATTTACTATTGCAGGCGGCCAGAAGAGAGCAGTAATAACTTCCTTTTCCTTTCCTGCCTGGACTATGCTGCCACGTGCAGGCTTCTTCAGCGACAAAATAGCATATGTAAGGAAGGTTTAAACGAAAAAGAAAAGAAAGAAAAAAACAAATATTAAACGATTGACGATCTGAGAACTGGAAAATATATATAAATATATATATTTATAAAAACTGGAAAATATATATAAATATATATTTATAAAAATATATAATGAGAGAAAAAAGCCAACAGTCTGAAAAACTTCATCAATCAAGAAAATAGCAAGTTAATTATAAGGAAAAAAATAAAAGAGGTCATATATTAAGAAAACGGTGTAAGGATACATCAAAGTGACTTACTTGATTAAAATGTTTTATTATGTAGTAAGATCAATCATAAGAAGGCGAGACATTCTGAAACACAGCTATAAAAATTACAACAAACATATATGAATTGTATACACTGTAAAAATGTAAGTGAGAACTAAATACTGCCAGTCCAAAAAACTAAGGCAGGCTTGCAAAGGAGATGTTTAAGTGGGGAGACTATATATAGTCTTACATGGAAAAATGAGAAAACTTAGTAAAACTTATATATACTATGTGCCCAGAGATGTTTCAGATGCAAATAAGTAGAAAGCATGTTCACAGTTGAAAAATCACTTTGAGCCCTTATTAACTGGTAAGTACTAGAAATATTTTCGTATATAGAGAATTTGTCAATCGTTGAATGGTTTAAAAACTTGTGGCAAAAGATTTCATTAGGTCAGGCAGAGACAAGGAATACATATCCAGCTGGGAAAGTGCTAATACCCTTAAGTTTTAAAGCATACCATTTTATTTTGGTCTGGGAAAGAGAAAGGTAAAGGGTTAAGATTTCCTGCCACAACGATACAGAGGAGATAACCAGAGTATCGGAGATTGTGTTATTTCACAAATTTTTCTTAAAAGCCTTTACATTAGTTAGGTGTGAGGTGATGGGTATGTTGACTGACCTGGCTGTGGTGAATATGACACAATGCATACAGATATCGAGGTTATCAGGTTGTATACCTTAAATATATACAATTTTCAGTCATCAATTATATCTCACTAGACCTGGAAAAGAGAAACCTTTGCTTTGAACTTCCACATAGATGTTTGCTATATTTGAAATTTTACTGAAGTTTTCCAAGTTATTTTATAGCTTTAATAATATTTTTGTAAAAAATTCAGGTTCCAATTGCCTATATTGTTTTCAATATATTTTGAGGGCTATATACTCTGTTACCTGGCATAAACAGGAAAAATGACATTCTAATTTATCAACTGTTTTAGGTAAAACACTATTACTATAAAGTTGAGGAAAACATAATTTCTGACCTTTGGGAAGAACTCGCAATTTAGGATGCAAGGCGCGTTCAGGTAAGTTCTCAGAGCCCTTTAATATTCCGAGTACTTAGAGATAGATGATTTCATTAGATAGAACAATTTCTTTTTAAGTGGTTGAGGGATTATGTACCTGTTTATTAGATGAGGAATTTGCTGTTTAGAGACAGTAAGTGACTAGCCCATATTCACAGAGTCATTAAGTGGCACTGCTGGACCTTTTAACTCCAAATCCCATGTCTTCACATCACAGCTATCCTGATATAATACCTTACATATTCACTTTTGAAATACTTGTTACACTGGTAATGATTTGTTCATGGTCTTTCCTTCCCACTGAGATGTAGGCTCCATGAGGGCAGGATCATATTTGCCAGGGCGGCAACATATCACCATTCCCTGAACAATGACTGACATATCATAGGTGCTCAGAAACTATTTGTGGAATGAATGGAGGTGCTATTTACAGAAATGGAATAGATCAGGTAAAGTGATGGCTAACAAGTTAGAGTGATGTCCGGTTTGGTGTATTTAGAAACAGACCATATCGTAGGTTGGGTTCCCAAGGAAACAGACTCTGAAATGGAATTAAGCATTCGGGATGTTCACAAAGGAGTGCTCTTATGATCAACATCTGAGGAAGGCAGTGGGGGCATGGGGTGGGAGTGGTTGGGAAACAAAGCAGGAATGGGCAGAGAGAGAAGTCAAGGTGAGATGGAGGTCCAAGGACAATCTTGCACAACTCAAGGGAAGCTCTGGACTTGCATGACCCTTCAGAGTCATTCCAAGCTGGGCCCAGATGGCTTGGCCTTTAATCTCCCATACTGTTCTGTCTTTGAATATGGGCCCCCACAGAAGCCAAGGCAATCCCTGAAGGGGCTGACAGCTGAAAGCTGTCTGCTGAAAGCACTCCCAAGAGTTGGGGCAACAAATCCTTTATTGAAGGAGCAACTGGGTAGTGTATTACAATGTCCACCACAGGCCATAACTGAAATTAAGCATTAGTCTATTGTCCATTCAAATCTAAATCGTCCTTCCAATCTGCCTGGCACTCTATCGTAGTACTCAAGATTGTGTACTCAAGATTGCATTATGATTTAACTCATTAATATCTCTGAGATCAAGTAAATTTCTCTTGGATTTTAGATCTCTCATAATCTAATACCATATTATCTACCCTGTCAAATTTTGTATTATTCCCCAACGAAAGATTGTAAGGGAAAAACACAAAGTCAAAATATGGAGACACACTGACTATTAAAAAGTATAAAGAAATAAAAATCACAAAAATCAAAAATTATCTTAGAAAGCCACTGGGAATGATTTGATTTCCTGGATTTCAAATGAAATATGTATGTCAGATAAAGCAAGGTATCCTGTGACTTCAAATCTGAATGCAAATAATCCCAAGCTTTAAATAAAGTATGCAATAGTCACTTAGTGTCTGCCATGATAAACTCAAACCTGGTGGTGTTGGTAGGGGAAAAGGAAGGGTAAACATCAACAGAGAGGTTTCACTGTAAAAGAAGTTGGGTTGGCTTTTCAAATCCCAGCCTCTATGATATAAAGAAAATAAAGACTGTGTTATATAAATTTGGGGACTGAATAAAGACATTAAAGATTTTGATTCTTTTCCAGATCTTAGTTACTCTGTGTCCTGGGATGTTTCTAAATTTTTTGCTTCTAGAAATTGAGGGTAATTTTCATTTGATTGTATTTCTCCAAATGCAGGGCTCAGGTTTACGCAAAAATGTGTGGCATAAATCGGAGGGGGGCTCTTACTTTTAGATTCCAGGGTAGGCATTGACCCATTGATATAGGAAAGCAGGACCACTTAAATGTTCTTAAAACAGGATGTGTTAATCAACTGGGGGTTATTAGAGTTACAAAACATTGGGAAGAGATTGATACCCATTTTTAAGGGGAAAGTGACATCATTAATATAAGTCACAGACTTCCTACATTGTTTGAAAATATTTGAACAAGAATCTCCAGATGGCTTTTCTACCTGGGAGCTTATGCTAGGTACTTGGAGCTGTGTGCCTCCTTAAACATGCAAGTGAATACTGTTGCTGGAAGAAATTTCTATTCAACTAACTACTTAGGAGGGCTATTTAAATGCACACTCTACTGACCAACAAATAGAGAACAATTCTTTAAGTTGGGATTTTAAGATATGATTCTGATTACATGTTGGAGTCATTTTTCTTACGAAAGCACATCTCACGTTTCTGAAGTGATAAAGTAAGTCTGCTTGAATAAATGGTTTGAAATAGATTCACTTGAGATAGGACTTTTTAGGATTGTATTTACCACACAAAACCATATAAACATTAAGTGGAAGAAAAGATGGGGTTGGAATGAATGTAGCTATTTATCTCTACGTATACGGCTATATCTTCATTTCACGGATAGAGCACATACACCTGTACCATATATAGTAAAAGAGCACTTCTGGGTTCATATACTAGTGAACTGTAAACAACAGTCGCTATACACCAAGTGTCCTCTATCAATATCCACTGTAACGGACAGTGCCGGAGTAGCACTTCAGATCACTAACAGGAGGAGGAGAGCTCTGAAACTGATCATGTAGACATCTGATGACAGCTCTGATGCAAGATGGCAGTGAAAAATTTATACCGAGGAAGGGCTGGTGTGTGAATGAAGGAGAATTATTCTCTGGGCTATTTTTTAAAATTCCACTTTCCTTCATGTGTCTGTTCATTAGCACTTCTTTGGGAGGGATTCCACTAGTTGAGTCAGTGATTTAGGGTCTATATTCCACTATCATTAAATATTGTCTCCGTTACATGAGTATAAAATAATTCAAACAGCAAGAAATCTAAAATAAATATACTCAGCACAGTACCTGATGTTTAGCAAGCATCAGTGTTTACTATAGTAGGAAGCAGAATTTTTGTTACATCACACCTTTTGTTAAGTAGCCAGTTTAGCCAATACGAAATCCTATAAAATCGCAAAGATATAAAAAGGAGTCAGGAGTTCACTAATTTAGAAATTCAATTATATGTCACTGTTTCATATCAGGTTAATTACTTCATTTACATTTTTGAATTTTTAGAGTAGTGCATGAGGTGACAGACTAACAGCACTGCAGACTGAAATTCTTACACTATTTTCCTGAGTGTGAATAATATAAAACACAATACACGAAACAGAATTACACATAGGTTTCATGTAATGAGATTATAAGTGAAACAGACATGGTGCGGAAATGGGCAAACAAGAGAGGTGCTTTCAGAAAAACTTTATTGCAGAGATAAGGAGAAAGGGAAGTGGTCAGTCGGTAGATAGCTTCTACGCTGTCCTTCCAGACATATACGTATGAAAGAATGGAGGTCAAATATCAACAAAACAACGTGTCTGAAGGGAGGCCTGTGAATGACATTCAAGAGAAGTTAAAAAGAAGAAATCTTCAGTGAAAAAGAAACAGTGACTCCTTGTAGGGAAGGTTATCATAATCAGGAATGTAACAAGACGGGGGTGGGGGGGGGGAAGATACTGTCACAGACAGAGCACAAAAGAAGACAATGCATAGGCATGAGGAACAAATGTTGAATTTCCATAGTTCTGATCCTAACCCCCTTTCACAAGAACCCAACCTGCCATTTCTCACTGTGGGTGTCATGATGAAATCTACCATACTACTTTCTGTCACTAAGTTGTCAGGAAAAGCAAAGCTTCCCTACGTCTGTCTCTTCCTACACAACCACCAGCACGTACTATGATCTATTAGTCATTTTCCTCCTCACACAGAAAAAACAATAAACTCATTGCTAAATTTTCCAGTACTTGAATTAAATGTTTCTAGATGTTAATTTGATATTGACGCTACTTTTTAATGGCCTGTGGGAGTGGATGAGTTAGACCCTAATGCCTTAAAACACACATTTGAACAGTCAGGAATGCATTGCAGTTATAGCTCTTATGGTCTTTCATAGAAAAGAATGACTACAAGTAGCATCACAGTTTACAGAAACCCATAAATATTAATTAATGCTGACATGGCTCTACCTATAATATTGAAGAAAAGAATGGAAAGTTGTTAGGGACATTAGAAATTACCTCATTCCTTTCTGTACAGATGAGAAAAAGATGAAAAGACTTAGATGTAGGCCAAGTTCCAATAGACATGGGATTGTCCCAGCTAGAACTCAAAATTCCACAAATGATAATGCGTCTTCTTTATTCTATGCCACTCTGCACTGCCTAAAAGCACGTGTGCCATGAGGCCCTTGGCGATGTGTCCTAGTGCTATGCTTCCTTGTAATACTATAGGCTCCACAGTGACATATGCTTACGCAAGTTTTGGGGGTGACAGGCCATCACGGTAGTTTGTATACATAAACTGCTTTAATTCTGTGGACTAAATGGCTGTTGTTTTGTTCTTTTTCTGGTCAATATGGCAGGTAAAGTCAGTCAAACTGGTTTCTTCATGTAGATACTGCCTTACTATGGAAATGAATGTGGAAACATTCATCTTTGTCAGAAATTATGTCAAATTATTCAAATTTATTGGTGAATCACAGCAAACATCCCAGCTGATGAACATCTCAGTCATATGTTTTTTAGAGAACACTTATGGTTCTGAAAAGATAACATTACCATGAGCTTTCCCATTCTGAAGCAAAGATGTTTGGAGAGAAGATGGAGTCTGTTATTCAAGATAATAATTTGTTGTAATCATAAAAAAAAATTCCAAAGATGTCCAGGACTGTAAGTATTAAAATGTATCCCTTCTGATAGTGTCGCTATTGTTTCTCTTTCTTCTTGTTCCCCTCTTTCAAGACCTTTAGGAAGCCATCACTAAGACCTTTCTGTTGGTTTCCATCTTTTCCATAGACATACTGCGGCCTTCACATTAACATTGCTTCTCTGGCTTGAGGTAATAAACGATTAGCTACAGCACAGTGGTGTGATGTTCACGTTATTCTTTGCTGTACTACACCCAGCCACTGTCTCAAAAATTAATGCAAGTATATCAGGATCTGAAATTAACTTTTTATAGCCAAAAGCAACGTCCTGCTAGGAGGAGAAAAACCTATTATAAATGGGCTGGCATCTGATTGCTTGTTGATGGTGAGTACTAGGAAAATAACATTTCAAATTATAAAATGGTGAATATAACAAAAGCTGCCCCATACTGACTAATCAGTGTTTTGTTTATGAACTGGTAAGATCTAACTAGGTGGTGCCTATTTTTAGTAAGTGACAAATCTATTACTGAAGATGAGAGATGAGGCTAAATTAGCTAATGCTTTTATGATGTTACACAGGAATAATGAGAAAAATACCTGTAAGAAAAATAACAGATAATATTTCTCTACGAACTGTGTATTAACTTTGAAAGTTTTTCCCCCAAGAAATCTTATCAAACTAGTCACTCAATATATTTAAAAGCATATGTTGTTCAATAAACATCAAGAAATCACCTTGGAAAATTAGAAAAGGAAAAAAATCAATGATGATAATGCATATATCCAGTACTATTTGAAAGATTTTAAATAATTTCTCGTTATAATACCCATGTAGTAGAACCCGATATGGAGTGCCACAAAGCAAAGGTGTTTTACAGATTTTATTTAAAACTGCCCATCTGTTTACGCTCAGGTTATTACTGGTGTTCAGACCAAGCTTCACTATACTAGCAATATTTTTGTACCTTTT
This sequence comes from Ursus arctos, assembly GCF_023065955.2. Taxonomy (NCBI): domain Eukaryota; kingdom Metazoa; phylum Chordata; class Mammalia; order Carnivora; family Ursidae; genus Ursus; species Ursus arctos. The sequence continues at coordinate 74,727,767 of NW_026623067.1, forward strand.
TGGTCTGGATGTAAAATGTATGCCACAAAAACTTTAAAATCTGTAAAAATACTTTATTTCTAATTATTCATGTTAAAAATCAGTATCTTTAGCTAATAAAACCAGAGCATGATCTAACTGCATGTTTTCTTATATATAATGTATGGCTGGCTACAACTATAGAGGAGAAGAGTATGAAATTTTACCAGTTCTCTCATGGATCTGATTAATTAGGAGAACAGAGAAAAGGAGTTTTCTTTATTCTATAGGCCACTGATTGCTTTCCACCTTTGGAGAGGGAGACAGCAGGAGGAAGGAGGGGAGAGAGTTTTATTTTAAAAATAGAACAAACTCATTAATGTCCTTAGAGGTTACAGGTAGTTCTTCAGTGTGAAACATGAGTATTTAGGTTTAGAATATACATTAAGATTCTAAAAAATGAATAGAACAAATCTTTAAATTTTTAAGAAAATCAAATGATAACTGCTAATTGACAAAGTTTAGTTAGTGTTGTCATCTGATTATCAACTAGTACCCACAGTTCTAATCTATAAACATAGTTATGCATAGTTGCAAATCCACTTTTCTCTACTCATTTTAAGGGACCAGCTAAAATACAAGATTAGCTACAGTCTTTAAAATACTTTAGAAGAACTGTAGGTCATTTTTGAACTAAGTACGTGCTTAAAAATTACAAATGGGATCAGTGAAATTCTATAAGCAAAAAAGTATAAATTCTTGCTATTTGTGCTCTTCATTCTTATGCTTTGCTTATCTTTCTCTTGACCTTTATCCAAATGAATCATACTAACTCTTGAATGCTTTCTCTCACTTGATTTCTAAAGCTGTTCATCACACTTGCTGGCTAGAAGCACAGCTGGCAAGGGATCTAAACCTCATCACTGGGCAAACTTGCCCTTCTGGTTTTGCCAAGAATGACATTTCCAATGGGGAAAAAAAAGTTACTGTATGGGGCACTGGATACTGTATTTGTTTGTGAGAACCAATAGCTCCACCCCCTTTGTTAGCACTACATATAGGCATTAGAAATAAAACCAAAATAACAAAGAATTAAATAGCCTAGAGTTCTCTAAATTCAATTGTTAATTAAAGTAGGAGCACAGAAATCAGCTGAGTATTTTTACTCATTTCCCGAAGAAAGATGCAATTGAGGATAAGCAGTGCCCCCTAGTGTCAATAACCACAGACAATAAAAGCTAAAGGAAACTTGCTAATGCTGACTGAACTAAAATTATTAAAAATATACGCAGTAATAAAATTTAAACCCATTGTTATTCAAATTTTAAATTTTACATGTATATAAAATTATACCACATAATCATTTATTTAATAATGATTTGCTCAGGAATGCATACTCACATGAACACACACACACATACACACACACTGTATACAGACTGACATGGCCAAGATGTCTTTAATGTTCCAGGCAGCTCAGAAAAAATATTCCACCCAGCACAGCAGGCCATGCATGAAGCGGGTGTCAGCAAGCCCAGCAGAATCAGTCACTGTGAAGACGTCTAATAGCAACTGCTGAATACACAATACAGGCAGCATGGCCTGAATGGCTAAAGTGGAATGGCCAGAATGGAGTCCGAAAACCCATCCGAAATTGTAATTAAACCTGTAATGAGTGCTTAAAAATTTTCTCTTTTTTGCTGGTAATCGAAGGTTAGCACATTTAGTCTATATTAGGGACGGATCTTAAAAACGGTCTAACTTTTATCGTGCATGTTCTAAATACTGGATCCTAAAATTTGAAATACAAATAGATAAAATATACATTTGTCTTTAGAAGAAAATGCAACACACAAAATTAAAATATTAAAAAATATTACACATCTTGTATGGAATTGAAGCTAAGAAATAATTTTTCTGAATATAATCTATGAGAAAACTTAAAAGTTATTTTTAAAGATCAATGAGACATCTACAGAGTGATATAGGTGACAAAAAAGGTAAGCTTAGCTTCTCACTCTATAAAATACTGTCTAGGTCACTAGTTTATTAATAGCAATTTTTGGTATAGAACCCATAAATGAAAGCGAACAAACAAAAACAATGTAAAAGAAAACATCCATACAAAATAAAAATGATAAATAAAAAAGACAGAAAAAAGCCATAGGACTAGGTGTATATGACAAAGAAATTGTTAATGAAAAACAAATTGATAAAAAACAATTGCTTGATTTTATTTGCAAAAGTACACGGCAGGAAAAAAAAAAAAGAGTTCCAGGCTATTTAAAACATGCATTTATATAAGAAATCATTTGTCAACTACTTTCCCACATAAACCAGTAATGCATATACTACCAGTTTGCTGTTTTAAAAGCAAGGAACATAATTAGGCTTCTATGAAAAGATTCCAATGTGCGTTTAAATTGCTACATCTTTAAAATGAGTAAGGTGCAAACGCAATAGTTTAGTATGCATAAACACCAGGTCCAAATGATAGTTAAAAGTCGATAGGTATTTAGGACTTTTTACTATAACTTCTGCTTGAAGCAGAAGCTTGACACTTCAACTATTTAAATTTAGAAAAAAGTTGCAAAATGCCTACAGTTGAGTTTTTTTTTAGAAGTTTAATTTTGGCAGGGCTGTTAAAATCTAGGGTTAAAATTAAAGAACAACAACAACAACCTTTTTTGCTTGTCACAGTATTTAAGTAATGTTAAGGATATTAAAGCAGATGGACATATTTATGTTCAATTTAATTGTAGTAATTAATACCTATTTTGTTACATCAAAAAGTATGAGTTCTCATTAAAATTTCCATAGGAAATATAATTTTATCCTAAATCAGTAAAAACAGGTACCTGCTTACACAGGTGATAGTGAAAAACCAAAGTTGTATAATTGTGAGAGGAGAGGTCTGATTTTTTTACTTGGCAGAACAGTTGTATAAAATGCTACTGCAATTAGCACTAAACATCAAGTACTCTCTTGTAAGTCTTCAATAGGCAAAAACATTGTTTATAGGAAGTAGTTGCGTTCTTTTATCTCTTTTACAAATTTTTGTTTTCATGGATATTTGCAGTTTCATCTTTAATTTCACTGTAAGATATTTGGCGATCATTTGTTATTAATATAGGCACAAAGTGATATGAGATTTCCAACCCCACCCTACCACCGACCTACATTACTTCCCAAAACACCCAAGAAAAAGAAAGGGATAAGTTCTAAAAGCTAAGAGATAATGGAACACCATTAAGAGAAGCTTCCATTCTCAGAGGTAAAAATTAATTTTTTAGACTTAACCCAGAACATTTCTGTAAATATAGATTTGGGGGATGTATGAATAAATGTCCAGGCCAGGTTTTCTGTGTTGTAGAAAAAGGGTAAGGTAAACAGGTCCATGCTTGTTGTATGAAAAAGATGCTGGGGTAGGAGTATGAAGACTGAAGCTAAGTTCACACACAGCTGGACAGAAATGGTGAGTAGGAGCTATTATTATTCCTACAAGGTTAAAAGAAATGGGAAAGGTTTGTAATCCACGTATTTTATTATCAGCATTAACATGACCATGATTACATTTGATTCCTTTCTAGAACATCTCAGATAAAAGAGTTTGAAAGTATACGTACACAGACACCAACAAAAAGATAAATTTTCACAATGTGAGTTTTTAGCTTTAACTTCCTAAGGCCTACATTAAGAATGTTCAAATACAGATTTTCTTTTGCATATGTGTCCTAAACAACCGTAAACAAGAAGATTCTTGTAAAGTGGTTAGAAGCAGAAAAGGAGTAAAAGAGAGAGATAATTTCAAAGGAAGGTATTTCCTTAATGTATGTGTATTCATTCAAGTAACTAACATGCAACTATCTCTTCATGAATATGATATCACAAAGATTAGTAAGTGCTTCCACATACTTAAACAATCATAAATATGTATCAAATAATTGACCATAATAAATTTTTAATCAACAACTCTCATTACACCGAAAACATTTTCTTCAGGATGATAAAGCAAAACTGTACTATACTTTCAGGAATAATTCAATATTATTAAAAGTTGGAAAGAACAAATACAGCATAAAGCAAATATTAGTCTTTGACATTATTTCTTTATCCACAGAGATATTTTAAATATTTACAGCTGGTTAATTTTACCAACAGTGGTCAGTACTTGCTTATTAACCAATAAATGCTTTTTAAAGTACTATCTTGGGGCAGGAGTGAGGAAAAGTAAGAGAAAGATAGTAAACTATTATTTTACTCAGAAATTATATAACCTCTTATTTATTTGCTTTATTTTCAGAAAAGTAACACTTTTGCATAAAACAAAGTGTATCTTAATGATTTTTATATTTAATTATATCTTGAAAAATTTAGAATTTTTACATATACTATTGTGAGTTAAAAATCATAGTTACAATTACAACTTAAGTTTTTAAGCAACCAGAGTGCTATATATAATAATATCATAGACAGGGACAGGAAATTTACAAGCATATCCTTAAAGAGGAGAGATCAAATTTTATTTCATTAACCAGACAAAAAACTCCTTTTTGAGACTTTATGAAGAGATATACTTTTAATACATAATGATTAATAATTTTTACTACTAAGTTACTATGGTGTTATTAGAAATTCTCAGACTTAACAATATGCTACATTGGAAATATGGTAACTTCCAGAAATCATCAATAAATATATGATGCTTTGTCAAAGGGAAATAATGAGACGAGGACTGAAATCAGCGTATCCTTCCTTCTATGATTTAAAAATAATTATTCCTGTATTTGAAAACCCACTAAGCTTGAAAGCTTTTTAGCAATCTCTTGCTTCTTCATTAGATATGGGAAAAAGTAATGGCTTTCAGTGGACAACTTTTTACCAGTTATTTCACCATCTTTATGTTTCCCAGCACCTGACAACAAAAGCCCACCGCCCCCCCCCCCCCCCCCCGCCAAGTTTCCTCAGATATGTCTTACAAAGAGACTGAGCACAGAGAACATATTGCATATTCAGACCTTGATATCCCTGCGCGGGAAAGTCTGGAAGACTCTTCTAAGTCTGAGGTCCTGAGTAGTACCTGAGCAGTAATAAAAAGAGTGGGCATGATACAACATCTTGATAGAATTGCACAGAGGCCAAGTTCTTTCTTTCCCCACCAAATACTGAATTATATTTCTCTAGTGTGGGTCCATTCAAGCAGCTGATTATGTGGTGTAAATTTGGAGGAGAAATACAGCAATTGTGACTGAATTATATAGCAGAAAATCTGGCCAGTTGAAGTGTGTATTTATACCTATTCATAGTTGCACATGGTCACTTGTATTTGGGGTTGTCATTCATTCCTATAAGGGGTTTTCAATGCATCTCCTGTAGCACCATACACTTGTTGGTTGTATGCAGTCAATGGTTCTTCCACACAGCTAAGCAAAAGCACTTTCCAGCATCTGAATTAGCTTGTTTGATCATGGGTTGCTGTGAAATATAGACTCCTCTGACTTCTGAGGTAAAAGAGCTCTTCTCCACTCATGAGATTATTTTACATCTAGCAAGAGCTTAAGATATATACTTACTCATTCAGATATGCAAATTTAACCACCAGAGACAAGTAAATTATGCAAGATGATGTACGTTTCATTGTAGCTGGAAAAAAAATGTGCAAACACTATACAATTCCATTTCAGAGAGCTATACTTGCACAAAGTTGAGATGCACTGAACAAAAGTTGCGAGGTAATATCCCTGTTTCCACAGTTTGAATTCAGTTTTGAAGAGCTGTTTTTAAGAATCTAAAGAGGTTTTTCATTTCAATACTTTCATATGCCTTTTTCATTGGTATTTTCACAAGTTATTTTCCCAAACTACCAAACTTATATTTAAACTTTGGAAAAAAATTACTTCCCTATTCTAGGAATACTTTTTTCTTATTTGTATGAATATGTATACAAATGATTAACAACTCAACACATTTTAATTTAATTTAAGCTTCCATCACCCCCACAAAACTAATTTTTCCAATATAAGGTCCTGTTTTCTAATACATGTTATTTAAATTAATAATAATTGTTTACTGACATTTCCACTTGATGTGAAAATTTCATCTAACTCATGTATGTATCTCATTAATGCTGTAGCTTTTAGAGACACCTTTAAAACAGCAAATGACCTTATCTAACAACCTGACATGGCTAATGCCCTTGTATAATAAACATTGAATTCATTCCAGGGTTAATTTTAAAGCACGAATTCTAGCATTTCTGATGCAAATAAAAGAAATGTGATCTCTTATATTTTCTATCAAATTTTACAAAACAGAATTATTAAAGTAGAAGAAGGTTTCCGTGTCTTGTGACACACCAAGTGATGCCACAGTGACACCACTGAGTGAAATAATCGACGCAATGTTTTTCTGTAACATTTATTTTCTATACTTTAACAATATTCAGAGACAGTGACCTGTTTAATGAAGATAAAACAGCGTATATAAAAATGTCCTGATTTGTAGTAAGTGTTACTAAATATGCTTTCTGAAACCATTAAGGAATTGTCGTAGCAGAGTTTAATTACCAACAGCACAATAATCAAATTCAGCCATGACACATTTCTAAGTCTTTGCCAAAAGTAAACCTTCTCATAAATTCACATAGGCTTTGATGAAACAGCAAGCTGGTCGGGAGGATATTGCCCCGCATCTTGACAGAAGCCTACTTTCGTCTCACCAGTTCCTCACTAAAGATGTAGTAAATAGGTTGGGAGTAATGGGCATTTTCTTGATAATTAGCTGTGTAGGCAAATATGTTCTTTGGCAGACAATATAAATGTTGATTTAAGGACCAGCCAATAAAGAAGGCTAAACTGCAAAACATTCATTGCTCAATTTCTCATAGCTTTGGTTGAAGACTTAATTTTTAAACTCAGGTTTCCATTATCACCAAATAACACACTACCACAAAAGTTATGACATAATGAAATAAAGTTTACATAGTTAATATTGATATGTAGCTGCTTAAAAATTTCCATATCTGACATACCACTCACGTTAACATTACTTACTAATAACGATGAATGGTAACAGGCACGTCATTCTGGATCACTGTTTCATTGTGAAACTAATAAAACTCCTTATTTTCTTAAACACACAAAGCAATGCATGTCTCACTGAAACTAAGGAATCTATAAAGCTAGTAAAGATAAGTGGTAACCTATCACAACACCAGTAAATTTTAGTTTATGCCTAGGTTTAAGAGATCTTTAAAGAAAATGGTTTTAAGCTGGAAGCGAGATACACTGTTTTAAAAACAAAAATAGCACAAGATAAATGGCATATACTCTGGCAATTTTCTTTTAACGTAGCTTTTTCAAATATAATCTAGTCTACAGTGCACTCAAACTGCAGAAACATCCAAATTAGTTAAGGAAAAAAAGAGATACTTATCCTTGCAAAAAGGGCCTATACTCAAAGGAACATCTGAATAAAATTGAGACATCTGCAGTAAAGTTTTACCTTCTCCCTAGAATGTTTGAGATGAACTCAGTGTAACACTGTCTTCCAAGAAAAGACAAAGTGATCAATGCAAGAACACATCAGGCTGCCTTGGACAGGCCAATCAATGCAAGAAAGAACCTTGCCCAGGGCCTTATGCAAATAGAAGCACGTCCTGCAACCTAGGGAGGGAACATGCGCAATAGATCAATTGGATCTAAAAAACCTTACAGCTATATCAGCTTCAGACAGTAAATATATACTGATGACTACCTCACACTTCCCGCGAATTCTTAAAATGGGTTATTTTTAATAGCCGGTTAAAAACTCTTTCTGGGATCTAGAGTGCAGCAAAGAGGAAGAAAACAACATGGGAGAAACACTCAGCATTACTTTTGAGAGTGTGCAAATAAAATTCTGATTTCTTAAAATTTCTGGCATAGCTGAATTTTGCTGATGTTTCAGAAGGTTACATTTTTACTATGTTTGTATTCATGAACAGGAAATGAAAGCCTTGAAAAAAGCAGACACTGTCTCAGGTAGTTCTTGAACAAGGAATAAATGAAAATGTGGTAGGAAAAATAATTCAAGATATAAAATTATAGTCATCATTCTCAGTCACCAAAGATTATTCTCTATAGGGGTTAACCTATTGATATAGGAGCAGTTTTTCTTTTAAAGTGAAAATCTGTATCTCCAAAAACCACTCTAAAATCTGATTAGAATGCATAATAAGCTCAAGGGCTACTTAGTACACAAAGTTAGTACACAAAGCTCTATCCCTGTTAACCGGTGTTGAAGGCAAGTCAGATGCTGTATAAGGCTACATCAAAAATGCTCAATTATCAGGTGTTCAAGGAAGTACTTGAGTGCAAAATTATTTCCTAAATATTTTCTTTTCTCATTTGTTTTTAAACCCACTGTTTCTCCTTAGGAATTTCACTTTTTAAAAAGGCCCTTCATAACCTAAAAGAAGTCAAAATCGTATTTTAAATAAGAATTACAGCATCAGCAACAATAATAAAGATGCTATCAAATGAATAAAAAACTGAAAATATCTGTTACTACACTTACTTTGGAATTTTAAATTTGAAAACAGCTGCAGATGCATTCTCTAAGAGGTGTGTAGCAAATACTTCCAATAATAAAAATAAAATATATGATTTTTCCTTGTTACTGATGTATGAACTTTCCTTGGCAAAACCCTATATAAAATATGAAAATCTGACATCTAATATAAAGTTCACTATGTAGAGCTGTTTACTTAGCTGTTGAAAGGACACAGATATCTTAAACACTCTTTTATTTAGCCAATGAAGAGAAATATGAGACTATGCAGGATAAACATAGCTTTTTAGTTTTCGCATTTCTAGTGCTTTCTACATTGGTAAGATTTTAAGTTTCAATTTAGTCTAATAAGATTTTTTTTTCTAAGGCATAAGTAAATATGTCATTCATGTGTTTGATCCTCTTTAGACTTAAAGCTTTATAAAAACTTTACTATTTACACGGAGCAAGCATGGAGATATAAAATCAAAGCACTATAATACCCTTTTATAGCTTTTCAAGTATTAGATATCAGATGAAGTGCTTATAGTAAATCAGAAAGGCATGAAGGAGCAGGTTAATTATAGGGACTCAAATGTTTCCTTTTTCCAATTTTAATTTTTAATATAAGAATTTTGAGTAGTCTGGTATTCATAGTGAAATGTAAACTCCAACTTACAGTAAGTAAAATTCAAAGGATGAAGCAACTATGATTTCACTTTTTGTTACAATATTTAAATTGCTATATTTCCTCCCATATGTAGGAAAAAAAAAGGAGAAACGATTTTGGAATACTATCAACTAATATTTGATACTGTTGACGTTGTGATAGGCAATGAATAATGAAATTCTATCCTTCGTGATCTAAATCTGCACAATACGAGATTTTTTGCTTTCAAAAGCATATTCTTGGTTTAAAAAGTATGTTAGGTATGATATTCAGTTTACTAAAGAATTCTGTACTTTACAAATATAAATGTAGATTTTTTTTGAATGGAAAGTTCCCTCATTAATTAAAAATATCCTATTTTAAAGATTTATTTATTTATTTTTAGAGACGGAGAGTAGTAGGGCGGGGGGAGGGACAGGGAGAGGGAGAGAGAAACTTAAACAGATTCCACGCTGAACATAGAGCTAGACACAGTGCTTGATCTCATGACCCTGAGATCACAACCTCAAAGTCCGACACTTGGCTGAATGTGCCACCCAGGCACCACTAAAAAATACCCAATTTCAACATAAATTTATCTCATGCAGTTTTTTCAAAAACCGATTGGAGGGGATACTGTTTCTTGGGTAAATTCATTAACTCTCACATTGGATTTTGATTTCAAATTGGACTTCAATTCTGGCTCTGACCCTTGCTATGCAACCTTGGACACGTTCCTCAACCTTTCCCAGTGTTTCATCTGTACAACAGGGTTAACACACCCACCCAAAAGAGTTAAATGTAAGTTGTAAAATGCCTTGCTAAAACAATGTTTAATGACCACATCCACAAGCATCCTAAACTAGTGCTCTCTTCTGAGGGGCAGTATGCATAATGGTTATAAGCCTGGACTCTGGAGTCAGAAAACTTAAGTTTAAATTCTGGCTCCATCACTTACCGGGTTGTGTGATTTTGGTGCCTCAGTGTCCTCATATGTAACTGAGAAAAATATTAATACATACAGCACAGGGTTGTTTTAAGGATTGCATGAGTTAATATATACAAAGCACTTAAAACAATGTCTGGTACTTGGTAGCTGCTGTGTTATAAAGCTATTACTTCTAGGTGTAAGTACAGATACGGGTAAGGCAAAGGAGCAAACACTGATAGCAGAGATTGTTCCAATGAGACTTGAAAGGTCAAGTCTATTTAGCTGGTATTAGAAGACAGCTGTCTATTTCTAGCATGGAATGAGCCGCAAAGAAGAGCCAACCAGGGGCTTGGCCAAGGAAATTCATCTGCTTTCCAGATCTTCATGAACTGTTTTCAATTTTTCAGCTTAAACTGAATTTCCAGTGCACCACATCAAAACATATTCAAAATTTAAATATAAATGATTTGGGGACTGCCTGTTATTTTAAATTTTCCACACCTTCTTTCCACTTCACTAATTTGGGCAATTAAGAATTGATTAAAATTGAAAGTCTACATGGAAGGCACAGAAAAAATAAGCAACAAATAGGATAGAGAATAAAAACCTAATCATCATGTACTTCAACAGAGAAATGTAGACCTGAATCCTGAAATATATGAAAACCAGAAGGTTGTCTTAGGGGTAAGAGTCACCATAGTCAGTATATTACACCACTGATTTGGCGTAAGTACTTGATGAGAGAAGAAACACACCAAAACCCAGGGTAACAAAATGAGAGGTCTGCCTTCAAAGGAAGACAAGATATATTTAAATAGTTCTCATCTGTAAAATGGGGATAACAGTACAAAACTCGCAAAGATTTATGAGGATTAAATGAGATAAAATATGCTTATATAAAGTGTATGGTAAGGACGGTGCCTGGTGCACACTAAGTATCGTTACAGTATTAGTGAAGCTACTGATGAACACGAAGATGCTGTTGCTGCCTTCTGGTGTGTGAGACATTCATACACGCTAGTTCTATTTAAAATGATCATTTTCAAAGACTGCTATGAATTGTTTAGAACTGTTCTTAGCCTAACCACGTCTTGGGCCCCCATGGCTGGCTGACAGATTATATGGATTCTATTATAATAGCAATGACAGGGCTCTAGGAGAGTGAGAGAAGGCTCTAATACAGCAATCAGATTAGAAGATATCTGTTTTACTTGAAAATCTATTGTAAGATCTTGGAGTAAATGCAAGGGTCACTACATGTGAAGGTTTATAATATGCTAAAGATAGCTAATATATTACTACACATTTAATATTTGGACATAATATAAATAAGTCTAATATTTAGATAGCCTAGAAATGCAGAACTGAATATTTAAGGCTGAGCCTGTAACAGCAGTAAAAACTATTATTACACTATTAATGACATTGGAAATAAGAATTTTTTCTGAGGTAAACTGAGCAGTAATATAACAGAGGCAATGCATAGGGGTTAGTGATATATCATTTTTTGACAATTGTTCACAGGGCACCACTTTATTGAGAAAGTCAAAGTTTCTTTGTTGTTAGCAGACAGGCTACTAGAATTTTTTAGAAAATCAACATTTACAATTATATAGCATCCCTTGACGTCTTGTAACTGGAAAGAAGTCAAAATAGGGAATTTCTACAGGAGAAAGTTGAGGTGCTTTATCTTTCCGACCAGTGCCTCTCCTTTAGAAAGATAAATGCCAAGTTTTTCTTTTAATCCAGATGTCTGATTAATGTAGTAAAGAAATTTGGAGATAAGATGTTAGAAGTTAGATGTCAAGATTTATGGATATCAGGCATAAACTAGGTATATTAGAAATTAGAACACTTTTTAATCATTTGACTCAATTATAAAAATGTCACTGAAATATTAAATAGCAATTTTTATTGTATTCTTATGCTCTTTGATAAACTTCTTTATGAGAAAAATTCAAATAACATACGGAAAACTAAGAAGAAATCTGAATACACTAATACATATTTAAACAGGCAATTCTTTTTCCATAGACGATATGAGATTTAACTTGTTCAATTTAATCAGAGAAAATATAACTAGTTTTGGGGTTAGGGTTAGGCTTGGCTACTTCCCTTGAGTAGAGATTTCAATAACTTCTTAGTTGTTTTTCTTCATTCACTGACCAATTTCCATTAATGGCCCTTCCAAGTGTACAAAATTTTGAGACACAGACTATACCTCCTACACACTCAAGCATACTGATTCTAAATGTCCCTGTTTTACATCTTAAATAATCAACTTTGTTCTCTCGTTCGCCCTGCTTTGCGCTATGTTGTGGCTCAATATGAATGCCCAGACCTTACTTTCTTCATCTGACTCAACGAAGCACCATCTGAGATCTACTTTTGATAACTATCTCTATATAAATACAGGATCAAAAACTATTTATTGAGTATATACTTATTATAGGCCCAGCCAGGCTAGCAGCATAATAGGAACCAGAGAAAAGAATTAATTTGTTATTTATTCTTAGTCAGTTAAAGAAAAGGACTCTGAGATGACTTAAAGCAAAATATAATTATGAATTAAGACACTCAATAAATGATCACAGATGAGAATAATTAATGAAATCAAAAACTAACCATAGCTCTGGGTTTGTAGGAGACAAGGGTAAAAATGCATTACAGAGTTTTTATTTTCTGATAAAAAGATCATATCAATTTATTAACAGAAACAATCCTCCCCAATACTTACACAAGATAAATTTATGTTATGGATCTTCATTTTGGGGAAGTTAACGTCTTGGCTACAATGCCACTTCACAAGTATCTTACTATATATTACTCTGTTTAAATGTGCTTCCTATTTAGCCTATCACCTTCTTGCAGCCAGGGATCATGTGCTTTAAACTATTTTCCCAGTACTTCCCCCAGAGTGGGATGTTCAAATGAAAAAATGAATTAATATCTTTAATAGTTTTCTAAACCATTTATTGTTTGGAAGGCAAAATATTCAAACCCAAGAAATAATTTCTATAAAGTCAAATTTATGAGATCCAGGTGGCTTTACTATGTTCTAAATTTATTCACTGAAAAGGTGCTGAAAACCAATAACAAAAAATATGAGGGGAGAGTGAACTGACATACGTATGGGGTTAAAAGTCTCCAACTCAAAAAGTTAAGAACACAGCAGCTTAGAAGAATATCACTTTGTTTCTCTGGGCACAAAAGGTTTCACACTCATAGTGTGATCATTTCAGAGCCATGAGAACAGGAAAAATGATAGCTCTTCTGACCTCATCTCCTTTATTGCATAGAAACCTGGTAACCAGTACCAGGATAAACCCTGGGTATCTAAATAACCTTAGGATGCAGTATTCTACTGTATCCCATTCTGATCTAAGCCACATAAATTGGACTTCTGCCTCGATTCATCATTTCATAATCTTTTTGATGTTTTTGCCTACTGCTATAACCTCTTTCTCAGGAAAGGATTCTATTTCTAAACCCCTAGCCAGTGCTTGAAGTCTTAAACCTTGCTTTGTTTATCCTTTTCCCAGTGCTGGATCCTGTTCTTTTTTCCCCTTTTCCTTCCCTATAATGCAGTGACGTAGGGTATGGTTGGAGAGAAGAGGTACACTTAGAACCAGTGACTACATTCTATTTACTCATTTATCACCCAATGCCTTGATTTTCTGTTCTCTGCTACCAGATTATACCTCTTAATTTAAGCCTGAGTTCACCATGCTCTATTTCTGCTTACCTAGTGATGGTTCACCTGCTACTCCCTCCAAAGTCAATCTCTCCAGCTAAATTAGCTTTTCTTAAACCCATTCTAAACCTTAGTAATGACACCTTTGCCCAGATCTGGCTTCTTTCTTTGTTCTCTCAAGCTGTATCCCAACATGGATCTAGTATGCTTTGAGTCTGAGTCTACCTGGCTTCCCTGAGTTAATTTGAGTAAATTATTTAATAAGGATTGAAGTCCAACTTCTAAGACAGAAGTTAAATGGTTCTGATTGTAAAATTTTTGTCCTCTAAGAGCTCTTTTCAATTTGTGGTACAAATCAGAGGTGTCACTGTGGTGGGGAATCTTATTTGGGGAAGTGCTTACATTGAGTGATTATCATAATGTTGTAAGTATAGCAAAAACAGCCTCTTTATTAACTGAAATGTGTTCTACAATCCCCCTTATAAAAGGTCTATAACAGTCTATCATGCTCTCATACCTGCAGTAAAATGCAAAATCTCTCATTAAGATATTTTATAAAACCAATGAAAAGGAAATATTTCTTGTAGAAAGATTTATATCTAACAAATTAATATATCAATTTCTCTGGGTTCTCCTTAACATATTATTGTGCTAATTTACCAGTGGTTTCCTGGCAGTCTGTTGAGTTAACAGATAGAGTGCCCAATCTTGCACCTGCCCAGCAGTAGGGCAATGAGACCTGGATGCAGCCCATTTACGTGGATACTGAAAAACCTCTTCAAAAGGTAATTCTAACGGAGTAGTATGGACCCTTTTTCCTACAAAAAGATTCTTATTAAAGATTAGTGAAATTTTTCTCCATTTCAGCCTTTTGAGCAAACTGATCTTGGTGTGAATGAGGGATATAAACATTAAGAAGCACACAAGGTCCTTAGTGGAAAAGATCTATCAAGAATGGAAACAATCACAAGTAACATCATACTTAATGGTGAAACAATTAATGCTTTCTCCTTAAGACCAGGAACCAAAGGATGTTTACTATAGCTACTTCTATTCATCCTTGTACTGGACAGATTAGGGAAAAAGAAATTAAAAAAGGAGAGAGAAGAAAAGCAAAGCATCTTGATCAGAAAAGAAGTAAAATTATTTTTATTCAATATTATATGACCTTGAACATAGAAAATTCTAAGAAATTCATACCCCACCCCCCCCCACACACACCAGGACAAATAAACGAGTGCAGCAAGGTTATAGATTATAAGACCAAAACATAAAAATTATATTTTTACACTAATAGCAAACCATTTGAAAATGAAATTAAGAAATAATTTCACTTACAATAGTGTAGAAAGAATAAAATACTGAGGAATAAGTTTAACAAAAGAAGTGTAAGACGTGTACACTGAAAACAAAACATTTTTGAAAAAAGATCTAAATAAATGGAAAGAAAGCCTATGTTCATGGAATGGAAGACAGTATTAATATGGCCATACTTCCCAAATTGATCCTAAAATTCATATGGAAATGCAAGAGACGCAGAATAGCCAAAACAATCTTCAAAAAGAAGAACAAAGCTGGAGAATCCACACTTCCCAACTTCAAAACTTACCACAAAGCTACAATAATCAAGACAGTGTGGGTACTGGTATAAGGAGAGACATATACATCAATGAAACAGAACTGAGGATCCAGAAGCAAACCCTTACATACTTATAGTCAAAGATGTGAAGACAAATCAAAGGGGAAAGAATAGTCTTATCAGCAAATGGTGCTGAGACAACTGAGTATCTGCATTTAAAAGAATTATGTTGAACCATACTTCACACAACGTACAAAAATTAACTCAAGTGACAAAAACAAAAACTAGATGAATTCAACTTCATCAAAATAAAAAACTTCTGTACTTCAAAGGATATCTTCAAGAATGTGAAAAGATATCCCACAGAATGGGAGAAAATATTTGCAAATCATGTATCTGATAGGGGACTTGTATCAGAATATACAGAGAACTCTTAGAACTCAACAATCCAATGACAACACACAAAAAAAAAATGGACAAAAATTTTAAAAGACATTTCTCCAAAGAAAATACACAAATGGCCAATAAGGACATGAAACATGTTCAAAATCATTAGTCATTAGAGAAATGCAAATAAAAACTACAATGAGGTATCAGTTCACCCCCACTAGAATAGCAGAAATAAAAAAGACAAACAATAACAAGTGTTGGTGAGGTTGTAGAGAAATCAGAACTCTCATACATTGCTGGTAGGATTGTAAATATGGGAAGTGATGGCTAATGGATATTCAGTTTCTTTTGTGATGATGAAAATGTTCTAAAATTAGACAGTGGTGATGGTTGTAGAACTCTGTGAATATACTGAAAACCACTGAATTGGATACTTTAGAAGATAAATTTTATGGCATGTGAATTGTATCTCAAGAAAGCTTAATAGATCTTATTTATATCTCAACAAATATGTTAATTAACCTCAAAAGCTAATTATCAAAGAAAAGGTAATATTAAACTCATAATTAGGGATGAAATGGAAAGTTTCCTAGACTTATGGCATACACTGCTATGTAACATTATGGGGATATAGTTATAACTTAGTTTAATAATTTTCTTCTTTGACTGAGAAGACTACACTTTGAAGAGTGAGTCACAAAGAAGTCATCTTTTCAGTCAGCTGAAGGGACGAGGACACCAGTAGAAAAAAGATCGTAAGAGACTAACACCAGGAACAAAAAGGGTAGGTAATACTGTCTGATGTGAAAGAACTGATTAGTCAGAATTCCCAAACTAATCAATATTACAATGGAGGGTACAAAGAATGATTAAGTTTAATTAGTAAAAGAGTTATTGCCAGTGCTCAAACTCTCTATACAGATCAATTAACTTTGCAGATACTTAAGCCTACTCATGTTATTGCAATACATATTGTTTCCAAACTTGGGGAGAGATGGTGGAACAAGAACATTGTTCCAGATAACTTGGGCAAGATAAAATTCAGAGATAAAAGATAAAAACAAAACTAATTAGTAAAACAAAACTAAAGTTTTCATTTGTGAAACATAAATACTACAGAAAAATGGGGAGTTAAGTGAGAATACTTTGTGAAAAATCTAGTAAGGAGGGAAATTCTTTCACTTGGGAGGGGGAAATGGCATTGGCAAAATGAAAATGAGGACCTCCTGTGGGCATTTGGACTCACATTTAACTACCACTGATTCAGTTCCTCAAAACCAGGAATTTTCTAATTTAATTCTCAAACTTTGCTGTGAAGCAGGTACCTTTAGAGGAGGGCACACAAAAGGGATCTGGTCCAATTTATCATAATTTTTAGGTACAGAACTAGGTATTTAAACCCAGGTCATCTTCTGAGTTTTGTGTACACTGGGCTTGGAGGCCAGGGATGGAGGCGTAGTGAGATGGGGCAATGGCAGTAAGGAAATTAGACTAGAACTGAAGGTTTCTACTGGGAAAAATACAGTTGGAAAGAAATAATCAGATTATACAGATGGTCTTAAAGTTACAGAGAGGAGACATGATACAGTAGACAACTGGAGCCAATGTGATTCAGGAATAGCATGGTAAAAGGGGTTTTTAAATAATATTATCTATGGTATGCTATACAGTGGGAAATAAAGAGTAAAGACAGCCAGTAGGAAATGGGTAGAAGAGTACAATGATATAGTTGTAAAATGATGAAATTAACAGTGGGCAGAGAGAAGAAAAGACATGACCAATATTTCAGAGGAAGATAACTGACAGAAATGTGTTGGCTGCTTAGATACGGGACAAAAGGAGCGGAGTCAACATAAAAATGAACAAACAGCAGTCCTCCTAATACTTATTAAAAATTATTTGAATAAAAGTTAAAAAAAATCAAACTCCAATACACAGGTAACTCCTGTGAAGTTTATTAACAAATCACATCTGTATATATAACTCTCCTTTTCTTTTTAAAACCCCGACTTGATATCTCACTTATTCATTTATTATTAACCACAATTATCAACCACATAATATATGCAAACACTTACCCCAAATACCTAGGTATCAGCATAATCACTGTTTATTATTATGTATCTGTTGTGTTTGGATTCCTTTTATATCTTCTTTGATATGGTGTGTATGGGGGAAGGATATACTATACTCTTTTTCTTCTCATTCAGCTTTCTGGATCCAATGTCACTAAGCCATGGAGAATCTCCCCTCCTTAACATCTCGAATGCGTGCTTACTCTCTCTACTTCTATGTGGGTAAAGCCCTTTATTGGATCTCACTTGGATTCTTGTAACTAACTTCTAAAATTAGTGTTACCAACAATCAAAAGATAGTATCTACACTACATGCAAGGCATGAAATAAAAGTGAATAGAGGAGATCAAAATAATATAACTTCCGATTCTTCTCTTTAAGGAGCATACAAAATAGTTTTAGAAACTAAACCGTCTTCCTATAAAATAACTCAAAAATTAAGAGAGCATTCCGCACAACAAGTTGTAATCATACATTAACATGTTGTTTGTATCATGTAGGCAACCGAATCAGAAATTAAAGTTATATTACAAATGGCAACTTATTTTTGCTGTATTACCAACATTTTAAAGTAGGTTTATAAGAAGTATTTTTGGTCTCAATTATTTTGGTAAGTTTTCTTTGCTTTATCCCTTACTTATTCTACCTCTCCTCAATTCTTGATTCCTAGTGGCCCAACTTTTAGCTTTTTCCACTGATCACATTACTACCAATATCTATACACTCGTATACAGATATACTACCAATATCTAATTCACTTTGTTTTTTGTAGACAAAATGTAACTGATGCTTCTTTAAGGTCATAGTTAGCTGATGTCACTGAAGGTAAGACCGAATACTTTTAGTCCCATTCCATTTTCTCTTCAGCATAAATCCAAATCATGCTTCAGGCAGTTTTTTAAAAAGATTGACCCAGAGTAGACTGAGCTTGAGTGTCCTCACACAGTTATGTCCAAAAACTAGTCCTCTATCAGCTGCTGAAGGTCAGCTTAGGCTGCCTGAAGGCTAGGGAGCCCAGCATGGAACAATGGCAGGGAAATAGCGTTCCCTTCATTCCTTAATTCACATGCAAGTGAGGTGCCAATCAAGTGCTGACAAGCATGGAAAAACCAAAATCAAAAGTGGGTAGAGATATACTTTCAAAAGGAGCAGTTTTCACACATTTTAAGTGATGTTTTTAGTGGTGGTTGTGAACATATCACTAATTATATGGAAACGGAAATAAAAGCCATAAGAAAAACAATAATTTTATATCAGCTAAGATGATTCAATAAACTAATGAAACACATTTGCTAAAATTGTTTAAAGTGTTTTATAAAAAAAAGTATCAACACTCTCACTTTGGCTAAAGAAAGAAATCTGAATGCAAATTGATTTATTGAGCACTGCAAACATGGGAGGTAAGGTGAGCTGATTTGGGAAACTGGGCATTGACAAGTAAAACTAACTATTTCCAAATATAAGAAAATTTTAAGGTTGCTTCATTTTGTCAAACTATCAGCTAGAAAAACAAGAGCAAAGCACTTTGAAATGACCAACAATGTAAGCAATGGAATCACTTCATCGAAAGTGAAAGAAATGATGAAGAGCTTAAAACTATAGTTTTTAATGACAGTTATTTTTAAAAAATGAGCTTGATTTTTTTAACAATATAAGGCAAAAGTAAGCTTCATTATTTGTAGATGTCTCTCTGAATGAATTTGATAAATGTGTGTGAGTTATGACTACTAATTCTATCATGTATAAAACAGAATTTCTAAAAATAGAAATTTAAAACTTTATAAATGAAGGTTTAATAACTGTAACTTTTTATATTGAAACTATTTAAATACACAGAAAAGATAACATTGGACAGATACACTACTTTTTAAAATTCATTATCAATTCATAAAATAAATAGTTCTTCCCATCTTCCCTTTTGTCTTTAATGAGTGAATGCTGGAATTGCTACCAGAGCTGTCTTAACACTTATTTTTACAAGGATCACAGAAAGTTTGGAGAATTAGAAATTTGGGTTGTTACCATATGGTGATTATAAATGCAGTGAAAAGGATATTTTTAATATCACTTTTCTCATTATTTTAGTAAACTATATACTGTTTTTATGAGGTTAGGTCTGATCAAGTTCCAAGATTTACTACCATAAAATGAGCATTGGTTTATATTATAATTATAATGATAATGTATTTTTCAGGAGAAATGCAACAATTTAAAATAGGATATAATCATAAATGTTCTTAGGTTTTCAAAAACAACAATTAGCAAAATATGAAAGTCCTACAAATATTTTGTGCTCGAAATATAAAAGTAATTTATTTTCCGATATCTATTAGCAGCACATTTAATTTTAAACAATTATACACACTTTTAATTTAATTTAATGACAAGTTACATTTTATAATATGAGACTATGAGAGTGGTAGAAAAACAAACTCCATGCATTCAAACATGATATTACAAACTAGGATTGCTCCTAAAAGAAGGGGGGTGGAAAGAGACAGAGATAGAGATAAAGAGAGATTGCAAGAGAGGAGGAGGGAGTGAGTGAGTAGAGAGCCTTTAAGCAGGAGTAAAATTTTATGACAATTCAAAAAAAGTCAAACTTTACTGAAATGATTTAATGTCTGATGTGAACAATGTACTATCGAGACAAATTCTAAAACATAATTTAAGATGTTCACAATTCACTTTCTTGTAAAGTTAACATTAAAACTTGAATCCATGAAAAACAATTTCATCCATTACACTAACATTGAAAATCCCGAGAGAATAAATATTTGTCAACATTTTAAACACTGTGACTTTTCCCCTACGAATATCAGGGAGAATAGGAAAGAATATTATTCAACTTTTGGGAAAAAGCAAAGGCTTAAAAATATTTCAATGGTTTTGCTGTTTCTTTATGCTATATTTCAAAAATCCTTTTGAAATTAAGTAGAAACATAATAGCCTTAAATATATTAATCAAGCTTTGTCAAAATTTTATGTAAATCTCATTAGTGGTTTTAGTTATTATTATTGTCATTCACTTAGAGGCATTTGTTTTATTAGGTCAGGAACCACTTTTTCTTCAGTTGCCACCATGTGTATACCCCTAATAACATACCCCTATTAAAGTTACTTCACAAAAAGTAGCAAATATTATGAAGTTGAGATAATCGCCATTAATATTTTAAAACCTAAACAAGGTACATTACATTAAATAGACTTCTCAGTCCTGGTGTTGCCTGACAGATATGTGATGTGCCAGTGGTTATATTATATTCCTCCTCCCATGCCTGCACCTCCTGCAGAGATAGCAGACTACAGAAGCTGACCCTTACTGAGACCATCTTGTCTCTCTGACAAAGCTCCTTTTTAACTTCTTACTTACTGGTTACTTCCTGTGATGGAGAAAAACTTTGGCTCAGCTTGTGATAATTTCACAGGCCCTGAGGACCCTGACCCTAATAGCCTCAAGGTCAGAAGTCAAGTCTTGTTCTGAAACATCTGTGTGCTTTATATTAAAGTGGAACAAAAGTGGAGAAATATCCACCAGTGTGTGACAAGAAGGACAGGCAAAATGGGACTGACACACTGGTCATCTGTTACTCTGTCATCTTAAGTTCATTTTAAAAACTACCCAATATTCACTTAAATTCCAAATTTGATGTACAAAAAGCTTTTATAAACTGTCTTTAAGTAAAAAAAAAAGAAAAAAGGAATTTATGTTTTACAGTAATCTGGAATTTGGGTAGTCTTGCAGGCTTTCAGACACATTTTAAGTTACTCTTCGAGCTGATGAAATTTCAAATTTTAAGTAATGTAATGGCTTACAAAGAAAATGTAAGGTACATATATATGCTATGTGTGTACGTGTGTGTATATATATAGATCTGTATCTGTAGGGGCTAAAAGAACTATCTGAAAGACAACATTCACATACTAGTATATTAAAGAGCTATCTTAAAATATCTATTATATATTAAATTAATGCAGCAGAAGTAAAAGTACTTGAAAAGAATTTCTAAAAAGTGAAATCCATTTAATAAAAGATTTAACTTATTTATTGATCTTAAGAGAACATAAACCATTTGCGAATTTAGGTCAGCTAAAATATTCCCAGGTGTCACCACCAGTTTTATATCTAAATCATGTGGGTGAGCAATAAGGTATGCGGAAGTTGAAAAGGCCATGGAAATATATTTAATTTCCACAACAAAGAGATATGCACATCAAAGTTTTGAAACAAAAGTTAGACAATAACGCTGTGCCTGCTTTTAATGTCCATGTTAGATTATTTGGATCTAAAATTATCAAATGTACTTTTATCAAATTAATCACTTTATTATAGCACTGTTACATCCCTGTAACATAAGGTTTATGGACATGGAGGCATAAATTCTTCATTAGTGCATTTTTGATATGGATTATATCCCATTAACCTTTCATACTGGCGCAAGGCATGGTACTTTAACACTGCATATGACACAGACAAAATTTTTAAATCTTGATAATTTTTTCTATAATGTACACTATCTTAATTCCAAGAATCAGGTTACTTTGAAATGCAAACATTTTTATGGCCAAACAATGAATTCCACTTAGCAGATTAATGGAAACCTTCTGATGGTTTAAATACTAATTATATGAATTCTGATCTAGTATCAAGTTCTGACTTGTGGAGATAAAAGTTAGTTAAAGATAAACAGAAGGGTCTCCAATATTCAATAGGTCTCTTGAAATTTTAAACAGTTTACAGATAACATATGCTTCAATAGTTGTACATATAACACAGGAAACAGAAGTATCATCAAATGTATGAAAATGTTCTATACTGTAAAAATTAAGAAGTAATATGTAAATAAGGAATAGGCAAAAAGCTTTCTGGTTAGCATGGAAAAGCTCTGCCACAATAAAGTAAATAAATACTCTTTTCACACATTATAAAATTATTTATTCACAATATTTTGTTTTCATCTTTTTTAAAGTAATTTAAGTAATGATATCAATTAAAATTGAGTGGGGGAGAATAAGTCTGTAAAGAGTTTGGGAATTAAAAACAGAGTTAAATGTACTCACCAGTTCAACAAAAGCAAGTCCTCCATAGCTGTGAGCAACAAAAAACACATTCTCAGCTGCAGACTGGGCTATGAAATGGTCCCACACATAGATTGCATGTTCTTCGGGAGAACCATTTTCCTAGGAAGAAAACAAGTATGATATATTATATACCATATCTAATTATTATCATAGTAATCAAAAATTAAATTATATGCTTGTTTACGTAGCTTAAGAAATAAGACAGTTGCAGCTCATTGAAAACAGTATCAGTACAAAAGAACTACCACTGAAAATTCAAATTAGAGAATAAATAAAAGTATTCAAGTATTAGTAAATTACTGCTAAGTTTAATTGTTACCATAATCCTCATAAACAAAATATTCAAAATAACCATATTTTGAGGGGTACTTGCATTCTGGTATATCCAAAATATTAAAACACACATGTATGTACTTGAGAACTGCACAGCAGAAAGTTACAGCGTCTTATGACAGAAGAGTAGAACACTAAAAAGTTCAGTTAAATTTCTACATTTATATCTGAAAATATTTCTATAAGAAATATAAATCTAAATTATTTGATTTATAAAATTTTAAGTATCGCTATAAGCTGAAAGGAAGCAGAAAATTAACGAATATTCTCTATTTAAATTATTTAAAAATGTACTTTTTTGTAAAAGTGTTTTCCATACACATTTTATTTCTAAAACTGGGAGAAATCTACCATATAAACCCAGGGGCTTCTGTATTTCTAACCTGCTAAACCCTAATAAATGTATGCATATTACTTTAATTCCAAAGGCTCTATAATAATTTCATTTTGTTGTATTTATTTTGGTAGTTGACACATATTGTGGTTACAGCTTAAACCTGGATAATGTGAGGAAAAAATCCCAAAGAGCTAAATAATACTGACAAAAAACAAATTGATAAAAACTAAAGAATCATGAAAAAATTTTGTACAAGTATTTCTTTAAAGCTTTAACAACAAAGACTAATTCCCTAAAAATGTCATGGTATTAGACAATGAAGACAATTGATTCACATTTTCCATCTTAGAAATTTTATAATATCATATCAAGGTCCAAAACATGACTTCCCTTGCCACCTAGAAGCTATTGTTCCCTGATGTCTAGTTCTACCCCAAATTTCTCTTCAATGCTCCAAACCCATATATCCAAGTGCTTGACAGTCATTTACTTTTTGATGTCCCACAGATATTTCAAACTCAAACAGTTCAACATTCCATTAGAAATCTCCTCTACAAACCTGTGTCACTGTCTTTGCTCCCCACCTCCAGGCAAAATCTGGGCATCTTTTATTTATCTCTTGCTCAAATTCCATATATAATCGATCATTGAAATCCTGTTGATTTTGCCCCCTGCTGTATCCTAAATCCATCCTCTTCTCTTTTCTCATTTCCTCTGGCTTAGCTCAAACCATTATCATTTCACAACTGGATGACTACAATGGTTCCCAGCCCATTTTTACTGCCTTTAGGATTGTCTATTTAAATTCTCTAATTCTGTAGTGAGAACAAACTTTAAAAAATGCAAATATGAACATGTTGCCATGTTACTCACCTCCTACTTAGTAGATGCTTCAAAGCTGATTCATTGCCCTCAAGATCAAGTTCAAACTTAGTATGACATTTAAGACTTTTCATAATCTGACTTCTACCTTCAACTGCATCTCTTACCACTGCTCTGAAATATAAGGTGACCCAAAAGACACCCTTTTCCCCCAGCAGGAGACCATAGAGAACACTCTCTGTGTTCTAATTGCAGGGAACAACTTCCAGTAACCTAATTGTGCCAAACTTTCTTTTCTCTGTGCTATTTCCTTTGTTTAGAAAGTGATTCCCGTGCTCTGCCCTCACTGCACCCTGCATAATTCCTACTTGTTTTTCAAACTCAAACAAGACATCACCTCCTGTCAAAAGTCTTCCGTATCATCCCCAAGGCTGGGTAACGTCTTACAACATCTTGTGCATGCTCCCATTATTATACTGAATAATCTGTATTGTAATTGCTTGTTTGATTATCAAAATCTTGAGGCCAAGAGCTCTGTCTTGTTGATTGAATCATTAAATTAGTGTAATAGATAAATAATGAAAATACAACATTTATCTTCAGGATGATTAATTACAACCTTGTAGTCATATACTAAAACACAAGTATGCTTTTAAAGATACCTATTGGTAACATACATATGAAATAACCCACAGTTAAGGTATATAAAATAAATAAAAGTGATAATTGGGAAGAAATCCATGTAGGGCATTTTGGCTTTAATAATTTAGCTTTCATTAGTTTAAAAAGTAGGAAATGGTGATCATAAAAATCAGCATAGTGGTTAACTCTAACATAAGAAATAGCAGGAAGATCGGTAGAAGGAAGGGTAGAATGAAGAGGGGGTAAACAGAAGGGGGAATGAACCATGAGGGACTATGGACTCTGGGAAACAAACTGAGGGCTTCAGAGGGGAGGGGGGTGGGGGACTGGGATAGGCTGGTGATGGGTATTAAGGAGGGCACATATTGCATGGTGCACTGGGTGTTATACGCAAATAATGAATCATGGAACATTATAACAAAAATTAAGGATGTACTGTATGGTGACTAACATAACATAATAAAAAATTATTATAAAAAAAGTAAGGAAGAGAGACAGAGTTGTGAAAAGAAAATAGACTTCTAGTGGCTGGCAGTGTTGCATTTCTTGACTGGAGTAGTAGTTACACAGATGTATTCTTTATAGTTAGAGTCAAACTGACTAATATAAACTTAGCACTTTTCTGTATATGTATGTGGAGAGACCATAGAATTTACTATACAAACTTCTGAGGGTGAAGAAAGGTACTATTAGTTATTGTATGAGGAGAACAGGTCTAAATTGGGACTACCCAGAAAAAATGCACACATCTGGTCACCCTAATTATATCTTACAAGGAAAGAAATGTAAAAACAAAACAGGAAGACAGATAACACAGGTTCCACCTCCTGAGAGTAGGCAGAAATATCTTACATAACTTGATGGATCAAAACATCTTTCTTTATACAGAGAGAATAAAAACACAGAGGATATTACTCTGTCCCCATTAGGCTTTGCGCTGGAAGTAGATGTGTAAGGCTAATAAAAAGTAAGCCATGATTCTGGCCTTTAACATGTTTGCAATTTTATAAGAGTATTAACATATAAAGATATAAGGGGTAGTGGTTTGCGAGGAGTACTACTTTCTCTATTCCTGGCAGACTGTCTTGACATCCAGTCCAATGGGCCTATAATAAATCCTTACCATCTGCCCTCAGTGAGGTCCTCCATGCTTTCTTCTCACAGTCACTAACTCTTCCTTTACACTGTAGAGACCCAATGTGTCCCATCCTTTCCATTCCCAGATCACTTTGGGTCCTCTTAAGATACCTAACTATTCTCATTTCTAGTAGATTTTCCCCTTACTGTGTTGCCAGAACAATCTTTCTGAAGCCTGGCCCTGATCAACCACTCTCCAGCTCTAAAAAGTCATTTAGTGAAATGGTCCCCAATGCTTACAAAATAACTGGAACTCTTAGCCAATATCTTCTCTAAATCTACCTTTCAAGCCTTCCTTCTCACTATTTTCAGGGACCTTATTCATGCTCCAGGAAAATCTGGATTACATATTAATACAGATGGTTACCAACTTACAATGGTTTGACCTAATGATTTTTTGACTTTACGATGGTACGTAAAAATACGCATTTAGTAGAAACTGTACTTCAAATTTTGAACTTTCATCTTTTTCTCAGCTAGCAATCTGTGGTACAATACTCTCTCGTGATGCTGGGTGGTGGTAGTGAGCCACAGCTCTGTCAGCCACACGATCACTAAGGTAAATAACCAATACACTCAACAACCATTCTGTATCTATACAACGTGTTTTTCACTTGCAGTACAGTATTCAATAAATTACACTTTATTATAAAATACAAAACAAATACATATGTTTATAAATTACAAAATAGGCTTTGTGCTATATGATTTTGCCCAACTATAAGCTAATGTGAGTGTTTTGAGCATGTTTAAAGTAGGCAAGGCTAAGCTATGATGTTCCATATGTTAGGTGCATTAAATGCATTTTTGATTTACAGTATTTTCAACTTACAATAGGGTTTATTGAGATGCAACCCCATTGCATGTCAAGGAAGAGCTGTAGTCTAAAAACCCTAGACAAAGCTCTACCATGAAATTTAGTCTGGGATCTCATGGTACAGCTCAGAGTAGGCAAAACTTAAAAGCAGAGAACACATCCAAGGTAGCAGGTTCAGTAATTCATATATGAAGTGATAAAGACTATAATACTACTCAGGGTGATAGCAGAGTGAATGGAAAAGAAAGGACGGAAGGAGTCATTATAAAGGGAAACTCAGCAAAACTTCGTGACTCATAGGAAATGAGGGAAACTGCCAATGAGGCCCAAAGGACCCATCTATGACTAAAGGAGAGCTAAGGACCAATGGTTCTTTCCACCATTCACAAATAAGACTACTGTTTTCAGAGATTAGTATCATCACTGATTTTTTCCCTCAACAATCTATGGAGCCAATACTTGTTAGGAGTGGCCTGTCAGCAGTAGGAAAAAGAAAGCTCAAGTACCCATGTGCCCCAAGTGCTTAAACATTTTCAGCCTGATTTTAAGGTTATCAAATTACTTTCCAGCTTTAGATTTTAAAACCAAATGTTCTAAGAACTAAGACGCAACTGAAAAAATATCTGTAATACCCAGTTAAGGGGGGCCATCTATAGTCTCAACTAAATAATTACACAAGACTATTCTGGGCCACACTTGCCCTCTATTGACCCAAAAAGATACAGGTGAGCACCAGCCAATACTTCTTTAGTGGGAGCCCTGTACCAGCTCCTGTAGCAGACCAGACAGCCTTCCAGGAGTTACTGTCTTTGGACCATAGAATATTAGTTTGGGAGTGAGGGAATCATACTTATCTTGGGCAGATTCAAGAGTTATCCTGCCTTAAAAGTCTTATATTGCACAGAAGCTAATAACCTCTTGCAACAACATCATAGGCATGGCTTCCAGGATCCCTGCCTGCAAGGGACATGCCCAATTACAAGAGTTACTAGCCTCAGGGAAGATCAGAGCTTTGGGTATTTATACTCCATTATAATTTCTTCTAATTCAGAAGCAGTTTACCAATCAGGGGTCATTTTCTACCTTAGGCAATGTTCCCTATGCTTCCCAGAATCCCCTCTAATTATACAGTACTCATTTCCTGAGTTGTTGAAAGTGTTAGCAGCTGATAGCTTTAGCTGAGGCACTCTCTAGGAACTGTTCTCAGCCAAAGAAAGTTATCTAGCCTAAAGTTACAATCCCATCTCTGAGGCAACTTACACCCCACGATGGGTCAAAATGACATGGATCTGTAAAGGCTCTAGCTCCTGCCTCAAGGCAACACATCTCTGAAAAGCTATTCCAGATCCAAAGACCCATGTGGAGTAAGTTAGATGAGGCCTTTGTTGCAACTGTACTGCAACTGAACCTCTTCTGCCAAATTCTATTTTTAAAACTCCCCTACAGGTGCTGATTCCAAGAGAATTCCCCAACAAACTTCCTGCATGCACCCTCAGAATCTATTTCCTGGGAAAACAAATTGAAGACACCACCTTATCAGAATTCCAGGGATATAAAGCTAGAAAGTTAACTAAAGATCAAGTTCTCATGTTCTACATGAAGAGAGAAGATTTTGTTAACTTTTGACCCACAATATCTTACAAGAAATATATGAAAAATATACATCTATTTATACATATTAATCTGCTTATGTTTCAAACTACTGCAAAATATTGTTGGTTCAAGTTTACCTGTTACCTCTACTATTAGCCAGGTAGCTTAAATTGAATCCTGTACTATTTCACTGGTTCTTCTCTATCCTGCTATTTCTTTAATCTGCCATGTCACTTCTCCTTCCTTCTAGCATATAAGCAATTTGAAGGTAGATTCTCTTTTGGATAAAAAGTATAATATTACACTGTATATTAACTAACTGGAATTTAAATAAAAACTTGAAGAAAAATATTATTTTAAAAAACAGGTGATAAAGGAGATAAATGTTAGCTATAAAAAAGTTGCCTTTCATATGTGACTATTTTCCAAAGCTTTCATAAAATTATTACTTTTTACTGTTCACTTTTTAGGAGACCCAGATCCCCACCAATTTAAGATAAAACAAATTCTGCCAAATATTTGCTGCCCCCTATAATAATTAAGCACAATAACGGTAGCACAGGATGTAATAGAGTGGTTTTTAATATATAGTTCTGACATACTATATTACTAAAATCTGAATTTTATGAATGAGATGATGGTGTTCTTAGGTAAATTTGTGTCATTTCCAACCTGCAGCCTACACTATGTCCATAACCATTACATATTTACAAACCATAATCCAGAGAGTGTATATTACCAGCAATGTATCTTGAAACTAAACAGATTTCAATAAGAAAGACTTTCTACTATGCTTCAATTACAGAAATGCAAATATACTACATCTTCTCTATAGGTTTCTCCATGAATTTCATACCATAGTTCATTTTCTATTGAGTACCTTCAAGCTGGATGATTTTAGAATATATAAACACACAAAGCACACGAAAAGAAAAGAAGTGAATCTGTTAATTGGAGTTTGCTGGTGGCAGAATGCATAGGATGTTTACACTGTGAAACCGGAATGTACTCAGAGCACACGTTGGATTTCCTGATGTACTCTTGCCATCATTAATTGTTAAATGCCAAATAGAAGTGATGCACTAACCAAAGCCTTATCACGTATGCCAGATTCTACTACCTAGGCATTGCAAGGTCTGCATTTATGATGGACTACCTGAGCTGATAACACATGGAATTATCTAAACAACATTTGCATATTTGTGTAATTATTTTCTAAGGTTAATTAGCTCCTGTAAAGCATTTCGCCCTTTGAGACTGCTTACAGTGACAGGTTCACATATTTTCTGAACCATTGCCAAGTTTGACAGATTTTTTTTTTCAGCTCACCTGTTGCTACAAAGTTATAAAATGAATGCTTCTAAAATATATACTTTAAACTTATAATTGATTTTAGGAAAAGTAAAATGAAAGCTTAATGAATTTGAAGGTTTTTTGAATGTCCAATTTTAAATTCAAAATGTAAAGATTATTTTTTTATTTCAAATAAATCTTTCTGTGATTATACTGGTAAGCATATCTACTAAGAAAATTATGAATACTCAAATCTAGCATTTTGGATATTAAACTACCACATAACTTTTGTCACTACTTTTAGTTGAGTCACGTATATTATACATACATACCCTCCCCCACAGTCCTTAGCATTATCACTGATTTGCTATTTACACTGGAAACATCAACTAGAGGAAGAACACTAATATAAGACCTACACCTTTTTTTACAGCAAAATTTACAAATTAAAGTGTGTTCTTTTACAAAGCTAAGACTTTCATTAGGTAAAATGTAATCTCAACAAAATCTAAATAGAGGCAGAAAACCCATGTCAAATGGATTTCTGAGGATGCAAAAATGTACATAAGCATCTTGTACCCAACTCATCCACAGGTACAAGATGAAAGAAAACTTATATTTTTAGAAACTGGCCAATTCGGTACTCTTCCAGAAGAAATAAAATGCAAACACCATCTGAGCCAAAACCTAGAAAGATACACACAAGGAAATTATAAGCATTAGCTTTAAACTTTTAGATGATTCTGTTAACTCCTCTGTACATAAACAAAGTATAAATTGTACATCAGTACAGGACACTTATAAGAATAGTTATGTGTAAAATATCGTTTTGTCACACAAGATGTAATTTAATTTCAATCCATTTAAATAATTAGGATTAAAAATTTATCTTCATTTTGCCATATTTTATATGTGTGATCTTTAAAAATAGTGTATGCATTTGAGTTTAACAGTGATTAAAGGACTAGGGGTATATATGAATGCATAAAAACTAATGGTATAGCACACATACAATGAAAACATCTTCAAAAATAAAGCACTATTATTTTGTTTCTAAATACTAAATTGATCCATATGAAGTTACCAATATTAGACATTTTTGACCTTAAAAAGTGGCAATTTCATAAGATTCAATCTTAAACATAATGAAAATAGACAAAAGAATCTATAAGCTAGAGGTATCTTAGAGCTATCAACTTTTACCTTGACACTTTCAGGTATCAAGATATTAGTGACAGCTATCAATTTTAAGAAACAGATTCAAGGCTATGTTACTTGTCAATATGGCTCCATTAATAAATTATAAATGGCTATGAACAAAATGAAGATAAGTGACAAAGGATCAGTATTCAGAACTGTATCAAACATATCTGAATTTCACATATCTCAAGCTTAGCATGTCCAAAAGTGAAATCTGAATTGGCTTCCTGACTCCCCATTATCTGTTTTCCTTCTGTCTTTCTCATCTTGCTAGGTGGTACCTTCACCCACCCAGTTGTTCAAGCCAAAACTCTAGAAGTCATCCTTGATGTTTTCCTCTTCTCCTAACTCTCATATTTATCCAATTCAATTTATGCTCCAAAATGCTTCTAGAATCCATAAACTTCTCCTAATTTCCGTTCTTACTATCTCAGCCCAAGTTATCACCACATTTTGCATAGGACACAAACCACTTTAACTGGCTATATGTTCTCCCTCGTTTAACGCTTATAATGACATTATGACATAGATACTTCAAATATCCATGTTTCCAGAGAGTAATTAATTTGCCCAATGTTATACAACTTGCCAGACTGCAAGCTAACCTGTCTGGTTCTAGCATCTGAACTGCTAGGCTATACTACCTTACTACCTATCCTTTTAAATCATACTGGGCTGACATAAACCTTGCTTTTTAAAAAAATCTGTTTCAATATAAAGTTTGAACAATAATTAACAAGAAGTTAGTAAAGAATAGATAAGCAAATAATTATGGCCCATTATTTATGGAAATGGTGCCAAATACTTCGTGATTGGGCCATAATTACCACAAAATGGGGGTAATCTGGAATGGGAGGCAGCTAGAGCTGGTAGGATTCTTAGATTCCAAAACTATGCTATTAATGATTCTATTCACTCCAATAAATTTGGGCTCTCTTCTCTTAGTGCCATCTACAGTGCAATCATAATAATGCTTCTATAGCCCATATTAAGGCAGGTGCAGATCTAAATACTTTATAAATGGTAACTCATTTAATCCGGACAAATCCTTTGAAATAGGTACTATTATTATCCCCATAATTAGATGAGCAGGCAAAGAACAATTAAGAAACTTACTCAAGAAAACTGCTAGTATATGACAGAGCCAGAGTTCAAACCTAGGTAGTCTGATCCCCATATAAGTAATCTCAATCACTGTACACTGCATTGCTGAAATACATTTAATATCCTTCCCTCTATGTAGGCATAACCAAAGTTGCTGCTCTTTGCAACAATGAACCAAATGGCCAGGGGCTTTTAAGAAAAAAGGATGAGAATGTTACTTATATAGATAACATGTACAGGTGGGCCAAGTTCATATGAAAAAAGAGTCTTTGTGAAATGAAAGAGCTTGTTCTCTGAAATTAAAACATGTTCTTCTTTTCCTTGAATAGCTTCTGCAAACTTATGAGAGAGAAACTAAACCTAGCTTAAGACCTATTAATTTTCTGCCATTTACTCATCTACGACAAAGATAAAAGCTAAGTGAAAGAAGCTAGACAAAAAGGACTAC
Source organism: Ursus arctos (assembly GCF_023065955.2). Lineage (NCBI taxonomy): Eukaryota > Metazoa > Chordata > Mammalia > Carnivora > Ursidae > Ursus > Ursus arctos. The sequence goes on from NW_026623067.1 coordinate 74,760,380, forward strand.
ATATTTTATGATTTGACTGATAGGAAATCCTAGAAAAGCCAACACTATAGTGTTAAAATGTAGATTAGCAGTTGGCAGGGTCAAAAAGTGGAGGAGGGAAGAAACTGACTGCCAAAGGCCACAAAAGAAAGGTTTTTGGGATTATGAAAATGATTTTCTACCATGATGGTAGTGATAGTTACACAATGACATACATTTATCAACCACATCTAACTGTATACTTAAAATTGGTACAATTTACAGTATATAAATTATATCTCAATAAAGTTGACCAAAAAAAGAGAAAAAAAATCAAGTGGTAAATCTTTTTTCCTAAACAGAGTTCATGAAACCTATTATAAATAAAGTTTTATTAGAACAGAGCCATGTCCACTTGTTTATGATCTATGGCTGCTTTTGCCTTACAACAGTGGAGTTCAGGAGTCGTGACAAAGTCCACAAAGCCTGAAAGTTTAAATTAGTTACTCTCCAGCTTTTTAAGAAAGCTTGTCAACCTTTGCTCTAAATACTTATGATCTCAGTTCCAGCTTAGAACAGCAAATTAGACATCCATATCTGACAGCATTATCTCTTCAAACCCACAAAAACTGTAATAAAAGATTTTTTTTTTTCTTACAAAGACATAAATCTACAAGGCCTAGGAGGAAAAGGCAGGGGTGAAAACACTATGACATTTTGGAAGATGGAGAGTAGGTAGAAGAATGGTAACCAGTTAAGCAGAACTAAGAAAGTCAAATCCCAAGCTGGCCATGGGGAAAGCTGAGTATCAACTTCATTTATGCTGCAAAATTCTCTAAGGCACGGGGATAGGATTCTATGTACCTCAGGATTGAAGGAAAGTAGGATATATGTGCTAAAATGAGTCTTCCTGAAAGTAGTTGTTTTCCCATCTTCCATTCCACGCAACTTAGTAAATACCTTTACACATCCTTACAAGAGAGATTTTGAAATGGGTTTATCAGTAACATATGCGAATTGAATGCAGAATGCGGTGATGTGCTTTCTCTCTCTTCCCCCAGCCTTCATCCCTTCTAAACTTCCAGACTGTAAGCAGTCAGATCCTCAGTCTTTAGGCAGAAGATTTCTTTTTTGAGAAATCAAACTAGGCTGACTACACTAAAAGTTCTAAAGACACAGATGATAGGCTGGTGATGGGTAGTAAGGAGGGCACATATTGCATGGTGCACTGGGTGTCATACGCAACGAATGAATCATGGAACTTTACATCAAAAACCAGGGATGTACTGTATGGTGACTAACATAATATAATAAAAAAATATTATTATTAAAAAAAATAAAGACACAGATGAAGACAGAAAGACAAATACTGTGTGATCTCACTTATATGTGAAATCTAAAACAACAACAACAAAACCCCCTCAAATCAAACTCATAGAAAGAGATAATAAACTGATGGTTGCCAGGGGTTGGGGATGCGTGAAATGTGTGAAGGTGGTCAGAGGGTACAGACCTCCAATTATAAGATGAGTAAGTTCTGGGCATGTAATAAACAGTTTGATGACTATAGTTAACAATACTATATTGTATGTTTGAAAATTGCTAGAAGGGTAGGTTTTCAAGTTCTCCACATCAAAAAAAAAAAAAGTGTAACTAAGTGAGCTGATGAATGTGCTAACTTTATTGTGGTAATCATTTTGCAATGTATACGTACACAAAATCACTATGTTGCATACCTTAAACTTACACAATTGTTATATTTCAATTATATCTCAATAAAGCTGAAAAAAATTCCAACACACTAAAAAAAAAAAAGAGAGAGAGAGAGAGAGAGAGTGAGATTTGAAAGAGAGAATGAGAAAGAGAGAGATACAAATTGGTGGGGGTGCGTGTGGTGGAAAATTCTCAACCAAACTACTCAGACTGCCTGAGTGAAACTCAAACATCATAAGCCCCATCCATATGCTTACAGGTTCCAATTAGCTTTTTAATGCCCACTAATAAACATGAACAGACTGCCAAACATTATTAGACATAGGAAGAAAGCCCACAATACAAAATATACAGACCAGAATAAATAGAAAAAAGCAATTTGGAAGAAACTGAAACTTTGATGAAAGAAGAAATTTTCAAAAACATTACCATTATCTTTAGAGAGATCAGAGAAGATAGCACATGCATAAAACAAGAACAAATGTATTATTAAAAGAGATATTCAAAGAATAAAGAGTTCTTGCAAATTAAAAGCAAAAAACAGCAGAAAGGACAAATTTGATACAAGAATTAGATGATTAAGTTAAGGAAATCTAGAAGCAAAAGACATAAAAAATAGAAAAGTAGTAAGTCCAATGATAAGTCCAAGAGATTCATCATCCAAAACAGTTCTAGAAAGAAAAAGACAAAACACAAGGGAAGAAATCAACAAAATATTTAAGAACATTTCCCAGAACACTAGCTGCTAGAATGAAAAGGCTGACAAAGTACCCAGCACTTTGGATGAATGGAGACCTATATAAATGTGTGTCACTGTGAAATTTAGAATCCAGGAATAAAGAGAAGATTCTGTAAGTGTCAAAAAAGAAAAATGATTGATTAGGATTCAGAACAATTCTGGAATTTTCAACAGCAAAAGAAGAATCAAGAACATGATAAAAAAATGAGTCTTCAAAATCCAAGAGGAAAATAATATCTAACTTATAATTCTATAGCCAGCCAAAATACCATCAAATATAAGATAAAAACATTTTCAGACATACAAACACGAAAAAAATTGTATCTCATTACTCTCTTCTAAAAAAACAACTGGAAGATGTGCTCTCTCAAAGTAAGAAATAAACCAAGAAAAATGAAGACAAAAACTACAAGAAATAGAAGAAATAAGAAAGTGACAAAAGGAATCTTCAAAAAAAATGGTGAAGGAAGATTCCAGGAATGATAGCTGTACATCAGAGGCAGTAGGCAACCAGACTAGGTGGCAGTAGTGACTTAAGAGATAGATATGCTGAGGACTGTCATCACCATGATCCCCACTACCACCACGTCATCATAAGATATAATGCCCTAATGAGTTTGACCTGGATTTCTATTTGTATTTGATTTCTCCCAACCATACACTGATGAAGTTCTTGTCTCCAGTTCATGCTCTTTTACTGTTTCAGCTAATGACACTAAATATACCTCCTAAAAGCATTGTATTTTCACTAACTTAGGAGCTAGCAGTAGACCACGGGAAGCTGAGAAATAGGAAATATAGAGCAGCACACTCCTTCTAGCCATTTTTCTGCTGATTTTCTCTGCTAAATGCTCCAGCTATGGAAAGCCAAGTTTTTCAAGACTACATTGTCCCTGACTTTCGTGTAAAAGGGCTATGGTAAATGGTGAGGGAAGCTGAGGTTAGAGCACAATCCAAAGTATCTGTTCAGCTGATCTTCTACTAAGGGCGTTCATCTAATATTAACAATATTTTTCTCTCCTTACACAACTACATCTGTGCTTATTGCTCAGTATTTCAAGTTGAACAACACATTATTTATGAATACATAAAGTAACGGTGGGAGTTTTACTGTGATGCCCAGTACCCCAAACCCTGACCCCACAAAATTGAAGAACTCATTTTCCCATCTGCTTTGAGTGTTGATGGCTGACAGCTCTTGCAGCCAAACCACTCACTCCTGCCATTGTTTCAGAAGAAGAGAACCAACATGCCCAAGACTATGCCTCCTTCTTGGAGGGCAGCTGCTTCAAATGTTGGTTAGTGCTGGCTCCCTTGCCCCAATTTGGGAGAACTATCTTTGATCCCTCTGAGGGCCAACTGTGATTCCTTCAATTCTGTACAGGTGTTTATGCTGAGAACAATCTCCAGTTAATCTCCTTCTGGCTCATTAGATAATTATGCTCATCTCTCTATCAGTCTGCTTCTAAGGGAATCTGATCTATGACAGTTGGTTCCAGTGAGCAGGTAGAAAAAGCTGACTCTAAGGTAGAAACTGTGGAGCTGAATTAGCTGCCCGCTGGCTAGCCGGAAACAAGACCTCAACGCCTGTAGTAGGTGGAACATTGATAACCTTGACCTGCAGCAGCAGTGCAACCATACAAAACTTTCATCAATAATGAACTGGAAGTATATACTGGTAGAAAGGAATACACCAGCAGGTACATTATTGGCATTGAAAAGTATATCATTAATAAGGACTATAGAATTGGATGGCCATTTCCAAGAGCAATAGATGCTTTGGGAAAAAACAAAACAAAACAGTGAAAGGCTGAGAGTGATTAATCAGCACAATACTAACAGTGAAAGCCAGAGCTTTAGTAGCATATAAAGACACTCTCACCTTCTGTAGTAGGAAGGCAAAAGAACCTAAGGAGTAGGTCCAGTACTTTTGTAATAGAAGTAGAACTCCAGAGAAAGTTGGACTCTCAGGTGTGCAATGTGGGGTTAGGGCCCAAATTCACAAGGAGTGGGACCTTGAGGGGCATCTGAATCTCTTAAATCCCCAAAGTCCCCTGAACCTTCACAGGGCCTGCAGAAGTAGCCCATGCCTTGGAGTTAAAAGCTAGTGCATGCTTGAAGATGATGCAGAAGCCACTGCCTTTGCCAGACAACATGGGCTTCTTCGACCCCCCCACTTTCGCTCACAGTTCTGACCCTAGACCAATAACTAGGATAAAGCTACAGTATACTACTCTAGCCAGGGAAGTGCTGGGCCTCCTAAGAGAGGAAAGGGAAAATACCATGAAAGAGCTGCAGGGCTTAGTCAATATTTACAGGCAGGAGCAAAGGGGAGTGCATATAAAGATGCTGGATCAAGGAGAACAGAGCATTCACTTGGATAAGTAGAGTTTACTGATACATAAATACTTTATCAGGATATAGGATTTAACACCTGTTTGAATTTTCTATTGCTGCACTAACACATTACCACAAACTTAGTGGCTTAAAACAACACAAACTTACTATGTTGTACTTCGGTATATCAGAAGTCTGACATAGGTCACACTGGGCTACAATCAAGGTGTCCTTTCTGAAGATTTTTCTTTTTTAATTTTTAAAAAAGATTTATGTATTTATTTTAGGTGGGGGGGGGGGGAGAGGGAGACAGAGAAACTCAAGCAGTCTCCAAGCTGGGCATGGAGCTGGATGTGGGGCTTGAGCTCACAACCCTGAGACTATGACCTAAGCTGAAACCAGGAGTTGAATACTTAACCTACTGTGCCACCCAAGTGCCCTCCTTTCTGAAGGTTTTAAGGGAAAATCCATTTCCTTGCCTTTTCCAGTTTCTAGAGGCTGCCCCTTTGGCTTGCAGCTCCTGTCCTCCATTTTAAAGCCAGCAGCCTTGCATATTTCTAACCATGCTTCCATAGTCATATCTCCTTCTCTGACTCTCATTTTTGCTTCTCTCTTCTACTGTTAAGAACCCTTATGGTAACATTGGGCCTACCTGATTAATCCAGGATAATCTCCCTATTTTAAGGTCCTTAATGTTAATCACATCTGCGAAAAATTTTTTTGTCATGTAAAATAACATATTCACAGGTTCCAGGGATTAGAATGTGGCCATATTTGGAGACCATTATTGCCTAATGCAACATTCTAGCACGAACTCTGAGAGATGGGGATAATTCCTTGGTAGGATCACTCTTAGAAACCTACAGAAAGTAATGACCTATACTAAGCGAAGACCTTGTGTTACATTATCACTCACTACTGACTGTCCATCACAGAAAAGGCAGTAAACAATCAAGAACACAAGAAGGCTCATCCAGTTTACATCTGTCAGACTCTGTTAGCCATATACTGGCTAACTCAGAGCTGGTACAATCAGTGCATGAATGGAGAAGCCAGAGTGGCAAGGGTAGATATGATGCACAGGCCCACAAGCATGCATGCATTTCACTCACCAACGCTGATTTAGCTACTACCATCTAATGAATAATTCAGCAGAGTGAGAGGCAAAAGAAATACCTTTGGAGACAGAGAGAGAGAGAGAGAGAGAGAGAGTGTGTGTGTGTGTGTGTGTGTGTGTTGGGGGAGGGGGTGAAGTTAGAAGACTATTTGATAACCCCAAAGGTAATGAGCATTATGGCAGCATACTGAAGACATGTCAAGAATTCCAGACAGTTCAGTCTAGAACGTTCTCTAAACAAAATGGAATAGTCAGAGCTAAGTATGACTCACAGGATCTATATCTGAATCTAAAGCTATAATTATGATATAGCAAAAACTCATGTCAACCTGTGTCATCAAGAAAAGGTTAAATTATTTTCAGAATGCTCTATTTAGGAAAGTAAGGCATTACATACATAGCACCTTTTACAGAAATTTAGGGGATGATGGAAGGGAGGTAATCAGGGAGGCAGGGATTTCCTGGGGGTCCTGAAGAGCTTTTGTATACGCAGGACCATTATTGTTAGGCATCAGTGGATCACATGTAAATGCTTATGATTTGATAGCCCTGCTTTATAAGACATGTTAACCAGATGATCTGTCTGTGATTATACTATGAAAAATGAAATGAGTAACCAGTTTCCAAAGAACTAATAATTTAAAAACTATGCAAAGATTATTTGCAATTGCTGGAGATGATATATTTATATACCCAAACACATGTGTGTGCTTCCCCTCCCCCACACACTACAGGACTTCAGTTCTTATCCAGACAGTGCCGTTTAACCAGCTTTATGTCTTTGAGTGGTTACTTACCTTTTTGGATGCTCAAAATCCTCAGTTGTACATAAGAGGTTAACCTGGGAGAGCTCTAAAATTATACCCCCTTCTTATAAATAGAGTAAAAACTTTGGGAACAAAGAGAATCTGAGTTACTATCTCATAGGGTTATAGAATAAGGAGGTCGAACAGATGCAAAATAAAAAGCCTGGCAAGCAGCATATAATAAATGTTTTAGCCTTCAAGATATACTACAAAATGTAACTAAGTTATTTATATACCTGAAATAATGATTTACTTTGTTATAAATGAACTTCTTAAAACACCTTGAAAATATACTAATAAAAACTGTATTAGTTCAAACATGTTATAATAACTTCTCTGTGTGTTATAAAACCTAATTCATTCAAACACGTTTGGATATTATGAATTTGTGAAAAATTCGAACTAAAGTAGTATTTTAGTCTTTTAATTTAATTTAATTTCTGGTATAGTTAACATACAGTGTTATATTAGTTTCAGATAGATAACATAGTGATTCAATAGTTCCATATATTACTTAGTGCTCACCAAGATGAGTGTACTCTTAATTTCCTACACTTATTTCACCCATTCCCCACCCACCTCCCCTCTGGTAACCATGTTTGTTCTGTAGAGTTTAAGAGTTTGTTTTTTGGTTTGTCTCTCTCTTTTTCCCCTTTGTTTTGTTTCTTAAATTTCACGTGAGTGAAATCATACGGTATTTGTCTTTCTCTGACTGGCTTATTTCACTTAGCATTTTACTCTCTAGATGCAACCATGTTGTTGCGGATGGCAAGATTTCCTTCTTTTTAATAGCTGAATAATATTCCATTGTATATATATACACCACTTCTCTATCCATTCATCTACTGATGGACATGGGCTGCTTCCATAATATGGCTATTGTACATAATGCTGCAATAAACACAGGGGTGCACACAATCCCTTGGAATTAGTGTTTTCATATTCTTTAAGTAAGTACCCAGTAATGAGATTACTGGATTGTAGGTAGTTCTATTTTTAATTTTTGGAGGAACCTCCATAATGTCTTTCACAGTGGCTGCACCAGTTTACATTTCCACCAACACTGCACAAGGATTCCTTTTTCTCCAACTGCTCACCAACTCCTGTTGTTTCTTGTGTTTTTGATTTCAGTTTTTTCCAACAGGTGTGAGGTGATACCTCCTTGTGGTTTTCATTTGCATTTTCCTGATGATGATCTTCTTTTCATGTTCACCTTCTTAATGTCTTCTTTGCAGAAATGTCTGTTCATGTCTTTTGCCCATTTTTTAATTGGATTATTTTTTTTTGGGTGTTGAGTTGTATAAATTCTTAATATATTTTAGATATGAACCCTTTATAAGATATGTCAATTGCAGTATCTTCTACCATTCAGTAGGTTGTAGTTTAGTTTTGTTGGTTTCATTGCTGTGCAGAAGCTTTTAATTTTGATATAAACCCAGTAGTTTATTTTTTCTTTTGTTTCCCTTGCCTCAGGAAACATATATAGAAAGATGTTGCTACAGCCAATGTCCAAGAAATTATTTCCTATGCTCTCTACTAGGATCTTTATGGTCTCAGGTCTCACACTAAGGTCCATAATCCATTTTGAGTTTATTTTTGTGTATGGTCCAATTCCATTCTTTTGAGTAGCTGTTTCCATTATTCCCAACATTTGTTGAAGAGACTGTCTTTCCCATTACATATTATTGCCTCCTCTGTCAAAAATTAACCGGCCATATAATTTTGGGTTTATTTCTGGGCTTTCTATTCTGTTCCACTGATCTATGTGTTTAATTATATGCCAGTACCATACTGTTTTGATAACTATAGCTTTGTAATGGAATTGCGATACCTCCAGTTTTATTTTTTTGGAATTGTGATACCTCTAGTTTTGTTCCTCTTTCTCAAGGTTGCTTTGGCCATTTGGAGTCTTATGTGGTTCCATAAAAATTTTCAGATTGTTTCTTTTCGTTCTGTGAAAAATGCTGTTGGTATTTTGACAGCGATTGCATTAAATCTATAGACTGCTTTGGGTAATATGGGCATTTTAACAATATTTGTTCTTCTAATCGTGAGCATGGAATGTCTTTCCATTTCTTTGTATCGTCTTCAATTTCTTTCATCAATATTTTAGTTTTCAGAGTACAGGTATTTCACCTCTTTGGTTAAGTTTATTTTTAGGTATTCTATTTTTTTGATGTAACTGTAAATAGGATTTTCTTAATTTCTCTTTCTGTTGCTTTGTTATTTGGGTATATAAATATTATGGATTTATGTACATTGATTTTGTTATCTTGCGACTTTACTGAATTCATTATCAGTTCTGGGAGCTTTTTGGTGGAGTCTTTAGGGTTTTTATATGTAGTGTCATGTCATCTGCAAACGGAGAAAGTTTTACTTCTTCCTTATCAATCTGGATGCCTTTTATTTCTTTTTCTTGCCTGATTGCTATGGCTAGAACTTCCAGTACTATGTTGAAAAAAAGGGGTGAGTGGACATCCTTGTCTTGTTACTGATCTTAGGGGAAAAGCTCTCAGTTTTCCCCCACTGAGTATGATGTTAGGTGTTAGGTTTTTCATATTTATTATGTTGAAGTATGTTCCCTCTAAACCTACTTATTATTATTATTATTTTTTATCACAAATGGATGTTGTACTTTAGGAAATGCTTTTTCTCAATCTATTGAAATGATCATAAAATATTTTATCCTTTCTCCTACTGATGTGATATATCAGATTGATTTGCAAATACTGAACTGCTCTTACGTTTCAGGAATAAATCCCACTTGATTGTGGTGAGTAATTTTTAAAAATCTATTGTTGCATTCAGTTTGCCAGTATTTTGTTGAGAATTTTTGCATCTATGTTCATCAGAGATATTGGCTTGTATTTCCTTTTTTAGTGGTGTCTTTATCTGGTTTTTTTTCAGGGTAATTCTGGCATCATACAATGAATTTGGAAGTTTTCCTTCCTCTTGCATTTTTTTGAAAAAGTTTGAGAAGAAAAGGTATTAACTCTTTTTTAAATGTTTGGTAGAATTCACTTGTGAAGACATCTGGTGCTGGACTTTTGTTCATTGGGAGTTTTTTGATCAATGACTCAATTTCAATGCTGGTAATTTTCTGTTCAAATTTTCCGTTTCTTCCTGCTTCAGAGTTCGTAGGTTATACGTTTTAAGGAACTTATCCATTTCTTTTAGGTTATCCAATTTGTTGGCACATACATTTTTCATAATATTCACTTATAATCCTTTGTATTTCTGTGGTGTTGGTTGCTATTTCTAATCTTTCATTTGTGCTTCTGTTTGAGTCCCTTCTCTTTTTTTCTTTTTGATGAGTTTGGCTAGAGGTTATTTGTCTTGATCTTTTCAAGACAAATGTCGTTGTCTTTCTTGTCATTGATCTTTTCAAAGAACCAGCTCCTGGTTTCACTGATCTGTTCTATTATTATTATTATTATTATTATTATTACTACTACTACTACTACTACTACTACTATCATTTCATTTCTAGATCATTTATTTCTGATCTAATCTTTATTTTTTCCTTCTTTCTGGTTTTGGGTTTTGTTTGTTCTTCTCTTTCTGGCTCCTTTAGGTATAAGTTTAGGCTATTTTGAGATTTTTCTTGCTTCTTGAGGCAGGCTTTTATTGCTATACATTTCCCTCTTAGAACTGCTTTCAGTGCATCAAATAGATTTTGTACCATTGTATTTTCATTTTCATTTTTCTCCATGTAATTTTTTATTTCTTCTCTGATTTCTTGGTTGATTCATTTCTTATTTAGTAGTATGTTATTTAACATCCATGTATTATGGTCTTTCCAAATTTTGTCTTGTGGTTGATTTCTAGTTTGGTAGTATTGTGGTCAGAAAAGATGTATGGTATGACGTTGATCTTTTTGAATTTGTTGGAACTTGTTTTGTGGCCTAATATGTGATCTATTCTGGAGAATGTTCCATGTACACTGGAAAAGAATGTGTATTCTGTTTTAGGATGGAATGTTCTGAATATATCTGTTAAATCTATCTGGTCAAGTGTCATTCAAAGTCACTGTTTCCTTACTGATTTTTAGATGATCTGTCCATTGGTATAAGTGGGGTCCCCTACTATTACTCTATTACTATTTATTAGTTCCTTTATTTTTTTTTTTAAAACTGTTTTACGTATTTAGGTTCCCCATGTTGGGTGCATAAATATTTACAAATGTTGTATTTTCTTCTTGGGTTGTCCTCTTTATTATTATATAGTGTACTTCTTCATTTTTTGTTACACTCTTTGTTTTAAAGTATATTTTGTCCAATATAAATATGGTACCTTGGCTTTCTTTTGACATCCATTTACATGATAAATGTTTCTCCATCCCCTTTCAGTTGCATGTGTCTTTAAATCTAAAATGAGTCTCTTGTAGGCAGCATATTGATGGTTCTTGTTTTGTTTTGTTTTGTTTTTAAATCCATTCCATCACCCTATGTCTTTTGATTGGAGCATTTAGTCCATTTACTTCCAAAGTAATTATTGATAAGTATGTATTTACAGCCATTTTGTTACTTATTTTGTGGTTTTTGTAGTTCTTCTCTGATCCTTTCTTCTCTTGCTCTCTTTCATGGTTTGCTGGCTTTCTTTAGTGATATACTTGGATTCCTTTCTCTTTATTTTTTGCATATCTATTACTGGTTTTTGGTTTGTGGTTACAGGTTTGTATATACCATCTTCTCCATATAGCCATTTATATTAAGTTGATATTAAATTTAAGCCCATTCTTTACTCCTCTCCCCACTATGTTTTTCATACATGGTGTCATATTTACACCCTTTTATTCTGTGAGTCCCTTGACAGATTTTTATAGATACAGTTATTTTTGCTGTTTTTGTACTTCCTACTTTTTAAATTCTTACTTACATGATCTTTTCTTCCCATTCAAAGAGTCCCCTTTAACATTTCTTGTAGAGCTGGTTTAGTAGTCATGAACTCCTTTAGCTTTTGTTTGGAAAAAATCTTTCTCTCTTCTTCTATTCTGAATGACAGCCTTGCTGGATTGAGTATTCTTGGCTGCAAATTTTTTTCTTTCAGCACTTTAAATGTATCATGTTGCTCCCTTTTGGCCTGCAAAGTTTCTACTGGAAAATTCACTGATAGCCTTGGGGGGTTTTTCCTTGTATGTAATGGTTTCTTCTCTTGCTGCTTTAAAATTTTTTTCTTCATCAATACTTTTTGCCATTTTAACTACAATATGTCTTGGTGTGGAACTCCTTGGGTTGATTTTGTTGGATGATTTCCACTCCTCCTGAATCTGGATATGTTTCCTTCCACAGATTTGGAAGTTTTCACTATTGTTTCTTCAAATAAATTTTCTGTCCCCTTTTCTCTCCTTCTGGGATCCCTATCATGCTAATGTTATTACCTTTGATGGTGTTACTGCATCCCCTAAATCTATTCTCATTTTGTGTAATTTTCTTCTCTTACCTGCTAAGCTTGATTACTTTCCATTACTCTGTCCTCCAGGTCACTAATACATTCCTCTGCTTCCTCCAGCCTGCTATTTATTCCATCTAGTGTATTTTAAAATTTATTTATTGTGTTGTTCATCTCTGATTGGTTCCTTTATATGTCTTCTCTTTGTTAAGGGTCTCACTGATGTCCTCCACACTTTTCTCAAGTCCACTGTATACTGTTATGATCGTTACTTTAAATTCCCTATCATGCATATTATATCAGTTTCACTTAGGTCTCTTGCTGTGATTTTGTCCTATTCTTTCATTTTAATAAGGTGAGCCTTGGGCTTCTGCGGGACCCGCCACCACCATCGCCGTGGGGCTGAGGCCCCACAAAGTAGGCTGGTTGGGAGACATGGTGTTGGCAACATTTGCTCTGGTTTTCTGGGGGAGGGGACCTGCAGTGCCAGGACCGAGGCAAGTGTGCATGGAAAGGGAAGATCCGCAGAAGCACAAGGGGATGGGACTTGGTATATGCAAGTAGTTAGTGAATGTTGGCACTGTGCTGGTTTATGCTTGGCGGGTAAGGAAGATGGTGCCTTGCAGCTCCTTTGTTCCTGAAGAAATCCCTCCATGAAACTGGCCTCTTCAGGATGTACCCTGAGTTGGGTAAATAACTCTCCCTCCTGTGTGCCCCAGGTGTTTTCAAAGTGCTGTTTCTATGCTGTATTTCTAGGGGCTGTTTGTCGTGATGTCTTTTTAAGGGTGGAGATTCAGTGTCCTATTGCCCTCCAGACCCTCCCAGAGCTGAGCCCTCTGATTTTAAAATTCCAGCCTTTAAGTCCCTTTGGTTCCAAGAATTCACAAAATTTGGCCCCTCTCATTTTCAACACCAAATGTTATGGAGATTCATATTTTCTGTGTGGTCTCCCTAGTGTGACAGTCTGTTTCTTGCCCTTCTCCTTGTTCATGACCCACCCCTGCAGACGGCTGCAGTCCATTTAGCTCCCCTTTGCATCTTCACCCTTCCTACCCTCTTGGATGTTGCCTCTTATCTACCTTTAGTTGTGGACTTTGTTTTGTCAGTCTTCAGATCACTTTGTGGGTTATTTACACTGATGTGAGTGCTATCTACTTGTATCCATGCAACAAGGTTAGCCTGGGATCCTCTTACTCTGCCATCTTGGTCTCTCTCTTCAAAGTAGTATTTTAGCCTTTAAAAATTAGGAAAAGACAGCAATCATAGAACTCATTTACTAGAAGCCTATTCTATCTTATGATTTTAAATCTAGATATTAAATTCTGGTTTCAACTGATATCTTCTAGCTGTTGCTAATATAGATTGAATTAAAGATAGTATTACTTCAATGAGATAGATTTCCAGGAATAGGACATCTAGGTTGAAAGTCTTGTGTATTTTTAATTTTTTAAATTTTAAATTTTAATTAATGTTACTAGATTGCTCTCTCATATTCCCATCATACTATGTGAGATCAATCTTTTCTTTACACCCAGCCAACAACAGGCATTATATAGCACCTTCAGATTTTTATAAATTAATTTTGTCAACTAATAATTATAAATATGAGTACTTAAATCTGCATTTCCTTCTTAATGGAGATGTTAAGCAAGTACTTACTGTATAAAACTAGTGCTTAGCACAATATGATTTTCCACGAAGTTTTATCCATTTGTGAAGTACATTTCCTGAAATAATGTAACTTAAAAACATTTCATTAATTGTCCCAATTAATGCAAAAGTTTTAATAAAAAGCAGGCATTTAGAATGTTTCTATACTAAGAAAAATATTTTATCTACTGCAAACCTAGATTTCTCACTATCTAAACAATTAAACCAAAAAATTTTACATATTTTAATAAAATTACAATTTTATTTTATTTTATCAGCTGTTCTGGTTTAAAACCAGGGCATACCAAATGTTTCCTTTACTGTTCATCATAAAACACAAACACAGAGGACAATTTTGCCTGCTATTTTAATATTTTCTATGTATAGCAAACATATCCTAATTTATACTTAATAAGAAAAATATGAGAAAAATAATAAAATAATCATATTTATTTTTATCTATTAAAAATACTGCATACATAAAATACAAAATTCTTACAAATAAGTTAAGGGCAGGGACTATATGTTATTTTTAAATAATAATAATAATCATTATTATTATTATATTACTATATAGCAATAATAGCAATTATAGCAATAATAGCAGCTAACATTTATCAGATGGTTACTACATACCAGCTTCTGATTAAACACTTTAGATGTATGAATTCATTCAATCTTCACTATCATAATATGATGTAGGTACTATTATGGTTGCCATTGCAGAGATGAGACATAGAGAGGTTGAGCAGATTTGTTGAAGGACAAACAGCTAACTAGTCAATTCAGGATTAGAGCACAAGAAGTAGGAGGTGAAAATCCCTACTTTCAACCTTGTGTTGTACTCACTCTCCCTCTGATCTTTCTGTTGTCCACATTACCTTGCAGGTTGACTTGTACAAGGGCCTACAGTTGTTTGTTTTTTAAGATTTTATTTATTTGTCAGAGAGAGAGCGAGAGAACACAAGCAGGGGGAGTGGCAGGGAGAGGGAGAAGTAGACTCCCTGCAGAGCAAGAAGCCCAATGTCGATGCCATACTTTATCCCAGGACCCTGGGATCATGACCTGATCGGAAGGCAGATGATTAACCAACTGAGCCACCTAGGTATCTCCTGCAGTTTTAACTTATGTACTTAAATACTTTATTAAGAAATGTAATATTCAAATTAAAAAAAAAGAGATCAACTAGTGATTTCAATAAATGAATTCTAGAACCCGTACGCAGCTTGCTTCTCTTTTTGAGACTAAAATATTATTTCCTTGCTCTCTTTGGCATCACTAATCTAACCATATACACTCTCTTTGTAGAGTATGTACTTATTTGAGACTAAATCCATAAGTTAGGATTCTGAAAACTGAAACCACATCATGTAATGAAGTATGACTAAGTATCAGATTAATAATACATAAAATATTTTAAACTGAAAAGTTCAATGATAAAACTGCAGACATTTTAGCAAATCAGACAATCTCAATTTTAGGCTAATGGAATAAAAGGCTTCAAAGAATTCTCATACACTGTAAAGATTATCAGGACTAGACTGTCACATAGTGACCTTGCTGGTGTCTAACTCCTCTAACAGTATTTGGAAGTGCATTGTTTCAAATCAATAACTAATTAACAAAGTACAAAAGAAGTTGCACTGTTTCCTTAGCTCCTTGTTAAAAATGGCTTTTGGCAGCACATGGGCAGAAAGGTCGCTTTTATGACATCTCCAGGAGCCTTTCAACACCCTGCCTCTGTCAGATTAAATTACTGTTAGCAATTAATTGTCATAAGTTAAAACAGAAGCACATTTGTTACAGCAGGCTGTCATAATGACATGGTGAGTAGTTGTTTTGATATGAATTTCTTTCACTGACCTTCTATCATATCTTAATTTTTTTGGTTGACCTAACTGGAAGATTGGGAGCACATCTTGACTCAAGAAGCATGGGCCAAACCTTGGGGGTCTCAGGATAAGACACCAAAAAATAATTGAAAAAAAATTTCCACAGATACTTTGAAAATCAGATGTTATGAAACAAAGAAATGTGTAACTTGGAAATTAAATTTAAAACAAAATTATTCTTAATTAACACAAGAATACAGAATGTAACAAGAATTAAATTTTCTATCAAGTTAAGTTCATAAACATGAGATTATGAGATTATTGTCCTATTGTACTAAAGGTGAACACCTAGAAATAGAATGCTATAAGGAAATAATAAATAATTGTAAAAGGTAAATTTTAGTAAGAATATATATTACAAATGATCTATATGTCTTTTACTTGATAAACATGCTGTGTTTAAATCTCCATAATGTTATAAAATCAGTTTCTAGTAATTCTTTATCAAACAATATTCTTTATAAATCTGTATTTTAACAGAACAGAAAAAACCTCTCCTAATTAAGGACTGTAATAATTTGGTAAATCCAGTAAAGTTCACTTAGTATTTTGAACAGTGAATGACATAAGCAAATTTTTGTCTCAAAGGTAAAATATGCTTATATTTGATTTTCTCCTCTTGCTACAAATCTGCTACATTCTTTAGCTACATTAAATTTTAAGAGAACTTCATGGAAGATGAAAAAAATACTAGATGAAAACTGGGCCAGCTCTGAAGGACAAGAAAATGAAAAGGTATGACATTTTCAAGAAATCCTAAAACCATGAAAACAGTGATAACAACAGCTAACATTTTTCAAGTGCCTCCTCTAAATTAGATACTATATTAAATGCATAATATGCTCTAATTCATTTAAACTTCATGTTACCCTGGACAGTAGCTATTATTACCTCCTTTTTATACATAAGGCAAAGGATACTTGGAGAGTTTAAGTTAATTGCCCAACATAATACAGTTAGTGGAGTCTCTCTGATTTCAGATCTCATAATCTTAACATTACAGTACTTTTTATATATTATACATACATATATACATACGCATATCTGCTATGTTTAAATGTTCGTAACCTTATAAAGTCAGTTATTAACACAGATGTGTATTACACACATACGTGTGTGTGTGTGTGTTTAAACCGTAAGAACAATCAACTCTTCCTAGTTGTAAAAATAAACCTTAGGCCTGAAATGTGGGTACGCCTGGAAAAGTGACCTTCAGTTATTCCAGTTCACAGAATACACTGAGGAAAATGCCAGAGTAGTTTATCTGATTTGTATCTGGAGAGCAAGAGGACTTACAACCAGAGCTTCCACAGTAGTTGGGAGGGTCATAAGAATATCAAGAAAGAGGGGTGCCTCGGTAGCTCAGTCATTAAGGGCTCTGCCTTTGGCTCAGGTCATGATCCCAGGGTCCTGGGATTGAGCCCCACATCAGGCTCCCTGCTCAGCGGGAAGCCTGCTTCTCCCTCTCCGTCTGCCTGCGGCTTCCCCTGCTCATGTTCTCGCTCTCTCTCTGTCAAAATAAATAAATAAAAAATCTTAAAAAAAAAAAAAAGAATATCAAGAAAGATGTGAGTAGGTATGTGGGCACGTATGAAGCAGGGAGTCTCAAATATCTGATAGGATCCTTACTGTGATCAGGTGTTATTAGCATCAAAGGGCCTGTGAACACTTGGGGGCCAGCCAGGGAAGCTTTCTCTTCCTGCTTAGAGCATGTCACTGAATCCTCTGCCCTCTACAGTATTGTTTGTGAGCAGTTAAGTTTTTATATTTTTTATCTACATTAAAGGAACTTACATGTTTGCCTTTGTCTGCTGTTATCCTTCTGGGACTCACCATCACAGTGACTGACAACTACAGTGACAACTATAACCTAGAAATTAAAATTTAGGTTCTTTCTGGAATAATATCTAATTATGATTATTTGCAAATGTGCTATATAGCAGAATGGGCAAGACTAATCCCATATATATTTAACATTTGGAGTCAACATGAACATTTTTCCCCCAGAACTATATATTAACTTTACTAATTAACTAGGTAAAATATCTCCTCTAGATATCTGTTGTGAAGGCAACCGCACAGTGATAAGAAATTTTCTTTTTTTTTTTAAGATTCTATTTATTTATTTATTTATTTATTTATTTATTTATTTATTTAAAATAACATTTATTTTGTTATATTTGTCACCATACAGTACATCCCCAGTTCTTGATGCAATGTTCCAGGATTCATTACTTGCATATAACACCCAGTGCACCATGCAATATGTGCCCTCCTTAATACCCATCACCGGCCTATTTAAATAATATGAATCTCCAATGTTAACAACACATTTTCCAAGTTAAATTGGTACATTTTATATTAATTGTGTTTGAGGTTAAATATTAGGGGTTCTCAATGTCTTTCAAGAGTGATTTGTAGCTTCTAGAATATAGATCCTTTACGTCTCTGGTTAATTCCAAGATAACGTATGATTTTTGGTGCTATTGTAAATGGGATGGATTCCCTAATTTCTCTTTCTTCAGTCTCATTGTTCGTGTATAGAAATGCAACTGATTTCTGAGCACTGATTTTGTATCCCGCCACATTACTGAATTGCTCTATAACTTCTAGTAGTTTGGGAGTGGATTCTTTTGGGTTTTCCATATAGAGTATCATGTCATCTGCGAAGAGAGACAGTTTGACTTCTTCTTTGCCGATTTGGATACCTTTTATCCCTTTTTGTTGTCTGATTGCTGTTGCAAGGACTTCTAGTACTATGTTGAATAATAATGGCAAGAGTGGGCATCCTTGTCGTGTTCCTGATCTTAAGGGAAAGGCTTCCAGCTATTCCCCATTGAGAATGATATTTGCTGTAGGCTTTTCATAGATGGTTTTTATGAGATTGAGGAATGTACCCTCTATCCCTACACTCTGAAGGGTTTTAATCAGGAAAGGATGCTGTATTTTGTCAGATGCTTTTTCTGCATCTATTGAGAGGATCATATGATTCTTGGCTTTTTTCTTGTTGATATAATCTATCACACTGATAGATTTGCAAATGTTGAACCACCCTCGCATCCCAGGGATGAATCCTGCTTGGTCATGATGGATAATCCTTTTAATGTACTGTTGGATTCTATTACCAAGGATCTTGTTGAGAATTTTGGCGTCCATATTCATCAGGGAAATCGGTCTGTAATTCTCCTTTTTGATGCGGTCTTTGCCTGGTTTGGGGATCAAGGTAATACTGGCCTCATAGAATGAGTTTGGTAGCTTTCCTTCTGTTTCTATTTTTTGAAATAGCTTTAGGAGAATAGGTATTATTTCTTCCTTGAATGTTAGGTAGAATTCCCCGGGAAATCCATCAGGCCCTGGTGTTTTGTTTTTTGGAAGGTTGTTTATCACCGTTTCAATCTCTTCATAATTAATTGGTCTGTTTAAAAAATCAATTTCTTCCTGTTTCAGTCTTGGTAGTTTATAGGTTTCCAGGAAGGCCTCCATCTCTTCCAGATTGCTTAATTTATTGGCATAAAGCTGTTGATAAAAGTTTCTAATAATCCTTCCAATTTCATTGGTGTTGGTTGTGACCTCTCCTTTTTCATTCATAATTTTATTAATTTGGGTCCTTTCTCTATTCTTTTGGATAAGTCTTGCCAGTGGTTTGCCAATTTTATTCATTCTTTCAAAGAACCAGCTTCTAGTTCTGTTGATCTGCTCTACTGTGCTCCTGGTTTCTAATTCATTGATCTCTGCTCTAATCTTGATCAACTGCTTCCTCGTGCATGGATTAGGCCTGTTCCTCTGTTGCTGTTCCAGCTTCTTGAGGTGAGAATATAAAAACTGCATTTTAGATTTTTCTATTCTTTTGAGTGAGGCTTGGATGACTATGTATTTTCCCCTTAGGACTGCCTTTGCAGTGTCCCATAGGTTTTGGACCATTGTGTTTTCATTCTCGTTGGTCTCCATAAATTGTTTAAATTGATTTTTGATTTCCTGGTTTATCGAATCATTCTTGAGTAGGATGGTTCTTAGTCTCCAAGTGTTTGAGTTTCTTCCAAATTTTTCCTTGTGGTTGAGTTCCAATTTCAAAGCATTGTGATCTGAGAATATGCAGGGAATAATTTCAGTCCTTTGGTATCAGTTGAGACCTGTTTTGTGACCCAGAACATGGTCTATTCTTGAGAATGTTCCATGGGCATTAGAATAGAATGAGTATTCTTTGGTTCTGGGGTGTAGTGTTCTATATATATCTATGAGGTCCAGCTCGTCTAGTATGGCATTCAAAGCTCTCGTTTCTTTGTTGATTTTCTGCTTAGGTAATCTATCTATTGCTGATAGTGGAGTGTTGAGGTCCCCTATTATTAACGTATTTTTATCTATATGTCTCTTTATTCTCATTAAGAGTTGGTTTGTGTATCTTGCTGCTCCCCTGTTGGGGGCATATATATTTATAATTGTCATATCCACTTGTTGGATACATCCCTTAAGAATAATATAGTGCCCTTCTGTATCTCTAACTATAGTTTTTAGTTTAAAATCCAATCTGTGACATGAGAATTGCTACCTCAGCTTTCTTTTGAGGTCCCTTGGCATGAAAGATGGTATTCCATCCCTTTACTTTCAGTCTGGATGTATCTTTAGGTCCAAAATGAGTCTCTTGTAGACAGCAAATGGATGGGTCATGTCTTTTTATCCAATCTGCAACCCTGTGGCGTTTTATGGTAGCATTTAGGCCATTTACATTGAGACTGATTATTGAGAGATATGATTTTAATGATGCCATGTTGCCTGTAAAGTCTTTGTTTCTATAGATTGTGACTTTCTGCTCTGTATCACTCTTGGGGCCTTTTTACTTTTATAGAACCCCCCTTATTATCTCCTGTAGGGCTGGTTTTGTGGTTACAAAATTGGTCAGTGACTGGAGATTCTGGAAGGTCTTTATCTCTTCATCAATTGTGAATGACAAGCCTTGCTGGATAAAGGATCCTTGGCTGCATGTTTTTCTCTGAAAGAGCTTTAACAATGCCCTCCCCACCAACCCCTTCTCTCATTCCAGGTCTGTGTAGACAGGTCTGATGTAATTCTGATACCTTTGCCTTGGTACGTGAGAAATGCTCATGGATTGGAAGAATTAAGATAGTTAAAATGTCCATGCTACCCAGAGCAATCTACACTTTCAATGCTATCCTGATCAAAATACCAATGACATTTTCAAAGAACTGGAACAAACAGCCCTTAAATTTGTGTGGAACCAGAAAAGGCCCCGAATCGCCAAGGAATTGTTGAAAAGGAAAAACAAAGCTGGGAGCATCACAATGCCAGATTTCAAGCTGTACTACAAAGCTCTGATCACAAAGACAGCATGGTACTGGCACAAAAACAGACACAAAGACCAACGGAACAGAATAGAGAACCCAGGGGCGCCTGGGTGGCACAGCGGTTAAGCGTCTGCCTTCGGCTCACGGTGTGATCCCAGAGTCCTGGGATCGAGCCCCACATCAGGCTCTTCTGCTATGAGCCTGCTTCTTCCTCTCCCACTCCCCCTGCTTGTGTTCCCTCTCTCGCTGGCTGTCTCTATCTCTGTCGAATAAATAAATAAAATATTAAAAAAAAAAAAAAAGAATAGAGAACCCAGAAATGGACCCTTGGCTCTTTGGGCAACTAATCTTTGATAAAGAAGGAAAAAACATCCAGTGGAAAAAAGACAGTCTCTTCAATAAATGGTGCTGGGAAAATTGGACAGCTATATGCAAAAGAATGAAACTTGACCACTCTCTCACACCATACACAAAGATAAACTCCAAATGGATGAAAGACCTCAATGTGAGACAGGAATCCATCAAAATCCTAGAGGAGAGCATAGGCAGCAACCTTTACGATATCGGCCAAAGCAACCTTTTTCATGACACATCTCCAAAGGCAAGAGAAACAAAAGATAAAATGAACATGTGGGACTTCATCAAGATAAAAAGCTTCTGGACAGCCAAGGAAACAGTCAAAAAAACTAAGAGGCACCCATGGAATGGGAGAATATATTTGCAAATGATGCTACAGATAAAAGACTGGTATCCAAGATCTACAAAGAACTTCTCAAACTCAATACATGAGAAACAAATAAATCATAAAATGGGCAGAAGATATGAACAGACACTTTTCCAATGAGGACATACAAATGGCTAACAGACACGTGAAAAAATGTTCAAAATCATTAGCCATCAGGGAAATTCAAATCAAAACCACACTAAGATACCACCTTACACCAGTTAGAATGGCAAAAATTGACAAGGCAAGAAACAACAATTGCTGGAGAGAATGTGGAGAAAGGGGATCCCTCCTACACTGTTGGTGGGAATGCAAGTTGGTACAGCCACTTTGGAAAACAGTGTGGAGGTCCCTTAAAAAGTTAAAAATTGAGCTACCCTATGACCCAGCCATTGCAATACTGGGTATTTACCCCAAAGATACAGACGTAGTGAAGAGAAGGGCCATATGCACCCCAATGTTCATAGCAGCATTGTCCACAATAGCTAAATCGTGGAAGGAACCGAGATGCCCTTCAACAGATGACTGGATTAAGAAGATGTGGTCCATATATACAATGGAATATTACTCAGCTATCAGAAAGAACGATTTCTCAACATTTGCTGCAACATGGACGACACTGGAGGAGATAACGCTAAGTGAAATAAGTCAAGCAGAGAAAGACAATTATCATATGGTTTCTCTCATCTATGGAACAGAAGAACTAGGAAGATTGGTAGGAGAAGAAAGGGATAAAGAAAGGGGGGTTAATCAGAAGGGGGAATGAAGCATGACAGACTATGGACTCTGAAAAACAAATTGAGGGCTTCAGAGGGGAAAGGGGTGGGGGAATGGGATAGGCTGGTGATGGGTAGTAAGGAGGGCACGTATTGCATGGTGCACTGGGTGTTATACGCAACTAATGAATCATCGAACTTTACATCAAAAACCATGGATGTACTGTATGGTGAATAACATAATATAATAAAAATATTATTATGAAAAAATAAATATTAGGGGTTCTCAGTCTTGAGGTTTTTTTCTGTAAGAGTATATTCTGTAGCACTAAAAGATTATCACAAAAGGCAAAGTAGAATTCACTCAGTTTGTCAGATGATCTCAGTTAAGTATTTTTATATTTCAGAGAGTATTGCAGATGGAATACAATTGACCAATAAAATTTAACTTGGTATTCCTTTCCTTTTATTGAAGCCACTAGTAGCTTTTAGTAAAGGAGCTCATTTTCAGTATGGGAAAAGAAGGGAAAAATGATTATTTAAGTTAGAATTATTTCATTATTTCATAGAATCATAAAAGTTTAGAAATTAGGCTTCCCGCTTATTTGCATACCTATCTATTTTACAGAGGAAAAAACTGAGCTCCAGAGATATAAAATGACTTACTATTTCTTACTCACCATTGTAGTAATTTCATTGGCTGACATTTCAGTTCTCACAAAGGTATGAACACTAACACACCTTTTATCACGTGTTTGATAAATCTTTAAAGTGACTTCAACTACCTCACTACTTGATTCTCATTATCATTCAATGGCGTAGACAGGTCTTAGGAGACTTTTATTTCTTCTTCTTTAACCCTCACCTAATCAATTAGCATATCCCACCCATAGGCTAGCTAAAAATTATTTCTAAATTGACATTTTATAACTACTTATAAAATCTATCATCTATTTCAACTGCTTAAGAAATAAAATTAGGCACATATGCATTAGGCAATGACATTAAAAAGACTGACAGTGAGAGTGGAAATAGTTAAATAGATATATTATAAAGCCAAATAATTGCTATAAATGTATTTTTTGGCAGTTTGCAAATGTAAAAGAATTATTCTAGGAAAAGAAACACTGTAACGTAAAGAATTATAATCTCTATAATCTAACATTGTGGTAATGAAGACAGAAATGAGGGAAAGGGAGAGAGAGAGGAGAGAGAAGAGATTTTTGTTGGTAGGATGGCAGTATAACAGAGCTAAATTTCTAACCTTAAATTGGTGTGTGGGGAAGGAGGAGGATAGAAGAATAAAACAAGGACTATTACTATGTTAAGACACTGACAGATACTAAATGTACAATAAAATCTCAAAAATTACACTAAAATGGCATTGGCAAGTATGGACAGAGCTTTCAAAGGAATAGAACAATACCCAGGAAAAAAAGGGCAAGAACAAAAGAATTCAATCTACGTTAAAGGTGGCACTTCAAATCAGTGCGGAAGAACGAATTATTCTCAAAATGGAGTTAGGACAACTGATTATTTGGAAAAAATGTAAATGTGAACTATCCACATAATAACATAAAAACAAATTTCTAATAGAACACTTAAATATCATTGAAAAAAGGATGGTTTCTTGAATAAAAAGGGTCAGGATAATTAACACTGGATTCATATTCACTCCAAACAAAACAATCAATTTCAAATAGTATATGAACTTAAATGTGAAAGACAAAATTCTAAAGCATAGGAAAGAAAACACCCTTCTCCCTCTACCCACTTTCTTTAACTTTTACTGTCCTCTTTTAGCATTGACAACTTAAGATATATTTAGGTATCATCACTTCCTCTAGGAAACTTTCCCTGCAGCTTCCACTTTCAACCCCTAACTGGCTTATGTCCCATCTGTGTCCCCAACTCAAGTACTAATTGGAATACAGTGCATTCTTCTTATTAAATTTCTATGGGAAGGGTCATGTCTTATTGATCATATCCCAAGTGCCTAGTACAGTGCAGTTTAGATGAAGTGCTTAAAAACCTATTGGTTGAATTATTTTAAAAAAACCTGTTTAGCGAGCTAATAATGAATCATAAACTTATCATGGATAGTTGGTTAAGTTTGTTGTAGATTGGTTTTGGCAATGAAATGTAAGTTACACCAATCTGCTCAGAGACCATTTTTTTAGGGCTAATGCTATCTTTAGTTAAATACTTGATTTCTGCCTCTTTTGACTCTATACCCATATTCCCAATCAAATCTAGTCACATTTAAATCTATTTAATCCACTGTACACAGGGCAACTATAGATAGTACTATAAATAGTACTCAAATCACTGAATTTATAATGTAGTTATAAAATGTTTCTCATTTATAAAGAGGCACAGTCTTGATCATGTATATTCTATTTAGAGGTAACAGAGAACTTGGAACTAATGTGTGTTAGAACATTTGAATAAAGACAGGCTAACTAATCATGTCTTTGTCAATATTCTTAATCTTAAAACTAAATATTATAATTTATCACTTCTCCAAATTTAAAAATTTATCATATAATGAAATATATTCAATAGTGTTTATGCCAGAGCATATTTATAAATGGAAATCCATTCAAATGCTTCAAGTGTCGGAGTTACTATCTGCACATTTCCTATGAATAAATATATAAGTAATACCAGGTTTCAATGCAATGGTTCAGTTTGATGACTGAAAGAGTAACAGTATCATATCACAACAGTGTCAATAATAAGTTTCCCTGAAAGTCTTAACCAGCTTCACCTGGACAATCCTGGTAACACACCATAATTTGAATTTACTTCCTTATGCACTAAAGGAACCAGAGGCTCCAGTGTAAATCAAATGATAATTCTAGCACGGACCACCTTGCTAAACAGACTTTTACTCAAGCCCTCAGAATGCAGAGATGAACTAAATGTAAACCTTTCTTTTAAATAATTAGACGACCACTTTGGGCAGATCTCAGCAATCTTCTTAATTCTGAAAACTACTGAAAATTCCACTATATGCAATATATACGGTGGCAAGAGGGAGGCTGTGATTACTTGTGTGTTTGTGTATGCGTGTCTTAGTGTACATGTTTGTTTTTGCACTGATGCAAAGGATGAGGGAGGTGAAGAAAAGTTTTACAAAAGATGGGAAGTCAAGATCTAGTATTATTAAGTATAGGATAAGACTCTGTGAAGAATGCTCTAGAATCTGAACAGAATTTTGTAAAATGTCCAATAATGAGATACTTCTCCATAATACTTCATTTTAAGCGTTCAATTGACCATTATGAAAAGAGTATTTCATTCCAAATGTCTAAAAATGACAATTATAAGCTAACTAGGTAATCTTTCTGGCCTAATTTTGAGAATTATATTAATATATCAACTTAGGATATTTAATGTAATTGCCTGTTTTTTTTTCCCCAGAAATAAGGGCTGGAGACATGGGACCAGAATATCCACTTCCTACCTCCCCCCTCTGACCAGTGAGGTGGTCCCTTGGCACACAGGCCAAAGCTCTGGAGAAAGCAGTATCTTGGGCAGCTACTGAATGAAAGCCAGGCAGATCATCCTCATTATGTAGAGTAGGGCGAATCTGGGTGTGAAGCCAAAGGAAACCCGGCAAGGACAAAAATTCATCAGAATGTAGGTGAGAATAAAGTCTGGCACAACTGATTGGACTTGATGGGGTCCCTTCAGTGTCTTTTTTATAGGATTACTCTGGCTCCAGGAGTGTGCCCTGAACTGCACAGGGCAATAAGCCAGAAGGCTACTTAACAGAGAGAGGACCATGTTTAGACTTCTAAATATAGCAGTTTTTATGACCAACCTTTCAAAATTTTTGAAATATCTCAGGTTAACAGGCGACCATTTTGCTGCATACTTTTAGCTCAATGGTGGCTATTGTTATCAAACTATTAACAAAATTTAATACCATTTAAAGGAAATGTGATACATTCCTTGTTATTTAAATACATTTTAAAATATTTTAAAATATATCTTTAAAATATTTTAATATTTTCAGTGTTTGTTTTTTTATAGTTTTAAAAGAAATATTTTCTCTAATCTGGTCACTAAGGCCAAGAACTCATTTTATAGGCCAAACTCATTTTATGAGTTTCCCTATAATGTCAGTTTGCCATACTTGTCAAAAAAATTATCACTCACTTCTTCATTTAACTAATATTTGGGTACCCACCATGTGCCAGACACAGTGTATCTGTATGAAGGCGAAAAAGACACAGTGAACATCTAATTAAGTACAAGACACGAAAACATTAGAAAATAATTCCCAATTCAGTGAAAAGTGGGCTAACTAAAGATAAAATGTGATACATATACAAAGAACTTAGCATAGAAAGGTCTCAAAACAGTACCATTACAATGAACTGTTGATAAGACAATCCCCACCCCAGTAGAAGACAGTCCAAGTGAAACAATACCTTTCAGGCTATAGATTCATCACCCAATATTTACTCAGTGCCCACTTTGTGCCAGGTACTGTGCTAAACGCTTGGGGCATATCAATGACAAAACAAAGATACCAGCCCACCGGGAGCTTACAATCTAACAGAAAGACAGGCAATAAACAATACTAAATGGATAGGTAAATTACATGATAGGTTAGAAGGGAATGACTGTTAAAAAAAAGTAGAGCTAGGTAAAGGGAATGGGAAATGGGTAGGCTGTAATTTTAACTAGCTTAGTGGAGGTACACCTCCATTGAGATGATAATGGAGAAAACACTAGAAGGATCTCAGCAAGTTAGCCCTGCATATATTTGGGGGCAGAACACCACAGACAGAGGGAACAGTCACTGCAAAGACTGAAAGGCAGGGGTATGCCTGACATGTTCCAAGAATAGCGGGAGACCAGAGGGGATAGAAAGGAATAAGTGAAGAAGAGAGGGGCAGGAAATGGTATCGGAGAGGTAAAAATAGGGCAGTTCTCTTATGGCCATTGTCTAAGTAAAGTCAAATCTCAAAGCCAAGTCATTTAGTCCATTTACCCATCCAACAAGTTTTGAATATTATGTATATTCAAGGCAACCTGTTAGGTGCCACAGGATAGAAAGAGATGATTAACTCAGAATCTTTATCCAAATGAAGCTTACGATATTTCCACAAGGGGATTAACTTACATTAAACTTTTTTAGTAAAAACTAAAGCCAGGGTCATGAGATGGGGAATGTAAAGAAGGCAGGCACGTGTAGAGGGAAGAGCAGAATTACTTTGAAATCAGAATGCAACCTCCTCAGAAACTCCTACTTAAATAGTCCAATAGTTAAGAGTAACTTGCAAAAGAACAGAAGCTACAAAGAATCCCATGAAGACTAATTTATTCATCATTTTAATCCATTTTGAAGAAAGTTGCTTGGTTAGATCTTTTGCCAAAAATAACTATTTAAATCCACATAAGAAGGAACTAACAAACATCAATAATATCATTAGCAATTAAGAAAATGTACACCAAAGTAGAAATAATGTCTTTTAAAAAAAACAACTATCATCAACTTCATATTATACTCCCTAAAGAATAAAGTACAAGTTAAAGAGTTTTATGATCTATAAAACTTCATTAAAAGCTTAGGTGTATTATTATTGACTTACATTATTTCTCCTAACCAGTGAATGAGTGTATCACAGATATAAAATGAATATATCATAGATTATTTGGTAGAGGAGGTAAAAGCAAAAGAAGGAAAAAATTGGTTAAGAGACATTAGATGGTTCTAAAAGTTTTGAAATGCTACTTATATGTTTAATTAGCTTCATTTGGGCTAGAAGTAAGGGCAAAATCATTTTAAACATCAAGAATAAATACCACTACATTACTGAAAATTGAAATACTGCAGTTTCCAGAATGTGTCAAAACACCTACCAAATTAATTTCTTTAAAGTGGCAAAATTTTTAAGTGGATTTTAATACTCAATGACACAAAAATCACATTATATAACATAATGTAAAAGATTTTATATAAGCAATATGCATAAAAATTGAGGTTCTCATTGCAATAAATTGCATTTAATAAAGAAAATGTATAAAGTAGTTCTTCAATTTTAAGATTCAATGTGGTCTACTACTGAATCTCTAAGTATCTGACTTTTATTATTAATGCTTTATTAATAACTATGAAAGATACAATTTCCCTTTCTTATATGCCTAGAATGCAACATACGAACTGCTTCAAAATCCTTACCACAAACTGCCTAATTATCAGAGTTGCTTAAGAATATTTTGGCCTCCCCACAAGATTGTGCCTGAGCTCCAGGAGAACAATGATTCTGGCTTTTCCATCTGCATATCTCACAAACAGCTATAACAAGCACAACATTTTGTAAATAGCGCTCAACTGCATTGAAATGCGAAGAGGTCCAATCAAAACTGTGCTACTCAAAAAAAAGAAATTTCTTCAGTTTCAAGATACATTTGGTATCTTGTTTTGTAATCCTGGCTAATTCTGTCTTGAGTAGAAATTACGTGTTTATTCTTCCCCCGTTTTTTATCTTGAATGTCTCTAGGGAGATAGTCTAAAATCATTGAAAGTAGACTAAAAGAATGCAACCTAAAACTGAGTTACTTTAGGTTATCTTGAAAATGCCTCAATAAATTTTAAAAGTAAAAGGCATTAGGAAAATGATTAGGACACTGAGGGGCTAACATCTCCATTTAATATAGTCATTTAGGGGCACCTGGGTGGCACAGTTGTTAAGCGTCTGCCTTCGGCTCAGGGTGTGATCCCAGCATTCTGGGATCGAGCCCCACATCGGGCTTCTCCACTAGGAGCCTGCGTCTTCCTCTCCCACTTCCCCTGCTTGTGTTCCCTCTCTCGCTGGCTGTCTCTCTCTGTCAAATAAATAAATAAAATCTTAAAAAAATATATATAGTCATTTAGTCATTACTTCCTAGATTTACCATCTAAGTTTACCATCTAGAGATGTACCTCTTTCTAGTAATATGACATCTAGTAATGGAAGAAATTCAAACGTGCTTTCCATGGGCTTTGGCAAACAAAAAGACAAAACTGATTATAATGTTGTGTAAGTAAATAAATAAACATTTACTCTGGGGTCACTAATTGCCAAATAGTGGGCAGGTGGTCTTTGTACAATTTATAGGGCCAAATATGGGGTAAAATGTAAGAAAAAGAACAAACCCTCCATATCATCTCTACTCGGGCTACCCGAAAAGGCCAGAGTCTACACACTGCACAACTGCAGGGGGTGCCAGATAAGAATTATGTTCCCTTAGAGTGTGCAATGAGGCAGCCTGTCTCATACCATATTTCATCCATCTAAAATACCATCAATTTTAAAAGGTAGCACTGTTTTATGTACCATTAACAGAAAAAAAGTCACCAAATAATCCATGATATGCCATTAATTTTTAAGATGCATCCCAAATTCAGAGATGTTAAAATGTGATAAAAGGTTTTAAAATCAATGAAAAAAGATGATAATCTGAGCAATCTTCAATTGACTGAGCTATATATGCACAAATAATAGCCTTTCTTTGATGGCATTATTATATATGCAGTCTGCACAAGAATTCTGAGGGAATTTTTTCACTCTCCTGTGTGAAATCGAAACAAAGAACATTAAGAGTGAATGAAGTACAGTTAACATCATAATTCATATATAATGCACTAAGATTTTCAAATTTATATTCTTCCTCTTTGATCTTAAAATCGCTTATGTTAGGAATACTGTTTTCAACTAACTTTTAGGTTTAAATCTCAATTACTTAATGACCAGTTATCTCCCTCCTCTAATAATCTACACACACACACACACACACACACACACCCTGTTCTTCTCCCCCAAACCCATCAGCTACTGAGACAAAGGCCAGAGAAGCCACTTGAAAATCAAAATGGAGGGGGAAAAATCTGGTTCTAATATAAAAATTTCAATAAGCAGAATGGTAAATAGAAAACCTAAATCCCAGTAACAGCTTTGTCACCAATAATAGTGTAATTCTGAGCAAATTTCTCTTAATCTCAGTTTCATCATCTACATCTAGAAATATATTAATTGGACTTGGTATGTCTCTGAAAAATGCCTGCCACCTTTCAGATACTACCGTTTGGCAACATATTCTGGTAAAAACCTTCTCCTATAAGTAATGTTCTTCCTAAATGTACTGTTCGTATAAAATAGTAAACAAATGTGGGCTGAATGAATTTATACATTCTTTTTAATATGGAAAAATATGCCTCACTGCCAAAAATTTAGAACAGCAGCACTACAAAAATGAATTCCTTTTCTCAATGACTAAAAAAGATTTTAGTTTTGACAGATTTACTTAACTTAGCAGTATAAAATTCTAATTCTAATTTTTATCTGATGGTTCAGCTCTTTAAAAAAACTATTAATCCATTATATAGCTCTGGAAATTACTGGTATTATTAATGCTCCAGTAGAAACATGAAACTTTGGCCCACAGTGTCTAAAAGACTTTTAAATAAAAAGTAGTGACTATTAAAAAAATGTCAAATTATCTTAGAATTATTAAATATAATAGTATCCTGAAATAGAGGCCCGTGATCTTTCTCTTTATCACCTCCTGGGGCAGAGATTTTTCTGAAATCTCAGGGAGAAATTTCAAACACCAACTTGGGCATTTGGTGAGCTATATTAAAGTTTTTGGGAAAACAAATTCAAGTATAAGAATCATTTTTAGGGCAAACAGAAATTAGGAAAAGTCTTGGTAGGTGACCACTTAGATCCATATTCAAAATTTTATCTTTGTTTTTATGGGGTCCCTAAATGAGCCACTAACTGCAACTTATGTTACTTTCAAGGAGAAAAACCAATGTTTTCTTCTAGTATTAAATTATGAAAATAATGCTAAGAATGAAATTAATATTATATGAGTATGAGATAAAATTGATACATAGAGATGTTAAGCAGCAATTTCATGCTCTGAGCAAGTAAATCTAAACATACAATTTCATAACATTTACAAATGCACATAAATAATTCAAATTGAAATGAGATGAGTCTATAATGTAAATATTCAAGTCATTCAGTAAACATGTTATATTGCCCTGCTATGTTACACATGAGAGATGCACACAGAAGTGCTTCCATCCACTGATAAAGCCATAATGTGCATACGTGAACACTGGGCTGGCTAAAACACCAAAGGAGTATGAGATGGAATAACAAGCTGACAGCTGAGAACAGGTACACTTACCTAAAGACAAGCTGAAATCAGGGTAGGGATTAAAAAAAAAAAAAGTTCGCTTGCATTACAAAGCACTCTTGAGACAATTACATAGGGTGATTTAGGGTTTTTTTTCTCATCCCCACCTGCAATAACTCCAAACTCCTTTGCCATCAAGCAACTCACACATCCTAGATGGATAGTTTGGGACACAGGGAAAAAAAAGTGTGAGGGTGTCTTACTGCAGAGAAGAGAATGTGGGCCCCAGATTTTATGCTCAATATATCTACTCATTACAACTCTCTAACAACAGTCTTTCAATAAACTATTGCGTTGTGGCGATTACTATTTGTTTTGCATCACAGCAATTGCCTTTCAATTTAGGAGAGATCCATTGATTCATTCACTTATGTGTATATATTTTATATAAACACAGAGAAATCTTAGAGAGCCACTTGTAAAAAATGTTCACTATTGACAGTGTAGTTTATTGGGAAAAACATAGGCTTTGCAGTCTGATAGTCGTGGGCTCTGACCTTAGTTTAGTTGCTCTTACTAGATATAGAACCATGAGTAAGTCTATGTATATCTGAGTCTCACTTTACATTATCTGTAAAGTCAAGGTAATACCTGAGACAGTTGTGAGGATTACACAAAGAAACAAACAACTATTTCTAACTAGACAAATGTACGCACAAGGGCCCAACCAGAAGGGTGGAGTACAGTTGAAGACAGAGGGTATTAAATTGCCCCTTTTCCCAAAAAATGGAGTGGAAGTTGTGAAAGTACAAGAAACACCATTCATGTTCAAAGCCCGATAGAGACATGGTCAATCCAACTGTATTTTAGATAGTTACTCTCAAATTTTACTTTAGATAAGAGACAAGAAGAACCCAATTTGGAGAACTAAGAAGAACATGGCTTCAGAAATGGAGGAAGTCATGGACAGATGCAACTTGGATTGTAAATTACAATAATTATAACTAACATTTGTTGAGTGAATACTATGTGTAAAACCCTGTACACATGTGCCAGAAACCAGCGCTCAGCTCTTAACCCCTTTAGAATCAGTCCACTGCAAAGTTAAGGTAAACATAAAGCAGAGAGACAGCACCAGTACAGAACTAGTGGACTATCGTAGTATATTAGACCTCAGCAGGGCTAAATATTTGAGCCCTCCTGGGAAGCAAGAGGCCATCCATTTTAGGGGAAAGAGGGATGATATGAAAATTGTAGTTGCTAAAACCCAAAATGGGCATATGATTCTCCAGGGCCTTCTATTGTTGGGGATGAGCAGTAGAAAAAGAAAAATTCTGGAGCACCTGGGTCGCTCAGTCACTTGAGCTTGAGCGTTTGACTCTTGATTTGGGCTCAAGTCATGATCTCAGGGTCATAAGATCGAGCCCCTCGTCAGGCTCCATGCTGGGTACGGAGCCGTTAAAATTTCTATGAAAAAGGAGGGAGGATAGAAAACAGGTGAAGCAGTCTACACAAAGTACTCTCTGAGTCCAGATAAGAGTTAAAATGATAGGCCCAAATGCCTTAATAAACCGGTCCTACCCTACTCTAGCTTCTCTATTCCAGCTTACATAGCTGCTCATTAACATATCAACTGAAAAACGGTTCTTAATTTTAATCTTATAAACCGCTTCCTTTGGTTGCCTGTATGTTCAACTCCATAAAAGAAAGGCAGACCAGTGGTTCTAGAAATGTGGTCTGCTAACCTCTGGAGGTTTCTGAGAGCTTTCAGGGGGTCCACACAATAATACTAAGACATTATGTGTCTTTTTCACTGTGTTGGCATTTGTCACAGAACAAAACTGCCCGTGACTTAGCACAGATCACCAGTGGTACTCAACTATTGTAGCAGTCATTGTGTTCTTCACTGCTACACACTGAAGGGGAAAACACACACACACACAAGTTCACCTAAACAATGCTGATGAAGCAGTAAAAATTACTTTTATTAAGTCTCAACCCCTGAGCATATGTGTGTTTAATATTCTGAGTGATGAACTGGGGTAACTGGATGATGAGAATTAAAGAGGGCACATAATATGATGAGAACTGGGTGATATTCAACTAATGAATCACCGAGCATTATATGAAAAACTAATCATGTACTAGATCTTGGCTAACTGAATTTAAATAAAAAAAGCACCTGCAAACTAAATCATGTTATGATGCTTATGTAGAGGAAAAGTAGTTGTGTAACTGAGTTGTGAGCTAAAGTAGCTGCTTTTTAAATAGGACACCATTTTTACTAATAAGACTGATAAACAAATGATGATTATTCACATTTGGGTCTTTGGAAGCCATTTTCTTGAAAATAAACAAAATAAGCCTGACAGTTCAAGAAAAACAACCGATGGTATTTGTTGCTAATGATAAAAATTGAGCTTTCTTGCTAAAATTAAAATTTTGGGAAACTTGTATCCTCCCTGATAAGTTTAATAGTTTTTCAATTCTTAAAATCTTTGCAGATGAGATTGATAGTAATATTAATTGACAGGATTTTTTGATACTACATAATAAAATACGTCAACATATGGAAGATATGCATAACTCAATGCAACATTATTTTCCAAATGACCAATACATGATGTTATGAAATAATTCATGAGTAAGAGATCCATTCGAAGTACAACAAAGACCAATGGATTTTCATGAAAATAGTACAAAATACTTAGTGATGCCTTTTAGATTCATACAGCAAGTAATCTTTAAGAAACTACTTCTTGGGGCGCCTGAGTGGCTCAGTCTGTTAAGCATCTGCCTTCGGCTCAGGCCATGATCCCAGGGTCCTGGGATTGAGTCCCATGTCCCTCCATCGGGCTCCTTGCTCACTGGGGAGCCTGCTTCTCCCTCTGACTACTCTGCCTACTGCTCCCACTGCTTGTGCGCTCTCTCTCTAATAAATAAATAAATAAAATCTTTAAAAAAAAAAGAAAAGAAACAACTACTTGTTGAGTGTTGGTGTAGCATCAAAGAAGAATATATACAATTATCTGAAAAAGCTATTAAAATTTGCTTCCTTTTTTTTTTTTTTTTAAAGATTTTATTTATTTATGTGACAGAGAGACAGCCAGCGAGAGAGGGAACACAAGCAGGGGGAGTGGGAGAGGAAGAAGCAGGCTCCCAGCCGAGGAGCCCGATGTGGAACTCGATCCCAGAACACCGGGATCACGCCCTGAGCCGAAGGCAGACGCTTAACGACTGCGCTACCCAGGCGCCCCTAAAATTTGCTTCCTTTTATAATTGAATATCTGTATGAGGCCAAATTTTCTTCATAAACGTCGACAAAAAACATATCAGAAGAGAGTGAATAAAGAAACAGAGGTGGAATTCGGCTGTCTATTAAGCCAGATATTAAGGAGATATTTTTTTTAAATGCCACACTTCTCACCATGTATTTTTGTTTGTCTTGAGAAATATAGTTATTTCTCATAAAAATATGTTATTTGTGTCATCATGTAATGGACTTATTGCTATTTTATTTTTAAAAATATTTAATTAATTAATTTATTTATTATGCTCGGTTAGCCAACATATAGTACATTTATTTTTTTTTGAGAGCGAACTCAAGAGAGAGCGCGAACACGAGCGGGGGTGGGAGGGAGGGCAGAGGGAGAGGGAGAAGCAGACTCCCTGCTGAGCGGGCAGCCCAGAGAGGGGTAGATCCCAGGACTCCAGGATCATGACCTAAGCTGAGGCAGACGCTTAACTGACTGACCCACCCAGGCGCCCTGGACTTACTGCTTTCTTAAAATACATATTAATTTATTATTATTTTTTAAAGATTTTATTTACTTATTTGAATGAGAGAGAGAGCGAACAAGTGGCAGGGGGCAGAGGGAGAAGCAGATTCCCCGTAGAGCAAGGAGCCCCACACGGGGCTCGATTCCAGGACCCTGGGATCATGACCTGAGCTGAAGACAGATGCTTAACTGACTAAGCCACCCAGGCACCCCTAAAATAAATATTTAAATTTTTTCTCAGATTTAATTCTTTTTGTGGTAAATATTAATTGGTGTAACTCACATAAACAGGAACAGCTTAGTGACCTTAATGATGTTTAAGCATGTAAAAGGATCCTGAGACCAAAAGTTTGAGAAACAGTGATTATAAACAAATTGGGAAAGACCTTATTTGGCCATAATTCTCCCTACACTTCCCAAAAGAAAGAGGGTAAGGAAGGAGGAGAAAGAAAACGGGATATACTGAAGAGTAGGTATCCCACTGGCTGTTTTCATACACATTAATTTACCTTATTTATTCCTTATAACAGCCTAATAGCTACAATTATCCTTATTTTACAGATGAAGAAACTGAAAGTGAGAGAGAGGTGACTTATTCAACGTCACAGCTTGTGAAAGAATTAAGATCATTATAGCGTAACTCTCTTCAATTCTGAAGTTCTTTTTCTTTCCACTACATCATATTTATAACAGAATTCCTCACGAAATTTGGCCAATAGCTAACCAAAACCAATACATGCAGAGCTCTGGTCTTTATTGTAATTTCTGTTCTAAATCTAAAGATCTAATTATTTTACTGATTTCAAATTCTTTTTTGGCTTGTTTTTACTGAATTCGAAGAATGCTTGGTATACTTAATACTGGTCGTTAAGTGGGTTTAAAGAACTAAGTACTAATTTTCTGGGTGTTAGCATGTATCAGTCATACATAGTATCACAGTTCTTTCAACCTTGTGCTAGTCCGTATCAAAGAGCAGATTTATATAGTGAAAGGTCTGTCTCTTCTGCTTTGTAGGTTCATGTAAGCAAGCATTTATTCAAATATTCATTCATCAAATATTTATTAAAATCTACTGTTTACTAGGCTTTGGCAGCATGAAACATGAAAATATAAAGATTGATTTCTGATTATTTAAAACAGCATCATGGCACTTTAAATGCTTTAAAATTAAATAATTTTGTAGCTACTTTCTCTGTAATCAGGTTTGATCAGTTTCCTTTTTAAATGAAAATCCTAAAATGAAGAAACTAAGGTATCGTTAGTGAACATTTAGTGACTATATTTTAATATTGCTTTACTGAGTTGCTAGAAAATGCAAGTGCTACTAATAATAATCTTTTTATTAGGGGCTAACTTTTGTCAGGTGGGATCCATTTCCCTTCTGGCTCCAGGTGGAGCCATTCAGCTAGAGTGACGTTCCCAATTTCTTTCACCATCCCTCACTCTTTCCCTCCCATAGGGGGAGTGACTTACTTGATTAGTGCATTTGGGGTAAGAAACAGAATGCTCCACTCAGCCCTTCTGGGCATCTTTCAAAGCTACTTGCAAAAAGGATGCATTCCAACTTGCTTTCTACCTTGTGAAAGGCAAAGTGGATGCTTGGAGGATAGATGAAAATGTGTTTTGGGGGAAATATATTAGGTAATCTAAATTTAGTAACAGATCTAAGCCACATTTTCCATTTGAACTATATCAATTAGTAAAGCTGATGTTTTGATCTCCTTTTGTCTGATTCCTTTGTCATGTTGTTCACTGGGTTCCAAACTCAGGAAGGTAAGATAGACGTATTATTTTTGGTACAAGGTAATGAAAGGTATAAAAGCTGGGGACCTCAAGAACTGGATACTTTCTTAGTTGATTATGAACTTGAGAGAAGACAGGAAATTATTTATTAGCCCTGAAGACCCAACATGGTGGGTCAGAAACCATGTTCACTTTACATATATTATTATCATTCCATTTTTTCAGACAAAAAAACTGAGACATAGGGAAGTTAACTTCTTTGGGGTCGCAGTATATTAAGTGGAAAAAGCAGGGATTCAAACTCAGGTCATTCAAATTCTGCACTTTTAATCTCATCTCCATACTACATCTTGGCAATGGGTATGATTCTGAATGTTATTCAGACACTAAAAACAGAAAATAAAAATAATTATTATCAAATTTGCCTTTAATGACTACCAGTTTTAAGTTCATTTTGGGAAAATGTAAATGTTTTGGAATGTAGAAAATGTTTAAAATATAAATTCTTATGTTGATTATTAAATTACTAGGTAAGCCTATTCTTTTTTCTTTCCAGTTATGTATTAAAAGATTTAGATCTAAGGGGGAAAAAGGAAGAAAGAAAAGATGCAGTGTGATGGCGGTACTCAGTTTCAGAGGAAAGCAAAATCCAGTATGAACAGCAGCAGCCCCTGGTGGTCTAAAGGGAAAAAATAGTGTATCTATAATTATGGGGGTAGAAATATGTTTTTAAAAAGAATATATGTACATATTTAGCCATTTGACTCAGTTCTCAACCCAACACATTAAAAAACAGATGCTTTAAAAAATGATCTGTTGGCAAGATGCTTGTTAAAATTTTATCAGCTGAAATATTAAAATTCATTATGAATTAATTAACACATTATATAAAAATAAAATGTTTTTGTTTCATCATTTTACAAAGTACTATAACCAGTGGTGATTAACACTGGGAATTTTGTGTGTCTTGCTATGTGTTGCTCAGAAAGAAACTAAATTTATAGGATTACCACTAAATTGATGACATTTTCTGTCTTCACTCTTGAATTCAGTTGGCAGATGTTTTCGAGAACAAAAAATTCCGTCTTATTACAAAACATATTAAGCAGGTTTTCCTGCCAGGCATGTCTGACATGATGTTTATTGCCTAGACCAAATCAATCCCCTTAATAAGCCATAATATATGCCAGAAAGTACATTATTTCGTACTTAAGGAAAGTTGCCACATGAAACAGTTAAGTACTTTGATCTCTCAAGCTCTGCTTCTAATGCATCAGAAATGTGCTACATAATCCAATAGTTAGTCATATCTATTTATACTCATTTAGTATGTTAAATAAAACTACACTTTGCTAATCTTAAAGTTTTAGGCCTAGATTCTACTTTATTTCTGCTTGTCTATAATAGATATTTACAAAATTTGAAAGGAGGTTTTGGCTTTTTAACAGATTCCAGAAAAAAGAAAATTCAAATACTTAAATATACCAGGAAAATAAAACAGTTCCAGAGAGTAAACATTCGTTGACTGTAATATAAGTAAATTAAATTTGGTTGCTAAAACACTGGATAGAAATGACTCCAGCGGCCTTAGCACAGAAGAGAACAGGTACAGAGAAGAAGATGGGATATTTATTAGCCTTCACCAATATTTTGAAGGTAACCCAAGTCAGAGCATCAAAAACATATTTTTTGAAAGAAAGCTTCAGTTTATCAGTTGGCTGTTTCTGAACAATTGCAAAAATTCACATAAATGCTGAAAAAATCCGTCAGAAAACTAGACACCAAATATCTTTCATGTTAAGGGATAAGATTTTTGATGGATGTCAACAAGCAATCAAGCCATAAATATTTGAGTATCTTCAATGTGTAATGCCAGGCTTTGCCAAGATTCTTATTCTGTAAATGTCTCCTCCACATTTGGATTTTTCCTTTTGTGGCCATGTAATTTCCTTCCCCCTTCCACTCGCAGCATTTTTTTTTTTCCAACCTTCTGGGTCTAATCTCTCTTCTTTACTTTCTATCACCACAGCCCACAATTAAGTCTCTTAGGGGAGAGATATTTAAGCAGTTCCAACTCAGTATTACATAGATCAGCATCAAGTCACTTTTGCCTATATTCCACCTACATACTGTAAAGTGCTTTTGAATGATCTTCCTTAGTCTGAATACTTGTCTTCTTATGCTCCAGTTTGATACCAGAATAATCCTCATTTCTATGCCGCAGGTCACATTATCTAGGTATCTCTAGACTACGGCCTAGTCTTTTTGCTTTGGTCTCCTTGCAGGGGATTGGATTCTAGTGAGTGGGTGTATTACCAGTTTCTGACTCCTCATTGTATGCTCTGTACTGTTGTAAAAATTAGCTCATTTCTGTTTATTCTTAAGGAATGACCAATAAAGCATGCTCAAAGACCTACAATATTATGGGGAGTGGAAAGGCATGAAAGATAAATATTAATAATATTACAAAACAAAAACATAAGAGATATCTCAGGGCAGCAAATGATAAATTCCATATAAGTTAACCAATCACAGTAACTTCCATGAGTCACAGTAAGGAGAGGTCACTGATTATGGTGCTACAAAAAGGTGAGATTTCAGCTGGGCACTACAGCATGGATAGAATTTGGATGAAGGGAAAGAACAGGAAGCAAAGTTACAAAAAGTACAAAGTGTGTACAGTATAGAACAAGTATAGCAGCCTGGCTCTACTCTTATGAGCAAGGGTGCAAAACAGAAATAGCAGTAAGTCATCATGAAATATTTCCATTTTCACCCATAAGTGTAGTACCCTGATGATACAGCTAAAAAAGAAAATAGGTTATCCCGCTTTTATATATTCAGATGAAAAGGTATAGATCTAGGTATTAAATTAATCTTGAGAAACTGACTTTTTATCATCCATTTTTTTAAACAAAGATTTTATTTATTTATTTGACACAGAGAGAGAGACAGCCAGAGAGAGAGGGAACACAAGCAGGGGGAGGGGAGAGGAAGAAGCGGGCTCCCGGCAGAGGAGCCTGATGTGGGGCTCGATCCCAGAACGCCGGGAACACGCCCTGAGCCGAAGGCAGACGCTTAACGACTGAGCCACCCAGGCACCCCTTTATCATCAATTTTTATACTGTTTTCTCAGCCACTGGACTGGGTAGGGGACCAACATTGTAATTTTTTGTTTGTTTTGATTGTTTGAAGGGATTTCCTCACTATCAAGTAGCATACTTTAATGATGCAGGACACATTAAAAAAAAACAAAAAACAACAGTAGTAGTTTGGGATTTTAGTCTTGGTTCCACCACCTTACTTACCAAATACAAATTCACTATGAAGATTCTGTTGTGAGCTCTGGGGCTATAACACTGAGCAAAACAGATGAAGTCCTTGCCCTCATGTAGCTTACATTAAGAGCTATGTGGCTTTGGGAAAACCACTAAGTTTTGACCCATAGTCTTCTCACGTAAAATTGGATCAATATTAGTGATCCTATTAAAAGAGAATATGTATGTATACACATACACATACATATAATGTAATATATTTATGTGCATTTATTATTTATGTAAATATGTGTTATATATAAATTGTTCATAGATATTTAATAGCATCTATCAAATAACTGATCAAAAATCTATTAATCATCAGATGTCATTTATCATATCGTGCTTTTATTATAATTGTTTTAATTTTCATATTTCATGTATATATTTTGTTTCCAATTGGTTAGAACAATGTGGTAAAGAGGAAAGGGAGAAAGAATCTACAATAATTAGAAATCCTGGTTTCAACACTTAGTTCCACCATTTACTAACTGTCTGATCCTAGACAAAAATGAGCCATCTATGCACCAGTTTCCTTACCTATAAAATAAGGATAAAACTATTTGATCCACTTACCTCATGGGATTGTTCCAAAGAGTAGATTATCAATTTCAAAATGTAAATAGTTAGGAAGTATATAAATTGATGGTAATTTATCCCCATCATATACCATGCTCTGTTGTCTGAAAATTACAAACACTTTTTGGAGACATGTATTGGAAATGAGAATACAAGAAGTCACTTCTCAAGTGGATCAAAATTACCCAAGAATTAAGGCACTTTACACAACATCAATCATTCTTCTCTTTCTCCACCACGGGATCACACCTTACTATCTAGAAGTATGTTTGAAGAGTACCAGCTTAACTCTGTATTTTGCAAGATTCTAGAAGACTTTAAGAGAAAGGGTATTTATTAGGGAGAAATGACATTCATAACTAAGACTATCAGGTATATAGTTGTATTATCTAAATGAGTCTGTTTTTGCTTTAAGTCCTTTCGATGGGAACTGAGACCGATGAGTGAAATGGGACAAGAAAGAAAGAAGCAAAAAGACATGATAAGGAAAGAAGCAGAAATGGTAGGAGTGTAAAAGAGATAACAGAATTGAAGAAAAAAGACGAAAGGAAGAGGGATCTTAAAAATGAAGCAAAATAAAAAGATTTTTCTCCCCTGATATAAGAAGAAAAATAGAGGCAGAGATAAATGAAACAGATTTGAAAGCAGAAAAAAGAAAATGCACACATACAAGAGAACAAAAGCAAAATATCCATGCAGTGGTGACAAGAGAAAGAGAAAATAGAAGAGAAGATATAAAACCTACAATACAGATGTCAGAAATAGATGCACAATCTGTATATATCATAGGCTAATAAAAGAAACTTTAAGAATAAAAATACATAAAATCACTTTTGCTTACATTTTACAAAACCAAGTGAATTTTCTTAATGTTTTGTATATTTCAAAAAAAAAACAAAAACAAAACAATTTACAATTTGTTTTTGAAATCTGGATATCAGAATTAATATTTTTTAAACTGTCCTAAGAATGATGGTTGACAGAGTAGATTCTATAATTAGAAAGCTTAGGACAACCAATAAAGAAGGTGACATCATGACCCTTATGCAGCAACAGGAACGAAAAACGGTAATATAACTACATTAGAACAAGCAAGCTACTTATTGATTCCAATCTAATCACTGTTTTTGTTTGTCAAAAAATATATTAAATAGCAAGATGCTTTTCAGAAATGTAAATACTGCAATCTGACCAACTTTTGCTTGAGTCACTGTATGGTGAGCTTTAGATATTCTTGGTCTGGATACCTTTCTTGGGTCTTGAGAATTTACACGCTGCTTTCATGCTGTTTAATTGCCCTAACTTACTTACTCAACAAACTGACAGATAGTTATGAATGTTTGGAGTGTAATTCCCAAAAGTAGAGGGATTATGCAACGAACTAGAATGAAGAAAATAACTTAGAAAGTTATGTATTCCCCTCAAAGATGGTATGAAATATTTTATTAGCAAGCTTTTAAAGGAAATGTAAAAATAGCTCAAACTTTATTAATTTGAAACTTTACTACTATCCTACAATATAAATTATAAAGTGTTAATTTGTCTACGTTTAAATGTTCTTAATTGCTCACTTTTAAAGAACATATCAATTTACTATTTTACTTACCCAGTAGCATTTTTGACATGCTTTACTATTAAATTCTATTTCTAGGACCCATAATAAGGGCTTTGAAAACTGCATAAATCTGTCTCATATATACAGTGCACAGTATGTATATCAAGCAGAATGTGTCAAAGTTCAAATAAAATTGTTTGTGCCCCCTACGAATTAGAACTCCTTGGGCAGCACTGCTATAACGATCCCATGCTGCTAGCATTACAAAGTGCAAAGGTTCACTGGATAAGAAAAGAGCAAAGGAGAGAGTTCGCTCATTACACTAT
The DNA here is from genome assembly GCF_023065955.2 of Ursus arctos. Lineage (NCBI taxonomy): Eukaryota > Metazoa > Chordata > Mammalia > Carnivora > Ursidae > Ursus > Ursus arctos. The sequence continues at coordinate 74,803,169 of NW_026623067.1, forward strand.
CCCTAAACTATTCTAGTTTAAATATTTATTAAGATATTAATTACTCTTCCTCCCTCCATCTGCCTTCAGAAGTTAAGCTGAAACACCGTGGATGGATGGTTGCTTGTAGGAAAACAATGTATTAATACCATTACCACCCAAGATGAAGACTGATGTTCTGTATGGTGCATTATTAATCGTTTTTGAAACTTAAGTAAAATATCACACTGAAATAAGAATGACGTGTTTTGTAATTTTGAATAAAACAAAACATTTCATCCAAGTAACAACCATGGGATATGAATGGTTGAAAATTAAAGAATTAAGTTTCTCTTAAAAAAATAAAATATACGAAATAAAATACAAATAAAGTAAAAGAAATAATGAAGGAAAGTAATAATCTTATTACTTACTCTGATATATAACTGCATCATCTCTTTTTCTCTTTGGGGGTTACGATACTTTTCATAGAAATCACGTCGCTTCTTTGTTTCTTTAGAGACTTTATCTTTTCTTTCCCGCTTTTCTGCTGGTTCATCTGAACTATCAGAAGATGACTGTACATGTATCTTTGGCTTTTCTACTTCAATATAGTTTTCATTGGGATTCAGTACTATTACTCCATATCCTTCCTGTTTTGAAAGCAAAGAAGGCAGCATAATTTAATCTTAGAAATCATCTCAATTCATGAAAAAAATCTGTAAAATTTCATAGTAAGTGATTTAATATAGCTGCATATTTACTAAAGTACTTCTTTATAAAAGACTACAGTTCTACTTTTTACAACAAAAAGTTATTTAAAATTGTTTGCCTGTATTGTTTATATAGATTACTTGCAAGAATAAAAAGACAAAATTGTAACATAAAGATTACAAAGGTTGTATTTTTTTTAAAAAAGTACTTCAGATCTCTCAGAATCCCCCAAATAACTGAAATAAATTATCAAATAACAAGTACACTTTCAAACCACATTAATATTTAAATACCTATTTTGAGAATAGAGCCTCTTTTGAAGCTGAAGTTAAAATTTCACACCCTATTTTGTTGGATTTTCTTTCCTTTACAATTGCACTTTAATGAGCATTTTTTATTTGTTTGAATTCAATAAAGAATAAGCAATTAAGGAATAAAATGTGATCTAACATTCTACAGATTTACATATCTATAATATAAGAAACATATAATGTCTACCTGTGCACCTTGTATTTTTTCCACTCTCTTCTTTCAGGAGGCCACACAAATCATAAAACAAAATAATGTCCTACTATAATTCATGGTAGCAATTATTTAATCCTAAAATTTCTCTCGTTTTTAACCACCATAAAATTTCTCTTTACTGGGGACCAGTACCAGGAAACAAGTCCCAAAGTCTAAAATACAGCTTACTAAAGCTATTATACCTTCTCTAAAGTTTTAAAAATACAGTTACCTTTTTGACCTTCTAGCAAGGCAAACATTTCTATGGTTATAATTAGAAAAACTTTTGGTATTTATATTAAGTTATAACTGATGGAATAATCAAACCACGAGAAAATAGAGAAGAATAAACAATTTCCACTGACAAGCATGTGCAACATAAATTTGTGAAGCTATTAATAGCTTGTATTTTCTATTCACTTCTGTGCTGTGGGTGTCCCAATTTGGCCTTGTAAAATCCTGTAAGGTCATATTTTAAAAATGTATTATATTACAATAAAAACAGGTAAGAGCTATGGAAAATAAAGCTTGAAAGATCTCGTCCTTACTGAAAAAGAAAACTATGTACTTTTTCCAAAACTATAACTGTAGGACTACTTTAAGTTTAAAATTTGTTTTTTGCCAAACCAACCATAAGAAGACGATTTTAAAAAAAAGTGGTGGCAGTAATAATAGAGTAATATTAGCATTGACTCAATTACCTTATTTTTAAATATGCTACACTGCTGCATGTAGTTGGTTTTTTTAATGGTCGATTTCACAATCTACATAAAAACTTCATTGGGAGTTTTCAATTTTTCCCCCAGTTGATATTACTGTCTAAAACCATGATATGGTTTGCAGATTGTGAAATTCATTAAAGTTGTGATTTTAGTGATAGTACTGTTAATTAAGATATAGTTGTCTTGCACACATGAAAACTATATAATAACACATACCAAACTGATTAACAAAATACCACATATTCTTTAATACATGTTCAAATAGAACTTTTGAATACCTATTTTATGAGAAGTTATAAAATATTTTAAAAATTTAAACATTCTACATCAAAGCACAAGATAAAGCTTTTTTTTGTTTCTTTTTGGTATCTTAGCTGGTAAGTCAAAGTTTTACTAACAAAAGATATTTTATTTGGTCCTGCTTTATCCTAATCTGTACAGCTATTCAAAAGTCTTGTAATTCATTGTGATCACTGTCAGGTAGACAGATTGTCACTTAGTGATTTTCTACAGTTGGACACACTTGACTAGTTATTAAAATCACATTTGAGGAAGTTCCTACCCCTCTTCCTTGTGCCTCTTACAACTTTTCACGCCCTTCTCAAATTTCAGCTATAACTTCTCCTCCCACCAAAAGTAAGTTAAAGAACACTGTTGCACTCTGCTAAACAGGGTGAAATAGAGGCATTCATACACTGTCTCTGGTGTAAGGAACATAGTCAAAAAAGGTCACCATAGGCCAAAAAGAAAATTGCCTCCTTACTAGATTCTGTACCGTGAGTAAGTGGTCTCCTGTCATGTTTCTTCCCTGCCTTTTCTGAGTGAATTGAACTTTAACACACACACACACACACACACACACACACACACACACACACACACACACAGAGGCACATGCACACAGTCTCTCATAGTCACACATGAGTTAGAAGTAGCAAACCCAAAATAGGATCTTAGAATTCTTAGGATGAAAGTAGTGATATACTAAATTTTAATGATAATATGAAAAACATCAAACTCAATGTAACAAAGTAGGACTTCAATAAATTGATAGAACATGAGCATCGCCTTTGCATCGTGATTGAATTCCAAATAAAGGTAAACTAGACAAAATTTATAGTCATTAGAATTCTAAAACTTTTGCCCTAATTTTTAACTTAATCACTAGATACAGTATTTTCATACTATCATGTTTATTTGAGCAGAAGTTTTTACTTCAATTTTTAGAAATCATTGATTGAAAAATTACTGCACCTACTTGATTTTAAATGGTCTCTGAAATTTAATGTGTCCTATCTAAATAAGCATAAAAAACAGACACACATAAATCATCAAAGAAGTAGTATTTGTCTAAGTTATTGATTATGTAACTGAAAATTACATGACTCATTTGTCCAATTTTATAAAGACACAATGTCAATTTTTCACCGAGGCATCAACTGATGAAAAATGATTCTATTTTTAAATCACCACTATATAAATCAATTAAAGAATTTTTAGCATTTAGATTTCAACAATGAATGCTGCTCTTTAAACACCTGAGTTATTTAGAAAATATTTTATCATTTAGATATTTCATACTGCCAATTTAATTAATGGAATAACAATCAAGAAATATTCAGGAACATTTTCTGCAGAAATGAGAAGCTAATTTTAATAAATGTCTTTGTTACAAATTCAATTACCATTCTGTGAAAAACTTACATTTTTCAATTAAAATTTTCCTGATAAATTAATTAATGCAATATTCACAGAGACCATTAATAACCATTTTATAATGAGGAAGAGAAAACTGGAAAAACAAAATAAAGTTAACTATCCCACTTACAAGCTCTAACCACAGATAATGTTTCGCCTTTTCCTCCTTTTCTCTGTCACGTGTAAATATTGTCCAAAAATTCCTTTATATAATAAAGCTACAAAGATTTTTGCCATGTCAACATTAATACATGGGAACCAAGGTATCAAAGTAAATAGTCAAAGTAAAACAAGGCAGATAACCTAGCAAGAGCTAAATTTAGCCACTTTAAATGCATCTCTGTTCCCAATAACTCAATCAATACAAAAAGAAATAAATAAAAAGAGACCCTAGTTTGACCTTTAAAAATATGTATCCATAAAATTTTATAAAACTTTATAAAACCAGGCATCAGATATAATATAAAAGAACCGTGCATTGTCACTCTAATGAGTCCTCCATAACTAATGCTTACAAACCATTTTATATTGAATTATTCTTTTTATATTTAGTTATTCATGCTAAATTTCTCATCTGATGAAAAGGAGGTCATTTCAATCATACATGGAAACTTCTGTTATCTTTAACAAGACAAAATGATCAAACTGATTATCTAACATTCTACAACTAAATAAATACAACTTCTGGCATCCTGATTAATGATTTACCCAAATCAATTCCAATATGCAACATTTCAAGAGACAAAGTATATATAAAGTTGTTAATTAACTCTTATGTTTGAGTGCCCAGTCTAGTAGAAGATCAAGAAAGTGATCAAGAGGGTAATCTCTTTCATTTATCTCATTCCATTTTCTATCCTTTGTAGCTATAACTGTAGTTTCATTTTCAGAACGGTGTTTATAAGGTCTAAACCATAGAATCTTAATCAGAAACCCTCAAAATTTTATTGCTAGACACAGCAGTTTATTCAGCACAAGGGCTTGCTGTGATTTAAACAGAATGCACAGGCCTGCAGGCCTCCTTTACTTTGAAGTCTATAGATGCACTTACTAATAAATAATAGTTCATTTATCATTCAATCAACAAATGATGGCTTAGGTCAGAGGTCTAAAACAGATAGGTGATGCCAAACACAAAGAACCAAAGAGAAAACCTTGCTTAAGAAACTAAATCAGTATAGAAATGTACTTGTCAAGAAGATTCTACAAATAGACAAAAAGTTTCAATGTCTGACCAAAGCCAGAATGTATTTTGATCCTAATGAAATCTTGCTAAAACTGAAGATTTACCCAAGTTAATTTGCCTATTAATTACCAGTTACAAGGAAAATAGAAAATAGGAGAAAATTCTACCTCTTTTCAAATCTCTTGTGGTTAGCTAAATAAAAAATCAGGTGAAAGTATTCAGCTCTGCATATTAACCTGCCAATACTGCAAGCCACATGTGACCAAAGAGGTCAGGGGCCAGAGCAGAATCTCTGACCTATGGAACTGTCTGTTTTGGTCTTCAGGCAAAGCTCTGTAAAAGATCATTTTACACAGATTTATCAATCGTGTTTTCCAAGTTCAGAATTCTATTTGCATGGTTTGAAAGAAGAAAGGTGTTCATCCTCAAGGGAAATGAAACCCAAAACATTTTACCTATAAACTACATCTACCCATGGTTAAAATGGACAAACCACTGTCCATTCATCTTTTCTGAAAGATGTATGTTGTGTTTATTCCCATCTTTTTCACAACAAGGGTATGTCTATGTCACTGTTGCAACATTCTAGGTGCAACAGTGAGATGAGGTCATGACAACCAATCAGAAGTCACTAGTGAAGCGTTAAAGTAAACATAGCTGTTGGAGCTGCAGCTCTGCTTGAAAAATGCCCCCTCCATTATTTCAGCAATTTTCTCAAGACGTGACCTGGGACTGAAACGCCTAAAATGTCACTTGACTCCATTTTGTGCTTCCTCCCAATGTGCATTTAGGTAACAGCACCCTGCTAATATTTTGTAAAATGTTTGTCACAATCATGCTTTAACTTGTAGCTCCCTAAATTCTAATGTCGTGTTCCATGGTACAAAAATACCATAATACAGACCCACATAGGTTATTCCAGTAAGTTTCCAACTTCAAATAGCTCATCAAGTTAGTCAGTAAAAGAAAACATGCCACAAAAAGTTTTCAGAGGACCACCTGTTGTCTATTATTTTTACATAGCACTTACTCATAAATCATAACACAGGGTAATTAATCAAGCTGTCAAAGAGAAGGTCAAAGGTTATATGGTAGAGTCAGAAGGTCATGCATGGGCTGATAGAGGTCAGGGTCACACTGCATTCCTCATTATCAAGTTGGGATGAGAGACGGCCCAAGCAAACAAAAGTGAAAGCAGATGGAGAAGTGAGTGGATAAAAAAAAAAAAAAAAAAAAAGAAAGAAAGAAAGAAAGAAAGAAAGAAAGAAAGAAAATTTCACAAACAAAAAGAAAAGTGAAAGAAGACTGTCAGCTGCCTTCAAGTAGAGAATAGAAGAGAAAAGAAATACACTGAAATGTGCTCAAAGGAGCTCAAGAACATAAAGAAACTACAGTTTTATTAATTAAATAAGTTGAATATAACTTTTCTTGGCCATTTTATTAGTGCATACTAAGCAACATTAGAAAATATGTTTACCATCTCTACACCTTCTCCAGCTAGTGTGCTTTAAGATACATTAAGGTAAAGGCAAAGAGTTCCAAGGATAAAGTGTGATTACAAAAAAAACACCAAAAACCAAAAACCCACACACAAAAAACCCCACAACTTATAATACGACGTGTTTTTTTTTCCCTTTAATATTGTCTCTGCATTATAACATAGATGTGCAAATAGTTTTAGCCACAGGATAGATAATTTTTAAGTATGATACAAAGATATCCACAAATATAAACGCATCATAAAAGTCCTTTTGAATAACAAAACAGTTATAAAATATTCTATTATTATGCTGGCCTGAATCAGATGCAGAATACTGTGCAAAATTAGCTGTCACCCTTTGCTCAAAATCTTTGTTAATCTCATTTTGAATGTTTGCAGCTTTATCAACACATGCATCAATGTCAGCTCCTTGGTTACTGAACCGCTGTAGTTGGAAGAAGATATAATTAAAATGTTTTGGCACAGAAAAGGTGAAATTGTATCTTCCCTTGTTCCCTTAGGAGTCTGTAAAACATGAAGGATATATTGACAAACACACACCCTTGTCTCTGGTTCTGACATCCCAGGTCATCCAAGTGCTATTTATTTTAAAACATTCACTTTGCACTTATCTATATTATCGCCTGTTCTGTTTCTAACTTTTCCTATGTTTTAGAACATTGTGATGCTTAAACACCACAATTTTTTCTTCTGATCACCAATTTTTACTTATTAAAGCATTCCATAACTTTACAATAGCATCATAAAAAACATTTACCATTCATTATCACGGACATAAATATGATTTAATACTACAGCATTATGAAATCTTTTACATTCTTTGCTTTTCATTCTCATTAAAAAAAAAAACCCCACACAATACACCCACACATTTACACATTACAGTAAAAAGAAGTAACAAGTTACAACTGTTGCCTGTCTATGACAGATCAAAATCCCTAAGTGGATATAGGGAATCTTACAGACACACCTCCCTATTACATAGTCCCAAGCAGAGTTGGGCGGACAAATTTATCTTATGAAATTTACTGTTCTGCATGAAAGTTATGCCTTTATGTTTTAGAGGGAAAAATGAAAGTCCAATAGTCTCTTAGCTTCCTACTAAAATCCATTGTATAACTGTGTAAATATGTAGCTATAGATGATAGGCTCAAGGTCTTTCAAACATTATCACTTTGACCCAATCATTGCCATGCAAACATATGATTACGTTTTTAAATTACTCTTAAAACCTGCTTAAAAACTATAGTACATTAATCATTTTACCTTCAAATATGCCACCTTCCTCTTTCTTTTTTCCTCCAATTAAAATAGCACGTTTAAAATATTTTTGTTGTTTTTTTCAAGAATATATATGAGTGCTTTGCTTGTGGTTCTAAAGTCTACTTGCAAGCATGAGGACATAAAGAAGGATCCCAAGTATTCAATGAGTCAATAATTTGTTAAAAACTGATTTCATACAATGAATATTTAATAAGCAGCTACTATTAAC